>NC_090923.1:754670514-756156764 GCF_040938575.1 Ambystoma mexicanum
TGACTGTGTGGCCAATCGAAACAATGGACAATCAAATACGTTGTCTTGCAAGATGTATTGTTTTCTTGTGATTTTGTTAACTGGTTGTATAATATTAATTGCCTTAGGATTTTGGTATTTAGAAGAAGTACATCTGCTCAAAACGTTTTTGCCTACTGAAAATGTACCAACTGTTTCTACACCTTTCGTGCATCTGCACACTCTATCTCCTAGAGACTCTCTACACAGACAGAGTTACCACAATAATACACTCCTGCTTATCATGAATGCAACACATGCCATTTTTAACAGGTCTAATTGCTGGGTCTGCTCTCATTTACCGCAACATGGAGACAATGGGTTGGGCTGGTATATTCACCCTTTGCCTCTGACTACTGCATGTTATGCTTCTGTAAGGGCACTAAACAAAACATAAAAGGGGTAGTACTGCTACTGATTGGCTCAACCCAAGTGCTTCCTCAAGGGGAGCAGGCCATTTTGGTTATATTGGGGAACCTTCCTACTTTAACTCAAGGAATAGATCCCTAGGTTAGTTGCCCATTAAATTGTCAAGGAAGAAAAACCACACACACATAGAGGGGTCTGTTTTGTAAAATAAGCTTAATTGTGTTTAGGAAAAAAATGAAATTTCCTCAAAAAACACCTGCATGTGAAAAACATTGCTGGACTGCAAAGGAAAACATAGATTGTTGCCTTGGACAGAGGAACAGCATCAATCATATTCTAGTCTGAGGAGTAGTGTATTTAAAGAAGAAAGACAAATTTGCAACGTAAACTAAAAGAAAAGCATATATAGTGAATACACCTCTTGATTTTGCACCTAGAAATATTGAATTGTGTATCCAGATTCCAAGTATCTGGTGTATTAAATTATAGTGAGGTTACATAGTACATCATGAATTATTCAAGTGCCAAGAAAGTTCTAATGTTCATACATCTAACCGATCCATTTTACAGATAGAAATTTGCATGAAATAATTCTGATAATCATATGCCAACGTCGTCGGATGTCAAATATGGTCAAACCACCTAATGGTGTTTGAATCACATTGAGAAGTCAAAAAATGCCCCTGGCATTGGGCTAGTAGTTCCCCCTTGTGTGAGCTGGACGTTTCGGCGGCAGTACCATCCATCTTGAGACTGAGTAAGAGGGATCGCTTATTTTTTCATCATAGTAGCCGCCTTCTTCAGGGCAATTGAACAGCCCCTGTAACATAATATAAGCCAAAAAAGAGGAAAAAAGTATAAATATCATGTCCTCTTGGTACAGTGTGTTTCCTTTCTGGACATTTCTGGGAATGTTTGGTAAGGGAAAAAGAAGCACTGAATGCAAAAAGGAATTAAACAATAATTTCATAAGAAAAGGGCTGGTGAACGGTCAGGGTGAAATTTATACCTCTGACACCCTGGGGTGGACGTGATAAGTAATTGTCTCACCACAGATATCTAGTAGATACTCTCTTTGAGTTGCACGCCTTCAGGCCGGAAGATTGCAGATAGCGGGACCATCTTTAGCAGACTGGCATAAGAGGGATGCGCTGAGGGATGCTGCATCCAGGGTCATCTATCACTGTGTAAAAGAAGATGGGGGGCAAGACAAAAGAGGGGGAAAAAGGGTATGAGTTCAAGTTATGAGTATCCCCTCTGGAGTAGAAAGGCCAGACGGGAGAATATCTTAGCCCGGGTGTCCTGCAGTACTGGACTCCGTGGCTGAAACCGGGGCCAGGTGGACACCTAAACCGAAAAAAAATCAAATAGGAAGATGAACTTGAAAATGAATACCTGGTAAAAGCCAGTGTGCAACCCGTCTCCCAGGTCGTCTGCCCAAAAAGAAAAAGGGAGAATGGGGGGAGGGAAAAGGGGGGAGGAAGAGGAGGGGGTTTAAGGGGGGAGGAAGGGCAAGCAAGAGGGGGAAGGGAAGGAAGGGGGGAGAAGTCCCCCCTGGTCCTGGTGTCCTAGTGCCTGCGGGTGTCTACCTTCAGAGCACTGGAGCAGGAAATGGAGGTAGTATATCCGCTGCTAGTTCAGTCTGACAAAGTAGGCCTGGGTCAGCAGGTTAAAAAACTGTATGTGGCCAAACTGGTCCATTTTGTGTATCCACCTGCATTCCAGATCCAGGAGTCTTCCTTGGATATTGGGGCTACTGTGGACCCGTTCAATGACCCACCATTTGATGTCCTGTGGGCTCTGTCTGTGTTCTATGTAGTGTTGTACTAAGGGGGTTGTAAGATTCTCACACCGGATCCGTGACCGGTGTTCAGAAGTCTGTGTACCCACACTGTGCATTGTTTGGCCAACATAACGTAAGGGGAGTGTCCTTTGAGAGAACAAAGGTTCCAAAGGTTCCCTTGATTCGGTTTTTTAATGTACATAGAATGTACCAGATGTTCTCTTAAGTTCCGAGCCCTTATTTGTGGATGATCTTTTTGATTTTGAATGCATGTTGGCCGTGGGTTATCACACACGTGATGGGGGTCATCCCCTGTTGTAGATGCTTTTGGTGTAAGAAGTGAGTCGCGGCATGTGAACCTTGCCCTTTTCAAAGATCTTGACACCAATTTCTTAGGGTATCCTCTTTCGCGTAATCTGTCGCTCAACCGGCTGGCATCGTGGTAAAAGTCATCCAAGGAAGTGCAGTTTCTTTGGATCCTTAAAAATTGTCCGTATGGTAGATTTTCTTTAATGTGTTGAGGGTGGTCACTAGCAAAGTGTAGAATGGTGTTACGATCTGTAGGTTTTCGGAAAGTGTTGCAAACTAGTTTGCCTTGATAGTGTTCAACGGTAAGATCTAAGAAGTGAATAGTTGAATTACTGTGTTCCATCGTGAATTGAATGTCAAGGCTACATGTGTTTAACCAGGAGAAGAAGTCATTCAGTGACTCCTCTGTCCCCTCCCACAAGCATATGATGTCATCTATATATCTGTGCCATTGTTTTATGTTACCCCTCCACCTGTTAGTTTGATTAAACAGGAACTTCTGCTCGAAGGAGGCCATAAACAAGATTGCTGGGCTGGGGGCAAATGTTGCCCCCATGACAGTTCCCTTGATTTGTAGATAGAACTGTTTGTCAAACTCAAAAATGTTTTTACATAGGGCCAGGGTCATAACTTCGATGATGAATTCTGGTGGGGCTTTCGTTGGTATGTTTGCTGTGATGAGATGTTCATACACGCAGTCAATTGCTGCCTGTTGGGGGATGCTGGTATATAATGATTTGATGTCCAGAGTCACCAGTCGCTGTTTTAAAGGGTCAAAATCCAAATTTTCAAACAACTGAATTGTGTGCATCGTGTCCCGAATGTATGATTCGGTTGTCACACTGATGGGTTTTAAGAAATGGTCGATAAAATTGCACAAGGGTTCTAATATTGACCCACACCCCGAAACAATTGGTCTCCCTAGAGGGTTGGTACAATCTTTATGTATCTTGGGTAGGGCATAAAGGCAGGGGGTTCTGCCCTGCGATGTTGAGAGAAATTCAGATTCTTTTTCTGAAATCCAGTCTCTTTCTAATGCAATTGAGGCCATTGCAGCAATTTCTGTTTTGAAATCTTTTGTTGGATCTTTTTTTAAAACCTTGTAACTTTCCCGATCGTTCAGGAGATCCATGACCATGAGATGATACTGTTCAGTTTTCATGATGATAATTCCGCCCCCTTTGTCGGCAGGTTTGATAATCAGTTCAGGTTTCTTAGATAGTTCAGCGAGAGCTTCTCTTTCTACCTGTGTCATGTTTTGCTGTCTTTTGGGGAATTCTTTTTACTCGTAACTCTGACGTCTTTCAGTATACATCTTTCAAACGTCAATAGATCATCAGGGATCTGATTGTCCGAGGGAGTAAAGGTAGATTTCGGGTGTAGTCCCGTGTCATTAGGGGCTTCCATTTTTTCATGTTCCAGGAAGAATGCACGTAATCTCACAGTGCATAAAAATTGGCGTATTTCCATTTCTGAATTGTACCAATCAGTATTGGTTGATGGTACGAAGGGCAAGCCCTTAGAGAGTACAGATATTTGTGTGGCTGTAAGTTGGACATCAGCCAAATTGAAGATAGGTAAATCGTCAATGGCTTCTGGGTTTACCTCCTCTGTTGTCTCGGTCGTCTGCGTGGGCCCTGAAAAGGGGGGGTTCCATGGTGGAGCACCCCAACCTCCACCTATCCCTCTTCATCCTAAAAAAGAGGGAGGAGGTGGCAGTGGATACCCCTGTGTTGGATGTTGGCCAAACTGATTATATTGAAAGGGGTTGTAGTTGTGATTGGAGTTGCCACTTGATGAGCTACTGCTTGACCCAGAGAAGGTCACCCCTCGCTTTCTAAATCTCTGTTGTCCTGGCTGAGTGTTGCCTAGCTGTTTGGCGGTTTTAGAGTATTCTTCAGTTGTGTATGGGTAGACCAGTTCTAGTTTGAACTCTTTAATGTCTTTATGTAATTTATTCGTTTTTCTTGTCAGTGTATTTGCTTTGAAAATGGCAAATTCTTTGTTTATTGCCTCTATTTGATTTCTTGCATCAGTAATAAAAGTTCTGTTGGCAAATTGTGTTTCTTCTGCAGCCAAAGTTTTCTGCAGATCAGCGCTTATCCTTTGTGCGGTAGTTATTGTGAGGACCATAAGGTCCCTACTGCATTTGGTGGCAATGTAACTGAAGTTTGTAGTTTATTCTATGGGCCTCATTCCGAGTCCGGCGCTAACCAATGGCGGTAGTAGCGCCTTGGTCGGCACCGTACCTGTACCGGCACCGCCCTGGTGGAATGGGAAATTACCGCCCTATTCCGAGTTGACCAGGGCGGTAATTTCCCATTCCCCAGGGCTCTTCCCCATTCCCAAATGAGCCCCCATAGGACTCAATGGGAATGGGGAAAATGCAAATAACGGTGACCGTACTTTACGGTCACCGTTATTGGCTAAAAAGCCCCTTTGCGCCCTCGTCCCTAACGCCTGCTAAAAGCAGTTTTTCTGCTAAAAGCAGGCGTTAGGGACGAGGGCGAAAAAGGAACTCGGAATGTGGCGGTAAGGGATTACCGGCACCGGTCTCGTTAACGGTGACCGGTATCCCTTACCGCCATACTCGGAATGAGGCCCTATGTCTCCTAGAAAGAGGCAATGTTCATTACGCATGATTAGACCAGTTGGAATAATACTGGCTCTCAAGTATTCGCGGAGAAAGTGCCCATGAAGTTCTGTCCAAAATATCTTTTTCTTAAGTTTCAAAAGATCATCACCTGTGCTTGTTGAAGGTGCAGGTGTGTTTGGATCTGTGGGGTCAAAGAATGACGGTCCTGATAGTAAGTCTAATGTCTGTTCTTCAGTATATCTGTAACGCTGACCTGACTCCCACGAGGGCGCTGGCCTGGTTCACGCTGCTGTGACCTCTTCTAAGGTGATGCGCAGGGTTCGGAAGATGGACTGGACCGGGCCCCAGATCTGGCTTGTCTGACTCGCAGAAGTATCCTTCTGTAGGTGAGAATAGGGGGTTAACTGTCTGCAGGGTAATGCAATCGGCCTCCCACTTACCCCTCTCACCCTCCTCAAAACCCTTCTGTGCTTCCCCGTAGCGTCTCACCTTAGGGTCTGGAAGGACGAGCTCTCCATCCTGCTTCTGATGCAGGGGCGCGTTGGTATCCAGTTACGTCACTGGATTTTCGGATGGGTGAGAACCAAACTTGCTTGGCTTCCAGGTAAGTTTTTCTATAAGTGGTTCCCCTTGTGTCCATGCATTAATGTTCTAATGCTAGTGTCTTTTCCCCATAGGGGCCGGGGTACGGAATGCCGGGGAACAGGCACCGACCCGAGGTGAGCGGTGAAATCCTTGTGGAAAACAGGTAAGTCTTTAATGAGTGTTTTGGTAATGTCTTTTCATTCACTTATTAACGCTGATGTCTTTTTCCCCTTAGGGGCCGGGGTCCGAAAATGCCTGGATGCGGCGCGGACCCGAAATAAAAAGGGAATGACCCAACAGGTAAGTCTTGACATGGAGTTTTAGCTTCCCTTTTCCCTTCTTTCTCTCACCTTTGTTCTTGTCTTTTTCTCCCTAGGCGCGGGGGCGCGACTGCGAATCCGGATGGTCGCTGCTGAACATGGAGGCACCCTGTAAAGGTGAGTAGAATGCGGCGCTGCAGCGATCGATGCGATATGCTTTTAAAAATAAATGTCTTCCTTTCCAGGATTGTCGGCGAAATGTCTCTGGGATGCAGATTTAGCAGGTGAGGCCTTTTCCTTCTTCTGTTCTCTTGTTCCCTTCCTTTGCAGGTGATTCAGGATGCTGGCAGTTGTGGCAGAAGTCAAGATGCATGAGCAGACACGGTGAGCGTCCAGCTGCTAGATGCAGAACAACGCGAAGCACGTGTGGCTGATCGGGTGTGGTTTAAATAGCCTTGGAAGAAGTTCCTAGAATGTGTCCTTCCTCCAATTAGGTATGTATCCTTCCCCGACCACGCCCGGGTGGTAAATGAGTCCCACAGGTAAAGTAGTTCCTTTCAGGCCTAAAGGAGGCCGGGGTTCTGCAGCATGGTCTGCATCAGGTAAGTGCACCCAAACACTTTCATAATGAGCCTGGCACCTGTGGCGCCAGGACTGACGTTTTCTATGAGCCTGGCGCCACAGGCGCCAGGACGCTGTCCAAAGGGCCCCTTTAAGGGGTTGCTGGGACCTTCCCCGGGGACTTGATGTCCACTTTCGGGGACGCAGGGCCTGAGCCGGCTCCCCGGGAGTGGGCATCGTGACAGCACTCCCCCCCAAGGCCCCTCCCAAGGTTGTTCCCTCCGGGGGCTTTGGTTTGTTTGGGAAGAGTCGGTGGAATTTCCTGACTAATAGAGGTGCATGTACATGGTCGCTGGGTTCCCACGACCTCTCCTGAGGTTCGCACCCCTTCCAATCAATTAGGTAGAAAAGCTTTGACCTAAACATTTTTGAGTCTACAATGTTCTTCACTTCGAATTTGGGTTCCCCATCTATTTGAATAGGTTCTGGAGGTTTGAGTAGTCGGGTTCCGGGTACCACTGGTTTCAGAAGTGACACATGAAAAACAGGGTGAATTTGCATATTAGCTGGTAAATCAAGTTTAACCGCTACTGTGTTAATTATTGCCGTAATAGAATAAGGTCCCAGATATTTTGGGTTAAAAGTTCGAGGCCCTTTGACCGGTAAATGTCTGGTGGCTAACCACACTTGATCCCCAATCTGATACGGAGGTGCTTCACTCCGATGTAGGTCAGCATTCTCCTTGTATTTTCTCTTGGCTTGTTGTAAATGCGTGGTTGCCTATTTGAAGGCTCGGGTAATGGTAGAATGCAGATGTTTTACTGCGGGCACTCCGAGGTTCTGAGGTGAGTCGAGGTTTGAGGTTCGAGGGTGATGTCCAAACAAGGTATAAAAAGGACTATAGCCAGTTCCAGAGTGTACCGAATTATTATATGCGTATTCGGCTATCCAAAGAATGTCTTTCCAGTTGCTTTCAGATTGCTGTAACATACACCGTAAGTACTACTCAAGGGTCTGATTTGTCCTCTCGGTCTGACCATCGGTCTGAGGGTGGTGACTGGTCGATAATCTTATGTCGATTTGTGCCATTTGACAACATTTGCGCCAGAAGTGGGAAGTGAATTGGCTTCCCCGGTCAGAGATTAGTATAGATGGGAATCCATGTAGCCGAACAATATTTTAGAGGAATTCTTTGGCTAGGACAGAAGCTGAAGGTAAACCTTTCAAAGGAATGAAGTGAGCCATTTTGGAAAACAAATCCACAATTACCAGAATGGTATTGTATCCTGAACAAGGAGGCAAGTCTGTAATAAAATCCATTGATAGTGTGTGCCAGGGTGCTGGCGGTATGTCTAGAGGTTGAAGGAGACCGGCTGGTCTTTTCTTCTGACCTTTATTTTGGGCGCAAACACCACAGGACATCACAAAAGATTTAACATCTTTTTGCCAAGAGGGCCACCAGAATTGTCGTTTCACCTTTTCCATTGTCTTGGCAATACCGGGGTGTCCCTCTATTAATGTATCATGATAACCTGAAATAACTAGTTCGTGTAAATCCTTGTGCGGCAAGAATAAGCGTCCTTGGTAATAAGGTAAACCATTATCTATGGTAAAGTCTGATCCCTTTTGTATCCAATCCTGTAGGACTGTAGGGTCCAGGAGTTGTTTCACTCTGACTTGAATGTCTTCAAGTGTATGTAACGAAGTCATGCCTAGAATTCTCTGTTCGGGAATTATTGGTACTGGTTCTGAGTTTGTATCAGATTCTCCCATTCCAATTCGGGATAAGGCGTCTGCTTTGCCGTTCTTGCAGCCAGGTCGATAGGTAATCACGAAATCAAATTCAGCAAAAAACAAAGCCCATCGGAGCTGCCATGATGACTGAGCCTTGGCGGTTTTCAAATACTGTAAATTCCGGTGATCAGTGATCACTGTTATGGTATGTCGAGCGCCAAGCAGGTAATGCCGCCAGGCTTTAAAAGCGGACTTTATGGCTAACAGTTCTTTGTCAGTGATTGCGTAATTAATCTCTGGTGCCGAGAATTTTCTGGACCAAAATGCTACGGGATGCAGTTGGTTGGTTTCAAGATCTCTTTGAGAAAGAACTGCTCCCATGGATGGCTGGATGCGTCAGTTTCGACGACATACGGGAGATCTGGACGTGGGTGTTTCAATATAGGTGCGGAGGTAAACTTAGCTTTTAAATCCTGGAAGGCCTGCTCGGCTTCTTCAGATCATTCAAAACGTTTATTTTTCATGAAGAGTGCAGTAATGGGTTGTACTATGCGTGAAAATTTCGGGATAAACCTGCGATAGAAATTGGCAAAGCCGAGCATGCTTTGAACCCCTTTTACAGAGCTAGGTGATGGCCATTTGAGGATGGCATCCACTTTTCTTGAGTCCATTCGGACTCCTTTGGGTGTCAGGATGAAACCGAGAAAGTCAACTTCTGTGGTATGGAAAACACATTTCTCCAGTTTAGCAAATAGTTTGTGTTGGCGCAGTTTTTCCAGAACTGCCCTAATGTGTTTTCTGTGATCAGATTCCGAAGAGGAGTACACTAGAATGTCATCGATATAGACGACAACACAAACATCGATGAGTTCCCGAAGGACATCATTCATGAAGAATTGGAAGGCAGCAGGCGCATTGCACAACCCGAAAGGCATTACCTGGTATTCGAATAATCCATATTTTGTACGGAAGGCTGTTTTCCATTCGTCGCCTTCTTTTACTCGCACCAGATGATATGCCCCCCGGAGATCTAACTTGGTGTATATGCAAGCGTCCTTCACCTGGTCAAGGAGTTCAGGAATCAGAGGCAGAGGATAACGGTTTTTAACCGTTATCTGGTTCAATGCACGGTAATCGATACAAGTTCTAAGGTCGCCTTCTTTTTTAGGCACGAAGAACAAAGCCGAGGATGCCGGGGACTTTGATGGGTGAATAAAACCATTGGCGAGGTATTGATCCAAATATTGTCTCAAATGCAGGTTCTCAGGTTCGGTAAGGGCATAAATCCTGCTACAAGGGGGTTGTGCACTGGGCACCAGATCGATTTGGCAATCGTACGATCGGTGAGGAGGTAACGTGTTGGCCTGTTCCTTTTGGAAGATGTCCTGAAAGTCCTGGTATTCCGGAGGTAATTGCATGGAGGCAGAGGGTACAGATGCTAGATTAATCTTCAGGTTTTCTGGGTAGCATGTTTGTGCACAATACGGGAAGGTTATTCTCTTAGCTCGCCAATCAATTTGAGGATTATGTGTCTCTAACCAAGGAATTCCAAGAATAACCTGAAACTGTGGAGCCTTGATTACATCAAACACAACTGCCTCCCAATGGCCGTCAGGACAAATAAGAGTCACCCAAGTAGTGGAATGTGTTACCGGTCCAGAGGCAATTTCAGTTCCATCGACTGTGGTGATGACATCTTTGCTGGTTTTAGGACGGAGAGGGAGGTTAATCCTAGAGGCCAATTCATGATCCACATAGTTTCCATTAGCCCCACTATCGATGTATGCCTTTATTGCATGCAACCGCTTAGGCTTTTCTGGATCTACGAGAACCATTGGCACAATGAAATGCGAGGTCTGAGAGTTAGTTTTCAAGCTCGACAAGCGGACCCCTACGCTTGTCGGGCTGAGTCGTTTCCCGAAACAGAGTCTTCATGGTTTTTATCAGCGACTCCTACCGCTTTTCGGGGCGGTTTTGCCGGGCAATCTCGTAGAAAGTGTCCAGAGTTCCCACAATAAAGACATAATTTTAACTGCCGCCTCCTTTCACGTTCCTTTTGAGTTAAGGGTTCTTTAACCCATCCAATTTGCATAGGCTCAGAGACATCAACTCCCTTGGGGTTAGCGTGGGTCTTGACCAACACCCGGGTCTCAAACCTGGACCGATCTGTTTTTCTGTTTTGAAGTCTGTGATCCAATTGGACCACTAAGTCTATATATTCTGTGCATTCTTGGGGCGGATTTACAACTTGGGCCAAGACATCTTTAAGTTCTCTGCGTAGACCTCGATAAAATAACATGACTCTTTTATCCTCTGGCCATCCCGTTTCCATAATTAGTCTATTAAAGGTTGCAATATAGGATAGGAGGTCCTGATTGCCCTGTCGCAGGGATAGAAGTTCGTCATCCAGAGCCTGCCCCTGAGAGTGTCGAGCAAATAACCTTTCCATGCTTGCTTGAAATCCTTGAAAATCACAGAGAATCGGGTCATCTTGAGTAACCAGTGGAACTGACCAATCGGCAGCGGAGCCGCTGAGATATGACAATACAAAGGCTACTTTGGTCTGATCATTAGGGAAGGCCCCAGGTCTGCATAGGAAGTGCAAACGACACTGATTCATGAATACGGCAAATCGTTTGGGGTCCCCAGCAAAGCGTTCAGTTGGGGCCAGCGGCATGTTTCCAGGTAGATTAATCTGCACAGGGTTACTGGGAACCACAGGAGCGGGGTTCCCTCCGGAACAGGGTAGAGGAGTTTGTCCAGCTTGACCTTGCAAAAGCTGTCTGGCCAGGTCATCAGTTCTTTCCTTTGATATTATTAATTCCCTCTTGAGGGCATTAGTCTCTTGACGAGCGGCATGTACTTCGGCCCGTAATTCCCCCAGTAATTGGGCCAACTGATCAGTCTCAGAAGTTTCCATAGCGCCTGGGTGGGAATTTGTAGGAAGGCTTCGCGTTCTGTAACGCTCACCTGACTCCCACGGGGGCGCTGGCCTGGTTCACGCTGCTGTGACCTCGTCTAAGGTGATGCGCAGGGTTCGGAAGACGGACTGGACCGGGCCCCAGATCTGGCTTGTCTGACTCGCAGAAGTATCCTTCTGTAGGTGAGAATACGGGGTTAACTGTCTGCGGGGTAATGCAATCGGCCTCCCACTTACCCCTCTCACCTTCCTCAAAACCCTTCTGTGGTTCCCCGTAGCGTCTCACCTTAGGGTCTGAAAGGACGAGCTCTCCATCCTGCTTCTGATGCAGGGGCGCGTTGGTATCCAGTTACGTCACTGGATTTTCGGATGGGTGAGAACCAAACTTGCTTGGCTTCCAGGTAAGTTTTTCTATAAGTGGTTCCCCTTGTGTCCATGCATTAATGTTCTAATGCTAGTGTCTTGTCCCCATAGGGGCCGGGGAACGGAATGCCGGGGAACAGGCACCGACCCGAGGTGAGCGGTGAAATCCTTGTGGAAATCAGGTAAGTCTTTAATGAGTGTTTTGGTAATGTCTTTTCATTCACTCATTAACGCTGATGTCTTTTTCCCCTTAGGGGCCTGGGTCCGAAAATGCCTGGATGCGGCACGGACCCGAAATAAAAAGGGAATGACCCAACAGGTAAGTCTTGACATGGAGTTTTAGCTTCCCTTTTCCCTTCTTTCTCTCACCTTTGTTCTTGTCTTTTTCTCCCTAGGCGCGGGGGCGCGACTGCGAATCCGGATGGTCGCTGCTGAACTTGGAGGCGCCCTGTAAAGGTGAGTAGAATGCGGCGCTGCAGCGATCGATGCGATATGCTTTTAAAAATAAATGTCTTCCTTTCCAGGATTGTCGGCGAAATGTCTCTGGGATGCAGATTTAGCAGGTGAGGCCTTTTCCTTCTTCTGTTCTCTTGTTCCCTTCCTTTGCAGGTGATTCAGGATGCTGGCAGGTGTGGCAGAAGTCAAGATGCAGGAGCAGACACGGTGAGCGTCCAGCTGCTAGATGCAGAACAACGCGAAGCACGTGTGGCTGATCGGGTGTAGTTTAAATAGCCTTGGAAGAAGTTCCTAGAATGTGTCCTTCCTCCAATCAGGTATGTATCCTTCCCCGACCACGCCCGGGTGGTAAATGAGTCCCACAGGTAAAGTAGTTCCTTTCAGGCCTCAAGGAGGCCGGGGTTCTGCAGCATGGTCTGCATCAGGTAAGTGCACCCAAACACTTTCATAATGAGCCTGGCGTCTATGGCGCCAGGACTGACGTTTTCTATGAGACTGGCGCCATAGGCGCCAGGACGCTGTCCAACGGGCCCCTATAAGGGGTTGCTGGGACCTTCCCCGGGGACTTGATGTCCGCTTTCGGGGACGCAGGGCCTGAGCCGGCTCCCCGGGAGCGGGCATCGTGACAATAGCTTATTGTGGCACTTTCGGCCATGGTATGTGCCAAAAATGGTCCCGCTACGCACCCGGCCAAGAACGCCTGACCACTCTTGTGAGGATTCTATAAATACTATAGTATGCTTGGGCCCAAGTAGTATGCACATAGAAAGGGATAATTCCTTATTCTAAGTTGCAATATAGGGTAGGGAAGTTGCGCAATGTATTAGGTCCTGCATAAGCCACATACCCTTTTATATCACCTTGCCGAAAGGACAACATGTAGTTGTCTAAACTATAATCTACATCAAAGAATGTTTTCGGAATGGCCGTTGTGAAGAGTAGCAGACTCAGGCATAAGGAGTAAACAAAACACAAAAGGGGTAGTACTGCTACTGATTGGCTCAACCCAAGTGCTTCCTCAAGGGGAGCAAGCCATTTTGGTTATATTGGGGGACCTTCCTACTTTAACTCAAGGAGTATATTCCAAGGTTAGTTGCCCATTAAATTGTCAAGGAAGAAAAACCACACACACATAGAGGGGGCTGTTTCGTAAAATAAGTTTAATTCTATTTAGGACAAAAAATGAAATTTCCTCTTTAAGGGCACTATTCTTTGTCCGTTGAATGATAGCATCTCGGGGAACTTTGATGGGATGAATTTGAATAACTTTGAAAGGCGAGTTCTAACACCCCTGGGATGCTCACTTTTTGCGAATAGGAGCAAGCTTAACATTACTTCCATTAGGCCTTCTCCTAGACTGTCGCGACCTTTTTCAATCTTGATCTCTTTCAAGATGGCTCCTATAGGCAATAGAGATGTCACGCCACCTTCGTACACTGTTAAACATAGCCCCAATTCAGTTTCTTTCTGCATACAAACGAATGGTCTCAGTCAATGGGTGATTTCAAGAGTTGCACCAATATTGCAAACTTTACCAGTGAGGATAGACCTTTGTATGTAGGCGAACCTGTCTACTTCATTTGAGGTAATGAAGCTTTCCCATGGCTACCTAGGGATTGGCAGGGAACCTGTTATTTAGGAATTCTGTTACCAGAGGTATTCATAACAAGTACCATAGAAATCTCTAAGGCTCGTCCAAGGCAGGACGAGAATGGTGATACTTCATCAAAAGTTCTGGGTGAAGTAGCGAAATCTTTTGTACCTTTTTGGGGACAAATATTAAACTCTGAGGATATTAGAAGACTAGCGAGAGTACTGGAGAGGACCATCAACCGGACCACTGACATACTCTATAACATGACTCTAGAACAGAAAGCGATAAGGTTAGTGGCACTACAGAACCGGATGGCATTAGACATCATCCTGCCTGAGCGTGGTGGAGTATGTAAATTAGTGGAGTCCGCTTGTTGCGTTTTCTTACCGGATTCCTCCACAACCATCTTTAAGGTTATACAAAATCTGCAAGTCCTCAGTTCAGAAGTGCACGTTCCCGAGGGAAATTGGGATCTTAGCGCTTGGTTCTGGGACTTCTTACAATCCTGGGGATGGAAGCTACTTTCAGTCTTATTGATTATTCTGGGTATTCTGTTGTTCTGCTGTTGCTGTATACAATGTCTTCCTGCCATATGTTCGGTGTTAGGAGGATTTTGTGCACAGACTATGGGAACATTAGGACAAAAGGTACGCGCACCGGAAAGAATGACCAATGAATTTGTGTTGAAGGAAATTTCTGTCAGAGACCTCATGGCGATCGATATCTCTGATGATTGTGATTCAGGTTGTATGGACATTGAGACGTGGTGTTACTCGTAAAGTGGATAATAGTAGTTTAGCGCTTGGCTTAGGCCAAAAGGATGGTTTGTTAAATGGGAAATCACATTGTGCCTCCTTTCAATATATATTGGCCTAAGCCTAGTCGCTGTGTGAAGAAAAACCGTGTTGCAAAGTTCTGATTCTAGATCGACTTTGCCGTCATTTTTAGGATTATCCGCCATTTTGATTTCTGTTCATATGTGAGTCTGTGTTCTAAAATGCTGGACTGTGTTTCCAACTTGTAACCGAACCTTCCCGACCTGTTGAATCTAGTTAATGGTTAGACTATCCGAGGGCCGAATGTTTAGACTACGTAATGAGACCTTGTCCCAAGCATGACTTGTGGTCTAAGGATTGTCTGCACTAACAAGTCTCATCCTGGAATACACATTGATGACAATGTAATGCAAATGTCGAGCGTAGACACTGGCAGAACTGCATTGTAAAGGGATATGTGCTAAGGCTTACTGCTAAATCCAGGAGTACACTTTGTCATTGTAACTTGTTGGAAATGCAAACTTATGTAATCCATGAGCATATTATTGTATGAGCCATAAATTAACTTTGCACAAACTCTAGACCACAGATTATTAACCTGTAGAGGGGCTGGACAGTATTACTGAATTTGTATAAAAAGCCGAATGTCCAGATGTCCAGCACTCTCACTCCTCACTCTGAAGGGCTGGTACTCATTGTGATGTATTGAGAGCCAGATACTATCTGTATTTTCTGTTTCTTTGTAACTGTACAGTAGATTAAAAGATCTGTGAATCTCTATAGCCCGTGTTTGGTGTATTTACTTTTGTGGTACTCAGCCTTGATATTTCCTTGCTTTTACATGCAGGCTCTCGGTAAGTGAATCTCTTGGGTGAGCCCATTCTACGGGAAACCATCTGGAGCCCTTAACTGGATGGTTTTTATAGGGTATCTTTGCATGTCCAGTAGTGCTGGCAGTGCCCGGCTCAAGGCAGAGCTTGGGAGCAGAGCCTGTCATAGATGAAAGACAATGGTGATTGTGTCTAATAAACTCTGCCCAGAGCAGGCTTTTGAGATGCTGCTACGTTTCTATGGCATGGCCTTGGCCGAGAGAACGAGCTTGGATCTCCACCTGGGGAGTCATAACGAGCCATCACTCTTCATTTCATAGCCATCACTCCTGACTGCAGGATGCAGCTTAGCAGACTCTCGGCGAGATGCAATGGGAGACAGCGTACCTGTCTATGCTCGAACTGGCCTACAGGGCAATAGGGCAATGCCCCAAACCAATAATGCAAAATTCTAGTGTGGGCCAGTTTTTTTTAATCAAAGTGGACTACTTTGTTGGCAAATGTGGGCCATTTTAATGAGTTACTTCACAAATGGCTAGTAGTTTTGACCATTGTTGCTGAATAAATATTCTTTAAATTGCACAATTTGCATTATGTTGTATCAACCCCTCCGCCCCCCTTGGGTACTATTCAAACAGTCTTTCACAAAAAGAATGAATTGCCATTTGCAACGGTACCGCAGGATGGATACCACAAGACTGCTTAAATGATTAGGGAAGCCGCAGAAGGCTGTCTGCTCGTTAATATTCAAAGCGCTTAAACAAGAAAAGCTCAAGTCTTTCTGGAGATAACTAACAATGTTGGGAAACAGGTGATTGCAGTAGACGCATCACTCCACAATATGAGTGCTGCGTCCATGAGTGTTAAAGGAATGTGGGTTTTCTCCAACCCCAGATTACAAGCCACACACCATAATTAACTGGTTCTCAGAGTCCAGTGTCCATTGGAAGACGAGTAATTTTCACAAAACGTATGTGCCACAGGTTATGTTTCCTCTAAGCTGGGCATTTGTGCGCTTTCCCAGCTCCCCTCTGGTTGCCTCTTAGAAGAGCGTCACCAGCACAGAGAGACAATGAGCACTTTTGGGCTCACTACACACAAATCCCAGACTCGCTTGAACTGGAAAACGTTGCTTTAATGTGACAGGACAGAGACACACTTTACAAATACACGCTAAACTGGCTCCCTGGCCTTACAGGCAACAGATCAAATAGCAAACACCAAAACCATTATTTCATCATTTCATACTCCTTTGTCCCCTCCCCCTCAATTACTCTCAACCTTCATTCGTGCTTTCTTTCCCCATGTTCTCCTAGAGGCCATGCCGCTCCTTCTACAATGCCTCTTCCCCTATTTGTAACTCCCAGACTAGCCTGTTCGTGCAAACAGCGCCACCCCCTCCTTTTACCACAATACTACACCTTTTTGCTTCCCCCATCCTCCAAAGTGCCATGTACCCGGCACCAGAAAACCCCTCCCTGAGGTGGTTTTTTGCCCCGCCCCCTCAATTGCTTCGACCTCCACCCCTTTATGATAGCTTCTACCACCAACCTAACGCCCATCAAATAGTACTGGTTTCCCATAGGTGAAAAATGTACTCCATCCTCCTGAAACATATCAAAAGCCTCATATTTGATCTCTCGGTGTGCGAGCATCTGCACCTCCCAGGACCTGCAGAACTTCAACATCTTCCTCGTCCGTTCCACCACCCCCTCCTTCACAGCTCCCCTACATACCCAACTTGACATCAACTCGGTCCAAACCAAAACAACCCCTTGCCAAATCTCCCCAACTAAGGTCCCTCTTCATCTTTTTTAACAGTGCCACACCTGTCTCCCTAACCAGGTAATCCACCCCTGCATGTACACCAGAGCCGCTGACATCCAGTGAAGCTCCTGCATACCCGCCAGCATAGGCAGAAGTTGGTCCCACCGGTGCCCCCCTACCCGGGACCATCTCAACAATACCAAATCATAACTACACCCTAACTGGGTCCCGAAAACCCTTTTTACTGCATCTTTCCCTGCTCATTTCACTATGGAGTGTCCGCATATCCATATCTAAGGCAATTCACCATTCCTCTGAGCCGAGTCTGAAAAAGCAAAAGACAATGATCCTCCCCTCTGATGATCCCCCATCCCCACCCCAGCCCTTTGTTTTCTAAGAGCCCTCTTTCCCCAGATCTCTGATGTACCCTTTATACTTTGCCAATCTCTAGCGCCCCAGACTCTATGTCTTCTCTTCGGACAAACCCAGCCTGCTCCCTTCGGACGCAGACCCCATCCTGAACGAATGAGGCCCGAAAATCCTCTGCCTTCTCGCCCACCACTAAGAAAGCCCTCCTTATAGCCCCCAACCTGAGCAGCCATCCCCCCTTTCCGTTCTCATGCTGAAAAACCAAACCCTCCCTTTTCCTACATCTCTCCCACCATAGTAATCACGCTCTGACCTGACAAAACTCAGTACTACCATTATCCGAATGCACCCAAAAACCCCTGCCCAACTGATCCATTCTTTGATTTTGCAAATTTTGATAACCACACTGTCTTCTGACAGACAGACATTCCTCCACATCAGTCCTCCATCCACTCACCCAATCAGTACCAACTCTGACACCTGAAATGCCCCAAAACATAACCACATAAAACACTCAAAAAACAAGTCTCTTTCCCATGGCAACCAGCATATGCCCTCAAGATCCTGGGACAACCTCCTTAACAGGACTGCTGACACTGGCCTTCTGCCATCCTTCCCCTCCCCTTTTCCCTTGCCCATCCTTCCAATATCCTATGTGCCATTCCCCCCAACTAGGCTGAAAGGCCCAGAACCACTTCTCATAAAAAGCAATGCCCGCCAGCGTCCCCGCTATCATTGCCCTGAACCAACCCCTACCCACACAGCTCAATATAAAGTCGATCTCATCCCCCCTCCTTCTCTCCTCTGCATCCCTTTCCAAGTGAACATAAGGTCCTTAATTCAGCGTGAACATAAGGTCCTTAATTCAGTAACATTTCATGCCTGGATGGGATACAGAGTAACTCTTACACCAAATAATCAGACCGACTCAGGAAGTTGGCAAAAAGTCTCATCCAACTGTTTTATTATGAATTGTCTAAAACAGGGAGTTACAACAGACATCAATGGACGTACATTTGAGCTCTCAACACAAATCACATAAAAATACACTTAAGTACTGAAAATTCATCATGAGTGATGTCATGCTATATGGCAAATAGGAGAAACCTATATGGTGTTGTGGTTGGGTTAAGGGGAACATCTAAATATACTTTCTATATAGGAATGGGTTGTGATTGGTCTCTACAGTCAGATGGACAACGTATGTCCACCCCTAGTGCAAGCCATCTTCAACACTTATTAAGTAGATAGAATACTATTGACTCTTAAACCATAAGGCCCTTCGTTATACGGCCTTCAATAAGTGGTTGGCAGGCTCGTGCCATGTCTGTAACATTCGGCTCCTTAGCAGCATGCAAGCTCGTACCCAGGTGCCTGGAGTGAGGCATGACTTTTTTTTACACCCAATTAACCCCTCATGTCTCATCGCCCATGCCTTCTGCCATGCAGACTGTCTTTGAACTTGGCCTTCCAGGAGATTCTCTTCTCTTGGGAATAAAAGGGAGTACAGGCACACGCTTATCACAGTTCTGGTCTGCATGCCCAACTCCTATTTCCATCCTTGGCTCACATGACAGTAGACCATATTTCGGCCTGTTTTGCAGCATTTAATTGTCTTGAATTAATAAACTTGGCACTCATGGTGCTCCTTCTTTGCACCTTAACACAAGATTATTCAACGTCTCACGGTTTCTGTTCTTCATAGATAGATAACAATTTCCTGGCTGCTTTAGCTTTGACATCAGGCCAAACAGCTTCACCCTTCAAGTCTGCAATCTCCAGCTAATTCTTTGCTGTGACAGATACAGTTATTGATCCGTCGTTCTCAGTGGATTTTAACTTACTGAAATTGTGGCACCGATGTCCAGACACTATACAAAGGCAGCTTTATCTGCAGTTTATTCACTATGTATAACTGGCTTCTAAGATTACTTGATCTACTTGCGTTGCTGTGTCTGTACAGTTATTAAATGGCTTGCATTTTCTGCAGTGCTCTTTACACGTGCAATCTTCATTTCTGCATAAGCATGTTCACTCAATTCCTTATTTCGTCATCTGTTTCTATAAGGTCCATACATCCTCTTGTTCAGTCACTCTTCTAAGTGTGTCACCCTCACTTCTTGTGATGTAACCAGCTTTGCTTTCTTTCTTTCATCTTCATATTCCTTCAGGAATCTCCTCCAAGAAATTGTCCTCTCTAAGGGGGTACATCAGGTAAGGCTTTCTCAATGGGTATCTTTTCTCAAACACTCTACGCGGTGTGATCACAACTACTAGTGTCAAACATGGTGCAGTTTCAGCCTTCCAACATATAGGCAGTAAGGGGGCAGGACTTCCTGCAGAGGCATTCAGCTGCTCCTCCACACTCCCCCCTCTGGTTGATTCATTGACCACACCTTCACCAATCTCCATACTTTGGGACTTTTTCTCGAAGAAGTGCTTTGTCAGAGTCCAAATCTTCATCACTCCTTTCAGGAAGCCAGCTGCGTTGACATGTTAATCTACACTCCAAGTCATGTGACTGGATTGTCCATTTGGACTACAATCGGCCCATTGTCCCACATACTTCTTGTGCTTCTTTGGATACAGGAACTTCTTTCCCTCAGGTGCTAAGATACTAGCATTTATGTATGCTCTGATTTTTTTATCACTCAATTCTTTGGGTCAAAATCCTGATTCAACATCAATCATGATTCTCATTCCCACTGCTTTCTTGGCTGTCTTCCTGCACTGTGCAATTATTATCCTAATCACACAGAATCCAAACATCACCATCACCAATATTGCTCCTAGAAACTTGAAGACGTTCGCTATCCATTGTGGATCCCATGAGAAGATAGCTGCAAAACAACTGTTGTCTGCAGCATCCTCTGTTTCTCCTTCCATCTTGTTGTGCAGGTATGTCAGCAATGTTATGGCCTCTCTCAGTGTCCCATTTTCATCATCGTGAGAAGGTATGTACATGCAACATGATGGCCTGATTTTGACACAAACTCCACCTTCCATCGCTGTGATCATGTGAAGGGCATAACTGTTCTGTAGGGTCATTAGTCGTATGGCCCTCAACTCTTCCTTGATAGCTTTGAATCCCTCTCTGGTAGTGTTGATTATCTGCAGGAGTTTCCAGCGAGTGATTTGCAAACACTTTGCATTGCCCATGGTCTGGATTCCAGGCATAAAGATAGTTGTGAAGATTGCAGAAGTCTGGCTGAACAATCTGTGTTCATATGGAATACCATCAAAGGCTTCCAATGATTTTGCTGAGAAATAGTTTTCACTCCTTGTTCGATTGAGAAATTCGAGTGCTCTTCTCCTTCTCAAATGGGCATCCACTTTTGGAAATGTTCCAATGTTCAGCTCGCTCTGAGGAATTACTAGTGCTGGAATATGGAAAAGCATTAGGGAACACATTCCTCCCCAGTCCTTGTGCAGATTCACGTTGGCTCTGGACCTACAAGCCCAATAATAATCCATTAAGACGGCTGCTCATGCTCCCATGATTCTTTCCTTCTCTTCTGAAGCACAACGTCGCATTTGTCAATGAGATCACAAATATAGGACCTGATTCATCTTCAACTCACTTTAGTAGTTTGGCATATTTGGCCCACAACTTCAAACATTCATCGTTCACCTTCTGTACTTCTCGTATATGTTCATTCTTCATTAAGTGAGCTGTACAGGACATCAGCCCTTCTTCCCATCCCTTCTTGCATTTTACTTGTCCATAGATTAGCAACTGAGATCGTACCCAGAATCAAGGCATCCAAGCTGTTTCTGGTTTATCAGGACAGTTCAGTCTCTCCATTTCCTTAATGCCTACCTCTTGTGATCCTGTCACCGGATACGTAAGCATTTTGCTCTTCCATGCAGGTTCTTCATGCATCTGTATAGTCTCGATATAGTCATTCTGAAATGGAAATTACCATTTCGCTCTCCATCGCAGAGCAGCCAAACTTCCTTGAAACTGCCTTCTTGTCGTACATGCTGCAAGATGAACAAGACATCTGGCACCTTGTTCCGGAATCTCTCTAGAGATGAAAGTTAATTCAGTATTCATGGCATGGGGTACGAGAGCGCAGACAAAGCACCGCTCCCTAGATGTTCTCTCTCCTATGTGCTGATACCACATGTTATTACCCAAATGTGCTGTACTGTCTATATATGTGTTTATCCCATCATTATCTTCCTCCGTGCTTCTCTTGTGTCTCCCCAACAGAATGGTTGCAGCCCATGGAAACAGCATTAAAGCAGCTTTACTACGAGAAGAAAACACAAGGGGTTTTGGCTCATCTGTAATGGGCAATTCAACTGCTGTTCCTGGAGTGAGGAGGATAAAAGGGATGTCTGCTTTGTTTGGATCAATGAAATAGAAGATGTGAAGCAGGAGAAACAAAAAGACACAAAGCATAATTGTGCACATGTATACCATGAACCAACATATTAATCCCCACCACTTGTCCCATTCTGCAATTTCTTGGGCTTGCTCAATCGCTGAAATCATACCAGCTTCAACATTCCTAATTTTTACTTCAATTATGAAGGCAAAAGCACTTTACTCCAGAAGTTGTAACACCTGTTCAATTATTGTGATTAGCAGTGACCTAATTACTGGCCCATTTTTAGGATCCTGTAAAAAAGTGTGAACATCAACATCTCTTCTGACAAGATCAGGATAAGCTTGAAGGATAAGCACAAAATCAGCAAGCACAAGACGATGCACATCACTATCTGTGAGGACCATAGAGCTAGCCAAATGCTCAGTGATAAACGAATCAGAGTATTTTTTACGTTTTTTAATATACTTGTTTAATTGTTTTACAATTTTTACAAGAAGTCCTATGTCTCATCATCAAATCTTTATGATCCTTTTAAAAGCATCATTACTTAGATGAACAGAAGTGGAAAGTTTTATCTGGGTAGGAGCAGGAAATCGGAGGAAGTCTGAGTTCTTGGACCCTTCAGTTTCCTCTTTCAATGTTACCCAGGTCCAGTTTCCAGAAAAAGGCCACCACTGCTACTACCCATTTTGCTTTTTCCCCACTCAACAGTCTAGTCCATCAATCTTCCTCATTATACGGACGCTGTTTCGAGAGTAAATGTCCCTCGAGAGTAAATGTCCCAATCGGAGTATTGCTCTCATTTCCAATTCTTAATCAAGTGTTTTCATTTAGGCATTTTGATACATCAGTATTTCTCTAAAGTTCATTTTTCAAAGAATCCTGTAAGTGTAGCAAGCTATTGCACACCTGCTATGATACCTATAAGGAGTGTCCATGGGGAGTCACAGTCCAAATGCAAATCTGCATTTTATCAACTTGTAGCTTTATCGTCCTTCTTCCTCGTCATCTATCGAGTCTGCACATGCTGAAATTCTTCTTCTTGGCTTGTTTCTGGACCAGCAACGGTGGGAGGTACAGTCTCGCATCAGTACAGTTTGAAGGGGCCATGGAATCGTGGCTCATGCCACTTTTCCACTTTTGAGTAAAATTTAGAAGTAGTATGGCGTCACCAACAAATAGTTTAAGTGCCGATAGTAATTCATTTGGTCTGATTGCTGAATGGTTTTCATCTGTGTTCTGTGACCGTCCCCCTTGGCGCTTGAGTTGATCTGAAATGAAAGAGATGCCATGGATGTCAAATATTCATTCAATTCATTTCCTAACATTTTTGCTGTACTCTGGGCATCACTTCTACTCCTTGATGGAGGAGTAAGAGGCATTCTCATTCAGCTCCCTGTTACTAGCTTGTGGTGGGTGAGGCAATGGTCCGAACCAGGCTGATTCCTTAGGGCATATAGAGGTAAGGGCAGGCTATATAGCCATCCCTTTTTCAAAGTTAGCTTAATCTTGGCAATCCTTTCTTTAAAGAGCCATTGAGTCCCTCACATATCCTGTTTGCTTGTGGGTGATAAGCGGAAGAAAATGTATGCCTAATATTTTATAAGAGCACTATCTGTTCAAATACTTTATTGACAAAATGTGGCCCATTATCAAATGTCAGCACTTCACACACACCCCATCTTGGAAAGACTTTATGCACTAGAAACTTCACTGCACAATTGGCATCAGGGTGTGTACACAGACCTGCTTCGATCCACCTGGAGGAGGGATGCACCACCACTATCAGATACCTGTATCCACTAAACACCTGCAGCGTATCAATATAGTCAATAAGCAAATGCTGAAAAGGACCATTCTCAGTTCTCAGTGTATGCCCAGCAGTAAACCTTTGACATACGATACAGTTTACCTCATAAAATGCAATGTGTTCTAACAAAATTGCAATAAACCAACCTTCCGCAATTGTTGCAGTAAGACTTTACCTAGTTACATGCATGCAATAATGCAGCTGTCCAAGCGCAATCTTTAATAATGCTACTGGCATCACCGGCTTTCCAGTGCTGTCCTGTCGCCATAATGCTTCTGTGGGAGATAAAGAGCACCCCCTTCATTTCCATAATTCCTGCTCTTCGTGTGGTTCACTTCATTGAATCTTCATTAACTGGGTCATTGGTAATTTATTAAACCCTTCTTGCAAAACCATAACTGTGACTACCTCTCTTTGGCATTCAGTGAAACAAAACTTGAAATATCTAGAGAATATGCAACCCTTTTGGCTTCTGCATCTGCAGCTTCGTTCCCGCAAGAAATAAAGTCTGTTTGTTCAATGTGAGCGGCACATTTGACGACCGCAATGGCTACTGGGAGTTGTAGTGCCTTAATAAGCATGTACAATAAATATGTATGATGCACTGGAGTGCCGTCCGCTCTGAGGTAACCCCTCCTTTTCCAACCTGCTAACCCTGCATGTATGGTTGACATCACATATGTGGATTCACTGTACACATCACATCCTGCCCTTCGTGATCCCCGAGCGTGACAATGAGCACTACCAATTCTGCCGCTTGTGCTGAAAAGTGAGGCGGTAGTCTTGCACTTGCTAAAACTTCAAACTCACCATTTGCTCTTTGCCTCACTACAGTTGAGCCAGAATGCCTTTCTCCACTAATCTGATCAATTCTCGAAGAACCATCAATAAAGAGAATTTCCCCTCCTGGCAATGCTTTCTCCTTAATACAAGGTATATCACCATAGAATTCAACATAGTTTGTTTAATCATACACATGGCCACTCTCTGTCACTGGCTCAGCTATAAACGTGGCAGGATTCTCTAGGGTTTGAAATCATTGCTTCATAAGCAGAATCTCTCTGGGATATTGATGTACCCTTGGGTTTCTGTAAAATGGAAAACAGAGCATGCTGATAGTATAGTCATTAACCGAATCAAGTCTTGTCTGAACTCATCTTCGGTAGTGCTTCAAATTAAAATGTCATCTACGTATTGTATCACCACACTTTTCAAATCAATATTGCCCAGATCCATCTGGAGGACTCTGTTAAAGATAGATGGATAATGACAGTACCCTTGGGGCAAACATGTGTGTTTCAGATGAGTCTGGTGGAACGTAAATAAAGTCAAGTCATGTGAGTCCTTGTGCAACGGGATTGAGAAAAAATGCATTCTTCAAATCAATCACAGTGAAATATCGAGCTTCCACCGGGTACTACATAGTATTGTCGCCAAGTTAGGAACTAAAGGAAACTCTGCCTCTACAATCTGGTTAATCAGACTCATGTCCAGTATGAATCTCCATGACCCTCCCTTTGATTTTTTCAGAGGATACACTGCAGATTTGCACGATGATTCTGATGGTACCAAAATACCTTGATCCATTAGTTCTGAGATGGTCTTGAATATACTCTCATCGGCCTCTCTGGACATGGGGTGCTGTCTTGTGCGTGGTAAAATTGCCCCTGTCTTCAGCTTTATTTTAACTTCCCCTATACCCTTTAATAAACCTACGTCATAAGGGCCTGTAGTCCATAGGGCACTGGGCACCTTCTCCAAGTCTTTGTCAAAAACTGCTGGATGCCATCACATTATTGCCATTATCTGTGGGATTTCCCTTTTCTCTATCCTTACCTAGTATGAGATGCTCATAAAGAACACCCCTCCATCGTCTGTTGGGTCATCTCTAAACATGTCATTGTCAGTAATATCAGTCAGTCTTTACCCCTTCTTTGATAGCTATCACTGTCCCCCATGGTCTACCCTCATCATCCATTCCTTCGAGCATTGCCATTTCCCTTCGTACTGTGGCTGCTTCTATCTCTAAAAGGGATAGAGTGTCCCCCTTCTTCGTCCATGGGTATCTGTGATCTAAACAAATATGTGTCAGGTATTCTCATAGTCTTCCCCACTAAACCAGGCAACCACGTTAATAGAATGCTCACCCCATAAAGGAAAACCTCTGGCTCAACTGGAATGCCTCGCAGAGCCACTTGCCCTGAGAACGCCAGTATAAATGTGCCCACATTAGTGTAGTGTATTCGTCAGTAAAAGAAATTGTCATGTTAAGTTTTGTCATCAAAACTCTTCCCAAAATGTTAACTGGTGTCTGCCGTGTATACAATAATGGAACAGACATGTCACACTATCCTATGGAGACTGGTAATTCATCAGTAAAAGGAACTCAACTTGTAGCTCCAGAGAACCCTTGAGCATTCATGGCAATTCCCGATATTGGATGTTTTCCCTCTAGCATACATGAACGAGTAGCCCCAGTGTCTACTAGAAAAGAAAAAGATTTGCATCATATTGTCACATCGAACATTGGTTCCTCTTGGGGGTCTGGTGTCACAGAGAGTACTGAACACATAAAGTCACTCTGTGAGCTGTCCTATTGTGGGTATGCATGCATACCCCTGTACCTGTGAAAGGATTCACTCCCACTACAGTGGCACCTCCTATTCTAGGTGTCAATAGTTGTCCTGTGTTTGCATACTGCTGTGTCTGCATGAGAGCATGTTGCCACTGCCCTTGTGGTGGACTCATTTGCACTTGTTGTAATTACTGTGTCTGTTGCATTCACGGCGCTTGTGTCTGATACACTGTCTGATTCTTGGCATACCCTTTCCTAGTTGGTGTGCTATATGGTAGAGGATAAGCTATCCCCGCTCTTGTGAATTGTCCATTCTGTACATTCCCTTGACTCCAACATATGCGTGCAATGTACCCTGTCATTCCAGAGGTTCAGCATACAAGGGGAGACCATCTTACTAGTCTCCCTTGGTTAAATCCTCCTTGCACATTCTGATTCTCATTCTGTCTGTTCAGAAACCCACCTCAATTGTGCTGTAATCCACCCCTTGCTCTATATCCCATACCTCTCCCTCATGGCAAGAACCCATTTCCTCCTTGGTCCATTGGGCGCTGATTGTTTGCATGCAATGTACCCACTGCTTGTAGCATTCCCAGTCCTTCTCCACTTGTCAATACCACCACTTCTATGGCGTATTTTGAGAATTTCTTCTGAACTTATTTAGCTTCCTCAGTTTTCCTAGCCTCATCTTTCCTCTTATTGTTCTCCTGTAATAGCCGACAGTGAAGCACTATTCTCAATTGTATCTCAGCCCACGGGTTGGCTTCCATTCCCACCAATTTCTTCATCTGTCTCTGTACTGACTCGGGCAACCCTTGACATAAAATGTAGTAAGATAATGCCAGCATTTTTTACTATGGCTCCTTCGTTTTCAAGACTCTAACGCTCTTGAATATCGTGAATGTAAGCAATAGGGTCTTCATCTTCTTTAATCTTATGTGTCATAATTGCACCCATATCTGATATGTCAGGATACTGTACTCTGAGAGCCCTCCACTTGTTTGCCCTACAACTATTAAATTAGGCCCCAGTGTGTGCTGTGTTCTGTGCTGTCACACTTCAATAGCCTGCTCGCCTTCATATGTCATCAGCTCTTTCCCCAAGAATGGCTGCCAAGAAACCCTTCATTTCTACAATGACCAACATAGTTCCTCCTGTCATTTTTTTCAAATTCGTAAATTCCTTTTCCCACACCCGATGTCAAACTCGAGAGTTTGCATCTTAAATTAGCCTTATCCATCTGTGGCCATGGAATATTCTGAGGTCTTGCTCCCCCATTTTCCAATAAGGGAAACTACATAAACCCTAACCCGGAATCTGCTCCCTTCGTCTGCCTATCCATGGCAGGGACAATGGTCCATGACCGTTTCCTCCCTGGCAATGATCTTAACCTGCTCACAAATGGCAGTGATTCTCCCTTCTCAATATACGATCATCCTCGGGATGTCCTTTCCTTAGGCTGTTCTAGATCAGACCATTTTACTTCCTTATTGGTCTGTGGGCTTCCCTCATGGGCACATGTGCCTCCTCCCTGTTCCCCACGGAAGGATTCTCTTTCTTCATCTGACATGTCTAGTCCCCAACTATGTGACTCTCATCCCCTTCACCCTGGTCTAAGTTCAATCTGCTCATGGACAAGAATCTATGCTCTAGACGAAACAGATTTTCTTCTTTGTTTCGCAATTGGAATACCAGGGACTGATCTTCCTTCCCTCGGATTTCCCATTTGCAACCTTCCTTTAATTGTTGATAAGCCTTATCAATCCTGTCTCTGATGCTTCCTATGTCAAAATTCTCTTCGTCTAATGCTACTCTAGAAGCTCCTGACGTTGCCTCCTTCATCAGAGGAAACTCTTCTATTTTGTCCCATCGTATTGTTGGATGTGGTTCCATTAGCTCCTTTTGAATGCAGTTACTATCAAGTTCCCATTGTCTCCTTTTATACATTCTAATTCTTCATCTAATTCTCTTTGCTTTCTCGCCTGTCTTCTAATTCTCTCCTCCTCTTGTCTTATCTCTTCTCTCCTTGCTTCTGCTCTCCTTTCTTCCGCTTCTCTTCATCTCTGTATTCTTTTGTCCCTTAATGTCTGTGCTTCCTCCTCTTCTCTCTTCTTTTCCTATTGGTTCTTATCTTTAATGGCTCTCTGCCTGCTATCATACTTTCTTTGCTCATCTGTCCATTCTTGCTTTTTCTCTTGCTCCTCCTGATACATCTGTTCTCGTTGCTCCTTGCTCTTTCCTTTATGCTTGTCTTCCTTCGAATTTTTTTCCCGTTCCCTGTCTTTTCAATCCTGTTCATCTTTATCTTCTATTTGCCTTACTTCCTCAATGCTTTAACCATCTAGCTTGAGTAATATCTGTCCTCCCATCCATTTGTTCTGTACGAGCGTTAACTTATCAGTTTTATCCTTCTCTCCTTTCCATTTCTTGATCTCTCTTTCTATTTCTGTTGATATGTTTGATCACTCACTTTTCTCTTCTTTATCTTGTATGATCTTATAGATCTCTTCTTTTCTCGTACTCTCCTCTGGACTATCGTCACAGCTAGAAGCAGCCAGTTCCTATATTGGATTACTATACCCTGCCGCCTCCTTCAGTTCCTTTAACGGATACAACCCCATGTCTTCCATATTAACGCCTTTCACATCAGATGAGGCAAAGGGACCTGAAAGCTCGACACCTTCCTCCTTACATTGGCTAAGCATCCATTCCTCATGGGGTGCATCTTCCCTCTCTTCCTGATACAATTTGCAAAGATCTAAAATAGCTTATCTTTTCTCCAATTTCTTCCTCTTGTACGCAGCGTGCAAGTTTGTGGTCATGTGTTGCAATACAGCTTTTGACAGCAAACCCCCTTGTGGCCATGGAATGGGTAACTTAACCGCTGTGCCTTTCACCCATTCTGCACTATACTGTTTGAGCTTGGGCATGTGCTTTGGCAATGTCTTACATGAATGCATCAGAGGTGTGACATCTCCCATATTGGCGAGTCTCAATTGACTGTCAATGCTTACCAGATTTTTAAAAAAATACCTTCACCAAAAACAGCAAATATGAGCGTGCTCCAACAGTCGCCACTCACCCTCTTTCAATATCTAGATTGGTACCAACCACTTCCCTAGATGGACAATATAACATCTTGACTTTTCATCTTATTCTTTCACAATTGTTTGTGTTGCTTTTCGACACATTAATTCAACACAAATACACAAACAGACAGACTAGTCGACCTTTCACATTTAAAACCTCTCTCATCAACCTTTTTCCTCTTTGCCTCTACTCAATACTCTGTAACAGAGTTTAACTAGTATTGCTATATGAACCTGTTCATACGTCTCCTAGAGACTCTGACTGGAGTGTAAGACAGTTCTTCTGGAATTCTCTTGAGTCAGGACTTGTTAGGCGCTATCTCTATCTCTTCATACAATGTTTCCCGTTACTTTTGTTACTTTTGTTACTTTTGTTACTTTTGTTGCTTTTTCCTTTAATTTGTCATTCCCCTCAAAATACTCACCATTCGTTCATTTGTCTCCATGCCTTCGGAATCGTATCTCCTTCCAAAGGACCACTTTTGCCTTCCGTCCGCAAAGTGCCTGTGGAAGCCAGGTAGGTATTTCGTCAAAGAGGGACCCTGCCAACCGTCTCATTTTCTTGCAAGTTTTCTATTCATCCGCTCTCTACAACAAAACCTGCAATCTTACGGCTTAATGGCAGAGGATGTCCGATTGTCTTCTCAAGCATTCAAAAGGCAGTTACCTGCAATTTGCTTTCTCAATTCAGAAATCAACATTATGCTTACTAGTCTTGATGTTCTGGCCTTTCAGTGTTTACATTACAGGTATGCAGTGATCTACAATGCCTTCCAGGAAATCTGCAGTCTTTCCAAGTTTACAGAGTTCACATGGCATAGACTTTACTGGATGCCATGGTACCTGTGAGTGTGCCTAGAAATTAATGGCTTCACTGAGTACTTGCATAATTCGACCAAAAGTATTATGTGGAGGGCATGTTACCTTGTTTGCACTACACAATAGTGTTGGTTGAAGATTCATGACATTTTCTTAAACTGCTCATCACACATGGTGAAGATTAAAGTATTGTTGGCATGCAAAGTATTGTGGCTATGCAAATATTCTAGTGAGTGTTGTACTGCTATAATCCACAGAGGAGCCTACCTTTTACGTTTTACTGAGCCCTATAAACTAGGATTTGGGGCAAGCACAAAGGCCCACAGAACATCTCTTATGGGGTGAAAGATAACTGAATCTTCTAATGTGGAGAGTGGGCACTATTGATTTGCACTTAAGTACAATACTCCTGTCGATATTTGGTTCACACCAAAAACGGTCCTGTTACCAGAGAGTAACAGCAACCCGATCGTACACCTAGCAAGCGCTAGCCAGGAAATGGGTGAACCTGTGCAGTAGAGGAATCCTAATCATCCCTAGGCGGAGTGTTCAACGCACAGAAGGTCTGAGACCTCTGCATTAAACAGCACTGGCTTTTGAGCATTAACACACATACGTTCACAGTTGTTTAGAAGTCACACAGTTGAGACATTTCTCTGATGAAGGATTCACGTCTGAAATGCATTGAACTTAAGTCTGCACCTGGGCCTTTGATTAAAGTGATTTTTAATATTATATAATCTTATTTCTTCTTTGATTTTGAGGTGTTATTGATTTACCAGCTTAAATTACGTTGATTTTACATGAATGTAATTTAAGTGTGGAGTTCCCGCAAGGGTTCACTCAGTTCCTGGCAAGAGTTTGCTAGATGTAAGGGGCTGAGAGGGACAAATGAGCCACTTTTAAAATCAAAGTTAGATGCTTCAACTGTACTGTACAGTGAAGGAAAGATGTTTGTTTACATTGAAAGACAGCCACCTCTAGTAACTGCAACCTATGCTGTTTTCTCTGCTCATCTGCGTGTGGCTTTTTAATGTAATCACACAGTCTGTGTTTAGAGCCTCTTGTATACCCTCCATCTTGTTAAACTGTTAACAATGAATTGCCGAAGAGGGACCCCGGGTTACAGGGGAAGGCACTTCATCTGTTACGCCTGCGAACAGTGCTGTTATTAACTTAAAATGAAAAACCTATGCAATTACTTTTAAGAGGCTCCCAAACAAACGACAACAAGACTCATTTATTTGATTTTGTTTTGGCTTGGGTACAGAAGAAGGTCAAAAGAGCTATAGGCTAGAGTCTGCGCCCTGTCATTTAATTTGCTATGGCAGGGTACCTCTGATAAGTTTTTATTCCATATGAAGTTTGGAGTCAAATGATTTTTTAAGGAGTGATAAAGTAGAGCTTCACGGATTGTAGGCTCCTATGTGTCCACTGCTCCCTATTTTTGGTGTATGATTTTACTCTATATTTTGATTGGCAGTTGAAAGGTTGCACTTGACTCTAGCCACAAGTTGTAAAAGGGTCTAAAAGTGGCTGGTAAATCTCATCTCTGTAGGGTTTCCTATGAGCAAGTGTTGTCACTGCTTCTTAGAGCATTGTAATGTCGACAGTATGCAGTGACGTAGGAATTCTGATAACCATAATAGTCTAGTACAGCCATTCTAATGGAATTATTCTTTTTACACAAATGCTCAGAGGTATGTTTTCTTGGCCACTGATTTACATCATTCTAGTGGCACTTGAACTCGTATTGGCATATTTCCCTGCACACATCTTTGGGGTGCCATTGCACTTTGGCATTACTCTGTTTGGCAAATAACATATTATGTATGAGAGTTCTTTGCCATCGACCTGAGTGATGATAAGTACATTTCTACTTGAGCTATTTTTTTCCAGAGGCATTAAACATGTTCTGCATTTCCTCTGAGCAGATTTCCCACACATCAAGTGAATAATGGCAACTCAACTCATTGTTTATACTGAGCATGCAACACCAATGGCCTGAATAACTCACAGTTTTATTATGAATGTAAATCTTAACTGCTCCTCTTGGCGCAATGATGACAGGCAAATGATTAGAGGCACTGGATGACAAACCCCATGCGATTAGCGCCATTGCCCAGGCGTTTGTAACCCCACATCAGTGCTATTGTCCGATATGCCCGCTGCCTTTCTACATGGTGACTCTCTTAAAGCAGACTATCTAACGCTCTCAAGGACGCGCTAACTGTCCCAGCACTCACAATGGTTGGTTCTAATAGGGTGGTGTAGCTGTACCATTTGATCTCCAAGTCTTCGATATCTCTTTACTACTCTGCTGATTCCCTTGCTCTCCTCTGTCCAACTCCACCAACATTCTCTCTTCCCCACACCCTTCTCTTCTGTCTCTCTGATGTGTCTGCCTACCCTGCCTTCCAATGCAACTAGTCTCACTACTACTGCTCTCACCTTTCTACACGTCCCTAGGTTGACTTCCCCACTATTAGTCCTCACCTCCACCCTTTGATGTTACTTCCCCCTTACTACTTCTGTCTCTCACTCCCACTACCACCCCTCTCTCCACTTCCTACACTATACACCATTGATACCACTATCTCTCAATACCTCACCTTCTCTAAATTCACCCACCAACTCTCCAGCACTCCACTCCGCTGTCTATCTTCTGCCTCATTACTGGGTCCCCCTTCAGCTTTTCCTGTGACCTCACCCGAACAGCCCACACTCTGAATCTCCTGCTGTCTGCTTTTCTAGTGCTGGACTGGTGGTTCTGTGCCTTTCTCTCCCTACCACTGGCTTCAGCTGCACCAATCAGTGCCTGCGTGTGTGTGTTACAGAGGAAAGAGGCTTTAAAAAACCCTCTACGCCCCTCTTCCTTTTTCAGCACGGTTTCACAGACAGGCTTTGGTGTTTCCCTGGAATGCTCTGGATTTAAATGTGTGTTTTTTCTTTGGTTATGGAATGTTTTGTGCTCTTCAGAGGTATTAGGTGCTGCTAGCTCATGGTGTAAGTTCACAGTTCTCTGGAATTGTTTTATTTAGTATTGTTCACCTATGGTCTGGATTTTTCCTGGTTGCTTGCTGTTGCATTGTGGGAGATGGAGTCCTGGAAACGAAAAGAGAGAAGGGGGGCCAGCAACTGTATAGAGGTATAAAGAGTGGTGTCATGGTTAACATTTTTGACACAATGGGAACAGTTATCAGGGGACTGGGTACACCTCAACTAATGGATATCTCTAGGTTTTGTCGGAATGTCCCTCATAATAATAATATCTAGTTACTATCCTATTGCATTAATGGACTCTGATTCGAAAATATATGCAAGTCTTGTTCCCCAACAAATTTAGCAATGGGCTACCAACAATCAGATTTTATCACCCTTCCAATATGGCTTTAGAAAGGGTGTTGGCACTACGGCAGGAGGGCTTTCGATTTCCATATTGCAAGAATTGGGATGGAAAAAGGGGGCAAATCCAGTCTATCTAGTGAGTATGGATCCCACCCTTGCTTTTGACTTGGTGAATCGTTCTATTCTGTGGAAGAGATTGTATTCATTGGGCCTACCTCACGACCTTTTGGACATCCTGATACACTGACATGAGGGTTCAATGATACAAATTAGACTAAATAACGAAGGCCTGTTATCTATACCAAGAAAGTCCTTTAATGGCCTCAGACACCCATCTTTGCTCCAACACTGTATAATCTGTATACAGCAGACATTGGTCCAACATTATCAAATGCCTCCCTTATTCAACCAAAGGTGGAAGGAAAAGAAATGTGTTGGTTTTCCTATGCGGATGACTATTTACTGTTTGACATGCCCCCAGTGGGGCTCCAGCACTTGTTAACGGCATTTGGTACCTACATGTCACATAATGGTTTAGCAGTAAATTCCTCAAAATCGCATATTTTGTGTTTCAGTGGGAAAAGAAAAGTGTCTATGAAAAGTTTGTTTCTGAAAAAGATCAAATTGGGAACTAAAAACTCAATGATTTATTTAGGATTCTTTGTGAGTGCCAAACTAAATACGGTCCAAGTGCAGAATCATTTTATGTCAAAAGGAAAAACATGTGCAACACAAATGCGAATAGTGGACAGCAAATTTGGTGAATTCTCCTATACTCCTTATCTGAGTTTTTATAAACTAAAAACCGTTCCAAAAATCCTCTATGGCAGCGAAATTCCATTTATTATGGGTAAATTGGACGTGGACAAATTGGAGGCGCAGATTCTCAGAGATATGATTTTTTTTGCTTGCCAAAATGTGTCGCTCTAGTCGCTATCCTATATGAATTTGGTTTACAATCCCTCATGAGCATAATGGAGTGGAAATGTTTATTGTTATTTTGCAATTTGATCTCTCAAACTGAAAATAATTTGTATAATGAATTGTCCAATTTGTTGAAAAGAGGAACCCCCAAATCGACATTGTGTCATGAACTACAGAACACGTCCCTTTTGGACCCTTTCTGGTCCTTGTCACAACGGGGCTTGCACTCCATAATACTACCAACATGGTCGTCCAGCGTGAAACCCCTTTCTCGCTTCACTCGCTGGACGTAACATATTCTATTAATAGACCACGCCTCAATGCTATTTCAAAGTAGCAATCTGACGTGTGTCCCGTGGCTCGCAGTATTGTTTCCTTGTACCTGTCTATCTACCCTTTCCTTGCCCCTTCCTTTCCTCCTAATTCCTGGACTCGTGTGCTACTTGCACCTTTCCTAGTTACCCGGATTCCTGGACCTGCGTCCCGGAAACTGAACGTACTCTGGAGTCGGAAGAAACTCGGGCAGCCTTGTTCAAGACCAGGTCCATCCGCAAGAAGGCAGCGACCAAGGACTCCAGCAAAGAACGGACCCAGGTGAGAAGGGGGGAACTCCTTGACACATTGCTGATGAATTTATTGAAAATTTGTAAGACTTTGCTGAGCTCTGTTTGAGAATCATTCACTACACTCATTTTTAATGGTAAAAAAGTGAAACAGCTACTGCAAAATAATGATTGGTCTACTACTACTCAGTAATTGTCTCAATATAGGTTGTATCATCACATGGTGCGTTATTACAAATACATGGGCAATATGGAACCCTACCTATATGCATTTCCTAACAGAGGGTGGAGAAATCTATATATTAGGTTCAGATTTAATGTTTTACTTACGGGGGAAACATCTCCCGCACCATGTTTATTATGTAGATTTTGTCAGGGTCCAGAAGCAAAGAAACATTGAGACATGTTCGGCCCTGAGAATAAAGAGGCTTCATTATTTTTCTCGCTTTGTCCCTGACGTAGCAAAGGTGGATTTGGAACAGGTGTGGAAATGTATGTTATTTGATAAAAAGACCTCAATGCAATTAGCGATTGTGAGATTTCTTAAGATAGAGTGTGGCCTTTTTTAGTCCCCACCATATAGGTAATTGTTAGTTAAATGGAAATTTCCTTTCATAGTTTCATGACCTTGTGACAAATAGGCTGCTGCATTCATATGAATTGAAGTATTAGGAGGATATTCATTGTATATTGTAGCTTTTGTTGATTTTTAACTTGTTCTTAGATTAACATTTTAATGAAATGATTTTGAATTTTAGATGAGATTTTGTATTTTTTCCTTAATTCGGTGAAAATTGTTTATCATTTGTCGAATTTTAGATGCGAAAATTTGTATTGTTTTATTGCATTAACCTATGAAATTGTTTAGTAATCTTTGTAATTTTGTGCAATTTTGTAAAGTTTTTTTTAACCGTATACAAATAAATACAATAATAATATCTAGTTTTTTATAACACTACAAGCCCATAGGCATCTGAGCACTGCGATTACAGTTGATAATATTATCCCACAGCATGGTACTCAATTTATCAACCTCAGAAGGACGAAAGGTTGAGTTGGCCCTGCCGGGATTCAAACCTGCATCTGCAGGCTGCACACAGATGTTAGAAATGAGCACTCAGCTCGCTGTGCTACCTGACAGACTATGATTATACCCCATGATTAGAAGGGGCCCTCTCCCCTTCACTCCCTTTGACAGGGTCATGACCCTGACCCTGTCCCATTACATAAATGTGATTTTTGCTGAACATGAAAGCTTTTGCACTGTCATATCTTGAAGTCTTGGTTTATTAGCTCTTTTAATACCTCCTACAAAACATTTGTTCTTTTCGCCAATATGGTTGGAAAAAAGTGTTGTAAGAGGTACATTACTCTGTTTTGTAAAGAATGTCATTTTTAGGGCGATTGGAATTCCCCTTCACATTCCCTTCAGGAATGACAGCTCACTAACTATACACGCTCACTAAGTAGCTTATCTTGTTTGTCAGATGTACACATTTATTTCATTTTTATTTTATTACATTTTTTACTTGCCCAGACCCTTGGGTATCATGGAAAACAATGTGTGCACGAAACCAAACCATTTCCGGCAACATTGGATGCAGGACAACCTAATATTCAAAGTGATCACCTGAAGGGGTGGGTGCAAAGGACATGAACCTTTTGCGCAGATTGGTCTGGAACACAGTGTGCAAAGTCACCATTTAGTATGGACACCTGCTACTAATAAAACCCAAAGCATAAACTAAGTAACGTGTACCATCAGCTTAATGAGATAAGGGGCCTTCACCACCTAAGGTGGAATATCATGTCCATAGTCTGTCTTCATTGTCTACATGGAGAATGGCACCACAGCTGGAAAGAAATGTCTATGGCATTACATGCAAGTAGTCTTTGCAAAGGGACCTCAAGGTATCATACAGAAGTCCAGGAATCGCTGATCTGAAAATTTGTGGAAAAAGTCTCTGGAAAAGCATTGAGACAAAGCTTTCATGCGTGGAGCCGGTGAATATGTAACATGGAGCTACTCAGCAGCAGTTTTGCAGACAAGTCGAGAACCGCTGCCAAAGCAGAAAGGACTGGGCAATGTGGAGCGAAGGCAAGAGCAGACGCCAGGGAGGGACGTAAACCTCTGGGGATGATCGAAGCTGTCACAGAGTCCTGAATCAGGGCCACAAACCTGAGAGCAGACTAGGAGATGAGGAGAAAGACACAGAGGAGGAGGCAATGCTGAGAAATGGAATACAGATTAAGGTCCATAATTAGACACCTTAGGCCAGCGTCAGCAAAAGGGCTGAAGGACCATACACAGGGGAAAATCCACCAGGCTATACACTAATGGCAGAAACCACATTGAGAGGAAAGGCAGCACTTTGGAAATGGATGTGTGATTTCTTAGCATGCATAAGTAATGCCATGTAAAGAAGAAAGGCTGCATGTTCGAGCTTGAAGTGTGAATTCCTAGATCTCACTGGGAAATAATGCTGCAAGGTAGTAATCGAATAGTGAGTTCCTAGAACAAAATGAGAATTCCAAATGAAAAAAAACTGAATTCTGGACGAGGAAGTCAGATCTCCTAAAGTATTCTGAAAAAGAGATAGAAAAGGAAAGCGTGCATGCTTTACTTAGGAGCTAGAAATCCCGGATCACTGCTGACATCTCACTACTAAATTGTAAAGTACCAAACCTAACACCATTGTAGATAACAAGTCAAAATAAAGTTGTATTTCACTTTTACATGTGTGGTCAAGTTTTCATTTCTTTGCATCTGTCGCATTCATAAACAGCCACTGGAAGTGAGTGAGTACTCAGCTCAAGTTGAATGTTAAGCAAGGAGTGTCTTGTTCTCATTGGACCTGATAAACATTTTGGAAGACCAAAACACCCATGTTTGTGCACATAGTGCAATAGGTATTTGTTTGGTGGCAGCTCTCTCTGACCAGAACAATTTAATTCATAACTAGAGAACGACTTACATAGCACCAATCCCAGCCGAGATGGAACACATCTGAATGACATGATTTATTCTTCCACAAAACCCTAATGTTAGTATTTTCTTTGTTCATGTTCCCATAGTATGTTCAGGCAGACATGCGATTATGCTAACCTGGCTATAATCCACTTCTTCTCAACACAATCCCCTAATGTGTACTATTGACTTATGTAACCCAGTGAGCTCTCTGGAAGGCCCATGCTCCCCTAACTCGTGAAAACAAGAGCTGACATCTGTTTTCTTATCCTCAATGCCCCAATAACTACTGTGTGTATCTCACAGGTTTTATAGTCAGCATTTCACAGACCACTTCTCAAAAACCTCAAACATCCTGACAAGCTATCAAACCGTATCAAAATCTCTTTTCATAAGAAATGTTCTGGAAATATTCATAAACCGCCAGCTCTGTGACGTTGTAGAAACAAACAACCTACTTCATGAGGTCAAGCAAGGTTTGAGACCTATAATGGGTACAGAACGGCCTTCTGCTCAATGTGGGACACTCTAAAGAGAAATGCAGACAACAATTGTGAGAGCGCACTCATATTATTGGACATTTTGGCAGCGTTTGACACCATCAGCCACAAAAGTCTTCTAAAGAGACCATAAGACATTGGAATAAAATGAGCTGCCATATGCTGGAGTGTCTCTCTGGGAGCCCCAAAACCACCAACATACCTCCCCATAGATCCCACCCAAGCCTATTCACCTGTCAAGGATCTATCCTTTCTCCTCCAATATTCAACATTTACATGACTCTCTTAATGGACCTCATCGACCTGGCTGGTTTCGTCTGCTACAATTATGCAGGTGACACACAGATAATCTACAAACTCAAAAACAACCCCTTAGCAGAATTACTGTACCTAAAAACCTGCCTTGAACAGGTGGACGTGTGGATGAAAACAAGGACACCAAACATTAACCCCACCTAAACAAAATTCATGATCGTCAGTGTGACTGCATCACAAAGTGTGACTGCTCGATAAGAAGGTCCCATGCCTAGTACCATCATCCACAGTCTTGAACCTTGGAATCTAAATGGATAGTACCCTCATGGTTGAACCACAAGTCAGAGGCATTGTCAGATGTTGTTTATTCCAACTTCGTACTCTACGACCCATTATGCCTTATTTATCCTTTACCCACAGGACCATGACCGCGATATCTCTAGTTCCAACAACACTGGACTGCACAGACAACCTCTATCTCAGACTCCTAGAATAACTCACGTAAAAAAACTTCAGAGTCTGAAATGTAGAAACCAGACAACACCTTGTAGTCAAAATGTTCGAACACATTAACCATGCGCTGCCACTCTCCTATGGCTCCCAGTCAACAAAAGCATACACTTCAAACCCGTCTACATCACCCACCACACTTACCATGGAAATGGCCCACTTTCCTTCATAACGAAGTCCCAGCACTGCACACCATTAAAAACTCTATGCTCCAGAAACACCAGTCTAGTACTTGTTCTTAGCCTCAGAAGTTAAAGGCAAGGAGAATTATTATTCTCACTGCTGGCCTCCAAACTCTGGAACACACTTCCTAAGCAACTTCTCATGGAATAGGACCACCAGACTTTCAGAAATGAGCTCAAGATGTGGCTCTACAACTAGCTGCTATAACCAACGATCCAAAGCTGAGCTTCTTGGTCTTCTATAGATCCCATGGACAGACCACAACTCACGTACCTCTGTTGAGAAGCTCATCCCCTGCTCACAATCTTCAATCCGGCTGCAATCGCAGCTACCGAGGAGGATCCCATTTTGTGTCTGAGTGTATCCTGGATCTTTACTACCTTTCCTCCTTTTACGCTATATTTCCGGTCTCACTAACACCCTCACTGCTAAAACCTCACATAGTTTACAGTACACTGACGCCCTGTCAGACTGCCCACAAGGCCTAGTGTACCAATCACAGGATCCTACACTCCTCTGCTGCTGGCAGAACTGCACCCTCTGCAGTTTTCCCAACCCTGACGCCTCCAGCACTAGAGGATCTATCAAAACAAACAGCATAATAATGAAGGAAGACCGCTGGTGGACTTTAAAGTGATGTGCTGTAAATATGTTCCTCAAATTAGTGCAAGTAAGTTAGGTGAGTGAGCCTGAAACCTCCCAGGAGACTTGCAGGTCCCTCATGAGATGGTTTCTTTAAATTAGGATTTTATGAGGTGCAATTTAAACAAGAAAGTTAATGAGAAATTAAATAAAAAGCCATAGGATTTACAAACAGTTCTGTAGGGGGAACACATAAAATGTTCTAATACTTCAAATTTCAGATCACCAACAGTACAGAGGGGCATTTCCCCTCAGCACGTCATGGATATGCCCATCAGAAAATTGTGCACCCCACAGAAACAATGGGTGCACAGATATGTATTTCTGCCATACATCACTGAAACATCACATGATACAGCTGCCACCACCACACTGGGAAAAGGACGAATCAGTAAATGGCATGCCAGTAGGGAGGAAACCACTTTAAAACATGTAAGGGTTACATAACAGCTTTAATTCAATTCTGCGATGTACGTTTACTCATGAGCTTTTTATGCAAAGTAAAATGTGTACGCTCATATTTTGAAGCAGGGGTGTATAATTAGGCTGCACAGTGATGCTGAGGAAAAATGTGAGCCGGTGGGTTCAAAATAATTGCATATTCAAATTTGTTTCAGATAGTGAACACATTTTAGTCATAACTCCCTAGGCAGCAGTCATGTTTTATAGGGTATTGTTGTGTCTCTTGTTGAGCACAGATTATTTGCATTCTTTGTTTATATATGGTGCCAAATTCTTTCCGGGCGCTGCGACATAAAATAATACAATTCGTATTTTGCTTAAAGGAAAACAGCAATTCAATGGAAAGATGGCTGCCTATTTCTATATATTTATTTAGTTGGTTACAATTTTGGTCATTTTAGTTATTGCTCATCTTTTGTTAATGTGCCATTCTTCTGGACTGTTGGCCTTTCAGTACAGTGGTGCTTCTCCTCCCGTATGCTCTGCAAAGGATTAGCTACTGGTGGCAGTGCCCTTCTCTTAGATTACTGAAACTGAAGACTCTGCAAAGGGGCATCCTTAGCATTCATCTCCTCTGTCAGAGTGTCAGAGCACATTCCTCTGCAGAGAGAGAGAGAGAGAGTGTGTGTGTGTGTGCGTGCGTGCGTGCGTGCGTGTGTGTCGAGGGCCTGAGTAATGGGCTTCTGTGGCATTATACAGCTGGCTACCTAATGTTTGACACCCCTCACCTAGGACCTCCCTAATACCTAATATGCAGACTCCTGCATGTTAAGAGCCGGGGGAAAGACTCTCAATGCATCTTGGTTGAAGAGGTCACATCCCCCTAGCACTCTTTTTCGTGTAACCCTATCACTGTCCTGTATTTCAGAGGAACCTACCATTTTATAAAGCTGTGAGAAAAGCCAACCAGCACATAAACACCTGATTCTGGAATAGCCAGGTATAGACATTTATAATAGCGTACCATTGAAAATGATGTTACGTCTGTGCTAGACGGCTTCAACATTCACGTGCATTTGTATTAACATTTTTCAAATAAACATCTGTACCCCCCCTTCCCAGTCAGCCCCCCTTCCCCATACCCATAGTCCCCTGCCTCTCCCACCTTTAGACAGAGTACATAACATTTTTCACTTATTCCATTTAACTTCATTCAGTTTACCTACATAATGTTCAAAATCCTAAAGTTGTGTGGATACAATTTTTGGACAAAGTCACCATTGAGATAGTCCAGGACCAAAGCCCATTCATACCGAAACGTTTCTTGTTCCCCTTGCAGGTTATATGTCATCCACTGCAGTGCAATGAGCCCCCACAATGTAATTAACCATTCTCTGACCCCCTGCAGTTGTTTCTGTTTCCATGCACTTGCAATAACCAATCACGCAGCTATCACCATTAACAGAAGGCGTTGCTTTGAATTTTAATAGGTAAACTGTTCTCCGGGTCAAACAAGTCACACAAAAACATATTTTCGCGATCAATTGACTACCTGGGGAAAAACATTTTTAATCTGATTTGTCACCTCATTTCAAAACATCTTCAATTTTGGACAATCCCACCATATGTGCCAGCAGTCTCCCCTCCCCCCACATCCAGGCCAACGACTCTCCATTGAGGTTGGGGATATTTTATGTAGTTTTTCAGGGGTAAAGTGCAATTGGTACATGACCCTATACCATGCTTCCCTTATCTCTATGGCTCTCGTTAATTTGAGGATATTTTTCCATAGATGTTCCTAATGCTTTCTCGACAATTCCATCTCCAATGTCTTTTCCCATTTATGCATATATCCCCAAACCTGTACCTTCTTTTCTTCTATCAGTATCGAGTATAACTTTGATACCATTTGTCTATTCCCCAAATGTGTAGTAATAAACTTTTAAAATATAGGAAGACCCCTACCCCAGATCTAGCTAGCCAATGTCTCAGTTGGTAGTACTCCAATCTATCCTTTTTTTCTTACCCCAATATCTGTTTGCAATCCTCAAACGAGTAAATGTCACCTCCCTGCACCATACCACACATCTTTGTGCAATCTACTCTCCGCCATTCTTTAAACGTACCCTCCATCGTCCCTGGATGGAATTATGGATTCTCAAACAATGGAGTAAATGGTGATGGGGGGGTGTAGACAAAGCTCCTTTACCCAATAATCTGTCCCATATATCTAAAACTACTGAGAGTATCTGGCTAGCCTGTGTATTCGGAGGTCTATCTTGTCTGTGTAGCCACAATATCCCCTCCAAAGGGCACCCAGCCACTGCCCTGTCAATTTTTACCCAACTTTTCTGAACATTCTGAGTAAACCATTCCTGAAGGACCCGTAACTGTGCTGCTTTGTAATATTTTTCAAAATCCGGCAAGCCCACTCCCCCGCTATCTCTGGATGCCGTTAATAGTTGAAATGCCACTCTCTGAGTCTTATTCTGTCAAATAAATCCCCTAACCACTTCATGCAGCACTTTAAAGTAAGATACAGGAATCTTAACTGGAATAGCTTGAAATCTTTACAACAACCTAGGGAGAGTCACCATTTTAACAGTAGCCATCCTTACTAACCTTGAAATTTGCAGCGGATTCCATTTCCCTAAATCCTCTTACCTTTTGCAATACCTGTGGGTAATTACTATCAAACAATTTAGAAACCTTCTTTGTTATATTAACCCCCAGATATCTTATATAACTATCTGCCACTTTAAACACTGAGTATGAAGGCAACGCCTCTTCCTGTTGGAAGGATAAGCCTAATTCCAGTTTGTCCGACTTCCCCATATTAACCTTTTGGCCTGCCACCCGCTCCACTCTGGCCAATTCTTCTAACCATCTAACCATGCTGGTATCGAACGTTCAGGTTCCAGTAATGTCAGCAACATATCATCTGTGAAAGCTGCAATCTTATAGTCCTCACCTCCAAACATAATACCTTGTATGGTCTCCCTAGCTCTAATAGTATGCAAAAATGGATTCAGATATATGGCATATAAGAGAGGCAAAAGTGGGCACCCCTGCCGGGTGCCTGTACCTACGTTTATGCTATGGGAAACTTTTTTGTTTATGACCAACTGCAGCGTGGGCGCTTGATAGTTAGCTCGCACCATCTGAACAAACTTAGTCCCCATTCCCATCTGTTCCATCACCGAAAATAAATAGGGCCATTCTAACCAATCAAATGTCTTTTCCGCATCTAAAGATACCAAAATTGCAAGGATCTGTTTTATATATACTTTTTCAATCAAGTGGGTAATCTTCCTAATGTTTCCCGATGTCTGTCTACCCGTTATAAACCGTGAGTGATCCATATGTGTCACAGCGGGCAAACACTTCACAATCTTGCTGTCAATATAATTGTAAACAACTTTGCATCAATGTTTAGCAGGGCAATGGGTCTATATGACCCACATTTCGTCACGTCCTTCCCCAGCATCCCAAAAAACTCTGACATTGTTGATATCACTGCCCCATTGACCCCTATCGCATTGATCAATTCTCTTAATATCGGGACGAGCTGTTTAGCATATTTCTTAAAGAAAATTGCCGGGAACCCATTGGGTCCGGTGCTTTATTTATAGGTGACGCCCTTATTGCCTCCATCACTTCTGCTTCACTTATTACATATCTAAGTTCTCTCGCTCCTTTGTTGTTAATGTAGGTACATTTATCTCACTCATATAGTGTTGTATCTCTCGCCTTTCCGGGTAACCTGACGTGTACAATAATTCATAATATTGAGCAAACTTTTCAGTAATTTCCTCCGTCTCAGTAACGATTGCCCCATCTGGCCGTGATTTTCACTTTACCAGCTTTGCAGCCTCTAATACCTTTAGTTGTTGAGCTAGCAATCTATCAGCTCTATTCATACGGACATAATATCTCTGTTTAGTTAGCAATAAATATCTCTCTGCTCTCTAGTCCGGAGTAAGTTCAATTGGGTGTTTAAGTCCTTCAGTTTATTGGAAAGTGCCCTCGTTCTATGATTAGCTATAGCTATTCGAATATCCCGCACTTGGGTCTCCAGGTCCACTTCTATCTTAGCCCTCTGTTTCTCTCACTGAACTTTAAGTGCTATAAGCTCTCCCCGAAGCACTGCCTTAAAAGCATCCCAGATTCCCTCATAAGAGACCAATTGGGTAATGTTAATGGAGAAATATTCTTCTATTACACCTCTTATTTTCTCAGCTATTTCTTCATCATATTTTAATTCCTTAGGAAACCTCCAAGCTCACAGCCCAGCTCGCGGTCCTGTATCTCTAAACTGAACCATTAGGGATGCATGATCTGACAACGCTATAGATTTCACCTCTATCTCTCTCGCCACTACTAACAATTTCACTGATACCCATATGTAATCTATTCATGAGCAGGATTGAAATATATATGAGAAACACGTGTATCCCTTTTCATTTCCTCTCAACATCCGCCATACATTCCGCAATGTTATATTTTCAAAACTGTTTTTCAATATTCATGATGGTTGCACTATTCCTTTCCCTCCCCCTCCACTCCTATCCACTTTGGGATGCCAGGCCATATTAAAATCTCCTGTTAGTATTATTTCCCTGCTTGCAAAATCTTCCAATTTACTCACAACTTCCCGCAGAAATGCCCCTTGCCACTGTTGGCAAAGTGATCAGTCTATGTGCCACTTACAGTACCACAAACAGATATCTTCCCTCTGTGTCCGCTTTATGTTGCACTAACATTACCTTTAATCAGTCTCGAAGTCCTATAATTAGCCCCAAGGTCTTCCCCACTGCGTTGGATTGGTATGTTCTAGAAAACATTTGTAGTTTCCCCACTGACTTATCTACCTTCCTAATGTGTGTCTCTTGTAGCATTATAATATTCAGTTTTTCTTTTTTAATTATAATTTCTACCTTTCTCCTCTTCACTGGGGAGTTCAACCCCCTAACATTATACGTTATAACTTTGAATGTACAATATACAACAATGTTCCTTCTCAAATTCAGGTATTTCCCCCACAGGTATAATTATTCTTTCCATTTGTACTCTGTCCCCTCCCCAACCAACCCCCTCACTCCCTTCCCAGGCCCAGGCACCCTATCCTATGATATATCCCAGAGTTGTCTGCCGAGTTGAGACCCAGTGTAAAACCTGGGGACACCCCCTCTGTGAAGTATCGTACCACCTCCCTTGGATTCCAAGACATCCTCCGCCAGCCACCCGCCCCGGACGTGTCTTAAACCAGTAATTGTCTACATTTACCCCAACACTTTATTTAATTCAACATGTATTTCTTCTTTCAAAACGTTCCTTCATCCCTCCTTTCCAACCCTCCACCTTCTCATTTCCCCTGAGGGCCTTTTAAATTTGCTTCATGAACACCCATCTTCCGCGTTACCATGGGCCAATCCCATCGTCACATTCCCCATTGAGTAGATGGCCTCTCTCCATGCCTCTCTTCTTCTTCGATATTCAGCAATGCCAATCACTCAGCGCATGTTGGTAGGCAATGCTGTATCCCTTCCAAAGTAAATAACAGCCCAAACAGAAAGGACAATTTATACCGAATCTGCTTCGTCACCAAGGCACGTGTTACGTTACTCATGTCCCTTTGCCAAGTTTTGATACAACTGGATTTGCATCCCATTTATTGTAACTTCTTCTGTTACTCTTGCTGCTCATAGAATATTCTCTTCCAAAGCATATGAAGATATTGCAACAACAACATCTCTGGGCGTAGCACCACATTCTATATTCCTCTGACCCGCTCTCTGGACCGATCAATCCCTATGTCATTCGGCTGAACCTCCGCTATCAAATTGCCAAAAATATGTTGAACCGTAGTTTCCAATTCAGAATCTGCAATTCTCTCATTTAACCTTTTGATGCGGATATTAGACCTCCTTGAACGATTTTCCAAATCTTCAGTTTGTTTTTCTAAGTTGTGTGAGACTCTTGCTAATTGTTCTAGGAGTTCACTATTCTGCCAGACCTCCTCCGTTGTCTCCGACGGGCCTTGATCAGTAACCTGAATTCTTTCATCCAGTTCTTTCAATTCCTTTTTGACTTCTGCTAATGAAGATTTTAATTTTTCCCCCAGGGATGTAAATTGCTTCTGAAAGTTGTCCGTTAGTCTCTCTTCCATCTCCCGTAGACATTATTTGAGGTCCTCTTTGATGAAAGCCATTTAACCTTTCTCTGAAGTATCCCTTTTCGCCCCTTCAGCAATGTCCTTCTTATAAGGTCCGACTCCCGTATCTGTGCTCTGTTTTCAGCACCTCTCAAGCTGCCCCTCCGTTTCACTGTGTTGCTGCCTCCTTTTAGGTTGGGTACCTGTGTCTTTAGGTATTGGCATTAACTTGCAGTAAGTTATCTACTATTCACACACTCTGTTATGTATAATGTCAGTCACTGCCAGCTCCCCCTGACTCTTTGAGTACACTAGCTTGTTACACCTTTGTGTTGCTTGAAACTGAAGATTCTGTACCCAAACACATTTGCTTCATATTTGGTCCATTGACCTTCATTGGTGGCCTGTTTTGGAGGACGGTGCCCCCAATACCTAACTGAAACCAATCATCTCCTTCTCGTTCCACTACTGACAGCCACCACCAATCACTTAAGTGCTCAAATAATCTCACCTGCAGATGTTACTGTCTCCGTAAGCTTATGTTCAATTGGTAATCATTTGTCTCCTCCCCCATTCAAGCACTATCTTCCAAGCACTGTATTCCTTGCACCTTCATCATCTGCATCTATACATTACACAATTCTCCTGCTGGTGCATCTACTGTCCAAAACACAGCCTTCACGGGACACCTATATCCCTCCAGGTCACCCTTAGGCCTCTGAAGGTAGCTCCTCCTCTTACAGACACTGCGCTGTATCCCACCCAACCATAAAAATGTCACATTTCAAACGAGTGCTATTTTTGTGTACTCTCCGGAGCTGAGAAATCCAATAAATCTCACCGGACCATCAGGGGATTAGATGGGATATGTCTTAGTTGCTTTCAACACTCTCTCAAGCGAAGAGCGCCCGCTAATTCTGAAGTATCAAGGACTGGTTCAAATTGTATGGCATATATATCCCCCACTTGGGGTCGCCAGTACTTGTGCGAAACTCACTATTTAGCCTTTAACTGGAAGTGTTGTGAGCCGTTTCTCGCCCCTTGCATTCTCCACTACGCCTCATCCACAATGCACCTTCCGGGTATGGTAGCCAGCCACGGCCGTGGGCCCACGCAGAATCTGCCTTATTAGAGAGCCTGTTACTGCCACGTAGTGACTGGAATTCTGTCTGGGTCCTCCAGCAACCATAAGCCGGGGCTACCAGCTCTTATTTCACTATGCCTCATGCCTCATGTCCCGTCGTTCTTCCTCAGTCGGATCCGCCACCTTTCGCTTGGCAGGGCGACACTCTGTTGCTTCCAGCATATAAGATCCACATAACAGCCGGGGGAGAGAGAGGCAACCTCCACTCTATATGTCGTGTTGTATACACGCACCTTTGGAGTTACTTCCCAGTGCCCAGCGCAGCTGCAACCAGTGAAGATGGGCTTACTTTCTTTTACGGCCCGGAGAAGATCTAAGGATCTCACGTCCTCACTCACCAGCGGCCATCTTGGAATCCAGCATGCAATGTTTTTAAGCTCTATGATGGTACGCTGAGGGTGTGATATTGAAAATGTATCACAAATGTACTATGTTGCCATAAACATATAGGTTTACATGTTAAATACATAGCAACAACTACATGTTATATTTCTAAACACCCTACTAAGATAACTTTGAAAACCGTATTATGTGTCAGGTTACTGCTGAATTGCAAGTACAGTTTCCACCTGGCCTGTTCTGGTTTATCTGAACAACATGAGCACTGCACAGTCATTTTAAGACATACTGCCCAGATGCTAAAAGGCAGGCACAATCTCTAGAACATAGCTCACACGCTTTAAATGAATTGCATTAGAATGACCCAGGGAAATACTGCCACAATGCGTAGTCCTCTAAACGTTGCTTGTAGTTTTAGAAGCGGCATGCTTCTTTGCCGCTATTATCAGCGGAGGATTCTATGATGGCGATGATAATTGATCAATGCGAAAGGAAATGGCAAAAGTAGCATTTAGGTTCCCTATGTACCTAATATTGAAATAAATTATGCTTCTTTGTCCGTCAATGTCAAGGAGAATGACAACAGCACCATGTATCTTCAGTTCTATACTTAACATTGGGACCCAAGCGTCTTACTGATTCTATGCTAAACACTAGGAAGTTACATGCCAGTCGATAATTGGTTGAGAGTCACCATGCGTCTGGTTAAAGCCTACAGAGAAAACCATATGAACCCGAAGGCCCTTTAAAATGAGATAACTCTATACAGGGTGGATGGGGATGGAGAAATGACTCGAACATCAATAATAAAACTGACTCAGGAAGTTGGCAAAAGACTTGGTCTGTTTTAATAACAATTATCTAAAACATGGAGTACAACAGACATCATTGGATATCTGACATTAAGATCTCAGAATATTTCATTAAAAACACACTTATATACTAAAACTCGTCATCATTGATGTCACACTACGTGGCAAACTAAGAAAACGTATGTGGGGTTGTGATTCGGTAACGGGGAACATCTAGATATACTTTCTATGGGAGTTGGTGTTGTGATAGGGTCTCTGCTGTCAGGTGGACAATTCTGCCCACCCCTAGAGCAAGTCATTGTGAGAGTCATCAAATACACTACGGCCTCATTACCACCCTGGCGCTCCCTTAATGAACGGTGCCGGTACGGGGCAGGCACTGTTCGTTACGGGATGCCCTATTCTGAGGTCCCCTTGCGGGACCCGCTCAGAACAGCTGGTCAGAACAGACGTCCTTAGCGGGTCCCGCAAGGAGACCAGGGAGCTAATAACGGGCCCGTTATTAACGGGCCCGTTATAAGCTCCCTCCCCATTCCCATTGCGCCCTATGGGGGCTCAAATGGGGATGGGTTTTTTCAATGAGGAATTACCGGGTCGTCCAAGGTTGGAATGGCCCGGTAATTCCTCATTGAAGGAACCCGGACCTGGAACCCGGTATTGGAGCGCTAAACTATAGGGCTCTTTGGTACGTGGCCCATTATAATTGGTTGGCACACTTATACCCTTCTGGAACATTCCACTCGTTAGCAGCATGCAAGCTGGTACCCCAGGTGCCAGTGGTCAGACTTGACCATGCCTCCCCACCCAATTAGCCATCATCTATCATCACTTAAGCTGTCTGCCATGAGAATAGTCTTTTGAACCTGGCGTTACAAGTATCACTGCTCCTGGGAATTAAAGGTAGTGTGAGCATGACTTTATGTTCCGGTATTGGTGTAGCTTGCCCAGAGTCAGTTTTCATCTGACCATGTAACTGGAGACCACGTTTTGAGCTTTTTCGTTGTGCTTAACACCATTTAATGAATAAAACTTGGCACTCATTGTCCTTCCGGCACACTTTAACAGAAGCTTGGCTCTCTCCTTCTCGTTAATTGTATCTTTCCATGATAGATAGCCAGCTTCTTGGCTGCCCCAATCCTTGACACTGGGCCAGGCAAACCTTCTCGATTCTCCTTCCATCTCCAGTCAGGCTTATTCTGCTGCGCCACACTTCAAGTCCATCTATTCATAGGGTTTTCAGTTTTGTAAAGTACGATGTGAAACTTCCAGATTCCTAGGCATATATATACCATGGCGCATCGCCGCAATCTATTCACTACGTAGCCAGCCTTATGATGACTTTGTCTACTTGTGTTACTGCATCTGTACAATTATAAAATGGTGTTCATTTACTTCTGTGCTTTTTCACACATGCAACCTCTGTAACCTCTTTGTCATCAGATTCTATATGGTCTATTCACCTTCTCTCTTGTCATCTCTTCTGAGGTGTGTCACTTTCTCATGTGATGTCACCAGTCTCTTGTTTCATCCGTCTTCACATGCTCTTCAGGAATCCTTCCCAAGAGGCTGCCAGCCTTTCGTGGATACATAAAGAATGGTTTCCTTAATGGATACTTTTCTTCAAAGGCTGCTTGTGTTATAGGCATCATCACAGGTGTCGCTTTTGTCACTATTTCTGGTTCCCAACAGAGAAGCAAGTTAGGGGCGGGACTTCCAGTAGAGGCTTTTGTTTACTCCTCTACACTCCCCCCTCTGGGTGATTCATCGACCACTCTCTCATCACACTCCACATCTAAACATCCTCTCTTGAATTTGCATCCTGGTGTGTTTGTAACAACTCTGTACCTCCACTCTGGCACTCAACTGTCTCAACTGCATCTGTTACCTCACTTTCTTGGCTACTAGGCTGCTTGGTGAGTTTTTCTTTGTGCTGTGCATTGTATCATCTATTTTTGAATCCTTATCTCTCCACCACCACCATGGCCCTCACCATCTGCCCTATCTATTCTAACTGCTATACTATCAACTATCCTCTCACTCTCACAACGGTTAGAAGGAAAACTTTTAAAAAAGACATCCTGACCACTAACCCTGGCCTTCCCATTACAGACACCTACAGCGGTGCAACTTCCAGACATATTGTCACTGATATCCTCTTCTCTGTCCCTTCACCAGATCTTTGGACTCCTCATCTTATCTCCACTCTCTCTCCTTTCACTACTTCACCCATTAATGGTGGCACTAGATGGGAAGTAGTCTTGGTGTGCTTCTCATCATCCATGTGTATCATTAATGCCTACCGCAATGGCACTATCTAGCTCAGACTCCTCAACCCCACCTCACCCTCTTTGACCGGTGCCTGCCGTCCCTCATCAACTTCCTTCCCACACCTGCTACCCCTTCTACCTCTTTCTCTGCCCCCCTCCTATTGGGGTACCACGCCCCTGTACCACTCCTCAGAAAACCTTCAAAGGCAGCAACCTGTTGCACCTAACCGCACTTAATGCTCGCTCGGCTACTAAACACTCTGATGATATCTGCCTCCTCCTTGAAGACATGGACCTTGATACCCACGCTATTACCAAGATGTGGTTCAAGGCCAGCTCAGTCACTGCTTTTGACCCCCTTCTCCCTGATAGCTATAAGATTGTCTCCAAGCCTCGGCCTATCCATGCTGACGGTGGGGTTGCCCTGATCTTCCAAGGGTGGGTACCTTCTTTCCTCATACCCACCCAGCCATACTCCTCCTTCGAGAGCCTGGTCTGCAAGCTGGTCATCTCTCCCACTTCCTCCTTGACCATTGTCACTATCTACAGGCCACCTGGCACCATCACCTTTTTCCTCTCTGAATGGCCAGATTTTGCCTCCTCTCTCCTCACATCTACCTTTAAGCTCCTTCTCATGGGTGACTTCAACATCCACCTTGACTCCTCAATGACAGCATCCACTCTCTTCCGCGACCTCTGCACCTCACTCTCCCTCTCCATTCTCATCTCGGCTGGTCAGACTCTTGATGCCTTAATCCACACTGATCTTCTGCTCTCCACCCCACTCACCACACCACTCTACTGGTCAGACCACTACCTCCTCTTCTCCCAACTTGGTCCTCTCTGCCATCTGACTGCACCTCCCCCAGTTCTGCCAACCTCGTTCATGGACATACGATTGATGAAACAAGAGTCAGATATTACCTTCGCATCCACTTTCATCCCTCTCTCTACCCCCACTGCAGACTGCATCTCTGTCTCCGTTCTCAGTAACCTCAATCTTTCCATCAATAATACTCTCGAGTAACCTCCATCTTCTTTCTTTAAATTAGAGTAGGCGTGGACGGACCCACGCAGGCGCTTCCCCATCCAATTGGATGATGTGCACCTATCCACCATTCAGCATTCAACCCACGTAAAACTCACAATTCCTCCCACCGCCCTGTCTGCCTCACAAAATCCAACATCACACTGCTCCTCCTTCTGCCACTCACCCCATCACCTCCCAACAAAGCCTTCCCACTCAACTCAGCCACACCCTGCGCAGTCAATCGAACCCTCATCAATTCTCTCTCTACAGCATGTCTCTCACACCTAAACAGAAAATGTTCCACAATCTCAGGCACTCCACACACCGCACAATCCCTCGATTCTCGCTTCCCTACTCTAAACAGATATTCATTCAGTCCCACATGCCCTATTCTCAATCGATTCAGCATCACCTCCTCCCCCCTCCTCCATTCTAGACTTCCCGAATTCACCTTTACTGACACTTTCTCACGAATACCAAACATCCACCTACCTTTCACCCCACTCACCCACTTCTCCTGCCACTCATCCATGACCCGCCTCACCATCACTGCCTTCGTCTCATCCACACTCAAAGGTAATCTTACATCAACCGCTTCCCTTCTCATACCCTCACCCGCCGCCAGATCCACTAACTCATTTCCCAGAATGCCGCTATGACTGGGGACCCACGCCAACTCCAGATCCATCCCTCCACGAACACACCGATCAATCTTTCTCCTGATATCCAAAATCACATCCTTCCTATCACCATCCCCTGCCACAATCGCCTGCAACCCACTCAATGAATCTGAAAATACCACTACTTTCTCAAACCTCAACTCGCATACCCTTTCAATCGCCATTGCTATCGCCACCAACTCAGCCGTACAAATTGACACATCATCCGTCAGACGCCCCACTTTATATTCCCCCGTGCTTTCTAGATAATACGCCATTCCCACTCTTCCAGATACCGGATCCCATCTTGCCATCAATAATACTCTCGTCATTCTTGCCCTAGTCATGAGGACCTGCCTGAAACATCCCACCAAGCTTAACACCTGGTACGACTCTGAACTTGCAGCCCTGAAACGCAAGTGCAGAGCTGCCAAAAGGAAGTGGCAGAACTCAGGCTCACCCTCTGACAAACTGGCCTGTCGCCTTCTCCAAAGGCAATACCGACTCTCTATTTACATCAAGAAAAGGGCCCACATCCAGGCTCACGTCTCTGGGGTATCTAACAACATGGCTGAACTCTTTAAAATCTGCAAGGAACTAGCCAACCCTTCCACAGTCTCCACCTCACATCTTCCCCCTCAGGCCCTCTGCAATGCATTGGCCGCACACTTCACTGCAAAAACTCAGGACATCCTAAGCACTATCTCATCCCTTTCCATCTCTCCTCCCCCATCCTCCTGCAACCTATGGCCACCCATCCCCCCTCTGCCTTTCTATCCTCCTTCTCTCCTATCACATCCGATGAGGTCACTAGTGTTGTCCTCTCTATGAAGTTCTCCTCCAAACAGGTCTCCCCATGTTCTTCCAGAACCATTAAGGATAATATCGCCTCCTTTGCCCCTGCACTTGATGATTTCTGCAATCACTCCTTTGCTACGAGGTCTTTCCCTTCTTCCTTCAAGCACTCTCTTGTGTGTCCCCTCCTGAAAAAAACCTCCATCCACCCCTCTTGTCCGGCTAATTACAAACCCCCATCTCTATCACTCCATACTTTGTAAAAATCCTGTAGAAGCTGGTCTTCCCCCAAATGACCCAGCACACTGAGCTTGTCGGTTGCCTACATGACCACCAATCTGCATTCCATGCATCCAGAGGCACAGAAACCGCTCTCCTGAACACCCATGAAGAACTGCTTGCATGACCTGATTCTAACTTTCCAGCTGTTCTCATTGTGTTTCATCTCTCCTCTGAATTTGATACGGTCAACCACTCCATCCTCATAAAATGGCTTCACGATACCCTTGGTATCTCACAGCAGGTACTGGACTGGCTGACCTCCTTCCTCAACGACCAACCCTCCCAGGATATTCTGGCATCTTTCTCCTCTCCTACCTCTCTCGCCACCTGTGGCATTCCTCAAGGCTCCAACATTTCTCCCTGGCTCTTTAAAATCTAATTTCCAATTTCTCACCTCATTTCCAGTGTTATGCAGACGACATGCAATTCTTCTTCAAACTACCCTCTGATCCTTCCTTACTTCCTCCATCATTCCTGTCTGACTATCTGCCATCCAGTCCTGGTGTGGCTGCAATGATCTCTGCCTGAATGCCAGCAAGAATGAGATCCTACCCATTGGGACTCCTGGTTCCTCTGTTTTCCTCTCGCTATGGGCACCCTCTATGGGCTCCTCCCTTCTCATTCTTCTGAAGCCAGAAACCTTGGAGTCATCTTCGAATCCTCTCTCTCTCCTTCCTCCCTCACATCCAGGACCTTGCCAAGAAAGCCCACTTTCAACTCTTCCTCCTCAAGGGAATCCTTCCTTTGCTCACTTTTCCCCAGAACCTCAATGTCACCAGAGCTCTGGTACTCTCTAGGCTGGACTACTGCAACAGCCTCTTTCTCAATAACCCCTTTTGCTCTCTACGGCCCCCACCCAGTTTATCCAGAATAGGGCTGCAAGACTTATCCTTGGCCTCAGGCCCAGGGACCGCATTTCTCTAGCCCTAAAATCTCTCCACTGGCTCCGGGTTGCTGCTAGGATCAAATTCAAACCCCTCTGCATCATCCACAAGAGCGTCTGGGGCCAGGGACAACACTAGTGTGCTCGATGGACCCCAGCCGGGCCATAGGACTGGGGGTTTCCAAACAGCACTTTAAGATGAGCAGCAGCACCCTGGAGATGGATGGGGAAGCAGATTCATACTCTTGCACCAAATCAATAATGACAACTCAATAGTTTGGCAAAGGGAGTCCGTTTAATGACAAGTACAAAAAACTGGGTGTTCAATGAATATTAGCAATCGATCAATCTTTCTTCTCGCTTCCACTCCAATTAATTTCAGAAAAAAAACATAACATTTATACCAAAAATCCATCATCACCGATGTGTAACTCTTAAAACTTAGCATGCAACTCGATTGGTTCTAGGAAGGTAACTTTAATATAGGTATTATATCTGTATATGGTAACGGGAAGAGGGGATTGAATAAACAATGTCAGGTGGGGCAACTAAGACCTTCCTTCAAAATGGCTACTGTAAAAGTCATTAAAAGTACGACATCTCATTGGTTCTACTAACTATAGGACCCTAGATTACATGCTCCACTATGATTGGGTTGGCATCAACCCCACTGATACTTTTCCACTTTCGCTTAGCAGCGTGGAGAATAGCCGGCCAGGTGCAGGGAGTTTGTCTGCACCCCCAGCTTCCCTCCAATTATTGTTACAATCAATCATCACTTCAGTGGTCATGTGTCAATTATTTCCTTGTAGTTGGCCTTGAGTCTGCTTCTTGGTCTGGGAAAGTTAAGGCGGGGCAAAGGTCCATGCGTAGGTGTGAAAGTTTCATCCCTTCCTGCTTGTCTGGTCATGTGATTCCGACACCGTGAAATCGTCCTTCCCTTCATGCAATTTCGTGTATTTTATTTAAATCTGCCAGTCATCTGCCATCTGTGGTTTATCTTGACCTTTCCGAACAGGATACTCTGTTCTTCTTTCTCTTTAATTGTATCCACTGTCGACCTATTCCAGCTCATACTACCTTGGCTTCTTGGCATGGTTACCTTTGTCTGAGTTTTTCTCTGTCTTTAATTCTCGATTTGTTTGCTGTGAAACTCTTCTCTTGAGACCTTTAGTAACATCTGGTTGATTCTGCTTTTGTGCGTAGTGGAAGTATACTTATATAAAGGGCTCTTTGAGGTAGATGTATGTATAGGTGGCACTTGCCGCAATCTAGCTTGCTACTAAGCATAAGCAAGCCTTACAATTTCTTGCTTCTTGCGGTTTCTTGAATATGTACACGTTTAAACTAACTGAATAGCTTCATCGTGCATATGGCATACGTTTCTGATATCTTAACATCAATGGTTTCACCTTAGGATCAGGATGTCGCTTATCCATGGTGTTTCGTCTCTTCTGTCATCATTCTCAGGTCAGGGAAAACTGGGTTTGCTCTCAGGTCGTTATATCTTCTATATGTGAGTCAGTCTGGGTTCTTATGACGTCACCATTCATCTTCCTTCAGTATCTTCTTAGTTTCTTCGGATGATACAGTCTGACAATCGTCATTTGTATTTGTATTTTGTATTTATTTTATTTGTAAAGCGCAACCTTGCCCTGGGGCATCTGGGTGCATAATTTACAAGAAAGTAGTTACAAGCAGGCAAAACATGTTCCCCCAAGGGAACAATCTTAACAAAGAAGATACAGAAAGCTTAAGCAGGTTACATAATCGGTGCAAAATTACAAATATTACTCAGGAAACAAATAAAAGATGCTAAGGCCTGGTGTAGGAGACACTTCGGTGAAGGAGTGGTAGAACGAACTTGAAGAAGTAAGGGGTAAGAAGTGCTTGTGTAGTTATGGTAGGGGTCTATAATAAGAGTATAGTAGAATCATCAAGCTTGTGAAGCCAGAGTTTGGTTTTGGTTTTAAAGGAGTGGAACGTAGGTTCTGATCTGAGTGTGGAAGGGATGGTGTTCGAGAGTTTAGCTGCAAGGACTGGGAAGCTTGATCCCCGGCAGACTGCAGTTTAAATCTAGGTATGGAGAGTGTGTTGACATAGGCTGTTCTGAGCGGTCAATTCGCGGCTTGCTGCATGAAAGGGTTGGCTAGATAAGCTGGTGCCAGATTGTTCTGAGCCTTGTAAGTTAAGGCTAAGGTTTTAAGCAATATTCTTTGCATGACGGGGAGCCAATATAGGTTGCGTCTAGTGTCTGATATGTGGGATCTTCTAGGGAGATTAAGGGCTGCCCTGATGGCATTGTTTTGACTTGTAACTTTCCAATGTTTTTGTTGGCTGGTCCATAGGTAGAGAGCGTTACAGTAGTCTATTTCTGCCATGATTAGAGTTCTAGCTAGGAGTATGCAGTTCTCAGTGCTCAGGAAGGGTCTGCAGGCTGTAATGAGTTTGCAAGTATGAGCCGAGGCAGACGCTACGGCATTTGTTTGTCTAGTTAGAGATAGAGTAGCGTCGAGATAAATGCCTAGAGTTTTTGCTACATTAGACACTTTAATGATATTGCCGTCTATGGTAAATGATTTGTAGGCTGGGTCAAGTTTGGCCAGTTTGGAATGTGATCTAAGGATGAGTAGCTCTATTTTCTCATCATTGAGGCAGAGCCCGTGATGCGCCATCCAAGCCTGGATGATTGAGTAGACATCATTAAGTGCCTTCGTGTCCAGGGCCAAGTCACCAGTGATAGGGATGAGTATCTGGGTGTCGTCAGCGTAGTTGGTGTAAGAGACACCCAGATAGTCAAGTCTGTCAAAGAGTGGCTTGGTAAACACATTGTATAATGTGGGAGACACAAGACCCTCGAGGGACTCCACAAGAGACAGGGGCAGGTTCTGCAGCGGCTAAAGGAGAGAAGACCCTCATAGTTCTATTCGCCAAAAAGGAGCTAATCCAGGATAACGCTGAATCCGAAAAGTGCGCAGCAGTTTTGAGATGGTGACAGAGAATTTTATGATCGACCAAGTCAAATGCCGCTGACTGATCGAGCCAGAGGAGGAGTGCCATCTTGCCCTTATCATTTAGGTTGTCAATTTGAGTTTTTAAGTCAATCAAGGCAGTTTCTCTACCGTGTCTAGGACGGAAACCAGATTGACGGAGACCGAGTAGTTGGTGGGATTCAAGATAGTCCTGAATTTGCATGTAGGCAGCGCGGTCCAGAATTTTTAGTAGGTATGGTACCGTAGTGATAGGCCTATAGTTGGCCGGGTTACTTGGGTCAGGGGAGGGTTTTTTGATTAATGGGATAACCCAGGCATCCTTAAGGTTATCCGGGACAATGCTAGTGATGACAATGTCATTCCTCTCTCACTTGTCAGTATGGTTTTCTCAGTGGGTACCTTACTGTCCAGGTTTTCTTAGGTGTCGGTACTTCAACAGGTGCTGTTATTCTGATAGGTACTGGACATAGCCCAACTGTGGCTCTCTGCTGGTTTATTTGCTCATCATACGTCACATATTTCGGCGTGAATTTTCCTGGTACTTCAAAAGGGGCAGCAGGAGTGCAAATCATCCTTGGCACCTCCTCTACACTACCTACAACTGGCTCTCACAAAATACTCTCCCTCCAGATCTTTCCGCTCTTCCAGCCCCAACTCTCTGTGTGTCAAGCCCTTCTTTAAATAGCAAGCTGGTGGCCGATCTTTTTCCTCAGTTGGAACCCTCCTCTAGAATAGCCTCTTCCTTCCTCACCATCTTGAGCCAAACCTCCTCAAATTCCGGAAGCTCCTCAAGACTTCCCTTTTCACCTCCTCCTTCCCCCTCTCCCTCCCTTGCTAATCCCACATGGCCCTTATGTGTACTTCTGGGTCCTGGCCTCCCCCCAATAGCGTTCATCTTAAGCCCAATTGCAGCACTTGCTGTTGGTTCCCCACTAGCTAGAGCTATCTCACATGCCTGCACATATTGCTTCTGTCAGTTGACCACGCAGGATATGATATGATATGTTATTTATAACGTGCTTAATACCCAGAGGTTTCTAAGCGCGGACCCGGGGATCGAATTTGTGTTGCGTGTCTTCTTGCTTCCAAGACGAGCACGTTGCCCCTGAGTTATCCTCCCAAGACTTACCAAGTGATCTCTGCTTAACACTTAACAGTTGCTTGCAAATTATTCCCTGGCACTCCATTTGTTGCACACCTAAGCACTTATCCCCCCACCCTCATCCCCCTCTCTCTCTGCACTTGCACGTTCTGAATGCTCACAAGGCCTAGTCGGACCGCATCTTTCTGTCTTCATTTTTATTATAATTGTCTTTCATTCCCATGTTTCCTCCAAGTTTCCCCGTGGGCACTTTGAAACACAATTTACTTGATGTATAAGCACCTTACAAATGCACAATAAATAAATAGATAAATAAATTAATAAAATATGAGACACACATGGGTACAATAAATGGCATCACACATCCCTGGAAGACCGGCTATATCATAGAAAGCCCTCGCAGTGCCTGCCCTTCTGTGTGCGTCATGTGGCATTGTTACATGGTGTGTGGCAGAGGTACGTTTCACATGGAGGACCTGGTGTATTGCCTTTTTGCCTTTGACTCTGAGGAATAGGCAATCTCTGGGGTGATGTCACTAGTCCTATGAAAGGAGCCTGTAGCAAAGAAATGCAAGGTCAACAGTACCTTGGCTAGTGGTGGTAAAGCATGTCCTTGCATTGTGATTGTGGTATGTGACTTGCCATCTCCAGTATGGCATGGGGGGAAGCTGAACCTCTAGGTGACCTCTTCACCTGCTGGTTGAAATAGGGTTATCCTCCTCTTATATATATATATCCTTTCACTCACCGTCCCCTCCTCCTTATCAGTCGGAGTTGCACCGTAATGCCGACTGGATCAGCCATTTTGGAGATGTGCTAGGCCTTCATACTGTGTTGCTTGTTATGAATGCAGTGCCCAGTGTGGCTTCATTGGCTAGACGAATCAGTTGCACTCTTTTCTGGACCCATATTGCACATCATTTTTGCATATTTTGCACTTCTTTTATACCTTGGTGCATCTCTGAGAACTATTACTTGCGCGTTTGTAGCCATTTTTGGCACATATCTGATGTTTGTACATTTTTCTTTTGAGAATATGGCCCATTGCCATCAGCTGAAAGTGCAGCACCTTTCACAACAGTGATGGCTAGAAGTGGTTTAGGAAATAAGATTATATTTTTCCTAGTGATTGGCGACTCCATGAGACACCTCCATGCAATCGTATTCGGTGCAAATGTGAGTACTTTCAAGATTTGAAAGACAAATTCGTAGTATGGCACTGTGACTGTGAACTGAAAGGTTAAAGGTACTATCATGAATAATTCGGTCAGCTACCGCTTCATACATTAGGCTCAGAAGAAAGCCAAAGCACAGGGGAGACTGGAAACTGATGGGCTACAAGATGTTACATAACACAAGCCAAGTAGTCATCCATAGCTGCTGAGTGACCCCATGTCATATATGGCATCTTGGGCCAATCCTGGTTTTCCCGCTTCATGCTGGGACTTGTAGTTTCGTTTTTCCCATTGTACCTTTGTGCCTACAAGCCCGAGCATGCAACGTTAAACGCCAGAACTGCCTCAATGTGTCACGCATGATATGTGGCCACTTGGCAGCTATGGGCAGGCACTATGTGTGGCCCCAAAGCGCCTGTTCCTGGATTTATTTTCCCTGCTGTGTGTCCTGGCAACGGAGCGCGCATATACTCGGCGCCACTACCCTCCACAGAGTGTTGTGGTGATGAGCTCTATTAGTCCCACTGTGTGTGTATCACCTTTTCAATAATTGGGGATATGGGCTTCTGTCTCATTTCAGCCTCATTGTGCGTGCACTGCACATTCACTTCTTGTGGGTAAAAGTCCCCTGTTTCTGATTGTTATACATGAGGGTGTGCTTGTAAGCTCGATGTCATGTGAACACACAGTTACTTTTCGCTTTATTTCTTCCGTCACACAAGGTGTGTGGCAAGAGCTTGCAATTCTGCTTTCCTCTCTGGGAGATTGGTCTCCCTATGTTGGGCAGGTGCATTGCCCCTGTGTTTGTTTCCTGCATGCATTCCTTGCACGTGCATGTGGGCATTCGTTCTGGGTTTCTCCTTTCACACGCTCTTCTTTTTGATGTGAGGGCTGATGAACTGTTGTGTTTCTTTGGCATGTTTGAAAGGAGGTTGGTGTGTGATGCAAGAATGAACATGCGTGTTCCTTGAGGATCCAGCTGTGTAAATTGGAGATCCAGAAAAAAGATGCTGCTCGCTGTAGCCTGGCCTACCTACCTGCTTGCTTATGAAGGTAACCAACGTACCTTGTTATACACACCTTATTACTATCTGCTTATTACTGACAACCTAATGCACTACGGGCCCATTTCATTCAACCAGCGTAAGTAATATACACATTTTGAAAATGTGTTTTTTAGGAGCACGTACGCCATTTCTGTGGATGCATGCACTGACTTACCTCAACATGCACCATGTTATCACAGCATTGGTTAGTTGAATGGGTGTTATGAGGAGAAGCAGAGTCAGAAGTGGTGAGCGTACATCGTTCAGGAAAAGAATGTGCTCATTTATTTCAAATCCTAGGTCACAAGACGGACGCACAGCCTGTGACCTTCCATAGGCCAAAGGTCCCATCCTGTGATAAATCATGTGATGCTTTCTGTAAAGTAAACAGGAGCAGACCCCCGGATGCATTTGAAAATGATGCAGTTTTGAGAAGCCTGCTAATACGTTTCATTGAAGCTCTCCTCATTTATATATGTATGTATTTATTTATGTATTTATTTTAACATTTGTTAAGCGCACACTTTGCCCAGAGGCATCTAGGCGCTGGATGTTCCAGGAGTTCCTCCCAGGAGTTCATTACAATAGTCTAAGTGACGAGTTACTACGTTCCTTACTAAAATTGCGCCGCTTTCCATTGCAAACCAACTTGTGTCTGCCCCCTGAACAAATTAATTACAGGTCAACTGGCCCTATTGGGGAACCTATGGAGCAGAACATCAGCCCCACCAATGTCCCTCCTCCAGAAATAAGTGTAAGGGAAGATCAGTCTTGGTCCTGCAAACAAATAGAGCAATTGACCCAGAACTGCATGGCTTCAAGGCCCAAACATGTTTGGGGTTGCTTGTGTTCCTGTAGGAGGTGCCTAACAGTTCTGGTTGGACTGCTCCTATAGGTGGCAAGATCAACACTGTTCTGCATATGAACCATACTCTTCTGTAATTGTGTAGACAAAGCCAAACTAAACAACAATTACATGGAAAGTTGCTGAGAGCAATGACAATGGAAATGATACATTCAAAGCCTTCAATCACGTTTTGTTTTATTTTGAAATTCTCTACACAGTTATATTCCTTATGTGCCAACCAATGTTCTGAGCACCTATCCTGAAATAGGCAACCCCATAGAACAGATCATTGAAATATAATATTTAAGGTACCTCAGTTGGTTGATGCACATGCTCGAGAGATTTGTGTGCCGATAAACACCGTTCATTCTTCTGAGGCTGATAACATTACTTACATTGAGTTGGCTCTTGTATGTGGGGGGCAAAAGGAGTGGCTCATTGGCTTTAACAGCAGAGGAGCGTCATCCATCCCCTAAAAGGCACAACGCAGGTGCACCCCCCAATGTGCTGGATAGTGAGAGAGGTGGAAAGAAATAAAGCAATGTGCAGATGATAAAAGCCTCCGTTCTAGGCAAGAATCCCCCATGCCCAAGACCAGTGCACCAATCAATTGCCAAGGCACATATATAGGGTAATGGGTGGAAACACTGTGGCCAAAGATCCTAGTCCGAGGCACACAGTTGCAAAATCATTTGTGATGTGTGGGATGTTTTTACCCATGCATCCAAGCCCTACCACAGAACTATGCATTACTGGAATTGAAAACATCATAATGGCCAGAACTCCCCAGACAATGCACAGGGAAAACATGAAAAATAGGTTGCCATCCATTTTTACCTCTGTTAATACAAGAGACCATTGCCAGGCCCTATCCCTTGGCTACACACAGAGCAAAAACCAGTGCAAAGAAATATGGTGCTGTTCAAAATCTGAAATGTATTAATTCAAGACAGCTCCCAAAAAAGGGGTGCATAGAAAGTCAGCCTTCCCACCCACTTTCAAAAGACATAAAAAGACCCACGGAAAACCTGGTAGGGACTGCTCTTTCCACTTTCTTGCGAAGCACTTTGCCGCACGACTTCAAATCCAGCCAATATTCAGAGACCAGAACTTAGAAAACCAGACTCCAGATTCCAGAACTTTGTAGCAGAAAGGCCTAGTCCACAAGCTGAATCCTTCAGAGGCTTCAGAATCCAGCAACCTAACCAAACTATTCAACAGCCGGGCGAGCTTTTTGATTCTGGCCTAGAACCCTGGGCCAGACCCAGAAAGCAGAGCTGTATCCAGAACCGCAAATTAGAGACCAGACCGCTGTGCAGTGCCTGAACTTTTGCCAGAACCAGAGATCCAGACCAGCAGAGCAGAGCTGACCCAGATAGCTGTGACTTCAGAACCACCCGCAAGAAGTACAGTCTAAACCTGACCAGATCTGTGACGAGGCCCTTTCCTTCCAAAATTAGGAGTGAGTATCCAGAGAACTGTGCAAAACCAATCTCTTAGTTTAAAATAAGGTAATTCAATCCATGTCCACCTATCTAGAACTGCATCATAGAAATCATGTGTCCATTCTGTGATTTCAAAGCTGTGAAAGCGTCATTTGTCATTCTGAGTTTTACTTTAATTTAATTTTGAGAATCTACCTCCACTAAATCGTCCGTATCTTTTGAACCGCACGTCCTAGGAGCGATATTTAACTTTCATATTAAAGCTAAGGACTTTCTACTCCTTATATCATAATCGCGCTCGACGCACTCGGAAAAAGTGCAGCGAATTGCAATTTGACTGAAACTTCTTCACCTGTCAAAAATAGCTGTCTTTTGCTTCCATTGCTGAGATTCGTTTTCAACCTGATAATCCCTCATGAATCATTGCTAGTGTTGACCTGAACTAATTCAAAGTAGCTGTCACCCACACTGAATCTCCTATAGGGAATTAAAATCATTTTTAGCATATTTTCACTTCATTGCAAATCACATTAAAAGTATTTCTGCATGTTTTAAAAGCATACCGGTTGCTCTAAGCTTGCTAGGGGGGAACTAGAATTCGTATTGCATTTGATTGTATTCCTGAAAACTGTGTGCTCTCCTTCCATCTCCTTATATTGCATAGGGGGAGGAGTGAATTGTCAAAAGAAAAAGTGATCATGTTATCTCTTGTTGAAACCATATCAGTTTATTTCTGTGCTGCATTATTTCCATCATTGCTTTTCCTTGAAACCATAAAAGTATTCTCTGCTACCTTATCCTTTCTATACTAACTCCTCACTGATTGAAAAGAGTGTGCAATTGTAACATTACCCATTGTTGATCAACATTATATTCTTAAGTGTGCTATTAAATATTAATTTATTCATAAAAGTGTGATATATATATATATACATATATATATATTGTTTAATTTTTCAAATAAATCTTTTAATTTGCAAAACAAACCTACTTCTTGGCTCAGTGAGGTCAGGGGGATTCAAAGCGAGGGGCGTTATACAAGGGTTTATCATCCAGATCTATGAACTTGTCATAAAAATATATAAATAAGGGCTTCCCTTGGGCATCCCAGACTAGGAACTGACTTAGTTGGAGTACTGAATTGAAGTCACTTAACAGAGTGGGGGCTCGAGCCGGGACGTCTGGATTAGGTCTACCACTTGTGCAGCTTAATACAGTGTGCTAACTGACAGGATACATAAATCCTGTTGGATCGCCATGCCATGTTACATTGTAAAAGCACCCCTCAAAAGAAGGACGCTCTAAGGAGACAGTCTGTTTTGCAAAATAAAATACTAACTTCTGTAAGTCAGGAAGGAAATCAATTTCCAGAATGACGACCTTGGTAGATATCAAAATAGCCAGAGAGCACCTCTTACATAAGCTATTTGTGAGAGGCGAATGGACGGAACAGGACCAGAATGTGTGGTTGCAGGCAATTGCGCAACAGGTCACTGTAACTGAGTCAGATACATGGAGAGATCAGGGTCCCTTACATGTGGCCCTGAGTGAACTATATACGGCCCCTAAGGCCAAGGATGAGCACAACAAGATTGCCAGGGTAGCAGCATATTTATATTTATATATGGGAGCCATACAGGACAAATGTGCTGAAGGCCACGATCTGGCAAATAGGCAACTGATGGCATTAGAGAAGGCCCAATCCTGGTCTCTTCCGAGCAGAGGCTGCAGAGGAGCCAGGAGTCAGAAAATGATAGTAGGCAGTATATCATTAAAATAAAAGAGGATATGGGTATCCTGCAACAGGAAAAGTCTGACCAGGATACCAGATTTCTGGCCTTGCAGAAGGAGTACCAAGAAGGTTTGGACTCCCTACTGCAAAGCCAGAAAAAGCTGGAGCAACAACTAAACTTCAACAGGGCATGCACACAGCAGGTAGCCACCCTGAAAAGACATCTAGATAGAGTGAAGGCAGAGAGCAACAAACTGATTCTGAAAGACCTGGATACCGAGACAGAATTTGAGGAAGAACGCCAAAAAGCTGGTGCCTTTCAAAGGCAGAGGGACGACCTGGGGGCACAGATGCTGGCTCTTAGTCAGGAAAGGGACACCTTAGGCCAGGAAGTCTGCCGATTAAAAGAAAAAATTGAAGAAAATCACTTGGCCCTCCAGGTGCTGGGTGACCTCCAAAAAGAGCATCAGAACTTGTTAGAGAACACCAGGAGGGTGGAAGATGCTCTGGCAAGAAAGGAGCAGGCCAGTAGGGATGGGACTCAGCAGGTAACCCTCCTGCAGCAAAGACTGGCCCAGTACTCTCGGACCAACCAGGAGGCACAGAGAGAAAATGAGGCTCTCTGTCAGCACAATGATAGGCTCCAGCAACAGGTAGCCATGCAGGAGAGACTGATAGAGTCTAGTAAGGCCTTAACTGAGGAACTGAAAGCACAGGCTCTTGCATGGCAACAGGGAACAGGGGCTGATAGAGATGAGGTTCGCTGGGAAAGGGAAACACCTGAGCATAACCTCAGGAGCCCTAGTACCAGAGGCCTTCATCTCTCCCAGTCCTTGGACTCTGCCACCCCCATGTCCCATGGCGCACATGTGCCCAGGGCCACGGGGAGGGGAAATTACTATCCAGCCAAAAGTATGGGGCTCATAGGCCAGTACCTCCCAGGAATGGATGGGCGGGCATCCGGGTATGGGCACCTAAGTACAGTGCAATTTAGTGGGGAACCCCAGGAGAGTAGGCTCACTAAGGGCATCCTGAAAACCTCTATCCAGTTAGGTCAGTGGGGGGGTACTCATCAAATCCTGGCAGCAAAGAGGAATCTGAAGACTCCTCTGAGCGTCACAGGACACAGGAGACCAGGTCCCCACATTCTTCCAGCCATTCCCAGGATCGCAGAATCTGGTAAAACCTGGAAGATCAGACGGGCACCTCGGGGAGCAGTGCTTCTGAGTCAGAGGATGAATGGACCAGGGTTACCCGAACCAAAAAGGCCAATAAGGCAAAAAGGGCCTTGCTTAAGGACCCCTTAAAACAGATTAAGGCAATAAGGAGTGTCATCACCCCTTATCACAAGAACGCCAAGTATTCTGTTTGGGAACACTTGGAGCTTTATGAGCAAATGATGGAGACTTTCCATTTGAAGGACAGCAGTAGCTGCATCCAGTATGTCAAATGGACATTCTCCCCAGAATACTCCAGTTTCTATGCGGGGCTGGAGGACCAAAACCATTCAAGATGGTCCACATATAGGGCGGCCACCTTGAAACATTTTTCTGTTCACCGGAATCCCCAAGAGGCTCGCAAGGCAGCATACAATTTGCAATGTGGGGAGGATCAGGACCCACAAGAATTTGTGCAGGAATTGAAGCGTGCCTTTGCGCAGACTACCAAAAGGGTGCGCACGGACAGTAAAGAGTTTGTAAATACATTTTTTCCATGCCTTCCCCAAATACATAATGACCCAGCTAGTGAGAGATTTTCATGAGAAAAGGTCACTAGACTGGATCATTGAACAGGCTACCCGGATCTATGAGGTGCAGAAGCCCATAGAAAATAAAAATAACGCTCAGAAAAGCCCCAAATCGACCAGCACCCCTGCTGCTGCTAAGGTGGCAGAGGTAAAGGTTGCCCCAATTTTAGATTTGGAGATGGGGGGGCCTAAAAACCTGCCTGCACTGAATAATTCTAAACCCAGAAGGCCCTCAGGCCAGTCACAGACAGGGAGTCAGGGAGGTAGTCCCACAAATGGGGTCACTCACTCCCCTGATTATGTAATGTAAGCGATATTCAATCAACACTGCAGCTAAGTCAATGCCTAGTCTGGGATGCTGAGGAAAACCCTTATTGATGTATTTTTATGTCCAGTTCAGTACACTGGATGACAACCCTTGTATAACACCCCCCTCTTAGAATCCCCCTGACCCCACTGAGCCAAGAAGTAGGCTTGTTTTGCAAATTAAAAGGTTTATTTGAAAATTTAAACAATATATATATATATATCACACTTCTATAAATACATTGATAATGGATATTACACTTGTGAATATGAGCAGTAATCAGCAAGAGGTAACTTATGAATAGGAACAGAAGAATAAGATGGGAAAGAATGCTTTATATGGTTCAAGGAAACGCAATGATGAATGAAATGCAGTACAGAAAATAACTTGATATGGCTTCAACAAACGACAATGTAATCACTTTTCCTTGACAATTCACTCCCCCCCCTATGCAATGTAAGAAATGGAAGGAGAGCACACAGTCTTCAAGAATCCCAACAAATCACACTTTATAATGCAATACACAGTTCCTGTTCCCCCAGCAAGCTTAGAGAAAACAGGTATGAGTTTTAAACACAGGCGAATTAATTTGAAATGTGGTGGCAATGAAGTGAAAATGCAAAAATTGATTTTAATTCCCTGCAGGAGCTTCAGGGTGAGGGAGAGATACTTTATATTAGTTCAGGCTCACTTTAGCAATGCTCTATGCGTAACTACCAGGTTGCAAACGGATTTTAACAAAGGAAAGAATGGAGCTGCTATTTTGACAAGTGGAGAAATTGGGCCAAAATCGCAAATCGCGGTAAATGTCGCGAGTGCGTAAATCGCGATTGTGGAAAAAGTATAGGGAGTAGGAAGTCGGTTCTAGGTTCGTTGGAAAGCCTAGAATCACAGCTTTAAAATGAAAGCTAAACCACGTTCCTAGGACGGTTCTGGAGATACAGCTGATTTAATAAAGGTAGATTTTCGGATTTAAAGTAAAACTCAAAATGACAGGTCACAGCTTGCAGCTTCAGAATTGACAGGTGACAGTTGTGCAGCTTTACAAATGACAGATGACACGATTTCTAGGAGGCTGTTCTAATTAGGTTAAAATAGTTTGGATTAGTTTATTTTAACTTAGAGATTGGGTTCTGCACAGTTCTGGCGGTACTCACAATATATTTTGGGCAGGAATGGGCCTCGTCACGGATCTGGTCAACTGGACTGGACTTCGGTTCTCTCTGCTCGGCGGGTCAATCAGGCACCAGTTCTGCTCACAGCGATCCGGATCTCTGGTTCTGCTCACAGCGGTCTGGGTCTGGCCTGCGGTTCCGGCACAAGTTCTTGGCAATAGAATTCAGACAGCTCGCCCGGATGTGGAATAGTTTGCAAATGATTTTAAGGATGCTGAGGCCTGCTGAGAAGAGTTCTCAGTTTGTGGGTTTAGGCCCTTGCTTTAAGTTCTGAAGTAAATTTCTGGTCTCTGAATATTGATGGATGTGAAGTCTGAAGTCTCCCGGCAGAGCGTCCCGCAGAAAATGGAATTGAATCTTCTACCTGGGTTTCAGTGGCCCTTTTTATGTGTTTTAAAAAGGTGGCCCTTTTTATGTGTTTTGAAAAGTGGGTGGAGAGGCTAGCATCACTAAGCCTGCCCCTCTCTTGATTTGATAGGTCAATAGATTCTTTGGTCCCTGATTTGGGAAGGGATAGTGTGTCAGAGTGATGTCATTTTTATGACCTGCAGAAATGACACTCCCCTGGTCAATGTGCACACAAATCTATTCCTGATCCAAATACATATTTCCCAGGTACACAGTTGTTTGACATCACATACACACATCATATATAACTAAAGATAGTCCCTGTCCCGACTATGGCGTTTCTAGGAGCTTGCATTCAAAAATGGCAACTTATTTTAGATTTTAGTGGGTTTTGCAAACTTGGTTTTTCATCAAAAATTATACAAAGGTACATTTCCCTTCCACATATATCCCAGTAACTTTCCATGTATCTAGCTGAAATACATTGTCTACAATATTCATAATTAGCAGGGTTTTCCCCAGAACATGGTACAAATTGGAGTTTGGACTCAAATCGTGAGGGCATTTTTCAAACTAAGACTCTCAAAGTTGTACATTCCTGTCATTTGGTTACAATAAGTTATCACTATTTCTATAAAATATATATTTGTTGCAGTTCAACACCCCAAGTGTTTGGGTCCGCCTCCAGAAGTCTGGGTGGGTCAGTGATCACATGTCTCTCCTTGCTGGCAGAGGGCTGTTGACAGGAAACACTCAAAATTAACATACCCCATTCAACAGAAAGAGCCTTTTGTGTGGGCTCCAGCAGGCTGCCTGGAAGTCTCTCCTCAATCAATCAACAGGGTCATGTGATATCCTGCCTCCTGGTGTGGGAATCTCTGAGGTGTTAAGAGTTCTCAGCCTCTTGGCCTCTGGGAACAGCAGGTGGCTAAGATTTTCAATTAACCAACAAGCTTTGAAGTCCCTGCCCCTCTTGCAACTCCTAAATACAGTTTCCCTGTCAGAGTTTAGACTGCTAGCGCCACCTTGGGGAATTTGTCGGTACTGCATCCATTTTTCAGTTGTCTTGAATTACTGCATTTCAATAGAGTGGTCTTTTGCTTGCTAGTATAGGGCCCTGCTTAACATTGTTTTGATGGCATCCTTACAGTAGAGTGGTGATGTGGAACCCCCCACAAGAAGGTTGTATCTTTGGAGTGGTCTCGTGCCAACTGCGCAGTTCTCCTATTCTGGCGTGAATGTGGGCGGCAATAGCTCATCCCCACATCCACCCAGTCTATTGATTTAGTTTGTTCTGGGATAGAATAATGGGCGGCGACAGCTCATCCCCACATCTACCCAGTCTATTGATTCAACATGGGTCAAAACCCTTGACAGTAAGTCCCTGTTACAAGGAAACCGAACCATACTGGGTTATGTGTGGACTCCTCCAGCCCAATCCCTGTTACAAGGAAACCGAACCATACTGGGTTATGTGTGGACTCCTCCAGCCCAAGGGGGGGATCCAGCCAAGCACCTCACCCAGGGAACTCCCCTCCTAACTTCCCACAGGAGGGCAGAAATTCACCAAACTCTGGGCAGAACTTTTTCCCCAGGTATCCACCCAACTTCCAGCCCCCAAATCATCCATCCTTCTTTCCCCAATTCCCTGAGCCCAGACAACCTAATCCGGGAGAGGGGAGGCCAAGGGTGGAGGGGTACCCAAATTTTCCCAACCCGGGGTACTACCAGAGAAGTGATAGCTACCCTTCCTGGGATCAGCCCAGGGGAGAAAACAGAACCCCGTATCAGCCTGAGCGGGTTTCACAGTTAGAGCGCCAAGTCCAAAATCTGGCCCAGGAGCTGGGTCGCATGCTGAGGGCTCAGCAGAACCCTCAGATGGGCATGCCGGCACAGAATGCCCCAAACTCTGGGCCTGGTGCTCCAGAACAATGACAGGGGCAGCACCCCGATAACCCACCGGTTCCCAGGGAGGAGGCAAATGAGGAAGGGGGTGTAAAGCCTTGGAGGAAGCTTCCTTCCCCGCTTGTAAACAGCCCCTGGAAACCCAGGAACCGGAAACAAAATCTCCTACCCCTGGAAGTCTGCCACCCAAGGAGCAGAGAGGAGGTAGGAGAAACAAAGGACCCAAACAGACCCATTTTGTGGAGGAGGTACAGATCTTCCAATTTGAGGGAGAGGGATCCTCAGAGGATCCTGGGAAAAGGATCTTCTCCTTCAGAGATGGGGGAACTCCTCCTAAAGAAATATGGGTCCTAAGGGATCCAAATCCAGACTGGGTAGATGTGGGGACTGAGCTAGCGCCGCCCATCATCTCATCCCAGAACCAACAGCATCAAAATCCCCTGGTTCAAACCCATTCTGGTGACTGCCTCCAAAAAGGGGGGGCAGCCCAGAACCGGAACCAGGCGAACCCACAACGGCTCTGATTTCCAGTTGCCAACTTTTTCTTGCAGATTCCCAAGACTCTCCACAGAATTCTGCCTAGATCTCTTCTCTCTCAATGTCTAAAACTAAAGATTTAGCCCACCAGTTGTGCAAAAATGTGCATTATCTGTGCCCCCTTGAGGAGAAGCAGGGAAGATACTATGCCCCTTTACAAGTGCAGGGGCAGGGTACAATTTTGGCACTGGTGGACACTGGATCCCAAGCCACCCTTCTGTCCAAAAGGGCCTTTGACGAACTAAATGCAGGAAGAGGGGAGAATTACCGAATTCCTCTCACCTCTCTTCCTGGACAACTTCAGAACTTTGACGGGAATGAAATTCCCGTCGAGGGGACTGCGGATTTGGACATTACAATTGGGCGACACAAGGTAAAACACCCGGTCATAGTAGTGACTCCAGAGGACACCCCTTATTTACTAGGGAATGACCTCCTGAGAAGGTTGTCACCCCTAATGGATCGCGTAAACAAGGTCCTCTGGACCCAGACTAGCCGACCAATAAAATTAAGACAGAGTGTCAACCATGTTAGTTTAACAGCACCTGCCACATGGTTGAACAAAAATCTGACCAAGTAGAATTTCACTTCCAGAACAACCAAATTCCAGACGTGACAGTAATAGCAGTAGGACAACAGACTGGTGATGGGGGGTCCTCTCTATTTCTGAAAATCAGCCTTCCTTCCAGTTTAAGGTGGTATTCCACACTGGAAGGAAACACTCTGACATTCTTTACTAATCCACAATCAGACATTCCCCCTTCAATAGTCCAGAAAGATGTGAAATCAGCTCAGAGCCTGGCTGATATTCAGCAAATTGGAGAGCAGTTGTTCATCCCTGTTCAGTTAAATGATGGGAAGCACTCTGTTCTCGCCTGAGTGTGTGTGAAAAACGGTAAGAGCTTCATCAGTGAAGCCATGTTCCGCCAACTCCCAAAAGATCCAGCCATTCCCACATTCAAACTGATAGACAAATGGGAAATGGACCTGGAAGCACCTAATTCCAAACATCTCCTGCCAAGCAGGTGTATGCTCAAAATCTCCATTGGCAACAAGAGCATAGACCATAATTGTTGGTTCATGCAAGACATCACTGCCGCCTTTTACTTATGCAGTGACATTCTCAATCGCTTTGCCATTAGTTTGCACCTAATAAACTTCAAAGTGTGGTCCCGATTAGAGGATAATCCCATGGGCTTTGATGATCCAGAAAAAGCATTTAGGTCAGCTCAATTGCTACCTTATGCAGTTGAAATTCAGATTAAAGAGGATGTCACCATCCCAGAAAGGACCCGACAATTCTCCCTGGAAGTAAAAGTTAAAAGAGGACAAAACATTGAAAAACCCTGATGCTTATATTCATCTAAATGCTTCTCTCCAACAGCAAGGGTTGGGGGTAAACCCAACTCCATTAGTCAACATAGAACATGACACCATTCTAATAGAGGTGGATAACAGCGACTTAAAAGTATTACTCTAGCCGCAGGCACCATTATTGGAATGGCGGTTGATGACCGACATTTTTCCATCGATTTAGGAAATGAACTGTTAGGACCAATCCCCAAGGACTGTTTTGACAGTGACAGTGATGACAATACAACACCAGACAGGATTTTTACCCGGCATGGGGGGAACATCCTGGTGTACATTTCCTGCCCCTATGGTAAGGAAGATGTGACTTGTGACTTCAGGAGGGATGAGGTGATTTTCCAGGTCCATGAGGGTTGCCTTTCCCACCTGAGGCCTCCAGGTCAAATCAGCACTCTGACCAGGGACTTCTCCACCCAGCTGGAGGAGGCCGCTGAGATAGCCAACCAGAAGTCTTTCCAGGCTTCAGGCAGATGGTGGAAGAGAGAGTCAACCTAGCTGATGCCTGTGTGACTCTGGAACAAAAGCAAAAGTTGAAACAAGTTTTCTTGGATTTCCAAGATCTCTTTGCGGTAGACTCATATGACGGTGGCCGCACCGACATCCACACAACCACAATTCCCACGGACCCTGGAATGACTCCAGTGTTTGTGAAACAATATTGTTTGCCTCTCGCCTCCATGGAGTCCCTTACTGAAATAATTAAGAACCTTGAGTCCCGGGGAATAATACGTCCAGTACACAGCACCTTCAATAATCCGGTGCTGGGAATATTGAAGCCAAACGGCCAGTGGAGACTCTGCGCCGACCTTAGGGAGCTCAACAAACGGGTCCATACTTCCTGATGGCCTCTGCCCTACATTGACCAAGGGCTGGCCCAGATTCAAGGGTCACAAGTATTCAGTGCAATAGACCTGAACAATGGATACTGGACCGTGCCTGTCAGTAGGGAGGACCAATACAAACTGGCTTTTACCTTTGGGGGCCAGCAGTACACCTGGACCCGGACTCCCTTCGGATACCTCAACTGCGGCAATGAATTCAACATTTTCCTACATAAGGCCATGCCCGACCTGGGTGCGAGGGGTAACCTGGCTTATGTAGATGATGTCCTCATCAAAAGTTCATCTATGGAGGAACACATAGCGGAGATCCATTATGTTCTGACACAGTTGAGGGCCGCCGGAGCAAAACTTTCCTTTCAGAAAGCACAGTGGTGTAGAACCCGTGTTAATTTCTTGGGGCATGAGATTACTCCTCAGGGTCTCTGTCCCCAAGAAAAGAAAGTGGAAGCACTCCAGAAACTGAAAGACCCCACCACTCTGCGGGAACTAAGGAGCCTCCTTGGACTGACTGATTACAGCAGAAAGTTAATTGAAGGCTACGCAGAGATCACCAGACCCCTGATTCATCTCCTGAAGGGGGGCTCAAGTGGGAATGGGGTCCAGAACAAGCCAAGGCAGTAAGACAACTCAAAAGAAGCCTCTCACAAGCGCCCTGCCTAGCTTACCCTGTCAGAAACAAGGAGTTCTTCCTGGAGACAGGGTTCTCTAATACGTGCTTGACGGCAGTATTATACCAAAAGCATGACAAGGTCAATAAAGTAATCTCCTATGCGAGCAAAACTTTATCCTCTGTGGAGGAAAAATTCAACGATAGTGAGAAGGCACTCCTGGCAACGGTGTGGGCATTGAAGAATTACCGCCCGTTTATCCATGGGGAACACATCATAGTGGAGACTCCACACCAGCCTCTGCAATATCTCCAAAGTGACAGAATCCGGGCCGGAAATGTGAGTAATTCCCGAATTACTTCCTGGATTCTGTCAATGCAAGGCTTTCCTGTGGAGGTCAGATATGGCCAAAAAAAGAACAGTCCCCTCGCGCAAGGTCTGGCTGACTTGCATGATTGTGCCAGAGAAAACTGTCTCGAGGACGAAAGTCTAAAAATCAAGGACAACACGGAGGCATACCTTAATTCCCCACACAAAGTCTTTGAAGAAGACAAGTGTGAGGGAATGCCCACTGTCTATGTGGATGGATGCTCGTACCATGTTGACCACAACAGGGAGAAAGAACTGGTGGCCGGCGTAGGGACTGCCTGGGTGAAGGAGTTTCCAGAACCCTCAGGTGGATTCAAAATTGGTCCCCGAAGTAGTCAGGTGGCAGAGTTGATGGCTGTGTATCAGGCCATCCTCACTGCTGTCCAACATCAACTCCACGAACTGGTCATAATCACCAATTCGGATTATGTACGGAACGGGTTCGTGGAGCACCTGGTTAATTGGAAAACCAGAGGCATGTTATGTGCTAATAACAAACCCTTGAAACATGGGAAGTTAATCCAAAACATTGATGATATGGTCACATCGAATGGGATGACCGTCTACTGGAAAAAGATCAAAGGTCATTCCAAAGTAGAGGGACCAGACAAAACTGGAAATGACTTAGCTGATCAGCTGGCCAAAACCGGGGCCATCCAGGGGGATCTAATCGAAATAGAGTCCCTGTTGGGGGAAATCCAGGTCACTGCTATCACTCGGTCCCAGACATATGCTCACAATGATCTTTCAACTGCCCAATGGAGCAAGGAGACCCCTGATGCTGATTTGATTACAGCTCAGAAGGGGGATCCAATTATTGGTAAGTTTTACCAACACCTTGAGGACCCTGAGAACTTTCCCCTGACGGATACCGTTTACATTGGGAAAGAGGACCTAAGAGTGTTGATGAAATGTCCAAAAATGTTCTGAATCCATGACGGTTTGTTGGTGGGGAAATCCCAAGCTGGCCATGATCAGTGGGTGGTTCCTACCTCATTCCGAAGCCTGATGTTAACTCACGCCCATGATGCGGCCACCGCCGGTCATAGGGGGTTTCACACAACACTGGAAATCTTAAGAGAGGTTGCATACTGGCCACACATGGGGCAGGACCTCGACCAATACTTGAAGGGGTGTCTTGTGTGTGCACAATTTCAGCCATCATCCCTCACACACCGTGCACCTCTCCAAAAGAGGGGGATGACACTGCCATGGTCAGATTTGCAAATCGACTTTGTAGGCCCTGTGATTCGCTCGTCTAGAGGAAACAAGTACATGTTGACCGCTACATGCTTGTTTACCAAGTGGGTGGAATGTCTCCCAGCCCCAAACTGCAAGGCAGAAACAGCAGCTGCCCTGATGATTAACCACATCTTTTCCCGTTTTGGTCTACCTCAAAGGATTGAGTCAGACAGGGGTAGCCACTTCACCAGTGAAGTAATGACAAAGATGTGGGAGATACTGGGGGTCAAAAGAAAGCTACATATTGCTTACCGGCCAGCTTCTTCTGGAGCAGTGGAGAGATATAACCAAACCATTGTGAGCATCTTAAAAATGTTTGTGGCAGATTCTGGGCCACGTTGGGATATCCAATTACCTCTGGTCCTAATGGCCATCAGATCTACCCCTTCATCTGCAACCAAAATGTCACCATTTGAGTTGATGACTGGACGCAAGATGGTGCTTCCCCAGCATTTGCTCTACAGAACCCAAGAGCAAATGTTGATAAATGCCTCCACTTAGAGGAAACTGGGAGGGGCAGTGCCTCTGCTAGCAGCTGAGCTTGGGGGAAGTGGATAAACCAGTTATTTCACCCTGTGATGTGGGAAGCCACACCCCTTTTTGACCAGGGCATAATTTTAAAAAGATAGATAACTCAAAGTGCGGACTTGTCAGAATTATATACATAATATCATTATTTTTGTGATTTTTCTGTGAACATTTTGAGATGCGTTAGGACCCTGTGGTGTATTCTGGGGGGTTGCTAGCGGAAAATAGGGTCTCACTCCAAATGTCTGCATGTTAAAAATCTGACACTTCATCAATTAATGTCCTTACTCCTTGCGCACATGTGTGTAAATTCGGGTAAATGTCCGATATTGCAAAACCAGTTAAAAAGCGCAAAATGTTGTCATTTTTTAATGCAAGCCCCCAGGAAGATCAGAGGCGGACAAGCATGGACCATAAGGAATATATAATGTGCACATGTAATTTCAACAAATTGTATATCTGGGAAGGATGTATTTGAATCAAATATAGATTTGTGGGCAAACTGACCAGGGGAGGATCCTCTGACCCATAAAACCTACAGCATCACTCTGACTCACATTTCCTTCCCCAATCATGGGAGAGGGGAGAATTGGGCCAATGACAAGTAGAGAGGGGCAGTCTTAGCTAGGCCCAGGCACACACCCATTTTCAAAACACATAAAAAGAGACTGCTGGGACAGGTAGAGACATTCAAATCCAGTTGCTGCGGAGCGTTTTGCCGGACCACACAACATCCAGAAGATACCAGTTCCAGACTGACTCCAGCTACATACTCCAGAACCTAGAACTTATACTTTAGAACCTAAATCAGAGGCCTAAAACCACAAGCTAAGTTCTCTGCAGCAGGCCTCAAATCATTGCAAGCTACTCACAGCCGGGCGAGCTGCTTGAATCCCTTGCCAAGAACTTTTGCCAGGACCAGTGCAGAGATCCAGGAGCCGTGCAGAGACCGCTGTATCCGGACAGACCAGACCAGAGATCCAGAGTGACCCAGACTGCTGTGAGCAGAACCAGAGAGCTGACCCAGATCACTGTGAAGTGCCGAAACCAGAACCGGAGTCCAGTCCAAAACCTGACCAGATCCGTGGCGAGGCCTATTTCAAATTTATATTGTGAGTACCTAGCAGAACTGTGCAGATCCAATCTCTTAGTTAAAATAATCTAATCCAAACTATTTTAACCTAAGTAGAACAGCGTCCTAGAAATCGTGTCATCTGTCATTTGTAAAGCTGCACAACTGTCACCTGTCAATTCTGAAGCTGCAAGCTGTCACCTGTCATTTTGAGTTTACTTTAAATCCGAAAAACTACCTTTATTTAATCGTCCGTATCTCTGGAACCGTTTGGGCTAGGAACGAAATTTTACTTTCCTCTGAAAGATTAGAACCTCGGCTTTCCAACGAACCTAGACTTCCTACTCCTTATACTTTTGCCGTAATCACAATTCACGCACTCGCAAATTTTACGGCGATTTGCAATTTAGTTAAAAATACAGCCACGTGTAACCATCAGCAGTCATTTCTTTCCTTGCTAAAAATTTGTTTGCCTCTTAATCACCATCTCTGAATCTTTGCTAAAGTGAGCCTGAACTCATCCCACGTATCTCTCACTCACCCTGAACCTCCTAAAGGGAATTAAAAGAATTTTCAGCATATTTCTCACTTCATTGCCACCACATTCAAAGCACTTGGGCCTGTGTTTTAAAACTCATACCGGTTTTCTCTAAGCTTGCTGGGGGGGAACTGAATTTCGTATTGTATTTGATTGCATTCCTGAGAACTGTGTGCTCCTCTTTCCATCTACTTCCATGTCTTACATTGCATAGGGGAGGGGGTGAATTGCCAGAGAAAAAGTGATTATATTATATTTTGCTAAAATCATCTCAAGTATTTCTGTACTGCATTTTATTCCTCATTGCTTTTCCCTTGAAATCATAAAAGTATTTTTGCTACTTGATCCATCCTATACTAACTCCTCATTGATTATAAAGAAGTGTGCTAGTGTCAGATTACCCATTGTTGATTAACATTATATTTATAAGGGCGATATCGATTATTAATTTATTATAAAAGCGTGGTATCTATATTTTGTCTTATTTCTCAAATAAATCTTTTAAACTTGCAAAACAGAACTACTTCTTGGCTCAGTGAGGTCAGGGGGATTCTAATAGAGGGGTGTTATATAGGGGTAGTCATCCAGAACTCATGAACTGGACATAAAGATATATCAATAAGGGTTTCCATTCAGTATCACAGACTAGGCATTGACTTAGCTGTAGTTGAATTGAATCTTCTTACATGGTCTACCCCAAAGGATGGAGTCAGACAGAGGTAGCCATTTTACCTGCGAAGTAATGACTAAGATGTGGGAGATACTGAGGGTTAAAAGGAAGCTACACATTGCTTACCAGCCAGCCTCTTCTGGTGCAGTAGAACGTTACTACTGAACCATTGTGAGCATATTAAAAAAGTTTGTGGCAGATTCTGGGCCAAGTTGGGATATCCGATTACCTCTGGTCCTAATGGCCATCAGATCTACCCCTTCATCTGCAAATAAAATGTCACCATTTGAGCTGATGACTGGACGCAGGATGGTGCTTTCCCAGCATTTGCTCTACAGGACCCAAGAGCAAACCTTGGTCAATGCCTCCACAACGCATGAGTATGTTGAAAAGTTAAGGAAACACCTCCAACATGCTTTTGCCTATGCTCAGCGAAACCTAGAAAGATCAGCCGATAGCATGAATACTCACTATGATTTGAAGACTACTAGGAAAAAATACAATGTAGGGGACCAGGTTTATTTATACAATTTCCAAAGGAACCAGGCCAAACAGCGGAAATTTCTGCCTACATGGAAGAGACCTTTTGAAATTGTAGACAAGATCCCCCCAGTCGCCTGCAAGATCCGCATCCCCAAGGGTAGTTTGGCGCAAGGGGAAGACAAGTTAGTCCATATAGATCAGATAAAGTGTTGCTATCCCAGGCACACTCTGCAGCAACTGGAGGAGTCCTCTGCAATCCCAGAGGGGGCAGCTCCAGAGTAATACAAGTCCAAGCCTAAAATATTCCACATATAGCCTATAAAATCCTATGATTCTTGAATGCAAATCTCTCCTGATGTATAGAATGTATATGTTCGCCCCACCATTAATAGTGGTGGGGAAATGTCTATGAATATGTTTCTGCTGCTTTGCTTTGTCATCCTAGGAGAGATAAACCATGGAGACTGACCAAGGAGGAAGACCCAGGGACCGGGGGTAAAGATCCGAGGGGCCCAGGGTACCGCCCAATACTCCCATCAGGACCGGCAAGGAGAACTGATCGATCCACCCTGATGGAGGAAAAGATGCTGAACTTTGCCATCGGCGGAATCGGAAGAAGATGAGGCGAAACATCCCAGATCTTGCGAGTTCCATCAGTGAAAGATCAGAATGGCCATCGCAAGAGGGGGGGCTTGTGGGATGTTTTTACCATGCATCCAAGCCCTACCACAGAACTGTGCATTACGGGCATTGAAAACTTCATGATGGCCAGAACTCCCCAGAAAATGCACAGGGAAAACATGAAAAATAGGTTGCCATCCATTTTTGCCTCTGTTAATGTTAATACAAGAGACCATTGCCAGGCCCTATCCCTTGGCTACACACAGAGCAAAAACCAGTGCAAAGAAATATGGTGCTGTTCAAAATCTGAAATATATTAATTCAAGACAGCTCCCAAAAAGGGGTGCAGTACCGGCGCTCGAAACTAACCGGCGCTAGCGGTCTAAACTCTGACAGGAGGCCTGTCTTTCAGGAGCTGACAAGGATCCTGAGTTAGCTGGAAACTTCAAAGCCTTGCTTGTTAATGAGAATTCTTAACACCTACTGTTCCCAGGCCCCACATCAGAAGGCAGTCTGATCTAATTGAAAGTTCAAGAGGCCTCTGCCCATGGGAAGCATTCACACCTGCCCTTACCAGCAACAGCACAAGGAGATCACAGGTTTCTGTTAACCATATGCAGAGTGGCACCCTGTTTTGCTGACCTCAGTCAACACAATAGATTCTTCAGCTGAATAGGATATGCTGATTTGAGGTGTAATTGTCAACCGTTGCTCTGGGGGAAGGAAGACATTTGATCTCTGAGTCAAGCCAAGCTCCTGGGGGCGGACCCAGACTCAGATGTGAATACCATTAAGGGCAAATGTATGTTTTATTTAATTGCTTATAAAATATTGCATTAAGCTTACAGAAATGTACAATTTGGAGATTCTTTATTTGAAAAATGTACCTACAAATTGAGACTAAGTTCAACTCTGTGTGATGTTCCCAGACCGAACCCCGGGATTTATGAATATTGTGGGTACGGTGTTTATGCTAGAGACATGATAACTTATATTAATATGCTCAGGGAGGGGGTGCAGGTCTGTGTAAATTTTGAGGAAAAACCAATATGGCAAAAGTCACTAAAAAGAGAAAAATGTTGTCGTTTCGAAACCCAAGCTCGTAGAAACATGTGCCTTGAACCAAACTGTACCTTAAGCAATCTGTGATGTGTACATGTAATTTCAACAACGTGTGTATATGGGAAACCTGTTAGTTATGAAAAATTCATTTTCTAAGTAAAAGCAAAGGGGCGTTTCTTCAATAGATTGTAAATTGGTAGCCCTGGATGACTCACAACTCTGTTTCCCAGTCAGGCGACAGAGAATCCTATAGCCTATCAGGATCCTCAGAGGGTTGGGCATAGAAAGTCAGCCTTCCCACCCACTTTCAAAAGACATAAAAAGACCCACTGAAAACCTGGTAGGACTGCTCTTTCCACTTTCATGCGAAGCACTTTGCCGGACGACTTCAAATCCAGACAATATTCAGAGACCAGAACTTAGAAAACCAGACTCCAGATTCCAGAACTTTGTAGGCCTAGTCTGCAAGCTGAATCCTTCAGAGGCCTCAGAATCCAGCAACCTAACCAAACTATTCAACAGCCAGGCGAGCTGTTTGATTCTGGCCTAGAACCCTGTGCCAGACCCAGAAAGCAGAGCTGTATCCAGAACCACAAATTAGAGACCAGACCGCTGTGCAGTGCCAGAACTTTTGCCAGAACCAGAGATCCAGACCAGCAGAGCAGAGCTGACCCAGATAGCTGTGACTTCAGAACCACCCACCAAAAGTACAGTTTAAACCTGACCAGATCTGTGACGTGGCCCTTTCCTTCCAAAATTAGGAGTGAGTATCCTGAGAACTGTGCAAAACCAATCTCTTAGTTTAAAATAATCTAATTCAATCCATTTACACCTATCTAGAACTGCATCATAGAAATTGTGTGTCCATTCTGTGATTTCAAAGCTGTGAAAGCGTCATTTGTCATTCTGAGCTTTACTTTAATTTTGAGAATCTACCTCTACTAAATCGTCTGTATCTTTTGCGATATTTAACTTTCATTTTAAAGCTAAGAACCTAAGCTTTCTAACAAGCCCAAATCCGATTTTCTACTCCTTATAGTTTTTCCGTAATCGCGCTCGACGCACTTGGAAAAAGTGCCACGAATTGCAATTTGACTCAAACTTCTTCACCTGTCAAAAATAGCTGTCTTTTGCTTCCATTACTGAAATTCGTTTTCAACCTAATAATCCCTCATGAATCATTGCTAGTGTTGACCTGAACTAATTCAAAGTAGCTGTCACCCACCCCGAATCTCCTATAGAGAATTAAAATCATTTTTAGCATATTTTCACTTCATTGCAAATCACATTAAAAGTATTTCTGCATGTTTTAAAAGCATACCAGTTGCTCTAAGCTTGCTAGGGAGGAACTATAATTCGTATTGCATTTGATTGTATTTCTGAAAACTGTGTGCTCCCCTTCCATCTCCTTATATTGCATAGGGGGGGAGTGAATTGTCAAAAGAAAACGTGATCATGTTATCTCTTGTTGAAACCATATCATTTTATTTCTGTGCTTCATTCTTTCCATCATTGCTTTTCCTTGAAACCATAAAGGTATTCTCTGCTACCTTATCCTTTCTATACTAACTCCTCACTGATTGAAAAGAGTGTGCAATTGTAACATTACCCATTGTTGATCAACATTATATTCTTAAGTGTGCTATCAAATATTAATTTATTCATAAAAGTGATATATATATATATATATAGTTTAATTTTTCAAATAAATCTTTTAATTTGCAAAACAAACCTACTTCTTGGCTCAGTGAGGTCAGGGGGATTCAAAGAGAGGGGCGTTATACAAGGGTTTTTCATCCAGATCTATGAACTTGTCATAAAAATATATAAATAAGGGCTTCCCTTGGGCATCCCAGACTAGGCACTGACTTAGTTGGAGTACTGAATTGAAGTCACTTAACAGAGGGCAGACTGTTTACCCAGTGAAGGCCCAAACCCCAATGATGCCCCATCTCCCACAAACTGTTTGAGTTTGTCATTTATTAACATTTTCTATTAGGAGAGATCCACAGTTGCTTAGTTTCACGTGCATTTTATAGGCAGCATAGTACACAAAACAAGCCTTATGCACTTGTGAGCTTTGTAGGTCGATGAGTACACCAAAGCAGTCATAAGCACACATAGATTTTATAGGCAGCAGAGTACACAAAACAACCCTTATGCACTTGTGAGTTTTGTAGGTGGATGAGTCAGGGCCGGTCCTAGGATTTGCGGGGCCAAGTGCTGCACATTAAGTGAGGGGCTCCTTAATTTGCATGTGATGCCATCACAGGAAATGTCATCATGGAAAGTGACATCACAGGAAGTGACATTACAGGGAGAATGGGTTACTTGCCTGTAAACATAGTTCTTCATAATTTGCATAGTGCCACAGACTGTGAAATTCCAGAAATTAAAAATAAACATGTACATAAAACACTTACTTAAAATAGGTTTTTCCTATAAATTGAGAGCACGTTCCTAGAGTCGATGCACTGCCACGGAAGCCTACCACTAACCCATCCGTCTTGGGCATGTAAGTTCCATCCCAGAGGCTTTTCTTCCGATTCACAGTTGCAAGTCATGAATACGAAATGCACACCTGCGCCATTTGGGTGTGCAATAACATCCTGATTTGTGTCCCAGCAAGCTGTGTGAAAACACTATCATCTCACTGCCATTCCATTCACAATCCAATCTCATTCTGCATGATACATGTTAGTATAAAAACAAGCATTGGCAATGCAAAAGGTTGGGGCTTTTGTGTAAGCATGGGAAAGGCATTTGTCATGCACTGCTGCAGTGGTATTAACTGACTATCAATGGCAGCAGATGCAAAATGGTGTGAGTACCTGGCATATAACAAAAGTGCCTGGCAAAGGCCTAATATTATACACAAACCAGCGCTGTTTTGAAAGGACATGCAGAGTAGTTAGAAATAGAGTGGTCGAAGGGAGACCTGGTTAAGAAATGTTTATTACACCAGAGACATGTTTACAGCACCAATTAAGTCAACTATCAGAAGACTGCTTTGAAAAAACACTGGCAGGCACTCTGCGCACAACGTTTGAGGGTAAGGCTTGATAAACCTATCTCAGAGATCCCAGGAGGATGTGTTTTGGGTGAGGAGGGGTAGGAAGTGGATTGAAATGGCCATAGAGATTAGCATGGCCATGGGCAGTGAAAAACACAAACTGTTGGCGTTACCAATGCTTGTTTATGGAGAATGTACAAATCGTTTGAAGCAATTTAGGCTATTTTGGAAAACAAAAACAATCACAAATTCAAGTTGTGTAAGCATGTATTTGCATAAGAAAAAAGATCACGTTATTAACAACAAAATATTTCACTGATCAAGTGTAACGTACACTGAATGCTTAATAAGGCTGAGTGCTCTGCTACCAGGAAGCTATTTATTGGCAACAAGGAAATATGTAAATGTGCAGTGTGAGGCATAATACTTGAAGTTTATGAATCGCATAACTTATGTCATGCAAAACGAACTTCTGAAGATGTTCTATGCATGATGGTGTCTGTGAGGAGGGGTGGAGGGCGGAGGGTGCCGGTGTGTGTCCCAGTGCAGTAGCAAAGGTTATCTGTTACCTACAGACACGAAACTAGGTTAGATCCTCTGCAGAGATTATCAACACTTTCAGGCAGAAAATGCGTGTTGTTGTCCCTTTTAAACAATTCAATTCCATCGTCCCTGTACATTTAAACTAATGCAGAATGAGAATGAGGGTTAAAGACTTTATGGTTAGCGTGCTCCAGCCCAGAATTCTGGTTAAGAAGGCTGGCTGTGTGGTGGTCACAAGGTGGTATACCCCCACCTGCCCTAAATCACAGATTTAAGACAACTTGGTGTGATGCTGATCACGCTCAGCCTATTGGTCCAATGTTTGTACAATTCTGTTAGCTGCTATTGTGAATATCTCATGAGCAGTTATCATGCAAAGTTTTACACCTTAGTACCACTGTGGTTATATCATATCTTTATTTGTCCATACTGGAATGTAAGTTAATCTATTATGCACCCTTGAGAAAGACCTCTGGGTCGAAACACGTGTCGGCTGTCATACAATTAAACTAAGGCTGCATCAAAGTACTGAAAATGGCATTAACGAAGAAGGTCGAAGGGAAAACAGCCATGTTCAGCTAGAGACGGCTAGATAAAAATAAAATCACGATCTGGCTCCCATCTCCCACCCCCCTATGATTGACCTTAACTTCTTTAGACTCAGATAAGCAGCATGGGTGTCCGTGCGTGTGCTCAGAGTGCACTGGAGCAAGCTTAGCTACTCTGAGCACACGGACACAGCCCCGCTGCAGGACTGAAGACGCCCTCTGCGCAGGCCCCATAAGCACGGGGCCAAGTGCAGCTGCACATGTTACACACGCCCAGCGCCGGCCCGGGGATGACTGCACCAAGGCAGTCATAGGCCCACATGAATGAGACAGCAATCTTTAGGCCCATGGGATTTTTGTAGGAAGGAGAACTCTTCAGAGGAGTCTTTTGCACACATGAATTTTGTAAGCGGCGGAACACGTAAGAATAGTCTTAGCTAAGCCTGAATTTTGTAGGCTGGAGTGTATGCAGATGCAGTCTTAGTCACACATGCATTTTGTATGGAGGAAATCACAAAAGCAGTCTAAGGCGCATTGCATTTTGTAGGTGTGGGAGTATGCATAATGCCGTTTTACGCAGATGTGAATTCTGTGGGCGGAGGAGGGTACCAAAACAGTTTTGGGCTGACATGAGGTTTCAGACCCCAAGAAGGAGGAGAGATAATGGCTCATCTCAGGCCCCAGAATATCTGGGTATGCGATATTAATTTACAGCAACAAAGAAATAACCACATCATATATAAGCGCCTAACAAGCAAACAATAAATAAATGCCACCTGCCTCCTATGCAAAAAAAGTGTATATTCTGAGAATCCGCGAAGCAATTTGGGCACTTTTTCCACGTGGGTCCGTCCACACAAGATGGCATCATCCACATTCTTGGCATAAGGAAAAGCCAAAAGGTAACCCCTCATCACTCAACCACAGGCAATGGCATGTTAACCCCACTTTTCTGCTCTATCACACCATAGAGTCTTGCTGATTCATTGATTTTGACAAGACCTTTTGGAACACCAGCTTGGCCTGCAATGCACCGTTGCTGAGGCTTATGACTATGTTACTACATATCACAAAAGACATGAAAACATCTACGCAATGACAACTTTGATGTAATTTTGCCAATTGCATTACTGCCCTATTCTGTTTTTTGAAACCAATGACTACAGAAAGCTCTCTGCCTGCCAGCTGATCCATTTCTGCATTGTAGTAGACTCTCAATTTGCCATGCCTCCCCCTTTACTACCATATTGCTCAGTCTCTTACAAGAGGATAGGGTGGCGCTAGAACATGTGCAGTTTCAAGGAAGCCAGCACTTCCATGCACTCCAACTTCCACTGACTGACAGAAGACAGGCAATGCAGGCAGTGCATGCCTGCATTCCTCATCACTATGTCTTTTCTCTCTTGCTTAAATGGTGCTACACTGTGAGCTCAACCACCACCACCAAAAGTCTGTGCCACTAGTTCTGGTTGTGCAGCTGCATGTCGATGGTGTTAGTGGGTCAGGCTGTGCTTGGCCAGGCACCGGGCGGTAGGAGAACGTTTGGGCTGGCCAGGGGAGATAGGGATCACTTGCTAGCATGTGAAAGGTGATGTGGCATCTGCTGGAGAAGGGTATTGCAGTAGTGGATCCACTGAGTTTGAATAACCTGTCATCCAGACTAGACTCTCCGCTATATACCTTGACGGCTTCACACTGCTGCTGACCACCTGCACCATGTCCCTGGGTTCAAAATCGATAAACACCTCTCCATCAAGCAGCACGTAGCAAGAAGATACAACCTCTTGATACCAACGTTTTCTCCTGCAAAAATCAAGCACTTCAGCTTACAAAACAATTTACTATCTGCTGTCCAAGCCTTGGTCCCCTCCCACCTGGATAGTGGTAATGCCCTTCTGGAAGGCCTTCCGGTGACTAACTTGGCACCCCTGATTTGTGCCCTACATGCTGCAGCACAACCAATCAAACGAATATGCAAATTTGACCACATAACCCCAACCCTTATCAAAATACACTGGCTTTTGCTGGTTGCACGTATCATCTTCAAATCCCACTGCATCATCAACAAGGCTGTCACACTAAAGTCTGCAAGCTACCTCGCTGAGAAACTCAGTATCTACAGAGGCATTCGATCCACCAGAAGTACGGACATGTGTAGACATGAACTGAGAAGGTGCAGGAAGGAAAGAACCAGAAGACGGGCCTTCTATCTCTTCACTCCCAGACTCTGGTACCTCCTCCCCCTCATAAAGAGATGCACCCCATTGCTTCTACATTTCAGGAAGTAGCTCAAGACCCCCCACTCAAGGAGTCGCTCCACCCTAACAAATAGGCTCACGCCCTCCATTACCCATGAGATTGGATGATGTGCTCTCCCTGTTTCCTCTCGCAAATGCTTGTAGATCCGTTGCTGCAAAATTACCCACCATCCGACGCACTGGTTGTTAGCTACCCGCTCCCTTGTTTCTTGGCTTTCCATACCTTGGCCTTACCCTTATGACTCTGTTGTTTCCCAAAGCTAGGTCCATGATCAATGAATAAAATAAAAACCCTAGTTATAATAGCCACAACAATAATTACTGTACAACACCACTGCCCATCTGGATATAGGTGTAGAATTACTTCAGCTTTCTGGAACATGTGAAAGTGGGGGAGAGACAGGCAGTGTAATGTGCAACCTCTTCAAAACAGTACAGTGACGTACCCTAAGCAAGAGGGCCTTAGTTTTCCTTCCCTTCCAATCTAGAATGTGGTATGCCTCAGAACACGGCACAGCTTTACTGCCCAGACCGCTTGTTATACATCTGTAAATGAATACAGAATTGTAGTACAATTTGAGGCACTGAACTCCCCAAGATGCCAATTTGTAAAGTTTGCAGTTTAGGCTGTACAGGTGTTTTTATTATAAGCCAACAGATTAGAAGCCATGGCATGGTATGGTCCTATGGGGGGCAGGCATGCGTTTCTAAAAGACATTTGTTATTTTAAATAACAAGCGAGAGGGAAAGGGAAGCAGGGACGCTCGCCCGTGAGAACACGGGTAGGGAAATGTAAATAACACCCTGTCGCCATTGTTCCCCTGTACTTACTTTTTAACACCTTCTGCAAGCACCTCACAGATTAAACCAAAACGCCCAGCGCAAGCGCATTTATGGCCATGCTGGGCTCTCCGTGTTTCTGAAGGGAGGACGGGGCGGAGTCGTCTATTTTTCCGCATCACGTGACGTATCTAGGTATGCCACGTGAGCGCATGTAAGCCTACGTGTGAGGCTGACTCCAATGCTCTACCCCGGCGAATGCCGTATTGTCCCCCTGCCATGTGACACACTACGTGCGCATCTATATGTCCGCAGGGGTCAGGCAAAAACGCCTGAGCTCCGTCAGGCACTTTACATTGTTTTTAAATTGCCGACAGTGTCACCCGTAGTATACATATACTGCAATGACATCAGAAGGCAATATTTAAAAAAAGGGAGGGCTCGTTTAGTAAAAAAGGGGAAAATCTAAGTAACAATAAGGCCATTATAATCAAACAGGCAGACAAGGGTGGTGCCACGGTTGTAATGAACCTGGTTGACTATGATCTCATGGTTACATCACTCTTAGGAAATGATGAACATTATAAAATCCTTATTGGCGACCCTACACAGAACCTTCGAGCAGCCATTACGAATATTGTGGAAGAAGCTGCATGTGAAGGATACATTAGTACTAAAGAAGCAGCTTTCTTCATGCCAAAATTTCCCAAAATTCCGGTATTCTCTGCATTACCAAAAGTCCACAAGGGATTAACACCTCCCCCAGGGAGACCTATTGTTGCTGTTATTGACTCCATTTTGGAGCCACTCTCGCAATTTGTGGACTTTTTCTTAAGGCCACTTATTCCAAAAATGCGTTCATACACGAAGGAAACTATAAGTATTCTGAACACACTTCAAGTTCTGACATTTGATCCAACTACCCAATTTTTGGTAACGCTTGACATAGAAGCACTCTATACGAACATCCCCCAGGTGGCAACCCTCGAGATAGTGGAAAAAGTACTCAGAGATCTAGTGACTCCCTCAGAGGTTCCCATTGAATTCATAATACAACTAGCAGAGCTAGCACTTACCAAGAATTTGCGCTCAAGTGACATACCTAGATATGTCACGTGATGCGGGAAAATAGACGACTCTGCCTCGTTCTCCCTTCATAAACACGGAGAGCCCAGCATGGCCATAAATGCGCTCGCGCCAGGCGTTTTGGTTTAATTCGTGAGGTGCTTGCAGAAGGTGTTAACAAGTAAGTGCAGGGGAACAATGGCGACAGGGTGTTATTTACATTTCCCTACCCGTGTTCTCACGGGCGAGCGTCCCTGCTTCCCTTTCCCTCTCGCTTGTTATTTAAAATAACGAATGTCTTTTAGAAACGCATGCCTGCCCCCCATAGGACCATACCATGCCATGGCTTCTAATCTGTTGGCTTATAATAAAAATACCTGTACAACCTAAACTGCAAACTTTACAAATTGGCATCTTGGGGAGTTCAGTGCCTCAAATTGTACTACAATTCTGTATTCATTTACAGATGTATAGCACGCGGTCTGGGCAGTAAAGCTGTGTCGTGTTCTGAGGCATACCACATTCTAGATTGGAAGGGAAGGAAAACTAAGGGTGAGTGTTCTCTCTGCTTACAACTAATGAGTATTCTATGCTGATGTAAGAACAATTATAAATATAAATTGAATTTTAACAAACAGTACTGCAGATATTAGACACAGGTGCTGTGCTAGTTAGCAAGGAGATGAGAATTAGATATTAAGATCGAAAGATGAAGTGGTGTTTTGTGACAGCCTTTGACTCTTTCTGCTTGGACGGCACATCATTGTTGTGTCAGCCATAATCCAATATATGGAATTTAGCAGCCGCTTAGTGACTGTGGTTTACTTTGTTTGATTCCGCAGGTCCTTTCCCAGACTGTTCCAGTCCTATGACACCAATGGCAAGGTGGTAATGTACTATGCCATCTACCGTTTTTTATCTTTTCTCATAGACTGGTCTTTGAGTCACGAAATAGACCAGCTTTTGAGGAAGCTTAGACTGTCCTGATGAATGTGGCTTTATTAAAGTTAGGCCACTGAAACCGGTCAACGGTGTTTGTTGCATCTAAAAAGGCACCAATTTGCCTATTTTTTAGCTTGAACAAACCGTTTTACATTGTCCCACTTTCCGTTAGTAAAAAATTAATTCCATATGGAAAGTGGTGACTGTATTGTCTTTGTTGTTGTTGGAACGGGAATCAATCCTATTCCTTTTATTTGTGTCATTTTAACCCAAGCAACCTAGGGCCAGTGTGACAATCAATGGGTTATTAAAGAATTGTTCATCCCATTAGATGCCACATGAGTTCCTAAAGAGGAAGAATCGATCCTCTTTACCTTCCTGGGTGTGCTTCTTTTCTTCCCCTTTTTTACTGGTAGTCCCTTCCAATTTAAACTAATCTGGAGGAGAGTGGTCTGGGACTCACAAGGCTGGATGTATTACACACCATAAAAGTTGGTAATTTCATTCTTATTCGGTCACTATTAGACAGGAGTTGTAACACCGCAACCTAGCTGAGAGTGCACAGTAGGCAGGGATAGTACCCTTGTTTCGTCCTATCCTTCTGTCTTCTGCCACAGCCTTGTTCTTTACTTCATGAACACACTCGAGTCCATACCATAGTAAAATAATTTTTGGGTTTGGTTTTACTAACTGGACCTTGTCTTGGGTCGTCTCTTTTTCGGCTGCTAGTAGCCTTTAACACAGATGTGTGTTGCCTACTCTTTTTTGTGAACTCTATTAAAGGCCACACTGACTGTCTGGTTCTCTGCGCGTTGCGATTGGCTGTTAGAGGGTGGAACAGGGGTGAGACACACTAGCAGTGAGCAGGAGGACTTGTGCTGTAGCCAGTCAAAGAGTGCCTCAAGTGTCTTTGTCACATTCATTGCCTGCGTATGACATTTATTGTCTATAGTTTGACTCTCCCCTTTGTGAAACCTGTTGTGTTGGCTTTTGATTATCGATGCCTTTACCTTATAGTTCATCCTTCCCACCTAAAAAGAGAACAATAAAAGAAACCTTTTGCGAAAACCCTTTCTGAAACCTGTGATATCGTCTGATTTTTTAAACCATTTCAATAACACTTGCTCCCTCCACCGAAAAAAGAAAAAAAGAAAAAAGAAAAAAAAAACACGTAAACCTTTGTGTGACACCCCCTTTGTGATGTTTTTCAATCCTTTCCCTTTAACCTTCCAGCTTATACAGGAAACAGAAACCCGTTGTGTACCCCTTTGTGCAAACCCTTGTGAAAACTGTTGCCTTAGTCCCTGTGACATTAGTTACCGTGAATGAATGGATCTCCTTCGGAGCAGATCATATTCCGATAAGGAGGAAAAGGTGGTTTCAGGGGTATATGTAATTATATTTGTAAAGCGCTTATACACAAGTGAAGTGATTCAAAGCGCTTCAAGGCGGGAAGGGAACAAGGGAATACAGAGTCATTCTTAGGCCTTGAAGTTTCCGAATGATCTAACAAAAAATGACTAACATACTAGGCCTGCCTGCATTACTACTAGTGTGGCGCATGACAGGAAGGAAGGTGAAAGGGGGAGGGAGAAGAACATACAATCCATAAACTACTGTACTAGGCCTGGCGAACTAGGCCTAGTCATTCTAGGTAATGTAAGTGCGCAGACAGGAAGTGAAAGGGAGGGGAAAAAGTGCGTACAGTCAAGCAGAGCCATGGGTTAAGTGCAGAGAGGTTAACCTACTCATGGAATGAATTCCATAAGTGCAGTAATGGTAAGCAGAGTGCAGAGGCCTGTGAGCAAGGACTGGCAGGGGAGCCTGCGCCTTTGAGGCTCTGTAGGTGCACCAGGCGACCAGTCAGCAAAAACAGAGCAGAGTTAGGTAAGAGAAGGAGGAGGGAATAGAAAGGAGGTTAGCAAGGGAGAGGGAGAATGAAAGGAGAAGAGGAAGGTCTTGAGGAGTTTCCGGAACTTAATGAGTTCAGGGTAAAGACAGAGAGGGGCAGGGAGGTTGTTGCAGAGGGAAACACCTGCAGAGGATAAAGATCTGCCCCCAAATCTCTGCTTGGAGAAATGGCTCGCCCGCAGAGAGTTGGAAGAAGACGAGCGGAGGTCTCTAGAGGGAGAGTATTTAGGCAGAGAGAGTTGTATACAGTGCGGGCCATTGTGATCAAAGATACACAGCCTGTTGAGACTGAGGCTGACAGCTAATCCAGGGACAAGTCAAGTGATGGGCAGGCATAGCAGCAAGAGGAGGTGCAAAGGGCGGAGACAGAGAACTGCAATGTGCAGTCATTCGCTGAGATCCTTCAAGTGATGTGGGAGGAAGTGACTACTGTGTCTGAATTTTTCATGGTTAAGACAGTGGTCTTAAGGCAGGGGGTAATGGTGCAGCAATTGTGGAGATGTTGCAGCAGGACACTGATTGTGAGCAAGAAGATGAGGTATGATGTGATATATGTCATTTATAACATGCCTGTACAAGTGTTTCTAGGTGCGATGAGACAAGGAGGGGGAACAGAAGGTGGACAAAACAATGATCTTACTAGGCCTTGTATAATTCAGATCGGGTAATAGCAGGGAAGAGGGAGGGAAGAAGTGCTGGGGGGAGTGCAGATAATTCAATAAGTGCTGCCAGAGCGTGGTGCATAAGTGCAGTGAGAAGGGACTATAGGGTTGCAGATACAGACCCTTAAGTACTGTGTAGGCGCAGATGCAGTTCAAGGGCAGCTGGACATGCAGGAGTCTGGGCCTGAGTTCAGTAGGTGGCCAGGTACCAGTGCATGGAGCAGAAATGGACATCAGCAGGGGAGACAAAGCGAGAAACGGAAGCGAAAAGGAATGTCTTGAGATGCTTCCGGAACCGAAGGTGGTTCTGCTCAAGTTTGAGAGAGGCAGGGAGGCTGTTCCAGAGGGAGGCCCCATCAGAGGAAAGAGATCTGCCCCCACTTTCTGCTTGGAGAAGAGTCTGACCCTCAGAGAGTTGGAGGTGGATGAGCGAAGTGCTTGAGAAGGAAGAGGTTTTGGAAGAGAAAGTTGGAGGCAGTGCAGTTCCAGGCCCCAGAAAGCCTTGTGGATTTAGTACAAGAAAAGGAACACAATGAAGCAGAGATTGATGTCAGTGGAAGGTGGGAAACTAGGAGACAGAGAGGATGTGGCAGCAAGCGTGAGAGCATGAAGGGGTGGATGCTAGAAAGAGAAAAAAATGTGGGGCAGCAGGTGGAGCACACAGAAGCAAAAAGGGGTTCAAGAGGTTAAATATGGGTAAGTGGAACATGAGAAGGTATATGTGGAGTGGAAAGTGAAACACAAGGACGTGTAACATGAGTAGCTGGATGCGGGGCAGCAGGAGCACATGATGAGGAGATGGAACACGAGATTGATGATGCAGGGGAGGAGGAGGAACATGAGGTGGATAAGGGCAAGGAGAAGTAAGGACTGCAAAAAGTGAAACAAATGATGGATGCAGGGTGGGATGAGGATACAGATACTGGGCAGGGGAAAGGGGGCAGTACAAAGGGGGCAGGACAAGAATGGCAGCCAGAGAAGGGTGAATGACCAAGCTAAGGCTGGAGACTTCCATCCTGCGGATAGGGCAAGGTATGCCAAACAGGATGAAGGATAGAGTATTCCCCCATAGCTTTCTACAACAAGCTCCTCCTGCACGTGGCAGTACTCCCCCCCACTTTACTGCAAAAAAAACAAGTAGTGGAGGGTACAATTGTCAGCAACATATGCATGAAAAGGGTGGGGCTGGGCACGAGGATGGAGCATTCTGCATTGGACATGAATGCAATGAGTAACCATATTTAGTAGTGGGAAGAAGCAATGTTGCCTTGGCCTTGGCACTTACCGGCCTTTGCCACTGTAGACCTGCACTTACCCATTTATTTTTATTTTTTACAGATGATAGTTCCCTAGCACCTCCTACTCTGGGCACTTACACCTGCTGCTCACTCACGAGCATGGGCACCCCAGCACGTACCCCCCTCTCCCTCGTCCCCCACCTCTTTCTGCACCTGCACACACTAAATGCTCCCAAGGCCTATTAGGTTTGTTTTTATCTTCCATTGTATTATTGTTTTCTATCCCATGTTCCCTCCCTGTTGCCCTGTGGGCACCTTGAAACGCAATTTATTTGGTGTGTAAGTGCCTAACACATGCCCAATAAATAAACAAAATAAAAAAATATTTAATGCCAACATGATATCTACCACACTGACTGTCACAGTACTCTTCTCCTGTGGTGGCAGCAGGCCTGGCGAAGCCAGTATTTCCCCATCATACAGGAGAGCATAGCAGAATGATAAAAAGGCCCAACTACATCCAGCGATGATAGCCACCGCTATCATGCCTGGGTTGGTTCATCAACCCCTTGGAGATTGTGAACAATGCTCATTTTGGTGTCTCTCATGTGGTGGCTCTCGTGTGGCAGGGAAACCCCCAAAAATGCTAACATTGGCAGATCCAGGGTATCGTAGAGAACCAAAAGAAATCCTGATGCTCCCAGCTCTCATCTTGCCAGCAGAACCCAAAATATTCCTAAGGGTTCTCTCTGCCCTTTTAAAAGGTGACTCTCTCCCCCACTACCCTGACGGCATTAAGAACAAGATTAGCAGTTGCACATCTGCTAATGACATGTTACCATACTGTTACAGGGTACTAGAGACATCCTATTCACAACACCAAGACCCACTAAGTAACACTGCTCCCCTTCTGTGTGTGCGTGGCTTCAAACGGATATCATCAGAGATGGTGTTTTGGTTGTGGCTATGTTTCTTGATATAGCCTTCCAAAATGAAGTGCTTCTCGTTTTAATGAATGTTAACTGTTCAACGTGGGGCATTTCAAGGTTTCTCCTGTGGTCAGATACAATTGCCCTGGATCACCCCAGCCTTGATAATGCTCTACAATGCCCATGAGGCAGCTTTGGGATGCTTTGTTAAATCTCACAAGTGCCTATGGACCATCATCCATCACTGTGCTAGATTCATCATGTAGATGCGCCTCAGCTGTCTGCACTGCTGTAAGCCTGTTGAATGTTCTTGATGATCAATTCTCATAGAGGATTGCATGTTGAGTGAGGTATCTAACAGGCTCTCCACCTCCAGCCTATCGCTTTCATCATGAGTGTTCACAGAGGATGGATGAGTTGCATCTGTGTCAAGAGGAATGCATTCTGTGTTGATGGAGATGGCAATGTTATTATTATTATTATTATTATTATTATTATTATTATTATTATTATTATTATTATTATTATTATTATTATTTTTAGAGCATGAAACCAGCTCAGAAGTATACAATAAACTATGTATTGGATTATCCACTGTGCATAGTCCACCAATATAGCTGCAGGAGCTAGTAATCAACGTTCAAATTCCTTATTAGGTGGTTGATACAATACATAACATGAATCTTTTTCTTTTCCCAGTGCTTTTCTAACGGTGATTAGCTTATTTGATGCCAACACGTGTTTCGACCGCTTCTACTACAGGTCTTCCTCAGGGCCAACAAATCACCTTTCAATCACGTTAGCAGACCTTTTATGAAAGGACAGTTGTCCAAGTATGGAGGGCAATCTTCCTTAAATGCTTGTGTCCACAATTAGGAAAGTTCCCACTGACTGTTTAATTCCAGCGCCCTTACACAATACTGTAACTATAGCCGTGGCCGTGATTGTTGCAACAACAAGTGATTGCATTGCTTTTTTCATTTAGCACATCCGACATATGCAGTGAAGAGTTTCAGTGGGTGGCAATAGCGTCTTTAGGTTGTGTTGTGGCCAATTGTGGTGCACCTCCAATTGGGCAGTATATATTTCTTTCACTGCAGACCCAGTTGAATTGTGAGCTAATTTTCTTGCTCATGGAAACAAATTAATAACATAGGAGCCGCAGACAGGATGAGCTATGACAATCAACATAGCCTCAGTACGGTGCACGTCTAGAGCTCATTCCAATCGACGGTAGAAAAAATTGTGCAGTCACTGCAAATGAAGCACATAAAGTGTTAGTCAGGAGAGGACACTAGGTAGCCAGATTTCAAACTGTGGAACCAAATCGTTGAGGCTCGTATTCCCTATTGTACCACGGGATGACACTGTGATCCTGGACACATCGTTTGATCTAATACAGTGCTGTCTTCGGTGGAAAGGTGACCCTGATCACATAGGGGTGGCTTTGTTCAGCCCCTGGATTGCCATTTCTTTTCTTTTAGGCTAAAAGACATTGCACCAATATCACCAGCAAGCTCATCTTCAGGTCTACTTATTAGATTTAAAAAAAACTGTTTGCTTTTTGGGTCCAATTTCAAATGTTCCATGGCACTTCATGAATAACAATCTGCATGGTTGTGTTTTGGTTATATTTAAAGCATTAAAATACAGGTGTAAAACCCAGATTAGATCTTCAGGCTGACATCAGTTCATATTCCGGTCCTTGTATACTTCCCTTGATGTTGGAGAAAATAAAGTTCAGATCATTCTCTCATTTTGTGCATCAAGTTCTTTTGTGTTGTTGTTGTTAATAATTAGTCTCAAGTTGAGATATTTTCTCATATCTGTGATTTCTAAGTCAGTTCTACAAAACAGAGTACTATTTTAATTCATGAAAGTCAAACATTCACCATTAACTGTACTTTGGGGTACAATAGGATGGGGAAACTATGTGGTCAATTGCAGGCATTTCAGAATGGGCTCAAACCTCAGCTTCACCTCTTAACCAAAGTGGGTGCTCCCGGGAGACTCATTTCATCTCATAATCCCCAACCTGTCAAAAAGCAGTCTCTAAATATTTCAAAATTGTTGCACGCCACAAAGTCATTTTTTCTAAGGGCATAAATGCCAACACCACTTGACAACAATGGCCTCTTCTAATCTAGTCTATTTTTCCCATTAGGTACTAAACTGGATCCAATATCATACATACATACATTTTCATACATGTACGCGTCTGAGTCCCGCATCGATCCTACAACTTATATAACATCCACCTCATTCATGAAGTGGTAATGCCCCCACTGCTCGGGGCCTATTGCTTAATTCAAGCAAGTTTGAAGTGGGTATGGGGACATGAAGGGAGAACACATGGTTACTTCCCAAGTAGCTCATCAAGCCTTGCGTCATGATAGCAACGAGGGGGAAACTGCAGATTCTGGATCCATTAAACGTTTATTTATTTGGTTTGGGAGGGGTGGAGGCAGGAACGTAACTGTGCCAAAGGCCCTAAAATCTATTGACATGCCAATGTCAGTTGCATGGCACTGATGAGTGCCTTCTACTAATTAGAAAATCCACGGACGCAAGATGGGCTTGGTAGAAATTGACATATCCTGTGGATTCACAAATATTCAAATTAGACAGCAAATTGCACTTAATAGCTGTCTTCCCTGATTTTGTTAAAAGATGTCTGAGGATCCTGGGGGCATTTGAAGTGTTTCCATCTCTCTTGCTCTCCCAACCTCGATGTAATGGTGGAGGAAGGATGTTAACAGTGTGCAACATGATTGCTGCCAGTCTGATGATGGCAGTCTCAGCATCACTGATGTGCTCTGTGCTTCGGCCCTGATGTGATCCAAACCGCCAAAAATAGAAACAGGTGCTTTTATCTTTTTTCTTATAACTGCTCAGAGAAGCTTAAGATGCCTGTCAGGAAATGGTGTGGAAGGAGCAACCGGAGCACTGCCAGCTCTCGGACTGACACTCACACAGTCAAGCATATAGGCAGCCCTGGTATCACACACAGTTCGGTCGAGCCAAAGTTAGTGTGGGTTAAATGTTAAAAGTGTCTTAAAACCCATGTCTGTGTCAGGAGAAGTGCTAGGCTTTTGTTTTGTAACTTCTTTCATCGCTGATGCTTTGGACTACCCCTCCCATGATCCCTCACCATTGACTATGTTGAACCTAGTTGATGACAGTCATAGTTCAAAACATTTAGCCAATGGTTGCTGACCCCTGGGTTAGGTGGCTGTGAGGATTTTTATGGAGTGCAAAGATATAGGACAACATCTAGGAAGGTGTCTGAGGGTGCATGTGGTGAAGTTGAGGTTTGTTTTTATTGAGGGATGAGAGTGTTGACAGAGTGCTAGATGAAGTGTAATTGCATCATCCTGACATTTACATATTTGATTCTCTGGTGGCAGTGATGAAATTATATAATTTAATTTCACTGTCGAGGAGGCCCCCAGGTTGCAAGCTTTGGGTGATGGCATGAGGAGGCCAGGAGATAAAGGAATAGGTCTTGGGAGAGTGAATTTGGTATTTGAGTCTGGAAGAAAAATGAATTGTTTTGTATGTGTCTGACAATGCAGTTCCATCCATTGTTGGAATGAGATGTCTGGGGCAAGGAGTGAAAGGAGATGACGCAGAAGGAGCAATGGGAGATATATAAGGACACCCATTTAAATATGATTCCTTGAAGCCAAGAGAGAAAAGAGTTTGGAGGTGATAGGGATGATCCAGAGTATCAGTGGCAGCAGATAGATGAAGTAGAATGAGGAGGAGCGATGAGGCTGTTTCAACAGAGTGTCATCTTGAGGATATTATGGATGTGGCTGAAGAAAATGGAATCAAGGATTTTAGAGTGCTGAGGCAGAAAGGGGTAGAGCAATGAAAACGTTTTATATGCCACATGGAGAGAAGGCAAGCCAGCTTTGAGCCAGCAGTGTGGGTGAAGCTGCGTAATATTCCCCAACAGTTGGATAGCTGTGGAGATTAATGGTTAATGGTGATGGTGAGACACGCAACTATGCCGCTTTTTGCTCTGCACTTTTGCACTGCACCGTGTAAATTTGTGACAATTTGGCAGAGGGGAGCTGTTACGTTAGCACTACAATGTAAACGGCTCCCCGATGGCAGCTTTTCATAACCGTCAAATTGCGCTTAGGAACCAATGAGTCAGTATTAGGTATGCCAGAAAAGAAGAGTGAGTCAGACCAGGTTATGTGGCAGATATGTGGGTGGGCTGCAGTGTATATAGGTATAAGGATGTGTGGCTGGCATAACGATTCAATTTAGCTGTGTGCTAAGGTGTTCAGGCAAAGATATCAATATCCAAATAGATTTAATGGTGTAAGTTCACACAGTCAGTAGATTCAAAGAGTAGATTCAAACAGGATGCACCCTTAACCTATACCCTTTGCAGGCTGCTCGGGCAAGGATGCCCTAGGCTAACTGTAGAAATAGGGCTGGGGGATTGCTCAGGTGAATTGATGGGGCTATTGGATGCATGGTTTCTCAAAAGGATTGTAAGGAAGGGTGGATGGATCCTTGAAAAGTGAACTCTGTTGTTTCAAAGGCTAAAAAACACAGAGGGAAAAAATACCAATCTAGCTAGAAGCACGCAAAGGGCTTTCCTAAATGCTTGAAAAGGGGAAAGAACATCGGGATTCATGCTAAAAACAAATCAGAAATATCTCAAGCAGGACACAGAGGGCTTATTTAAAGATTTTAAAATGGGAGGGAATATCAGTATTTAAGGAAAAACAAATCAAAAATACCTTTAACAGGACACCCACGCAGTTCCTTCCAAACACTAAAACTCCTCGCCACACAAAAGGCATTATTTATGTTACTCTACATAACTTGAAGAACCAAATATGTTATACAAACTGATTGGAAAACACAGAAGCTGCTTTAAACATAAAACCTTGACCAGCCAAATGAACACTGGCAAGTCTTTCACTGCAGTTATGTACTACATATGTCTCATGTCCCCAGATAATACCTGTGCTTCAGGCAGGACCCACATGGGAACATTTAGCAACTTGAGAAACTGCAAGCTGCCCAATTAGTCAAGCCTCACTGTAGGGAGGGCGAGTCGAAGCTGAGGCCTCCACGTGGAGCACTGCAAGCAGCAATGTCTATTTTTTGTTGGTGAAGTAGCTCTCCTTACCACAGCAGTAATTCCAAGACAAAGCCAGTGTGAGGGGCGGGCTCAGAGTTTAGACAGGTGAAGTGGTGGCCCAAGCAGTCACCTTTAGCCCCCATTGAAAAAAGAATGTTGCTGGCTCATTATGCACATGGAGACCAAGCATGGAAATAAGAAGGCCCCTGATTTAGCAGCCGGCGCTGTTTAGTGGACGATGAGGGCCCTTCCACATCACAGACTCCTTTTCTTTCCGTAAACGCCCCACCTACAGCAATCCACAGTACTAGCTGCATTAATGTGAAGGGAGCCAGGGCACATATTTATGGTGCAGTCCCTCTTCCATTGGCATGCCATTTGAAGGCATGTTTTGGCAATCCATTCTTTCAATGCTCCCAATGTCATGCAGCATGTATGGAACTCTTGAGAGCTGCATGCTTTGTTGGTAGGTGCCATGAACCAGAACCAGCAATGGGAGGGAGGGTGCTGTGTCTCTATTCATTGAATGTTGGGGAGTGAGCGTGCTGCCGATTTAAAAAAAATACTGGTGTCTCTGGCTGGGAGCATACGCCTACGATCGCAAGAGAAGGTAGGTTAGCACTACAAAGAGTTGGGAACACAGAGGGGTGCTTCTAGTTCCAAAGAGTCTGGGGGATTCCCCTCTGTTACTCCTTGCCCCATGCAGCAAGTTGTGTAATTCCCTATGAGCTATCAATGGCACCAAAGCTTCAACTTTGCCTGCTCTTACATAGGTGCCAGGCATGACACAGATCCCTGCCTAGTTCTCCTTTCAGAACAAGTTAGAAGCAAGACATAGATACTTAGATATCCAAGAAACCTCACTAAAGGGCACTGCTTCCTTCCTGGAAGGTCATTCAGTTCATGTGAAAGTCTGCAACTCCCACTTGGCCAGGCTGCTTCCGAATTGCAGAGTCACCCAAGGTTTCCTGATGTCACAGTGGCTCGTCAGTGCCAATCTGGTAGCTCTAGTGAGCCTGAAATAAATGTCAGTCTTCCTTTCCACCTCTATGCTGTTAATTCCCAACTGATGATTTGTTAAGTTGATGGTGGGTGCTTCAATCTCCACCAAGAAGCGGCCTAAAGAGGTCCAGAAATGGCTAACAGAAAGCTGGCTCTCCTTAAATAGCTAAAGGCTGAGGTTTGCGACAAGGTCAATACTACCTTTCATTTGGTCTATGAGAGCTAGTCCTCACTCCAAACAGGTAGAAAAAGCGACAAACCGGGCATTATCTTTGACTCTGATCTTTCATTCAATCAACAAAACAAACCACTTACCAGTTAGTTTCCTCTTCAACTTCATTTGCTCAAAAAATGCATTTCCTTCCTCGACAGCCCCCAAAAAATCAAAATCCCTCAGACAGTTGTTATGTCTAAATTCGCTAATGTAAAACTTTAAAGATTAGTCTCGTGAAAAAACCTCCAAAAACAACCAAAAATTTAAAATAGAGCAGCTAGGCTGCTCCCCAGACTAAACAATCATGACAGCTCGTCCCAGGCTTTTTCAGCTCTTCACCGGCCTCCAGTTCTGCAGCGCATTGAATTCAAGACACCGCGTGACCTAAATACCTTCCAGGAAGATTGGCTAAAAATGACTTGCCATCAGGTTCATCCACACATATGTGCACCTAAACAACCTGCACTCCACCTCATCAAATAGATTCAAGGAACCTTCCCACTGAAGAAAAATAATCTGCTCTTACAGAGCTTTTGCCTCACAGCAGTGTTGGACTGGCCTACAGGGAACTCTGGAGTTTTACCGGTGGGCTTGTACACGATGGGCCGCCTTTGTTTAGAAACACTGCTTTTTTGATCTTCTTACTCTTTCTCACATGCACCCCGCCCCTTCCCTCCCATTCCTCCTCATCCTCATCTATTTGAAGGAAGACATGTCTTATGAATCATCCAGTATTTTGCTCCTCACTCTTGAAAAATGTTCTAGGTCCGTTTCCTTGTTATGTTTAACAATTTTGTGATCCCTTTATAGGGATGAATGTACTTTAAAATGCACTATTTGGACACATTTTTTTAACTTTTCTAATAGGAGAAAATCCTTTTAGTGGGATAGTCTTGCTCACAATGTGTAATATGGGGCATCTTTGAAAAAAATGTCCAGGGCCATTTTTGGTTCCCAGCCCAACACTGCCGCATGCTCTTATTCAAATGCGAATACTACTCGTCTGTGCTTACACTTGTGTTGTTTATTTGAAACTCGGATTCAAGAACAACATGTGCAGGTCCCACGAAGTAAACGTAACTTAAATCCTAAGCTTTTTCCAGCTGAGATATTCTTTACAGTATGAGCACTCTCTCAAGGCCTAAGAACAAAAAGGAAAACAATTGTGATAGTTAAACAAAAAGGTATTTTGAGTATTTCAAAGTACTGCACATCAAATGCTTCCAGATATTCAAGATCACCTTTACATTTATACTAATCATCTTCCTATGTCAGTTTGCTTGTTAATATTCTTCCAAATTATCAATATCCATTATTTGTACTTATGTGAATAATAGGGATGTACAGTTTGAACAGAAATAACTTACAATAACACATTTACAGATAGCGGAGGCATTCCCATGATGGGTGCTTGTATAATACCACAACGATGAAAACAAGGGGTGTACCAGTTTATGAGGGTGGAAAAAGTGAAACATATTTAACAAGGGGGGTCCTGGGAGTCCCTCTGCCAGACATTAGTCCTGGTTACGAGGGACTTACCCAGAGTCTTTAGCTCACCATCTTTCACAGAGAAGAAATATCCCAAACATATCAGTCTTTGTCCTGCCCTGGGGCAGTCCAGCACCGAAATGCAAGGAAATCCCCTTCTGAACAAGAGTACCAACAGAAACCCCAGACACGTGTTTCGGTCTGGTTGGACCTCATCAGTAGGGTGGATCTGTGCCTCTCTAAGAATAGTGAGCAAGGGGTCCACGTCTGGATTCCCCTAGTAACTTAGGGTGAGACCCAAAGTTACTTAAATATGCAGATTTAACAAGGGGGGTCCTGGGAGTCCCTCTGCCAGACATTAGTCCTGGTTACGAGGGACTTACCCAGAGTCTTTAGCTCACCATCTTTCACAGAGAAGAAATATCCCAAACATATCAGTCTTTGTCCTGCCCTGGGGCAGTCCAGCACCGAAATGCAAGGCAATTCTCCTCTGAACAAGAGTACCAACAGAAACCCCAGACACGTGTTTCGGTCTGGTTGGACCTCATCAGTAGGGTGGATCTGTGCCTCTCTAAGAATAGTGAGCAAGGGGTCCACGTCTGGATTCCCCTAGTAACTTAGGGTGAGACCCAAAGTTACTTAAATATGCAGATTTAACAAGGGGGGTCCTGGGAGTCCCTCTGCCAGACATTAGTCCTGGTTACGAGGGACTTACCCAGAGTCTTTAGCTCACCATCTTTCACAGAGAAGAAATATCCCAAACATATCAGTCTTTGTCCTGCCCTGGGGCAGTCCAGCACCGAAATGCAAGGCAATTCTCCTCTGAACAAGAGTACCAACAGAAACCCCAGACACGTGTTTCGGTCTGGTTGGACCTCATCAGTAGGGTGGATCTCACTATTCTTAGAGAGGCACAGATCCACCCTACTGATGAGGTCCAACCAGACCGAAACACGTGTCTGGGGTTTCTGTTGGTACTCTTGTTCAGAGGAGAATTGCCTAGCATTTCGGTGCTGGACTGCCCCAGGGCAGGACAAAGACTGATATGTTTGGGATATTTCTTCTCTGTGAAAGAAAGTGAGCTAAAGACTCTGGGTAAGTCTCTCGTAACCAGGACTAATGTCTGGCAGAGGGACTCCCAGGACCCCCATTGTTAATTTGCATATTTACGTAACTTTGGGTCTCACCCTAAGTTACTAGGGGAATCCAGACGTGGACCCCTTGCTCACTATTCTTAGAGAGGCACAGATCCACCCTACTGATGAGGTCCAACCAGACCGAAACACGTGTCTGGGGTTTCTGTTGGTACTCTTGTTCAGAGGAGAATTGCCTAGCATTTCGGTGCTGGACTGCCCCAGGGCAGGACAAATACTGATATGTTTGGGATATTTCTTCTCTGTGAAAGAAAGTGAGCTAAAGACTCTGGGTAAGTCTCTCGTAACCAGGACTAATGTCTGGCAGAGGGACTCCCAGGACCCCCATTGTTAATTTGCATATTTACGTAACTTTGGGTCTCACCCTAAGTTACTAGGGGAATCCAGACGTGGACCCCTTGCTCACTATTCTTAGAGAGGCACAGATCCACCCTACTGATGAGGTCCAACCAGACCGAAACACGTGTCTGGGGTTTCTGTTGGTACTCTTGTTCAGAGGAGAATTGCCTAGCATTTCGGTGCTGGACTGCCCCAGGGCAGGACAAAGACTGATATGTTTGGGATATTTCTTCTCTGTGAAAGAAAGTGAGCTAAAGACTCTGGGTAAGTCTCTCGTAACCAGGACTAATGTCTGGCAGAGGGACTCCCAGGACCCCCAGTGTTAATTTGCATATTTACGTAACTTTGGGTCTCACCCTAAGTTACTAGGGGAATCCAGACGTGGACCCCTTGCTCACTATTCTTAGAGAGGCACAGATCCACCCTACTGATGAGGTCCAACCAGACCGAAACACGTGTCTGGGGTTTCTGTTGGTACTCTTGTTCAGAGGAGAATTGCCTAGCATTTCGGTGCTGGACTGCCCCAGGGCAGGACAAAGACTGATATGTTTGGGATATTTCTTCTCTGTGAAAGAAAGTGAGCTAAAGACTCTGGGTAAGTCTCTCGTAACCAGGACTAATGTCTGGCAGAGGGACTCCCAGGACCCCCATTGTTAATTTGCATATTTACGTAACTTTGGGTCTCACCCTAAGTTACTAGGGGAATCCAGACGTGGACCCCTTGCTCACTATTCTTAGAGAGGCACAGATCCACCCTACTGATGAGGTCCAACCAGACCGAAACACGTGTCTGGGGTTTCTGTTGGTACTCTTGTTCAGAGGAGAATTGCCTAGCATTTCGGTGCTGGACTGCCCCAGGGCAGGACAAAGACTGATATGTTTGGGATATTTCTTCTCTGTGAAAGAAAGTGAGCTAAAGACTCTGGGTAAGTCTCTCGTAACCAGGACTAATGTCTGGCAGAGGGACTCCCAGGACCCCCATTGTTAATTTGCATATTTACGTAACTTTGGGTCTCACCCTAAGTTACTAGGGGAATCCAGACGTGGACCCCTTGCTCACTATTCTTAGAGAGGCACAGATCCACCCTACTGATGAGGTCCAACCAGACCGAAACACGTGTCTGGGGTTTCTGTTGGTACTCTTGTTCAGAGGAGAATTGCCTAGCATTTCGGTGCTGGACTGCCCAGGGCAGGACAAAGACTGATATGTTTGGGATATTTCTTCTCTGTGAAAGAAAGTGAGCTAAAGACTCTGGGTAAGTCTCTCGTAACCAGGACTAATGTCTGGCAGAGGGACTCCCAGGACCCCCATTGTTAATTTGCATATTTACGTAACTTTGGGTCTCACCCTAAGTTACTAGGGGAATCCAGACGTGGACCCCTTGCTCACTATTCTTAGAGAGGCACAGATCCACCCTACTGATGAGGTCCAACCAGACCGAAACACGTGTCTGGGGTTTCTGTTGGTACTCTTGTTCAGAGGAGAATTGCCTAGCATTTCGGTGCTGGACTGCCCCAGGGCAGGACAAAGACTGATATGTTTGGGATATTTCTTCTCTGTGAAAGAAAGTGAGCTAAAGACTCTGGGTAAGTCTCTCGTAACCAGGACTAATGTCTGGCAGAGGGACTCCCAGGACCCCCATTGTTAATTTGCATATTTACGTAACTTTGGGTCTCACCCTAAGTTACTAGGGGAATCCAGACGTGGACCCCTTGCTCACTATTCTTAGAGAGGCACAGATCCACCCTACTGATGAGGTCCAACCAGACCGAAACACGTGTCTGGGGTTTCTGTTGGTACTCTTGTTCAGAGGAGAATTGCCTAGCATTTCGGTGCTGGACTGCCCCAGGGCAGGACAAAGACTGATATGTTTGGGATATTTCTTCTCTGTGAAAGAAAGTGAGCTAAAGACTCTGGGTAAGTCTCTCGTAACCAGGACTAATGTCTGGCAGAGGGACTCCCAGGACCCCCATTGTTAATTTGCATATTTACGTAACTTTGGGTCTCACCCTAAGTTACTAGGGGAATCCAGACGTGGACCCCTTGCTCACTATTCTTAGAGAGGCACAGATCCACCCTACTGATGAGGTCCAACCAGACCGAAACACGTGTCTGGGGTTTCTGTTGGTACTCTTGTTCAGAGGAGAATTGCCTAGCATTTCGGTGCTGGACTGCCCCAGGGCAGGACAAAGACTGATATGTTTGGGATATTTCTTCTCTGTGAAAGAAAGTGAGCTAAAGACTCTGGGTAAGTCTCTCGTAACCAGGACTAATGTCTGGCAGAGGGACTCCCAGGACCCCCAGTGTTAATTTGCATATTTACGTAACTTTGGGTCTCACCCTAAGTTACTAGGGGAATCCAGACGTGGACCCCTTGCTCACTATTCTTAGAGAGGCACAGATCCACCCTACTGATGAGGTCCAACCAGACCGAAACACGTGTCTGGGGTTTCTGTTGGTACTCTTGTTCAGAGGAGAATTGCCTAGCATTTCGGTGCTGGACTGCCCCAGGGCAGGACAAAGACTGATATGTTTGGGATATTTCTTCTCTGTGAAAGAAAGTGAGCTAAAGACTCTGGGTAAGTCTCTCGTAACCAGGACTAATGTCTGGCAGAGGGACTCCCAGGACCCCCATTGTTAATTTGCATATTTACGTAACTTTGGGTCTCACCCTAAGTTACTAGGGGAATCCAGACGTGGACCCCTTGCTCACTATTCTTAGAGAGGCACAGATCCACCCTACTGATGAGGTCCAACCAGACCGAAACACGTGTCTGGGGTTTCTGTTGGTACTCTTGTTCAGAGGAGAATTGCCTAGCATTTCGGTGCTGGACTGCCCCAGGGCAGGACAAAGACTGATATGTTTGGGATATTTCTTCTCTGTGAAAGAAAGTGAGCTAAAGACTCTGGGTAAGTCTCTCGTAACCAGGACTAATGTCTGGCAGAGGGACTCCCAGGACCCCCATTGTTAATTTGCATATTTACGTAACTTTGGGTCTCACCCTAAGTTACTAGGGGAATCCAGACGTGGACCCCTTGCTCACTATTCTTAGAGAGGCACAGATCCACCCTACTGATGAGGTCCAACCAGACCGAAACACGTGTCTGGGGTTTCTGTTGGTACTCTTGTTCAGAGGAGAATTGCCTAGCATTTCGGTGCTGGACTGCCCCAGGGCAGGACAAAGACTGATATGTTTGGGATATTTCTTCTCTGTGAAAGAAAGTGAGCTAAAGACTCTGGGTAAGTCTCTCGTAACCAGGACTAATGTCTGGCAGAGGGACTCCCAGGACCCCCATTGTTAATTTGCATATTTACGTAACTTTGGGTCTCACCCTAAGTTACTAGGGGAATCCAGACGTGGACCCCTTGCTCACTATTCTTAGAGAGGCACAGATCCACCCTACTGATGAGGTCCAACCAGACCGAAACACGTGTCTGGGGTTTCTGTTGGTACTCTTGTTCAGAGGAGAATTGCCTAGCATTTCGGTGCTGGACTGCCCCAGGGCAGGACAAAGACTGATATGTTTGGGATATTTCTTCTCTGTGAAAGAAAGTGAGCTAAAGACTCTGGGTAAGTCTCTCGTAACCAGGACTAATGTCTGGCAGAGGGACTCCCAGGACCCCCAGTGTTAATTTGCATATTTACGTAACTTTGGGTCTCACCCTAAGTTACTAGGGGAATCCAGACGTGGACCCCTTGCTCACTATTCTTAGAGAGGCACAGATCCACCCTACTGATGAGGTCCAACCAGACCGAAACACGTGTCTGGGGTTTCTGTTGGTACTCTTGTTCAGAGGAGAATTGCCTAGCATTTCGGTGCTGGACTGCCCCAGGGCAGGACAAAGACTGATATGTTTGGGATATTTCTTCTCTGTGAAAGAAAGTGAGCTAAAGACTCTGGGTAAGTCTCTCGTAACCAGGACTAATGTCTGGCAGAGGGACTCCCAGGACCCCCAGTGTTAATTTGCATATTTACGTAACTTTGGGTCTCACCCTAAGTTACTAGGGGAATCCAGACGTGGACCCCTTGCTCACTATTCTTAGAGAGGCACAGATCCACCCTACTGATGAGGTCCAACCAGACCGAAACACGTGTCTGGGGTTTCTGTTGGTACTCTTGTTCAGAGGAGAATTGCCTAGCATTTCGGTGCTGGACTGCCCCAGGGCAGGACAAAGACTGATATGTTTGGGATATTTCTTCTCTGTGAAAGAAAGTGAGCTAAAGACTCTGGGTAAGTCTCTCGTAACCAGGACTAATGTCTGGCAGAGGGACTCCCAGGACCCCCATTGTTAATTTGCATATTTACGTAACTTTGGGTCTCACCCTAAGTTACTAGGGGAATCCAGACGTGGACCCCTTGCTCACTATTCTTAGAGAGGCACAGATCCACCCTACTGATGAGGTCCAACCAGACCGAAACACGTGTCTGGGGTTTCTGTTGGTACTCTTGTTCAGAGGAGAATTGCCTAGCATTTCGGTGCTGGACTGCCCCAGGGCAGGACAAAGACTGATATGTTTGGGATATTTCTTCTCTGTGAAAGAAAGTGAGCTAAAGACTCTGGGTAAGTCTCTCGTAACCAGGACTAATGTCTGGCAGAGGGACTCCCAGGACCCCCATTGTTAATTTGCATATTTACGTAACTTTGGGTCTCACCCTAAGTTACTAGGGGAATCCAGACGTGGACCCCTTGCTCACTATTCTTAGAGAGGCACAGATCCACCCTACTGATGAGGTCCAACCAGACCGAAACACGTGTCTGGGGTTTCTGTTGGTACTCTTGTTCAGAGGAGAATTGCCTAGCATTTCGGTGCTGGACTGCCCCAGGGCAGGACAAAGACTGATATGTTTGGGATATTTCTTCTCTGTGAAAGAAAGTGAGCTAAAGACTCTGGGTAAGTCTCTCGTAACCAGGACTAATGTCTGGCAGAGGGACTCCCAGGACCCCCATTGTTAATTTGCATATTTACGTAACTTTGGGTCTCACCCTAAGTTACTAGGGGAATCCAGACGTGGACCCCTTGCTCACTATTCTTAGAGAGGCACAGATCCACCCTACTGATGAGGTCCAACCAGACCGAAACACGTGTCTGGGGTTTCTGTTGGTACTCTTGTTCAGAGGAGAATTGCCTAGCATTTCGGTGCTGGACTGCCCCAGGGCAGGACAAAGACTGATATGTTTGGGATATTTCTTCTCTGTGAAAGAAAGTGAGCTAAAGACTCTGGGTAAGTCTCTCGTAACCAGGACTAATGTCTGGCAGAGGGACTCCCAGGACCCCCAGTGTTAATTTGCATATTTACGTAACTTTGGGTCTCACCCTAAGTTACTAGGGGAATCCAGACGTGGACCCCTTGCTCACTATTCTTAGAGAGGCACAGATCCACCCTACTGATGAGGTCCAACCAGACCGAAACACGTGTCTGGGGTTTCTGTTGGTACTCTTGTTCAGAGGAGAATTGCCTAGCATTTCGGTGCTGGACTGCCCCAGGGCAGGACAAAGACTGATATGTTTGGGATATTTCTTCTCTGTGAAAGAAAGTGAGCTAAAGACTCTGGGTAAGTCTCTCGTAACCAGGACTAATGTCTGGCAGAGGGACTCCCAGGACCCCCATTGTTAATTTGCATATTTACGTAACTTTGGGTCTCACCCTAAGTTACTAGGGGAATCCAGACGTGGACCCCTTGCTCACTATTCTTAGAGAGGCACAGATCCACCCTACTGATGAGGTCCAACCAGACCGAAACACGTGTCTGGGGTTTCTGTTGGTACTCTTGTTCAGAGGAGAATTGCCTAGCATTTCGGTGCTGGACTGCCCCAGGGCAGGACAAAGACTGATATGTTTGGGATATTTCTTCTCTGTGAAAGAAAGTGAGCTAAAGACTCTGGGTAAGTCTCTCGTAACCAGGACTAATGTCTGGCAGAGGGACTCCCAGGACCCCCATTGTTAATTTGCATATTTACGTAACTTTGGGTCTCACCCTAAGTTACTAGGGGAATCCAGACGTGGACCCCTTGCTCACTATTCTTAGAGAGGCACAGATCCACCCTACTGATGAGGTCCAACCAGACCGAAACACGTGTCTGGGGTTTCTGTTGGTACTCTTGTTCAGAGGAGAATTGCCTAGCATTTCGGTGCTGGACTGCCCCAGGGCAGGACAAAGACTGATATGTTTGGGATATTTCTTCTCTGTGAAAGAAAGTGAGCTAAAGACTCTGGGTAAGTCTCTCGTAACCAGGACTAATGTCTGGCAGAGGGACTCCCAGGACCCCCATTGTTAATTTGCATATTTACGTAACTTTGGGTCTCACCCTAAGTTACTAGGGGAATCCAGACGTGGACCCCTTGCTCACTATTCTTAGAGAGGCACAGATCCACCCTACTGATGAGGTCCAACCAGACCGAAACACGTGTCTGGGGTTTCTGTTGGTACTCTTGTTCAGAGGAGAATTGCCTAGCATTTCGGTGCTGGACTGCCCCAGGGCAGGACAAAGACTGATATGTTTGGGATATTTCTTCTCTGTGAAAGAAAGTGAGCTAAAGACTCTGGGTAAGTCTCTCGTAACCAGGACTAATGTCTGGCAGAGGGACTCCCAGGACCCCCAGTGTTAATTTGCATATTTACGTAACTTTGGGTCTCACCCTAAGTTACTAGGGGAATCCAGACGTGGACCCCTTGCTCACTATTCTTAGAGAGGCACAGATCCACCCTACTGATGAGGTCCAACCAGACCGAAACACGTGTCTGGGGTTTCTGTTGGTACTCTTGTTCAGAGGAGAATTGCCTAGCATTTCGGTGCTGGACTGCCCCAGGGCAGGACAAAGACTGATATGTTTGGGATATTTCTTCTCTGTGAAAGAAAGTGAGCTAAAGACTCTGGGTAAGTCTCTCGTAACCAGGACTAATGTCTGGCAGAGGGACTCCCAGGACCCCCAGTGTTAATTTGCATATTTACGTAACTTTGGGTCTCACCCTAAGTTACTAGGGGAATCCAGACGTGGACCCCTTGCTCACTATTCTTAGAGAGGCACAGATCCACCCTACTGATGAGGTCCAACCAGACCGAAACACGTGTCTGGGGTTTCTGTTGGTACTCTTGTTCAGAGGAGAATTGCCTAGCATTTCGGTGCTGGACTGCCCCAGGGCAGGACAAAGACTGATATGTTTGGGATATTTCTTCTCTGTGAAAGAAAGTGAGCTAAAGACTCTGGGTAAGTCTCTCGTAACCAGGACTAATGTCTGGCAGAGGGACTCCCAGGACCCCCATTGTTAATTTGCATATTTACGTAACTTTGGGTCTCACCCTAAGTTACTAGGGGAATCCAGACGTGGACCCCTTGCTCACTATTCTTAGAGAGGCACAGATCCACCCTACTGATGAGGTCCAACCAGACCGAAACACGTGTCTGGGGTTTCTGTTGGTACTCTTGTTCAGAGGAGAATTGCCTAGCATTTCGGTGCTGGACTGCCCCAGGGCAGGACAAAGACTGATATGTTTGGGATATTTCTTCTCTGTGAAAGAAAGTGAGCTAAAGACTCTGGGTAAGTCTCTCGTAACCAGGACTAATGTCTGGCAGAGGGACTCCCAGGACCCCCATTGTTAATTTGCATATTTACGTAACTTTGGGTCTCACCCTAAGTTACTAGGGGAATCCAGACGTGGACCCCTTGCTCACTATTCTTAGAGAGGCACAGATCCACCCTACTGATGAGGTCCAACCAGACCGAAACACGTGTCTGGGGTTTCTGTTGGTACTCTTGTTCAGAGGAGAATTGCCTAGCATTTCGGTGCTGGACTGCCCCAGGGCAGGACAAAGACTGATATGTTTGGGATATTTCTTCTCTGTGAAAGAAAGTGAGCTAAAGACTCTGGGTAAGTCTCTCGTAACCAGGACTGTCTGGCAGAGGGACTCCCAGGACCCCCATTGTTAATTTGCATATTTACGTAACTTTGGGTCTCACCCTAAGTTACTAGGGGAATCCAGACGTGGACCCCTTGCTCACTATTCTTAGAGAGGCACAGATCCACCCTACTGATGAGGTCCAACCAGACCGAAACACGTGTCTGGGGTTTCTGTTGGTACTCTTGTTCAGAGGAGAATTGCCTAGCATTTCGGTGCTGGACTGCCCCAGGGCAGGACAAAGACTGATATGTTTGGGATATTTCTTCTCTGTGAAAGAAAGTGAGCTAAAGACTCTGGGTAAGTCTCTCGTAACCAGGACTAATGTCTGGCAGAGGGACTCCCAGGACCCCCATTGTTAATTTGCATATTTACGTAACTTTGGGTCTCACCCTAAGTTACTAGGGGAATCCAGACGTGGACCCCTTGCTCACTATTCTTAGAGAGGCACAGATCCACCCTACTGATGAGGTCCAACCAGACCGAAACACGTGTCTGGGGTTTCTGTTGGTACTCTTGTTCAGAGGAGAATTGCCTAGCATTTCGGTGCTGGACTGCCCCAGGGCAGGACAAAGACTGATATGTTTGGGATATTTCTTCTCTGTGAAAGAAAGTGAGCTAAAGACTCTGGGTAAGTCTCTCGTAACCAGGACTAATGTCTGGCAGAGGGACTCCCAGGACCCCCATTGTTAATTTGCATATTTACGTAACTTTGGGTCTCACCCTAAGTTACTAGGGGAATCCAGACGTGGACCCCTTGCTCACTATTCTTAGAGAGGCACAGATCCACCCTACTGATGAGGTCCAACCAGACCGAAACACGTGTCTGGGGTTTCTGTTGGTACTCTTGTTCAGAGGAGAATTGCCTAGCATTTCGGTGCTGGACTGCCCCAGGGCAGGACAAAGACTGATATGTTTGGGATATTTCTTCTCTGTGAAAGAAAGTGAGCTAAAGACTCTGGGTAAGTCTCTCGTAACCAGGACTAATGTCTGGCAGAGGGACTCCCAGGACCCCCATTGTTAATTTGCATATTTACGTAACTTTGGGTCTCACCCTAAGTTACTAGGGGAATCCAGACGTGGACCCCTTGCTCACTATTCTTAGAGAGGCACAGATCCACCCTACTGATGAGGTCCAACCAGACCGAAACACGTGTCTGGGGTTTCTGTTGGTACTCTTGTTCAGAGGAGAATTGCCTAGCATTTCGGTGCTGGACTGCCCCAGGGCAGGACAAAGACTGATATGTTTGGGATATTTCTTCTCTGTGAAAGAAAGTGAGCTAAAGACTCTGGGTAAGTCTCTCGTAACCAGGACTAATGTCTGGCAGAGGGACTCCCAGGACCCCCATTGTTAATTTGCATATTTACGTAACTTTGGGTCTCACCCTAAGTTACTAGGGGAATCCAGACGTGGACCCCTTGCTCACTATTCTTAGAGAGGCACAGATCCACCCTACTGATGAGGTCCAACCAGACCGAAACACGTGTCTGGGGTTTCTGTTGGTACTCTTGTTCAGAGGAGAATTGCCTAGCATTTCGGTGCTGGACTGCCCCAGGGCAGGACAAAGACTGATATGTTTGGGATATTTCTTCTCTGTGAAAGAAAGTGAGCTAAAGACTCTGGGTAAGTCTCTCGTAACCAGGACTAATGTCTGGCAGAGGGACTCCCAGGACCCCCAGTGTTAATTTGCATATTTACGTAACTTTGGGTCTCACCCTAAGTTACTAGGGGAATCCAGACGTGGACCCCTTGCTCACTATTCTTAGAGAGGCACAGATCCACCCTACTGATGAGGTCCAACCAGACCGAAACACGTGTCTGGGGTTTCTGTTGGTACTCTTGTTCAGAGGAGAATTGCCTAGCATTTCGGTGCTGGACTGCCCCAGGGCAGGACAAAGACTGATATGTTTGGGATATTTCTTCTCTGTGAAAGAAAGTGAGCTAAAGACTCTGGGTAAGTCTCTCGTAACCAGGACTAATGTCTGGCAGAGGGACTCCCAGGACCCCCATTGTTAATTTGCATATTTACGTAACTTTGGGTCTCACCCTAAGTTACTAGGGGAATCCAGACGTGGACCCCTTGCTCACTATTCTTAGAGAGGCACAGATCCACCCTACTGATGAGGTCCAACCAGACCGAAACACGTGTCTGGGGTTTCTGTTGGTACTCTTGTTCAGAGGAGAATTGCCTAGCATTTCGGTGCTGGACTGCCCCAGGGCAGGACAAAGACTGATATGTTTGGGATATTTCTTCTCTGTGAAAGAAAGTGAGCTAAAGACTCTGGGTAAGTCTCTCGTAACCAGGACTAATGTCTGGCAGAGGGACTCCCAGGACCCCCATTGTTAATTTGCATATTTACGTAACTTTGGGTCTCACCCTAAGTTACTAGGGGAATCCAGACGTGGACCCCTTGCTCACTATTCTTAGAGAGGCACAGATCCACCCTACTGATGAGGTCCAACCAGACCGAAACACGTGTCTGGGGTTTCTGTTGGTACTCTTGTTCAGAGGAGAATTGCCTAGCATTTCGGTGCTGGACTGCCCCAGGGCAGGACAAAGACTGATATGTTTGGGATATTTCTTCTCTGTGAAAGAAAGTGAGCTAAAGACTCTGGGTAAGTCTCTCGTAACCAGGACTAATGTCTGGCAGAGGGACTCCCAGGACCCCCATTGTTAATTTGCATATTTACGTAACTTTGGGTCTCACCCTAAGTTACTAGGGGAATCCAGACGTGGACCCCTTGCTCACTATTCTTAGAGAGGCACAGATCCACCCTACTGATGAGGTCCAACCAGACCGAAACACGTGTCTGGGGTTTCTGTTGGTACTCTTGTTCAGAGGAGAATTGCCTAGCATTTCGGTGCTGGACTGCCCCAGGGCAGGACAAAGACTGATATGTTTGGGATATTTCTTCTCTGTGAAAGAAAGTGAGCTAAAGACTCTGGGTAAGTCTCTCGTAACCAGGACTAATGTCTGGCAGAGGGACTCCCAGGACCCCCATTGTTAATTTGCATATTTACGTAACTTTGGGTCTCACCCTAAGTTACTAGGGGAATCCAGACGTGGACCCCTTGCTCACTATTCTTAGAGAGGCACAGATCCACCCTACTGATGAGGTCCAACCAGACCGAAACACGTGTCTGGGGTTTCTGTTGGTACTCTTGTTCAGAGGAGAATTGCCTAGCATTTCGGTGCTGGACTGCCCCAGGGCAGGACAAAGACTGATATGTTTGGGATATTTCTTCTCTGTGAAAGAAAGTGAGCTAAAGACTCTGGGTAAGTCTCTCGTAACCAGGACTAATGTCTGGCAGAGGGACTCCCAGGACCCCCAGTGTTAATTTGCATATTTACGTAACTTTGGGTCTCACCCTAAGTTACTAGGGGAATCCAGACGTGGACCCCTTGCTCACTATTCTTAGAGAGGCACAGATCCACCCTACTGATGAGGTCCAACCAGACCGAAACACGTGTCTGGGGTTTCTGTTGGTACTCTTGTTCAGAGGAGAATTGCCTAGCATTTCGGTGCTGGACTGCCCCAGGGCAGGACAAAGACTGATATGTTTGGGATATTTCTTCTCTGTGAAAGAAAGTGAGCTAAAGACTCTGGGTAAGTCTCTCGTAACCAGGACTAATGTCTGGCAGAGGGACTCCCAGGACCCCCATTGTTAATTTGCATATTTACGTAACTTTGGGTCTCACCCTAAGTTACTAGGGGAATCCAGACGTGGACCCCTTGCTCACTATTCTTAGAGAGGCACAGATCCACCCTACTGATGAGGTCCAACCAGACCGAAACACGTGTCTGGGGTTTCTGTTGGTACTCTTGTTCAGAGGAGAATTGCCTAGCATTTCGGTGCTGGACTGCCCCAGGGCAGGACAAAGACTGATATGTTTGGGATATTTCTTCTCTGTGAAAGAAAGTGAGCTAAAGACTCTGGGTAAGTCTCTCGTAACCAGGACTAATGTCTGGCAGAGGGACTCCCAGGACCCCCATTGTTAATTTGCATATTTACGTAACTTTGGGTCTCACCCTAAGTTACTAGGGGAATCCAGACGTGGACCCCTTGCTCACTATTCTTAGAGAGGCACAGATCCACCCTACTGATGAGGTCCAACCAGACCGAAACACGTGTCTGGGGTTTCTGTTGGTACTCTTGTTCAGAGGAGAATTGCCTAGCATTTCGGTGCTGGACTGCCCCAGGGCAGGACAAAGACTGATATGTTTGGGATATTTCTTCTCTGTGAAAGAAAGTGAGCTAAAGACTCTGGGTAAGTCTCTCGTAACCAGGACTAATGTCTGGCAGAGGGACTCCCAGGACCCCCATTGTTAATTTGCTAAAGTGAAACATATACCATGGACAAAACAAGAGAAACAGACATATATATATATGAATACAATGTTCTGCATGATGTTAATAATGTTTTAAATTACTCGTCTCTGCTGGTAATGGAATAGTCACCTAATTCTAATTATTATTGGCATACAATGGGGGTCATTACGACTGAGGCGGTAAGTACGCCAACTTTACCACATGGTGGATTGCGGATTTACCGCCCCATTCCAAGCAGGCGCAAGCAGGCGCAAGCGGAAAAAAACAGGCGCACGCGTGCGATTCATGGAAGTCCCTGCGCGTGTACACCCCGGGATGTGCGCCAAACCCGTGCATGGCGCACAAGTCACTGCAACATCCCGAAAGGCGTGCGCGACGCGCACAGTGAAAGCGCACAACCTCGGCGCATACACCAGAAAGTGGGCGGGACACGGGGCGTAACGCGCGGAATGGGGAACAACGCGCGAAAATAAGGGCGTAACTGGGGATGTACTGCAGGGAAGCAGACGGAACGCCCACACGCACTCGAACCACACGTATTCATGGAATCGAATAGGGCAAAGCCACGCACAGCCAAAGACACGCACAAGCCGAAACACGTCCGCCACACGAAGGCAGGCGGTAGCGTCCCTGTGCATTACAAAAGTGGCAACATATAGCAATTGGGCCGTGTATTTCAGGGGTTCGCGTGAACTTTTTCACGCGATCGGGCCTGGGGGAGTGGGCTACGTGTATTTCAGGGGTTCGCGTGAAGTTTTTCACGCCATCGGGCCTGGGGGAGCGGGCTACGTGTATTTCAGGGGTTTGCGTGAAGTTTCTCACGCGATCGGGCCTGGGAGAGTGGGCTACGTGTATTTCAGGGGTTCGCGTGAACTTTCTCACGCGATCGGACCTGGGGGAGCGGGCTACGTGTATTTCAAGGGTTCGCGTGAACTTTTTCACGCGATCGGGCCTGGGGGAGCGGGCTACGTGTATTTCAGGGGTTCGCGTGAAGTTTCTCACTCGATCGGGCCTGGGGGAGCGGGCTACGTGTATATCAGGGGTTTGCATGAAGTTTCTCACGCGATCGGGCCTGGGGGAGCGGGCTACGTGTATTTCAGGGGTTCGCGTGAAGTCTTTCACGCGATCGGGCCTGGGGGAGCGGGCTACGTGTATATCAGGGGTTCACGTGAAGTTTCTCACGCGATCGGGCCTGGGGGAGCGAGCTACGTGTATTTCAGGGGTTCGCGTGAAGTTTTTCACGCGATCTACGTGTATTTCAGGGGTTCGCATGAAGTTTTTCACGCGATCGGGCCTGGGGGAGCGGGCTGGCTACGTGTATTGCGGGGGTGCGCGGGAAGCAACACACGCGATCGAGCAGGGTACGTGTATTTCGGGGGCGCGCGGGAAGTTACACACGCGATTGAGCGGGGTACGTGTATTTCGGGGGTGCGCGGGAAGTTACACACGCGATTGAGCGGGGTACGTGTATTTCTGGGGTGCGCGGGTAGTCACACACGCGATCTCATCAGGGTACGTGTATTTCGGGGTGCCGGGGAAGTATCCCACGCAACATCAGCAGGGTACGTGTATTCCAGGGCTGCGCGGGAAGTTCCACACGCAATTCCATCAGGGTACGTGTATTACAGGGGTGCGCGGGAAGTTCCACACGCGATATCATCAGGGTACATGTATTACAGGGGTGCGCGGGAAGTCACACACGCGATCTCATCAGGGTACGTGTATTTTGGGGTGCGGGGGAAGTATCCCACGCAACATCAGCAGGGTACGTGTATTCCAGGGGTGCGCGGGAAGTTCCACACGCAATTCCATCAGGGTACGTATATTACAGGGTTGCGCGGGAAGTTCCACACGCGATATCATCAGGGTACGTGTATTACAGGGGTGCGCGGGGAGCAGCACACGTGAATTGCACGTGTGGGTGCTCCCAGGTGTTCCCTCTACACCCTCCATGGCCCCTGCAGGTGGCTCACACCACAGGGGCCTACCCAGCACATGTCATGCAGGCACCCCATCCACCATGGCCATGCCCACCAGCCAACCCACATGTCAACTTGCACTACTGCCCACCAACGCATGTCCCCCTGCACCCCCAGCCACCAGGGGCAGCCTCCACCAGGCCCCCACCCATGTCCCCCACCCCCCAGTCACCAGGCGCAGCCTCCACCAGGCCCCCACCCATGTCTCCCACCACCCCCACCCCCCAGCCACCAGGGGCACCCACCACCAGGCCCCCACCCATGTCTCCCACCACCCCCACCCTCCAGCAGTGCAGGGCAGCCTCCACCAGGCCCCCACCCATGTCTCCCACCACCCCCACCCCCCAGTCACCAGGGGCAGCCTCCACCAGGCCCCCACCCATGTCTCCCACCACCCCCACCCCCAAGCCACCAGGGGCACCCACCACCAGGCCACCACCCATGTCTCCCACCACCCCCACCCCCCAGCAGTGCAGGGGCAGCCTCCACCAGGCCCCCACCCATGTCTCACACCACCCCCACCCCCCAGCACTGTGGGGCACCTGCCAGCAGGCCCCCACCCATGTCCAACTCATGTTCCCCATCACCCCCACCCCCCCAGCACTGTGGGGCACCTGCCAGCAGGCCCCCACCCATGTCCCCCACCACCCCACCCCCCAGCCACCAGGGGCAGCCTCCACCAGGCCCCCACCCATGTCTCCCACCACCCCCACCCCCCAGTCACCAGGGGCAGCCTCCACCAGGCCCCCACCCATGTCTCCCACCACCCCACCCCCCAGTCACCAGGGGCAGCCTCCACCAGGCCCCCACCCATGTCTCCCACCACCCCCACCCCCCAGTCACCAGGGGCAGCCTCCACCAGGCCCCCACCCATGTCTCCCACCACCCCCACCCCCCACCAGTGCAGGGGCAGCCTCCACCAGGCCCCACCCATGTCTCCCACCACCACCACCCCCCAGTCACCAGGGGCAGCCTCCACCAGGCCCCCACCCATGTCTCCCACCACCCCCACCCCCCAGTCACCAGGGGCAGCCTCCACCAGGCCCCCACCCATGTCTTCCACCACCCCCACCCCCCAGTCACCAGGGGCAGCCTCCACCAGGCCCCCACCTATGTCTCCAAGCACCCCCACCCCCCAGCAGTGCAGGAGCAGCCTCCACCAGGCCCCCACCCATGTCTTCCACCACCACCACCCCCCAGTCACCAGGGGCAGCCTCCACCAGGCCCCCACCCATGTCTCCCACCACCCCCACCCCCCAGTCACCAGGGGCAGCCTCCACCAGGCCCCCAACCATGTCTCCCAGCACCCCCACCTCCCAGCAGTGCAGGGGCAGCCTCCACCAGGCCCCCACCCATGTCTCCCACCACCCCCACCCCCCCAGTCACCAGGGGCAGCCTCCACCAGGCCCCCACCCATGTCTCCCACCACCCCCACCCCCCAGCCACCAGGGGCAGCCTCCACCAGGCCCCCACCCATGTCTCCCAGCACCCCCACCCCCCAGCCACCAGGGGCAGCCTCCACCAGGCCCCCACCCATGTCTCCCACCACCCTCACCCCCCAGCCACCAGGGGCAGCCTCCACCAGGCCCCCACCCATGTCTCCCACCACCCCCACCCCCCAGCCACCAGGGGCAGCCTCCACCAGGCCCCCACCCATGTCTCCCACCACCCCCACCCCCCAGTCACCAGGGTCAGCCTCCACCAGGCCCCCACCCATGTCTCCCACCACCCCCACCCCCCAGTCACCAGGGGCAGCCTCCACCAGGCCCCCACCCATGTCTCACACCACCCCCACCCCCCAGCACTGTGGGGCACCTGCCAGCAGGCCCCCACCCATGTCCAACTCATGTTCCCCACCACCCCCACGCCCCAGCACTGTGGGGCACTTGCCAGCAGGCCCCCACCCATGTCTCCCACCACCCCCACCCCCAGCAGTGCAGGGGAAGCCTCCACCAGGCCCCCACCCATGTCTCCCAGCACCCCCACCCCCCAGCACTGTGGGGCACCTGCCAGCAGGCCCCCACCCATGTCCAACTTATGTTCCCCACCACCCCCACCCCCCAGCACCGTGGGGCACCTGCCAGCAGGCCCCCACCCATGTCCAACTCATGTTCCCCAGCCAACATGTCATCACATTCTAGATCCCTTGTCCCTATGGTCAGTCTCCAAATGCAAAACACCCACCCGAGTATTGCATCCACCCACTCATAATTTGCAATTACATCACAGAACACCAACTGCAAGTTCCGAAACAAACACATTTCCCTCACATACACCCAATGGGTGTCAGTGAATCTCAAAACACATATCATGAAATGCATGAAACCAATGAGATACCACACATTGAAGTTCACCAAAAATAATATGTATTAAAGGAAACATAAATAGAATAAAAAATGAGGAAACAGAAATGTGAATGTACAAAATTGAAAATAAGCATGTCCGTTAAAAAAAGCAAAACCAAAAATAAAATTCCAAAGTAATGTTGTCCAAAGTCAATGTCCACAAAACAAAATCCAATGGGAAATAAAAAAGAAAGCCATTGCTCCATGGTTAAAAAGTGAAAAAAAAATACAATCCAACTGCGAACTATGTACATGGGAACAAGCCAGGGTCCATTATCCCAACAAAATAAAGGAAACCTATCTAACTACACTAACTAATACAATAAACTATATACAAAAATGTGGCCAATGTCCGAAAGGTCCAAATAAAATAAAAACAAAAATGAAACCTAACACTACCTAGATAACTATGTACAAGGGCAGCGGGCTAGTTTCACGGCTCACTTGTGGATGTCCCGGGCCAGGGCATCATCGAACTCCTCCTCAATGTCCCGGAGGCGGTCCTCCTCCATGGCCCCGAGGGTCCGCAGGGCCGTCGACGTCTCCACCTCCAAACCCCTGCGGATTGCATCGAGGCACTCGGCCCACCTCAGGGCCCTCCGCATGGAGTTCTCCGCCCTGACCATTGTGAGCCGTGCCTCTTCCGCCCGCTGCCGCTCCGCATCTATGGCGTGGCCCAACCGCTGCCACACGGAAGACACTCTCTGTCCTGGGTCCTCCTGCCCTCCGGCCGATGCCTGCCCCTCCGATGTTGAAGGCCCCGAGCCTTCATGGCTCCCACCACGTTGCTGCTGCTGCTGTGCCTCTGCCCGTGCACTGCCTCCTGCTGCCTGCAAATCCTCCACCGGCTGGGGTGCAGTCGTTGATGTGGCCACCCCTGCTGGACGTCCGACTCCCGACTGTGGCAGGGATGCCTCCTCCACCAGCCTGGCCGCACCGTCAGAGGCAGCTCCACAGGGCACCCAGGTGACTGATGGGTGGGAAGATGGCACAGAGGACGACTGGCGCGTAGGGGGTCCAGATGAGGAGGGGGTCGGAGCAAGCCCCATCAGACGGAGGAATCCGGCCTGGGTGACCTGTCCCAGCAGGCTGACGTGGTCAACGAGCCATTCGAGATGACTTGCAGTCTCTTCATGAAAAAACTGCAGGTCACCTCGCATGGCCCGTTGACGCAACGCCACACCAGCCAGGACAGGCTCAACCCGGACCTGGATAGCCACGTCCGCAGGCAGAGGAAGGCCAGTTGAAATGAGCTCATCCCCTGCCTGAAAATAGGTCTGGACGTAGGCATCCCTGCTGGTGCAAGATGATGCAGGGACAGGATCAGGGACAGGATTGCACACAGGCACCTCCGCGGCGGCCTTTGCTGCCTCCTGTCCCTGGTCCTGCACTGCACCACTAGCACCAGTGGGATCCCCACCTCCAGACCCCATCTCTGGTGCTTGCACGGCCTCCTCCTCCACCAAACCCCCCACCAACCTGGATGACTCCGTGCCATCTTCCACTGTTGGGCCCTGTGGGGTCCCAGCTGCTCCTTCTGCTGCCGAGGAGTCCAACTCCAACCTCCACCTCTTGGACCCCCCCCCGGCAGCTGCGGCCTGGGACGCGGCACCGGACTCCTCACTCCCCAACGAGATGACAACATGGGAGGGGAGCCGGGCCTTGCGTCTCCGGCTGGCGGTGGGATCCCCGCCGCTGTGCTCCACAGCACCTTCTCCGCCCTCTTCATCAGTTGACACTGCAGACAGGGAGAAACAAAACACAGGCATCAGGGCACTGTACAATGGACACATACACACATGACAGTTGTACATGAGTGGCATTGGCAAACCTCAGACATGTCATCACAATCCCCAACACACATGTCATTACAACTCGCACACATGAGCCATACCACAGCCATATCGCAACTGCCACCACCATCCATACACATACAACAGCATGAGCAGCCAAAGGTGAGCCAGACATCACATGCAACGCAGGAAGTGCACCACACATGTACACACACCACCACACTTGCATGCATGTGTACACCTCTGCCAAGTGTCGCACTGTTCAGACGGGCATCCATGTCACATCTGCCAATCAGGCTTCCACATACCGCTGTCACATGCATCCATGTTGCATCACTGTTACACCCTTGTCAAATACACACACATGCACATGTACACAGTGCTGATACATGCAGCTGAAAACAACATACATGCGTGACATCACGCACATGTCTACTTACATACACATTCATCCAAACATGTGTGCCCACACAACTGCATTTGGCATGCAAGCCTACACACACAAGCACCATCCATGTCTCACACATTACAGCCCTTGCATGTGTCAGCCCCACGGCCCTGTACAGCCCCACCCATACTCGACCCCATACAAACAGATGTGCAACCTGCACACTACTGAATAATCACCATACGCACTGCTCACAATCAGGATGCATGTACACTCACCGCTCCACTCCAGACGGGTCTGCTTCTCAAGGACCTGGACGTGGAGCGCTGGGGATATGCGTTCCAGGACCCTCATCTGTTCTTCCGACAAGTGGCCCCGGCGCCCCTTGGCATCCGCTGCCTTCAAGAGGCGCCGGGCCTTGTTCAGGGTCCTGGACCTGAAGTCCTCCCAGCGCTTCTTGACATGTTGTAAGTCGTGGACTGCCACCCCCTCCGCGTTGATGGCAGTCACGATGTCAGTCCAGATCCGAGTCCGTCCTTCCTTGTCGGCGCGGGAACTTCCGAAGAGGGCATCATACTGCCCCAGGACTTGCTCCACCAGGACACCAACTTCGGTGGCACTGAAGCTGGTGCCCCTCTGCCTCTCTGGCCGGGGGTTGTCAGTGGTGCCAGATGGTGTTTGTCCCGACATGACAACCCCAGAGGCAGGAGTGGGTGGGCAACTGGGTCCTGGGGCTGGGCTGTGGAGCGATGGAATCCCAGTCGGGAGTCTACGGTTCCAGCAGGGGTGGTCACAGCAACAGCACCCCTGGCTGATGTGCAGGCAGCAAATGGCAGGGCACGTGGGCAGCAGGCAGTCAGGCAGCAGCAGATGGCAGGTGGGAGCGTGCTCCGGGCTCTGGGGGGCAGTAGTTCGGCCTTCTGGGCAGGAGCGTGGTCTTCCGTGTGCTTACGCGTGGCCAGCTTGATACGGAGTGATTTGGCACGTGAAAAATCTGCACGTCAGCGTGTAATTCGAGGAAAGGCCCTTAGCGCGTAAGCGCGTCTGCACGCATACGCATTTTCATTGGACAGAAGGCCCCTCAAGCGCAAGCGCCCCTGTGACGTAACGCGTACAGACGTGCATGGGCATCTCAGCGCGCGTGAAAAACTGCACGTCCGCGTGTAATATGAGGAAAGGGCCCATGCGCGTAAGCGCAAGGTGGAAAACTGCACGTCCGCGTGTAATACGAGGAAAGGCCCTTAGCGCGTATGCACGGCAGCACGCATATGCGATTTCATTGGACCAAAGGCCCTTAGTGCGTGAGCGCGTCTGTGACGTGACGCGCGCAGTTGTTTCCCTCATTGCACGTGATGACAGAACACACGTGGATTTCCACCAATCGCGTGTGAAATTTCCCGGCACCCCGGAACACACGTACCCAGGCTAATCGCGTGTGGAACTTCCCGCGCACCCCGAAACACACGTACCCAGGCCAGTTGCGTGTACGCTCACTCTCCTCCGAACACACGCGATGACACTCGGACCGTATCCGAATACGGGAAACCCGCGCACGGCAAAAGACGTGCACAGGCGTCAACGCGTCTGCCACACGAAGGCAGGTGGAAGCATCCCCGCGCACAGCATAAAAGTGCGCGCAAACAAGAAATGCGTATATACAGCTACGATGGATGCCCCATTTGTCGCTCCACTGATCGTGGGACACCGCAGGAGGAGGAGAATAGCCAGGGCATGCATTTTCGCACCACGGACAAGCCTTTTTGGGATGCCTGACGACCAGGTCTATGGCAGGTATAGGTTTCCACCCAATATCATCCTAGACCTGGTCAGGGAGTGGGAAGATGACCTCACATCCCCCAACCTTTGCTCCCAAGCATTGAGCCCCTTGGAGAAGCTGCTCAATGTCCTGCATTTTTTGGCCACTGGGTCATTTCAGCGGACCACTGCCATAGTGGGGGGGGTCTCACAGGCCACGCAGTCACGCTGCCTACACCAGGTACTGGCAATCATGACAGCGCGCCCCTCAGTCCGCAGGCACATATACATGCCCAGAACACCCGCAGAAAGGCAAGCCTTTGTCCTGGATTTTTTCAGGGTGGCACACTTCCCCAAAGTGCTCGGTGCCATAGATTGCACCCATGTGGCCCTACGTCCACCTAGGGCCATTGAGCACATCTACCGAAACCGCAAGCACTGGCATTCCATCAATGTACAGGTGGTATGTGATGCAAAGGGAATCATCACCTCTGTCTATGCAAACTACCCTGGCTCCACCCATGACAGTTTCATATACAGAATGTCCGCCATGAGCCGGGCCCTGGAAGCTGGGCAGCATGGCGACACATGGCTCCTAGGTGAGTACAAATGCCCTTGCACATGCATGCAAGTCACACACAGACAAATATCCAAACCCTAATAATCTCAACTATTATCACCTCCCCAGGGGACAGTGCCTACCCTCTGAGCAACCACATGATGACGCCAATCCGGAACCCCACCACACCACCCCAGGTAAGATACAACGCCGCCCATATTGCAACCAGGGGCATAGTGGAGCGCACATTCGGAGTGCTCAAGTCACGTTTCCGCTCCCTTGACCGCTCTGGTGGGCAACTACTCTATGCACCACCAGTAGTGTGCAGGATCATTGTGGCAGCATGTGTCCTGCACAATGTTGCAACACGGCAGGGCGTCCCGGTGGACATGGTGGTGCCCCCACATCCCCAACCACAGGCACAGGCGCTGCCCATGGGAGGGGACAGGGCACGTGGCGAGGAAGCCCGGACCCAGCTTGTGGCCACATTTTTCACCTAAACTCCCACCCCTGCGGAGTGCACACAGGCCTGGCACATACCAGGTGACAATCGATGATGACAAAGAGACAGTTAACTGTCACAACCCTACCACCCTGAGAAAGTTGCCATGGAAGTGCCACATCGTCTGCATCCCTAGCTACTTAAACACAAGCTATCCTGTGTGACCAAAAGGCACACATATGACATATGACATGATATGGGCCATACACAAGTATTCCAAGGCGCAATGAGGCAGGGAGGGGGGAACAAGGGAACACAGAGAACGGTACTACTAGGCCAGGGGAAGGGTGGGGGGGAGTCCAGTACAGGGGAAGTAGCCCAAATAAATAATACATTGGTCGCCTGGTGGCAACTACAAAGGTAAGTGCAGACAAGTGCTGGGAAGGGAGGGCTGTAGGGATAGAGAGACAGTACTGCAGTGCAGGGGTTGCCAGGGAGGCAGTGCAAGTGGAGAATGGCTGGGCCAGGGACCGAGGCCGGTGAGAGTGGCCCAGTTGCAGATCCTGTGCAGTTCCAGTGGAGAATTCTGCAAGGGAGAGGCAGACAGTAAGCAGAAGCAAAGAGGAAGGTCTTGAGGTGCTCCCAGTACTGGAGATGATTCCCCTCAAGTTCAAGGCAGGCCGGAGGTCTGTTCCAGGGGGAGGGCCCTGCTGCAGAGAGAAATCTACCCCCAGCTAGTTGCTCTGAGAAGCGGATGACCCGGACATGCAAGGTGTGCATCACACACACCTGCAAAACAGGCCATGGCCATCACTGTCATGTCACTCAAACCCTCCCAAACATCAACATGACATGGCACGCAATACCCATACACCAATGCAGTAACGATAAGGTACACATTGCCATGTCCTAAATGCACAGTGGCATCGGACACTGCTGCCTGAACCGGAATCAGATGAAATGACAGACCAACAAAATCTCCCACCCAAAATAAGTCATTTCCAAATGCATTACAACAGTCGTAGACGTAACATCACAATGAATGCCTGTCTACATGCACATTATGCATTGCAAAATCAACACTGCAGCTCATGTGTGCAGTGTCCTACTCCTGCATCACACTGCTCAGCGCACAGCACAGTGAACAGCCATTGTGTGTGATGCACACCCAGAGCATCACATCTAAGTGACAGACCACGTCAAACATCAAATTAGGCATTTACTGGATCCATGATCGGTCACAGAACATGTGCTGCCGGGACACAGTGGGCACCAGAAGGCAAACAGTGTACACGTGGATATGCAAGGGTGGGAGTACATGTAGTGCATCAGAGTGCAAGTGTGTGGTTCTGCAAGGACATGCACTCCACATATGCATGTGCACTCAAGTGACCATCAGTGTTCCCTACACATCACATGTGAACATCCACCATGTGTACACCCCAGCATGTCAAACCACAACTATCCCCTCGCACCTGAAAGGAAAACACAACACATGAACAGGCATTGATCAGCAGAACACAACATGTACATAGGATACCACCATTACTATGTCAGAGTTCCCATCACACTGCAGGGCAAGGCAACTATCAACAACAACCCCCCCCCTCCCTCACAAATGACCATGACCCACTGAACAACTGCATCTGGGTCATGGAGCCTCCACACCTCAATTCCACCTGGCCACAGGATCACCTTTACCCTTCGTCACCATCTCCCACCTTGTGTGTAAAAAGATGCCTGAACCCTCAGAATCCACACTCATTTCCAAAATCACAAAATCCAAGGCATAAAAACGTAGATGACTTGACGTAGCAGTACCTCACAAAGGTCAAGTACTACCACAATGATGCAACAACCAAGGTAGCACAGCAAAACAATGTCACGACGGGATGTGAGACATGTGTGGTACATGACATAGGATGATGCACCATGAATGGATGTGTACTGTCACAGGTCCTCTGTACAAGCGCGGGAGTGTCCCAAAACAACCACCCCCACCATGTCACGGGTGCCTGCAAGGTCAAACTCACACAGGCACCTGAGACCCTGGTGGGGAATGAGGTTCAGGGATATGCAGTCGGGACAGGTGTTGACACACTGGATGACTGAAATGAGTGGCAGGAGAGGGGAGGAGGAATGACACATGAAACTAGGGAATGCACGAAAATGTACAACCTGCATGAACACATACACAATCCAAACAAACTTGGACATCATTGTCATGGCCTTCTGTAGTCCAGGCTCAGGAGTGGTACGAACCAACCACCCACTCTAGGGTTTTGGCGCCTTCAAGTTCGGGGCTTACACAGGCATCCGCAACCCCAGTGGGGAAAGAGGGTCAGGGAACGTTGCTTGGATAGACACGGGAAGCAGGAACACCGGGTAGAGGGTACAGGTTTCAAAATTGCATAGGATCACGGATGATTAGGGAGAAAAAAACATACCAAATTGAACCACATATACATCCATGCATCAGTACACTCCCCAGCAAGCCTATGCAGAGCAGTTTGTAAGAAAAACAACAAGACACTTAGCTCTGGTTTTGAGTGCTGGCCTCCTGCCTGCGCACTCTCAGGTCCGGTTACAGGAGCACTGCAATGCTGCAAAGAGAGCCACAGTCAACAACCTGTACGTGCCAATTACACAAAAACACAACACCAAACATACCCCATAGCAACAAACTACTCTACAAACAGACAATCTGTGGTTGATGCTTCGTACCCATATATAACATCACCCCTGTGACGGGTCATACACAGTCAATGCAGTAAGTCAGCCTCTGGTGGGTGTGTGGCAAATGGAACACCAATGTGTCACAATTCACACAACATGCAATGTTCCCTGGGTAAGCAGACAGACCCATATAGCAAGCCATGACTACAGAGCAAGTTGCGTACCACCATGACCGAAACAAAGTTGGCAGTGCATTTATCATGAAGTACGTGGAAAAGACATGCACTGCACCTGAGTATGTTCCTTGCTGTATGTCCCTGTGAGCTGCCCCTTTCCATGTCTCGGAAGGCTACATGGTTGATACAAGTGGCTCAATGGACCTTGGTGTACCGGAGGGTATGTGCCACTGCCCCTGCATCTGTCCCAGACAACCCTACTATCAACAGCCATCAGTCCACAAACACATCTGAGCTGCATTGTGTGCTTCAACACCAATATTCGTCTAAGCTCACCCTCAGTGCTGTGACTAAGCCTGCATGTGCAACTCGCCTGGTGCAAGCTTTGCTGTGTCGTGGCCCCCCTGTGATGCTCACCTTGCCTGGAGTTCCTTTTAACATGTCAGCAGTTCTAGGATGTGGGTCTGCAATCACTGTGCCTCTGTTGTGCACACATGTGCATGTGGGCACCAACAAACGGGTCCAGAATTCCGTCGTCCAATGGGCCATGTCTGGTGGCAAAGGTGCTCTGGAGGCTCATCCCCCTGCAGAAAGGGCATGAAACACATGATTAATGCTTCAAAGTCATCTGTGTGTGTCTCATCAGGCATCTCATTACTTGACCATGTCAGAGAGTCACATCACAAATCACACCATCAGTCCGTCTTTCACCTCCAAAGTGTGGAACACTATCTACAGCATGAATTGCAACAAGCACATGTACAGGAAAGATATGAAACATACTACACAATGCATAGCAATCAATGTCCACATTAATCATGACACACCCCATCTAGCAAAAGCTGAACAGTGGACAATGACACCTAAATCATCCCCAAAAGGGGTGTCAACACAAGTCACACAGCACCAGACATGCCACAGATATGACAGTCCAAAGCCCTTGTGTAAAATGCTGTTACACCGAACCATCCTTGCGAGCCCATGGATAAGGGAGGCAGGAGTGGCATATGTGAGTCAAGGAACCCAAGCAGCAAACACATACACAAGACAACCATGAAGGGCCCAGCTGGAACAGACAGTGGAAGCCTTCAAAAGCCACAAAGCACTGCACCATCACATGAGAGCACAATAGACTAGCAATTTTAAACTAAATCAACTATTAACTAATTACACTAACTATGGAAAACCTACATTACCTATTTAAACTAACTATCAAACAGAAACTTAACTAACTAAACTAAAAGAAAAATCAAAAATGGCCACATACGACCCGGGGGGGAGGGGAGGCACCCAGGAGGGGGTAGGTACAGGGTGCTGCTCAACATCCACATGCGATGATGCTGAGCCAAAAAAAATCCTCCATGGGCTCAACGCCTGCACAGCACGACCTATGTGGGAGATAGATGGTCGTCCGAGTCTGGCTCATCCTGCAAAGGAGGACGTGGCACAGTAGCCTGGCCACGCCTAGCCACAGCTTGCCCCTCGTCGGCAGCAAGTCTGCCGGACGGGTGAGCCTGGTTCTGTGTGGCGATGTGACGTAGGTCTGCATGCAGAACCTCCCGTGATACACGTGCTTCCTCTTGCAAGGTAGCATGTGTAACACTGAGTTCCTCCTGCAAGGCCTGGCTGGACAACCGCTGCACCTCCAGGCAAGCCTGTAGCTCAGCCGAGATGGTACGCTCAAGCTGTGCAAACCTCTCCTCTGCCTGCTGCCTCTGGGACATCATAAGGACACCCAGAGTGGATCTGAGGGAAGCATACTCCTCCCTCAGGGCATCCATGTGCGCCTCTGCGTGAGCAGCAATTGCTTGACGCAGAGACGACATTTCAGCCTGGCGTGCCCTGTCTGAGGCCGCCATGCCCAGCCTGAGCGAGCGGGCCGTGGACCGTGCCGCCTGCTGCTGGAGAAGCACCTGCCTAGCAGTGGGGAGCACAGATCGGGCCACACGCTCCATGCTCTCAGCGATGTTCTCCATTGCTGCCCCCTGCCGTTCGGAATTGGCAGTCATGTCTTGCTCCCACTCAGTATACAGCGGTTGCGCGCGGCGACCGCGTTGCCGGGCTTGACCCCTGCGGGACCCAAGGACCGGGGGTCCTCGCTGTGTTGGCACCGCCTGCGGCTGCACGACTACATGCCCCCGTCGACGTGATGTCCCAGGCACATCAGTGACTGGTGTGGAGGGTGACCCTGCGTCCCGATCCACCACGGGCGGAGGAACCAAGACTGTCTGATCCCTCAGTGCAGGTGTTGCAGACAGAGGAGTGTCCACATCAGAATCACTCACCCTTGACACATGGACTTGATGCTCATCCAACTCAACATGGACGTCAGAGTCGTCATCAAGGCTGGACTCATAGGCAGCCAGAGACAAGATGGACTGCAGCACTTGGGGGTTTTCGTGGCCTACCACCCCACGACCCCCACTAGTGCCGGGTTGATGTGGTGTTACCAACCCTGTGTCTGGCATGACAACACCATCCTCTGCCTCCATTGCGTCATCACCTGAAAAATAGAGAGAAAAAGGTCAATACACATGTCAGAAGCACACGACACACACACACACCGACAGCAAAGGCATCCGGCAGACATGTGACACACAACATATGACCTGGCATGCATGCTGGGTATACTTTGAATAGCTTCTGTGATCAGACCTGTTGAAAGGTGGCAGTTTCCATGGAAGTGGGTCTATGCAGTGCAGAATATGTGTACGCCACTCACTACCTACATGTACAAGCACTACATGGTGTGTGCCAGGAAATGTGAAGGCAGTGCAATGTCAAATTCAGACATCACGTGCATTGTGCATTCAATGTGTACCATGTCTAGAAGCCAAGCACCCCTCCACCCCAGTACCAAAGCAGGGATGCCTAGCATGGTATCAAATGGCTGACGATACACCTGTGTATTGACAGGTAGTGTTGACTGGCATCAACAGCTTAATGTGATTCAAATTACAACACTGCAAATGATGCTGGGACAGTGGGCAGGACACATGATGGAATCTCCGGAGGCCGCCCACGTGTGAAGAAGACACAACAAGAGTTGGACAGAGTCATTGGCCATTTAACAGGCTGAGGCCTGTGAGCCACACAGATTGTCAGAGCCTAAACATGTGTGCAACGCAGGACTGAGCCACAGTTGACATGGGAAGGCTGATGAGATGGCAGGCAATGTATGTAACCAAGGACTTATATTACAGTGATCATCCAGTCAAGGACACATAGGGGCATGCGTGCAATGCACATGGAGCATGAATGGGCACTCATGTCCCTGCTGGACATCTGACCCATGCACAGTACAAGTGAGATACTCTGCATCGAGTACTAAGGCTGTACCACACAGCATATGTCTGGCAGATTCTACGCTGGAAGTTAGCATCTACACAGGACACATGAACAAGAAAGTACACATTGGCAAGATTGAAGCAGACCAGTGCAAAGGTGGAACTGGGGTGCAGAGTGGCGGAGGAGGGGCAAGGGAGCATGCCTACATAGAGTCCCGCATGCAAGCAGAGGAGACATGCATGACGGTAGCATTGCATTACTTACACATCAGAACCATGTACACGTCACATGTAGCAGCAATCATGCACAACACATCCCACAAGTGAAACACACACGTCCTCAACAAACACGCATCAACACTCACTGGACTGGGCATCAAAGTCCAGCTTCTCTCCCACTCCTTCGACCAATTCAGGTGGTATGAACTCTGCAATGAGAGCCTCATGCGGAGTGAGTTCTTCCTCCTCTGGTGCAGGCCCACCGCCAGTCACCAGAGTCAAGTTGTAATTTGAGGCACGCTTGGCCTTAGTGCTGCGCTGGATGTCATTCCAACGCTTTTTGCACTCCTGCGCCGTGCGTACCTCATGGCCGAATGAACTGACATGTTTCCGCAACATGCTTCCAGTGGGTGTCACGTTGGACAGCCGTGGTCTGACTATTGGCACCCACTAGCATGTCACGGCTGTGGCCCCGCACGTAGTCCACGAGGACGTCCAGTTCCTGCTTACAGAAAGGCTTCTTCCTCGACATGCAGGAGGTCGTGGCTGTGTGTGGGGTCCCAGCCTGTGCTGCAGGTGCAACCTTCCTCCTCTTGGACTGTGGCGCAGACCCTGGCTGGCTAATGTCGCCCTGACCAGTATGGCCAGTGGGTTCGGTGGATTGAGCCAAGGGAGTGGCAGGTGGAGGGATGACCAAAGGCCTGACTTGTGTCAGTGGCAGCTGGGTGCCCACTAATGGACCCTGCGCAGCAACATCAGCTGTGGCAGGGTCATTGACCGCAACGGTCCTGGTTGGCAGACTCACAACCGGGGTGCTGTTGGGTGCATCTGCCCCTGCACTTGCCAACACCCGGCTGTTCGGGGCAGCAGATGACATGACTGCCCCAGGGACACGTGTCTTGGTCTGAGCAGCCCGGCCTGCCCCTATGGTTTCCCTCCTGGCCTGTTGGAGATCTACCAAGGGCTCTTCAAGTGCCAACGCAGCCTGCGCTGGCAGACCCTGAGCCTGGGTGGCGGTGTCCACAGCTGCACCTGCAGCTACCTCTACCCTTGGGCCTGTGGCAGTCGATGGAACGGACTGCCGGCTCATATGGGTGCCAGTGCCAGATGCAGGAGCTGCATCCTCCGCAACCACTGGGGGTGGTGGCATGGCTGCACCGACACATGGCACAACATTGTGCTCAAGTGGCGCACCTCTGCCTCTTCCCCCTCTGTGGCTGCCCTGGAAACCCTGGAGTCCCCCTACTCCCTGGTCACCACGACCACGTCCCCGACCACACCCGCCACGAGGAGTACGCCCAGCTGAGGCGCCCCTCACCTTTGGTGGCCTCCCAACCATGGCACAGATGTAGTAGTGCTGGCACAGATGGAGTGGTGCCAATGGGAGGTGCACACCACAATTGACCTGGGCAATTGGGGTGAAGGGGGTGGGAAGCAAGATGTTAACAGCCCCCCTGCACCTGCAAGGCTGTATGTGACCCCGGTGATGTGGTGACGGGTCACGCAACGCTCAGGCACCCCAAAACTGCAATAAAACCGTGCACGCAACCCTGCAGCCTACGTGCAGTACGCAGTGGCACCCAGTAACACGAATAACGCGTACGCGTGGGACACGCAGGCTACTATGACATTGAAAATGGGTGCGATACACAGGGGCACCCGCAGTGGGAAAAAGAGCGTGTGCGACTCACCGTCTGACTAGCGCGATGCAGAAAAACACGCGTAGCCAATTCCCTCGCCAAAAGAAGAGATACGTCCTTGATAGCTGTGAAGTTGTGATGGCGCACGAAACAACAGGAAGCAGCAACACACGTCGGTCTCCACGAAAGGCACGTACAGCGAACTGCTGGGCCCGCTCACCTTTAACCCGTGCTGAGGGAAACGCACACGCGCGTCACGTCACTTACGCGCATGGGCCCTTTCCTCGTATTACATGCGGACGTGCAGTTTTTCACCCGCACTTACGCGCATGGGCCCTTTCCTCGTATTACACGCGGATGTGCAGTTTCCACGCGCGCTTATGCGCATGGGCCCTTTCCTCGTATTACACGCGGACGTGCAGTTTTTCAGGCGCGCTGAAATGCCCATGCACATCTGTATGCGTCACGTCACAGGGGCGCTTGCGCTTGAGGGGCCTTCTGTCCAATGAAAATGCGTATGCGTGCAGACGCGCTTACGCGCTAAGGGCCTTTCCTCGAATTACATACTGACGTGCAGATTTTTCACGTGCCAAATCACTCCGTATCAAGCTGGCCACACGTAAGCACACGGAAGACCACGCTCCTGCCCAGAAGGCCGAACTACTGCCCCCCAGAGCCCGGAGCACGCTCCCACCTGCCATCTGCTGCTGCCTGACTGCCTGCTGCCCACGTGCCCTGCCATTTGCTGCCTGCACATCAGCCAGGGGTGCTGTTGCTGTGACCACCCCTGCTGGAACCGTAGACTCCCGACTGGGATTCCATCGCTCCACAGCCCAGCCCCAGGACCCAGTTGCCCACCCACTCCTGCCTCTGGGGTTGTCATGTCGGGACAAACACCATCTGGCACCACTGACAACCCCCGGCCAGAGAGGCAGAGGGGCACCAGCTTCAGTGCCACCGAAGTTGGTGTCCTGGTGGAGCAAGTCCTGGGGCAGTATGATGCCCTCTTCGGAAGTTCCCGCGCCGACAAGGAAAGACGGACTCGGATCTGGACTGACATCGTGACTGCCATCAACGCGGAGGGGGTGGCAGTCCACGACTTACAACATGTCAAGAAGCGCTGGGAGGACTTCAGGTCCAGGACCCTGAACAAGGCCCGGCGCCTCTTGAAGGCAGCGGATGCCAAGGGGCGCCGGGGCCACTTGTCGGAAGAACAGGTGAGGGTCCTGGAACGCATATCCCCAGCGCTCCACGTCCAGGTCCTTGAGAAGCAGACCCGTCTGGAGTGGAGCAGTGAGTGTACATGCATCCTGATTGTGAGCAGTGCATGTGGTGATTATTCAGTAGTGTGCAGGTTGCACATCTGTTTGTATGGGGTCGAGTATGGGTGGGGGTGTACAGGGCCGTGGGGCTGACACATGCGAGGGCTGTAATGTGTGAGACATGGATGGTGCTTGTGAGTGTAGGCTTGCATGCCAAATGCAGTTGTGTGGGCACACATGCTTGGATGAATGTGTATGTAAGTAGACATGTGCGTGATGTCACGCATGTATGTTGTTTTCAGCTGCATGTATCAGCACTGTGTACATGTGCATGTGTGTGTATTTGACAAGGGTGCAACAGTGATACAACATGGATGCATGTGACAGCGGTATGTGGAAGCCTGATTGGCAGATGTGACATGGATGCCTGTCTGAACAGTGCGACACTTGGCAGAGGTGTACACATGCATGCAAGTGTGGTGGTGTGTGTACATGTGTGGTGCACTTCCTGTGTTGCATGTGATGTCTGGCTCACCTTTGGCTGCTCATGCTGTTGTATGTGTATGGATGGTGGTGGCAGTTGCGATATGGCTGTGGTATGGCTCATGTGTGCGAGTTGTAATGACATGTGTGTTGGGGATTGTGATGACATGTCTGAGGTTTGCCAATGCCACTCATGTACAACTGTCATGTGCGTATGTGTCCATTGTACAGTGCCCTGATGCCTGTGTTTTGTTTCTCCCTGTTTGCAGCGTCAACTGATGAAGAGGGCTGAGAAGGTGCTGTGGAGCACAGCGGCGGGGATCCCACCGCCAGCCGGAGACGCAAGACCCGGCTCCCCTCCCATGTTGTCATCTCGTTGGAGTGAGGAGTCCGGTGCCGCGTAACCCAGGCCGCAGCTGCCGGGGGGAGGTCCAAGAGGCGGAGTTTGGAGTTGGACTCCTCGGCAGCAGAAGGGGCAGCTGGGACCCCACAGGGCCCAACAGGGGAAGATGGCACGGAGTCATCCAGGTTGGTGGGGGGTTTGGTGGAGGAGGAGGCCGTGCAAGCACCAGAGACGGGGTCTGGAGGTGGGGATCCCACTGGTGCTAGTGGTGCAGTGCAGGACCAGGGACAGGAGGCAGCACAGGCTGCCGCGGAGGTGCCTGTGTGCAATCCTGTCCCTGATCCTGTCCCTGCATCATCTTGCACCAGCAGGGATGCCTACGTCCAGACCCGTTTTCAGGCAGGGGATGAGCTCGCGTCAACTGGCCTTCCTCTGCCTGCGGACGTGGCTATCCAGGTCCGGGTTGAGCCTGTCCTGGCTGGTGTGGCGTTGCGTCAACGGGCCATGCGAGGTGACCTGCAGTTTTTTAAGAAGAGACTGCAAGTCATCTCGAATGGCTAGTTGACCACGTCAGCCTGCTGGGACAGGTCACCCAGGCCGGACGACTCCGTCTGATGGGGCTTGCTCCGACCCCCTCCTAAACTGGACCCCCTACGCACCAGTCGTCCTCTGTGCCATCTTCCCACCCATCAGTCACCTGGGTGCCCTGTGGAGCTGCCTCTGACGGTGCGGCCAGGCTGGTGGAGGAGGCATCCCTGCCACAGTCGGGAGTCGGACGTCCAGCAGGGGTGGCCACATCAACGACTGCACCCCAGCCGGCGGAGGATTTGCAGGCAGCAGGAGGCAGTGCACGGGCAGAGGCACAGCAGCAGCAGCAACGTGGTGGGAGCCATGAAGGCTCGGGGCCTTCAACATCGGAGGGGCAGGCATCGGCCAGAGGGCAGGAGGACCCAGGACAGAGAGTGTCTTCCGTGTGGCAGCGGTTGGACCACGCCATATATGCGGAGCGGCAGCAGGCGGAAGAGGCACGGCTCACAATGGTCAGGGCGGAGAACTCCATGCGGAGGGCCCTGAGGTGGGCCGAGTGCCTCGAGGCAATCCGCAGGGGTTTGGAGGTGGAGACGTCGACGGCCCTACGGACCCTCGGGCCATGGAGGAGGACCGCCTCCAGGACATTGAGGAGGAGTTCGATGATGCCCTGGCCCGGGACATCTACAAGTCAGCCGTGAAACTAGCCCGCTGCCCTTGTACATAGTTATGTAGGTAGTGTTAGGTTTCATTTTTGTTTTTATTTTATTTGGACCTTTCGGACATTGGCCACATTTTTGTATATAGTTTATTTTATTGGTTAGTGTAGTTAGATAGGTTTCCTTTATTTTGTTGGGATAATGGACCCTGGCTTGTTCCCATGTACATAGTTCGCAGTTGTATTGTATTTTTTTTTCACTTTTTTACCATGGAGCAATGGCTTTCTTTTTTATTTCCCATTGGATTTTGTTTTGTGGACATTGACTTTGGACATTTCTTTGGAATTTTATTTTTGGTTTTGCTTTTTTTAACGGACATGCTTCTTTTCATTTTTGTACATTCACGTTTCTGTTTCTTCATTTTTTATTCTATTTATGTTTCCTTTAATACATATTTTTTTTGGTGAACTTCAATGTGTGGTATCTCATTGGTTTCATACATTTCATGATATGTGTTTTGAGATTCACTGACACCCATTGGGTGTATGTGAGGGAAATGTGTTTGTTTCGGAACTTGCAATTGGTGTTCTGTGATGTAATTGCAAATTATGAGTGGGTGGATGCAATACTCGGGTGGGTGTTTTGCATTTGGAGGCTGACCATAGGGACCAGGGATCTAGATTGTGATGACATGTTGGCTGGGGAACATGAGTTGCACATGGGTGGGGGCCTGCTGGCAGGTGCCCCACAGTGCTGGGGGGTGGGGGTGCCGGGGACATGGGTGGGGGCCTGGTGGAGGCTGCCCCTGGTGGCTGGGGGGTGGGGGTGGTGGGGAACATGAGTTGGACATGGGTGGGGGCCTGCTGGCAGGTGCCCCACAGTGCTGGGGGGTGGGGGTGGTGGGAGACATGGGTGCGGGCCTGGTGGAGGCTGCCCCTGGTGACTGGGGGGGTGGGGGTGGTGGGAGACATGGGTGGGGGCCTGGTGGTGGGTGCCCCTGCATTGCTGGGGGGTGGGGGTGGTGTGAGACATGGGTGGGGGCCTGGTGGAGGCTGCCCCTGCACTGCTGGGGGGTGGGGGTGGTGGGAGACATGGGTGGGGGCCTGGTGGTGGGTGCCCCTGCACTTCTGGGGGGTGGGAGTGGTGGGAGACATGGGTGGGGGCCTGGTGGAGGCTGCCCCTGGTGACTGGGGTGGTGGGGGTGGTGGGAGACATGGGTGGGGGCCTGGTGGAGGCTGCCCCTGGTGGCTGGGGGGTGGGGGTGGTATGAGACATGGGTGGGGGCCTGGTGGAGGCTGCCCCTGCACTGCTGGGGGGTGGGGGCGGTGGGGAACATGTGTGGGGGCCTGCTGGCAGGTGCCCCACAGTGCTGGGGGGTGGGGGTGGTGGGGAACATGAGTTGGACATGGGGGGGGGCTGCTGGCAGGTGCCCCACAGTGCTGGGGGGTGGGGGTGGTGGGGAACATGAGTTGGACATGGGTGGGGGCCTGCTGGCAGGTGCCCCACAGTTCTGGGGGTTGGGGTGGTGGGGAACATGAGTTGGACATGGGTGGGGGCCTGCTGGCAGGTGCACCACAGTGCTGGGGGGTGGGGGTGGTGGGAGACATGAGTTGGAAATGGGTGGGGGCCTGGTGGAGGCTGCCCCTGCACTGCTGGGGGGTGGGGGTGGTGGGAGACATGGGTGGGGGCCTGGTGGTGGGTGCCCCTGGTGGCTGGGGGGTGGGGGTGGTGGGAGACATGGGTGGGGGCCTGGTGGTGGGTGCCCCTGCACTGCTGGGGGGTGGGGGTGGTGGGGAACATGAGTTGGACATGGGTGGGGGCCTGCTGGCAGGTGCCCCACAGTGCTGGGGGGTGGGGGTGGTGGGGAACATGAGTTGGACATGGGTTGGGGCCTGCTGGCAGGTGCCCCACAGTGCTGGGGGTGGGGGTGGTGGGGAACATGAGTTGGACATGGGTGGGGGCCTGCTGGCAGGTGCCCCACAGTGCTGGGGGGTGGGGGTGGTGGGGAACATGAGTTGGACATGGGTGGGGGCCTGCTGGCAGGTGCCCCACAGTGCTGGGGGGTGGGGGTGCTGGGGGACATGGGTGGGGGCCTGGTGGAGGCTGCCCCTGCACTGCTGGGGGGTGGGGGTGGTGTGAGACATGGGTGGGGGCCTGGTGGAGGCTGCCCCTGCACTGCTGGGGGGTGGGGGTGGTGGGAGACATGGGTGGAGGCCTGGTGGTGGGTTCCCCTGCACTGCTGGGGGGTGGGGGTGGTAGGAGACATGGGTGGGGGCCTGGTGGAGGCTGCCCCTGGTGACTGGGGGGGTGGGGGTGGTGGGAGACATGGGTGGGGGCCTGGTGGAGGCTGCCCCTGGTGGCTGGGGGGTGGGGCTGGTGTGAGACATGGGTGGGGGCCTGGTGGAGGCTTCCCCTGCACTGCTGGGGGGTGGGGGTGGTGGGAGACATGGGTGGGGGCCTGCTGGCAGGTGCCCCACAGTGCTGGGGGGTGGGGGTGGTGGGGAACATGAGTTGGACATGGGTGGGGGCCTGCTGGCAGGTGCCCCATAGTGCTGGGGGGTGGGGGTGGTGGGGAACATGAGTTGGACATGGGTGGGGGCCTGCTGGCAGGTGCCCCACAGTGCTGGGGGGTGGGGGTGGTGGGGAACATGAGTTGGACATGAGTAGGGGCCTGCTGGCAGGTGCACCACAGTGCTGGGGGTGGGGGTGGTGGGAGACATGAGTTGGAAATGGGTGGTGGCCTGGTGGAGGCTGCCCCTGCACTGCTGGGGGGTGGGGGTGGTGGGAGACATGGGTGGGGGCCTGGTGGTGGGTGCCCCTGGTGGCGGGGGGGTGGGGGTGGTGGGAGACATGGGTGGGGGCCTGGTGGTGGGAGCCCCTGCACTGCTGGGGGGTGGGGGTGGTGGGGAACCTGAGTTGCACATGGGTGGGGGCCTGCTGGCAGGTGCCCCACAGTGCTGGGGTGTGGGGGTGGTGGGGAACATGAGTTGGACATGGGTGGGGGCCTGCTGGCAGGTGCCCCACAGTGCTGGGGGGTGGGGGTGGTCGGGAACATGAGTTGGACATGGGTGGGGTCCTGCTGGCAGGTGCCCCACAGTGCTGGGGGGTGGGGGTGGTGGGGAACATGAGTTGGACATGGGTGGGGGCCTGGTGGTGGGTGCCCCTGCACTGCTGGGGGTGGGGGTGGTGTGAGACATGGGTGGGGGCCTGGTGGAGGCTGCCCCTGCACTGCTGGGGGGTGGGGGTGGTGGGAGACATGGGTGGGGGCCTGGTGGTGGGTGCCCCTGCACTGCTGGGGTGTGGGGGTGGTGGGAGACATGGGTGGGGGCCTGGTGGAGGCTGCCCCTGGTGACTGGGGGGTGGGGGTGGTGGGAGACATGTGTGGGGGCCTGGTGGAGGCTGCCCCTGGTGGCTGGGGGGTGGGGGTGGTGTGAGACATGGGTGGGGGCCTGGTGGAGGATACTCCTGCACGGCTGGGGGGTGGGGGTGGTGGGAGACATGGGTGGGGGCCTGCTGGCAGGTGCCCCACAGTGCTGGGGGGTGGGGGTGGTGGGGAACATGAGTTGGACATGGGTGGGGGCCTGCTGGCAGGTGCCCCACAGTGCTGGGGGGTGCGGGTGGTGGGGAACATGAGTTGGACATGGGTGGGGGCCTGCTGGCAGGTGCCCCACAGTGCTGGGGGGTGGGGGTGCTGGGGAACATGGGTGGGGGCCTGGTGGAGGCTGCCCCTGCACTGCTGGGGGGTGGGGGTGGTGGGAGACATGGGTGGGGGCCTGGTGGTGGGTGCCCCTGCACTGCTGGGGGTGGGGGTGGTGTGAGACATGGGTGGGGGCCTGGTGGAGGCTGCCCCTGCACTGCTGGGGGGTGGGGGTGGTGGAAGACATGGGTGGGGGCCTGGTGGTGGGTGCCCCTGCACTGCTGTGGGGTGGGGGTGGTGGGAGACATGGGTGGGGGCCTGGTGGAGGCTGCCCCTGGTGACTGGGGGTGTGGGGGTGGTGGGAGACATGGGTGGGGGCCTGGTGGAGGCTGCCCCTGGTGGCCGGGGGGTGGGGTGGTGTGAGACATGGGTGGGGGCCTGGTGGAGTCTGCCCCTGCATTGCTGGGGGGTGGGGGTGGTGGGAGACATGGGTGGGGGCCTGCTGGCAGGTGCCCCACAGTGCTGGGGGGTGGGGTTGTGGGGAACATGAGTTGGACATGGGTGGGGGCCTGCTGGCAGGTGCCCCACAGTGCTGGGGGGTGGGGGTGGTGGGGAACATGAGTTGGACATGGGTGGGGGCCTGCTGGCAGGTGCCCCACAGTGCTGGGGGGTGGGGTGGTGGGGATCATGAGTTGGACATGGGTGGGGGCCTGCTGGCAGGTGCACCACAGTGCTGGGGGGTGGGGGTGGTGGGAGACATGAGTTGGAAATGGGTGGGGGCCTGGTGGAGGCTGCCCCTGCACTGCTGGGGGGTGGGGGCAGTGGGAGACATGGGTGCGGGCCTGGTGGTGGGTGCCCCTGGTGGCTGGGGGGTGGGGGTGGTAGGAGACATGGGTGGGGGCCTGGTGGTGGGTACCCCTGCACTGCTGGGGGGTGGGGGTGCTGGGAGACATGGGTGGGGCCTGGTGGAGGGTGCCCCTGGTGACTCGGGGTGCAGGGGGACATGCGTTGGTGGGCACTAGTGCAAGTTGCCATGTGGGTTGGCTGGGGGTCATGGCCATGGTGGATGGTGTGCCTGCAGGACATGTGCAGGGTAGGCCCCTGTGGTGTGAGCCACCTGCAGGAGCCGTGGAGGGTGTAGAGGGAACACCTGGGAGGACCCACACGTGCAATTCACGTGTGGTGCTCCCCGCGCACCCCTGTAATACACGTACCCTGATGGAATCGCGTGTGGAACTTCCCGCGCACCCCTGGAATACACGTACCCTGCTGAAATCGCGTGTGGCACTTCCTGCGCACCCCTGAGATACGCGTACCCTGCTCGCATGGGCCCAATCGCGTGTGGAAATTCCCGTGCACCCCTGAGATACGCGTACCCCCAATCGCGTGTGGAAATTCCTGCGCACCCATGAAATACACGTACCCTGCTGAAATCGCATGTGGAACTTCCCGCGCACCCCTGAAATACACGTACCCTGCTGAAATCGCGTGTGGAACTTCCCGCGCACCCCTGAAATACACGTACCTTGATGGAATTGCGTTTGGAACTTCCCGTGCACCCCTGAAATACACGTACCCTGCTGAAATCGCGTGTGGAACTTCCCGTGCACCCCTGAAATACACGTACCCTGATGGAATCGCCTGTGCAACTTCCCGTGCACCCCTGAAATATGCGTACCCTGCTCGCACGGGGCCAATCGCGTGTGGAACTTCCCGCGCACCCCTGAAATACACGTACCCTGCTGAAATCGCGTGTGGGACTTCCCGCGCACCCCTGAAATACACGTACCCTGCTGAAATCACGTGTGGAACTTCCCGCGCACCCCTGAAATACACGTACCCTGCTGAAATCGCATGTGGAACTTCCAGCGCACCCCTGAAATACACGTACCCTGCTGAAATCGCGTGTGGAACTTCCCGCGCACCCCTGAAATACACGTATCCTGATGGAATCGCGTGTGGAACTTCCCACGCACCCCTGAAATACGCGTACCCTGCTGAAATCGCGTGTGGAACTTCCCGCGCACCCCAGTGATACATGTAGCCCGCTTGCTGTGCTGGTACAGGGTTAGTGCAGCCCTTTGCGCTGGATTGGGGATTTTGATGGCTTTTCCCTGCGCGAGAGGCGTTCTTGGGGGCGTAACTGACGCTGCTGCAGGGTCGCTGCACCACTGTGCGCCACGGCTGGTTTTGGTAGCTGGAATCCATGAATATGCTGTGCGCGGAAATGGATTTTAGCGCACGCGTCTGGCGCAGGGATTCGCATGCGCACACTGTGCGCCAGCCGCATGCGCCACTTGTGCGCTGAATTCTATGAATTACCCTAAAAATCTCCTGTAGCAGTATCACAGAACCTATGCTCGGGTCCTGGGATGAGGAAGGGATACCCAAAGGTGCAGATAATCAGTAGTGGCAGCAAATGCGTCTCATGTTGGTCTGCACATCATGGCGATAATGGCTGGACAGGCCACTGAAGGCAGTCCAGTGTGCCAGGATCAATCTGTGGCTATGGAGGGAGAGGGGGGTGAGGGGACAGGCGATGGGGAGCTCGAGGAGTGAACGGAGGGAGGGGGAGCAACCTATGTTGATGGTTCTCTTACCTCGGGAACTTGGTGGCTCTGCAAGCGATGGACCATATCTCATAAGAGGTTGTCAAAAGTGCAACATCTTCCTGTGGGCTTATTAAATCAGCCAAACGCGTAGGCAACGGGCTGTGGGAGAGGGAAGAAAGAACATGGAGGGCTGTATTCAGTACATGTTACTGTGTATGCATTCTGCTGTATGTGAAACGAAGGGTCTTGTCCCGCTTACCTCAAAGCATAATGGTATCGGGCACACAGTGTTTCGGGTTGTTTTCAAGGGGTTGTCAAGCCCTGTATGTTGGTGTCTGGGATACAGATCAGAGCGCTGTGAGGAAATGGACAGATATTTTGGTTGCTATAGTGCATGTAAGTGCGAGCCTGACATGTCTCTCTAGGCAGAATTAGTGGTGGGGGGCTAATCCTCACATGGAGCGTTGCAGCTGGACTCGGGGTGTTCGAACTAGACATAACGCTGTCGGTCAGGGGAGCTGTACACTAGGGACTAAAGTGGTACTATGTGCGCATGCCCAGTGTGTAAGTGTATGAGGTGCTGCGCTCAGGCGCCTGCACGGACAGACAAGCAATTGTGTCAATGTTGCTATGGATGATACAAACTTTCCTAAGGAAGCATAGATAGGGAAACAAAGTCCTGTTGCATGCAATAGCCTGGTTCGGCGGTGGGATAGCTGACAACGCGCCACAAGTTGTGTATGCAAGTAAGCCTCGGCGTGTGACTGTAGATGCTTCATGGGCTGCAAATGCATGTGCATCCAGATGCACTCTTTGGGCCTCATTACACGGAATGTGGTAAGGGTTTACCGTTACCGGTAAGAGTACCGGTACCGGTAAACCCTTACCGCCTTACTACGAGGTCCCTTTGCGGGACCCGACTTCAACGGCTGGTTTTACCAGCCATTAAGGAACGGGCCCGCAAAGGGACCTTGGAGGCAACTACGGTACCGCAATTTGCGGTACCGTAATTGCTGCCTTCCCCATTCCTATTGAGCCCTATGGGGCTCATATGGGAATGGGGAAGTGCCATGGTGAATGGGGAATTACCGCCCCCATACAACTTGGAATGTGGCGGTAATTCCGCCATTCACCATGGCGGACTCGGTTCGATACCGGCGGCAACCATGGTGCTAATAGCGCCATGGTTACCGCCTACCGTGAAATGAGGCCCTTTGTCTTTTAAGGACAAACAGAATCTAAGGAACAGTTGGCATGCTATAGTGTCACGCTAGTTGCAAGTGGGAGGCTGGGACTGCTCAGTGATCTGAAGATGCAGGGTAGCATGGCTAGTGTGAAAACTGCAGCTATAATGGCTGCTGAGGGGCACACATGTTGCAGACTGTTATGGACAGTGGAGCTAACCCTGTGAGATACATAGTGGCCTGTAGCTGGTAAGCAGCACTACTAGAGTGTAGAGCTTAATGCTGTGATTTTAATGGGCAACCGCTCTTGTTGCAAATTGTTGTGGTCAAGGGAGCTGCCGCTCAAAAGCAAATGTAGCCCAATGCACATAGTCCTAGTGAGACGTCATTGGGGCTGCAAAAAAGTTGGACCTGGGTTGGCTGGGTAAGACCGCTGTTGCTAATTGATGGTCTGTGTTGGTCTAAAACACGATGTTTCGGTTGCTCAGCCGTAGGGCCCTATAGCTTTGGCTTTGTTGAGGCCCATGGCGATTTATTGTAACTTAGAAATCCACAAGACTTCTTTGTAGTTCAATGCATCCTTGATGTTGGAGGTGTCCTGCACTCTGTCTAGAACCCACCATTTGAATTCATCCTGGTTATGCTGCTGTTCCATGTAGTGGGGCACCATTGGGGCAGACAAAGTTCGACAACGTATTCTGGAGCGGTGTTCTCCAATGCATTTGTTTACTGGTCTGCTCGTTTGGCCCACATATCTCATCCCTCATGGGCATTCAATGGCATAGATCACATTTGTAGTCTTGCAGTTGGAGAAATGGCTATTGGTCCAATCTTTGCCTGCTATTTTAAAAGATTTCAGTTTACATGTAAATTGGCAAGCTGAGCAGGTCCCACAAGGATAGTGGCCTGACAGATCCCTAATGTCCAAAGCACAGACCTTGAGGTCTTCTTTGGTAGTCTGGCATGCGTCAAGCATTCGCTGATGTTTCTTGAGTTTCTGAGTGCCATCCTGGGAATGGGTTCATCTGATAAACTCTTCTGTACCAGTAGCCAGAATTGTTTGATTGTTCCCTTGATCTTATTTGTGTCAGGGCTGAATGTGGTGACACATGTCATAGTGTCCTGTCCAATATCCCTGTTTCTTGGTTGTAGGAGTGTTTCATGGAGGGTACACAATGCTCTCTTTTGGGTGTTCTTCAGCAGCTTCCTCGCGTAGCCGCATGCTAGTAACCTGAACTCCAATTGATGTGCATGGTGTTGATACTGTTGTACTTCCGAACAGTTTCTCCTTAATCTAAGAAACTGTCCAAAGAGGAGGTTGTCCTTTAAATTCTGTGGGTGATTGCTTCTATAGTGGAGTAATGTGTTCCGATCTGTGTCCTTTTTTATAAAGAGTACATGTTAGTTTGGCATGTTGGACCTTAATGGTTAGGTCCAAAAAGTTAATGGTTGCAGGGCTGCTGGAGTTGGTGAATTGTATTGAAGCCGATTGAGTGTGTAGCCAAGCACAGAAATCCAGAAGTTCTTGAGCCGGTCCTTTCCAAATAAAAAGGATGTCATCAATATATCTGTATCAATATATGAATGAGTGACAGAGCTACATGTACTGGTGCTGGTCACAATAGAATTTGACCTGCCGAAGGGACTTCACACATATAAAAAATGACCAAACAATTTTTAATAATAAATCGATAAGTTAAAATACATGATTAAATTCAGCGGTCCACAATACAAAGATTACAAAACTGCACAAGAAAAACATAGGAATATGTAATAGGCAATCAATTGCTAACTAAAACAAATTCAAGAAAATAATTGTATACACTCCGGGCACCCTGTTGTGTCTCAAAATCCATTTGTATTAATATGCCATTTTTTATAACATCTCTGTTTTCAATCCAGAGGGCTGTCTCGACATGTTTCTGTTCACAAACACAAACAAATAATGAACATTCATCACGAGAGAACAGTTTCAACAGAAAACCTAGTTCTTATGGATTCACAGTCTTGATCTGAGTCAATTTCATAGCACTTTATGGTAAACTCGTGGGGGCACACAACTTCAAAAAAATTCAGTTGAAAGTAGGAGGGAGAATCAGTCCTGCCAGTTGAACTATGAGGCAGGTCAAGAGAGGTTAAGCTCAGGAAGAATATCGAGTGTCATCTCGAAGTATGGCGCGCCACAAATATTAAGTAGGCCAATCAGCGAACACGATAGGTGTCCTGTAGTCAAAATGCCACAGAACTAGGATGCTGTAACAGCCACAGAAACAGGAGTTAAGTGTTCAGGCTGCGGCATAAACTTCGCGTTCCTGTAATTCAAGGATGCAAAGGTTGAGGAATGTGGCTCTGGGGAAACATGGAACGGAGATCCGTCGGGTTTCTCGGAAGCGTATGCACATTACGCTGTTTGGCCTACTTAATATTTGTGGAGCGCCCCAGAACGTTTGGACTCATGCATCATTTCAGGAGGCTGCTATTAGGTTAGGTGAAATTAATGCCATGCTTTCCAAGGATGTAATAATGGAAAAATATGGGAAAGGTATGTCTCTGTTTCAATCAATTAGCCGTCAAAAGCCAGAAAAGGTTTGTGTATCTTGTCAATGCACATTCTACAGTGAGAGGACGGTGCATCCTAACAAAGATGATGTGTGGAAAGCACCTTTCTTATATTTGTTTGCAGAGGGTCCATTTGATGTTACTGAATGTCAGATCTTGTGTAAGTTTTGCTTCAGTAGCATCGTAACATGTGCAATGCCATCAGGGAGTATTTTGAAAAAAATTGAAGTTTGTGCTAATCCCTCCTCTCTGCAGAATCCACATATGTTTGAGGTGATTGAATTACACACAGTTTACCCATTTCAGGTTTTAGTCAGGCTGGAGACAAAGGCTTCAAAGCTTCATTCAAAAGCACTTGTGCAAGGAGTGAAAGATAAAGTGGTGTATTTACCACTGTATTTGAAAGAAAATGTTCAGAATCGGGTTTCATGTGGTCTATTGAGGTTTCATTGTTGATATTATTGAATGGTGTAGCAACAAAAGACAGGAAAATCTGGCAAACAATTGTCAATTTGAAAAAGGTCAAGGGAGCACTTGCCTATTTGGCAAAGAGCAATGCGTTTTATGCTGATCTTCAGATTGAAGAAGACATTCCACTCCTTGATATACCTTCAATGACAGGGGGACATTTACAGCGTGTTGGTGAGACTGAGGCTTCTGGTTTATATGAGCACTATACTATTCATCCTTTGAATTCACATGAAGTGATGGGTGATGCAATTGAATAATATCCACCACAGCAAATAAGGGGTTCACTGATTAGTTTTTAGGAGAAGAGTGTATAGGCTCAATGTTGCCCAATGCTGTTGTCTACTGCAAGAGGTGGTCGGTTGGATTGACATCCTTCCTTCATTTCTGCATCTGAATATCATTGCAAACGCATGTATTTGGATGACCCGTGATTCAGGACAAACATAGAGTGCCTATTCCACTTGTATGAGAATGAGTTCCCCACTCATTGTTATTCAGTGGCAAACACAGTGAAAACTGGCACACGTTTTCAAAGGATGAGGTGTTATAAAGCAAGATAACAAACGTTCTTGTGAACATGCTGGTACTATAGAGTACTGGTACAGACGTCATTCAGAGGTCAGGTGCATGCTGTGAAACTTAGGTCTACCCACTTAGCGTGTTACTCTGAGCTGTGCAGTGTATGGATGGGATGACCTGGCAGATTATATTCGTGAAAGCAACCCCTCTAAAAGTGGAGTAGACCACAGGAAGACAGAAAAATCTAGCTGAACTATGTGTCATGGACCCTTTCTTGCCTCTCGGGTTTTCACCGTTTTCTAGCTATGTTGCATTTCATGTGCAGCAAAGACAATGCTCCTCTTGGACATGTAGATCATTTTTTGTAGAGGAAGGAGCATCAAGCTCATGGAGCATCTCACATTCATATGCTTTTTATGGGTGAGGGATGCCCCAAAGCTTGGTGACTATCCGGATAGCACTGTATTGGAGTTCGTTGAGAAAAACACGACATGTGAACTTCCAATAGAGGCTGCAAATACAGAGTTGCGCTTGAAGTTCATATGTTTTCAAATGCTCAAATGTGGTAAATATTGTAGCAGAAGATGTAAGTCTAAAGACAAATATTACACAAGCTGTATAGGTTTGGATTCCCTAGACCTATTTGTTCAGCTGATCAGGTGAACAGTGTTATATCTTGTGCTTATTGCAAAATCACCCAAAACACGTCCAACCTAAAAACGCAATGAATAGCCCCAGTTCATCAATATCTACAATCCTGTCGTAGCTCTGCTTTGGAGTGAACACATTGATATTCACTATGTAGGTATGTTACTGCTTATGTGACCAAAACTGAAAGGAGCGAGGCAAGTGAGGTTTGGGATCATTTGTCTGCAGATAAGAGCTTGAGTCAGAGGTTGTGCAATCAAAAGGCTCTCTCACCATGCGTGTGGTTCATATGAAGCTTCCTATAGATTTACCAGCACTCCCCTTTATGGAGGAAGCGTCAATATTTTGTGGATGAGCCTTGGACCAGCTATTGCTAGGGAATGTGTGCTAAAAACACTTTCTGAAATTGAAGATTTGGCCAAAAAAGAACTGTTCAGTAAAGATATACTGAAAAACAGTTTAATTGACATTTATTATCAAAAGAGGCCCAGTGCTATGGAGGAGCTGTGCTTGTAGGAGGTAGCTGAGCACTACTCATATCACAATGTGAATGACACACGGAAAAAGGTACATTTCAAGTTACATGATTTTCCAGTCTGCCTAGTGAGATATGAGAAAACATATCTCCTCAACTAGATGAAGCTGTCTTGTGAAACTGCCACAAAAAAAAAAGAACTGTTTTAATTTTGCATCTTGCCGTTGTTTTTATACTGGCATAGGGACAGAGTTGCTTTGTACTTTTGAGTATTGTAAAGCAGCATTTGAGAACAAAAATAGGTATATCCTTTATCCCAAATGTATCAGTTACTTACATATGCTAGAGGATGAAATTCTCTAGGAGGAAAAGATGTCAGCTGCAATTGCACAGGTAACTCCTGAAGGGAAGTTGATAACAGTTAAAATGTTCTTGGAAATGCCCTTTTATACAATGAGGCTGAAATTGCAATGGAAGAAATGGAAAATATCACACATCAAGATATAGATTCTGAGCTCCAACTTCCTAGTTTAGAAGCAAAACTAAACAATGATCAGGAAGCAATTTTGAAACAAGTTAGTGAATGTATTTCTCATGGCCTTGACTGTGAAAGGAAGGAATGTTCATGCTCAGATTGTCCTCCTTTGTTGCTGTACGTAAGTGGACAAGCTGGAACAGGGGAAACGTTCTTAGTTCATGCCTTTGTCCAGGAAAAGACCAGCTGTTCTCTGTTTGCGTTGTGACTGCTCTCACTCGTTCCCCTGAATCTAATGGTGGGGGAACCCCTTCTTCACGGGCATCTGGGGTTAGAATTATTATGTATTAAACAAATGTGATGCCCTGTGGGACCGAAACACCATTACTGCTGTGTGTCTTGCATGAAAATGGAAAAGGCTATGGAGAGGAGACTAAGGGCCTGATCACGCCTTTGGTGGTAACCTTTAAATCCGGCTGTTGCGCTATTACCGCCGGATTTAAGGGTCCGCAACATCAGGACTTCGGCGGATTTCGCCCTAGCTGTGAGCTGGGGGGAAATCCGCCGAGAATTCGCACTATTACCGCTGGAGGTAAATCCGCCGGCGGTAAGAGTGTGAATTTTCCCCATTGAGCCCAATGGGGAATGGGGCATTCCCAAATGGGCTCAATGGGGAATTACATTATTGCCGAACTCGTGATCTGGCGCTATTAGCACCGGGGAGTTCGGCGGTAGGGCTAATACCGCCGGTGGTAATACCGCTGGTGTTACTGCCAAAGTCGTGATCAGGCCCTAAGACTGCAGCCGTAATAATTCATTCAATTTTATTGATTTTTTTTTAAATCATAGAAAACATTCCATAAAAAGATTTTTTAGACATACAATTAAGCTTGTTTCCACATAAAATTATTTTCCCCAGGTTTGAACCTTAAACAATGACATTAATAAAGACCATTTTTGTGCAAAAAACATGAATGAAACAGCATACAAATAATGAATTATTTTTCAAAATGTGTTAGCTTACAATTTTCTTACTTCTGAGTGGGTAACCCACCCCTAATATTAGTCCACAAATTATGTTTGGCAGCATTTAACATAAGAGGTCTTAATCTGTACGGGTTGTTGAACACGACAACAAGCTGGAATTCCGCAAACTCTCTAGAGAAGCTGTCCATGAGGTGTGAAGATTCAGGGTAAAAAGTTCTTATTGTCGATGAAGTTAGCATGGTGTTCAATCTCATGCTTGCTTTCATACATTTGAGAATGCAGAAGGTGCTGAAGACAGAGTAGGAGGAACTATTTGGTGGAAAACACGTGATTGTTTCTGGTCATCTCCTGCAGTTAACTCCTGTCAAAGGTCAACCTGTTTTTAAGATCATGCTTAGTAATGTATTTATATATTTTTTTATTTATTTATTTATATAGCGCCAAAGCCCACAGGCATCAGGGCGCACAATTAGACTCAGGATGGAGCATGAAGAACAGGATACAGCAAAGGGAGGCATAGTCTACAAGAATTTATCTGAACAGGAAGTTCTTCAATTGTTTATGAAAAGCGCAACAAGTTTACTTCATGTCGAACAGTTAAGGGTAAGGTATTCCATGCCTTGAGGGTTGTTGTTACAAAAGAGCGTCCGTTGTCCAAGGCACATCTTTCTTTTTGTGCATGTAAGTAACTTGGTCCCTGAGGACCTCAGGGTTCTGCTGGGTTCGTATTTGATTATTCTCTCAGCAAGATAGCCAGGTGCAGAGCCATACAGACATTTATGCACCAAGGTAAGTAGTTTGAACGGTATGCTGGATGTCACAGGCAAACAGTGTAGATCGCTCCACGGTTCAGAAACATGGGAGTTGCATGGCATTTTTTTGGGGTGTGGATAGCATCATTTTATAGCGCTTGTAGTGTTTAGAGGCTGGTTCTATCTGCACCTCCCAGTAAGGGGTTCACAAAATGATTCACAAAAGTGTATTGACATTGTAGGAAATGTGACCCTCCCATCATATTACCAATATCAGGAACTGTCTGTCAACATACGACAAGCTGCGGATTTTAAGTATGCAGATATTTTATAAGATGTCTGTTTGGGAGTGTTGAGAGGTGTGCACGCGAGGCCTTGGGAAGTAGGCTCATTTCTAACATCTGCAGTAAAGGATGCAGTACTTCTAGGGGTACATTGGATTTGCCACAAAGGAAACTAGAATGTGTTTGCTTGTCTACTGTTGCAAAATGTGATGGACTCAACTCTTTAATGATGGCAAGTGAGCATGAAGAAATTATATAATTAAAATGTGTATATGTTTTGGAAGGCAAAGCAAGGCCTTTATAATTAAATAGAAAAGCAAAAGCATGTTTCTCTGACTTGGAAAAGTCAACATCGCCAGCAGCAGGATTTGAATCAAATTTAAAATTGTGTGTCAAATCCGGAGTTATGTTGAGACGTAACTTCAATGTGGAGATTGGACTTGTTAATGGAATAATGGGAAGAGCAGTTGGTTTTGTGCATCATTCCAAAAGTATTTAGTTAAAGTTAATTCTTGTGCAGTTTGACCACATTAAAAAACTGGAGTTGGTAGTGATTACTTCTGTATGGTTTCAACTTTTCAAAGACATGTATGTCCAAAGGGCACAGTTCCCTCTGTGTTTTTCTTACGGCATCACAATGAACAAATTTAGATGTTGCACTAGTAGATGTTGAGGCAGACTTTAAGGAAGGCATGTCTTATGTGGCATTGTCTTGTGTGAGATGTTTGCTAGGGGATTATATTTAACAGTGTTTCGGAAGTCTAAAGTTGCTGCTGACGTGGAACGTGTTGTAGAGCACTCTGATACTGGGCCACAGGGGGAGACGCCCACATTTGAGGACATGGGTTCCTTCCATCAGCTGGAGTTCAGCCCCACCACACTCAGGGGTCCCATGAGGTCACCCACCCCATCTATGGCCGTGCTGAATACCCGCATGCAGCGGATGGAGGAGCAGCAGGCTACCCTCACCCAGCAGGTGGAGAGGCAGCTTGAGGAATCTAGGCTGCAGAGGGAGAGCTATAGCACCTCGGTGCGTCGCCTGTCAAGGTCTATTGGACGCTTTGCAAGCACAATAGTCACCCTTGCACGCCATGTGCGGGAGGGTAACGACAACACCTCCAGGCTCATAGAGGCCATGTTGATTGGGCAACAGGCAAATCTGGCACGGATGCCATCAATACCAGATCCAGTGCCATCCAACACCACCACCCCATCCAGCTCCACTACTGCCAGTCCAAGGAGGCGCTAGAGTAGGCTAACAGGGCTCTCGGGCAAGGTTGCACAGGCACAGAAGCGCACACGGAAGTGATGGCATGTGTGTGGGGCAGTGCAGGACACACGTGGACTCGAAGGGTGTGAGAGGGGTGGGCACGTTTGGGTGGTGGGGGAGGTAGTTTTGGGGGTTTCAACAATGGGGCCTGGGTGGGGGTGGGCACGTTTGGGTGGTGGGGGAGGTAGTTTTGGGGGTTTGAACAATGGGGCCTGGGTGGGGGTGGGTACGTTTGGGTGGTGGGTGGGCTCGGGTGTGCAGCTTCCCTAACCAATGCACCTCCTTCCCTGTTGTGTTTACATCAATATATCACCATTTGAAATCAAGACATACATGTGTGGACATTGATCATTTCATTGGCAGTGCAACTAATCATTTATTGTCGTCACCATGTTCGTGCATTGCTATAAATGTGCTGTGTCTCAAAAGTAAATGCGAATCAGGCCATCCTGTGCTCTCTGGCCATCAAGTGGACCCCCAGGGGGAGGTGGTGCCATCCCATCCCCATCTCCATCCCCATCCCCATCCCCATCTTCCTCATCTACGTCTGGTGGCATTGGGATGTTCCTGCGCAGGCATATATTGTGCAGCATGGCACATACGAGCGTGATTTTACCCGTCTTCACTGGGCTGTACAGCAGTGATCCGCCAGATCTGCTCAGACAGCGGATACGTGCCTTCAGCAGTCCGAATGTCCTCTCAATCATTCCACGTGTGCGGACATGTGCCCTATTGTATGCCTCTTCATGCCTGTTCCTTGGTCTCTGTACAGGTGTCATCATCCATGGCGTGAGTGCATATCCGGCATCACCTACATGGGATGTAGATGGGGGAACATGTCAGTGTTTGTGGCATCATGTACTCATCTGATGCTGTGCAATCTTGCATCATTGTTCATTCATGCATATGTGCCATGCAGTGTTTGGAGGTGTATATTGGGCATCAGAATGTATGTCGGAAACTGGGTATCGGCCAACACATTAACGTGCATGGCTACTGTGCCCTGCGGGTGACATTCGTCACAGTGCAGTGCTGTCCACACATGGCAGAGTGACTCCACTGTACTGAAGTAGTAAATGCACGATGTCTCATTTACAGGCATCTCGTGCATTTTGAGGGCAGTGTTTCATTTGAGGGTGGGTGTCTGCAGTGGCACAAGGTTCATGGGACAGTGACGGGATGGGCTGTGGCAGGGTGTGCACGGGCACATTGTGGTGACCTGTCATGTCTTCCTTTGAGATGTTTGGTATCCGCTGTGTATTTGACAGATGGAAGGGGGGTGATGCATGTGAGGTCACAGCGGCACACTCACAATGCTCATTGGCCTGGACACACACACACCACTTCGACAGGGTTGGAGCATTGTCAGCTGTACTCACCCAATAGCCATGTGCTTTGTCCAGCATAGCGTTCCATGTACCGTGGCAACGTGGAATTCCGCAGTACCATTGAGTCATGGGTTGAGCCTGGGAAACGTGCGCAGCAGTGTGTGATCAGTTGCATGGCATCACATACCATCTGTACATTCAACGAGTGATACTGTTTCCTATTGCGGAACACCAGCTCAATTGCATGTGGTACTGTCAGCTCAACGTGGGTGCAGTCAACTGCGCCTATGCAATTTGGCATGCCTGCTATGGCATGGAAGGCCAACGTGGTGGCAATGACCTCGGGGAGGGTGCGAGGTAGGGCTATGTGTTCCGACACATGGCGCAACAGGGCATCCAGTACCTGTACCAGGATTTTTGAAAAACAGGGTTGTGATATGCCGTGCAGCTCACCAACCGTGTGTTGATAGGTGCCAGTGCCAAGGAAATGCAGTACTGCCACAACCTTCAGGAGGGGGGAGATGGCGGTGGGGGTGTCAATTTGGCTGCTGATGTCGTCCTCATCATGGCGGTGATGTGCAGTATTGTTGCACGGTCCAGCCGGTATAGTGTGTGGATCTGTCCTGGGATGAGGTTTCAGGGTGAGGCCCTGATGCGTAGTATTGCTGGCTGCCTGCGGGGTAGGGCCAGCTGGAGAATGGGGTTTGCCATAGGTGCAGGGTTGGCTGGTTGCCGCCTGCGCCTCCTCCGCCTCCTCCTCCTCTGCGCCATTACTGCCATCATGTGCAGTGCTGCCTGTTGGTTGAGTAGGCCCAGTCCCAGTGCTACTAGAGCTGCTGCCTGCATGGTTCTGTGTTGTGTTGGGCTGGGTGTGGCCCTTTTGTAGGCTCCCAGTGGGCTGCTAGGTCCAGCTGGGCTGATTTGGTGCACCTGTGCCCTGATTCAGTTCAGCAGGCAGTGTTTAACGTCATGTTCGCGGTGGCGGCGGTACCGCCACCGTGATCACGGTTTTAACGCCATTTTTCTGGTGGTGTTTCCATGTCCGCGCTAGTTGTGATGCTCGCAGTGTTTCGTGTTGCCGGTAACGGAGGGGTTTCTGTGCAGACGGACTTAACAGAACACTTAATTCCGCGGTGGCGGATGGGGGTGGTGCTATTTCCGGGGCCGCGGGTCATGATTGGGTGGACGTGGAAACGGTGCCGGTATGGTTTTACCGACAGTGTTAATTCCGGACCGGAGTACTTGTAATGAGGCCCAATGTCTTGGCCTGTCGAGGGCACCTACCATACAGGGATACTGGAGAATGTGCATACCTTCTTGACTACGAAGCATGAGGGCCTGAAATTAGAGAAGCAGCTAGATATCTTAGCACTCTGGTGAATATATGAAAAAGGCAGGAAGTGCCATAGCATTAAAATTGTGGAAGAGGTTGCCAGAAAAGGATGGTGTGGGAGTTCCTTCTGCATTGCCCCCATATGGGTTCTATCCTTTGTCCCCCACTGAGGGGTATACAGACCCTGAGTTCATACCTCCAGTTTCCAAGATGGGTAACAGTTAGCGCCTTCATCAGTTAGAGGTTCTAAGAATTGGTTTCTTGAAGGAAATGGAAAGGTAATGCCTTCAACGGTTTGGGTGGCAGAGAGGTTCCAAATGGAGAACAGGAACGGAGCAACTCCCCCAACCGCTAGGTTATCAGATAGATTAAGGGTGGAGGAGTGAGATAAAGTGGGATTGGCAGCTAGAAATGCAGTTAGAGAATTGAGAAGGAGGGAGGTCAGGCCTTTTTATGCTAGTACAGAGTATATGCTGCAGGAAGTGGGGGAGACACACAAGCAGACAAAATAAAAGAAGCACTGAGGCTAGTGGAGGAAGAGATAGTGCTGCTATGGCAACAAAGAGATGAACCATGGGAACAGGAGGAAAGACAGATAAAGGATGTAGAAGAAGGAAGGTGGAGGCTTGGGAAGGTTCTTGTGAGGCTTGATAAATCAGTTATCAGAAGGGTTGAAACAGACATGGAGGACAAGGATACTGCCACAGGTACAGGGTCTGAGCAGTGAGGATGGGAGACAGCACCCTATGGTAGTGCTGATTATGCTTCCAAGCCTTTAGAAGGATTAGGGGATGTGGTAGCTGAAGTAGATGATGAAGAGGAAGAGGATTGGGATGTCGAGTAGAGAGAGCAGGGTGTAGTCACCCTACCTTGCGCTCCAGTAGCAGCGATAGGTAATACACCAGGGAACTATAGGACACGACAGGGCACTCGCATGGTTGTAGAAAGTAGTAGAAGGGAGATGGGGGAAGCCCCATATAAATTGTGTAACTCAGTTACTCCAGAAGGGTCAAGGAAGGGCTTATTATGTATGGACAAGAATACCCTGATGAAGACACTCCCTTCACTCACTGCAGGAGCGGGGTAGTGGATTTATGCATTGGAAACATACCCCCAGTACCACTTTGGCCATAGAGGATATAAAAGATGTAGAGAGCAGAGATGGGAGAAGGGTGTAATCAAAATGTGGCAATTTGTTATCACATGCTCAAGAAAGGACTCCCTAAGGAAGTCCATCATGATTTAGATAAGGTGGTAGGAATGGAGGCCAAGAGTTGGTCAGAGATTCAAGAACATATTGTGCATTTTTGCAAAAGATTGCAAGAAAAAGAGTAAGAAAAGTGTAGAGCAGGCACAAAAAGTAGACAAAAAGCACACAAAGCAGATACCAAGCTTGTTCAAAAGAAATTCGCAAAGAATTGTATAGAAGGGTCAGGTATTACAAATTCTATGGTGAGACAGCATGGCAATCCGGACAACAGGGACACAGCGAATGGGTTATGACACAGGGGGGGTGGACGGGTATGTTCCTGGTCAAAGGCCAATGAAAGAGTTTCCAAGGGGCAGGGGAGATTTCCACAAGGGAGCGGGAGTTGGGTTCATAGGAATGGGTCCCCAGTTTAATGGACCAATGGGAAACAATTATGGAGTATTATATGAGATTCCGTGTTGGCCGTGTGGAAGGTTGGGACACCTGCAACGAGATTGTGATGAGCGACTAAAGTATTTAAAATAGGATTTCAGCAGATTTAAGCCCGACCCTGCCATATGCCCCAGGTTGTGTGCAATTGCAGCCAGCATGGGTTGAACACATCTCAGCAACTGGTGCTGCACAGACCTTTGGAATCCCACCAATCATGCCAGCACAAGCATCGGTGCAGACGTGGGACAAGAATCCTTTACCGCGCAGAACGATTCCTCATTATAAAACAGCAAGTGTATTTGGAGGAATCCTTTTCCTCTCCCTGGTACTAATATGTACAAGGGTTATGATAGCCCACAAGGATCTCTGATATGTCCAGTCGTGTCAATTACCACCAGAACCCCGGATAGGTGTGCAAGCAAGTGACTAAACATTCTCATTCGTCGTCAACACTGGGGTTACAAAATTTTGCATTAACGACGGTGATTTTTCCTTGTCAGGCAAAACAATGGACACACAGGGATTCTCTGGGGCTATCCTGTTGGTTCCTTATACTGAAGATATTCATATTAAGGTAGGTACTCAAAATATATCAGCCCCTTTGTTGTATTGTAAGGATACCTCTGGGGAATCTCTTGGTTAGAGGAATAATACCTCTGAGGAGGTGCAGCTGGAAGTTTGACTTCTTAGAGACGTCAGAGATGTGAGTAGAAAAGGAAAGTGTGGAGTCAAAGATGACCCAGAGGTTCTTAGCCTGACAGGTGGGATCAGGAAGAGGACCATGGGAGGCCAGCCAGAGAGTAACAGGAAAGGAAGGTGCAGGTGTGCCAATGAGGAGGATCACCATCTTATTGGCATTAAGGCAGAGGCTGATGGTGACACACCATTCCTGAATTGCAGACAGACAGTCAGAGATGAGAGCGGGAGAAGAGGTGGAGGAAGGGTGCCTGAAAACAAGCTGAGTGTCATCCCCATAGCACTGAAAGTTGGAGCAGAAAGCAGCAGTGGGCGAGAGGTGCCAGGTATTGGTTGAACAGCCAGGGAGAGAGGTTAGATCCCTGGGGAACACCACAGGTGGAGAGTGCGATGGAGGACAGGAAGGACCCAAGTTGGACCTGGGAGAGTCGGTTGGAGAGGAAAGAGGTCAGCCAGGCCAGGGCCTGATCAGTGATACCGAGGTTATCACGGGGGCAATTGAGCAGATTGGCACGGTTGACCATGTCAAAGGCAGAAGAGAGATAGAGTAAGATGAGGACAGAGTGTAGATTAGAAGCAAGGTTGGAGAGCAGGTCTTCACGGATGTTCAGGAGAGCAGTTTCTGTACTTCTGGATGCTCTGAAGCCAGACTGATGGTCATGGAGACAACCAACAGATTCCCTGTGGAGGTTCAGCTGGGAGATGACCAGCTTTTCCAAGAGTTTGCCCAGGAAAGGAGTAATGGAGATCGGGTGATAGTTACCGGGCGGGAGGGGTCGGCTGAGGGTTTCTTGAGAAGAGGGTGCACAGGAGAGGGCTACAGGGGGAGGGGAAGGCTCCAGTGGTGCAGGAGTGGTTGCAGAAGTTGGCCAGGGCAGGAGCGAGGCTGTCATTATGGTCCTTGATGGTTTTGGAAGAAGAGGGAATAACCTGTTTTGACTAGACCTTCATAAATCAGACTTGTCTAGAAATCTCATCAGGGGAGAACAGCGGAAAGGAAGAGATAGAGGGTGCTGAAGGAGGGCCAGTGGTAGCGGAGAGAGAAGCAGGAAGAGGAGGAGAGGATGAAAGGGTGGACAGGATGTCCTGGGTTGTAGAGATGTAATGAGAAGCCAGGGCCCTGCATAGGGGCTGGGAGGGGACAGTGGTTGTAGAGACTGTAGCAGGATTGGCCATCTCCTTGCAGATTTTAAGGAGTTTGGCAGAGTTGTTAGAGGCGGGCTTGGATGTGGGCTCTCTTCTTTGTGTCTTGCCAAATAGCGATAGAGGGAAGTACCGCAGAACATGTTCATCGTTAGTAATACAATGCCATATTGGAAGGAGGATTTGAGAAAAGTGCCGGACCATTTGTGGACCAGCAATCCTCATGATTTGGTGCTGCTGATGAGTGTTGGAGCGGTAAAGATCAGATTGAAACTTGGTGCAAAATTACCATGCGTTAAGCAGTATCCCATGTCCCGGGAGGCAAACAGAGGGATTTACAAGACCTTTATGGAACTGTAAAATCATGGCATAATACAACCTTCTGTGTCCCCATGCTATACGGCTATTTACGCTGTGAAGAAAGTGAAGGGGTCCAGTTGGAGAATGGTGCAGTATTCACTGTAATATCCCTACTGGGTCCACCCACTTTACAGTGATTGATTTGAAGAATGCATTTTTCTCTGTTCCCTTAGACCCTGCTTCTCAGTTGGTCAGAGATTTGAGCACACAAGGTTGCCCCATGGATACTGCAAATTGCTGAGTGTCTTTAACAGGGTGGTTCAGATAGATTTGGGGAATTTGCATGTGTTCAGCACCGTAATTCAGTACGTGGATGATTTATTCGTCTTTAGCACTTCAGAGGAGCAGTATCGAGGAGACTCTATAACGCTCCTTGCCCTGCTCGTGAGGTGGTATAAAATGGACAAAGAAAAATTGCAGTATTGCCAGACAGAGGTAGTGTTCAAACAAAACTTTATTTGGTACTACTAGCCATAAAAGCATCATTACATTATCAACAGAATGAGGAATTAGAGAAATTTAAAAGGTAAAACATATATAATAAATACAGATATTATCTGCAAATTGGTCAGACAAGAAATAAAACATAAAGGATTATCAAAACCAGTAGTAACACGGCTTTGTGGAGAAAGTGTGTGATGTAATAAACTTTATTCAGATCAATTGTACTTTTACAGTATGCCACAGCTGCTTCTGTTTGCCTGATGCCCCTTAACTTAAAAATGGTCACCAAATAGCATCTCCTGAGATCCAAGAAGCCAGGACAAAAAAGTAAAAAAATGCTTCACTGATTTAACCATATTGGTATACACTTTACATTGGACAACTGGTGGACTCGACCATTTTGCTGTAAAAGTGGCCACTTTACGTGTGTTTGTGTGGAGCTGAAGAAATAGGGCACAAGCATACCCAGGTACCACACAATCCAAATGGGGCTCAAAGCCTTATGTCGGCCCTCTCCATATTCCTGATTGTGGCATCATGACACTTTGATTGAATTATTTTCTTGGCCCTAGGGGTAACTCCATAGGGTTGAACCAGAACAATGACAAATGCATATCTTGAAGCCCTTCTCGAATATGCCTAAACCAATTGAGGGAGCCTGACCCAGGTACATTCTGCACATGTTTAATAACCTCCCTATATTTTACAAGTTCCGGTGTGCTCCAAAGTGTTACCTGGAATAGTAATGGCTTACTTGCTACCACTTCATGCAAGGGCTTGAGATCACATTCTGAATGTAAGCTGGCCGTTGGGGCTCCCTTTGGTTGCATGAGTAAGGACCTCAAGAAACAATTATCAACCACAAGCTGTGCACAAGCGCAATGACACCACAATTCAGCTCCGTAAAGGGGTGCCGCCCATGCATGGGCTTGTACAAACTAAGGACGGGTGAGAATGCAGCTTTCCCATGCTTATTAAAGAAATGACGTATTCCAATACTTTACTTTTCTAAGGTGACCACAGCTTTGTTAAAGTGGACTGACCATGATAAATCTTCTGTAAACCCAATCCCTGAATTGTCATAAGAGCATACCTGTTCTAAAACACACTCTTCAATTGAAATCCTCAAGCTGCTTTTCTTGCTACACTTGCGACCAAACACCACCATCTTAGTTATCCCTATGTTGAGCTCCATTGAAAGTTGTTCACATGTTTTCACAAAAATGTTCAAATTGTATGGCGTCTTTTCCACTAGCTAACATTCCTTCTATTATTATATTTATTTACAAGCAAAATAAGAGGGGGCGAGAACACATTCTTGCCAATCTCCCCTTTCACTGGAAAATATCAGGTGCTCTCCCCACATAACCGAGGCTCCATTGTTAGTATAGAGTGATTGGATGTTGAACAGCAACAGCCCATACGCCCCCTTACTTGTCAACACTGACCACAGTTTACAACGGGAAACGCGATCGAATGCTGTGCGTAGATCTGCAAAAAAAGCATAAATCCTATTATGCTGAAGGGAAACATATTTTGCCAGGATTGCATACACCGTGCTAATGCCGGTCTGAAATCCGTCCTGTAAGTAACTTATATGGTTACCCTCAACAGTCCAGCACTGTTAACGTGACAGCAATGCCTTATCATAGACCTTTACCACTACATGTAGCAGCAAGATCTGTGTATAGTTGCAGGGGTTTTTTCTGTCTCCTTTTTTGTAAAATGGTATAATAATTGCATCACACCATGATTGTGGGGCAACTCCCATCCTTGAGACATAATCAAATACACGGTTCAGCAAAAGAACACAGCTAGAAGGTTGATCCTTTAACGAGTCAACGGGAGCTCTATCTGGCTGGGTGCTTTCCCACTCCCAAGCCCACCAATAGCCTCTTCCACTTCAACAACTGGAAATTATAAAGGGGGTTCTGCATGCTCTGTTTTAGTATACTGCTGCAATGGGCCATATGTCTCATCCTGACCCAATTTATATAGTTTGCTAAAGTGATTGTACTATTCATCTTTTGTGACTGGAAACAGGTCCTACCAATTTCACCTCATTACCACCAACCAGCCTCCAAGAAATCACCTAATCACCATTCAAACTATTAGACAATATTTCATCCCACTTGTTTTTAATATGTTGTGAGTTTTTATGGGCTATTACTGCCTTGTAGCCTGACCGGATACTACTTAGGTGTAGTTTACCAATCAGAGCTATGTTTTTAAGACCTGTTTTGCTTTCAAACATTCTTCATCAAACCATCCCTTGTACTTTCTAATTTTGCTGGTGTGTTTTAGAAAATAGAACGACAAGATCTTCACCATGTCGGAGTATGGGTCTCCTTCACTGGGAGACATAGGGCTTCATTACAAGTGCGCCGGTCCAGAAACAACAGTTCCGGTAAGCTTCCCGGCACCGTTTGTTTCGGACCAGCACACTACGGGTTTGCCTGCCAAAGCCGCTGTGCCTGACAGGGCTGACCCTGCTGGGCACAGCAGCCAGGTTAGGCAAGCCGCCACGGAACCACCGGCACCATTAACAACAGTGCCGGTGCTTCCGTGGTCCACATTCCCAAATGGGGACTTACAAATTGCTGGTGCCTGACTACCCGGACCACCGGGGTTGTAATTCCCTTGGTGTTACCGGGAAGTAAGGCCCCGGTAATTCATTCTGAGTCCGGCGACAACCCGCCGGTAGCCCCGGCAGGGTTACCACCAGACTTGAATGAGGCCCATAGAATCTGCCAAACAAGTGCTTGCTATATAAAAATCAATACTTGCATACATCTTTGGCTTGACCACAATCTGCTCCATTGTAGACCATTTTAAAACCTGTTTTGCGTTACCAGTAACTACGATGCCACTCTTACCCCTCTGCTCATTAGGTTTGTTGCCTCCTCCCCACACAGGGTGTAAAACACAACTCAGCGGGTGGTGATCGCTATCACTGGGCCTGATAACTTCCATACTGACATGCGCTTCCCAATCAGCCACGTCTATCAGAATGTAATCTATCTGTGAGCTGCCCTAATACCCTTCAGATGTAATCGCTGCTGGCTTGTCCGGGAGGACCCTCCCATTACAGGAGCGCAGACCTACCTCGCACACTAGCCTAGTGGCCTCAATGGCACGGGGTGGAGCCTAGGGGTTCTGAGAGATTCTAATTTTTTAATCCCAAATGTTACATCTTGGTCGTCCTATAGGTAGTCCAGCACATATATGGGTTCATATTGTACATCAAAATCACCCATAGCCATAATTAAGTATTTGTTGGAATTCTGGATTTCCCCAATCATGTGACACATATTGTAAGACTCTCCATGGGGGCACTCCCACGTGGTATATTGTAAATATTAAAAATAAATATATGTTTCCCACTTGGATTGGTCACCTCAAGGCACTGGAGATACTCAGTCCCTGTTGACAGTACCTTTACCACAAGATCTAGAGTAGGACTAATCAAAACAGCAAGCCCTCCCTTAGGTCTACCTAGTGCCTTTTGTTGCACTTAGACTGAAAGATCTGAACCCCTGCAACTCAAACGTATCCATTGCCCATGTTTCTTGGAGACTGACAAGGTCGAACTGATGAATAAAAACAAACCCAATCTGAGTCCTGCATGAGCCTTTTCACCCCTGCCACATTCCACGACAATACCTTCAAATTCTTAGGGGTCGGAACCTCAACCTGTGGCGGCCATTGGGACTGTTGAGCCAGACGTGGGAAGTTCTTATTAATAGTCCCAGCCAGTCAGTCTACCTCATCTACTAAATCGGCAGACCCATCCAAAACTCTTGATGACATACTCGGTGTGCTGGGGGCACCAGGGATATGGGGAATGGGCGATGGTAATCTAGGTCTTACAGAAATATTAGTACATAATGGAGGGCATGATTTCCATTCGATTGTGAGCAACCCCTCAACCAAGTTTGTGTTGACCAGAATAATCTGAATAAAATCTCGGTTCTCCAATGGCCTCCTACCTCTCACACACTACACAATGTCCTCCTAGATTAAAAACGTACAACCTCTGACATGCCGCAATCAATGTGTGGATTTATTCACCAATGACGATTGGTCCTCAAAACAACTGTCCCCCAGTCATTGAAAATCATACATAAACACATCCCTTCCATTGCCCCAAGCAGTTCGATCCATGGTTCTTCCTTCCAAGAGGGATATACGCCTGTAGGCACCCCTAGCATCATCAGGATGCCAATCAGTCCTAATGTTCCTATAAACGCTGTCTTTTGGCATAGCCTGCGTGAGTTGTTGAACGCCTAAGGTTGGTCCATTCTTACTAATGCACTCAGTCCCACCGGTGGCTAGCCCAAGGCCCTTAGTATGCATCTCAAAACGAGATCCTTCCTTCGTCCTTGGAATGAATGTTCTTAGCACCGGACAACACTAAGGGCCTCATTACACGGTAGGTGGTAAGGGTTTACCGGTACCGGTAAGGGCACCGGTACCGGTAAACCCTTACTGCCTTACTACAAGGTCCCTTTGCGTTAAAGTTGGGACCCGCAAAGGGACCTTGGTGCTAATTACGGTACTGTAATTAGCCCCTTCCCCATTCCCATTGAGCCCTATGGGGCAAAAATGGGAATGGGGAAGGGCCATGGAGAAAGGGGGAATTACCGCCCCGCCAACCTTGGAATAGGGTGGCAATTCCCCTTTTTTCCATGATGGTACCAGTATGGTACCGGCGGAAACCATGGTGCTAATAGCACCATGGTTTACTGCTTACCGTGTAATGAGGCCCTTTATCTCCTAGCACTATGGGCAATTTAGCCAAGCTGTCAGTCTTGGTTACTATACCCTTGGCATAAACTGGGAGATTTGACTGAGCAGCCCCTGAGTCAATGGCTGTTACGAATTTTGCCATTTCTTTCAGAGTTCGCAGTTCATTGGTAATATTATTCAAGACAGCAATTATTTCACTAAAAGAGTTTGCGCTGTCAAGCAAAGGAGGTTACATTCAATAGGCCCCCTTCCTGGACAAATATCAGGGCCAGAGATTGGGATCACATAGTTACTGCCAGCACTCTGATTGGAGCGGTATGTTACTGTGAATATTTCTAACGGGTCCACTACTTTCTTACCCTTAATGTAAATGGACTCACGTACCGAAGTAGATAAACCAGGGTGCCCGGTCTCGATGGGGACCTCAGATATAGCTGTGAAATCGGTCACAATAAAATTTACACTACAGTTAGTATTCACAAAACGCCCTTCTGGCATCGAGATAACACCCTTCCTAACATCAGCAGGGAAAGCGGAACCAATAGCCTCAATGTCTCCTAACAGGTCTTTGATTTATGTTATGAGTGCATTGACATCGTTGATGGGTTTCAGTATTTTGAATAGTCTTGTATGGCCCTCCACTGGGGAGATGGGATTAACCGCTTTTCTTTTACCCATGACGCGAATTTCCAACAGCCCCCACTAAATGGCCCTCAATGCCATCACAAGTTCTGCAGAATGCACGGACACAGCAAATGATGTAAAACAACAATCAATATGGGCTCACAATCTATACGAATAGATGAATTGTGCAAACATGCAATCTGTGCAAATTGGCAGTCTGTGCAAACAAGCAATCTCTGCAAATTGGCAGTCTGTACAAACGAAGAGTCTACCCAAAAGAGCGGTTTGTGCAAATAAGCTATTTGTGCAAAGGATTATCTAACAATTTGTGCGATTAATAGAAACGAACAATTGAGTTAATTTCTAATTACTGTTGATCATTGATAATTGACAGAATGTCAATAAAACTGTCTTTAAAAACCACTCTCTGCCGATCCGAACCAGGTCCTCCAACAATAGGGAGGAACAAAGTATGGTCAAACAAACAAACAGTACTTGAAGTTCCTGGGTAATTGGTGCAACATAAAACCCTCAGATTATCGCACTCTGACACTGAAGCCAATGCTGGGTCATTCAAACGTGCTAGCATTCTGTCACAATCCTCACAGCACCCCAAAGCCAGTCGTAAATAGAAAAAGAAACAGCGGCGCCCTTCTCGCTTGGTCGGGGCAAGGGCAACGGTTAAACTTCACGTGGCTCTTCCTCCCCAGGAGAAGAGGCATCGCTACACCTGACAGATACAGCGGGTAGCAGAGACTCCCTATGGACGCTATGCTTGCGCCCCTCCAAGCCGCTCCACACAATGCCTGGTGTTGCTACGGGCAGAACTCAATGCTCGCAAGCAAAATCCACAAAGTCGTTTTTGACCACCAAGCGCCAAATCCCTACAGTGCCAAACACTGAAGTGTGCCAAACACTGCAGTGCAGCAAACACCGCAGTACACCTTTGACACCGCAGGCTTCACCCTAGAGGGTCATCACAGCCCTTTTAAATTCCAGGAGGCGTGGCCAGGTAATTTAGCTCCAGAGGTATCTCCTACGGTGCCAAGCACCGCAGTGCGCCCTTGACACTGCGGGCTTCTACCTGCGGGGTCCTCACAGCCATTTTTAATTCAGGGAAATGTGGCTAGGTAATTCAGCTCCTGAGGTGGATCCTACGGCACCAAACACATCAGTGTGCCCTTGCCACTGCGGGCTTCACCGTGCGGGATACTCACAGCCCTTTTGAATTTGAGGAGGCGTGGCCAGGTAATTCAGCTCCCAAGGTGTCTCCTATGGCATCAAATGCTGCATTACGCCCTTGATTTGAAAAATGCATTTCTCTCTGTTCCCGTACACCTTGATTCTCAGTAGCTCATGGTTTATCTATCATGGTCAGAGATTTGAGCACATGAGGTTGCCCCAGGGGCACTGTGAACCTCTAGGTGTCTTTGACAGGGTGGTTCAGATGGATTCGGGGAATTTACATGTGTCCAATACTGTAATTCAGTACGTGGACAATTTATTAGTCATTAGCACTTCAGAGGCACAGTATTGAGGAGACTCAGTAACTCTCCTCACGCTGCTCACAGAGAAGAGGTACAGAGTGGACAAAGACAAATTGCAGTACTGCTAGACAAAGGTAATATATTTGGGGCAGGTAATTTCGCCTGCAGGAAGAAAGGTAATGCCAGAGAGAGCCATTGCAGTTCAGAATACGCCTCAGCTAGTGACGGTGAAAAAGATGCAGCAGTTTTTGGGGCTCTGCATTATTGCATATTATGGATCTTCAATTGATCTAGTTATGTGAGGGTCTTACTGCAAGGACTCAAGGAAGCTCAGAAGGTAAAAGGTCCAATAGAGTAGTCTGAGGAATTGGGGACTTGTTTTCGGGAACTCAAGGCTGCGATCAGCAATGCTCTAGTCTTGATGATCCCGAATTACAAGAAGCCATCTTATCTTTTTTCACATTCAAATGGGCAGGTGATAATAGCGGTCCTTACCCAGCAAACATCACTAGGCCACATAACATTAGCGTACTACCACAGACTCCTAGACCCAGTGATGCAGGGGCAGTTTCCTTGTGAGAAAGCTCTTGAGGGAGTGGCTTTTGTGATTCAAAGGTCTTCAACCATTAATATGGTTCCCCGGTGACATTTTAAGTGGAGCATGCAGGTTTTGCGATTTTAGAAAAGTCTAAGTCCACATTAATAGCTCAGAGAGTTTCAGGGTATGAGGTTATTTTGTCAAATGCATTGATTCATCCTGTGACATTTGTAGCTGAGCCAGTGCAGCCTGAGGACATTGTTCACGATTGTGCCACATATGAGGAAGAAAAGGAGGAGAGGATGAATGTGAAAGAGCATTCCCTGGAGGGGGGTGAGATGATTTTTGTTAATGGGTCTTTAAACATCAACCAGGAGACGGGTGAAAGGCATATGGATACAGCTGTTGCAGGCCTTGTAAATGGGGAATATCAGGTCAGACTACTGCCTTCTCATTACTCTCCACAAGCGGCAGAACTAGTGGCGCTCATAGAGGTGCTAGGTATCACTAAGGGGGAGGTGGTCACTGTTTTTTCTGACTCCGCCTATGTCGCCTCCACCCTCCATTCTGGGTTATCAAGATGGCAGAGAAGAGGGTAAATGGGGAATATCAGGTCAGACTACTGCCTTCTCAGAGAAGAAGGTTTAGGAGGTCTGTTGGGTCCCCTGTGAAGCATGCTGCACTGCTATCACAACTAATTAAAGCATTAACTTTGCCAGTAGAGATAGGTTTAGTTAAATGTGCTGCCCTCAATAAACATACTAATTCAATAGCTCTTGGGAATGATGCCACAGACAAGGCGGGGAAGGAAGCAAAGTATTTACCTTTTACAGATTCCCAGAAAATGGAAACTGTATCCCAACAGGTACAGTTACCAGCCCCATACACAACAGTCTTGATGCTTCAACTCATAGAGATGCAAGGGAAAGCCCCTAGAGAAGAACAGGAGCTCTGGAAAAAGAGGATGCATTCTCTCACCACTGGAGTTTCTTTGGAGACAGGTGGTGATGGGGAAGGTTGTAATGTCTGTAGTGCTACTTCCTTTGGCTCTAGAGCAACTACACTACCTGTTGCATACTATTTGGAGCCAAATCGCAGCAGAGGAATGGTTTATCCCTAACTTAAAGAACAGGTAAATAGATGTGTAGCAAATTGTGTAGTGTGCAAGGATTTCAATCTCAGAAATACCATGAGGTCGGTGAGGGGGGGTCTTGGCCATGCCCTCTGATCCATTCAAGGAGCTCCACATCAATTCTGTGGAAATGATTATGAGGTGCAGTAATTTCAGATATTTAATTGTAGTAGCTTGTCCATTCTCCCGGTGGCTTGAGGTTGGTCCCTGTGTACATCGTGATGTTAAATCGGCAGCAAGCTTTCTGGTGAGAAGTATTTCCAAGGTGGAGAATTTGTGAGGTCCTACAATCTTACAACGGAAGACACTTTTTTAATGCTTTGCTCACAGAAATCACTTTGCTTTTGGGAATCAATCATGGCTGTGCTCGGTGTATCATCTGCAGGCCAACGAGATTGTGAAGAGGTATTTAGGGCCCAATTAGTCAAACTTTGCAATGAATTAAAGAAGTCCTGGCACTATTGCATGCCACTGGTGTTATTTTACTTGCGAAATCAGCCAGGGAAGGACCACCACTTGAGCCCTCACAATATATCATGACTGGCTGTAGGCTACACACCTTTCTCACTTACACACATGGCATCAGATGCACACAAGACTTTTGCGGTCCTAAGGGTGGTGTTTAGGGAGTACCTTAGGTCTTTAACAAAAAGTGTTAAGGTTGTATCTTCACAGGTTGTGTCTTCTAACCAACAGACAATAGGAGAAAACGGCGAGACTGCCAACGATCAACTCAAGATACCACCTATCCCGGAAGACCAAATCTATGTCCGCATTTGTCTGCAATTCTAGATGATTTCTGAACCTGTGAACAAAATGCATATAGATAGTTGTCTCCAGCCCGGTGAGGTTTGTGCAGTTTCTCTACACTTCATGTGCCCATTTTTGTAATCCCTGAGGAACATCTAGTTTTGGCACATCCAAAGCTTGAAGTTACATCTGTGCAACCTATGTCCTGTGTGCCCAGTGCGTCCCTTTCATCTTATATGGAAAAATGAAAGACTATGTTTGGCGGAGAAACGCAGGAACATTTGTAGCGTAGGAGATGATCCAACTACCTTTCAGCAGTATCATCAAAAGCTTTAGTGAACATTCCTAATCGATACCAGCTGTTTAGCTGCACAAGACCTTCTTCGCCTCTCTTCTGGCACCTGGCACCCAAGCAGCGGTCAATGGCAACTGGCTCCAGATGACCAGACACAAACTTTGCTTTTCACGATAACTTCTGAGTCAGCATTTAGTACCATAGAAGAGTTGCAGGCAATGAGGCTCATAACCTTTCAGAACCGGCACATACTTGACCTCCTGACAGCAATAGAGGGTGGAGTATGCTTTTGGGAGCATCTGCTATACATTTGTGCCTCCCAATGGTACAGAGAATGGTACCATCACATGAACCATTGCTGCCTCGCATAAGCTCAACGTGATCATGGAGACTGAGGCTGGGATCACCAATGATGTGTGGATCAACTCCCTGTTTTCTTGAGTACCTTCCTGGATGAGCCTCGCTGTAAAGATTCTGTTGCCGATTTTTGTCTTTTTTTTAAATCCTTTTCTGTTCCTGTCAAATGCTCTTACGATGTTGCTCTGTACAGGTATCAACAGCTGCTGCCATGATGACTATAACTCTGTCCAAGTCTAGGGTCCCCATCACTTCATACCATATGGGTACTCAAACTGAAATTGTGTTGTGTCCTCCATCAAATTGGCATACTTGTGTAGAACAGCGGGTAGATTGTAGAAAAGGTGGATGGACGCGTTGGAATTGTTTGGCGGAGAAGTATGTTCATATTGGTACTGGTATGGGGGATGGTTGTATGGTAGTTCCCCAAGAAGTTGATTATGATTTATTAGTTAAAGCTTTAATTAAAGAGGGGTATGTTGGGGTGATCAGGAAGGGTCCCTATGATTATGAGGGGTTGATGTTGCACGTGCCATATTTAAGACTGAGGGTGGCAGTGAACTGGATGTGATGTTGCAATTTTATATGTATCGAGTGTGGGTAATTATGGATGGGATATATTACTTTTAGTGTTACTGTTTGTATAAAAATGATAAATATTAGACGTGCCCGTGTGTAGAAAGATTTAATGTTAAAACCACACATTTAACATGAATACAATCTACACACGGCTGCTCTGAAGTACGTGCATACTAGATGACAAAGACATGCAGCGATAGGCCTGTTCTGAAATCCTGTGGTAAAGAAGGATTAACATTTATAAGACATACACACGGGTGAACATATAATAGAAGTTTAATAATGAGTTTAAATAAATCTGCATACAGTGGGGTTTTGTGAGTTTATTCAAACTTTGCACTTAAGTATTTGCATGATGAATTTTAGGTAGCTGGGAGATTCTGGTTTTGCAGGCTTGGGGGTTGACAGAGGAAGAATGAGTCATCCTGTAGAAGGTCAACCATCGAGCAGGACATAGGTTTATGGTTTAACCATTCCGCAAGGAGCAGATGTAATCTGGCCCATTGCATTGAAGTCACCTAGAGGGGTGTGACTATTTGTTGGGCCAACAATAAAGATGGGGTGCAAGGCCAGGGCGTCCAGTGTTCAAATGCTTTCTCAGGGTGAAACTTGAGGCTGTATATGTTGGAGTGGTGGTAGCATACATTAGAATGTCTTAAGAGGATCCATGGGGCTAGGGCAGATGAGATTGCAATCAGTAATTCAAAGAAGCAGTTTATTTAGTCCTTCCTCATATTGATAAGATATCAGAGTGGACCATGTGCAATTAAACTCAAGGTTAAAAGGCTATAGGCCAGTTGTTACTAAGTAATGAATTATGTTATTTGTGAATGTTTCATTATACCATGATGTCACAACCTACCACTGACCAATCCCTTGCAAAGGTGGGCTTGGAACACAATAAAAAGATGGTCGTAAAGATTGTTGATGACCAATGAGAAAGAATGAATTGAGAAAGATGGAACTTCTTTGTAAATGTTTTGTCCAATCATGTTTATGGGTGGGTGGTAATAAAATATCTGGGAGTGTTTTAAATGTTGCTAAAATGTATACACATGTATCAATTGATGTGGTTCATTTAGACTTGAGTTGATTTGGTCCTATGGTACTGTCCAACTGCCCCTTGCTAATTTGTACAAAAACCTTGCTTTACGTACAAAACCTTCACTTGTTCCTCAGGTGGTGGAATCGGTTTGGGCTGAGGTAATTAGGGGTCTGCTGCCACAATTGTTATGGTCAGTTTTTTCCACTGAAGCTGGGAGAGTAGGGAGAAAGAGCCAACGGAGAGGAGATACAGGGTGGGTAAGGGACGGTGAGGTTGAGTACAGAGGAGGATCAGAGGGAAGAAGATGGTGAGTAAACTGAAATACAATCAGACAGGTACTGAGGAGCAAGCCCAGTGATAGCTTGGTTTTGAGAGTGGTTGTGCATGGAGAGCCAGCCAGCATGGTGTCAGTATGTAGAGATGGGGTAAGATCTGGGTCACTTATAGATAGTGTGGATAGCAAAGTCGAGGACTTTGGAGCTTATTAGAAGTTTGGGTGTCTGGAAATTATGGTGCCGGTAGCAACGTGTTGGCACCCACCCTAAATTAAGTCTGCCGGTAGAACTCCCAGCAGGCCTGACCAACCGCGAGGTGAGGCCCCTACTGGTAGAGTTTTCACTGAAGCACTGTCACCGTTAGCAATGGTACTCCATGGGAATGGTGATTTGCTGTTCCGCTGGCGCTCATGATATCGCAGTGGCATGGAGATTTCGGGTGGCAGAAACAGTGTTACGGGGTCAGCAGTAGACGAAAATGCTACATTTTTTACTGCGCATTTCAGCATAATTATATGAGGGGGTGGCTTAGGGTAATTAATAATGTGAGGGAATTATGGGGGATGACTGCAGAGGGTCTCCCACCACATATTATTGCATCAAAATGTGGAAAAAGAAAACATGAATTCAACATTTTCGTCTGCTGTATTTTATTTTCCCATTAATCACATAGATCTGTGCTATGAAGCATTGCACAGTGCTCTGAACCATCCTGCCAATCGGATACTAAAATAGCACTGTCTGGTCTAGTGCCTTGTTGTTATTTATATAATCGTACATGTATTGCAGTTTAGATTTACTTTAGTGATGTTACTGGCCATGATGTCACCAGGGTCAAATTCCATGTTAGATCAATTCTTGTTATATTGTTGGGGGCAAAAAGGTCAGGTAATGTCATTTCATATGATGTCATGAGATGTGTGATGTCAATTGAATAATCCCCGACATTTTTGTGGATTGACCTCACTAGTGTTGGGGCAGTTCCTGTCTATTTTGGTGCAGGTTATGGTCAGACATCCTTTGGCAGGTCTGTTGTGATTCATTCCAAGGCAATATTGAGGTTGATGAAGCGAGATCTCATGATGATATGGGAACAGTGGCTGGACATTGAGGTGGGGTGGACAGCATTCTTGCCTGTCGACCAATCGTACATGGCATTGAATAAGGTGTGCTTTACTTTTTGTAGGAATTGTAAGATTGAATTGATATGAATCAGTTTAGTTAGAAATAGATTTAGCCTCTACGCAAAGATCCCAGAGAAGATTGTTACATCTACATTTAGTAACAATGTGGGCATTTATAATTCGAATTTCGCCTTTGTCTGTGCCCTCATTTGGAGGATCCACATAGACAACTAGCTTACCATGTTACAGGTATGTTACAGCCAGAATTTGCTAACTTGCCCCTCGTGGGCAATGAGATTTATTGCAGAGGGTTTCTTGATTGTGGTGTTTGTCCCTTTAAGGACCTCATAAAGCGTTAGGTCACGAGATACACAGTTAATAAAAAAAGGGCCGCCCGTGTCATGGGACACGTGAATACGGGGTCCCCAATGTAAACAGCAACTGGCTCTGTCTATCCTTCGAGGTGGGTCTGCCCAAGTACACCATGGGTGCAGCCCACCATACTGGCGACGAGGTGGTTGCCATACTGGACGCAGTCCACATGGTCATAACCCATTCTCCTGCTGCCAGCATACCTCATGGTGTGCACATGCTGCGTGCCAACGAGCAACATGCACTAGGCCCAGCGATGCCGCCGCACAGATGGTGCCCGCAGGCCCACCCCCTTAGGACTGCCTCACTACTGCTCCCATGCCACTGGCGGTGATTTCAATTAACACAATTAGCATGTGCATGTGCCGAACCGGCAACAGAAAGTAGTTTTTCAATGCCTCAAAACATGAGCAGCATAGTGTATGTCACACTCTGATATTACACGCATCAGGCCAAAAAGAAAAAATAAGAAAGCTGTTGATGTACATACCCCATGTTCCGGGGCACACATTTTCAAAGAAGGATAAAATCGATCAACTTCCCTGCATTCACTAGCTTTGGGTTGCAGTTCCCATCTGGAGTGCAAGTGCACCACCCACCCTGTCAAGGGGTGTCTAGCCCTGTACAGTATCACGTTCTGGCCCTCCAGAAAAGCATAACATGCAGTACAGCTGAGTGGCAAGGGTTGCAGCTCCTACATGGAGTGCTTGTGCACTCTTCTATCCCAAGCACACACAACAACTCTCCAAAAGGCATCTGCAGTCTGAACGAGTCCACGGCAGTGTGTGAAAGTCTGACTGTGACATGTCCAACCAAGGAGGACGGAAGATGAGGCAGGTGGTGCCCCTGCAGGTGCCAGGGCACACGTCTGTCCATATGTCTCACACCACTACAAAACTTTGATGTGGCATGAGCCCCATCAGTCCTGGGTCCTAAATGGGCCACCCGGGAGAAGCACCTGGAAATGTTCCTGGCAGTGACTAGGGAGGACAATGATGATAAAAAAGAGATCAGTTATGCTCTATTCGGCTGGACCAGCAGTGTACAACATTTTCGAAACTCTGTGTCCCACAGTCAGGTCTTTCGCTGCAGCTAAAACAGCTCTGCAGGAGTACTTTGCACCCATGGCGAATCTCGATTTTGGGAGATCCCTGATGAGAAATGCTCTACAGAAAGAAGGGGAATCTCTCAGCGCCTACCACTGCAGGCTGAAACAGATGGCAACTACATGCACATGGCCAGATGAGGAACACGAGATGCTCCAGCAAATAAATCAGGGATGTTAATCAGTCAAACTAAGGATACAGATAATCTGCGAATGAGGCATTACTCTGCCCCGCAGCCTAGAACAAATTGGCAGATGTCAGAACAGACAAGATATGTGCTGCCATGAAATCAGCTAAACTAGAAGGTGCCTGCGCCGTAGGACAACAGCAGTTCCACAAACTAGACAGACGTCCACCAGGGAACAAGGAGGGGTGAAGAGATGATATAACACCATGCCCCAACTGTGGCTATAACCTTCCTCCCTCCTTCGATTGTCCTGCAAGAGGCCACACATGTGGGAGATGTGGTATAACTAATAATTTCGCCTGAGTCTGCCGTGCGCCAGCACCATTAACACACCTGCAGAAATAAGCTTCCTTGCGGCAATCATCTATGAAAACTACACAAAAACTGGTGATAGTTAAACAACCACTCCCGGAGGAGGAACCACCGGCAGAGGAAGAAACAGACGAAGAGAACATATTTTTTATTTCCAACGTATTTGAGATAAAGGCTTCAAAACGATGAAAACCAAAATGCACAATCTACACTGGAAACTCCCAGATCCCTGTGCTGATTGGCACTGGTGCATACGTAAGTGTCATGGTGGACGATCACTTCCGCAATCTGACAATTGTACCACAGTTAAAGAACTACGAATATACACATTTAGAGCAAAGGTGGCGCTGCTGCTAGAAGGAGTATTCATTGCATCTGTTCGTCATGAGGACACCACTATCCGAGCAAGATTCTTCATCACGAAAGTCAGCAAGTAACATTGCTAGGATGCACTGCAGCGGAAGTCCTGCACATCGTACATTTTGCCTTCAGAGTCTATTTACAAGACATCCAGTCCCTATTGACCAAACATGCAAAGGTATTTACCAGTGTAGGGAAATTCACCAGAGACCCAGTTCGACTACACTTTGACACCACCGTAGAGCCGACGGCATTGAAGCAAAGGTGCGTACCTTTTCATCTGAGAACCTGGTCAACATGGACATCATAGAAGAAGTAGAGGAGCCAACCCCATGGGTCTCCCCAATTGTGATTGTCAACAAGCCAAGATAGCCAAACTCCATTCGCATTTGTGTGGACATGCATCTCCCAAACAGAGCGATCAGTAGGGAGAGACACATTACACCAACGCTGGATGATATCCCAGCCGACCTACAAGGAGCAAGTTTTTTCTCCAAATTGGACCTGAGATCGGGGTACCCCAAATTGGTTTTGGACCCAGCATCATGCTACAATACCACATTTAACACACATCACAGGCTGTATTGATACAAGCACCTGCATTTTGGCATATCCTCAGCTGCAGAGGTGTTCCAGAATACAATCCGCAGTGCGCTGACTGGATTGAAGGGGGCCATCAATATAAGTGATGACATCATGGTGTACTCCTCCTCTGAAGAGGATTACTTGGAGAGGATAAGGAGTGTACTGGAAAGTAGCCAACAACTATGGATGCATGAGGAGAAATGTGCATTTTTACAGAGAAAGATTGAATTCTCTGGTCTTGTATTTCAAGAGAGTGGGATTTCTCCTGACCCTGCCAAGATAAAGGACATCCAAACAGCAGGACCACCCACGAATGACTGGACATATGTCGTTTTGTCGTCATGGTCAAGTACTGTGGTTGATTCTTACACAACCTGGCCACCCTCTCTGAACCTCCTCGTAATCTCATCAAAAAGGACAGCGGTTGGAAAGGGACCGCTCTGCAGCAGAGCGCTTTTGTGGAAATCAACAACACGCTCATGGCAAAGGACTGTGTGGCCTACTTCAACCCGAACCAGAGAGCAGAAATCATTGTGGCCACCAGTCCATATAACTGGGGCTGTACTAACACAGCCTGATGACAAGGGGGATATTTGTCCTGTGGCATTTGCAAGTAGAGCCCTCTCAGATACTGAAAAGAGATACTCGCAAATAGAGCGCGAGGCCCTGGCAGTGTTGTGGGGCTGTAGGCACTTTCAACTCCATGGGTTTGGGAAATCGGTGACAGTGGTCACCGACCACAAGCCTCTTCTCCCAATCATGATTGGATCGTCTTAGAAGCCACCAGAGAGAATAGAGAAGTGGGTGCTAGTTTTACAGGAGTACGACATCGAGCTGGTATACAGCCCTGGGAAGTGCGAACGTTGCTGACTACCTGTGCCACCACCCTGTAGAAGCAACATGTATTTCAGGTGGAAGATGAGGAAGGGAAGAAAACAGAAGAATTTCTGCACACCCTGACAGAAGCGGCGACGCCCGCATACATGTCTCTTTCGAAATACAGGAGGCATCAGCAAATGACAAGTGCTTCCATCTGTTGCGGTGTAAGAGGATTCAATTCAGCACTACAGCCAAGTTAACGCCTAGTCTAGAATACTGAATGAAAACCCTTATTGATATATCTTTAGGTCCAGTTCATGCGTTCTGGATGACTACCCTTGTATAACACCCCTCTCTTGGAATCCCCCTGACCCCACTGAGCCAAGAAGTAATTCTGTTTTGCAAGTTTAAAAGGTTTATTTGATAAATTAAAATATATATCACACTTTTTAATAAATTAATAATTGAATATCACACTTAATCTGATATGGTAAATATTAACAACGGAGAATCTGGCACTAGCACACTTCTTTAATCACTAATGAGTTGACATGAAATGGATAAGGTAGCACACTGGTAAATAGGAACAAAAGTATAATGTGGTAGAGGATGCTTTATGTAGGCTCAGGTGGATGCAATATTCAATGAATGCAGTACAGAAAATACGCAATATGATTTCAACCAAACAATGTAATCACTTTTCTCTGGCTACTCCCCTCCCCCCCTTGATGCAAGGCAAGGAAATGGAAGGAAAACACACAGTTCTCAGAAATGCAATCAACTGTAATTCAGTTCAATCCAGCAAGCTTAAACAGAAGTTTGAAAACACAGGCAAATGCTTTGATAGGTGCTAGCAATGAATGAGAAATATGCTGGAAACGCTCTTAATTCCCTTTTAGAGGTTCAGGATGAGTGGTATCTAGTTAATATTAGTCCAGGCTCACACTAGCAATGATGCAGGGATAGTTAGCAGGTTAAACGAATTTCTGGCAAATGAAATCAGGCAGCAGCAGTTTTTTTACATGTGAAGAAATTGCAAATCGCGGCAAAATTCGCGGATGCGCCGAGCGCTATTACAAAGGAACCGCAAGGACTATCTCTACCGTTTTGGGGTCCTAGGAAAGCCTGGGATCTCAGCTTCCAAATGAAAGTTATTGCAAGTCTCTAGCCCAAACGGTTGCGGAGATATGAGTAATTTAGTAAAGGTCGTTTTTGGTTTTGTAAATTTTAAACGCACACTTTTTCAAAATGACAAATTTTACTAGAAATGACAGGTGACAGATAGGAGGCAGTTCTACTTAGGTTAAATAGATTGAATTAGATGAATTTAAACTAAGAGATGTGTTCTGAGTTTTGCTAAGTACTCACAAGAGATTTTGAACAGGAAAGCGACTTGGTCACGATCTTCAGTCTGGTCAGGTCTTTCCGGATTCTGCTCACAGCGCCTGGTCTGGTCTCGGCTAGGCACAGCACTGCTTTCTCTCTGGTCTGGTCTCTGCTAGGCACAGCACTGCTTTCTCTCTGGTCTGGTCTCTGCTCTGGATAGATTGAAGTCTCTAGTTTGGCTTTCTGGAGTTTGATGGAGGTAAGTATGGATTTTTCCGGCAGGGCTTCCAGCGGCAGATGAAATTGAATCTCCCTATGTGTCCTGACTCTCTGCTTTTATCTGTTTCTTGAGAATGGGTGTGTGTGTTGCATCACTAGACTTGCCCCTCTCATTCGTCATTGGTCAGGCTTCCATTCCTCCGCTTGATTGGCAAACTGAACTGTGAGTCAGATTGATGTCATTTTATGATCTCTTGAAACAACCTCCCTTGTCATCTGTGCACCCAAATATATATATGATCAAAATCCATACTTCAGAGTTACACAGTTGTTTGAAATTACATATACATGGTGTGGCTGAATTTAGCCATGTCTATGTCCAAATCTGCTCATTCTCGGAGCTTGCATTCAAAGAGTGTACATAATTGACTTTTTAACTGCTTTTTCAATTTCCGACATGGACCCAACTTTACATACATGTGTGCAGGGGGTAGGGACATTAACTGATGAAGTTTCAGATTTTTAACATGCACACATTTAGAGTAATATCCACTTTTCCGCTAAAACCCCCCTGAACATACCACCGGTTCCTACCACGTCTTAAACTGTGGGCAGAAAAATCACAAGAATTATGGTATCATTTATAAAATTTTCCCATGTCCGCTCTATGAGTTATTCATCTTTTTAAAGTTATGTTCTGGCTCCAAAGGGGTGTGGTTTACCCTCAGCACAAGGTTGAATTTCTGGTTCTTTCCAGTTCTGCCAAGCCAGCTTGCTCTCACAGGCAGTGCTCCTCCCAGCTCCTGCCAAGAGGAAGCTACAATTTACGACTGCGGTAATAAAAACCTTTGCCTGAGTGAAGAGGGCTTTGTTCACTCTCTTGCAGAGCACAGATAATTCAATTATCAGATAGATGGCATATCCTTAGCTTGGGCAGCAAAAGGAAGGTTGGCCTGGGAACATAGTTGTGACTCAAGTTTCACTCCTGATGGGATCCGTTGCTAGGCAAAATCAAGTTCCTTAAGCCAGACCTTCAGCTAACTTTTTGTTGCTTTTAAAATAACTTGTAATTTTACACATGCAGCTAGAATGCTGATTCTAAGTGCAAAACTATGACATTTCAACAGTTACAAAGGCATGTGACACCAAACATAGGTCACTCATTTAATTTAACATTTTCGATTTTGGTGGTTTTAAATCCAGTTGCAGTTAGGCTTAAGCTGCTGACTCCATAGCATTTTTGTTATAAGCATTGTTTTTGGGCTCTTCATTTCCCAGATTTTGTAGGCACACAAAACTCCATTCTGCCAAATGTCTGCTGGTGTTCAGTGAATATTTTGCACATGTTGCAAGGTTTGAAATAGGCATTTTGCTTGCCTTCAGAAAAACACACAGTGGGTTTTAAAACGCCGGCTTTTGGATAGTGGTGAGTACTGGTACTGCACCCATTTTTGGGATTTTCTTGGATTAATGCATTCTAAACAGGAATGGTTCTTACATGGTAGTAAATCCTTGCTTAACATTGTTTTGATGGGGCTCCTTACAGTAAGATGGTTATGTGGAACCCCACAAAAAGGGTTGAATCTTTAAAGTGGTCCAATGAGTCATGATTTCAGCAACTTTTTGACATCAGTAAAAGTGGATTTTGTTAACAAAGACCTTTCTTTACCCTGGTGGGTGGCAAGTTAGGTAACCATTTTGGTGTGCGCACAACTGCGCAGCTTTCCTGGATTTCGGCGCACATGTGGGTTTTCCGCCATCTTGAATTTCCTAAGCCCACAGCACCAAATGTTGTAGCAGGGTAGCTTAAACGTGGGTCAGGACACCCTACAAGCCCCCCCACGTGACTGCACTTTGAGTTTGGGTCGATGGGGAGTCGCGTGCCCAAGGGTTTTGACCCACGCACCGGTCTGTCCGCATAATCTTCTTCCTCTTCTGTAGATGGCACAGTTCAGCATCTTCTTCTCCATCCGGTCAGATCGATCAGTTCTCCTCGCCGGTCCTGATGGGAAGATTGGGCGGTACCCCGGGCCCATTGGATCTCCGTTCCCGGTCTCCGGATCGTCCTTCTTGGTCATCCTTCATGGTTTCATCTCTCCTAGGATGATAAAGGAAGAGCGGCAATATCTACTCATAGACGATTTTTTTTTCCACCACTGTTGAGATAGTGGGGCAGCATATGCATTTCATCGTAACGAAATATTACATTCTTATTTTGAAAAAAAAAAAACAGCATCACTAGAGACAGTTTCATGTAAATCACAATATTTTAGAGACTAGATGTGGTAGGTTTTATGATTGGAACTGAATTAGTCTGATACAGTACCCGCTAGGATTCCAGAGGATTCCTCCAGTTGTTGCAGAGTGTGCCTGGGATGGCAACATTTCAACTGGTTTATGTGGACCCACTTGTCTTCCCCCTCTGCCGAACCACCTTTGGGGATGTGGATTTTGTAGGCCACAGGGGAGATCTTATCGACGATCTCAAAGGGTCCCTTCCATGTAGGCAAAAATTTGCGCTGCTTGGCCTGGTTCCTTTGGAAGTTGTATAGATAGACCCGGTCTCCCACCTGATATTCCTTCCTGGAAGTTTTCAGGTCATAATGGGTCTTCATGCTATCAGTCGATCTTTCTAGATTCCGCTGAGCATAAGCAAAAGCATGTTGGAGGTGTTTCCTTAAATTCTCTACATACTCATGAGTAGTGGAGGCATTTATCAGTGTCTGCTCTTGGGTCCTGTAGAGCAAATGCTGCGGAAGCACCATCTTGCGCCCAGTCATCAACTCAAATGGTGACATTTTGGTTGCAGATGAAGGGGTAGATCTGATGGCCATTAGGACCAGAGGTAATCGGATATCCCAACTTGGCCCAGAATCTGCCACAAACTTCTTTAATATGCTCACAATTGTCCGGTTATATCTCTCTACTGCCCCAGAAGAAGCTGGTCTATAAGCAATATGCAGCTTTCTCTTGACCCCCAGTATCTCCCACATCTTTGTCATTACTTCACTGGTGAAGTGGCTACCTCTGTCTGACTCAATCCTTTGAGGTAGACCAAAACGGGAAAAGATGTGGTTAATCATCAAGGCCGCTGCAGTTTCTGCCTTGCAATTTGGGGCTGGGAGACATTCCACCCACTTGGTAAACAAGCATGTCACGGTCAACATGTACTTATTCCCCCTAGCCGAGCGAATCACAGGGCCTACAAAGTCGATTTGTAAATCTGACCATGGCAGTGTCATTCCCCTCTTTTGTAAAGGCGCCCGGTGTGTGAGGGATGATGGCTGAAATTGTGCACACACAAGGCAACCCTTCAGGTACTGGTCGAGGTCCTGCCCCATGTGTGGCCAGTATGCAACCTCTCTTAAGATTTCCAATGTTGTGTGAAACCCCCTATGACCGGCAGTGGCCGCATCATGGGCGTGACTTAACATCAGGCTTCGGAATGAGGTAGGAACCACCCACTGATCGTGGCCAGCTTTGGATTTCCTTACCAACAAACCGTCTTGGATCCGGAACATTTTTGGACATTTCATCAACACTCTTAGGTCCTCTTTCCCAATGTAATCGGTATCCGTCAGGGGAAAGTTCTCAGGGTCCTCAAGGTGCTGGTAAAATTTACCAATTATTGGATCCCCCTTCTGAGCGGTAATCAAATCAGCATCAGGGGTCTCCTTACTCCATTGTGCAATTGAGAGGTCGTTGTGAGCATTTGTCTGGGACCTAGTGATGGCAGTGACCTGGATTTCCCCCAACAGGGACTCAATCTCAATTAGATCCCCTTGGATGGCCCCGGTTTTGGCCAGCTGATCAGCTAAGTCATTTCCAGTTTTGTCTGGTCCCTCTACTTTGGAATGACCCTTGATCTTTTTCCAGTAGATGGTCATCCCATTCGATGTGACCAGATCATCAATGTTTTGGATCAACTTCCCATGTTTCAAGGGTTTGTTGTTAGCACATAACATGCCTCTGGTTTTCCAATTAACCAGGTGCTCCACGAACCCGTTCCGTACATAATCCGAATCTGTGATTATGACCAGTTCGCGGAGTTGATGCTGGACAGCAGTGAGGATGGCCTGATGCACAGCCATCAATTCTGCCACCTGACTACTTCGGGGACCAATTTTGTATCCAGCGGAGGGTTCTGGGGACTCATTCACCCATGCATTCCCTACGCCAGCCACCAGTTCTTTCTCCCCGTCGTTGTCAACATGGTAAGAGCATCCATCCACATACACAGTGGGCATTCCCTCACACTTGTCTTCTTCAAAGACTTTGTGGGGGGAATTAAGGTATGCCTCCATGTTGTCCTTTATTTTTAGACTTTCGTCCTCGAGACAGTTTTCTCTGGCACAATCATGCAAGTCAGCCAGACCTTGCGCGAGGGGACTCTTCTTGTTTTGGCCATATCTGACCTCCACAGGAAAGCCTTGCATTGACAGAATCCAGGAAGTAATTCGGGAATTACTCACATTTCCGGCCCGGATTCTGTCACTTTGGAGATATTGCAGAGGCTGGTGTGGAGTCTCCACTATGATGTGTTCCCCCTGGATAAACGGGCGGTAATTCTTCAATGCCCACACCGTTGCCAGGAGTGCCTTCTCACAATCGTTGAATTTTTCCTCCACAGAGGATAAAGTTTTGCTCGCATAGGAGATTACTTTATTGACCTTGTCATGCTTTTGATATAATACTGCCGTCAAGCACGTATTAGAGAACCCCGTCTCCAGGAAGAACTCCTTGTTTCTGACAGGGTAAGCTAGGCAAGGCGCTTGTGAGAGGCTTCTTTTGAGTTGTTTTACTGCCTCGGCTTGTTCTGGACCCCATTCCCACTTGACCCCCCCCTTCAGGAGATGAATCAGGGGTCTGGTGATCTCTGCGTAGCCCTCAATGAACTTTCTGCTGTAATTAGTCAGTCCAAGGAGGCTCCTTAGTTCCCGCAGAGTTGTGGGGTCTTTCAGTTTCTGAAGTGCTTCCACTTTCTTTTCCTGGGGACAGAGACCCTGAGGAGTAATCTCATGCCCCAAGAAATTAACACGGGTTCTACACCACTGTGCTTTCTGAAAGGAAAGTTTTGCTCCGGCGGCCCTCAACTGTGTCAGAACATAACGGATCTCTGCTATGTGTTCCTCCACAGATGAACTTTTGATGAGGACATCATCTACATAAGCCAGGTTACCCCTCGTACCCAGGTCGGGCATGGCCTTATGTAGGAAAATATTGAACTCATTACCGGAGTTAAGGTATCCGAAGGGAGTCCGGGTCCATGTGTACTGCTGGCCCCCAAAGGTAAAAGCCAGCTTGTATTGGTCCTCCCTACTGACAGGCACGGTCCAGTATCCATTGGTCAGGTCTATTGCAGTGAATACCTGTGACCCCTGAATCTGGGCCAGCCCTTGGTCAATGTAGGGAAGAGGCCATCGGGAAGTGTGGACCCGTTTGTTGAGCTCCCTGAGGTCAGCGCAGAGTCTCCACTGGCCGTTTGGCTTCAATATTCCCAGCACCGGATTATTGAAGGTGCTGTGGACTGGACGGATTATTCCCCGGGACTCAAGGTTCTTAATTATTTCAGTAAGGGACTCCATTGATGCGAGAGGCAAGCGATATTGCTTCACAAACACTGGAGTCATGCCAGGGTCCGTGGGGATTGTTGTGGTGTGGATGTCGTTGCGACCACAGTCATATGAGTCTACCGCAAAGAGATCTTGGAAATCCAAGAAAACTTGTTTCAACTTTTGCTTTTGTTCCAGAGTCACACAGGCATCAGCTAGGTTGACTCTCTCTTCCACCATCTGCCTGAAGCCTGGAAAGACTTCTGGTTTGGCTATCTCCGCGGCCTCCTCCAGCTGGGTGGAGAAGTCCCTGGTCAGAGTGCTGATTTGGACCGGAGGCTTCAGGTGGGAAAGGCAGCCCTCATGGACCTGGAAAATCACCTCATCCCTCCTGAAGTCACAGGTCACATCTTCCTTACCATAGGGGCAGGAAGTGTACACCAGGAAGTTCCCCCCATGCCGGGTAAAAATCCTGTCTGGTGTTGCGTTGTCATCACTGTCACTGTCAAAACAGTCCTTGGGGATGGGTCCTAACAGTTCATTTACAAGATCAATGGAGAAATGTCGGTCATCAACCGCCATTCCAATAATGGTGCCTGCGGCTAGAGTAATACTCTTTAAGTCGCTGTTATCCACCTCTATTGGAATGGTGTCATGTTCTATGTTGACTAATGGAGTTGGGTTTACCCCCAACCCTTGCTGTTGGAGAGAAGCGTTTAGATGTATGTAAGCATCAGGGTTTTTCAACTCTTGTCCCCTTTTAACTTTCACTTCCAGGGAGAATTGTCGGGTCCTTTCTGGGATGGTGACTTCCTCTTTAACCTGAATTTCAACTGCATAAGGTAGTAATTGAGCTGACCTAAATGCTTTTTCTGGATCATCAAAGCCCATGGGATTATCCGCTAATCGGGACCAAGCTTTGAAGTTTATTAGGTCCAAACTAATGGCAAAGCGATTGAGAATGTCACTGCCTAAGTAAAAGGCGGCAGGGACGTCTCGCACGACCCAACAATTGTGGACTATGCTCTTGTTGCCAATGGAGATTTTGAGCATACACCTGCTTGGCAGGAGATGTTTGGAATTAGGTGCTTCCAGGTCCATTTCCCATTTGTCTATCAGTTTGAAGGTGGGAATGGCTGGATCTTTTGGGAGTTGGCGGAACATGGCTTCGCTGATGAAGCTCTTACCGTTGTTCACACACACTCGAGCGAGAACAGAGTCCTTCCCATCATTTAACTGAACAGGGATGAACAACTGCTCTCCAATTTGCTGAATATCAGCCAGGCTTTGAGCTGATTTCACATCTTTCTGGACTATAGGAGTGGGAGTTTCAGATTGTGGATTGGTATAGAATTTCAAAGTGTTTCCTTCCAGTGTGGAATACCACTTTAGACTGGAAGGAAGGTTGATTTTCAGAAATAGAGAGGACCCCCCATCACCAGTCTGTTGTCCTACTGCTATGACTGTCACGTCTGGAATTTGGTGGTTCTGGAAGTGAAATTCTACTTGGTCAGATTTTTGTTCAACCATGTGGCAGGTGCCGTTTAAACTAACATGGTTGACACTCTGTTTTAATTTTATGGGTCGGCTAGTCTGGGTCCAGAGGACCTTGTTTACGCAATCAATTAGGGGTGACAACCTTCTCAGGAGGTCATTCCCTAGTAAACAAGGGGTGCCCTCCGGGGTCACAACTATGACCGGGTGTTTCAACTTATGTCGCCCAATTTTAATGTCCAAGTCCGCAGTCCCCTCAACGGGAATTTCCTTCCCGTCAAAGTTCTGTAGTTGTCCCGGAAGAGAGGTGAGAGGAATTTGGTAATTCTCTCCCCTTCCTGCATTCAGTTCATCAAAGGCCCTTCTGGACAGAAGGGTAGCTTGAGATCCAGTGTCCACCAGTGCTGAGATTGTACCCTGCCCCTGTACTTGTACCGGGGCATAATATCTTCCCTCCTTCTCCTCAAGGGGGCACAGATAATGTACATTTTTGGACAACTGGTGGGCTAATTTTCTGGTTTTGGACATCGCGAGAAAAGAATTTTGGGCAGAATTCTGTGGAGAGCCTTGGGAATCTGAAAGAAAAAGTTGGCAACTGGAGATCAGAGCCATTGTGGGTTCCCCTGGTTCCGGTTCTGGGCCGCCCCCCCCTTTTTGGAGGCAGTCCCCAGGATGGGTTTGAACCAGGGGATTTTCTTGCTGTTGGTTCTGGGATGAGATGGTGGGCGGCGGTAGCTCAGTCTCCACATCTCCCCAGTCTGGATTTGCATCCCTAGGGACCCATTTTTCTTTGGGAGGAGTTCCCCCCTCTCTGAAGGAGAAGATCCTTTTCCCAGGATCCTCTGAGGATCCCTCTCCCTCAAATTGGAAGACCTGTACCTCCTCCTCAAACTGAGTCTGTTTGGGTCTTTTGTTTCTCCCACCCCCCCTCTGCTCCTTAGGGGGCAGACTTTCAGGGGCAAGAGATTTCGTTTCCGGTTCCTGGGTTTCCAGGGGCTGTTTACAAGTGAGGAAGGAAGCTTCCTCCAAGGCTTTACACCCCCCTTCCCTTTGTGCCTCCTCCCTGGGAACCGGTGTGTTATCGGGGTGCTGCCCCCGTCATTGTTCTGGAGCACCAGGTCCGGAGTTGGGTGCGTTCTGCGCCGGCACGCCCATCTGAGGGTTCTGCTGAGCCCTCAGTATGTGACCCAGATCCCGCGCCATGTTTTGAACCTGGCGCTCTAACTGGGAAACCCGCTCAGGCTGATACGGGGCCCTGTTTTCTCCCCTGGGCTGATCCCGGGAAGGGTAGCTGTCCCTTCTTTGGTAGTACCCCTGGTTGGGAAGATTTGGGTACCCCTCCACCCTTGGCCTCCCCTCTCCCGGATTCAGTGGTCTGGGCTCAGGGAATTGGGGAAAGAAGGATGGATGGTTTTGGGGCTGAAAGTCGGGAGGATATCTGGGGAAAAAGTTCTGCCCAGGGTTTGGTAATTTTCTGCCCTCCTGTGGGAAGTTTGGAGGGAAGTTCCCTGGGTTAGGTGCTTGGCTGGATCCCCCCCCTTGGGCTGGAGGAGTCCACACATAACCCAGGATGGGTCTGTTTCCCTTGTAACGGGGACTTACATAATCAGGAGAGCGAGGGACCCCATTTGTGGGGCTGCCTCCCTGGCTCCCTGTCTGTGACTGGCCCGAGGACCTTCTGGGCCTAGCATTATTAGGTGCAGGTAGGTTTTTAGGCCCCCCCATCTCCAAATCTAAAACGGGGGTGACCTTTACCTCTGCCACCTTGGCAGCAGCAGGGGTGCTGTTGGCTTTGGGGTTTTTCTGGGCATTGCTTTTATTTTCTATGGGCTTCTGCACCTCATAGATCCGGGTAGCCTGTTGAATGACCCAGTCTAAAGATCTTTTCTCATGAAAATCTCTCACGAGCTGGGTCATTATATATTTGGGCAAGGCATGGAAAAATGTATTGACAAACTCTCTACTATCTGTGCGCACCCTTCTGGTGGTTTGCGCAAAAGCACGCTTTAACTCCTGCACAAATTCTCGTGGGGCCTGATCCTCCCCACATTGCAAATTGTAGGCCGCCTTGCGAGCCTCTTGAGGATTTCTGTGAACAGAAAAATGTTTCAGGATGGCCGCCTTATATGTGGACCATCTTAAATGATTTTGGTCCTCCAGCCCCGCAAAGAAACTGGAGTATTCCGGGGAGAATGTCCACTTTACATATTGAATACAGCTTTGGCTGTCCTTCAAATGGAAAGTCTCCATCATTTGTTCAAACAACTCTAAGTGCTCCCAAACAGAATACTTAGCGTTCTTATGGTAAGGCGTGATGACGCTCCTGATCGCCTTAATCTGCTTTAAGGGGTCCTTAAGCAAGGCCCTTTTTGCCTTATTGGCCTTTTTGGTTCGGGTAACCCTTGTCCATTCTTCCTCGGACTCAGAGGCACTGCTCCCAGAGGTTCCCGTCTGTTCTTCCAGGTTTTCCCGGATTCTGCGAGCCTGGGAATGGCTGGCAGAATGTGGGGACCTGGTCTCCTGTGTCCTGCGCAGTTCAGAGGAGTCTTCAGATTCCTCCTTGCTGCCAGGATTTGATGGGTACCCCCTCCACTGACCTAACTGGGCAGAGGTTTTCAGGATGCCCTTAATGGGCCTACTCTCCAGGGGTTCCCCATTGAACTGTACTGTACCTGGGTGCCCATACCCGGATGCCCACCCCTCCATTCCTGAGTGGTACTGGCCTATGAGCCCCATACTCTTAGCTGGATAGTGATCTGCCATCCCTGCGGCCCTGTGCTCATGTGCGCCAGGGGACATGGGGGTGGTAGAGTCCAGGGACTGGGGGAGATGAAGGCCCCTGGTGTTAGGGCTCCTGCGGTTATGGTCAGGAATCTCTCTTTCCCAGCGGACCTCATCTCTATCCGCCCCTGCTCCCTGTTGCAATGCAAGAGCCTGCATTTGTGCTTTCAGTTCCTCTGTTAAGGCCTTACTCGACTCTATCAGTTTCTCCTGCATCGCTACCTGTTGCTGGAGCCTATCATTGTGTTGACAGAGGGCCTCATTCTCCCTCTGTGCTTCCTGGTTGGTCCTGGAGAACTGGGCCAGTCTTTGCTGCAGGAGGTTTACCTCCTGGGCAATGTCCCTATTGGCCTGCTCCTTTCTTGCTAGAGCATCTTCCACCCTTCTGGTGTGCTCTACCAAGTTCTGGTTTTCTTTTTGGAGATCACCCAGCCCCTGGTGGGCCAGGTGATTTTCTTCCATTTTTCTTTTTAAATGGCAGACTTCCTGGCCTAAGGCGTCTCTTTCCTGACTAAGAGCCTGCATTTGTGCCGCCAGGTCGTCCCTTTGCCTTTGGAAGGCACCAGCTTTCTGGCGCTCCTGATCAAATTCTGCCTGGGTATCCAGGTCTTTCAGAATTAGTTTGTTGCTCTCTGCCTCCACTCTATCTAGGTGGCCTTGCAGGGTGACTACCTGCTCAGCACATGCCCTATTGAAGTCTAGCTGTTGCTCCAGCTTTTTCTGGCTTTGCAGTAGGGAGTCCAAACCTTCTTGGTGTTCCTTCTGCAAGGCCAGAAATCTGGTATCCTGTTCTGACTTTTCCTTTTGCAGCACATCCATATCCTCCTTTATTTTAGTGATGTACAGTCTGCTGTCCTTTTCTGACTCCTGGCTCCTCTGCAGCCTCTGCTCAGAAGAGACCAGGTCAGATTGGACCTTCTCTAACACCATCTGTTGCCTATTTGCCAGATTTTGGCTTTCAGCACATCTATCCTGCATGTCTCCCATATATAGGTACAGGTATGCTGCTATCCTGGCAATCTTATTGTGTTCCTCTTTGGCTTTAGGAGCCATATATAGTTCACTCAGGGCCACATGTAATGGACCCTGATCTCTATATATATCTGACCCTGTTTCAGTGACCTGTTGTGTGATTGCCTGCAACCACGCATCCTGGCCCTGTTCGGTCCATTCACCTCTCACAAATAGCTTATGCAAGAGGTGCTCTCTGGCCATTTTCATATCTACCAAGGTCGTCATTCTAGAGATTGGTCTCTGTCCTGACTTACAGAAGTTAGTATTTTAGTTTTGCAGAACAGAACTTTTCTTGGAGTGTCCCTTTTGAGGAATGCTTCACAGCGTAATGCAGCGTGGTGATCCGACTGGATGTATGTATCCCGTCAGTTAGCACACTGTATTAAGCTGCACAAATGGTAAATCTAACCCAACGTCTCGGCTCGAGCCCCCACTTTGTAAGAGGATTCAATTCAGCACTACAGCCAAGTTAACGCCTAGTCTAGAATACTGAATGAAAACCCTTATTGATATATCTTTAGGTCCAGTTCATGCGTTCTGGATGACTACCCTTGTATAACACCCCTCTCTTGGAATCCCCCTGACCCCACTGAGCCAAGAAGTAATTCTGTTTTGCAAGTTTAAAAGGTTTATTTGATAAATTAAAATATATATCACACTTTTTAATAAATTAATAATTGAATATCACACTTAATCTGATATGGTAAATATTAACAACGGAGAATCTGGCACTAGCACACTTCTTTAATCACTAATGAGTTGACATGAAATGGATAAGGTAGCACACTGGTAAATAGGAACAAAAGTATAATGTGGTAGAGGATGCTTTATGTAGGCTCAGGTGGATGCAATATTCAATGAATGCAGTACAGAAAATAAGCAATATGATTTCAACCAAACAATGTAATCACTTTTCTCTGGCTACTCCCCTCCCCCCCTTGATGCAAGGCAAGGAAATGGAAGGAAAACACACAGTTCTCAGAAATGCAATCAACTGTAATTCAGTTCAATCCAGCAAGCTTAAACAGAAGTTTGAAAACACAGGCAAATGCTTTGATAGGTGCTAGCAATGAATGAGAAATATGCTGGAAACGCTCTTAATTCCCTTTTAGAGGTTCAGGATGAGTGGTATCTAGTTAATATTAGTCCAGGCTCACACTAGCAATGATGCAGGGATAGTTAGCAGGTTAAACGAATTTCTGGCAAATGAAATCAGGCAGCAGCAGTTTTTTTACATGTGAAGAAATTGCAAATCGCGGCAAAATTCGCGGATGCGCCGAGCGCTATTACAAAGGAACCGCAAGGACTATCTCTACCGTTTTGGGGTCCTAGGAAAGCCTGGGATCTCAGCTTCCAAATGAAAGTTATTGCAAGTCTCTAGCCCAAACGGTTGCGGAGATATGAGTAATTTAGTAAAGGTCGTTTTTGGTTTTGTAAATTTTAAACGCACACTTTTTCAAAATGACAAATTTTACTAGAAATGACAGGTGACAGATAGGAGGCAGTTCTACTTAGGTTAAATAGATTGAATTAGATGAATTTAAACTAAGAGATGTGTTCTGAGTTTTGCTAAGTACTCACAAGAGATTTTGAACAGGAAAGCGACTTGGTCACGATCTTCAGTCTGGTCAGGTCTTTCCGGATTCTGCTCACAGCGCCTGGTCTGGTCTCGGCTAGGCACAGCACTGCTTTCTCTCTGGTCTGGTCTCTGCTAGGCACAGCACTGCTTTCTCTCTGGTCTGGTCTCTGCTCTGGATAGATTGAAGTCTCTAGTTTGGCTTTCTGGAGTTTGATGGAGGTAAGTATGGATTTTTCCGGCAGGGCTTCCAGCGGCAGATGAAATTGAATCTCCCTATGTGTCCTGACTCTCTGCTTTTATCTGTTTCTTGAGAATGGGTGTGTGTGTTGCATCACTAGACTTGCCCCTCTCATTCGTCATTGGTCAGGCTTCCATTCCTCCGCTTGATTGGCAAACTGAACTGTGAGTCAGATTGATGTCATTTTATGATCTCTTGAAACAACCTCCCTTGTCATCTGTGCACCCAAATATATATATGATCAAAATCCATACTTCAGAGTTACACAGTTGTTTGAAATTACATATACATGGTGTGGCTGAATTTAGCCATGTCTATGTCCAAATCTGCTCATTCTCGGAGCTTGCATTCAAAGAGTGTACATAATTGACTTTTTAACTGCTTTTTCAATTTCCGACATGGACCCAACTTTACATACATGTGTGCAGGGGGTAGGGACATTAACTGATGAAGTTTCAGATTTTTAACATGCACACATTTAGAGTAATATCCACTTTTCCGCTAAAACCCCCCTGAACATACCACCGGTTCCTACCACGTCTTAAACTGTGGGCAGAAAAATCACAAGAATTATGGTATCATTTATAAAATTTTCACATGTCCGCTCTATGAGTTATTCATCTTTTTAAAGTTAAGTTCTGGCTCCAAAGGGGTGTGGTTTACCCTCAGCACAAGGTTGAATTTCTGGTTCTTTCCAGTTCTGCCAAGCCAGCTTGCTCTCACAGGCAGTGCTCCTCCCAGCTCCTGCCAAGAGGAAGCTACAATTTACGACTGCGGTAATAAAAACCTTTGCCTGAGTGAAGAGGGCTTTGTTCACTCTCTTGCAGAGCACAGATAATTCAATTATCAGATAGATGGCATATCCTTAGCTTGGGCAGCAAAAGGAAGGTTGGCCTGGGAACATAGTTGTGACTCAAGTTTCACTCCTGATGGGATCCGTTGCTAGGCAAAATCAAGTTCCTTAAGCCAGACCTTCAGCTAACTTTTTGTTGCTTTTAAAATAACTTGTAATTTTACACATGCAGCTAGAATGCTGATTCTAAGTGCAAAACTATGACATTTCAACAGTTACAAAGGCATGTGACACCAAACATAGGTCACTCATTTAATTTAACATTTTCGATTTTGGTGGTTTTAAATCCAGTTGCAGTTAGGCTTAAGCTGCTGACTCCATAGCATTTTTGTTATAAGCATTGTTTTTGGGCTCTTCATTTCCCAGATTTTGTAGGCACACAAAACTCCATTCTGCCAAATGTCTGCTGGTGTTCAGTGAATATTTTGCACATGTTGCAAGGTTTGAAATAGGCATTTTGCTTGCCTTCAGAAAAACACACAGTGGGTTTTAAAACGCCGGCTTTTGGATAGTGGTGAGTACTGGTACTGCACCCATTTTTGGGATTTTCTTGGATTAATGCATTCTAAACAGGAATGGTTCTTACATGGTAGTAAATCCTTGCTTAACATTGTTTTGATGGGGCTCCTTACAGTAAGATGGTTATGTGGAACCCCACAAAAAGGGTTGAATCTTTAAAGTGGTCCAATGAGTCATGATTTCAGCAACTTTTTGACATCAGTAAAAGTGGATTTTGTTAACAAAGACCTTTCTTTACCCTGGTGGGTGGCAAGTTAGGTAACCATTTTGGTGTGCGCACAACTGCGCAGCTTTCCTGGATTTCGGCGCACATGTGGGTTTTCCGCCATCTTGAATTTCCTAAGCCCACAGCACCAAATGTTGTAGCAGGGTAGCTTAAACGTGGGTCAGGACACCCTACAGCGGTCTGCCAGGACCTAAGGAGAGTGGAAATGTGCCCTAGAACAGTTTCACAAGGACACGCGAGATGCAAAAAGAGTACTTGAACAAATGTGGTGGTGCAGACTGAACTTAAGTTCATGGACGGCAGCATAGTCCTGAGAGGCTCGAAATTGGTCATCCCATCTTGTCTAATACCGTGTGTTCTAGAACTGGCACACAACGGACGCCAAGGGGTGGTGAAAACCAAGGTTTGGCTCAGGATAAAGGTCTGGTTTCCAGGCCTCAGGGACAAAGTGGAAGAATGTTTCCGTACATGAGTGTGGTGCCAAGCAGCCCTACCATACCAAGGAGAACCATACATAGAATCCATGGACCGGAGCATTGTCCTCTGGGGAACACTACACATGGACTTTGGGTCCACTTGCCAGGACACCCATTTCTTAGTGCTCATGGACCAATGGTCCTGATATCCAGAAGTGGAATTTGTAGAATCCACCTCACTAGATGACATCATACCCACCCACAGACAATAGCCTGCTTTTCCAAAGCAGAGGGTTCTTCGACTATCTCCAGAGCCTGGGAATAAGACACAGGAAAATAACACAGGTATGGCCGATAAGCAATGGGGATGTGGAGAGAATAATGGGAACACTCAATAAGGTATTCCGCATTGCACATGTGCAGGGTGAGTGCGAACAACAAGCGCTATACCAATTCCATCCCACACTGCTCAACTGGAGTGCTGCCTGTGGAGGCTTTGTTTAAGAGGATCCCGAGGGGTCTGATGCCAGATCATTCAACCCGCAGGCCTGGAATGATCGATGAAGGAAGTGTGTTTGGAACAAAGAAGGAGAAATCATCAGAATGGGGCTGCGAGAACAACATTTAGAGGTAGGGGATGATGTCCTGATTCTTTTCTATCAGGCTCCTGCCGCCTTACCTGTGGGGTTCTGTAGGGCTCCACCTTGTCACCCATTCTCTTCAACATTGACATCTGGCCTCTGATCTGTCTCATCCGCTCCCTCTGCGTCAGGTGCTACTCCTCTGCCGATGACACCCAGATCTAGATACGGTTAGATCTTGATTGGACCGAGATGTCCTCGTTCCTCGATCAGGGCTTGACTGCTGTGGGTAAGTAGATGAGTCGCAATTGGTTGAGGCTAAATGGGGACAAGATGGAGGTGATGGTGGTAGGAGCCCCCCCGATCCCACACTTTGGGTGTCTTCTTTTTGCCCTTCGTCCCGTGGTTCTGTTCCTGTTCCTGTGACCAAGGTGTAGAATCTGGGACTAATTCTTTCTCTTTCTATGGATGACCAAGTGTTTGCAGTATGCAAAGCAGGTCATTTTCACCTAAAAACACCAAAGAAGGCGCTTCCTATGTTACTGGTTACTCTTCTCCCCCCGATGGTTGCAGCCTTGGTGCTAAGCAGATTGGATTATTGCAATTCCTTATATCTTGCAAAGCCCAAAGGCATGATCCATCGGCTTCAGCGCCTTCAAAACTTGGCCGGCCGGGTGGCTACAGGGTCTCCATATGGGGCCCATATCTCTCTGGTGTTGCGTGCCCTTCATTGGCATCTGGTCACGCAGCGGTTCAAGTTTATGGCACTTTGCATTGTTCATTGTGCGCTGCAGGGACAGGGGGCAGAATACCTCCAATCCAAACTTCCCTCCCACCCTTTGCACTTGTCATCGGCCGGTTTGCTACTGGTGCTCAGTTGTTGCTGCGTAAATCTGGAATGACTTACCATTGACAGTAAAACACTTGTCTAATCACCTGGCATTCAGGAAAGCGCTAGAAACATTGTTGTTCTAGTCTATCATTGCTTTTGGTTGATGGCTTTCTAACTCCCTCTCCAGCGCCAAGATACCTCCGGGTGACCATGCTCTGTACAAATTACATTAACATAACATTACATTAACAACGTTCCAGATACACAAGGGGCCTACACCACTGAGGGTAGTGGATGCCAAGGGAACCATGATAACATGATATGATATGGCATATATAACGCGCCTATACACATGTGTTTCAACTTCTTCTGATGGTCAGACTACAGGAATGAGAAATTCCAATTTGTTCAGATGGATAGGGTCATCGACTGAGAGAGAAGATGGCAGTAGCTCCCCAAGCCCGCTGAGAGTGACACCCCCAAGATGGCCAAACATCGAGAGTGAGGACTCGGACATGGAGCGGCCAGCATCCAGCCAGGATGAGGAAAGCATAACAGATCAATGGGGGTGACTTTAGGCTGGGAAGATTCTAGGGAGGGCAGGTGTTATCCCAGTAGGGAACGTCACAGCAGCCCAGATACCTAAAGGACTTTGAGGTTGGCCTCCTTTAAAGGGCAGGTGGTAGTAACTGACTGTCACCCTGGAAACTCTGAACGCTTTCGTGTTACTGAATATGTGTTTCCACCTGTTGCGGACTGATTGAGAATGTCATTTATGTTGTTCAGTTATGAAAAAGAAGGAGTGTGGTGTATGTCCATTTAAGCATCTCGAGATGCGTTAGTTCACGAGGTGCACAGTTAATAAAAAGGGCCCAGTGTAAGCAGCAACCAGCTCTGTGTATCCTTCCAGGTGGGTCTGCCTCAGTCCACCGTGGACCCAGCCCGCCACATTGACCAGGAGAACAGAGAAGTATGTTTGATGTGGAGGAATTTCCCTGAATGCATGGATTGGACAGTTGTTCTTAGATTATAATTGTTACTGTTGGTTACTAATTTTGTTCAGTGTAATCTTATAGAGGACTATGTTCTAGGAGGGTCAAGGCAGGCAAGTCTAAGAACATAGAGTTGTGGACTTCGAGGTCCAAAGAGGAAAGAGCAGTGCTGGTAGAAAGGAGTGCCAGGCTTTGGATAAGGAGGTGAGCATGCAGGTGCATGTAAAGAAATACTTCTAGAATTGCTAAGATATAAGGGGAATGGTGGAAAGAAGATAGGACCTTAGGGGAGGCGTGTTGGGGTGTGTAATATCGAATGCATTTCTATGGTTGTAGGGAAGAAGACTGCCAGTAGACAAGCCAGGCTAGTAGTGTGTGTTTGTGAGATTGGACCAGTCCTTATACATCATATTTTTCACATAGCAGAAAGCGTGTGTCGTTGATGGTATCAAGCAGCAGAAAGCACGATCTGCTTCCTTCTCAAGCCTGTTGCGCGCCAACAATGTGAACACTTAAAAACAGGCTAATGTAAGTAATAAGCATTGTACACATATACATAATTACATAACCAATACACAAGAGATATCAGGATAAATTGATGCACCGTGCCATGGTTGGGCGACTTTGGACTACTTCCACTGGCCTTGTCTTCCACAGAAATCCAGCAAGTGGAGGCATGCCTTCAGGGCAGCTTTGCACAGGTCATTACCGAAATGGCTGTATGTCACTGCAATAGTATCTAGGACATTTCACCCTAGCAACGGCCCACTGGGACAGACACGCGAGCCAGGACGAGCAGGTCACGACGACTAACGAGAGCCTTCCTGAGGATGAAAGTCACCGCCAAGAGTGCCAGGCTTCCACCAACACTGTCACTGGCTCCCTTATGAGGTTGCAGCCCCGATATGTCTGCTCTGCTGGCTCCCTCTCATTGTCAAGCTGCAGCTCCTTAAACAACTCAAGATCTCGTTCCACATTGTTAACTGCTGCCTTTGCCGGAGCAGCCAGATGCTAAAGTGTTATTCCGTTTCCCCACGGCTTAAGAAAATTAAGCCTGCCTGGGGGAGATATTTTCATTAATGAAATGTGCACACCAGCAATCAAACTAGGGATGGCTATTACATTGACGAATGGACTGAACTCAAGATTATGTTAATCGTGTATAATTAAAGACTTGGATTGTGTCGAGATGCAAACGATCACCGTTTTGTAGGTCCATACCTGCGGAGATAGTGCATAGATGTATATGGATTGATTGGGTAGCGCTACAACAGGCCCGAGACCAGAGAGGGAAGGGCAGCTGAATAGGGGAAAAGAGGTGGGTGTGGGGGAGCTGGATCCAAAATCAGTAGATGGCAGAGAAAAGAAGCACTGCCTGCCTTTGAATTTCAAGTGAGAATGTGAAGTGACTGAAATACCAAGACACAGAGATCAGAGATCCTAGAAAAGTCATTTCTGCAGACTTATCACCCGCCCAGCACCCCTCGCCCCCCCTGTCCCCCACACACAAACACACCTCCCCCAGCCCCTCTCTCTATTATTTTTTAATAAATGTTCCTCCAAATGGCAGAGTTAAAGTGGGAGAGGGAGAGATGAAGTCAGGCGGAAACTGTAGCTGAATCCATGTAAGCTGGGACTTTGTCGACACAAATCCGGCTGACGGACATTGGGAGGCGCGACACACAAAGAGTGACGCAGATCATGTCTGATGCCCGGCCATGACTGGATGCTGGTATCACCTGCAGAGGTCGGCCCTCGAGATGAGAGCAATTTGAAGAGCGCAATGCACGAGCTGGCATCTTTGAAGAGACTCCATCAGTGTGTAAGTTCAGAGGTGAAGCCAGCGCAGAGCATCCGTTGGCAGAATTAGGACGTGCCTTTGAGGCGGCAGTTAGTTTGATAATGGCAGCTGGCGGAAGTGACGTATTCACTTCTGAGGCCAGCAATTCAAGGGCAACACGAGACTGAGACTGGAAATGGGGTTAATGGGGGAAAAGTAGCAACAACGTGGAGTGTAAAAATAGAAGAGGGTGGCAGAGTGGCAAATGAAAGGCAGCAAGAAAAACGCGGGAAGTGAAGAGGAGGAGATAGAGGCAGTGCGAGGGGTAGGAACACCCAAAATGAGGGAAGCTTCTTAGGGATTAGAGCTGCCGTATTAGTCTAAGCAGAAAGGCGTGAAAAGGGAAGAGGAGGTACATGAGAAAATGGTTACAAAAGGGTAGTTGTGGCACTTCACAAATCCGGACAATACAAGAAAGGAGGATAGGGTGTATAGTTTTGGCTAAAAGAGGTGGCATTGGGAGATCTGGGCGTGTTCTGTAACGCAGGACAAGAGTGCCAGTAGGGCTAATGTGCTTGAGACAGCTGAAGAGATAGACAAAGGACGAAGTGGTGCAAGGAGGGCAGACCAGTATTCTCGGAGCAAGTTCAATCAAGAGGCGTTTTGACCAGTACATAGAAGATATCAGACTGGGGAAGTGCCTGCTGAGGTCCCATTGATATCAGAGAGGGGTGCTCAGAGTAACAGGGGCAGAGGGAGAATATGTGCTATCATATGGACTCGGAAAGCAACAGAGCAAAGGAAGGAAAGTTGAGGGGAGAGCATCAGAGGAGGAGTATAGAAAGGAGGAGAAGTAATAAGTCCCAGACTAGGGCTTGGGAGGCAGTGGGTATTTAGGTCATCCTGGTCACTGGTGAGGATAAGACAGACAGGTGCGGAACAAGAGAACGGCAGTGGACTCCTAGGAGAAGGAGGCCTGGGGCAGGGCGTTACAGAAAAGAGTACCGTAGTCAGAAGGAAAGTATAGGCACAGGAGCCGAACACACATGAGAACTGAAGGTAAAGATGGATGACTGAGAACAAGCAGGAGAGAGATGGGGTAAGCAGGCCTTGGAACCAGCAGAAATGTGGGTGTTTGTTACAGGGCACTCACTGAGGTTTAGAAGCAAAATACAGCAATAACAAGAGCTGAAGTAGAACAAAGAAAAAGGGAACGAGAGATGGCACAGTGCATGGAAAGGTTGAGGAAAAATTGACATAGTGCTATGACCACAGTGTCCGGAACACAAGAAGTGATATCTACGAAAGACAAAGGGAGGCACGTATGGTGCCAGCCTTATACAAAATGTCATCAATGAAAACCAAACCCAGATAGAGGTTGAAAGGGAAAAAGGAACAGCTATGCAAGAAAAGTGGAAGAAAGGAAAAATAGGTATGTAAAGGGCACCTGAAGGAGAGTCAGAAGAAGATGCTACCACTTTACACCAACCGTACGGTGGCATTCCGTTTCTATGTATAATTCTACCCAATTTCCACTCACCCATATTTATTTATTTATTTATTTTTACATCTGTAGAGCGCACTACAGCCCAAAGGCATTGAGGCGCTTTTTACAAGAAAGTGTACGTAAGCAGGATTACAATTAAGACAAGCGGTTACTTGGTTAAAACATATGCGCTAAGTTACAAAGTACAGTTGGGGGTGTTCATGTTTGGTTACAGTAGTGTACAAAGTAAGAGCTTAGGAATTAACAGTTAACAGTTCAGGCAAATAGTCTTTTTTTGATGGCTTTGCGGAACGCTAGGTGAGTTTCGATTCCCCTGATATTCTATGTCAAGACTGGAGGCGAGCATTATGCTTCAACTTCAATGTATTACTCCTCAGCAGTTTCAACAAAAAAACACAATAAAACTGAAAAGGCTCCTCTTTATGCCTTTTCTTTCCTTAAAACTGCAAATCCCACAGTCTCTTGTAGTCGTATCATGGCCAGTCCAGTCTATGACACGCTTCCTGTTCCTGGACTCGTCCTCTTCTTTTACTGCACTTCAGCAGATAAGTACCCTTTTATCCCTACTCTGTTCAATGTTTATTCTTAGTGTCATATGGTATTGCTATTCAATTAGTAGATGCTAAAGTAATGTTAAATGGCATAAGTGTAACTTATAACGTACAGGGGCGTTTTCATGTAACGTGATTAGTTGTAATTTGCACCGAATATCTCTGCAGCGCATAGCGAGAGGAGCGTACAATTGTGGGCAGCGCATTAGAGAACGTGATCATATCACGGTAAGAAATTAGAAGGGAGAGCAGCCAGAAGCAGGCGAGCCCCGGACCGCATAGTCGGCACGCCCTCGGGCTCGTCCTTCCTTCGTGGCCGTTGGAGTTTTGGTGGCTTCCACCCTCGCAGGGGTGGAGCCAGGACAAGAGAGCGCTCCGAGTTGGAGCACCGAAACGCTAAGTCGCAATGATAATACAACAAGGACAAAGATGAGCACGAGAGTTTTGTGAACCGGGCCCGGCAGTGATGAAGCCCTATTTCGCGCAGCAGTGCACCCTTGGCATGGACATAATCTACAGACAGCTGCTAAGAGAGAATATCAAGGATCAAAGAATCCAAACGCTCGTACGTACGAGCGAGAAAGCAGCCGGAGGAGCCCGCAAGTAGCGAGAGGAGTCAATCTTGCAGCAACACAGCCACAGAGGCTGAAAGAGAGGCGAGCAAGCGCTCAGAGCAGATAAGAGATAACTAAGGTACCAGAAAGAAGATATCAAAAAAGGGAAAGAAAATAATAATATATTTTTTAAAACATTATTATTATTATTATTATTATTATTATTATTATTATTATTATTATTATTATTATTATTATTTTGGTTGGCTGATAAAGTCAACCTTTCAAATATCAAAATTAAACACAATAATTCACAACATATATCAACTTAAAACATTTGAAATCAACTTAAAACATTTCAAGTACATTTGATTAATATAATATCACTTTTGGGTATGTATTTTCAATTAGCAATAAAATTAACAAATGTATAGTTATTATGCTGTGTTAAGGATTTAAATCAGGTGATACACCCTGGTCTCAGCCTAGTATGCAGCGCACAACCAAAATGTTTATTTGGTCATATATATAGGTTCAATATTTGAGAGATACACCACTCTGATTGCACCCCTTATTCAAATAACCCGGGTCAAGGTGGACCAGGAACCAGGCTGGTTGGTAAATTAATATTTATTCATTTATTTAAAATCCAAGAAAATCATACACTTTTTAATACATGGGGCAGCAATCACCAATGTGGTGACAATAACAAATAGGAACGTGAACAATGCATTTAAATTAACCCTTTAGCAACACAGATAGAAAACACCAGAGAATAGAGACACTTTTCAATCTTGGGAAAGATAGCACTCAAGTTAGGATTTCCCCCTGCAATCTTCCTCAACCCACAAATAATCAATTCTAAATAGATATAAGAAAGCAGCAAGTCATCAGGAATGAGGAATAAGAAACAACATTTGAATCCAACCTTCCCTCCCCAAACAAGAGAGAAAAATGGATTTGAAACCGTTGCAATGTTAAAATGGCATTCGGAAATGGCTGAATAAAACAATGAATGCGTGCAGAAATCCTTAAATAAGTACAATTCTCTACGGTAGCAACACTGGAAAGTTACAAGCAATCATAAACAGGTTTTTGATAAAATTAGGTGAAATATTGTAACTCTGGACTTTTGGGTTGGAGTTGGGTTGGGGTGGGGTGTAGATATGGATCCTAGGTACAATATGAAAGTGGAATGAGGTCTCTAGCTGTTAAATTGAGTGAGTTATGCAAGATCTAGTGAAGTGCGTTTTTGGAAAATAAAGGCGAGAAAAAGAAACAGAAATCAATTTTGACAAGTGCAGTTTTACTCTACACTAGGGCATTCAGGCTACACTACCAGCTTGAGACACAATAAGCTCTGGAATTGATCTATGGAATGAACCCTAGCACCTCCGCGCCTGACCTGGCAGACCCAGTCCGATCACCTGAGGGAGAACTAAGGGTTTAGGATTTCACAAGACAAAATTATTAGAGAAGTTAGCACTAGCGCAAGGAATCAAAGGCAGGGTTTCAAGAATTATATGACCATATTACAATTATCAGAATAAAGATAGGATGAATTAGAGATTGTGATGGAACAAAGCAAGGCAAGGTTTATTATGTTTCTGTGGTTCCTATTGATGCTCACAGTCCACTGTTAGTCTGGGTTTTGGACAGTCAGCACTCTGGATCACCACACGGATCTGGTCTAACACAGGGCAGCCGGACAAACACAGTGGGGCAGAGTCAGCTGGGCAGGGACTGGATACCAAAGGATAGTTCTTCTGGACTGGCAGGTCTAGTTACTGGATACTATAGGGCATCAGGATAGCAGCAGCCGGCAGTGAGTGGCAGCAAGCCAGGTAAATTCAGGATGCTTCCTCAAAACACCACAGCGCTTCCCTTGGTTATGGGGATTATTTTAGAATTGAGGCCTAGCTGAAGCAGGATCAGCATTTGCTTGGCCTTGTGGTTGGGATCTGGAGTTTAGATGGATAGATGCAAGATGAAGACAGGAACAGGACGCCGGCGTAGGAATCAGGAATCAGTGTGTGTCCTGAGTGCTAGTCAGGGGCCCTTATTCATTATGCCAGATGACATCATTACAGTATATAAGAACAGCAGATAACACTAAGGCACACCTATATTAAAGGTTATTTTGGTTAAATACCTGCAAGGGTATTGTTGAAGACATTCTACAATGTTTATATGGAGTTTTGAGGTGCGGGGGGCAAAGGCTCAACCTTGGCATCTAGGTTGGATATGTAAGAACAAGAAAGTGGTTGTTCCTAAAGAGTCCTTTAGGAACTCCCGTCCCCTGCACACTTTCTAATGTCTGAAGATCAGACCAAACATTCAAGTAGGTAATCAATAGTTCATATTAACCATTTGGTATAATTGACAATTTGATATATGAAACTCTCTTTTTCAATATTTCAGTAAAACACAATATTTTATTATACAAATAAATATTCCTTACGTGAATACTTTTACTTTTTATGCGTTCGCGCATGATAAATGATATCATTCTCATGACGCCCCACATCTTTCCATCAAACGCACACGCATACGCCATCTTGATACGTCACGGCGCTGTGTTTACTTTCCTTCCTTAGGGTATTGCGCATGTTCGCATATGACGCAAGCCTTATGATGCTCTTGACCTTTTCCTTAGGCGCACGCGCAATCTACTGCGCATGCACTCCTTTACACTCCTTTGAGTATAAATAAAAGTCACCCATTGGAACAACGCATCCTACTTTGGTGAGATGTGTTGCTCCTCGGCTCCCACGTTCGTTGATCGTTGGCGAATTCTGTAAGTAGCTTAGGTACTTTTCCCGGTACCATTGACTGACTCGTTACTCGAACTAGCACTTATCCTTTTCTTCTTACTTTCAGCTTTTTGCGGTTAGGATTTATTCTGGGTACCGTTGAGTAGGACATCATCATCGATGTAAGTGTTTATCTATTTTCTTTTACCACATTCCACCAAGACTTTACTTCTTTTCCTAATTAGAGTTATTACTTGTATTGCAGACTTAATATTGATCTACTGTTGGACGCGGGGTCCTATCAATCATTTACTTCATGAATATATACACCTCTAGGATTGTTTCCCTATCTAGACACCCACTTGTAAGTGTTGTCCACTTTTCTCCCGACCATACTGAGTAAAGACCTTTTAACAGCAATCTCTCTCTCTCTTGACTGCATGTGCGGATTGATTCGATAGAATTCTGGTTATTTTGAGCCGAGCGAAGCTCTTTCTCTCCACATTTTTGATAATAGCTACACTAGCTGATTCACCTCTAGGATATAGAGGACCCTGATTGATCTAAGTATGTATTAATACGTGATTTGTTAAAAATTGTTAAAAAGTAGTTACTTTGTTAACAAATACTTTATTGTTGAATTACAGTGTGAAATATTACACTAAGATGTTTCTTTTCTACTTTTTAGAAATCTGATGAATTGTGATATTGCCCCTGAAGAAGAGTTTGTGACTCGAAACACGTTGAGCTTCTTTATTTGTATAATAAAATATTGTGTTTTACTGAAATATTGAGAAAGAGAGTTTCATATATCAAATTGTCAATTATACCAAATGGTTAATATGAACTATTGATTACCTACTTGAATGTTTGGTCTGATCTTCAGACATTAGAAAGTGTGCAGGGGACGGGAGTTCCTAAAGGACTCTTTAGGAACAACCACTTTCTTATCATTACAGTATATGTCAGGGGCAGGATTCACTACCCACACCCCTAACAATAGAATTTGGCAAAGGCATGGTCTCTGCCTTGCTCACAATTGGTTGGATATCAGAAAAGTGATGTCATGTTTATGAGGTGATTTTTACTGTATCTAGAAACTCCCACATTTCCTTTACTGAAATCCGATTTTGCAAAAACAGATATTTATGCAGTTGCCACCTCTTAGTAAATCAGATAGACCGGTTTCATGTGTTGTGCATTACAGTTTAGTCCAAACCTCCAGCCTTTGCGACCTTGTTTCGCCTTTCTGACACATTTTGGTAATTTTACACATTAAAGATTTGGCCCACAATTTCCCAATTTTATACACAGATGCAAATTGTCCCGAAGGATGTATGTACAAAATTTGACATTTGCAACATGGATGCTTTTCTGGTTATACAACATATATCACCATTTCTGTCCAGATTGTGTAACGACATTCTACCAAGTTTTCAAACACAGGCCACAATTCCACTTTCATGCTGTGAAAATTCAACATTTTTACCAATTTTGACAGCTGAGATATAAGTATTTTAAAAGTTCTTTATAAAATAGTCTTAAGACAAATGGGGGTCATTGTCTCTCATTTTATTCTTCCCAGCTAACACAAACTGGCAGTTTCTTCCAAGCAGGATGGGGGGCCTCTCTCTTAATTGAAGGTTGTATTGCCCTTCACACTTGACAGGTGAGTGTCCCAGGACTGATTTTGTCCCAGCCTGGAGCAAAGACGAATGTCTGATGAGCATGTGAACTTTCATTGTCCTATCCCATTCAAAGGTTTTCAAACCCATACATCGCACCTATGTCTCCTGGTTTCAGGGTGTATCTCCCTTCCTAGGAGGAGTTTCATAGCTGGCAGCTGGAATTAAAGGTTTCTGAGAGCTTGTAACTCCAGCCTATGTGTTTTAACTTGTTTAATTTCTTACTTTAAATCAGTTTGCAGCTCCTCAGATAACCACTGTCTTGGCAGCTGTAGTCATTTTCCTTGCAGCAGGATTCTTAAGTATAGATACAATTCTCCTTAACCTGGCCGAGAGGGTAAAAGTCTCTTTGAACTGCTGTGCCTGGATACATTTTGTCAAGAAATAAACGCGTGTTTCCTGTGCGAGTGAAAATGAAGTTGCTTTTGATTTCTCTGAGAGTTGGTTTTACTCACACTGGTTTCCGAATGACCGATGAAATGGCATCAAAGCAGCATTTTGAAAGGGTGAAAATAGTTTCATTTTGAAGGAGGTTTTGGCTTTTGCAGCAATGGCAGGCTTTCCTTTTCACTTGATTCCATATATGTTTCAGAACACACTGGCATATTTTTCAGGGTGTCCGCTTGTTCCATTTTGCCCCAAGTGTGTGAGGCAAAACGGTGCAGCCATTTTTCTGTTGTTGCTGCCAAAAGCAGTTTTGAGGTCCTGGTGCGCACAGGGGTCAGTGCAGCCAGGTTACTGTTTCTTGCGCATAGGCAGCTCAGTGATGTAAGGCAATGCTGTTGAGTGGGTCAATATATCCCACACATCCCCCCGACGTCTCCTGAGCTTTCTAAGTCAAGGGGGAGTCAGGCAAGTGGGATTTCTCCTTGGGTCACAGCAGGATCAGTCGGGTATGAGTCCTTCTTCCATCAGAGAACGGTGCGTCCTGCTCCTCTTGTTGTCTCTGGTCGGAACGTGTAACGACAACCCCTTGCTTTCCCTGGGATCTTCCTTTTATAGTGTGGAGCGACACTTCCGGATCTCCTTTGGATTCTCCCTTCCAGGTTATCGGGGAGGTCCTCCTTCGTTGTTAGATAGGTGCAACCCATACGACTCTATAAAAGAGAGCACAAACCGGCAATTTCTCATGAACTGTCCTCTAATCGGGATGACAGCAGTGGGATACGCATGCATTCAGTGACAATTAAATATTCCCATGCTTCAGATGTAGACCCCATTGGGTTTTCAGTAGGCTCCTCTATTTGTTGCAAAGTGTGCCTGGGTGGCAACTCTTTAGCTGATTGATGTGGACCCATTTCTCTTTTGTCACGTCACCTTTGGGGATGCAGATTCTGTAGGCAACAGGTGAGATTTTGGGCCTCATTCCGAGTTGGGAGCAAAGGGATTATCGGCACCAGTAAGGACACCGGTGCCGGTAAACCCTTTGCGCCCTATTCCGAGGTCCCTTAGCGGGTCCCTCCTTTAACGCCTGGTCTGACCAGGCATTATGGACGGGACCCGTTAAGGGACTTCAAAGCTAATAACGGTACCGCAAATTGCGGTACCGTTATTACCTCCTTCCCTATTCCCATTGAGCCCTACGGGGGCTCAAATGGGAATGGAGAATGGCTTTTTCAATGGGGATTTACCGGTCCCGCAAAGGTCAGACTACACCGGTAAGCCCCCATTGAACCAAGTCGGAGTTGGTACCAGTATGGGAGGTAGTCATGGTGCAAATAGCTCTATTACTACCACCATACTTGGAATGAGGCCCTTTGTCTACCATTTCAAAAAGTCCCTGGCAGCTAGGCAACAATGTGCGCTCTTTGGTCTGGTTCCTTTGGAAATTGTATAAGTAGACCCTGTCTCCTACTTGGTATTCCTTTTTGGTGGTTTTTAGATCATACTGATTCTTCATGCCATCTGCAGATCTTTCTAGATTCCGCTGAGCATACGCAAAAGCATATTGAAGGTTTGTTCTTAGGTTCTCAACATACTAATGAGTTGTGGAGGCGTTAATCAGTGTCTGCTCCTGTGTTCTATATAGCAGATGCTGAGGTGGCACCATCCTTCGTCCAGTCATCAGCTCAAATAGAGACACCTTAGTTGCAGAAGAAGGTGTAGATCTGATGGCCATCAGGACAAGCGGTAATCAAATGTCCCAACTTGGCCCAGAATCTGCCACAAACTTTTTTAAAATGCTCACAATGGTTTTATTGTACCTCTCATCTCCACCACTAGAGGACCGGCAGAATGCAATGTGAAGTTTCCTTTTTACCCCAAGTATTTCCCACATCTTTGTCATCACCTCGCTGGTGAAGTGACTACTTCGGTCTGACTCAATCCTTTGGGGTAGGCCAAAACACGAGAAGATGTGATTGATCATCAGGGCAGCTGCTGTTTCTGCCTTGCAATTTGGGGCCGGGAGACATTCCACCCATTTGGTAAACAAGCATGTTACGGTTCACATGTACTTGTTCCTCCTAGAGGAGCGAATCACAGGCCTGATGAAATCTACTTGTAAATCTGACCAAGGCAGTGTCATCCCCCTCTTCTGGAGGGGAGCTCGGTGTGTAAGTGAAGTTGGCTGAAATTGTGCACACACAAGACACCCCTTCAAGTATTGGTTGAGGTCCTGCCCCATGTGTGGCCAGTATGCAACCTCTCGCAAGATTTCTAAAGTAGTGTGAAACCCCTGATGACCAGCTGTGGCTGCATCATGGGCGTGACTTAGCATCAGGCTTCGGAATGAGGTAGGGACCAACCACTGGTCACAGCCAGGTATGGCTCTCCTTACCAACAAACCGTCTTGGATTTGGAACATTTCTGGACATTTCATCAACACCCTGAGGTCCTCTTTCCCAATGTAATTGGTATCCGTAAGGGGAAAGTTCTCAGGGTCCTCAATGTGTTGATAAAACTTACCAATAATCGGATTCCCTATTTGTGCTCTGATTAAATCAGCATCTGGGGTCTCCTTACTCCATTGGGCAGTTGAGAGTTCCTTGTGAGCATTTGTCTGGGACCTAGTGATAGCAGTGACCTGGATTTACCCCAACAGGGATTCGATCTCGAAGAGATCCCCTTGGATTGCTCTGGTTTTGGCTAGCTGATCAGCTAGGTCATTTCCAGTTTTGTCTGGTCCCTCTATTCTGGAATGACCCTTGATCTTCTTCCAATAGTTGGTCATCCCGCTAGAGGTGACCAGATCATCAATATTTTGTATTAGCTCGCCATGTTTGAGCAGTTTGTTTTTAGCACACAGCATGCCTCTGGCTTTCCAATTTACCAGGTGTTCCACAAACCCATTCCAGACATAGGGCCTCATCACAAGTTTGGCGGTAACCCTTAAATCCGGCAGTTGCGCTATTACCGCCAGATTTAAGGGTCTGCCAAATCAGGGCTTCGGCGGATTTCTCCCCAGCTCTGAGCTGGGGGGAAATCCGTTGAAAAATCACGCTATTACCGCCGACAGGAAATCCGCCGGCGGTAAGAGCGTGAAAATTCCCCATTGAGCGCAATGGGCAATGGGGTATTCCCGAATGGGCTCAGTGGGGAATGGGGAATTCCATTACCGCCAAACCCGTGATCCGGCGCTAATAGTGCCGGGGGGTTGGCGGTAGGGCAAATACCACAGGCGGTAATACCTCCGACATTACCGCCCAACTCGTGATGAGGCCCATAATCTGAATCGGTGATTATGACCAGTTGGTGGAGTTGGTGTTGGACAGCAGTGAGGATGGCTTGATGAACTGCCATCAGCCCTGCCACCTGACTACTATGGGGACTGAGTTTGTACCCAGTGGAGGGTTGGGAGGCATCATTTACCCAGACATTCCCAACGCTGGCCACCAGTTCCTTTTCCCCCAACATGGTAGGAGCACCAGTCCACATAAAAAGTGGGCATTCCCTCGCACTTGTCTTCTTCATAGATTTTGTGTGGGGAATTCAGGTACGCCTCCATGTTGTCCTGGGTTTTAAGACTTTCGTCCTCGAGACAGTTATCTCTGGCACAATCATGCAAGTCAGCCAGACCTTGCGCGAGGGGACTCTTCTTGTTTTGACCATATCTGACATCCACAGGAAAGCCTTGCATTGCAGAATCCAGGAAGTAATTCTGGAATTACTCACATTTCCAGCCCGGAATCTGTCACTTTGGAGATATTGCAAAGGCTGGTGGGGAGTCACCACTATGATGTGTTACCCCTGGTTGAACAGGCGGTAATTTTTCAATGCCCACACCATTGCCAGGAGTGCCTTCTCACAATTTTTGATTTTTTCCTCCACAGAGGATAAAGTCTTACTTGCATAGGAGATGACTTTATTGACCTTGTCATGCTTTTGATATAAGAATGTATTCGAGAACCCTGTCTCCAAGAAGAACTCCTTATTTTTTACAGGGTAAGCTAGACAAGGCGCTTGTGAGAGGCTTCTTTTGAGTTACTCTACTGCCTCAGCTTGTTCCGGACTTCACTCCCACTTGACCCCCCTTCAACAGATGGATCAGGGGTCTTGTGATCTCTGCTTAACCCTCAATGAACTTCATACTGTAATTAGTCAGTCCAAGGAGGCTCCTTAGCTCACGCAGAGTTGTGGGGTCTCTAGGTCTTAGGAGTGCTTCCACTTTCTTTTCCTGGGGACAGAGACCCTCAGGGGTTATCTCATTCCCCAGGAAGTTGACACGAGTTCTGCACCACTGTGTCTTTTGAAAGGAGAGTTTTGCTCCGGCAAACCTCAACTTTGTCAGAACATAACAGATTTCTGCTATGTGTTCCTCCACAGTTGAGCTTTTGATCAGGACATCATCTACATAGGCCAGGTTACCGCTTTCACCCAAGTCGGGCATGGCCTTATGTAAGAAGATGTTAAATTTGTTGCCGGAGTTGATGTATCTGAAAGGAGTCCGGGTCCATGTGTACTGCTGCCCCCCGAAGGTAGAGGCCAGCTTGTATTGGTCCTCCCTACTGACAGGTACGGTCCAGTACCCATTGGTCAGGTCAATTGCAGTTTGTACCTTTGACCCCTGGATCTGGGCCAGCCCCTGGTCAATGTAGGGGAGAGGCCATTGGGACATATGGACCTGATTGTTCAGCTCCCTTAGGTCAGCGCAGAGTTTCCACTGGCCGTTGGGTTTTAAAATCCCCAGCACCGGATTATTAAAGGTGCTGTGGACTGGACAAAATTTCCCACGGGACTCAAAGTTTTTGATAATTTCCGTCAGGGACTCCATGGATGCGAGAGGCAAGCAGTATTGCTTCACAAACACTGGAGTCATACCAGGGTCCGTGGGAATTGTATGGATTTCGGTGTGACCACAGTCATAGGAGTCCACCGCAAAGAGATCTTGAAAATCTAAGAAAACCTGTTTCAACTTTTGCTTTTGCTCCGGAGTCTCACAGGCATCAACTAGGTTGACTCATTCTTCAACCATTTGCCTGAAGCCTGGAAAGACTTCCGGTTTGGCTATTTCAGCGGCCTCCTCCACCTGAGTGGAGATGTCCAGGTCCTTGGTTAAAGTATTCACCTGGACAGAGGGTTTCAGGCAAGGGAGGCGGTCCTTGTGGACCTGGAAGATCACTTCATCCTGCCTGATGTCATAGGTCACCTCTTCCTCACCGTAAGGGCAGGAAGAGTACACCTGGAAATTCCCCCCAAGCTGGGTGAAGACCCTTTCTGGTGTTATGTCATTGTCACTATCACTGTCCTAACAGTCATTGGGGATTGGTCCTATCAGTTCATTACCTAGATCTATGGAAAAAGGTTGGTCATCAACCGCCATTCCAATATTGGTGCCTGCGCCCAGAGTGATATTCCTAAGGTCGCTGTTATCCATCAGTATTGGAAAGGTGTTGTGTTCTACTTTGACTAATGGTATTGAGTTTAGCCCCAACCCCTGCTATTGAAAATGGGCGTTGAGGTGAAGATATTGTTAAGTGACTTCAATTCAGCAATCCCACTAAGTCAGTGCCTCGTCTGGGACGCCCAAAGGATGCCCTTATTTATATATTTTTATGACAAGTTATAATCTGGATGATAAACCCTTATATAACGCCCCTCTCTTTGAATCCCCCTGACCTCACTGAGCCAAGAAGTAGGTTTGTTTTGCAATTTAAAAGGTTTATTGAGAAAGTAAACAATATATATATATCACATTTTTATGAATAAATTAATATTTGATAGCACAATTAGGCATATGACAGTGACCAACAATGGATGATATGACAATTGTACGCTTATTTAATTTCTTAGGAGTTGGTATAGGGAGGATAAGGTAGCTGAGAATACTTTTATGATTTCAAGGAAATGTAATGATGAATAAAAATGCAGTACAGAAATAAACTGATAGGGTTTCACAAGAGATAATATGTTCACTTTTCCCCTTGTGGCAATTCACTTCCCCCCTATGCAATATAAAGATGGAAGTAAAGCACACAGTTTTCGGGAATACAATCATAATTCAATACGAATTTCAGTTCCCCCCTAGCAAGCTTAGAGAAACAGGGATGGTTTTAAAGACAGGCAAAAGTACTTTTAAATGTGGTATGCAAAGAAGGTAAAAATATGCTAAAAATGATTTTAATTCCCTGTAGGAGGTTCAGGGTAGGTGATAGCTATTAAGATTAGTTCAAGTCACACTGGCAATGATTCAGGAGTGATTATCAGAGGGAAAACGGATTTTAGCAGTTGCGAGCAAAAGACGGCTATTTTTGACAGGAGCTAATTTTTCAATTTGCGGAAATTTAGTTGCAATTATGGAATACCTATAAGGAATAGAAAGCTTAGAATCATAGCTTTAAAATGAAAGTTACATCTCGTTCCTAGCATGTACGGATCAAAAGATACGGATGATTTTGTGGAGGTAGTTTCTCGAAATTAAAGTAAACTTCAGAATGACAAAATTACAATTTTACAGCTTTGAAATGACAGAATGAACACACAATTCCTATGATGCAGTTCTAGACAGGTTAAAATGGTTTGAATCAAATTATTTTAGACTAAGAGGTTGGTTCTGGCACAGTTCTAGCTGGGTACTCACACTATAAATTTGAAATAGGGCGTCAAGGTCTGGTCAGGTTTAGACTGCACTCCTAGCGGTAGGTTCTGAAGTCACAGCTCTCTGGGTCAGCTCTGCTGCTCTGGTCTGGCACTTGGCACTGCACGGCGGTCTGGATCTCTGGTTCTGCTTGTCTGGTCAAGTGGATTCTGGATACAGCACTGCTTTCTGGGTACTGGCACAGGGTTCTAGACAGAATCAAACTGCTAAGCCCGGCAGTTTGAATAAGTTGCAAAAGATTTTGAGGCCTGCTGAAAAATGATTCAGCTGGTGGTTCAGGCCTCTCTGCTACAAGTTCTGAAGTCTGAATTCTAAGTTCTGGAGATGGTCCTTCTGGATATTGTCTGGGCGGCAAAGCGCTTCGCAAGAAAGGGGAAAGTGAAGTCTCTACCTGGGTTTCAGTGTTCCTTTTATGTCTTTTGAAAATGGGTGTGTGAGTGGGCATAGCTAAGCCTGCCCCTCACAACTTATCAGTGGCCAAGCTCTCCTCTCTCCCTTGATTGGGGGAAGGAATGGAGTGTTATCAGGCATCAATTTTATGGCATACAGAAAGAACACTCCCCTTGTCAATTTGCACACAAATCTATTTTTGATCCAAATACATATTTATCTATGTACCATTTTTCTAATATTATATGTCCAGTTTACATATTTTCTGTGGCACCAAACCATCCGATCCCTGTCTTTGTAAGATGTTGTGTCCACTTATGACAGAATTCTCCCCTTTTCATCAAGAACACAACCTCTAAACTTTTCCAGAATTTACACAAACATGCACAAGGAATATGGGCATCAGATGATAAAGTGTCAGATTTTTAACATACAGACATTCAGAGTAATACCTTATTTTCCACTACTACCCCCCAGAACATACCACAGAGTCCTAACACCTCTGAAAATGTGCACAGAAAAATCACAAGAATAATGATATTAATTATATAATTTTGACAAGTCCGTACTATGAATTATCTATCTTTTTAAAATTATGCTCTGGCCCAGAGGGGTGTGGTTTCCCAAAGCACATGGTGGAATTTCTGGTTTGTCCACTTCCTCCAACTCAGGTTGCTCACAGAGACACTGCTCCTCCCAGTTTCTTCCAAGAGGAAGCCATTTACGACCCCCCCTAATTTAACATTTGCCTGAGCCAAGGAAAGCTCATTGTTCTGTTTCCCTGCTCCCAGGTGCTCCTCCCCTGATTCAATCAAGAGGTGTAATCTCCTTTTGATGGGAACAGCAGAAGGCAGCCAGGCCTGCAAATGCAGTTGCTGGGCAAGTTTCAACTCCTGTCGGGGGTAGTTGCCCGGCAGAATTCAATCTCTTCAAGCCAGGCTTCAGTTAAATGTCACTTTTGTTCCAGTTTTCTTCATTCAAATCAAACTTACAATTTTTACACATGCAGCTAGAACGCTGATTCTAAGTTCAAAACTATGACCTTTAAAGAGTTGCAACCTATGTGACACTCAAAAGTAGGTCACTCCTTTATTTTAAACATTTAGATTTTAGTGGTTTTAAATCCAATTTCAGTTAAGCTGCTGACATCCACAGCTCAGCCAGTTTTGTTATAAACATTGTTTTGGGCTCTTCATCTTTCCAGATTTTGTATGCACACAAGACTACATTCTGCCAAATGTCTGCTGGTGTTCAGTGAGATTTTTGAATATCTTGCAATGTTTAAAATAGGCATTTTTAGCTTGCATTTCAGAGAAACAAAGGTGATTTCAAAGCGCTTTTTGAGCTAACAGGCACTGCTGTTTTTCCTCTGGAACCACGTTTCACTCATGGAGCTTTTGGCCCATCACGCTCGCACTGGTGGGTGGCAGGTTAGGCGACCATTTTGGTGTGCGCAAAAACTGCACGGTTTTCCTGGATTCTAGCGCAATGTGGGCTTTTCGGCCATCTTGGATTTTCTAAGCCCACAGGACCAAATGTTGTCGTCTAATAATTCAAACGTGGGTCAAGTCACCCGACAAGCCCCCCGCCCGACTGCACTTTGATTTCGAGTCGAGGGGGAGTCGGGTGCAAAGGATGTTTTGATCCACACGCTGGGATTTCTGCATCATCTTCTTCCGATTCCGTAGATGGCAAAGTTCAGCATCTTTTCCTCCATCAGGGTGGATCGATCGGTTCTCCTCGCCGGTCCTGATGGGAGTATTGGGCGGTACCCCGGGCTCCTCGGATCTTTGCTCCCGGTTCCCGGGTCATCCTCCTTGGTCAGTCTCCATGGTTTATCTCTCCTAGGATGACAAAGCAAAGCGGCAATACCTATTCGTAGACATTTCTCCCCCACTATCGATATAGTGGGGCGGCATATACATTTTATAAATCAAGAGACATTTGCATTCTCATTTTAAAAAAACAAGACATAATCTGGAGACATTTGCATTCAAGAATCATAATATTTTAGAGACTATATGTGGGATATTTTAGGGTTGGAACTGAATTACGCTGGAGCGGCCCCCTCTGGTATTGCAGAGGACTCCTCCAGTTGCTGCAGAGTGTGCCTGGGATGTAAAAACTTTAACTGATTTATATGGACCCACTTGTCTTCCCCTTCTGCCAAACTACCTTTGGGGATGTGGATCTTGTAAGCGACTGGGGAGATCTTGTCAACAATTTCAAAAGGTCCCTTCCATGTAGGCAAACATTTTCGCTGTTTGTCCTGGTTCCTTTGGAAATTGTATAGATAGACCCGGTCTCCCACATTGTATTCTTTCCTGGTAGCTTTCAAATCGTAATGGGTCTTCATGCTATCAGCTGATCTTTCTAGATTCCGCTGAGCATTGGCAAAAGCATGTTGAAGGTGTTTCCTTAAATTCTCCACATACTCATGAGTTGTGGAGGCATTTATCAATGTCTGCTCTTGGGTCCTGTAGAGCAAATGCTGGGGAAGCACCATCTTACGTCCAGTCATCAGCTCAAATGGTGACATTTTAGTTGCAGATGAAGGGGTAGATCTGATGGCCATTAGGACCAGAGGTAATCGGATATCCCAACTTGGCCCAGAATCTGCCACAAACTTTTTTAAGATGCTCACAGTGGTTCTGTTGTATCTCTCCACTGCACCAGAAGAGGCTGGCCGGTAAGCAATATGTAGCTTCCTTTTAACCCCCAGTATCTCCCACATCTTAGTCATTACTTCGCTGGTGAAGTGTCTACCTCTGTCTGACTCAATCCTTTGGGTAGACCATAACGCGAAAAGTTGTGGTTGATCATCAGGGCAACTGCTGTTTCTCCCTTGCAGTTTGGGGCTGGGAGACATTCCACCCATTTGGTAAATAAGCATGTCACCGTCAACATGTACATATTCCCCCTAGAGGAGCGAATCAAGGGGCCTATGAAGTCGACTTGCAAATCTGACCATGGCAGTGTCATCCTCCTCTTTTGGAGAGTCGCACGGTGTGTGAGGGATGTTGGCTGAAATTGTGCACACACAAGACACCCCTTCAAGTATTGGTCGAGATCCTGCCCCATGTGTGGCCAGTATGCAACCTCTCTTAAGATCCCAAGTGTTGTGTGAAACCCCCTATAACCGGCGGTGGCCGCATCATGGGTGTGACTTAACATCAGGCTTCGGAATGAGGTAGGGACCACCCACTGATCATGGTCAGCTTGGGATTTCCTTACCAACAAACCGTCTAGGATTCGGTACATTTTTGGACATTTCATCAACACTCTAAGGTCCTCTTTCCCAATGTAATCAGTATCCGTCAGGGGAAAATTCTCAGGGTCCTCAATGTGTTGGTAAAACTTACCAATTATTGGATCCCTCTTCTGAGCCGTAATCAAATCAGCATCTGGGGTCTCCTTACTCCATTGTGCAGTTGAAAGATCATTGTGAGCATTCGTCTGGGACCTAGTGATAGCAGTGAACTGGATTTACCCCAACAGGGACTCAATCTCTACTAGATCCCCTTGGATGGCCCCGGTTTTGGCCAGCTGATCAGCTAAGTCATTTCGAGTTTTGTCTGGTCCTTCTACCTTGGAATGACCCTTGATCTTTTTCCAGTAGATGGTCATCCCAGTCACGGTGACCAGATCATCAATGTTTTGAATTAACTTCCCATGTTTTAAGGGTTTGTTATTAGCACATAACATGCCTCTGGTTTTCCAATTAACCAGGTGCTCCACGAACCCTTTCCGTACATAATCTCAATCTGTGATTATGACCAGTTCATGGAGTTATGTTGGACAGCAGTGAGGATGGCTTGATACACAGCCATCAATTCTGCCACCTGACTACTTCGGGGACCAATTTTGTATCCAGCGGAGGGTTCTAGGGACTCATTCACCCATGCATTCCCTACGCCGGCCACAAGTTCTTTTTCCCCGTTATTGTCAACATGGTAAGAGCATCCATCCACATAGACAGTGGGCATTCCCTCACACTTGTCTTCTTCAAAGACTTTGTCTGGGGAATTGAGGTATGCCTCCATGTTGTCCTTGAGTTTTAGACTTTCATCCTCTACACAGGAAAGCCTTGCATTGACAGAATCCAGGAAGTAATTCGGGAATTACTCACATTTCCGGCCCAGATTCTGTCACTTTGGAGATATTGCAGAGGCTGGTGTGGAGTCTCCACTATGATGTGTTCCCCCTGGATAAACTGGCGGTAATTCTTCAATACCCACACCGTTGCCAGGAGTGCCTTCTCACAATTTTTGAATTTTTCCTCCACAGAGGATAAAGTTTTACTCGCATAGGAGATTACTTTATTGACCTTGTCATGCTTTCGATATAATGCTGCAGTCAACTATGTATTAGATAACCCTGTCTCCAAGAAAAACTCCTTGTTTCTGACAGGGTAAGCTAGGCGGGGAGCTTGTGAGAGGCTTCTATTGAGCTGTCTTACTGCCTCGGATTGTTCTGGATCCCATTCCACTTGACCCCCCTTCAAGAGATGAATCAGGGGTCTGGTGATCTCTGCGTAGCCCTCAATGAACCTTCTGCTGTAATTAGTCAGTCCAAGGAGGCTCCTTAGTTCCCGCAGAGTTGTGCGGTCTTTCAGTTTCTGGAGTGCTTCCAATTTCTTTTCCTGGGGACAGAGACCCTGAGGAGTAATCTCATGCCCCAAGAAATTAACATGGGTTCTACTGTTCTTTTTGAAAGGAAAGTTTTGCTCCGGCGGCCCTCAACTGAGTCAGAACATAACAGATCCCCGCTATGTGTTCTTCCACAGATGAACTTTTGATGAGGACATCATCTACATAAGCCAGGTCACCCCTCGCACCCAGGTCGGGCATTGACTTATGTAGGAAAATGTTGAATTCATTGCCGGAGTTGAGGTATCCGAAGGGAGTTCGGGTCCATGTGTACTGCTGGCCCCCAAAGGTAAAAGCCAGTTTGTATTGGTCCTCCCTACTGACAGGCACGGTCCAGTATCCATTGGTCAGGTCTATTGCAGTGAATACCTGTGACCCCTGAATCTGGGCCAGCCCTTGGTCAATGTAGGGCGGACCAATACAAACTGGCTTTTACTTTTGGGGGCCAGCAGTACACATGGACCCGAACTCCCTTCGGATACCTCAACTCCGGCAATTAATTCAACATTTTCCTACATAAGGCCCCCAATCTGTTAAGTGACTTCAATTCAGCAATCCCACTAAGTCAATGCCTCTTCTGGGACGCCCAAAGGAAGCCCTTATTTATATATTTTTATGACAAGTTATAATCTGGATGATAAATCCTTATACAACGCCCCTCTCTTTCAATCCCCCTGACCTCACTGAGCCAAGAAGTAGGTTTGTTTTGCAATTTAAAAGGTTTATTGAGAAAGTAAACAATATATATATATATATATATATATATATATATATATATATATATATATCACACTTTTATGAATAAATTAATATTTGATAGCACACTTAGGCATATGACGGTGACCAACAATGGATGATATGAAAATTGTACGCTTATTTAATTGCTTAGGAGTGGGTTTAGGGAGGATAAGGTAGCTGAGAATACTTTTATGATTTCAAGGAAATGCAATGATGACTAAAAATGCAGTACAGAAATAAACTGATAGGGTTTCACAAGAGATAATATGTTCACTTTTTCCCTTGTGGCAATTCACTCCACCCCTATACAATATAAGGAGATGGAAGTAAAGCGCACAGTTTTCAGGATTACAATCACAATACAATACGAATTTCAGTTCCCCCCTAGCAAGCTTAGAGAAACAGGGATAGTTTTAAACACAGGCAAAAGTACTTTTAAATGTGGTATGTAAAGAAGGTAAAAATATGCTAAAAATGATTTTAATTCCCTGTAGGAGGCTCAGGGTAGGTGTTAGCTATTAAGATTAGTTCAAGTCACACTGGCAATGATTCAGGAATGGTTATCAGAGGGAAAACGGATTTCAGCAGTTGCAAGCAAAAGACAGCTATTTTTGACAGGAGCAAATTTTTAAATTCGCGGCAATTTAGTTGCAATTATGGAATACCTATAAGGAATAGAAAGCTTAGAATCATAGCTTTAAAATGAAAGTTACATCTCGTTCCTAGCATGTACGGATCAAAAGATACGGATGATTTTGTGGAGGTAGTTTCTCGAAATTAAAGTAAACTTCAGAATGACAAAATTACAATTTTACAGCTTTGAAATGACAGAATGAACACACAATTCCTATGATGCAGTTCTAGACAGGTTAAAATGGTTTGAATCAGATTATTTTAGACTAAGAGATTGGTTCTGGCACAGTTCTAGCTGAGTACTCACACTATTAATTTGAAATAGGCCGTCAAGGTCTGGTCAGGTTTGGACTGCACTCCTGGCGGGTGGTTCTGAAGTCACAGCTCTCTGGGTCAGCTCTGCTCTGCTGGTCTGGTCTGGCACTCGGCACTACACGGCGGTCTGGATCTCTGATTCTGCTGGTCTGGTCAAGTGGATTCTGGATACAGCACTGCTCTCTGGGTACTGGCACAGGGTTCTAGCCAGAATCAAACAGCTCAGCCCGGCTGTTTGAATAATTTGCAAAAGATTTTGAGGCCTGCTGAAAAAGGATTCAGCTGGTGGTTCAGGCCTCTCTGCTACAGGTTCTGAAGTCTGAATTCTAAGTTCTGGAGATGGTCCTTCTGGATATTGTCTGGTCCGGCAAACCGCTTCGCAAGAAAGGGGAAAGTGAAGTCTCTACCTGGGTTTCAGTGTTCCTTTTAAGTCTTTTGAAAATGGGTGTGTGCGTGGGCATAGCTAAGCCTGCCCCTCACAATTTATCATTGGCCAAGTTCTCCTCTCTACCTTGATTGGAGGAAGGAATGGAGTGTCATCAGGCATCAATTTTATGGCATACAAAAAGAACATTCCCCTTGTCAATTTGCACACAAATCTATTTTTCAACCAAATACATATTTATCTATGTGCCATTTTTCTAATATTATATGTCCAGTTAACATATTTTCTTTAGCACCAAACCATCTGATCCCTGTCTTTGTAAGATGTTGTGTCCAATTATGACAGAATTCTGCCCTTTTCATCAAGAACACAACCTCTAAACCTTTCCAGAATTTACACAAACATGCACAAGGAATATGGGCATCAGATGATAAAGTGTCAGATCTCTAACATACAGACATTCAGAGTAATACCTTATTTTCCACTACTACCCCCAGAACATACCACAGAGTCCTAACACCCCTTAAAATGTGCACAGAAAAATCACAAGAATTATGATATTAATTATATAATTTTGACAAGTCCGTACTATGAATTATCCATCTTTTTAAAATTATGCTCTGGCCCAGAGGGGTGTGGTTTCCCAAAGCACATGGTGGAATTTCTGGTTTGTCCACTTCCTCCAACTCAGGTTGCTCACAGAGACACTGCTCCTCCCAGTTTCTTCCAAGAGGAAGCCATTTACGACCCCCCCTAATTTAACATTTGCCTGAGCCAAGGAAAGCTCATTGTTCTGTTTCCCTGCTCCCAGGTGCTCCTCCCCTGATTCAATCAGAGAGGTGTAATCTCCTTTTGATGGGAACAGCAGAAGGCAGCCAGGCCTGCAAATGCAGTTGCTGGGCAAGTTTCAACTCCTGTCGGGGGTAGTTGCTGGGCAGAATTCAATCTCTTCAAGCCAGGCTTCAGCTAAATGTCACTTTTGTTCCAGCTTTCTTCATTCAAATCAAACTTACAATTGTTACACATGAGCTAGAACGCTGATTCTAAGTTCAAAACTATGACCTTTAAACAGTTGCAACCTAGGTGACACTCAAAAGTAGGTCACTCATTTATTTTAAACATTTCGATTTTAGTGGTTTTAAATCCAATTTCAGTTAAGCTGCTGACATCCACAGCTCAGCCAGTTTTGTTATAAACATTGTTTTGGGCTCTTCATCTTTCCAGATTTTGTATGCACACAAGACTGCATTCTGCCAAATGTCTGCTGGTGTTCAGTGAGATTTTTGAATATCTTGCAATGTTTAAAATAGGCATTTTTAGCTTGCATTTCAGAGAAACAAAGGTGATTTCAAAGCGCTTTTTGAGCTAACAGGCACTGCTGTTTTTTCTTTGGCACTACGTTTCAATCATGGCACTTTTGGCCCATCACGCTCGCACTGGTGGGTGGCAGGTTAGGCGACCATTTTGGTGTGCGCAAAATCTGCACGGTTTTCCTGGATTCTGGCGCAATGTGGGCTTTCGGCCATCTTGGATTTTGATAATTCAAACGTCGGTCAAGACACCCGACAATATGTGTCAGGATTTTGCCGTTTCTGTCCTCTTTTAATGTTTTATTCAAGTGGGAATAGTTGTGTCCGTCCTGGGATGGTGACTTCCTCTCCAATTTAAACTTCTACTGCATACGGTAGAAATGGGGCTGACCGAAATGCTTTTTCTGAATCATCAAAGTCCATGGGATTACCCCCTAGTCAGGACCAGGCTTTGTAGTTTATCAGGTCCAAATTATAAAGGCCTATAGACCAGATAAACTATATGTAGTTTATCAGGTCTATAGGCCTTCTGTTGCCTATAGACATTTTGAGCATACTCCTGCTATGCAGGAGATGTTTGGAATTGGGAGTTTCCAGGCTTATTTCATATTTATCGATCAATTTAAATGTGGGAATGGCTGGACCTTTTGGGAGTTTTCAGAACATGTCTTCGCTGATAAAGCTCTTACCGTTGTTCATGCACACTCAGGCGAGAACAGATTCCTTTCCCTCATTTAACTGAATAGGGATGAATAGCTGTTCTCTAAGTTTCTGAATGTCAACTAAACTTTGAGCTGGTTTCTCATCACTCTTGACTATGCAATTGGGATTTTCAGATTGTGAATGGGTATAAAATTTCAGAGTATTTCCTGCCAGTGTGGAATGCCACGTGCAACTGGAAGGAAGGTTGATTTTCAGAAATGGAGAGGAGTTCCCATCAACAGTTGTTGTCCTACAGCAATTACTGTCATGTCAGGTACTTGATTATTCTGGAAATGAAACTCAATATGATCTGGTTTTTGTTCAACCATGTGGCATATGCCATTTAAGCTAGCATGGTTGACACTATGTTTTAATTTTATCGGTCTGTTAGTCTGTGTCCAGAGGACCTTGTTCACACAGTCTATTAGGGGGGACAGCCTACACATAATGTCATTCCCCAGTAGACAGGGTGTGCCCTCTGGAGTCATGACTATGACCGGGTGTTTCACCTTGTGTCGCCCAATTTTTATTTCTAAATCCGCAGTCCCCTCGACAGGAATTTCATTCCCATCGAAGTTCTGAAGTTGTCCAGGAAGAGGGGTGAGAGGGATCTGGTATCTCACCCCCCTTCCTGAATTCTGCTGATCAAAGGCCCTCTTTGACAGAAGAGTGGCTTGTGATCTGGTTTCCACCAGTGCCGAAAATGTACATTGCCCTTGCACTTGGACTGGGGCATAAAATCTCCCCTCCTTCTCCTCCAATGGGCAAAGGTAATGGGCATTCTGGGTAAAATTGGTGGTCAATTGCCTTATCTTTGACTTTGATACAGGCGTGGTTTGGTCATGATTTGGTGTTTGATTTTGGGGATCCGAAAGGAGATTTTTACATTGGGATATGTGGGGAGTTTTGGGCTCCCCTTTTTCTGATTCTGGGCTGCCCCCCCTCGCCCTTTTTGGAGGCAGTCCCCAGACTTGATTTGGACAGTATGGTGCTTTCCTGGCTGCTCATTCTGTGGTTCAATGACAGGCAATTCTGACTCAGTCCCCACCTTCCCCCAGTCTTCATTTGGATCGCTTGGGACCAATTTTTCTTTGTGAGGAGTTCCCAGTCCCTGAAGGAGAAGATTCTTTTTCCCAGAATCCTCTGAGGATTCCTCTCCTTCAAATTGGAGGACACTAACCCCCTCCACCAAATGGGCTTTTTTGGATTCTTTATTTCTCCTACCCACCCTCTGTTCCCTGGGTTGCAGACTTTCAGGGGCAGGAGATTGTTGTTCCGGTTCCTGGGTGTCATAGGGTTTTCCACGAGTGAGGAAGGAAGCATCCTCTAGGACTTTGCACCTCCCTTCCCACCGTGTCTCCTCCTCTGGAACCGGTGAGTTGTCGGGGTGCTCTCAACCTCATTGTTCTGGAATACCAGACCCTTGGTTTGTGGGGTTCTGAGTGGTCATGTTCTGTTGAGCCATCAACATGTGACCCAGATCCTGGGACAGGTTCTGGACCTGGCGCTCCAGTTGGGACTGGTACGGGAGTACGGGGGTCTCTGGTCAACCCTAGGTTAGTCACAGGAACGGTAACCATCCCTTCTCCCATAGTACCCTGGGTATTGAGAATTTGGGTAACCCTCCACCCTTGGCCTCCACTCTCCCGGATTGGGCTGTCTGGGCTCCTGAAAGCGGGGAAAGAAAGGAGGGTTGTCCTACAGGTTGGGGTTTTGTGGGTACCGGGGAAAGAAACCCAACCCGGCATTTGGGGGATTACTGGCCTCCTGGGGAAAGTTAGAAAGGAAATTTCCTGGGGCGGTTCCTACCTGGGGAGTCCAAACATACCCCAGGATTGGTCTGTTACCCTTGTATCGTGGGCTAATGTAATCAGGGGAGTTAGGAGTCCCATTTGTGGGATTACCTCCCTGACTACCACCTGTCTGGGTTTGGCCCGAGGGCCTTCTGGGTCTTTGATTGGGTTGATTCGGTACAGATATATTTTTAGCCCCCCCCCATCTCCAGATCTAGAATGGGGGCAGCCTTCACCTCCGCCACCTAAGCAGCAGCAGGGGTGTTGGTTGGTTTGGGGTTTCTGTTTGTGTTTTTGTTATCTGCCAATTTTTGTACCTCAGAAATGCGGGTCGCATGTTCTATGACCCAGTCCAGTGATCTTTTCTCATGAAAGTTCCCCACCAGCTGGGTCATTATGTATTTTGGGAGTGCATGAAAGAAGGTGGTGATGAACTCCCGACTATCTGGGCGCACCCTCCTTGTGGTTTGTGCAAAGGCACGTTTGAGCTCCTGCACAAATTCTTGTGGGGCCTGATCTTCCCCGCACTGCAGATTGGAGGACGCCTTGCGGGCCTCTTGGGGGTATCTGTGTGCAGAGAAATGTCCTTCATATGGAAAGTATCCATCATTTGCTCATATAATTCTAGGAGTTCCCAAAAAGAATACTTTGTATTTTTATGATATGGAGTTATCACACTTCTAATGGCATTGATCTGCCTAATGGGATCTGTGTTCATGGTTCTCTTAAGTTTGTTTGCCTTCTTTGTTTTAGTCACCCGAGTCCATTCGCCCTCAGACTCAGAGGCGCTGCTACTGGAGGTCCCTTCATGATCCTCTATGCACTCCCTGATTCTGCAAGTTTGAGAAGGGCTTGCAGAATGTTGGGGCCTAGTTTCTCTTTCCCTGTGGTGCTCAGAGGAGTCCTCTGACTCTTCCCTGCTCCCAGGATTGGCGGAGTATCCCCCCCACTGCCCTAACTCGGTAGAGGTCTTTAGGATACTCTTTTTGGGCTTTATTTCATTTAGTTCCCCACCAAATTTCACAAACTGGTCCCTAGGAAGTCAGTATTTTAGTGTATCTAATTCCCTGACCCTCCCCTCATATGAGTCTTCCTTGTCAGAGATATCAGCCCTAACATTTGGGTTTCTGTAAAGGGATGCCCACCCATCAATTTCTGGGGGGGGGCTGATCTGTCAGTCCCATTTTACCAACCCTATTGAATTCTGCCATCCCCATTACCCTTGGTTCATATGAGCCAGTAAACATGAAGCTGGCAGTGTTCATGGTATTGAAGGGGTTTGAGTCCCTGAGTACAGAGGTCCTTATGTTATGATCAGGGGTTGCCCTGTCCCTCTCTACCTGTTCGGGGTCCCTCCAGTTAGAATTTAATCGAGCACCCTCTTTATCCAATCTTGCTACCTTCTCTTTTTTAGCCCCTATTTCCTGGTGATAAGCAAAAATCGGGCCTTTTGTTCATCTATCAAGGCCTTACTGGTCTCAATGATTTGCGCTTGCACTGCTACTTGCTGGTGGAGTACATCAATCTTTTCACAGAGGGCCTCATTCTCCCTCTGTGCTTCCTACATGTTTTGGGAGTACTGGGTCATTCTCTGTTGCAAGTGATTCATCTCCTGGGTTTGTGTGTCTTTGGCTTGGGCGTTCTCTTTCAGAGCACCGTCTGGTGTTCTCTATCAGCTTCCTATGCTCAGTTCTTAGTTCTTTTAACTCCTGGAGGGCCAACTTACTTTCCTGTAACTCGGTTTGTAACTCGCTTCTTTCCTGGCCTAGGGCATCTTTCTCTTGATTTAGGGTGCCCCTCTGCTCTGCCAGGTCATCCCTTTGATTTTTGATAATATTGGATTTCTGGCGCTCCTGATCAAATTCCTCTTGAGAGTGGAGATCTTTTACAATTAATTTATTATTTTACTCTCTCAATTTGTCTATCTGGTCTTGTAGAGTAACCATCTGCTCTGCGCAGGCTCTATTAAAATGTATTTGCTGATTTAACTTCTGTTGACTTTCCTCACACTCCTCTTTCAATGCCTGTAATTCGCTCTCTTGATCTGCCTTTTCGTGCCCTAGGAGAGCCAAATCCTCTTTTACTTTTATGACATAATCCCTAAATTCTACCTCCAATTCTTGGCTCTTCTTTAGCCTTTGTTCTGCTGAGTCTAGATCATTCTGGATTTTCTCTAATAATTCAATTTGGTTCTGTGCCAGAACTGTGTTTTCAGCATGCTTTTCCCATATCGCTCCGATGTGGAGGTATAGGTAGGCCGCAATTCTGGAAATTTTGCTTTTCTCCTCTTTAACTTTTTGGGCCATGTATAATTCACTAAGAGCTTGGTGTAATAAGCCATTGTCCTGCCATGTATCCATATTGATGGCAGTGACCTGTTGTGTGATTTCCTGTAGCCTGACATGTTGATCCTATTCTGGCCACTCACTTTTGACAAAAAGCTTGCGCGGTAGGTGCTCCCTAGCCATACTGATTTCTACTGGAACAGCCATTTTGGAGATGTTCTTTCTTTATTAATTATTTCGGGGTTAATTTAATTTTACTTTTACAGACAAGCCTGGTTTTGGAGTATTTGTTTTGGGAAGTGCTTGTACAGTGTAGCACAGTATTCCAACCACACAAAGTATTACTACTCCACAGGTTAGTCTGCTGTGTTAGACTGTCACGGGTGGTAACCAAACTCAATCCCCGGACTTGAGCACCCAAATCAGTTAGGGATTTCAATCAGGCGATACTGGTCTCAGCCTAGTATGCAGCGCACAACTGAAAAGCATATTTGGTCATATATATAGGTTCAATATTTGAGAGATACACCACTCATTTCACACCCCTTATTCAAATACCTCGGTTCACGGTGGACCAGGAACCAGGCTGGTTGGTAAAGGTAATATTTATTTATTTATTTAAAATTCAAGAAAATCGTACACTTTTTAATATATGGGGCAGCAATCACCAATGTGGTGACAATAACAAATAGGAATGTGAACAATGCATTTAAATGAAACCTTTAGCAACACAGATAGAAAACACAGATAGAAAACACCAGAGAATAGAGACACTTTTGAATTTTGGGAAAGATAGCACTCAATTTAGGATTTCCCCCTGCAATCTTCCTCAACCCACAAATAATTCTAAATAGATATAAGGAAGCAGCAGGTCATCAGGAATGAGGAATAAGAAAATTCCAATCCAACATTCCCTCCCCAAACAAGAGAGAAAAACCTATTTGAAACCGTTAAAATGGCACTCAGAAATGACTGAATAAAACAATTAATGTGTGCAAAAATCCTTAAATAAGTACAATTCTCTATGGGAGCAACACCGGACAGTTACAAGCAATCATAAGCAATATATTGAGCAAAAGCATACAATGCGAAAATGAATGGAAGGTTTAAAACAATTGATAGTAAAATTAACATGTGTATTGTAAAAAATGCTCATTCCCGTTTGAAATTAACCAAACAGTTTTTGATAAAAACTGGTGACATATTGTAAATAGGTACAATATGAAGGTGGAATGAGGTCTCTAGCTGTTAAATTGAGTGAGTTATTCAAGATCTAGTGAGGTGCGTTTTTGGAAAATAAAGGTGTGAAAAAGCAACATAAATCAATTTTGACAAGGACAGTTTTACTCTACAGTAGGGCATTCGGGCAAGGCTACCAGCTTGAGACACAGTAAGCTCTGGAGTTGATCTGCGGAATCAACCCTAGCACCTCTGCGCCCGCCCTTGCGGACCCAGTCCGATCAATCGAGGGAGGACTAAGGGTTTAGGATTTCACAAGACAAATTTATTAGTGAAGTTAGCACTAGCGCAACAAATCAAAGGCAGGGTTTGAAGAATGATTATGAGAATATTACAATTATCAGAATAAAGAAAGGATGACGTAGAGATTGGGATGGAACAAAGCAGGCAAGGTTTACTTTGTTTCTCTGGTTCCTATTGATACTCACAGTCCACTGTTATTTTGGGTTGTGAAAAGTCAGTGCTCTGGATCACCACACGGATCTGGTCTAACACAGGCAGCTGGACAAACTCAGCGGAGCAAAGTCAGCTGGGCAGGGACTGGATACCAAAGGATAGTTCTTCTGGACTGGCAGTTCTGGTCACTGGATACTATAGGGCATCAGGATAGCAGCAGCCTGCAGTGAGTGGCAGCAAGCCAGGTAAATTCAGGATGCTTCCCCAAAACACCACAGCGCTTCCCTTGGTTATGAGGATTATTTTAGAATTGAGGCCTAGCTGAAGCAGGATCAGAAATTGCTTGGCCTTGTCGTTGTGATCTGGAGTTTAGATGGATAGATGCAAGATGAAGACAGGAACAGACAGGAACAGGGCGCCGGCATAGGAATCAGGAATCAGTGTGTGTCCTGAGTGCTAGTCAGGGGCCCTTATTTATTATGCCAGGTGACATCATTGCTGTATATGACAGGGGCAGGATTCACTACCCACGCCCCTAACAATAGGATTGGGAAAGGGTATAGTCTGTGCCTTTCTCACAATTGGTTGGATATAAGAAAAGTGATGTCATGTTTATGAGGTGATTTTTTACTGTATCTAGAAACACCCACATTTCCTTTACTGAAAATCTGATTTTGCCAAAACAGATATTTCTGCAGTTGCCACCTATTAATAAATCAGATATACAGGTTACATATTTTGTGCAGCACAGATTAGTCCAAAACTACAGTCTGTGCAACCTTGTTTCACCTTTCTAACACATTTTGATAATTTTACACATTAAAGATTTGGGCCACAATTTCCCATTTTTATACACAGATGCAAATTGTCCCCAAGGATGTATGTACAATATTTGACATTTGCAACATGGATGTTTTTCTGGTAATACAACATATATCACCATTTCTGTCCAGAGTGTGTCACAACATTCCACCAAGTTTTCAAACGCAGCCCACAATTCCACTTTTATGCTCTGAAAATTCCACATTTTTACCAATTTTGACAGCTGAGATATGTCTTTTTAAAGTTCTTTATAAAATAGTCTTAAAACAAATGGGGGTCATTGTCTGTCATTTTTTTCTTCTCAGCTAACACCAACTGTCAGTTTCTTCCAAGAAGGATGGGGGTGCCTCTCTCTTAATTGAAGGTTTTATTGCCCTTCACACTTGACAGGTGAATGTCCCAGGACTGCTTTGTCCCAGCCCGGAGCAAAGACGAATGTCTGATGACTATGTGAACTGTCATTGTCCTATCCCAATCAAAGGTTTTGAAGCTGGTACTTCGCACCTAAGAGTCCTGTATTTATGGTATGTCCCGTCCTAGGAGGAGTTCCATAGCTGGCAGCTGGAATTACAGGTTTCTGAGAGCTTGCAACTCCAGCCTATGGGCCTCATCACGAGTCTGGTGGTAACCCTTAAATGCGGCGGTAGAGCTATTACTGCCACAATTAAGGGTCCGCAAGATCATGGCCTTGGCAGATTTTACCCCAGGTCAGATCAGAGCTGGGGGGAAATCCCCGGCAAATATGATGATTTTCGGCGCTATTACCCATGGTCATGTCGGAATTTGAGTGGAGCGAGGAGGATGAGTCGCTGGACCTTGCCTCCAGCTTCAAGGAACTGCTGGGAAGCTCATTGATCGATGCTGTGTCACAAACGCTGAAACCCTTACAAGACAGGCCAGAGAACTTAGACGCCATTCTAAGCCAGCCGCAAGAAGGCACCAAAGAGACAGACGGCAAGCCCACAGAGCCCTCATTTAGTGGTTTAAAGGGGAGTAATCAGACCCGCAAGAGGAAATCCTCTAATGACCCCCCGGGTAAACCATATGGGGTAGTAGAGAAAATCCCAGAAGCAGCTGACGCTTTTACCAAGCTGAGAGAGGCCGTCATGCAAAGGTCAGCAGTGCCGAGCCTTATCACCCCCTCCTCAGGGGAAGAAAATGAGGGCAAAGATGACCCAAGCTTGTAAGAAGAGCCGGCGGAAAGCGATATGTCCTCCGATGAGGAGGAGGAGGAGGCAGAGGAAGAATGCGCAAGACCCAGCAGAGGAAAGAAAGCCTGCAAAGAGAAACATCTGGATGAAGAGCCAGAGGAAGAGATGGACATGTTCGACCGAGACAGTATTAGAAACCCCAGGTCCTCTGATTGGCAGCCCTCTCCCAGAGTGACTTAATACATGGGCCTGAGAATTAGGAAGGCTCTAGACAAGAAAGTGAGGCAGCGCTTACATGCGGAATGCCTGCAGCCGGACTTACCAGGCAGGGTGGCGGAGAAGCCAGAATTGGGCCTTACGATGCTGCATTCATGTCAAAGACCGACAAAGACCCAAGAAATGGGATTGGCAGGTCCTGGAGGAGCTGCCAGGAGAAAGTACTGGACATATCTGTGCCACTAGCTAAGATAATGGACTTGGCAGAAAGAGCCAGGGATACCGGAGAAGATGTCGATCCAGAGGCCCTAACTAATTGGGAGAATTGGCACAGGGTCTTCTCTTCGGAGAGACCTTCGGCAAAGAAATGGGCAGGTTCATCGGGACCTACACATCTCTGGAAAAAGCACAGGCGTCAATAAGCAAAATTTTCCCAGGCAGAGTTTTTGAGGGGAACCGGCAACTATAGGGGTCGAGCAGCCATTAGTTTCCAGGGAGGAAGAAGACCGTAGAATGCCAGAGCCCAGTACTGAGGGAATAAGCAACATGACTCCTTCTTCCCGACCAGAGGACAATTTCCGAGAGGTCGCAGAAGCAGAGGAGGCCAAAGCTTTACCCCAGGTGAGAACAACAAAATATCCTCCAGTGTTGGGAGAACAAAGATTTTCGGGGAAAAGTGGACTGTGCTTTCCAGCGATTCATGGGTGTTGCAAACCGTCAGAGGTCTGCAGCTGGAATTTATTCAGGAGCCTGTATAAACATACTGGCCCCATCAGGCAGTGCTAGCACAAGCAGAGCAAGGAAGCTTGAGTCGTGAACTTCGCCAGATAGAATTAAAAGGGGCCATAATGAAATGCAGATCTACCCCGAGGTTCGTAAGCAATATGTTCCTGGTCCACAGAAAAGAGAAAATGTGACCAGTCATAAATTTGACAGAGCTCAGCGGCTGGATTGTATACTGCCACTTCAAGATGGAAGGCATACACCAGCTAAGAGACTCCCTTAGAGAGGGGGACTGGCTAACAAGATTGCATACCTGACAGTGCCAGTGCAAGAGGAATTCAGGACCTTCCTGGCCTTTCGCTGGAACTGCCAACTATGGCAATTCAAAACAATGCCCTTCGGGCTAACCTCAGCGCCCTGGGCTTTTATTAAATTGATGAGACCAGTAGCATCAGCAATCCGGGAGAAGGGTATTCGGATGATTATATACATAGACGACCTACTGCTTCTGGCAGAGGATCGAGGGGCCCTTGTGTATCAGACAGCATGGGCTTGAGTCCTCCTCATGTCGCCAGGATTTCTAGTGAACGCAGAGAAATCAGACACTACACCAGCTCAGAGACTAGACTTCCTGGATTTCATCCTAGACACCAGGAAAGCCCTAGAATTGCCAGCCCGGAAGATCAGGGACATCAAGAAGGAGATCAGGGACTGCCTGAGCAAATAGGAAATATCAATCAGAGTGCTAGCGAGGATAGTGGGGATGCTAGCAGCGTTGATTCAAGCTATTTTCCCAGGTGCCCTGCACTATCGAGCGCTACAGAGGCTATAAATCAGGCACCTGCAGCAGGTCTGAAGTACCATTTGTTAATTTCCTTGGATCAGGAATCCATCACAGAACTACAATGGTAGTTGAAGAATATGGACACCTGGAATGGACGTGCCATTTTTGGAGAGCGACCAGCTCTAATCAGAGTCAGACGCCAGCCGAGTGGGCTGAGGAGCAAGATGCTGGTCACTCGAGATCGGTGTGAAATGGAGTGAAGAAGAGCTCCGCCGGCACATAAACCTTTTGGAGCTCCTAGCGGGCTCTTTTGCCATCAAGGCATTCAAGAGAGGGAGAGGGAGCTCATGCTTCCTGCTCAAGATGGACAATATATCAGCGGTCAGATATATAAACCATCTAGGGGGACGAGATCCAAGCTACTAGCAGAGCTAGTAAAGGACTTTTGGCATTTTTGCCATTAGTCAGAGACCTCTGTGACAGCAGAATACCTCCCAGGAGCACTCAACGTAGTAGCCGACTGGAACTCTCGATACTGGAGACTGAATTCTGAGATCTTCCAGTGACTGAATCTGCTGTGAGTCCCACTACACACCGATCTATTTGCGTCGCGCCTCAAGTCACAGACGCACAACTACTTCAGCTGGAGGCTAGATCTGTCGACTCAGGGCACGGATGCGTTTCTTCAAAGATGGCCAGGGGAGCTGCATTACGTGTTTCCTCCCTTAGTGATGTTGAGCAGAGCCCTAGCGAAGTGTCGGAGAGAGAAAGCAGAGTTGATTCTGATAGCGCCTCTATGGACGTTGCAAGTGTGATTTATGACGCTTATGGACCTGGCGACAGACATTCCCAGACAGGGAGCAAGTACTCATGGACCCAGCTGGGTCGTTTCATCTTCTGAGAGAGAAAGGAACTCTCCCGCTAATAGCGTGCAGGATATCAAGCGACGCTGGGCACTGGCAGGCATTTCAACGCAAGCTGCAGAGCTCATCGCAGGGCAACGTCCACTAGGAGGAGCTACGACGCGGCTTGGGCCAAGTGGTCGAGCTGGTGTAGAGGAAGACATTTTCATCCCATTTCTGCCCCTGTAGTGGCAATCTTGAATTTTCTAGTGCTCCTTTTACAGGATGGGAAAGCATTTTGCACCATCGGAGTGTACAGGTCAGCTATTTCAGCAGGACATCTTCCGATCGAGGGAGTCCCAGCAGGGGAACATCCGTCGGTGACAAGACTCATAAAAGGAGCCTGACACAAGGCACTGCCAGAACCGAGGTACAATCAATTATGGGATGTTACAGTTGTACTGCGGTTACTAGCGAGTTGGCCGGCTGATAGATATCTGTCGCTAAAACAGCTATCCAGTAAATTAGCAATTCTATTGTGTTTAGCTTCTTGCAAGCGAGTAGCTGACATCAAGGTGCTCAATATACACAGGAAGATCTTCGGTTCAGAGGGAGTGATGTTTTCAATAGTTAGAAGGATGAAGACAGGATCTACTACAGTGCGTTATCCCTATAAACTGAACAAAGCCAAATGGTGTGTAGCGAGATGTATTAAGGAATACAAGAGCAGCACAGCAGAGTGCAGAGCAGCCGGTAATACAGAGCTGTTGACAGCGTGCAGAAAGCCTTTTCAAGCAGTAGCGACAGCCACTATAGCAAGGTGGGTGAGAGAGATGATGCAGCTAGCAGGCATAGACTTGAGAGAGTATACATTCAGTAAGAGGTACAATGGCATCTGGGGCGTTCACAGCAGGAGTTACTCTGAGAGATATTATGCAAGCAGCTGATTGGGCTAGCGATAATAAATTAAAGAGCTTTATTTCAAACCAATCGAGGGGTTGGCCAAAACTGTATTGGGGAAGCTTTGAACAAGCATAATGCTCGCCTCCAGTCTTGACAGAATGAAGATTACCCGTGCGCAGGGAGTCTTCATTCTATTAAAGACTAGGAGGCAAGCTTTACATTCCCACCCTCTCATGTACTGTTTACATTGTATGCAATTAATGATAACTGAGTGACAGCCTGATTTTGTTGTTTGTATGATCCTTAGGGGAAGCCACAAGAATAATTGAATGATGAGGAATTGTAGGCAGAAAATTTAGGAGAAGCTGAGTAGCACAGGCGTAAGCAGGCGACGAGTCTGCGAAAGTTGGATTTGATCGCCCAGTTGGTTGGACTTTGTTGTGTGAGTTCAAGAGATGCAGTTCAGAGCACGTAAAGAAGAGGAGGAGTCCAGGAACAGGAAGGGTGTCATAGACTGGACTGTCCATGATAGGACTACAAGAGACTGTGGGGTTTGTAGTTTTAGGGAAAGAAAAGGCATAAAAAGGATCCTTTTAATTTTTATTGTAGTTTTGTTGTTGAAACTGCTGAGGAGTAATACATTGAAGTTGAAGCATAATGCTCACTTCCTAGTCTTTAATAGAATCAATACTCCCTGCGCAAATCGCCCAGGGGTAATATTGATTCCCAAGGACTTGTGGTGATTTAAGTGTCCTTTATACTCACAGGTATGGGTAATTGTGGTCCTATTCGAGGCAGTCGCATTTCAAATGTCAATGCCCGTCTGTGTTTGGATTACACTAATCAACTTCATTGACTGCTTTGTGTTTTTATTACAGATCATGGGACTCTGTATATTAAATATTTTTGGTGGGTATTGTTAAGTATCAAATTGTTAAATCTCGACCCATGGTACTCTATGAGTTTCTGTCTCCCGGTGTGGCCCAAAATAGATCACTCCAAAAATGTGTACAGTGTCTTCAGAGAAAGCCTCTGCGAATGAAGAATGAATCTTAGCAGACTTTTCTTACAACATTTTGTGGCATTCCTCGACAGGCCAGTCACTCTTTTGTGCCCACTATGGTTTTTATAATAACCTACATCCTGTGTAATAATGGAAATCACTCTGATAGCTGTAGCTACGTCTGTATAACAAATACATTAACAAGTGTCAAAAGATGTACAATGCGAAACAAGACCATAAAAGGTTTCTAACACATTGTAAACAGTTCATAGTACACATAGAGGATAAATATGGTTACCCACGTGCCATTTGCCTCTTAAGAAAATTCAGAAATGAAAACGAAAATATATTGAGTGTATCCACATAATATGTAGTTTCAATCCAGTTCTGGGTGGCTTATTATCGTCCCTTGAAGATGCATCTGGTTATAATCTTTATTTAGTGAAAACAGCCAGTCCACACATCTATTTTTCTACTGTTTCTGAGCTGAGAACGATCTAATTTGGTGGTATTGAATACAAACCACATGTCATTCCCGGCCCACACAACCAACACATGGGCAAGCTTCTAATGGGGACAAAGATCCTGTGTCAAACCTAGGCCTCAATGAACTTTCCTGCAACTCCCCATGAATCACCCGATTGTTGGGCGATATATCAAGGATGAACCTTGGACAAAACTTTTTTCAGTTTGTCCACATGGATTAAAAGCAGACACGTGCATGGAGCTCCTATTCAGTCTCAGGCAGCTTTTAGAAAGGCAGAAAGTCATTGCTGGAGCAGACTTTAGCTATTTAGGTAAGGCCTAATAAACTGGAGTGCATTTAGAGCAGTTGTGGGAAGAAGGGCAGAGTGACATAGAGAGTGAAAGATCCAGTCAGAGAGTGAGATTTAGGGTTGGTTTTGCTTATGCAGTGCTATTTGACACTTTCAGTGATTTGGAGAGTGTGAACAACACAATTGTCATACCACAGATTTGGGGAGGTGAGTGACACACGGGTATGATCTTGTCTCTTGAGGTGAATGGATGAGACACATGCCATCGGGTGACACCTGGTAAATGGAGCAGGAACCTCTGAAGGCAGATTTTGGAGAGTCACACTCACCTAATTTTGCTAGGAAGTAGCAGCAGAGATTTGGGTAGACAGTGTGTGATATACCAGTCAATGGGCCTCATTACGACCCTGGAGGTAACCATGCCGCTTTTTGCGGCATGGCTACCCCCCTACCGGGTACCGGGTGCGGGTTCCCTGAATGGGGAAATACCGGGCCATTCCGACCTTGGAGGGCCCAGTATTTCCTCATTCAGGGTACCCGGACCCGGTACACCCCCATTCCCATTTGAGCCCCCATAGAGCTCAATGGGAATGGGGATGATGCTAACAACGGGCCTGTTAATGACAGGCACGATGTTAGCATCCTGGTCTGCTCGAGGGACCCGCTAAGGACGCCTGGTTTTACCAGCCGTCCTTAGCGGGTCCCGCGACCAGACCTCGTAATGAGGCGGTAGGGGGTTAATGGGGCCGGCAGCTCTACTAGCCCCGTTAACCCCCTACTGCCAGGGTCGTAATGAGGCCCAAAGTATGTCTCTTGAAGCTAGTGGACAAGGCATGTTCAATAGGGTAACAAAGAAGAGCAAGTCTATAGGCAGAAAGACCTAAGAGTAGGCAAGAACAATCAAAGAGACAAGAGAAAACTAATGTGGCGATGAGGAGTTTAGAAGCATGGAAAGTGGGGCAGTGGCGGGCCTTTCAAATATTAAAGAGTTGAAAGCCACAGGAGTGTGAAATTAAGGATATGTGAGAGGAGAAGGACAGTACAAAGTCAAAGTGAACATATAATTGTGAGCAACAGTGGCAAGATCGAGGGAGTCAGGGGGAAAATAATTGGAGGGGGTTAAAGGGGGAGCGACAGTAGAAGAAGGGAAGAAACAGACCACAGTTTTAGATGGGTTGAGGTGTAAAAAGTTTGAAGACATCCAAGATTGGATAGAAAGAAGACAAGCCAAGAGAGATGAGTGGATTGGGACTGAGAAGGAGGAAAAGGAAAGGAAGATGTGAGCATCGTCTGCATCTAAATGGTAAGAAAACCCAGGAGCAGAGATGACAGCCCAAGCAGAGAGTTGTATAGAGAAAATAGAAGTGGACCAAGCACTGAATATTTGGGAACACTGTGAGAAAGAGGGAAATAAGAAGAGGCTGGCCAGACCAAGAATAATAAAAAGTGTGATCAGTAAGATAAGATTGAAACCAGTCGAGAGCAGAGTCCTGAAAACCAAGGCTTGAAAGAGAGGAAAGAAGAATAGAGTGGTCGACTGTATGAAATGTGGCCGAAAAGTCAAAAGGAACGAGAAGAGTAGACATCTTCAGAAAGAAGAGATTCAGTTACAGCCAGAAGTGCGGTCTCAGTAGAGTGAGAAGTTTAGAATCCAGATAAGAAGGAAGGAAGAAGTGAGTGTAAGTTAACAATGGAAGAAACTTGAGTACAAACAATGTGCTTGAGTAGCGTAGACAGGAAAAGTAGAAGAGAGATAGAGCAAAAGTTAGAGCAGACAGAGGGATCAAGCAAAGGTTTACTAAGAATCAGAAGAATAGAAGCATGTTTGAAAGAGGAAGGAAAAATGGAAGAAGAAAGTGAAAGATTGAAAAGCGAAGTAAGATAGTTCACAAGTGGAGGATAGCCAGTAGGGATCAAGAATGAAGGAAGAGGGTCCCCAGGAGTAGACGTATGGTGTGCACGAACAAGGCAAGAAGCAGTGTCAGGATATGAAAGTAATTTAAAAGAGAACATAGTAGTGCCAGAAGTGCGTGCAGCTGGGTATGATGAGGATGTCGGTGACAAGGAGGAAGAAATATAAGACTGAAGGAGGGAAATCTTAGACAAACAATAGTTACGACAATCAAAGGCAGACAAAAAGGAAAAAGAGGTAGCGTCAGGAGGGGAAGTGAGTGATACACCTTACATTTAGAAAAAGATGATAGGGGTGAGATGAGTGTCAAAGAGAGAATGAAAGCAATGTTGCTTAGCAGAGAGAAGAAGAATATCAGAGGATGTATGAAGAGAGGACATGTAGGCTGGATCAAGGGCTGCCCAGGTCTTAAACCAACATCTCCCTGCACAGCAAAAAGCTTGCTGTGCTCTCCAAAGTGGAAGGGTCAGCCAAGGTTGAGATGGTTTGTGTGACAGAAAGAAAGGAGTGGAAGGGTATAGGAGATCAAGAGTGTTGGTCAAATTATGAGAAAAATGGAGAGAAGCAGTGTCAGCAGAAAAAGATGAGAAGAGGTCCTTAGAAGGCAAGGCCGAATTGAGAGAACACATAAAGGAAGTAATATTAAATGGATAAAAATCATGGCGATAGAACCAGGTAGAAGAAGGAATAGGAGGAGGTGAGGGGGAGAACAGGTAAAGGAAAGCAGATGATGACCAGAAGACTTAAGCAGAAGTGGAGTCACAGAGGACTTGAGAGACATCATGGAAAAAATGAGATCCAGTGAAGAACCGGAGTTATGAGAGGGAGGAGTAAGGATTTGTGAGAGATAGGAATCGAGAATTGGCAAAAGGGGACCCGAAGGCAGTGGCAGAGCCAGGGGGTGGTGGGGTAGGTGGACACCCCACCCCGGTGCTACTTAAGAAGGAACATTCTGAGGGAGCAAAAGAGAAAATCCTCACAGAAACTAGTAACAGGTTCAGGAGGACGATACAGCAGAAGAATAGCCAGGGACGAAGGGGACAAAACGAGAGAGTATTGAAATTCAGAGGCGGAGAAGGGATGAAGTATAGGTAAGCAGGAGGAACAGATCGGACAGAAGAGGGAATTCCCACTCCACCACCACGACCAGAGTTGCAGGGTGTTTGGGAGAAAAAGGAAGAAGAGGATGACAGGAAAGCTGGGATAAGAATGTTAGAAGGAGAACACCAGATTTTGGTAAGACACAGGAAATGGAATAGGAAGCGAGAAAAAATGGCAAGAATTGAATGTGCTTTGTTCTTAATGGAACGGGAGTTCAAAAGGGCCACATTGAAGGAAGAAAGGTCAGCAGACGGATAGGTAAATAAGATTATCATAATTATGAAAAGAGAAAGAAGAGTGGGAGAAAGATTACGAGGAACTGGAATGGGAATGAGCTGGCATAGCGAACCAAAGGAAAAACAAGGTAGAAAGGAAAGCACCAGAAATATTGCAAAAAGTAAGAGAATTAAAACGCCATGATGGAAATAAAATACTGGGTCCTTCACCAGGAGTGGGATGGGGTGTATAAGTGGGCAGAAGTCAGGGCAAAGAGTGGGAGCTGGCACAATGGTATTTAAGGGGGCAATAGGGAGCAACATAGGAGATAAACAGGTGAGCAGCAGAGCGGACATTCATATATAGAAAAGAGCGCCCATCAGCAATCAGCAGCCGACAACTGAACCTTGCCCGTATTTTGCCAGGCTTTTGCCCCAGAAGGTGATGTAAATACACTTCCGGGGGGTTGTGGGAACTCTGGGAGCATGGCTTGATGGAAGGCAGCAGGCAGGTAGAGTCCAAACAGGTAGAAGCCGTGGACAAAGTCCCAGGTGCCAGGAGGCGCTTCCAACACACTTCACGCACCGAAGATGGCAAGGAGGAAATGGTCAAGAGTCCAGACAAGCATACCAGAGGTAGAATGGAGCCCCACAATAACTAAAGGAACAAAGTCACATGGATTAGCACTAAAGTGATTTAGGTGCTCATAATTACAGGTGGGAGGTCAAAGAAGAAAGAAGAAAGGTTCAGTCAGGTTATCAAATGTCACTTCATATTTTAATATTAAACCAAAACATTATAAAAATACACATTATACATTGAAAGAAAAATCAACATTAAAAATCATTCAATCTATTTTATAATGGTACAAATTGTTTGTACCAACAGCATTAATAAGAAGGAATTTTTGAGATAGTAGGTTCCTAAACCAATACTAATAAAGAACATACAAGTGCATTTTGAAATCAATTAATTCAATTCCGTAATGCTGTAGCCAACAGTACTAAATACAGATACAGTGTCAAGTGCCAAAGTGCTAAGTGAAGAATGGAGCCCCACACCACAGGAGTCACTTGGCAGCTGACAGCAGGAAACCAATGCTGTGTAGAGTCGCACCAGTCACAAACAGTACCAAAAAGGATGTTCAAGGCCCTTAGATTGATGCCCTTTGATGAGGATGCCCAGGGCTAGGGACAATCTAGTAGAGCTTCCCTATATGGGATTAGGTGGTCCGTCACGTGACCTGATGCAGCACACCATGGGGTGTGGGGGCGGAGCCAAGGTATGGCACACAACAACAGCGATGGAATGACTGGAGGCCTGAAAGGAGGGAAGCCTACTGGCTGGTTCTGCTGGGAAGGGGCTGCACAGATTTAGGAAGGTGGCAGCTGACACAACAGTATGTGTTTGTCTCAAAGTGAGTGGACGAGACACAAGAAATCTGGTGACACCCTGGAGGGGGAGCGGGAGAAGCCGGGAATCCCTTAAACCAAATTGGATAGAAGCATGTCCAACTTCCTTTGCTGGGAGTTTTAAGAAGGGATTTGAGGCAGCAGGTGACACCCCTGTCTCTGTCCATCTCTTAAGGTTAGTGGATGAGTGATGTGCCATCAGTCGACTCTTGGAAGGGCAGTAGAGGGCTCAAAACCCTTTGCACAACTTGTGCAATGTGTTTCATCTTTCTGGGTAGGAGCAGCAGAGATTCATGGAAGTAGCTAGTGACATACATTTGAAACAACATGTAAGCACCCAAAAAACAAAGAGGCAGGGTTAGACATGCTTCTTGTGGTCTTTTCACTTGGGCCACTGCACTGACTGTGTGAGCTTGGGATGGGGAAGTAGAAGAAAACTTGGGTACCACATCTATGTGGTGCCGTATGCATGAGCTCCATTCACAGACATGTGAAGGAGTCAAAAGAGTTGAGGTGCACCCCTCCCCGTATGATCAGACATGTGGCATACCTCCACCAGTCCACACAATTACCCCTCAAAATAATTCAACTTTATCAGTGGTTAGGAGTATGGCGCCAGGTTCTCCCTTATGTACCTCAGTGGAACGTAGAGCTGATTCCATACTTCATTAGGGCAGTGTTATGCAAGTGTTTGAGCATAGCCAGAAATATCACAAGTCCCATAACAAACAGAACCTGCTTAATGCTACCATCGTTATAATATATGCAAGAGAACTCTTGCACTATTAATTTGTGGAAAACCCTGGATTTTGGTGCCTAATGATAAAAGGCGATCACTGTTTGAACATTACCGGCTGATGCTTTTCCTCTCACAAATCAGATGTGGAATTGGATGACAATGTTATGGCAACTGTTGGAAGGGCAATACAGAAGTCAATGGGGTACATTGTCCACTTCACTATGGACATGTGGGCCAGTGGTCAGATCACTTACTTGGCTTTCACAGCATACCTTGTGGCCTTTCCTTCCTCAAAAACCTAGGTACAGTGAAAGGTTTCATGGCAGAAGTCACAGGGGAGCTAATTTTTGTTATGTTAAAAGAACTTATATAGTGCACGTTCACCCTAAGGCATTATGGCGCTCACCAAGCAGGGCGGCCGACAAGCATAATAGGCACTTCAAAACAAGGTGGTTTTCAAGGCCCATGGAAAGGAAGATGATCAGGGGTGGAAAGCAGGGATAAGGGAAGAGAATTCCAAGCCATGGCTGCAGCAACCGAAAAAGCGTGGCCACCCATGCGAGAAAGTCTGCCCCGGGGAGTTTGGATCAGAAAGGCAGTTTGTGAACGAAGTGGTTGCGAGGGACCATAAGGGGAGTTGTCATCTGGGAGAAGGTGGAGGAGGCAGAAGCACAGCGTCAAAGTCCTCATAGTTTGCATTTGGGCTTTGGGACAAATGTGCTTGCTGACTCACAAGTTGGCAGGATAATGCATGTCCCCCACTTTGCACATGTTGTTCACCTCATTGCCACATTCTTTATCAGAAATTGTGATCCTGTGAAACAAATCGGCAACCATTTCAGCCGGACTTAAAATGCTAGCAGTGCACTGGGCCAAGCGCAAGTGTGCCACAAGTTGACACTGCAATGATGAAGAGTCAGTGTCCATCCGTTGAAGCTCTACTTTGCACATGCTGGACAGACTGAACAGTCAGAGAAATGCCATTACATTCACAGCAGAGCTCAACAAGGGTTATTTCTAACACAATATCAATAGCAGCACTGTTTAGTGACTGTTCTGGACTTCAACCTTTGGAGGCAGCCACCAAGCTGGTTAGTCATCACAATACATCTCCGAGAGAGGTTTTTCCTCTAGTGTACATGGTCAACGTAAACAGCAGGGCAAAGAACTGTGCCTTGGAAGACGATGCAGCATTAGCACAGCTTGTGGGGGACCTGCTTCAACCTACTATTGTGGTCCACAGGTAATCTGATTTAAAGACACTATTGAGTACCTGCTGGCTTTCGTTGTGGACTCTCGTTTCATAGAAAAAGTGCTAACTTTTCATCTGCATGTCACAGGAAGGAGGACCCAAAGCAGGCATCACAAACCAGAGTCAGTCTGCAAATGTAGGAGGATAATTTGCTCCAGTGCTTGCAACACCAATCGGAGAATGAAAGCAGGCAGCATGAAGAACAACAATGTGCACAATTTTGCCAAACGCACCGGACATGTCAAACTCATGGAATATGGTAACAGGATCCTCCCTTGATCTCATATCTTTCTCATTCACTCCTGAGACAGCATTCTCTGCTCACGCTCTATACATCTTTGATCATTTCCTGCGTATCTCCTGACCTTCCACTTTCTCTCTCTCATGTCTCCACACCCAGCACATTTCACACTGCTGACTTGCGCTCCTTTAATGCCTCTATTTTCCTCTCTACTCTCAATTCTTCCCTTCCACCTATTGCCACTTTTTCCACCTTCTCCCGTGGTCATGTCTCTTCCGTTCTTCATGCTAAACTCCTATATGCACTCAATTCTCATTGTCCTTCTTGCTCATTTCTACATTTGCAGCAATCTCCTCAACCCTAGCAATCACCTGCACTTCTCTCCCTGAGATCATCACAATGAAAGGCTGAACAGCTCTTGAATACATCTCACTCCCCCACTGATCGTGCCTCCCTCTTCTCTCGTCCTATGACTCTCTTTTACCTGATGCCAAAAACACTATTTTCCACCTTTGCTGCCTCTTTCTCCTTTGATCCCCATCATCTTTTTCAGCTCATTACTCAAATCGTCCCTCCCAAACCCCGGAACCCTCTCTGTCCGCTACCCTGTCCGCATCTCTGGTACGGATTTCTTCATCTCCAAAATTGCCACCTTCTGCTTCTCATTCTCTGACCGCACCCCTTCTTCCCCACTGCCCCCTCCATTATCATCACCCACTTTCTCCTCCCTTCATTTACTCTCATACTCAGACACAGTTGCCCACCTGCGTTGTGGCTACCCTACTTCCTCTGCCCTTGATCCACAACCCTAGGCTGTTATACCATTGGTCTACCCTTATATCCTTTCCTGTATGACTTGTCTTTTAAATAGATCTCTCTTCATTTGAACATGCTATCATCATTCCAATCCTAAAAAGAAACACCCTTAACCCCACCACTTGCTCCAATTATTATCCTGTTTCTCTTCTTTCTTTTCTCTCCAAACTGTTGGAGTGGATCATTTATTCTCGAATATCTTCTTAACTCAACTTCCAATCCTAACGTCCTCCTCTACAATCTCGTTTCCGTCCATCCCTCCACACAGAAACTGCCCTCCTTCACGTCACCAACGTTTTTCATTCCACCTGACACAACGAGCACTTTGCTGTTCTCATCCTTCTTGACCTATCTTTGGAATTTAACACCATGGATCACCTACCCTCCTGTCTTCCCTCGATTCACTTCATCTCTCTGGTATTGTACTTCATTGATTTACCGCTTATCTTTCAAATCATTCCTTTTCAGTCTCTTGGGCCGGATCCACCCCTAACTCTCATCCTCTCCGATTCAGTGCCCCCCCAGGGTTCAGATGTCACCCCTCTCCACTTTTCTCTTTATACAATTCTCCTCTCTAAACCCATAGCTTCTTTTAAACCTTTCTCCATTTCTAAGCTGCTGATACTCAACAATTCTTTTCAGCCATCTTTGACTTTCTTCAGGCTAATGTCTATGCTTGCATCTCTGCAATCCAACAGTGGATGCACACCCATTGTCTTTACTTAAATCCTTCTAAAACAGAACTTCTCTTCTTTCCTACCTCCTCCCTCTCTCCCTCTGCCTCTGCCTACCCCTCATGTATCTCAATTTCACCTGCTTTCCTCCTCCTCTCTTCCATAGCAAAAAATGTTGGTGTCATCTTTGATTCATCGCTCTCCTTCTATACTCCCATTTCTACTACTGCTTGCACTTACCGCTATCACGTTTTTAACATGTGCCATGCTCACCCCTTCCTGTCCCCCAGTCTCCTAAACTTCTTATCTTCTCTCTTGCCTTTTTGTGACTCGACTACAGTTCTTCCCTGTGGTCAGCCTTCCGGCCTCCCATCTCACCCCCTCTACTCAGTCGTCAACTCTGCTATCCATCTTATGTTCTCTCTACCCGCTCGTGCCACTTTTAGCCCTTATTTTTACACTGGTTCTTTCCTTTCATTTGACAACCAACTTCTATTTCACTTTCTCTGCACTATCAATAAATGCCTCCATGGGCTGGCCCTTTCCTATCCTGTTTCTCTTGCCTCTCTCTGCACCCCCACTCGTTCTCTCCACTTTGAACACCTTCACCTTCTCTCTTTCACCAAGCCCCCCATATGCCTCATCCCATTTCTGCTCTTTTTCATCACTTGCTACTAATCTTTGGAACTCCATATCCGCTCCGCTACCTCTTTTCACCTCTTAAAAATCATTTACTTTCCTCATTACCTAATGCTTGATCATTGTTCAGTCTAATGCCAGTCATATTTCATGCTTGTACTGTTTTTATCTTTGTTCACTGCTTTGGTGAAAGCACTATTCAAATTCAATAAGATACAAAATGCAAACACCTATGGGTAGTATATCACTGATCTCTGTTGAAACAAGTGTGAGAAACCTGAGGGTATGCTCACTCCTATTCTCCATGGATCCTCTGCGCAGGTGGCCAGGGAAAGGCCATCACATTTGGATCCTGACCCCGGAGGTGGACAAGCGAGGGAGAATCACCTGGGTGGAGGGTCTTTGGGGACTAGCAGTGGGATGCCCTTGGGAGAGATATGGTATCCCCTTTTCCTACTGACGACTAACCCAACCCTTCACGGGTTATTGTTAGTTGACTCCTGGCTCCCCTTACTTCCTCATATATAATCACGAATAGTACTGGGACGAAGAAGAGGCAATACGAAGTAATGAAGAGTAGGTGCTTTTACCACTCTGGTGCTTGGATGAGGAAGAGGCCTGCTGAGAGTTGTAGAGGTAAGGCATGTGCCCTTAATGAGGGCCAGGGAGGGCTGATTGCACATTCACATCTGCTGCCTGTTAAAGGGCTGCAGGTGTATAAAAGAAAGGCCAATCAAGTGATGTCGGAAGGAGAGGCAGTGTCAGCGATTGTGAAGCAGCAGCAGCGAGGTACAAAAAAGCATTGGGGAGCTGTACGTGTGCAACATCCTGATGGTTGGTTCATAGGAGTGCGGACCAGGAGCTCGGGTCCGTGGAACAGAACAAACACTGCAAGGGGAGACGTGCAGGAAGGCTGCCCCTTTCTCTGGTTTTCAAAGTACACATACACATACAGCATTTCCAGCGAGGCTAGGCCCAGGTAAGGAGTCTCCTGACCCCCACCTCCCCCCAAAAAAGCAATACTTTTTTTTTGTAAAGGTGCTTAAAAGCACCATAGCGCACTCCGCGCTTCGTCCCTCTCCCCCTGCCCACCCCTTCCTGGTTTCCCTCTGCCCTCCTCCCCTCGTCCCGATTGGTCCGTTTAAAAAAAAAAAAAAAAAGGAAACAGCGGCCATGGCCGGGGTCTGCTGTAGGCAGACCCCACCATTTCCAGCGAGGCCAGGCCCAGGTAAGGATTCTCCTGACTCCCACCTCCCCCCAAAAAAGCAAGACTTTCTTTATAAAGGTGCTTAAAAGCACCATAGCGCACTCGGGGCTTGGTCCCTCTCCCCCTGCGGACCCCATTCCTGGTTTCCCTCTGACCGCCTCCCAACACGCCCACTCCATCCGGATTGGTCCACATACCCCACATCAAGGACACCCTAGGGCAGTCCTCTGCCCGGCAGCCCTGCGGCGAAGGACCCCGAGGCAAAGGACGGCCCCAAGATGTGTCTGCAGGTGTCCGCAGGGGACGCCAAGGAAGCCAGCAGACACCAACAAAACTGTGAGTGTGGCATGGGTGGGGTGTAGAGCAATCACTCTACTCCAGAAAGCCCCTGTCACTCTACCTTACCTTCCATAGCGTAGGCTGCCATAGACTTTAATAAATCAATCTTAGGAAGACTTGTGACCACTATAAATGTATTGTAAATGTTGCCTTGTGATGCATATTAACTCACTTGCAAATTTAGCATGTACCACACGCATAAGGAACTCTGAACTCTAGCTTGCGCCGCATCTAGATAGAAATGTGAATGTTAGCATGTGCCACACGCATAAGGAACTCTGAACTCTAGCTTGCGCCGCATCTAGATAGAAATGTGAATGTTAGCATGTGCCACACGCATAAGGAACTCTGAACTCTAGCTTGCGCCGCATCTAGATAGAAATGTGACTGTTAGCATGTGCCACACTCGTAAGGACAATGACATAGAGTGCCATAGTATTAGCATGTCCACACTTAGATAGAATTGTGAATATTAGTCTGCGTCACATCTAGATGGCACTGTGAATATTGGCATGTCCGCACTTAGTTAGAATTGTGAATATTAGCATGTCCGCACTTGGCTAGAATTGTGAATACTAGCCTGCGTCGCATCTAGATGGAATTGTGAATATTGGCATGTCCACACCTAGACAGAATGGTAAATATTAGCATGTCCACACTTTGATGGAATTGTGAATATTGGCATGTCCACACTTAGCTAGAATTGGGAACATTAGCCTGTGTCGCATCTAGATAGGTTTTGATTGAAGGATAGCATGCTCGCGCCCAGATGAAACTTGAAGATTAGCATGTGCCACACTTAGAACTGTGAACACCAGCCTGCGCCGCTCCTAGACAGGATTGTGAATGTTAGCATGCCCACACCTAGATAGAACTCTGAACATTGGCCTGCGCCGCTTCTAGATAAGACTGTGAAGACCAACAAGTGCCACACTCAGAGAAAACGTTGAATGCTAGCATGCTAAAGGTCAGGTAACCCACTAACCAATATAACCTCAAACTCTGCATACTTATCTCACTCATAAACTCACACAACCATCTCTCGCACCACAAGCTGCACGCACTTGACAACACTGCAACAACACATAAGCCGGAGCAACAACACACACCGATCCAATACCTGTACCAAAGCTCAGTATCTGGTGTATACAGAGCTGAAGCTGCCAACAGAACACCACTCCTCTCAGTATCCTACTCCCTCTTCACCTTACTAACCCATCCCACCTTATCGTTTACAGATCCGCCAGAGCGCCTGGGGACCAATTCCGTTGGTGACGGAGCGCGGTACAAATACCTTTAACATTTAACATTTAACATACTCCTGGGGTGAGAAGCTGACCCAGGAGTGCCTAAGGGGTAGGAGGTTGTGCACTGAGGCAGAGAACAGAAGGCTGAGAGACCAGCGCTGCAGGAACTTCCAAAGAAGGTACCAGCGAGTTTCTTTGAGTGGGGAAACCCGGTATGCAAGTGTTTGAACTTAATCAGAGGAGTGCTCTGTATCATAGTGGTCATGTGCATGACAAAATATATTTTTGAAGGTCTCTGATCAGAATCCTCATTTACTATTGAACAATTAAGAATATTTTGTAACGGAGTGGCCGCGTGTACATAAAAGCACGTTTTCGAAATGTCCTAGTGCTGGGCACATTATAAAGGCAGTCTACAAAGATATATAACAATGAGATGAACGGAATGAAACCTTTAACCATAATTGAATTCCAAACTGAATGAAACGCTCAACAAACATATCTTCATACATATTGAACACCAAACTGAATGAAAACTCAATAATTAAACTGAACTGTACGTATGAAGAATACAAATGAATGCAGCTTTAACATTCCCATGTGTCAAGCGCAAAAGTGAAATGCAACTTTAAATACAAGTAAAATTCATTTATGCTGAATATACAAGTCCATACATTTTGAAACAAAGAAATCAATGCACATTGAATTTTAAAGTGAATAAAACTTTAACAATACAAGTGAACCCAATATATATGGAACTCCATGGTAAATGGAACCTTTGCAAATTAACTTTACCAAGTGAAGCAAATGAAAGTATATTAAAGAAGAGTGGGAGAAATTGTAAATAATAAAATATAATTGGAAATCTGAATGAACTGCAACTTTCAGTCAAGGCATTTTTGTACAAAGACCCATCATATACAGAGGGTGAAGTGTGGCACAGAACTTTAAGAAAACTGAAAAATACCATTATAACATTGAAAGAGAATCTTGGGGAAGGGAACCTGTGTTTTTGAATTTGGGGAAGGGAACCCCGAGTATTGGTTAACTCTAGATTATCCTGAATTTAAGGCAATCCTGAGACTTTTATTGGAACTGTTTTATACTTGGGGAAGGGAGCTGAAAGAAAGCTGCGAGCTGAACACAGCTCAGAACGTTTTGTCGAACACTGTATTGTTGGTTGCTGACATCCCTACACATTGTATAGATTAGTTGTGAGGGCAAGTATAGGTTTTGGACACAGGCAGATTCCTAAATTGAACTCTTTGACTATGACTTTACTTAGTTTTGTTTTGGTAGGGATATCCTACCATAGTATAGGGTAAGATAGGCCTTTTTTCCATCCTGACTTTTAAGATAATAAAGTTGTATTGTTAATTCAGAGTCTGTTGTCTGTATCTTACTCCAAGATGGCTTTACAGAAGGTGTAGTCTACGTTCAGAAGAATCTGTGGGATACCTTCCTCAGTGTTTCAAGCATCTTGAATAGAGACTGTTCATTAGTAGAAACAGACCGCGGGCCATTAGCCACACAGATGTGTTATGCCATTCCATAGGACATTTCAACCATGAAAGGGATGATGACTCGTTACAGTATTGGTACAGCAAGCGGCCTGACAGTGATACTTGTACAAGTAACTGTAGAATATTAATCTGATCCCCATCCCCCACAAGTGTGCAGTCGGGGGGGAGTTTTCAATGCAGATTGGGGATATTGCCTCTATCCACAGAGAATCCTTACAGTGCCACACATGGTACAATTGACATTTATAAAAAATAAATGAGCTCTTCATTGCAGAATACAATGTTATTACATCTATCCATGTCCTACACGCAAGCTTGGATGATGATGTTGATGATTTATTACCCAGTACATTTCATACACTGAAAAGTAGAGCTGTGTTATTTTGTGGTGCATGCGGATGTGAAACTGATAGCTGTAGTAATAACCGTTAATGAGAGTCACTGACCAGTTGTTGCCTCACGCATGGTATCACACTGACTAGGGCACAAATAATGTCTTCCAGTCCTGAATACACACTAGTTAAAGTTTAGATATTATTGCATTGCAGAAGGCACAGCCACCCGCTCTTCCACTGGGTGTAGCCACCCCTTAAGTGTTTAATATGTCCCCATGAGGTGAAGCCATTATGGTTGTTAGATTTTCCGACAGGGTGCAGCCACCTCTTAAGGTTCTCAGATTTTGTCACAGGGTACAGTGACCTACTAAGGTTATCGGGCATTTTCACAGGGAGTAGCCATTCCTTAAGGTTCTCGCACAGGGTGCAGTCACCCCTTAATGGTATCAGGTTCTCCCATATGGTGCAACCATGTTTCTTTTTCTCCACAGGACACAGCCACCAACTAAGGATCTCAGGTTCTTACACAGGTGCAAACACCCCTTAAAGGTTCTCAGGCTTTTTCACTGGGTGCACCCACCTACTAAGGTTCTCAGGTTTTTCCTCACAATGATCAGCCATGCCATAAGATTCTCTGCATTTTTTACAGCGTGCAATCACCTATAAGTTTCTCTGGCTCTCTCGCAGGGCATAGCTGGCACTTAAGGTTTACAGGTTTTCCACAGGGCCAAGCAACACCTTAAGTTTCTTAAGTTTTTTCACTGGAGCGAGCTTCCACTAAAGTCGTCAGGTTCTTCCACAGTGTGTAGCCACCCCTTAAGGTTCTCATGTTGTTTTCACAGGGTGCTGCCAAATACAACTGTTCCCTCAAACACTTCACTCACTTCACCGGGTGCAGGTGCTATCTAAATTACCCAAGCTCTCCCATTGAGCATTTCATAAAGTTCTCCGATAGACTGCTGCAACTCTCTTGGGTGAGGGAGTTAACCCTGTGAGGTCAATGCCTTCATGACTGCCTCATTCTTCCCCCTTGTACAATGGTCTACAGGAGGGAAGGGTGTTAGAAGGGCGCTAATAACGGGCTTGCGACTTGCAAGCCTGCTATTAGCACCCTGGTCCCTTAGTGGGACCCGTAAGGGACGTGTGGTCAGACCACACGTTCCTTACGGTCCCCGCCAAGGGACCTTGTAATAGGGCGGTAAGGGATTACCGGCACTGATCTCCTTACCAGTGCCCTTTATCCCTTACTGCCCACCTTGTAATGACCCCCATAGAGTGCCAATGCCACTGCCATGCTGCACCCACCCATGTGGTGTGATATGACCCCCCTCCTCATTGCTGCAGAGGTCATTGGTGGCTGCATGGTCAGCAGCAGCCTCTAATGATATGTTTCCCAGGTACACCATAACGTGCCAAAGATTAATGTGGTTCCTCATCAACTCTGTCCCTAGGGCACAGCCTTTACCCCTTGCCCTTTCCACTTGCCTTCTACCCACACATCTCCCATTTCCCACAGCCCTCCACCATGCAGAAGACCTCATGCTCATCTGAAGGTTCTCCCAGGGCAAAATATTCCCACACCCTTTGGGCTCTGTAGGTGTGGGGACTCGAGAACACGCCTTTCTGTGGCTACTCCTGGGCATGACTATCCCCCCCCTCCAAAGAAGGAGCACTTTCTCACCCTAGACCTTCCCCTCCACCTACCCCTCATTACATCCACCACCGCTGTTGCATTTCCACAACAAGCCTCCTCCTGACAGACCTCTCATTCATCTGTAGTAGCACCTGCACCTTACTGGGTGGAGACCACTTCCACCTCTATGGCCTCCACCCACTCAGGACATGTCCAAAACACCTCCAAGTTGTTTTTTTCAGCTAACCCCTTCATCCACTTGGGGAACTTTCCCTCCGGTTTCTTCAATGATTCTATGGGGCACTGACATGAGGCCTGTGCCTCTGTTTTTGTGTTACTTCCAGGGCTTTCCTGATGCCTTACCGTCATCCCTACTCTTGAGGCCTCCCCCAATCCCTGTGCCTCCTCACAGACTGGTTGGATTGGTGGTGCATTATGACTTGGGTCAATGAACCTGCATCCTCAAAAGAAAAAGGATCCACCCTCCACCCACCTTTGGTATATCACAAGCAAGGACATGTGCAGACTTGAACTCTGCCTGTGCAGGAAGGAAAGAACCAGAAGACAGGAATCCACTGTCTCTGCTCTGAGACTCGAGAAGCTTCTCCCTACCAACACCATACTTGCCCCCTCGTTTCTACATTTCAGGAAGGAGCATAAGACACTCCTCTTTAAGGTATGCATTCTCCAAAACACTTAGGTCCACACACCCTCCACTCACCACCGACCCTGGACTAGGCAATCTGCTCCCCCTTTGGAAAAAGGACATCTACTCACTTGGACCTTTTTGCTCCATTTTACATGGCATTTTTAACAGATGGCAGGTCCTCACATATCCTACTCCCATGTTCCCACACGCCTTACACCCCCCACTACTGTAAGTACCAATTTTCCATATAACCACACCACCCATTACCCAAAAAAACAATCATGCCTGTACTCTAACCCACCTGCCACTACATAACTGCTGCAAATAATGCAACAAAAAGGCCAAATTCAAAAAATGTGCCTGCCATCCCACTTCTCTGTTGTTAGTTATCCACTCCCTTGTATTGATGCCTTGCGATCTGCTTCCATCACAATGTAATTCCCCCATTAACTTATAAAGCAACATGTTGCTTACCGAATCTGGATCTATTCTCAAATACAATAATATTTTTATTTATTTTATTTATATTTATTTTAGCATTTGTATAGCGCACTAAACCCTTAGGCATCAAGGCGGAGTTACATACGTTTAACTTTTATTCCTCAAAGTTACGGTTATATTATTGTTACAGTACATCACAATGCATACAGGTCACTTACATTGCTTAAGGTTACGGTAATGGTTACGGTTACTTTCAATGCTTAAGGTAACGGTAGCAGTTATTGCATATTACATACATGTTTCAAAGTTACATTATTGTTACAGTACATCACATTACATACATGTTACTTACATTGCTTAAGGTTACGGTAATGGTTACGGTTACTTTCAATGCTTAAGGTAACGGTAGCAGTTATTGCATATTACATATATGTTACTTTATTTGCTTAAGGTTATGACAGTGGTAACTTTCATTGCTCAAGGTTACAGTTGCAGTTCAAGCATATTACATACAAGTTACTTTGAATGATTAAGGTTACTTTTATGGCTTACGGTTACATTCAGATTTAGGGTTACGGTTGCAGTTGCTGTTACAGTGCAACACATTAGGCCAGAGGAACAGCGTGGTGCTGCCCTGTATGATTATATTGTATTAATAGTAATACAAATAATAATACAAATAATAATTATTACTGTTATAATAATCCATCATGGGAGGGAATTCTCCTCCTATGAAGAGAATTCCAGCTCGTCCTTTTCCTCCTCCCCAGCCTTCTTTCCCTTCACTCTGCCCCGACAGTGTCACATCAGGTGTGCTAGAAATGGCAATGCCGAGGACCATGTCTGTTTGCTCACTACTCAACCTGAGAACCCAGAAATGTGTATCCTGAGAATCAGAGGGTATCAGAACTACCCAAAGGCACCCGATTTAACACACAAGGAAACAAACAACCTTACTTCTAAACACTACACATAAAACAAAAACAGTAATCCGTACAGGACAATAATACTAATACTACAATACTGTATGAAACCGTACATGACACACAAATAGAGGGGAAGGAGAAAACGATTTGTTTTTGTTTTTGTGTGTTTTTATAGGGATGCAGAAGGGAGTAGGAAACTTTGTTTGGCTTTTTTAAATTGTACAAAGGAACATACCAGGGGAAAGGCACAAGAGGAAAAGGTAAACTGGTTTCCATGATTTCATATGGGGAAAATTAAACAAAGCACTAACACACACTGAAAAACTCAGACAAAGGGAAGCAAAATATGGCTCCAAAAAACACCCAAAACAGCAAGAAACTACAGCAAAACCAAAAATAAGCCGGATGAAAAACATCCAAACACGTCTCCAAAATTCTATAATTCACCAAACACCCTGAAAGTGTGAGCCTGGCCTGTTTAACACCTTTCCTCACATACAAGCAAAACCCACAAAGCAACAGGAACCGAGCTGGGTCGTTTGTAAGGGGGCAAACTTCCTTTCAGAGATGTGTGGGCTCTCATTGGCTGAACAAACTTGGACACACTGTACTAATCACCTGAGAAGGCCCTATTTGGCTAAGCAATCGATCCTGACAAATAAACCTATTATTTGTCACGTGATCCACTGCCCCTGATTGGACACGAAATCATTTTTCAAGACTCGGAAATCTGCCACATGGTCATGGGGGATTAATTAATAACCAAACCTGTCCTGTTCTCATGATAGGGATGAATCTTTACTAAAAGATGTGTCTACTCCCTCTGGTGCATGCTTGAAACATTCTCTTAGACCTATTTACACCTATTTCCTCGCTGACTTGCAGGGTCAACCATCATGGCTCACGAAGGAGAAGAAAGAATGTGTGTAAAGATCTGACTCTATGCTGACCGGTTTGGTGTATGTGAAGGTGTTTGGTGAGATTTGTTGGAGGTGATTTGCTGTGGTCTCAGACTGAAAGGTTGCAGCTGATTATCATGGTGCACTAAAGATAGCAGATCCTTTTGTGATCACTTTTTTGTCGAGTGTCAAATGAATACATCATTCATGGCGTCAGCCCTTCCCCTCCTCTCTATCGTAAGAGCAAGAAGAGTATGGGCCTCATTACGACCATGGCGGAATGGGTTAACGGGTGCCGCTAATGGAGGCGGACCCGTTAAACCCATTCCGCCTCATTACGAGGTTCCCTCGCGGGGCCCGGTAAGGACGCCTGGTTAAACCAGGCGTCCTTACCGGGTCCCGTGAGGGGACCAGGGAGCTAACAACGGGCCGGTCGTAATCGGTCTGTTGTTAGCTCCCTGCACACATTCCCATTGAGCCCTATGGGGGCTCAAATGGGAATAGGGAAGGTCCGGGCCCGGGTTCCCTGAAGGAGGAATTACCAGGCCCTCCAAACTTGGAATGGCCCGGTAATTCCCTATTCAGGGAACCCGGACCCTGTTTTGGTGGCAGCCATGCCCTTAATAATGGCATGGCTACCGCCAAAGTTCTAATGAGACCCTATGTAATTTATGGCATCAGCCCCTTCTTCCCCTCTATTTTGCAAATATGAGAAATCCTAATCACTAAGTCAGCCTTACCGACCTTACCCTGGAACAATCAAAGAAGAAATTAAACTGCAAATTAAAGAAGAAATTAACATGCTCTAACTGAAGATGAAAAGAGCAAATGACCTCACTGAGACACTGACACATGAAGAACAATAGACATGAAGCAGATATGCACTCACCATGAAGAAACACAGACATTGGTCAAATGTGCACTTGGAAATGAAGAATATTACCTGCACCATATAGAAATGAAGAACATTACATAATCAAAATATACGCTGAAATGCGACATGAACGATATACATATATAGTATGCTAAACGTAGAAATTCAATGGTAACGCAGCAATTGTGAGGGGTCAGAAATGTGAGGCGGACAACTTTGTGAAGGTTTTTCAACAAATGCTATTTCATTAAATTAGAAGGTGGATACATGCCTCACAATCCCTGCCCTGACAAGGATTTCCCTACCTAAGATGAACTAAAGGAAACTCTCTAACAAAGGATTTCTGTCCCTCACTCTTATACATACAATAACAAAAATGATGAAATGCAGTGCAGTTCAAAGACAACAAAATAATATAATAATTGAATTCATAATGTAACAACAGTGTCTCCTTATAACCCGTGCAAATTCCCCTTCCCCAGATTTAAGCAGGATTCTGCTTCACAATTCCAAAAAGAAAGGAAATCCTGATTTGTAACCAAATTCCAACACAGTTCTTTGCAACTCAAACTTGTTAACAGAAAGTTCCAACACTCCAGTGATTCAACAAAGAAAATGGAAAGCTCTTCCTCCTCCTTGAGCAAGGTTAGAATGTATCCTCTTCAGATGAAGGACATTTTCTCAGTTCATCAATAGCAACCATAATTGTCTTGATGATTTGCCACAACTGAGGAGTTCTAAAGAAATGTAACTCCTTTACAACAGTTTTACAAATGTCTTTCTTCAGTAACACAAGCAATTTTGCCAGAGTTGAGGACTTCTAAAAAAATATAACTTCTTTATAACAACTTTACAGAGTTCTTTCTTCTGCACCACAAGCAATAAAAATTGTCTTTGTCAGGACCACTTCATAGCACTTAATCAAATTCTACCTGGTTTACTTCCTTGCAATCCCTACTACCTCAGTTCACACCTGGTTTACTCCAATGTCAGACCTACTCCTCCAAAGGTGTGCAATCCGAGTATACTCCCCTGCCTGAACAAGTGCCTTTGTGATTAAGATCAACTGACAATAGGTTCACAACATCTTCACAGTTTTGCAGCTTCAAACTTTTAACAACTTTTCTGGGAAAACAAGATTCACATTGGTGCTCTTTAATACTCTGTAAATAATGCTTCTCTCCTTCTGAATAACCTTTTCCAGAAGGGAAGCCTTTTTGCCGCTCTTGTTTCCCCACTGCACGTTATATACCGAAATACTGACAAGGATGGGGTCTTCTTCTGTTTCTCCCTTGGCTTTGGAAATATGAGTTTATGCCAGCTTTTACTATATGCTGTACAAAGTATGAGCAACACGTTTCACAACATATGACCTTTGATTAGCCCCCTTGTGCCTTTAACAATATCTATTGGATTTGAATTGCCTTGATTTTAGTCTCTCTTGGCTTGGGCAATGCTTGTAGATATTAGGTCATATTAATATTGCCCCATCAGGATACTGGGTATTCCACAAACTCACACACTTAAAGTTACAGTCATATAATGCTTTCACTGCTTTTCAATAGTTCAGTATTCAAAATCCCTTTTAGGACCACTTTTACTCATATGGAGTGCTGCTTACTTGGTGAACGCCAGCCTTAAACACACAAGCGGATGCTGAGCGCTCCGGGGTCATTACCAGCCTGTGAACTCACTGAGTAAGTCATTTGCGTCCGATCACCTCGCTGCTCGCAAGACTTCTGCTTCTGTGGCTTCTCATGACCCGGCTAACTGCTTCTCCCGCTCCGCCGTCGCCTGTGCCATCTGCAAAAGGAGGTCCTTTTGCTCCTGAGGCCATCTGGTGCACACCAGCCACTGGAGACAGCGTCCTGGGAAGGAAACCTTCCCTCGCTTTCGATTCCCGCTGCGCATCCTCTGAAGAACAGGTACCCATAGGGCAAGATTCCCTCTTGCACGCTTCCCGCTGTGCAACCTCTACACTTCAGGCTTCTGTAGGTGCAGACCCTCTCAGGGCCGGCAGCTGATATCAGCCAAATAGTAGTCCTGTGTTTTCTCCCTCCACCAGCTTCTACATGGCTGCCTGTACGAATCACACTGCTTCTGCTCAGGCCCTTCCTCTAGCTCTCACTTATTGCCTTTACCTGAGGGAGCCTTTTATGCCTCTAGGACTCCCTCAGGTGTCGGTCATCTGAATTAACAATCTGACAACACCTGCAGCATTGTTCCTTTTTAGCCCTCTTCTTCGTCCCAGTGCTTAGGGAATTATGGGACTTCTATTTGTTCTGTTTTACAATAAGCCATTAAAAGAGTGGGGTTTTGGGGAAAGTTGATCAAGGGGGATTCCCATGCCTCCTGACCAGCTTCCACCCTCATGTGATCCTCCCGCAAAACACCACCCCCAGGGTCGGGATCAGAAAGCATCTGCTTTGCCCTAGCCACATGAGAAGGGTTCCAGGCCAGGTTTTCTGGGGGAATCATTGCAGAATCATCACACCATCTTGAATAAAATGGACAGCAAAGCCATGTTAGAGTGAATGGGGAAGCATTGAAAGAAGTCTCAAAGGTGCAGGGAAATTCGAATAGCTAAATTAGCTGGAATACAGATCGGTGAAGGCCAGATAGTGTCTGTGTGGCTGCCATCCAGGGTTACTCAGGAAAAGAAGGTCTGCATGACTCCAAAGAGAACAGAAGATAATAATTACCAAACATAAGACATATTTTTCTTATATTAAGTAGAGAACAGACAGCCTGTCATGATCCATCGTCCCTGGAAATTATGGACACAATGGAGGAAGCATTGAGTCGATAAGCGGACGCATATGCAGCGGTCTAGTGTTTTTCTTTCAACCTGACGTGTTTTATACATGCCGCCAGGTAAAGCTCCTCATGTTGCAACCCAGCGTTCTACGGGTTTACACGCTTACCGAGTGTTTACCCGTCTGCAGTTTCCTGTTCCTCCTGTTCTTTTCTGCGTTTTCCTCCCCGTTTTTGCCTTCCACTTCGCTCGTCCCGCTCCGGTGTTTCCCACAGAGTTTTCTTACCTCCTCTCCTTCGTGTTTTTTCCTGGCTCCTTTTCTTTCTGGTTTCTCCACTTTGAAAACTAAGGTTCATTTGTATACTTTCCTTCGTCTTGGTTCTACGTCTGTTCACTGGCGTATACAGGGAGTTGGTCCCGGAACCAGCACTTCATCATTCTCTCGGACCCTGTTCTGCTGTTGCACTCTGGAAGTTGTATTCATATACAGCCCACGGCAAGGAACATCTCGTCTCTCAGGGACCAACTCATCTATATCAGGGTTTTTTCAGCAAGGCTTTTTCCCTGAAAGTGGGGGTCGGCTCACTGGGGGTCCCCGCTGCCGGGCTGGTTGCTTTTAGGCAAGGTGGCCTCCAGAAGGGCTAATCCCAAATTCCTCAGAAAGAGCCTGCATCAGCCTGGAGAGAGAGAGAAGGGAAATAACGACAGAAGGATCTTCTGAAGATTCGTCTACAGGTGAGGCAGAGGAGGTGGGGGTTGAGGATACAGTATTAGAAAAATTACCATCAAAGCCTGAGAGAGCCTTTGACAGTGAGGTGCCCATTAATCAAAAGCTTAATACTGTACTAGGAATGGACTGACCAATTAATATGAGCTAAAATCTTACCTAAAGCCCGACAGAATAATTCAAAATTTGTTCTCCTCACATGTGACTTATAATTTGAGAACAGTGTATATTCATCAACACCATGCACAGACAGTCCCCTGCCATCCCTCCCCTCAAATTCTCAGATCAGAGATGCCAGCCAAGTTCAAAGCGAGAGGCCTTGGACTGTGACCTAGGAGATCAGGCATGGTGTCTTATTTAATTGGAAAAAGCAGTTCCTTCATGTTTCTCCCCCTACCACTATATTTTTCTCATGTGTGGGTGACCTGCCAAATGTTAAAGGTTGGTAAACTCAATGCCAACCAATCACAACTCTCAAAATGATGCTGCCCTGTAACGGTTGAATTAGCCAATTACCTATTGCTAAGATGATGTCTGTCTTACCTTTATCAATTTAGGGATGATCCAACGTGGGACTATCAGAAAGAATAAGTAGACCGGACAGAACGCTTCCCTTAAGGGAATTAGAGTTTAAAGAAAGGGAAGATGAAGGAAGTGATGGAAGTTAGGGCACATTGCTTTCAGATGAGGAAGGAAATTAAGGTGAAAATGAGGAAGAGGAAGAGGGCCCACAAGCCCCACTGACAGGCTTAATGACAGGGGAAGAGAGACGGTGGTTGGGGTTGGAAGGAGCACACCGAATGCCAAAAATACAAAGAAGAAGCTTAGAAGATGCCTTGTGTGAATAGGTTGAGAGATTTACCGGGAAGACAGCTGACATTACAGGCCCCATACATAAGCAATAGGGACCCTCTGCGAATGAACAAACCCTAGAGGGCACGCAGTTTCCATTGTAAGATAAAGGGGGGAGGACGTCTGCAGTGTATACCATGGCCACAAAGGGATAAGGATAATTTAAGGTGTAAGTTGCCAACTTTGACATCGGGAGAGGGCAAGTAGATTTCTGAATTAGGAAGAATGATGTCAGGAATGACGTTAGCAGTGGGTGACATAAAAAGCGTGCTTGGTGCCACCATTGGGGACAGAGCTGATGACATTTGGAAGTGAGTGGGAATCCTGAAATGACAGCCAAGAACACGACTCTTGAAGGAGTACCATTTAATAATTGTAGGGCAGATGTATTGAGAGCACTCAGAGTGCAATATCCCGATATGTCAGGCATGAGTGCAACCATTACATGCAAAATGCGTGATGACGGAGACCCAGTTGCTTACATTCCAAAGATTCAAGAGAGACAGCGTCTTGAGATGAGCAAGCCATGGAATAAAACAATAGCTATTTTCTATCACGTTTTATGTCAGGGGTTACCTGAAACCGTACAGAGGCAATAAAAAAATAAATAAGAGGGAATGGAAGCAAAACCATGGCCAGTGATTCAATAACTATATTTCACCATTGCCGATGAATGCAGGAGAAAGCCAGAAAGAAACTTGAGGAAAGAAAGTTGGATGAAGCGAAGTTGTTCCGAAAGAATAGTCACAGTTTTCAGTGGAAGCAGCTGTGTTGACGAGTGAAGAGGGAGTAGTTACACAAGACACGCAGCAAGTACAGCCAATGGCTGGAGGGAATTTTACAGGAAGAGGAGAGTACAATTATTGGCCACGAGGATGAGGGGTTGCACCCAGAGGGGTTGGATTTAAAGCTCCAGAAGGAAGAGGGTTTAACAGGAGACAACCTACATTTTGAGGACAGCCTCAACAGTGCTGGATGTATGGAAAAATAGGACACATCGCTCGAGAATGTAGAGAGGGTGAGGGCTGCAACAGAACTGGCAAGATCCAAGAGGGGGGATAGCATATCCTCCACCATTCAGTGCAGAGCAACCTGAATATTAGGCCCATGATCACACACAGTATCCGACACTCATAGTATCAAATACATCCTGTGGAACAGGCACCAATGCCAGCACAAAAAGCACTGATGCAAACATAGCAAAGCCCTATGCAGACACAGATGCAACCACAAGCACCTGTACAAGAGAACACCATGGTGACTTGGACAGCAGCACAGAATAGGGAGTGTGACTTTGGTGGGAGGAAACCTTTTGACTCGGACAGGGATGAACATATACCCACAAAAGGACAACCCACAGAATGACTTGATGTGTTCAATCTTATACATTACACCAGACCCACATGAAGAATCACGGGTTGGGGTGACCATAGGTGACACAACATTTTACTTGCTTGTAGTTACAGGGGAGACCAGGTCCTGTGTTAGGGAGGGGAAATACCCAATGTCAAGCATTGCCATGAATGCACAGGGTTTTCCTGGGACTACAAGTTTGGTTCCTTTTACTGATTACTTACCTATCAATATAGGAAAACATAAACTTCCTCTGCCACTATTGTACTCCCACATGACACCAGTTAACATATTGGGAACGGACTTGATGAGCAGACTCAAAATGACCATATTCTTCACTGACCAAGGGATAGTATGCTCCACTCCAAGGATTCACTATATAAATACACAAGGATGTCTATCAGCATTTTTTGTGGCCAGAAAGCACAGCAGGGTATTCCACTAGACCCAGAGGTATTCCTTTATGGAGTAAACATCCTGTTAGCATGGCTTCCGTTGATAAGGGGCAAAACATTGCGACTACCTGCCAAATATTTATTTATACCAGAAGTACCAATGGAGGACATAGAAGGAAAGGTGATTCCCATAGAACTAGAAACAGTAATAGTGAGAGAAGAGAGAGTGATAATTCACTGCACTGATGACGAAGGAAAAGTCTGGAGAGCAGTGATAGCTCTTGACGAAGGACACAAACTGATGGATTTGACAGATGAGGAATTGTTTAGAAATGATGATTCCGATGATGAGGTAGTAGCCTCACTTATTGGGTGAAAGGCATTGATACAAAAGTTACCATCATGTTTTCAAGAAGATTTGGCACAGGTACCAAGCATACTGTACACCAGCAGTCCATATGACGTTGGCCTATTGAACGCAGTAAGTGCAGTTAAAATCAAATTAAAGCCTGGAGAAATTATGCCATGAGTGAGACAGTACACAATGTGAAAAGAAGCAGATGTGGGCATTTATGAGACAATTTCCGCTGTAGTGCAGCCGAGAATATTAGTGCTATCGGACACCTCATATAACACAGTGATGTTCCGAGTGAAGAAATAAACAGGGGGTCATGGAGATTTATTCGGCACTTACACCACCTACATTTTCCATTGGTTCCAAATCCAGCCATAGTATGTTGTAATATTCCATTCAAAGCAAAACATTTTACAGTGATCGATTTAAAAAATGCATTATTTTCAATTCCCCTTCATGAAGAGTCAAAAGACTGGACTTACTTTTCATACAGAAATTAAAAGCGGGAACATACTTGTTAGCCCCTAGGGTACTGTGAGTCTCCCTCAATATTCAATCGAGACACTCAGATGAACCCAGGGAACGTGAGCCTTGACAGTGTAGTGATTCAGTATGTAGACAACATTCTGGTGTGCAGTGAAACAGAAGAACAGTGCAGAAAAGACTCAATACAGTTGATTATAATTTTGGCAGAGAAGGGGTATAAAGTAGACAGGGAGAAATTACAAAATTGTAAGAAAGAGGTCTTGTACATATGACATTTGATATCTCAAGAAGGAAGAAAGGTGACCCCCTGAGAGAGCAGAAGCAATCATTAACACACCTAAACCAACGACAGTGAGGGAGATGCTACATTTTCTGGCCCTTTGCAATTACTGTAGGGCATGGGTCTTTGAGTATAGTACCTACACCAGACCTCTCTAAAAAGGACTCAAGAAAGCTCAGTAGGATGACAGTGAGACAGCCTAGACAGGTGAAATGACAGAAGCCTTTGATTAATTAAAAGCATCAATATGCACAGCACTCAATCTAGGGATTCCGGATTACAGTGCAGAATGTGTCCTATTCTCTCATTCAAATGGAGTAGTAATGACAGCAGTTCTCACACAGACGACAACCATGGGACACAAACCCCTAGCATACTTTATTGGGATTCTAGATCCAGTGATGAAAGGTCACTATCCATGTGAACAATCATTGGCGGAAGCAGCCTTAACAATTGAGAAATCTGCCAGCATTACGATGAGCTGTTAAGTAACATTATATGTGGAGCATGCCCTGTTCGCATTTCTTGAAAAACTCACAAGCACACTGACCATTCAAAGAGCATCTGGGTACTAGTTGATAACATCAAACCCCTCAATTAAGATGCAGATGCAGAGTAGTGAATCCAGCAACATTGGGCCTCATTACCAGTCTGGCGGTAGCCGTGCAGGAAAAAACGGCAGGATTCAAGGAAGCTCAGAAGGATGATAGTGACAAAGCCTGGACAGGTGAAATGACAGAAGCCTTTCATTAATTGAAAGCATCAATATGCACAGCACCCATTCTAGGATTCCTGATTACAGTGCAGATTGTGTCCTATTCTCTCATTCAAATGGAGTAGCAATAACAGCAGTTCTCACACAGACGACAACCGTAAGACACAAACCGCTAGCATACTTTAGTGGGTTTCTAGATCCAGAGATGAAAGGTCACTATCCCTGTGAACAATCATTGGCGGAAGCAGCCTTAGCAATTGAGAAATCTGCCAGCATTACGATGAGCTGTTAAGTAAAATTATATGTGGAGCATGCCCTGTTCGCATTTCTTGAAAAACCCACAAGCACATTGACCATGCAGAGAACATCTGGGTACAAGGTGATAACCTCAAACCCAGCGATTAAACTTGTCAGATGGAGAGCAGTGAATCCAGCTACATTGGGCTTCATTACGAGTCTGGCGGTAACCATGCGGGAAAAACCGGCAGGCTGCAGCCGGACCCGTAATTCCATTCTGCCTCTGTGATTGCCGGAATCACAAGGGCATTATTACAACCCTGGTGAGACAGTAATTCTGGAGGTGGACTTCTGTAAAGCCCCATTCCCAATAGGACTCCATGGAGATGGGGACCATGGAAACACTGGTTCCGTCTATGACAGAGCCAGTGTTTCCATGTCTGCCTGCAGGCAGGTGGTGTTACACCGCCAGGTCAGACCTTGCGAGAGTGACACCTCCCACCTGCAGGACTCGGAATCAGCCAGTCCAGAAACAATGGTGGTGATAAATTTACCGCTAGTGTGGATTCCGGACCAGCAGACTTGTCATGAGGCCCATTGATAGCAGAACCAGTGGAGAAAGTAGATCATGGGCATGACTGCACCAAATGTACTGAATATTGTGACGATATATCCCATGACAGAGAAAATTCCCTGGGAGGAGGGGGGGAGACCATTCCTCAACTATTGACCAGAGTTTAGGGGAAAGACACACGGGGACCGCAGTGGTAAAAGTAAAACATAATGGTAACTTTGAGACAGTGGCAAGTGTGATATTGCCTTTATATTATTCAACTCAAGCAGCAGAGCTAATAGCGCTATTGTGGAACTTGAAACACATGAGGATGAGGAAGTAACAGTGTATTCTAACACCACCTATGTCATGTCAACAGTACACACAGGACTGTCACGTTGGAAGAGGCATGGCTTCATTCACACAGATGGCACACCAGTGCAGAATGCGCCATTGTTGGATAGGCTCATAAATGCTCTAAAACTACCATCGGCCATCACTGTGGTGAAGCGCACAGCTCACACTAAAGGGGAAGATTTAATTTCCTGCTGCAGCAAAGCCGCCGACATAGAGGCCAAAAAACAGCATATTTTCCTGAAGTATCTGACTTTGACACAGCACCTAATAAATATATACGCACACACAGCACAGTCATGAAAAAAGGCTTTAATACCTTGCCCATAGCACAGGTCACTGAATTACAGGGACGTACACCATCATAAGAGCAAGATTTATGGAAGCGTAGGAGGTGCTCATTGTCGGCCACAGAGGCACTGTGTCGGCAGGACAGCACTGGAAAACCAGCTATGACCATTGGGTTACTTAATGTAGCATTAGACCAACTGTGCTACATCACCCACAAAACACAAGAGAGTCTTGCTGGCCTGATATAGGAAGAGTGGTTTGTGCCTAACCTGACAGAGCACATTGCTGCTTTTGCCACAAATTGCTTAATTTGCCAGAAATTCACCACAGGGCACATGCTGCGAACAGTGAGAGGAGCAATACCCCATCCTACTGAACCCTTTCAGCATTTGCATATCAACTATGTAGATATGCTCCAAGTTTGTAATGGCTACAGATATGTGCTAGAAGTCCTGTGTCCTTTCTCTCGATGGATCAAGGCTGCTCCATGCACACATCCTGATGCCACATGTGCTGCGAAGTTCTTCGTATGTGAGGTCTTCCTGAGATGGGGAGTGTGCGAAGTCCTTCGGTCTGACAATGGACCGCATTTGGTAAATTAAGTTTTTGAGCACATCACAATCCTATTGGGTATTAAGCATGCATTCTCCTCCACTAATTACCCCCAGGCAGATGGGAAGGTGGGCGCCTCAACAGCCTTCTCAAAGGAATTATGATTGCTAATTTAAAAGTGACCGTGAAAAAAGTATATGTTACGCTCACCTGGCTCCCACAGGGGCGTCGACCGGAACTGGACAGCTGCGGTTTCCACCCAGGTGACGCGTAGTGCAGAGATGACAGACTGGACTGGCCCACCTAATCTCGTCTGTTTGACCCGAAGAAGTATTCTCCTAAAAGTGGAGAAAGGGAATTAGCCACCTGTGGATTTGAGTGATAACCCCCCCCCATTGTTCTCCCCTCTAATCACCTCCAATGTCTCTTTTTATATTATCACCTTAGGTTTTTAAAGGATGAGCTCTCCATCCTGCGTAGAATGCAGGGGCGCGTGGATAACCAGTTACTTCAATGGTTCGAAGGAATTGGAGAGTTCCAGAACAATATTGACTCTGAGTTTCCTGGCGAGGAGCCGTAAGTATATAGTCCGTAAGTGTAGAGTCTGTAGTATCCAACACTGTCTGGTAAATGACACCTGTATGTAATCTTTTGCTTTCTCTCTTATTGCAGGTGCTGAGTGAGAATTATTGTGTTTTGAGGAATAATACCTACGGCGGTAAAATTAGGTAAGTCTATTATGATGAAGGAGATTCCCTTGGTTTGTTCTTTCGGCTCACCTGGCTCTCCTTTTGTTCCCCTTAGATGACGGAGTTCGGCGAAGATGAAAGGAGACTGCGCCGGCCCATGGAGATGAAGAATGCCTCCGGCGGTAAAATCAGGTAAGTCTATTGTGGTGACTAATATTGCATTATTATTCTCTCGGCTCACCTTGCTGTTCTTTATTCCTCTTAGGTGCCGGAGTTTGGCGAAGAAATGAAGAAGACAGAGGTGGATCATGTAGGTGCTGCGAAGGCTGGTGAGTATAGCGTGGCGCTGCAGCAGGCGATGCATCGCGCATCAAATAATGTCTTTCTTCCTATTTGAAGGCGCGATGGATCCAGAATCAGGTGAGGAAAAAGTATTGTTCTTGTTCTAACCTTTTTCCTTCTTTCTCCCTTTTCTCTAGGAGCTCCAGACTCGAGGCGGGCGTGGCAGAAGACTGGATGCTGGCTTGCAGGCACAGTGAGCGTTACGCTGCAGGATGCAGAATAACGCGAAGCGTGAGCTGCTCTTCGGGCGTGGTTTAAATAGCCTTCAAAGTAGTCCCAGGTAAGAAGTTCCCAAGACCACACCCGAGTAAGAAAATAGTTCCTGACATAAAGTAGTCCCCCTTCAGATTTCACATTGGCTTGAATGCTGAGCAGCATGGTATGCATGAGGTAAGTGAAAGCAAATGAGCCTGGCACCTATGGCGCCAGGACTGACCCCTTCTATGAGCCTGGCGCCTAAGGGTTTTTACCCAAGTATCTAGATGCCTGCTCCTGGGACAGATGGACCTGGTCCGGATGCCCGGGGTAGGAATCATGACAGATAGCTCCATTGTCTACCCTTAGCCCTATTTGCATTATGCAATCAGCCCAGCTCAGACCATCACCTGACTCCTCACAAGCTGGTGATGGGACGCTGTATGCATATACCTGGCTGCTATGACGTTGAGTGTCACTTGTATGTCTCAACAGCTTGGAGTGTGGCAGGGAAGGTTGAAGAAGAATGAGGAAGACAGTGAGCCAATCAATCCCCAGTCCTTCCTGAAGCCCCCCGTCCTGTATCCGGGTGAAAAAATCCTAATAAAGAACTTTGTGAGGCATTGGCACAAGCCATGCTTCAAGGGACCATACCTTGTTGAGAAGGCCTTACCTACTGCAGTGAGAGTTGAAGGCAGGCAAGCCTGGCTCTGCCTTGGCAACATCAAACCCTACAACGGAGCGACCCACTGCTGCAACTCTCTGAATCTGAAGGTGAAGAAGAGGTAACATGGATGCAGACATGATCAGCCATAAGGAACAAACAGCAACCAGCAGACTGAGACAGACAATTAACTAATTACTTCCAATCAGCAAACAGCAATAGTTGAATAAAAAAACATTCCTAAGGATTTTATATGCATAAATGAAGAAATAGCACCTTCCCACAGAGAAAAATACAGACTCTCAGTGTTACCCTTATACGCGATATTATTTGCAATCTTCTATTTCATCGTCAATACCTATCCTGCTTTTCGAACCAGAAACATCACTCTTGCCGCTCTTTTTGGTGATCCTAAAACTTGTTAATTCTTGAAAGAGTTGTTCTTGCGATCATTGTGCAGGTTTTCTTGGAGAGACTTACATTTCTAACACAACATGAAAGATCCAGTGAAAAGCAGGAGATTGGCCTTTTCAGTTTTGTTAGATGCACGCTTTTGGCCCACAGACAACCTGATGCATGTGGCTATCTACAAAAGACTGATTCATTGGCAATTATGCTTGGTGCTTCCCGGTTGCCACTATTTTTCCTTACTTAAGGAGCCCTCTAGCCTCCTTTTCTTTGCAAATGGGGAGCAGGTGCAAGTGGATCTTTGTCACCTGGCTTAGCCCCTCCTACCTGTTGCCTTCCTGGTTGCCGCTCTTTTTCCCCACTTAGCAAGCCCATCCCACCTGGTGTCTTCCTGGTTGCTGCTCTTTTTCCCTACTTAAGGAGCCCTCCAGTCTCTTTTCCTTTGCAGATGGAGAGCAGCTGCAAGTGGATCTTGGTCTTCTGGCCTAAGCACCACCCACCTTCTTAGCCCTGCCTCTTTTTTCCTGCTCTTAACTCTTAGATCAAGGATGTCTCTCGCCCAGGCATCAGAAGCAAAGGGCAGTCGAAGAAAAGGGCAATTTCCGTTTGGACCTGTTTGGACCAGGAGGATCCAGGGCCCGAACATCTGCTCAAACAGCAGGTAAGCATGCACCAATATGTGTTTACTCCCTTTGTGCCCACAGGCCATCTCCACCCCCCTGTTCCCCCCGTGATGTTCCCTTGCTCCCCCCTTGTCGCACACAGGTGTTGCCAGTTTTGCTTGATTCTTCTACCCTGCTCCCCCTACCCCTCCCTCCAGCCTACTTCTGCAGGAGTCTGTCCAAATACATTCTGGTTTCACCATCACTGTCTTGTGGCCAATGCTGGATTTTACTTTTATGGACTTCATTGATTTACAGTGCGTTACCCCTTCTCATGGTGGCCCTGAATCATGCTGTTCGCATCTTCATCTTGTATCCAGGCTTGCAACATTATGTGTTACTACTGACTTCTGCAATTGTATTCACTCTCCCCTCTTGCTTCTCCACTCTTTTTGACTGCTTACTCTCTGTTCTCTCCTCCTCTCCCTTTCTCCCTTTTCCTATCTCCTCTCCACTTCCACTTACTTTCTCCTATGCTCTTAATCTATCAGAAGTGTCCCTGGACCTAGTATGATAGCAACCTCATCTGTCTCCTCCTCCCTCCCCCTTACTTGTTTTTCCCCCTCCCCCATCTAGCACTATCTGAAATTGTCGTCAGGCCTTGTACAATAGTTGCTTGTCTTGTTCCTCCCCTCCCTTTCTGCCCCCCTCTCCTTCACCTTTTGTTTTCTCCAGCTCTACCAATAATGTCGTCAGGCCTGGTACGATAGTCACCTGTCTGTTTCCATTTCCTTCCCCATCTCCCCTTCCCTTCCTTATCTATGTCTTAGCTCTTGCTGAAATGTCGTCAGGCCGAGTACGATAGTTTATTTCACATCCTTACTGTTCATGGCCTGTAAGTATGTCATTGTATTTTCCCTTGTTCCCTCCCTTGCTTTGAAGCACTTTGAAAGGCATTGTGTATAGACACTATATAAATAAACTATCATATCATATCTTTTGTAATGTCAACACTGCTGGATTAAGGAGCACTGGGCTCCCTTCCCCTGGTAATAACTAGAGGCAGCAAAAGGATCCCTGAACCAATGGTAGCTGCAGACTACCACAAGACACACAACACCTAGGACAGAGACTAACAAGCACAGACCGCCTAAAAAGTTTAATTAGCTGACCACTACTCTTTTTCTGGAGCTGTCATAATATAACCTAAAGGGCGTCTCCCATGCTCAAACAGGACCCCATATTTCCTTAAGCCAGACCCATGGTAGGATGAAGAAACCCAACCTGACTCCACACAATACCGACCAACAGAGGTCTGTGTAATCCTGAAACCTGGGATGCATCGGGCAACCAGTACTCCGCCCTCCTGAGTTGCCACCCTCCAACCTCTTACTGAACCACCCCATAGATGGGGTTAACCACACCCCACAGAGGCACAATAGTGGGGAAAACACTGTGAGCATAGCGCCCCCAGCTGTTAGCTTGTGCTCGCTCCTCTCATACCTCCGGGCTCGCTAACCGCCAAACCTCCCCATGAAAGGGAAAGGTGGGGAAAGGGACAACCCGCCCACACACAATCAAACAAAAACAAACAATGAAAAAGGAGAAAGTAAGAAGAAAAAATAAAAACAGGGCCGTGATGGGCCTCTGGAGAAACTCAGGTAACTCCAGTAAGGGTGAAAGACCACCGCCCTCTCTCTCTTCTACTCTTTGGATCCCTTACGGCCTCCCACAACCGAGTACCCTTGGGGGGCCACACCAAGCTGGGCTGAGGCTCAGCCTCACTTCACGAGAGGCTTACAGCAAGATCAGGCTGCTCCTTGTGATATGGTATGATATGGCATTTATAACACCCCTATACACAAGTGTTTCAATATGTGACTCTGTGCCACTCTGATAGGACTTGCCCAAGCCAGTGAAGCCTGTATGTAATAAATGATTGAAAAATACAGCACACGCCGTATATCATGTTCGTTCCTTCCCCCCCACACTTTCCCTCCGTATGCCACTCTGATAGGACTTGCCCAAGCCAGTGAAGCCTGTATGTAATAAATGATTGAAAAATACAGCACACACTGTATAACATGTTCGTTCCTTCCCCCCACACATTCCCACTCCTACATCGCAGCCGCAACCCGGCAAGGGGAGAAACCGGCTAAGATCTGTCCCTCACGGTGCTGCGCCAGAACTTGGAAAAGCACCAGTCAGCTTTCTCTCTCAGATCCTGACACAGCACACCCTCCTAACCCTGGGTAGGGGAGAGAAAAATGCCAGTCTGGAAAGCGAACGGCCTAAGAGGACGTCCCTCACACAGATGAAGGTCTGCCCGCCCTCTGTGATTCCCCGGAGTCCCCATTGGCACCCCTCGAGGAGTCTTTTATTTTCTTAAGACTTTCCCACCTGCGGTTATATGCTGGGGAACATCTGTCAGAATTTAGGTGGAATCACCTCACCAACATGCTTGCTCCCCCTGCTGGTGGATTGTACCATGTCCACCAGGTAAACCTATAAGAAGAGGAACACGAAAGAAATGGAAATTGGGCCTGCAACCACAAACGTGAAACCAAAGCCCATTTACCAAACTGAACACCAACAAATAATTGGTCCATGGAAAAAAAAACTGAATCAATGCAGAAGGTAAAAAGATATGAGTAACAAGGAGCATATAGAGCAGGGATCACCCTAGAAGAAAATAAAATGTTGCAGTGTAATTACAGGAAAGGGAAGGAAATGCACAGATGTTGGGAACAAGCGCAATTGCAAATAAAAGGAAGTGTTCGAGGGGTGGGCCGATGGACAAGTTATGTGCAAGGCATTAGCACTGATTTGAACAATGCGAGAAGGTCAGAGTAAATGCAAAAAACATCTGCCTTGACTATTGGCCCACAATTACAAAGCTACTCACATGGGATGAAGATGAGGGGGACCAGTACAGATAATACCCCTGAAAATGCCACCCCATGCTTCCTAAATAATGGCACAATAAATGTGGGCAAAAATACTGGGTGTAAATGCATCTTTGGTCTACCAGGAATGAAGACGGGAACATAAGTACTGATGGACCACTAATGGGTGTGTGGGTACAGAGCCCACATGAAGTTACCTCTGAATTGGAGAGGGTTATGCTCCATAGTGCTTATACATTTTCCTACCCTGGTAGTACCCCAAAGCGATATACACATTATGGAATTCCCTGAAATGCATGTACATTTGAGAAAGAAAAGGTCCATTATCCTTGCCCGCCAGAAGAGGGGACATTTTTTCTCAGCAAAATCAGAGGATGCTTATGATGACATACCGGATGAGCATAAATTGTTCAGCAAGACAGCAATGATTTCCTCTGGTATTTTCCTCCCTGGAATACAGATGGCTGCAAATGTGAAATGGCTCCAGATTACGAGATGGAAGCTGTTGCAAACAATTAAAACAACAGTGAAGGGCATTAATGTCATAAGGGAGAAATTGAGACCAATAAGACTTATGACCTCCCAAAACAGGTTTGTCCTTGATCTAATAACGGCCATGGATGGTGGCATGTGTGGAATAATCGGCCCATCTCGCTGCAAGTATGTACCTGCCCACAGTGAGGATAATGTGACCCTCCTAGAGGCCATAACCCTGTTAACAGATCTATAAACTAATATGTCAGAGGAAGTGGAAGACATTTTAAATGATGACTTACTCTCTTATCTATTCTCCCGGATCCCCTCCAGTCCAGCTGGTGCATTCAAAATACTAATAGCCATACTAGTATTAGTGCTAGTGGAATTCTGCACAATGAGAATGGCCATATGCCAATGTAAGAAGACTCCTAAAAAGGCAGTAGGGATGAAGATGGTGATAAACTTGGACACCAAAATACATGAATGCTCACATAACGATGATCCACCTCATATTGATGTCCAACAAAATCCTATCGTACCTCCAGGATCAAAGTTTTCTTTTCCCAGAGACCCTCAAAATTACGTTGGGCGTTGGGTATTTTGAAACCAGGTGGAGAGTGCTGCTATATGACCTGGAGTGTGGAGGAACATATAAAGAATTCAGGTGACCTGAGGGGGGTGGCAAAGATATGGATGCCAGAGGTGCCTTACTGGGGGAGGGCCCTACAAGAGAGATGGTTGAGGACTCTTCCAAAGGGGGGAATGGCGAGAGGCAAATGAATACGTCATTCATGGCATCAGTGCCTCTCTCTCTTCTATATCGTAAGAGCGGGAAGAGTGCGTCATTCATAGCGTTGGCCCCTCCTCTGCCTCTATACCACAAAAATGAGAAATACTATTCACTAAGACAGCTTTACCGACCTTACCCTGGAACAATCGAAGAAGATATTAACCTGCAAACTCAAAAAGAAATGAACATGCTGTAACTGAAGATGACAAGAGCAAATTACCTCACTGCTACACAAAACTACAATAGACATGAAGCAGATATGCACTTACCATGAAGAAACACGGACATTAGGTCAAATGTGCACTTAGACACTTACATGCACCATATAGACACAAAGAACATAACATAATCAATATATACACTGAAACACAACATGTATGATATAAATATATAGCTTGCTAAACGTAGAAATACAATGGTAACAAGTGGCCATCTTAAATAAAATGGACGGTGAAGCCACGTTAGAGTGATTGGGGAAGCATCAAAATAAACTTCAAAGCTGCAGGGAGATTTGACTTGCTAAATTAGCTGAAATACAGATCCATGCAGGGAAGATAGTACTGTTCGGCCCCCTTCCAAGGTTACTGAGGGAAAGGTAGTTCTGTATGGCTCCAAAGAGAAAAGAAGATAATTCCCAAGTGTAATATATATTTCTCTTAGATTACGTAGAAAACAAACAGCCTTTGAAAGCCAGGTGCCCATTAATTAAAAGCTTAATACTGCACTAGAATGGACTGACCAAGTCTCCAGTGGCCAAAAAGAGTAATGACACTTGCATTAATATGATCAAAAATCCTACTAAAAGCCAAACAAAATATTTCAAAATGTGGTCTCCTCACACGTGATTTATAATTGGAGAACAGTGTCTAGTCATCAACTCCAGAAACAGACAGGCCCATGCCTTCCCTCCCCTCAAATTATCAGAACAAATATGCCAGACAACGCCAAGTTCAAAGCGAGAGACCCTGGCCTGTGGCATAGGAAATCAGGGATGGTGTCTTATTTAATTGGATAGAAGCAGTTCCTACATGTTTCTGCAACACCATTATTTTTTGCTCATGAGCTGATGACCTGCCAAATGTTCAAGGTTGGTAAACCCAATACCAACCAATCACAAATCTCGAAATGATTCCGCCCTGTAACTGTTGCATTAGCCAAATACCTGTTGCTAAAATCAAGTCGTTCTTACCTTTATCAATTTAGAGATGGTCAAGGGTGGGGCCATCAGATTGGTACATCCAATGAAAAGACTAACCCATGCATAAACTATATGTAGACAATTCTCCTAACCAATCCCTTAACCCGATAGTTTTTTCAACTAAGATTGTGATGTGTCGTCAATCATGACGTATTTTGTAGTTAGAACCTGATGTTTCAAATTGCAGAGATAGAGAGCTCTGGAGACTTGCTGTTCCTGCTTTCCGTTAATAAAGTAGACTTGGCCATTTACATAGACTATTTCCGTTACTGGGCGCAGAATTTCCTGGCCGGTCTGTTCTGCTTGTGCTAGAGTCTTTTGGCACCCCATTACATTTTCTAGTAGCTAAAATTGCATCTGCTTGCTAAAGAATTGCATTGCCTATGCATATTTGTGTATTCAGGCATCTGACAGCCAATCTGAAACAACAGGGTCGGTCATGTCATTCCTTTGAACATGTATGGTTTCTGTAACTAAGAACATGGTGGTTATCTGCTGCCTTGGCCTCAATTTGAAATCCTCAAAGGAACTCAATTCAAAGACATTTTACAGGTTTCACAGCATGCGGTATGAAATGCAGTAATTTAGGTGTTGGAAATTTTGCTTCATTTCATCCCATATCTCCAGTAAGCTGTCAAAGGTGTGGTTATCAAATTAATACATTTTCCACTTTCCCGCAAAATCTTTGGGAGGTACTCAATAGTTACTTTCAGACTTATTTTCTTCTAAGGATTGTGAAGGCGAACATGAGGTAAGAGTTACAGTTAGGCTTCTGGGTGGGGGTTTGGAAACCATTTTATTGCTAATTTGGTGTAGACAAGGTTTCTTTTCCTTGACTGTCTGCCTTCTGGGTTGATTTATTTTGGTTTTGACTCAGTATCTATTGCTGCATATGCTATGGTTACACTATTCCCTAATAACAATGAAAGGTATTTCTTAAGCATTGACAAAGCAAGCAAGCTGCCGTCCATTGTCTTTCTTAAGTATTACTAAGCCCTAACCAGGCATGTATAAACATGAAACATAAATGAGCCTCATAGACAATAAACATGTTCTAAGCGGTTTACTCAATGCTAAGAGAATACATTAACAGCTTGTGCAAGATAAATGATTTGCACTGTTTGGGAACAGTTATTTAAACATTCCAAATGCTTCTCAAGTGGATGAAGAATGTTAAGGTAGCCTTTCTTTTTTCCTACGGATGTTTCTCAACCATTCACGTTGGTCTAATGTGCAGTTGCCCTAGTAATGTGAACTACTGTAATTTATTTTATTTTTCTTCATTGTCGCTCCTTGTATAGGGTCACCTAATGCGGCCTGTTAGTGATTTTGGGGTTGGGATGATCATCTTCTAAGTGTTAGGTGATACCCCGTCATAGCTGCCAAGTTTCCAGGTCCATGCGTGACACCTCAACGCCTTTCTGTTTTTTTCCCCCATTACATGCTGGGACTTGTAGGCCCATGCTTAAAATGTGAAAAACAAAACTGCAAGTACCAGCATGCAATGTTAAAAAGAAGGACTGGTTCGAGGAGTCATGCATGGAACTGAGAACCTTGGCAGCTTTGCCCTTTATGAGGCCAACACGAACAATGAAGCCATTGATCCTGCTGTGGCACTTTGGAAGTGTCATGCTATCCTAGGGTGACGCATATGGGGATGGAATTCCACTAGCTTGGCATTGACGCTATCTTGGTGCAGTGGCAGAGCCTTCTCTTGTTCCAAAGCCAGTGTGCAGTGGCTTAAAGTTAGCACAGAATCAAAAAAGTGTGCAGACTGAGAATTGGTGATGGCACAGAAATCTAAGGGGCATGATACGCTGTTCGGAAGTTGTACAATTGCTAAGCTTCCAAGCCACTCCGATGAGAAGGTTCTGGTTGGCGACGGGGACAGCAAATGCCCCTGGACTGGGACTAGAGTGGTGGGGCAGCAAACACCTGGTGGGTAGGTCTAAAAGACTCGGTTTACAAACTTAAAAACCTCCCCACCCAAAACAATCGAAAAGTTTTACTGAAATATTCACCTTGCACTCCACATCAACGCCAAACCTCATTTTAGAAAATGTTTCTATTGTGGCAACTTTTTCTATCTACAAAACTAGGTGATTAAAAAGAGTCACTGGAAGCTAAACCCCTGCTCCTAAAAGTTGCCATCTTACTGTATGCTTTATTCACTTTACACTATTACATTTTCTTACACGTGTACATTTTAAATAAATGCAATTTGTTTCCTCTGTAACAGTGATCTTCTTGTTATCAGGCCTGCGGTACAATTGTCAGCATTCCCAAGCACTTGGGAATATTTCAGGGCAGAAAATATGTACCCAAAAAAGTGCACTGCCTTACTCATGAGACATATATATGTGGCTGTGGGATCAGTGCATTGAGCGCCTGAGACCAGTGGACCAGGAGTTCATCAGCCTGATCTGGAGGTGGCTAGTTATCCAAAGGGGATCTCCATCATGCCCACCATCAATCTCAGCAGGAGGCAGCAAGTGGAATTAGAACAAATCACGTCTCCTTCTTGCCAGTCTACTCTTCTGTATCGCCAGAAACCATGAATTGTCAGCCTATTGAAACGCTCCCTGTCATTCTGCTCACACCTCACATGGTGTTAGCACCATCCTCATCCTGGTCCAGAATCCTCAGGCCCCAATCACATCAGCTCCATCTTTAGACTGGCTAGAATGCATCAAGTCTTTATTTTTTTTCAGCACCCTCCTGAGTCTAGTCGGGGAATCCATCAATACACATCTTGTTAGCGCCCCTGTCTAATCTATCTTTGATCTGCTCTGTGTTCACATTATGGTTTAATGCACTCTATAGGTGCTTTACTAGAAAAAGAGACATGTGCTACTGAACAGGCCAAAATGACCCAGCAGTTTATGTTCGGTCCATATTCCAAATGCATGATTGTCAAAAGAAGGGCTCTTTAGTAGATAATATTATCAAGATTTGCTCTTCCATATCTTTGGCCGCCCCTTTTTTGGTTATCTGATCGACTGATCATTGTATTGCAGTTTTCCTGGTCAGTAATGCTTAAAAGTACCATCTTTACGTGTGTGAGGGTTTATCTTGTCCCTTGTTATGTGTTTAGCGGAAACAGTAGAAGTAGAGAAAAATTAACACAGTTATTGCAGATAAACCTGCCTGCCTTCTGCGGCGCAAGGCCTCACGTGGATATGGATATATATCCCCCGCGGCCTTCAGCTTCCCTTTAGAAGCAGTGGAATCTTGGTATTGGGATATTTTAAGCACATTAGGAACTTGTAATTTTATAACATTTCGTGCTGCTTCTCTTATCATGTCAATGTATAGGATGAGACAGTGCAGAGGGTCGGCTGTGCTTGAATCCTCAAATGTGTGTATGTTTCATTGGCTTTGTCCTTGAGATTATTCGACCTCTGCTATTCCCAGTGCCGGCTTCTATGATCCTGAGATGTGTGTTTGAGTCTGCAACGTCTGTTTGTATATGAGATTGGTGGCAAAATAAGCTTTTTTTTAAAAAAAAATATATGTGTATTGACGTGGTCCGGGAAGATAGTTCAGAGTCAATGCGTTTGTCTTGGAAGCAAGACAATGCATGGCAAACAGGTTCAAATCCTGGTCCTGCGTTTAGAGACTGGTCTCAGGTATGGTATTAAGTAATGAAAGGTTAATTAATTCATGCTTATCTGGCAGAGTTTCATGTAAGTAAGTATCCTGTATGTAAAGTGATTTTATGTAAATCGTTCTTATGTAGCAACCGTCTTCCAGTTTTGCGCGTGGCTCTTTAAGAAGAAAGGGGGGCATCCTATAGTAGGATCGCAAAAGCGGCAGATGCAAAAATCTGTGGTGTGGTGACTACAGCTAGGAAATACCAAGATTCAAAGTACCAGGTTTTCAGAGAAACTTGGGGATAAGCTATATGAAGAGGAGAACCCACAATCTGATAGGTTGAAGTCCTTTGGTGTGAGGCAGTATAATTGGACGTTGTCGAGCTTCCAAGACAAACATGTTGCCCCTGAACTAATCAGATTCTGAGTTCAGCAGCCAGCTGAGACTTTTTCCCATCTGTGTAGCAGTGTTTCAGGTGATAGTTCCTCCCAGAGATCTATCACAGTGTCTTCTGCAAGCTGCAAATCACTCTCCTGTACTGCACACAGGCACAGGCTAAAATGAAATTTACCAATGTGCTCAACTAGTCTAGTGACAGCTCCAAAACCGCTTTCAGGATGATGCTGAAGCCCTGCTGAGGGGGTCTTAAATGAGGAGGGAAAATGAAAGGTGGTGTGTGAATTCTTCAATGCGCCCACCGTGCTGGGTGCAGCATGCTGACAGTTAAAGAAAGGGTGTTGAAGGGTGCATGAGATGGGCAGTTGGTTAATACTGCAATATCAAATTTGCAGTTTTTCTGGCCCCTTTGCTGGCATTGATCACTGCCCGATCTCCTTGGAAATCTGTGTGCAAGGGTGAAATAATGAAGTCAAGGCAAAAGCAGTTATGCAGTATTTATCTCATTTTAGTAGGTGTCCTTCCAGAAAAAGGGAGGGGCTGTTGGGGATTATCATATGCATAAGGTGTGACCTGTCCCCACAGGGGAGATCATGGAGCCAGGAATGTGCCACATCATCTGTTAACATCTAATTGCACTACAAAAGTAGGATGAAGCAGAAGAGGGGATGCCTTTCTGGAGTAAGGTGAGGTTGACGGATGTGTACCCAAATATAAAAATATTTTCACAATCTAATGTGATTGCTGTAATGAGTGCCAACACTGGTGTTTCCTTGATTGTGAAGCTAGCCCCAAAAGCTTTGAAAAGACATATGTTTTGACTATCTGGGTTACTTTTGGTTGACTTTTCGCTTTCTTGGGACATGTGTGCCTTCTATGGGCCCCGGTTTTGTTAATGGCCACCCTATTACTGGCTTATCCTGTTAACATGCCTTCTACCTTCTCCTAACACTTCACACTATTGTGATCTCTAGCTTTACCACTGTCTCTTCAGTACCATTTCTCCCTTTTGTCTGTACATGGTCTGGTTTCTAGTGACAAGCACAGGCTTATGGTCTTAAATGTTTCAATTGCTTTTTTATTGCTTGACCATCAGTTCTGAATATTCTCTTCCTTCTCTTGACATATCAGCCTGGCATGGTCTCCAGCTTTAACCTTGCCTCTTAAGTAGTGTGTCTCCCTTTTATCTATCCATTAAGTGCCTTCCTGTGACAGGTGGGCCCTTCAGAGTCTCCAGTATGTGTGATTTAAGGGAATAGCTCTGGTGTGTAAACCCTGACCACATACGGTACAGTACTGTGATTTAGAAAAATATCTCTTCTGTCTAAAGCATGTGCAGAGAAAAGGCTTGACACTGTGTTACTTCAGTTTTAAAATCAAGCAAAATCCAAGTTGTGATACCTTTTATTGTACTAATTGAAAATACTATGCTCAGAGGATATATGCATAACCTTTCGAAGTCCCAGAGACTTCTTCATCAGATGGTGGCCACACGAGAAATAAGCAAGGAGGAAAATCACTCATAAAGCTAGACATATCTTTTACATAGAAAGACAAAGATAAAAAGAGACTCTCCCATCTTACACTAAAATGGCAGGAGGAAGAATAATGCAAGGAATTCAGGCCTGCCTAGCCCTTTACTTGCAAGACTATAAAAATGGGAAGAAACAGATGAATACTGAATTATTTGGAACCAGTTGTTGCTGCCAGTGGAGGAATTGTACATTTCAAGCAGGGGCGGGTTATTCATCCAATTTGCTTATTGTTTTAAGCAATGTGTAATTTGTCCAAACACTTTAGCATGAAAAGCCAAATATGGAAAAAAACAGTGATGCTATTGCAGAGAAATTCCAAAATGTAAGATTCACAGACACAGAGTTTGAGAAAAGCTTTTATGCTTTCTCACACCTTCCCTGCACTGTCTACAGTTTATCATGTGAACAGTGGGCTTCAATTTTTCAATGTTACAGCAAGCATTCAGTTTTTCCAACTGTGTGTATTAGTAACCTCCTGGCAGTCACATTCAAATAATTACCTGCAGAGTTTGTAATGCCCAATCAAACTAAAAATAGCACTCTGCAACAGTACGTTTGGACTGAAACATTGTTAGCGGCTAGTGCATGTGCTTGCAGCCTCAATCGTATGCTAGGATCGTACAGTAGGACAATCAGAGTTTCTTAAGCCTACTTGTATGCAATTGGTGGAACCAATTGTAGGAAAATCTATGCAACAAAAAGGATGCAAAGTAAAACTCTACATTTAAAAATAAATATATGGACTGCATTCTGCAAAAAGCATTTAAAGGAATCATGTGAAGAAATATTGTGATGTCAGCAACCCATCTACAAAATAGGTTTATTGGTCCATAGTAAATTACAAGGTCCAAAAAGAGTTATTTTTAGTTACATGGACGAATACAGCATTCTGTATTAAATGGAGAACAGTCAAATCTAGTATGAAAAGCACAGTATTGTCCCGGTTTCTTTGAAGTTTTCTCTCATAGACATAGTTAATGGTGCACATGTTTGACAATAACACATTTTAATTTGTTCTTCATATCTTCCTTCATGGTATCTAATTGAAGAGTGTGTAGTGATCTTTGACTTAGGGAGTTCCTCACTGGAACGAGAGTGCTTATCCCCAAAGGGGGAGTCTCTCCCAGTGAAGTCCTGCTGGCCTCTACCCCTAAGGAGGGTGTTGCGTAGTGGGCTCACCTTCCGAGCCTCACAAGGAAAGGCCCCCACTTTCTGCATGTTGAGCACAACGCAAGCAAGGATTACCCTTCCTTAACAAGAGGGTAAGAACATCAAGGTAAGCAACAATGTAAAATATGGACTTACTTTGAGTCATTTAGCTAACTAACTCACTTAAGCACATATAATGTAGACGCTAACTTGGTGAACTAACAAAGGCACTATAATAAGCCATTGATATATTTATTAGTTCACATGCCAGCTAGTTGTTTGTACTCGCTACTCAAGGATAATACCCAGCTAAACTCTGATATGTATTGTATAAATATATGTGCTTATGTCTATACAGTATGACATTTGGAGTAAGAGCATAACAATGTACTATAATGATTGGTACAATAGGGATGTATGTTAAGGAATCCTTCCTTAGAAAAAGTATATATCTTGTTAGGGAGCAGGGGAACTCTCCCACATATTTTTGTTTGAGAGAATTTACCTTAATCTCAGCTAAGAGTTTCTAAAGAAAATAAGGTGTGCATGCATGTGGCTATTTACTTAAAAGCTATGACCCAATAGATGAAAATGTTAAAGCACAACTTACCAACATCTTATAGGAGCACTCCTTCACTATATTGCACAAAATAAGCACCAAAACGTGCATTAGAATTTTGCACTTTGGCACTGAACACCTTATGAGATAATGGAAAGCATGTGTGTGCTGTACATTCTCTATATCAACATATATTGACTGATATTTCTCATACCCCTCTCTCCCTAACAATCCCCTTTGCCAGACCTATGTTGTCCATGTGTCTCTTTCACATTCTTATGGAATTCCTCTTTCTCATTATGTTTCATTTTTGATCTGTTTTTATTTTATATACTTTTGATGATTATTCATGCACCAACATCCTTTAATTTTTATTTTGTACAATTAAACTGTTAGACACTATCATTGTATGGACACTTAAATATGATAATCTGACATCATTGGTTTAATATATGTTGTGGTTGACACTATTAGCCCAGTTTTAATAAAAGACCCAAGCAAGGTCGAAACATGTGTCAACATATTGGCGTTTGAGAAAATAAAATGCCATTGCCACTTAAGTCCTAGATTCTGTTATACTTCTTTGAACTAGAGAATAACCAAGACAGTAACAATGTGACTGGTGGTGAATCTACTTGAGAATGAGGAGGTAGAGGAGGGGGATGAAGAGGTGCTGGTAGTAGAGCTCCACCATGCCACTGACATTGTTGAGGTAGCAATGTAGGCCCAGGAGTGCCAGTAAGCAAATAACTGTACCCCATGCCCACATCCCACAAGCCCCTTGGACTACTTTGACCTGCCACTGGGGGCAACCGTCAAGGAAGAAGAGTGTGGAAGAACATGTGGGACTATGCAGATAGAGCACTGTGGGAAGAAAGTTAGGCAAGGGCAGAGAGTCAAGGGCCCTGCACTTGGACAATGGCCATAAAAAACACATGCGCCTGTAGCATGAAGAAATGTACAGGACAAATGATTCCCCATCCTCCAATGAGCCCATTATTGGCATGGCAGATACCACTCCACCTTCCAGAGGTGATGGTGTGGATGTTGGTATATCCTAGTGCCAGGGTGCAGCACAATGTAATTGGGCATGCCATGCCAAGCTTCTTGGAAATCATTCAACGAGCAAGCCTGCCGATTGTTGCCAATGGAACCTGGGACTATGGCCAGCAGTACACCCCTATAGCTGGCATTATGCCAACAAGTGTTTGGGCGCAACATCCCTGTGGCAGTTACTATATTAGGCAGAATCCATTGGAACGGTTAATGTGGTATGCAGGTATCCATTATTATTCCTCAGCCACGCTGAGCTGGAGTCAACAGTAATTGCAGCTACTGTGGAGAGGCATAGATGGCAGATCCATCCTTAGCTTCTGTAGGCTCCTGTGCAAGGGGCAATGAATGCGACATGCAGCATTTAGAGGTTTCTCCTTTCTTTAGAGACAATTTGCACAGCTGCCCACTTGCAGCTGGACAGCTTAGCAATGCAGCCGCAAGTGCCGCTGGCCAGACACAACTCTTGCTGTACCAATACTGTGCAACATTGATAGGTATCAAGCATCCGTGCCACTGAGAATCCACTGAATTCCCTGTTGAAGACCGATCTGTAATCAGTATGCAAGTCACTGAGGATGGAGGTCCATAGCACCCCTCCTGGAAGACTGATACACACTGCTCACAAAGCTTTCATCAGGTTTCTGTGGTGTACTCCAGACTTGAACTTTACATTCTCTGTTTAGCTGGCAAGATTTGGGCAGGTTAATCTTCTTCCTGCTGACTGTGTGCTTTCTCCAATTGATGTTGCAAGCACAGGAGCTCATTTGCACAGTGTCACATCCGTGTGATGTTTACTACAAGTCCTCCTCCCTTGACATAAAGAAATCCAGATGAGGCCCTGTTTCCCTCGAAACCTGTGCCCAATAAGGAAGGCAGCATGTTACCTTTAAATGCAACTACCCGTGGATCACCGTGCAAGATTAAAAGCAGGTTCCTCACCATCTGTGCCATCCCTGCATCACCTCCCAAGGCATGGGCCATCACCAGGCTGGATATGTTCAGGTCAAGCAGGTACATGCCAGGGGAAACATCGTTGAGTGATGCCTTGTGATTGCCTCCATGAAAGGTCATAGAGCAGAGGAGGCATTACACAGCAGCCACTGCCAACACAGTGTTCATAATGTCCCATTTAGAGCTCTGCTGTGAGTTTTCCAGTAATCTGGTGTTCATTGCACTGCTCACATAGCCTGTCTAACATTTTCAAAGAAGACCTCTGATGGGTGACCACCGTCGTCAGGTTGTGCTGTGACAGTTAGCGGAGTACATTTTCAGCAAAGTAAGCACGGATGAAAAGTGAGCAGATCTTCTGGGCCACAGTGACCCTTTCTTGCACAGGCTGACAACTACTGATGAAGGGTGGAACCACAAGGTGGAGGACAAGCACAAAGCAGGGGACGGGCATTGCCTTGTTAATTTGTTAATCAGCACAGGCATTTAGGCCATGTCCGGTAGAGGAAGGACAAGCCACACAATGTGATGTATTCAATGCCATGACCGCTAGTCCACATGTCCATGATGAAGTGGATCTTTTGTCCGATAGACTCCTGAAAATACCCGCCACACCAAAGCCATAACCTCATTGACAATTCCAGTTCTACCTTGCTACAGAAATAACACTAACCAGGAACTACAAGGTGGTGTTCGATTCCTGCCAGGAGCTGACAGAATCTAGGGTTTTCCAAAACAATAGTAAGTAACAAGGTCTATTGCCAACACATTAAAACCATGTTACCATTGTGCAAACATATCTTCCCATGCCCAAATGCTTCCACAACACTGGCCTGATTAACAGAGGGATCACCGCTGTGCATCACTGGTACACGGGAGGGTGAGGGATTAGGGCTTGATGTCCCAACCCAAAGCAGTGACATAGTTGTAATACTTTCAGCGGTAATTGTTCAGGGTGATAGTGGTATTCCGCTTATCTGATACTATAGCGAGGAATGCACTGCAGACCTTATGACTTCTTCCCATGTCTGTGCATGGTGCCGCAGCATATGGATCCACTCATTTATGGTACAAATGTTGGCCTCTACCGTCCATCAGCACACTGGGTTCCTACAGAGTTTACAAGTAGCCAGATGTGGTATAATGCCACACATTCGACCTTCATTATGGGATAATAACACATAGGGCCTCATTACACGGTAGGTGGTGACATGGCGCTATTAGCGCCATGGTCCATGCCGGTAAAATACCGGCATGGCCTTGGTGGAAAGGGGAATTACCGCCCCATTCCAAGGTTGGCGGGGCGGTAATTCCCCCTTCCACCATTGCCCTTCCCCATTCCCATTTTTGCCCCATAGGGCTCTATGGGAATGGGGAAGGCGCTAATTACGGTACCGCAAATTGCGGTACCATAATTAGCTCCACTGGTCCCTTTGCGGGTTGGTTTTTAACGCCTGCAAAAAGCAGGCGTTAAATTCCCCAACCCGCAAAGGGACCTCGTAGTAAGGCGGTAAGGATTTACCGGTACCGGTAAAATACCGGTACTGGTAAACCCTTACCGCCTACCGTGTAATGAGGCCCATAGTCTTGGCTAATTTGGTGTTGTTTGAGATGCCATGTGATTGTATGCTTATGTTCAGTATGTGTTAACTGTCAGTAGATTTGCTGAGAGTCTGTGCTCCCCACGCCTTGATCTTTAACGCTTCACCCAGCGCCTTGGCTCTCTTAGAGTTTACCAGCAGATATAAATGTTAGTTCAGGATATTTTTAAGGGTTTTAACGATTGTCTTTCAGTCATGCATTTCATTTAACTGCCCAGAAAATGTATGCTCTAAAGTGAAAGGCCTTCCTCTCATTTCCAGCTGAGGTGATACTAGAAATGAATGGACTTGCTCTTCAATGTGCATCTCGTATTCTGCTGCGCATACCCCCTTATTATCCGCCTGCTAGATAGTCGTGGCATCTCTTTTAGTTGCGATCATCGCCCGCATGATGCTTTCTTGGTTCTAAGTCGGGCCTCAATCTTAATTGCCAGGCATGGGAACTGACTTAGTGAATCACATAATTTTAGCTAAAGGCTTATTAATGGGTTGAAGTTTAATACATTGGATTTTGTAGCATAGTATGCCCGCAGTATTGTTTCTTCAGGGGTCTTTCATGGCCTATTCAGACCTCCTGTTGGTGCTGAGGATGATTGCGCCTTCGATCTGGCTCATGACATCTTCATCACCGAAATCAGATGAGACGAGACAGTACCCAACAACACTCCCTTTTCCTGCATTAATAAAGGCATGACTGGTTTTATGTTTTTTTTGCCCCAGCATTTAGTATGTGTGCAGTTTACCTCCTTACTTCTACCCCCCTAGCCTAACTTGAGCTCTTCAATCCAAGCAAATGGGCTTATTGTTTGGGTTGCATGAGCACCTTTGACTGGTGACATAAGCAGCCTTGAGTCATTCTCTGCCTTTGTAGAAGCCCTGTTTATCGTCTATGTGAAATATTTATAACTGAGGGGGATGCCCCTATTTGATATGTTAGGGTGCAACTGAAAAGGTGTCACCCTCTGCTACTGACACGGATATCCCAATCATCATGTGGACTAAGCCTGTTGCCATTTGTTTGGTTCTGGAGCTCTAGCAGCACTATGTAGAGTGCCTTGGTGTCAATCAGGCGCTATGTGATGCATTAAGAGTGCATATCGTGGAATTCTCTTTTATATTGCTGGGCATTGTCTACAAACTAGTTCAGCTGTGGAGAATTGTCTAATGTTACGTTTACTAGCTTTTGTTTCCACAATACATCTAAATGTATTTATTTATTTAATTCTTAGAGTTGTTTTTAGTTCAAAGAGCTTTTACAACTAAATACAGATGTTCTTTACATAAATACTATACAAACAATAAAACTTCATTCATTCAACCAATTACAACATCCATTTATCATATTTCATAAACTACACCATATATTTACAATCACTACTATTAATTTTCATCTATCCATCTATTCTTCAACTAATCTTAAATCTAAAACGTATATAAAACAATTTGTTTCTTATTACTTTACTTTACTCATACCTCATAATAAACATCATGTTGTAGGCATACAGGTTCAAAGCATACCATATGTCACAGGGCGTGCCATCATTTCATACATTCGCATGCCTGAGCCTATCTTCCCATGACTAAATCACTGTCAAGTATTAGCAAACAGATAGTATAAAATACATTATGCTAATTGCCACTACAAATAAGATTGCTTCACCTAGTTTTAATTATCATTTCAGCTGCAGTCCACACTTTAAATAGAGCAATAATCAGTGATTCACTGGATGTATTTAAACAATGATTCCAGAAATGCTCTGGAAGAATACTATCATAACAATGCATGTACAACTTTTATGTGTGCATATATACTGGTGCTAGAACCGGGCACTCTGTTAGAATATGTCTAACAGTTTCTTGATTTTCAGCTACCTTACAGATCCTACAATATCGTTGGTCATTGGATACTTTCCACTGTGAACTGTACGTGGCCTAGTTGATTTGTTCTCATTAATAACCGGAATTTACAAACTTTAGTATTGGGACAACGTATTAAATACCCTTGGGGACAAAGATATGAGTGAACAATTCCAACTGGATGATTATAATTATGAAGATTACTCATATAGATAAAATTGTTCTCCCAGTCTTCTCTCTCCATTATTTTTTTAACACTGTTTTAATGATTTTATACCCCTTTGCTGCAGAATAACAGCTTTCAAAGAACCCAGACCAATTCCACTCTAATGTACTGTGTAGGGCAAGATGGTGTTAAGCCAAGTACGTTATGCCAAAAGTAGCCTTCAATATTATCCAGCCATAATACATTTTAGATGGTAAGGGCTTCCAGCCCATACGCAATCACAGGTATAAACCACTGCTTGTACAGTATGATTATGCCCTTTAAGGAGTATCCTGCATAGTGCGATATGAAACTTTGCACAAGCGTTGTTATTTGTTTTGCTCTTTGGATTTTACTTTCTATCAGAGCCTGGTATCCACCTCGGCTATTCATAATTACTCCCAATTGCCTATATGATTCTATGTAATCAATGGTTCCCCAAGTTAGTACCATTTTGCGTCTATGCACCTTTTTGGACGCAAAAAGCATTATTTGAGATTTCTTTAAATTAATGTACTATGTTCATTTGTAAATCGTCCTAATTCTTCTAAGATCTTCTTCATACCATTAAATGTATGATCGACGATAACCAGATCGCCTGCATACAATAATGCAGTAACTCTAGTCATATCAAATTTAATTGGACAATTAACCTTTTTTTCTAGTTGTCTTATTAATAAGGCTAAGTAGAGCTTGAATAATTGAGCAGCAAGCAAACAGACTTGTTTTACTCCTTTGTTAATTCGAAAGGGCCTAGATAATCGACCTTCATTATCCAATCGAATCTGGGCAGTGTTATTGGAGTGAAGCTTCACCAATATTTCCAATAGACATTTCGGGCATTTAATTTCCGATAATATCGCCCATAATTTAGAACAACAAACCCAATCGAAAGCAGAGCTAAAATCGATGCCTGTAAAATACACAGAAGGATTAGATCCCAGTTTAGCTCATGAGGTTATAGCATCAAGGAGGCGGGTGTTATACATAGTGCTAGAAAAGGATCTGAATCCAAAATGAAAACGGTGAAATAGCTGGTTTTCATTGACCCAGCCCTACAAATGGTCCAGTACTATGGCTGCAAATACTTTGGTGGTAGTGTCCAACAGGGACAGAAGCTGATTATTTTCAGGCAGAGATCTCATGCCAGCCTTAAAAACAGGAATTAAGATGGAAGTAGTCCATGAAGTGGGTATGCTTTTTTATTGACATACTTTTTTGCATAATATGTACATTATTCCAGACCAACTGATAGGATCATCTTTGATGACTATCGAGGCAAGCCCATTAGGGCCTGGAGCTCTTGAGTTTTTCAATGTATTAATAATCACAAGGATTTCTTTACTAGAGAACCTCAATGGCCACTCTTTTTCTGTAGTTTCTACGTTTGTGATAGGCAGGTCAACATAGATAATACTAGTCAAGTATTCTACCCATTTATCCTCTCCTACCGTATTTATTGTTTTAGAGATAGAATTACCTCCAACTTTATTAAGCATATTCCAGACTGACCCAGTATCACCCTTTTGAAATATACCAATAATTTGTTGCCATTTTGTGCTTAATTTCCGAGATTTTCTACATTTGCGCGAGCCTCTATATTTGTTTTTCAATATTTTCTTTTTTTTAATATATTAATTCATGGGGAAACGTTGCTTTTTTAGTTCACGAAGCTCCATTCGATGGTTACGCTTACCCTCCAACAGCTCACCATCGTAAGTTATGTTCAGTTTTTTCCAATTTACAACAATAGGAGGGGCACATATGGATGCTACTTATCTTGTGGTTTTACCTATCAAAGTTTCAATCTCATCACACTTCATTATATTAATGTCCTGCTCCAAGGTTTGAATCATTAACCAAGTCTTTCTAGTCATTTTCTTGATTTTGGAGACATTCCATTTTACTTTAGTTCCTCAATTATTTACCTCGATATTTATAGGACCCCTATCATTGTTACTTAAATGATCTATATTCAAATGCACATAGATAAGAGAATGATCACTATGTGGCATCTGTGTCACTCCAAAATCATTTATGTATTCTAACATTTGGCCTTTCCCTCATATATAGTCAAGAGTGGCAGATTTACTACCACACTGCCAAGTACACTTTCCTGGGTTATCACTTCTTGTTCTTCCATTTAGAGAGCATAGATCCCATCCCATCACAACGTTATTCTACACAACACCCATTGCATTACCCTTGGACTTAATCATAAAATGTGTTGTTTCAACATTAGCAAACTTCATGTTCATCGATGTTATCCCACATATGGCATTAAAGTCACCACCCAGGATTATCATACTGTTACCCTCAATTAGGAGCCAATCGGTTATTATTACATCAATTGAATCTTGAATCTCTATTGTGCATTTTCTAGTAGGCGGGACGTAGATATTAATAATTAATATTCAAGGAGTTGCTGATGGAATTTTTGACTTTATTTGGACAGTTAGCACATTATCACACACGTCATTAGTTATCATTTCACTAGACTCAAAGTCATGGTTGACCGCAATTAAAAGACCACGATATGGTCTACCTTTTTCTCCTTTCTTAGCATTACGTTGGAATATACAATGGAAATCAGTATGATAATCCGCTATTAGCCACGTTTCCTGCAACAAAAATATTGGAAATGTTACCAACTGATTAAGAGATTCACGAGGGAGAAGAAAGTATGCATGACCTCTTGTATTCCATGATGCAATCACCCATTCTCATGGTTGCAATTTTACCTGCGGGCCAAACAGATTTTTCAACCATTTGCAGCCTGGCTAATTATCAGTAACAGCGTCAGTTTGGACACGAGGTGTACAAATAGGATTAATTCTGGGTATGCAGCAATGCTCACATTGTAAAGAAGCATTAGGTTCTGCTACTTCTTTGTCCAACTCATAGCCAAGAAAATCAAAGGATTCCTCTTGGGATCGTATCAATGAAGCTGTAGCAGGTAATTCACAGTGTATTAAAGACACAGCACCAAATACACCTTTCAATGGCTGTATAAATGCAAAGTCAGTTCCTTAGTCTAAGCGCTAGAATTTTAGTGAATATTGCAACCAATGCAGATCTATTTATCGGTCGCTTAGATTTCCTGTCCATTCTTTAACTTATTGTTACCACTCTGTTGTTTAATACATTCTTAGGTCCATCCCCCAAGTTACTTACAACATGTTTATCTAAATTTTCCACATGTGTAGGTCTAACGGGATTTGCAGGCTTTATATCTGGAATTTCCATTTTTTCAGCTTCAATCACCAAGTGGTTATCCCCCTACGTATTAACCACAGGTGACTTTGTTGGACTTTGCTTGCTGTCTTGTAACAGCCATCTAGTTAATGCAGCTGTTTTCAATGACAGCCTTTTTTCCAGTTTTCTCTTTTCCACACACGACTTGTTTTTCGTGGCCACAGTCGACATCACAGTGGAATTTAATGGCTTCTCTTGTTCTAAATCTACATCTTCAGTACTAATAAATGCTGATCTCTTTGCCTTTTTTTGTTTCCGTTTCTTTGCTTGCTGTCTAACCTGCTTATGCGTGGGGTTTGAAAATGGTGATTCTGTTACATTATAGGAATTGCAGGGACCCTTTAGATTCACAATAGAGGGGGCCTCCACTATTTATACAGATATATTAGCCTTGGACGCCACTTGCATTTCATTTTCATCTTTAGAGACAGTCGTAACATTATGATTTTGCAACAAGAGTTCTAATATTTCTGTGTCTGATAGCATATTTGGTCACATCATTTTATTAGTATCTTTAATGCAAAATGTAGTAAGCTGGTAGACGGCATTGAATTATTCACAGCAGAGGCACAATTTTTCACTTTAGTGGGATTTCGTGCTCGCGGCTCAGCACTTTGCATACTTGCATCAGTCGCTTCATTCGGGGTAGATGTCACAGCTGATTGATATCTAGTGGGTAACGTCATAGGGAATATCATTGGCGTGCATGATAATCGTTGCTTCATTGTTACATACTTCACCATGACTCACTACTACAGATTTCTCTGTTACTTGTGAAACTCGAACAACCTCTGCTTCTGCTGCAGCTCTGTTAGGTCCGCATAAGCGATAACAGAGATCCAGTAGGGAGTTATTGTCAATGGCTCCCATTGATGTAGCAGACGACAAACTGATGTTCGTGTTTACCTTAATAGCATGTATTTCGACGATTGCTCTAGATAGATTGTCACTAGCCTCTTTTCCCATGTCGGAGGTTCCCGGTTTAAAGAGGTCAGTGATTTGACCGGGCGTTTTTGGTACTGGTGACCTGATGGGATTACGCCCAGATTTATTGACTTCCCTCGAGTTCCTTTAGCGTAATTAGAAGAATCACGCTCTTCATGGTGGAACCCTGTGCTTTTGCCACACGGCTTTGATTTGCGCAGATTGTAATACTTACTTTTTGTCACAGCTTTATCGGGCGTGGTCCAAATACAATTCTGAGGGTGCTGACTTTATATCGATAAATACAAGTCATTCCAAGACCGCCAAGTAACGCTTTGCATACAATCACAATATTTAACTACGATTGCATCTACCGCTTAATTAGTCGATCGCAAGCAAGATGTAGATAATGACCGTGCACCTCAAAAGCCAAACACACTCTGACTCACACTCTGCTCACGCTCCGCGTGGGTGGCTATGAGTATATAGAGTTGGCAGATGCTTGCAAGAGTGTCCCAACAGTTGAAAGAGTAGAACGATTACTCATGAAATTGTTGATTGCAGGATCCAGCAGGGCTCCAAGAAGTGTTCACAGCCTCACAAACACACTCTGACTCACACTCTGCTCACAGCAAGACAGCAAAACACACTCTGACTCACACTCCGCTCACCTACATTCATCTAAATCAAGTTTTGTTTATTTGGAATATGCAATGAATTCCATAAAACAATCACAAAACACATTAAAAATACAGATCGCAGATACGAGAGTTAAAAACCTCCTACCAGACGAATGAGGATAGCAGTCAACCAACTAAATAAGCAATTCATCAGTTACGCTTTTACAGAACGTGACCGGACCCCCAAAGCTTGGCACCAAAAGGAGAATAAAGCCCAATGAACTACTGGCGTTTTCACCTTCAATAAGTGATAGAGGGCAGGGCGGCATTGTGAAAATCCTGCCCAGGCTGTGAACAAAAAACAGAAGGTACATTCAGCCTTCCAACTAAACAGAATAAATTATACATTTCTGATGAAGTGTAAAATCGGACCATGAGCTTCAGTACAGGTTTGGTGTTTTGGAATAAAAGTGGATGTGATTCGGTTACAGTGACTTTTAATGCACCACCAAATTAAAATGTTGGTGAATTTACTGACAGTGTAATTACGGCGTAATAAATCTGCCAAATTTCATGGGTAAACTGGTGGATTCAGTTCCAGTTTATTGCTGTAGGTAAATCCTCCACTTTACCTCCAAAAATCGATTGGTGGAATTACTGCACGGTATTTCAGCCAGTGGCAAATCTGCCAATATACCCATGGAGTCCGATAGACCTACGACCGCTTGTAACCCTGTGGTAACCCCATGTGACCAAGTGGCGGTAATAGTAATTGAATTTGGTGGAATTACCACCAAATTTGTAATGGGGCCCCATTTGGCTAAAACAGCTCTCAGATGAATACAATGAAAATGGGCCCTAGTAATAGGGTATCTCCAGAAGAGATATTGTTGATTTCTGTCTGAGGCAAAAGTTATATGTCTACGATTGGAAGGTCTAACCAACTCCGAAGTCTCTCAATTCTTGGGTTCAGATGTTGTTAAAACACTAGGCATTTCAATGTGTGAGTAGGCATTAATTTGCAATAGTACCTTTTTGACATATTGAAGCCAAGGTATATTGGCTGCACCCCTTTTGCAAATGGTATTGGGAATCTGCTTTAGGGTTAGAACACACGCATAGCGCATGTGACAAAAGTTCTAATTCCAGGTCATCCTCCAGAAAATCCACACCCAGCTCCAGATGAAGAGCATAATTTGGGGCTGAAATTGGGGGTCCAAGTAATCTTTTCAGAAAATCGTTCTCAACCGTTTGGAGTGTTGTCAGATTTGAGAAGCCCCATAAAGTGGCATCATAGTTTGCAATGTCCTTTGTTTTTGCTGTGTGTACTTTTTGGACCATTCTATGCGGTTGTGATTTACATAGTTCAAAACATGGTTATTTCTCCAAAAGATTGCTTCATTGTGAAGGCCTGGCTGTCTAGGTGTGGTTTAGCCATTAGATGTATCGAAAATCGAAGCCCTAAATAATCAAATTCAGAGACCTGAGGGATACTGGGCATATTGGTAATCTTCTTCAGGATTTTGTAACTTTAGTTTTTCCATGAGCAGACCATGACTCGGAATATCAGTCTTGCAACCATTGTGCAGCCCACTGATGTATATCGGAATACGATAGAGGAGCCAGAAAACACCCTTGACGCACACCCGACTCAACCAGGAAATGGATGTTGGAATGTCCATTGTTCCCACGCCTAACGCACGCCTTGCCAACCTGATGGCTTAACATTAGAATATCCTCTATATCTGTCAGACAATTTATTGACCTGATCTCCTGCCATATTTTGTTTCTGTTGACTTTAACAAATGCGGTGCTCAGGTTCATGAAAGCTAGGTGTATGGGTTCTCCCTTAACATCCAGGGAATGTGATATTATCAAATAGAGGTTTAGGGTCTGTTCATGGGTCCCTAGGCCAGCTCGAAATCCCAGCTGTAGCTTTGTAAGGATATTATTTTCCTCAACCCAATTGTTTTGTTTCTTTAATAGTCATCTTCCAAATATTTAAAAGTTGGTATCCAGGAGGGAAATAGGTCTGTATGCCCTCGGGCTACTCCTATCCTTTTTTAAATATCAGACAAATGACTGCTTTTAAAAAGCGTTGTAGACCACGGTAAGTAGAGGTGCCCAGATTTCAATCAAATCTTGGAAGTAATCCGCTGGGATTCCGTTAGGGCCTGAGGATCGAGTATGGGCCTGTTTCTTGATGGATTCTGTAACCTCAACTAGGGAGAATTTCAGTAAACATTGTTTAATCAGATGTGGGGTCTTAGTAAGATTTCCCATCAGATTAAATGAATGAGGATCCAGATTTAATAATACTTCAATCTCCTTATACAAATCTGCGCAATACTCAATCCAGTCCTGATCTAATACATTTACTTCCACACCTGTAGTCATTCTAATATGAAGTTGTCCTTAGGCCACTATGTACCAGAATTGTGTAGAGTTGTTTTCGATACAAGCTAATTCCAGCTCTTCCCATGCAATGCTATAAAGCTCTGATATACGCTTTTTAAATACCCTTTCATAGTTTGCTCGGGCGGTGGTTATCTGTAGTTTTGCTGCATCAGACTTTTTCAGAGATGGAAACAACGGAGATTTAGCAAGTCTAGATTCTTTACTGAACCATCCCGTTGCCTTGTTTGTGTTTTGAAGGGTCGCTTTGGAAAAGGTCCGGGATCTTAGGTCTGAGCGAATCAAAAGTTGACAATATTACATTCTATTCCATGTCATGGTTGAGTAAAACAGAGAAATGGACCAAATGTATGGCAAATATCTTCTGTCGGGTGGCTTCCTTATCCATAGTCGCCCACTTGATTCTCTTTGATGCATCAATAGATAATTCTGCTGCTGCCAGATTAATTGCTCATCTCTATTTTGCATTGCCATTTTATTGTAAGAAGATTGGGATGATGGTCACTAATTTGTTCCGTTATAATCCAACACTGTTGAATGAGAGGCCAATGTTCAGTAGCTATGCAGAAATAGTCAATTGACGAATTTCCGCGCTGCCCCCTAAAAGTATATTTGCCAGATGTGGTGAACCAGAAGAACTCAAACTACATTGGGTCATGGTTAACAATGCTTATTTAAATAAAAACCAAAACACCTAACTAGTCCTATTGCTATAAGGGAAATGCCCTACCTAACAAACCTAAAGCTAAGGGTGCACATCAAGTCCAAACTAACAAGTCTTCTGTCCAAATCCTAAACAACTACTGGCCGTACCAATTTAGAAACCACCTAACTAAAAGCAAAATAGGGAGGCTTGCACAATAACCTGGATATTGGCTTCTGCCTGGCCCAACTTGTACGTGATGTGCCCGGTGTCTCAAAATTCCTTTAGAACATTATGTTATAGTCTCCCAAATCTTGGTATTGAATCCTTTTGGGGAAATTATAATTATCCTCTGTATGGGGTTCGCTCTCCCCTTGACAAAGATAACTGTCTCTAATTTTTAAATGTTCCAAGCCCTCCAGGATTACTCGAAAAGACATTTCTTTCTTTCCCAGCTTCATGGCCCAGGAATTCCCCAAAGTCCTGTGACTCTGTGGTAAATATCTCCTTTTTCATCACAAAATAAATCTGAGGGAATCTGCTTGCTCGGTAAATACAGGTTCCTGTGGCCTGATGTGCTTTGCTATATGTGCTGCAGAGAATTCACCTTCCCTTCACTCTGTTTCAGCATAGGACTTATGTGTAATGCTCACCTGATTCCCACGGAGGCGCAGGTCTGGCTTCGGGTGCTGATGCTTCTTCAATGGTGAAGCGCAGGACTCTGAAGATGGACAGGAAGGGCCCTCTACTCTGGCTTCTCCGGCTCGCAGGAATTTCCCCTGTGCGTGAAAAGGGAGTATTACCTACTGACTGAGTTATGCTCAAGCCTCCCTCTCTCTTCCAACCCTCCACGATACCCTTCCACGATTCCCCGTGAAGTCTCACCTTAGGGTCAGGAAGGATGAGCTCTCCATCCTGCTTCTGATGCAGGGGCGCGTTGAAACCCAGTTACTTCACTGGATTGAGGATTGATGGGAGTTCAGGTAAGCTTGACTATTCAGGTAAGGCTCTGTAAAAGTTCTGTTGCAAGTTCAAAAGTCCAAGCTTAATAATAATGTTCATTGTCTTTTTGCAGCAAGCGCTAATTCTTATGTCTTTTTTCCCATTAGGGGCCGGGGTTCGGAATGCCGGAGATATGGCGCTGACCCGAAGTGAAACGTGCAGTTCCAGTTCCAGTAAATGGCAGGTTAGTTCTGGATGAGCGCTAGGGAACTGTCTTTGCATACGACCATTCAATGTTTTTGTCTTTTTTCCCCATAGGGGCCGGGGTCCGGAAAATGCCTGGAAGCGGCAAGACCCGAAATGAAATGGGAATGACCCAACAGGTAAGTCTTATTCCCTTCCTTCTCTCACCTCTTATTCTTGTCTTTTTCTCTAGGCTCTGGGAAGTGGCTGTGTATCCGGATGATCGCTGCTGAAGATGGAGGAATCCAGGAAAGGTGAGTGAAATGCAGCGCTGCAGCGATCGTAACGAAATGCTTTTAAAAATAATGTCTTCCCTTTCAGGATCATCGGTGATGTCTCCGTGGTGCAGATTTAGCTGGTAAGGTCTCTTGTCTCCCTTTGCAGGTGACCCAGGATGCTGACAGGCGTGGCTGAAGTCCAGATGCAGGAGCTGACACGGTGAGCGTCCAGCTGCGAGGAGCAGAACAACGCGAAGCGTGAGTTGCTGATCGGGTGTGGTTTAAATAGCTTTGGAAGAAGTCCCAAGTGTGTATCCTTCCTCCGATTAGGTATGTATCCTTCCCCGACCACACCCGGGTGGAAAGTAGTCCCACAGGTAAAGTAGTTCCATTCAGGCCTCAAGAGGGCCTGGATGTGGCAGCATGGTCTGCATCAGGTAAGTGCACATTAAAACACTTGAACACATGTCTAGCTTTATGAGCCTGGCGCCTAAGGCGCCAGGACAGAGGTCCAACATGAGCCTGGCACCTAAGGCGCCAGGACTGCGTCCAAAGGGCCCCAGCTTGGGCCCGCTGGCATTCCCCTGGGGGAAATGATGCCTGCCTCTGGGGTTGCTGGGTCGGACCTGGCTCCTTGGAGGTAGGCATCATGACATTATGTCTGTCTTTCTTTGATGGTCCTGTCGGCTATTCCAGCAATGATATATAGTGTTCATATCTCTTTCATTCTTGTTTAGTGGGGCTTTGTGCGGTTAGCTTCTCTTAAGATCTCTTGCTTTTGCCGGTGATTCCAACCTTGATTTACAGTGTTCACATCTCTTTCACTCTGGTTTCGTGGAACTGTGTGCCGGTTAACTTCTCTTATGTTATCATGCTTTTGGTGCCTATTCCAGCCTTGATTTATAGTGTTGATATGTGTCTCACCCTGCTTTAGCGGGGCTGTGCGCCCATAACATTCTCTCTCTTTGTCATACCTGTGTCGGTTTCGGTACTTCAGGAAACCAGCAGCCATAGGCCTTGTTCACCTCCACAAATAGGTAGCATTGGTTTCCTCGTTGGTGTCTCTCTAGGCAGAAAATGCTTGCTGAGTGGGAGCTCAGAGCCCCAAGCTCCTTTTCTGTCTTGGGTCTCAGTGTCGGTTGCTGCGTGCCAGACCCATCACTGTTTCTCAGTAGTCACGCCAGCCGAGAAGACCATTGTCTTCCCGTGGTCTCTCTCTCCTTGACCAAAGCCTCTTGCTCGATTAAGGCACCCGTCGCCCAGCTTCCAGCTAGCAAGTCTCTCTTCCTTCATGCCACTGCTGGCTCTGCTGCTCGACGTGGCTTCACCCCTCGAGAACGTCCATCCTACAGAGGCTCACCTCTGAGTAGCACTTGCCTTCTGCCCTCTGTAGGAGTCTCTCTTCTGTTCACAGTTTGCTCTTTCTTTATACACGTCATTGGAACAAAAGGAATTTTGTCCATCTTTTTTGATCATGGCATTCCGGCACTGTGCAGCATTACCTGAACCCAATAGTGATAAAGAGGATCTTTGTTGAAAATAGTCATCACAGGAGATGCCAAAGTCTTTCCAACATCCATATAGGTAGAAAAGGTGGTTTGGACTGGTCGTTCCATAGTGGAATGGGAGTACTTGTCCCCAGGAGGGGAGTCACTGTCATGATGCCTACCCCCTGGCATCAGGACCAAGCCCATCAGCTCTGAGAGCAGGCATCCAGATACTTATTAAAACCCCAACAGCCCCGCATGGGGGCTGTTTGGGTTCAGTCCTGGCGCCTTATGCGCCAGGCTCATCATAGAAATCAGTTCTGGCGCCATAGGCGCCAGGCTCATAGACTTTACTTACCTGATGCTAGTGAGTCCAAGCCAAAGTGAGGCCTGGATGGGACTATTTTATTCCAGGGACTATTTTTTTACTCGGGCGTGGTTCTAGGGAACTTCTTACCTGGAACTACTTTGGAGGCTATTTAAACCACGCCCGAACAACAGCACACGCCTCGCGTTATTCTGCATCCAGCAGCGTAACGCTCACCGTGCCTGCAGTCTGCATCCAGTCTTCTGCCACGCCCGCCTCGAATCTGGAGCTCCTAAAACAAAGAGGAAAGAAAAGGACAAGGTTAGAAAATGAACTATTTTCAAATTCCTCACCTGATTCCAGATACATCTCGCCTCCGGACCTGGAAAGAACATCATTTCTGTACGCGTTGCATCTCCAGCTGCAGCGCCGCACCATACTCACCAGTCCTCGCAGCATCTTTCGATTCGGCGCTGCCTCCATCATTTCTTCGCTGAACTCCGGCACCGGAGGTACAAAAGAAAACAACAAGGTGAGCCGAGAAAACCAACAAATATAACTCTTATCACCATAGACGTACCTGATTTACCATGGGGGCATTATTCTATAACTCTCCACATCTTCATGTGCCGCACCTGCAAAGAGAGAGAAAACAACACGTTAAACACGTCCAACATTTACCGGACAGCGTCGGGTAATACATACTCTTACCTGAGCGCCACCAGCTGCCACGAGGGCATCTTCTCATGATCTCAGCTGCAAGACAAGGAAGGAAGAGGGGACAAGAGTGAAACATCGGATATATTGAACTCTATGAACTTGATACTTACTGGACCTTGCCAGGAACCTCAGAGTCAATACTCTCCGGAACTCTCCCACACCTTCAAACCAGTGAAGTAACTGGCATCAACGCGCCCCTGCAACCCATGCAGGATGGAGAGCTCATCTTTCAAGAATATAAGGTGAGATTGCTAAGAGGGCACTTCGGAGGTGATTAGTTGGGAGCACTGTGGGGGGTGCCATCACTTGAATTCACGGGTGGCTAAATCCATCTCTCCACTTGCAGGAGAATACTTCTACGGGTCACGCAGACAAAATTAGGAGGGCCAGTCCAGTCAGTCATCTCTGCACAACGCATCACGTTGGTGGAGACCGCAGCCGTCCGGATCCGACCGATGCCCCTGTGGGAGCCAGGTGTGCGTAACAGAATGCGAAGCCTCTCTATAAATCCCCACCCGGACGTTATGGAAACCTCAGAAACCAACCAACTGGCCCAATTATTGGGGGAACTTAGGGCGGAAGTGCACTCCGCTCGCCAAGAGACTAATGCCCTCATGAGAGAACTGATTGTCTCGAAGGAGCGCACTGACGATCTGGCTAGGCAACTGCTGCAAAACCAAGCAGGGCAAACACCTTTACCAGGACTCGGGAGGAATCCAACTCCTGTTTCTTTGAGCAATCCGGTGCAAGTGGTTTTACCAGGGGCTATTCCTTTAGCTCCACCTGAACGCTTTGCTGGGGACCCAAAAAGGTTTGCTGTGTTTATGAACCAATGTTGCTTGCACTTTTTATGCAGACCTGGAGCTTTTCCAAATGACCAAGCCAAAGTAGCTTTTGTATTATCATATTTGAGTGGCAGTGCAGCTAACTGTTCGATTCCACTAGTCAATCAGGATGACCCTCTTCTTCGGGACTTTAAGGGTTTTCAAATGAGCATGGAAAGACTATTTGCCAGACATTTCCAGGGACAGGCCCTGGATAACAAACTTTTATCCCTACGACAAGGTAACCAGGATCTGTTAACCTATATCGCAACCTTTAATAGGTTGGTGGAAACCAGATAGCCAGAGGTAAAACGAATTACACTATTTCATCGTGGACTTCGGGGAGAACTTAAAGATGTTTTGGGCCAAGTTGTGAACCCACCCTAGGATTGCGCACAATATATAGACTTAGTGGTCCAGTTAGACCACCGACTTCAGAATAGAAAGGCTGACCGAGCTAAGTTCGAGAATCGGGTGTTTGTTAAACCCAACATCACCCCCAAAGGAACAGATGCAGCAGAACCTATGCAGATCGGGGGGGTTAAGGGACCCTTAACTCAAAAGGAGAGAGAAAGGAGACGGCAGATGCAATTGTGTCTATACTGTGGGGCCTCAGGACATTTTCTACGGGATTGCCCTATAAAACCATCCAAGAAAGTAGTCGGAGTTCCTGATAGAAATCAAACAGAACCTGATTCGGGAAACGACCACGCCCGACAAGCGTAGAGGTCCACTTGCCGAGCTTGAAGAAGGACACTCAGACCTCACACCTAATCATACTAATGGTCCTTATTGATCCAAGTCAGCCATCACGTATGCACGCAGTAAGGGCATACATTGATAGCGGGGCCGTAGGAAACTATATGGACCACGAATTGGCTTCTAGAATGAATCTACCTTTCTGCAAAAAAACCTCTTCGGATGTCATCACCACAGTTGATGGAACTGAAATTGCCTCTGGGCCTGTAACTCATTCCACCACAGAGATGACACTGTTGGGTCAAGATGGGGATTGAGAGACTATTGTGTTTGATTTAATCAAAGCCCCGCAGTTCCAAATAATACTGGGGATACCTTGGTTGGAAACACATAATCCTAGTATTGATTGGCGAGAGAAGAGAATAACCTTCCCGGATTGTGCACACACCTGTTACCCAGAAAAACCTTTGAACAAAGACCTGGCCACAGTTGCTAATCCAGTCGTGCAGTTACCTCAGGAGCTGTCATGATGCCTACCCCCAGGCATTGGGATCAAGCACATCAGCCCCGGGAGCAGGCATCCAGGTATTTAATAAAACCCCAGCAGCCCCGTCTGGGGGCTGTCTGGGTTCAGTCCTGGTGCCTTAGGCGCCAGGCTCACAATAGAAATCAGTCGTGGCGCCATAGGCGCCAAGCTCATAGACTTTACTTACCTCATGCAGACCATGCTGGATGGGACTATTTTACTACAGGGACTATTTTTTTACTCGGGTGTGATTCTAGGGACTTCTTACCTGGAACTACTTTGGAGGCTATTTAAACCTCGCCTGAACAGCAGCACATGCTTGGTTTTATTCTGCATCCAGCAGCGTAACGCTCACCGTGCCTGCAGTCAGCATCCAATCTTCAGCCACGCCCGTCTTGAATCTGGAGCTCCTAGCAATAGAAGAAAGAAGAAGGAAAGGTTAGAAAACAGATATTATTTCAATCCTTACCTGAATTCCGGATCCATCACGTCTTCGAACTTGAAAAGGACATTATTCTACACGCGTCGCATCGCCAGCTGCAGCGCCGCTCCATACTCACCAGTCCTCACAGCATTTTTCGATCCGGCGCAGCCTCCATCATTTTCTCCGCCGAATTCCAGCATCTAGGGGACAAAAGAAACATAAGGTGAGCCGAGAGAGCCAACAAATACAACCTCTCCACCATAGATTTACCTGATTAACAACCGGAGGCATTATTCTGTAACAAACCGCAACTTACGCCGCACCTGTAAGGAGAGAGAAACCAGCAATTTAAACACACGCATCTTTTGCTGGACAGTGTTGGGTAATACAGACTCTTACCTGAGCACCATCAGCTGCCACAAGACAATCTTCCCTTGGATCCAGCTGCAACACAAAAAAGGAATGTACAAGAGTGAACATCGGACATATTGAACTCTTTCAACTTTATACTTACGGGTTCTCGTCTGGAACCTCGGAGTCAATACTCATCCGGAACTCTTCCAACGCCCTCAAACCAGTGAAGTAACTGATATCTACACGCCCCTGCATTCCATACAGGATGGAAAGCTCATCATTTACAAACATAAGGTGATCTTACTGAAAGTGAATATTGGTGGTGATTAGTGGGGAGAACAGTGGGGTGCCATTACTAAAATCCACGGGTGGCTAAATCCCTTTCTCCACTTGCAGGAAATATTTCTACGGGTCAAGCAGACGAGATTAGGCGGTCCAGTCCAGTCTGTCATATCTGAACTACGCTTAACGTTGGAGGAGGTCGCAGCTGCCGGGTCCGATCAACGCCCCTGTGGGAGCCAGGTGAGTGTAACAGGAATATCAAGAATTCCAGGATGTTTTTCAAAAAGAACAGGCAAACACCTTACCACCTCAAAGATCATACGATTGTCAAATCGACCTCATACCCGGTGCACAACCTCCATGCAGTAGGATCTACGCCCTTACGGAACCCGAAAATCTTCACCTACGACAATACTTGGACCAATACTTTGCTAATGGCTTCATTCGTCCATCCAAGTCCCCTGCATCCTCAGCTTTATTCTTTGTGCCTAAAAAGGAATGTGACCTCAGAACGTGCATAGACTACCACGCATTAGTTTAGTTTAGTTTAGTTTAGTTTGTTTATTTATAAAGCGCGTCCGAAACCTCAGGTAGCTGGGCGCATAATCATTTGCACAGCAGAGTTACATATCGTTACAACAGAGTTACATATCGCACATCTTAATACAGCAGACAGAGCATACATTAGTGAAGGCTCTGAGAGTTACATACAAGCATAGAATATACAGAGAATATAGTGTACAGAGAATATCACAGTTACATCTTAATACAGCAATAATATAATTAAATCAGATTACGGTAAAGAATCGAGACCCATTGCCTCTGATCCCCGAATTACTAGACCAAGTAAAGGATGCTTGCATCTACACCAAATTAGATCTCCGAGGGGCATATCATCAGGTACGTGTAAAGAAAGGCGACGAATGGAAGACTGTCTTTCCCACCAAGTACGGATTATTCGAATATCAGGTGATGCCCTTCGGGTTGTGCAATGCACCAGCAGCCTTCCAGTATTTTATGAACGATGTCCTTCGTGAACTCATTGACGTCTGTGTTGTCGTATACATAGACGATATTCTAGTGTACTCCTCCTCAGAATCAGACCATGTTAAGCACGTGCGTGCAGTCCTTGAGAAACTACACCAGCACAAGTTATATGCAAAATTGGAAAAATGCATTTTTCATACTACAGAAGTTGGATTCCTTGGATTTATGTTGACTCCAAAAGGAGTCCGAATGGACTCTCGAAAGTAGGACGCAATTCTCAAGTGGCCATCACCCTGTTCAGTTAAAGGGGTACAAAGCATGCTCCGATTTACTAATTTCTACCGCAGATTCATTCCGGATTTCTCACATGTTGTACACCCTATAACAGCACTTTTGCGAAAAAACAAACGCTTCTTGTGGACCGAAGAAGCTGAAAAGGCCTTTCAAGAGCTCAAAGCGAAATTCACGTCTGCACCTGTCTTAAAGAATCTACGCCCTGAACTTCCATACATAGTTGAAACTGATGCATCCCGTTTAGCCATGGGGGCTGTCCTGTCCCAGAAGGATCCTGAAACCGGTCAACTTCACCCAGTAGCATTTTGGTCCAGAAAGTTCTCGGCACCCGAGTTAAACTATGCGGTTACCGATAAAGAGTTATTAGCCATCAAATCTGCCTTCAAGGCTTGGCGGCATTATCTTCTCGGTGCCAGGCATACCATTACTGTAATCACAACTTGCAGTATTTAAAAACAGCCAAAGCCCAATTGTCGCGCCAACTTCGATGAGCATTGTTCTTTGCCGAGTTCGATTTCGTGATCACTTATTGACCAGGCTGTAAAAATGGCAAGGCAGATGCCTTATCCCGAATAGGGATGGGAGAAGCATATGCGAACCCGGAACCGGTGCCTATAATTTCAGAACAAAGAATTCTTGGCATAACTACACTACAGACACTAGAGGATATTCAGGTAAAGATCCAACAACTCTTCGATCCAACAGCCCTGCAGGACTGGGTAAAGAAAGGCCCGGACTACTCAGTCATCAATGACCTACCTTATTATCAAGGGCAACTATTTCTACCACACAAGGAACTACAAGAACTAGTCATCTCCAATTATCATGACACCCTGATGGAAGAGCACCCAGGTATCGCAAAAACTGAAGCTAAAATTCTGGTGGCCCACCTGGCGAAAAGACGTAAAGTCAATTGTGATGTCTTTTGGCATTTGCGCCCAAAACAAAAGTCAGAAGAAAAAACCAGCTGGCCTTTTACAACCTTTGGATATTCCACCTACACCATGGCACACCTTATCTTCAGACTTTATTACAGATCTACCTCCATGTAATGGATTGAACACCATTCTAGTTATTGTGGATCTTTTTTCCAAGATGGCCCACTTTATTCCTTTAAAGGGATTACCTACTTCTTCAATTCTGGCCAAGAAGTTCCTCGAAAACATTGTTCGAATACACGGAATTCCTTCCGTATTGGCCTCTGACCGAGGTAGTCAATTAATTTCACATTTTTGGAAGAAATGTCAATTGGCACAAATCGACGTGAGGTTATCAACCAGTCACCATCCCCAGACCGATGATCAGATGGAGAGGACCAACCAGACCCTTGAACACTAGTATGCATACAATAACTCTGTACATTCAGGAACCGGACAAAGCCCCTTTTATACCATATATGGACATCACCCTTGAACCTCAGAACTAGATTTGCCTCAGCATTTAGAAATGCCTGCAGTTAGTCATTTGCACTCTACTATTACACAAGCCTTTAAGGAGACAACAGAACATTTGAAACAAGCAAAAGAGAAATATAAGAAAAATGCTGATCAACATAGAAGTGAAACTCCACAATACCAGATTGGGGATCAAGTTTGGCTGGCTACAAAACACATACCTCTGAAGGGACCTTGGACTTTTAACCCTAGATATTTGGGACCTTACACCATTAAGGCCATTATCAACCCGGTGGCCATCAAATTGGAATTACCCTCTAATATGCGAATTCATCCTGTCTTTCATGTTTCATTTTTAAAACCAGTTCAACCAGGAACAAGGTTAACCAAACCACCCAACCCCACCTTGATAGATGGAGAACCTGAATTTGAGGTAAAAAATATCCTGGACTCCAAGATGGTTAAATCAAAACTTTTTTATTTAATCGATTGGAAGGGCTACAGACCACAAGAAAAGTCATGGGAGCCTTGTGACCACGCTCATGCACCTCGGTTGGTGAAGAGATTCCATCGGGACTTCCCAGACAAACCAGGGCCAAGGGGAAGAACAACTTTAGTAGGGGCCTTGGGGGGGCTTGCTGTCATGATGCCTACTCTCGGGCATCAGGACCAAGCCCATCAGCTCCGGGAACAGGCATCCAGATACTTATTAAAACCCCAACAGCCCCGGCTGGGGGCTGTTTAGGTTCAGTCCTAGCGCCTTAGGCTCCAGGCTCATCATAGAAATCAGTCCTGGCGCTATAGGCGCCAGGCTCATAGACTTTACTTACCTGATGCAGACCATGCTGCTAGTGAGTCCAAGCCAACGTGAGGACTGGATGGGACTATTTTATTACAGGGACTATTTTTTTAATCGGGTGTGGTTCTAGGGAACTTCTTACCTGGAACTACTTTGGAGGCTAATAAAACCATGTCCGAACAACAGCACACGCTTCGCGTTATTCTGCATAACGCTCACCGTGCCTGCAGTCTGCATCCAGTCTTCTGCCACGCCTGCCTCGAATCTGGAGCTCCTAAAACAAAGAGGAAAGAAAAGGACAAGGTTAGAAAACAAACTATTTTCGAATTCCTCACCTGATTCCGGATCCATCTCGCCTCCAGACCTGGAAAGAACATCATTTCTATATGCGTCGCATCTCCAGTTGCAGCGCCGCACCATACTCACCAGTCCTCGCAGCATCTTTTGATTCGGCGCTGCCTCCATCATTTCTTCGCCGAACTCCGGCACCTGAAGGACAAAAGAAAACAACAAGGTGAGCCGAGAAAACCAACCAATATAACTCTTATCACCATAGACTTACCTGATTTACCACCGGAGGCATTATTCTATAACTCTCCACATCTTCATGTGCCGCACCTGCAAAGAGAGAGAAAACAACACGTTAAACACGTGCAACATTTACCAGACAGCGTTGGGTAATACAGACTCTTACCTGAGCGCCACCAGCTGCCATGAGGGCATCTTCTCACTATCTTAGCTGCAAGACAAGGAAGGAAGGGGGGACAAGAGTGAAACATCGGACATATTGAACTCTATGAACTTGATACTTACTGGACCTTGCCAGGAACCTCAGAGTCAATACTCTCTGGAACTCTCCCACACCTTCAAACCAGTGATGTAACTGGCATCAACACGCCCCTGCAACCCATGCAGGATGGAGAGCTCATCTTTCAAGAATATAAGGTGAGATTGCTGAGAGGGCACTTCGGAGGTGATTAGTTGGGAGGACTGTGGGGGGTGACATCACTTGAATTCACGGGTGGCTAAATCCATCTCTCCACTTGCAGGAGAATACTTCTACGGGTCACGCAGACAAGATTAGGAGAGCCAGTCCAGTCGGTCATCTCTGCACTACGCATCACGTTGGTGGAGACCGCAGCCGTCCGGATCCACCCGACGCCCCTGTGGGAGCCAGGTGAGCGTAACAGTCACTCCCATTGAGGTCCCATTTGCCCAGACCCTTAGGGAGGGCCTTGCATAGTGGGCTTACCTCCCTAGTCTCAAAGGGGGTGGCTCCCCTTGGGGAGAAGGGACGAATTGTCCAGATTCCTTACACAGGCTGGTCATCATGCTTCTTCTGGATGTTCACCTCCTCTCTCACTACACCAGTTTCTAACCCTGTACCACCTTTGTCTTTTCATTTTTTTTATTCTATCTTCCCAATTTTGATATTGTACTTAAATGGCACTTTTTTCATTTATTTGTTTATTTTGCACCTGCTCATTTTTTTTGGGCATAATGGAATTTTTGTTATACTAGTATGTTATCATACAATTTCCCCAGTTCATTTTTTGAGACATAATTAAATGTTTGTTATAGCTGTATGTTATTATACATTGAATTATGTCATGTTATATTATTTCATGTTTTGTTAATGTATTTCACATGAATGTAATGTTGTTGTTACAAGGCCAACAAGATAGGTACACGTAGCGAGCCATAAACCACCAAATAATAAATAATACACCCTAGGAGCACTCACTTCATGAAAAGTGCCATAACGACCAAACTAGACCTGGAAATGTAAGCTGGTAAGCACACTCTATTCCCCTCACAAACCTAAGCTTGCCCTGCGGACCTCTTTTAACAGCAAGGTAACTGAGCCCAGGTTGAGACAGGTAGATAAGACTGGATTATGCAGATTAAGACCTAGAACATTCCAGCCACAGGCTGAGAGAAATCGAATCTTCCACACCACTATTCCCATCCTCATAGCAGCCATAGTTCAAAACCCACCCTCACTTAAGAGTGTGCCTCGTCCGTCTATAGAACTTGCCTGTTTACAGCCAAGTAAGTAGAAAAAGTGTTCTTTCCTGTTCCTGTGTACATTGGTTGAACACTCCCAGCTGGAGCAGAAAGGTATCAAACTCTGACTACCCCTGAGCTGAAGGCATACATAGATTACAAGAATATTTCATGCAAAAGGGTTCCAGACTGTCACTGCATACAGACATTACAATGGACTGCTGTTTTCCTAGAGTGTTTTCCTTCATTGAATATGTGTTTTGACTTAGCCAGATGGCCATGCCTTGTTTTACAAACATACCTCTCAGTTATGTATCTCACAGTGAAATAGTAAATTCTACACTTCCACCCCATCACACCTGGCTCCCATCATTTGCCCATGAAGGCCTGGCATTCTGGGCACAGTCTACACTTGCTCTTCCTCCTTCCTTCAGTGTCCATCCAGTTCACCGTGCACACAGTCCACTCTGGGCTCTGCCCCTTCTGAAATCTGGGGCTGGTGGGTTAAAATAACTTCGAACAGACAAACATGAGCACAACTCAAACCCATCAAGCAACCATTCAATAACCGATTTCATTACTTCTTGAAAGTTCTAGAAACTGCCCTCATGGGATACATGCTCATTCTCAGGAGCATTATAAGTGAGGCATTGTGCTGATATACTGTGTTTCCTGATCTTTCTGCACTGACTCCACATGCATATCAGATTCACCATTGTTTCCTTTCAACCCCCTCTGAACATTACAAATCTCATGTTTGTTCAAAATTTGGTCCGCCACCGCACATCCTCTGCACATATTCACGTTACCACTCCTCCACAGACTGAGATCTGGAGACCCCTGGTGGGTGCACAATGCACCACACTTCAGACAAGCCTCAGCGCTGCCAGACAACTGTGGTGGTGACTGGTTCAATATAAAAGCTGAATAAACTAACACAATAAAATATGACACACAACACTGTGCAGGAGCCTTTTTTCAACTCTAGAAAAACTTCTTCAACTCTATGTAGGAGCTGTTCAGTATGTGTTGGGGTTCTTCAATATCACCCATCATTCCCAACAACCCTTCTTGAAAATGGACTCCATCTTCTCCTACCATTCCCCAAGTCTCGCAAGAGCTATTCGCTGGGAAGGATGAAAACCCTAGGGCACGCCCCTGCTCTCTCCTCGGCTTTACATTAAATTCCTGCAACCTTTAAGCTTTCTTATACTGACAGAAGCAGATTTTCAACTTGCACGTAGCTACTTGCTAGCATTACATTCTAGGCATGGAGGTCACGTCAGTACCATTTATTTATGGTGGACCATACTCTTCCGTAACTTGCATTAGGTGATATTTTCAAATTTTGCTGCTCTATTTTGTAGGTCCCCAAGAGCTCCGGTGGTACACCCAAGGTGGGATACTGCAGCCCCTCTACTCTTTCTCATTGGATAGGCAACATCCAATGAGAAAGATCCAATGAAAATATCGGTCTACCATTCAGTTCTTTTAGGTGGCTCAGGACGAGCGCTTAGATTCGTATTGATTGTAGCACCTACGTCCCCAAACAATGCAATACAATACAAATGAGCACCATCCCTTGGATGCCCTTCATGATGAGAGCAGTGAGAAGGGCAACATGTCTACAGGACTGCATTCCACAATGTCAAACCCTTCTTTGGGCCGGTCCCAGTAAAGTGTTTAAAAAAGACCAAAAAAAGTCTCTGCCATCAGACATAAATATTTATTTATTTTTGCATTTGTAGAGCACACTAAACCCAAAGGCAACACTGCCAAAGAATAAAGAAAAAAGGCACTTGGATCTGAGCATTTTTACAAATCCAGCACGTGCAAAATCAAATGTGCAGTAATTGAAAGGCTGTCATTGGATTATAAGACTTGTGAGCAAAGCCAGGTTTTGAGACATTTGCGGGAAGGTCCAAATCGAAAGTTCTGATCTTAATGGTAGTGGAAGGGTATTCCAGTGCTTAGCGGCCACGACTGGGAAGGTGAAACCCCCGGCTCTTTGCAGTCTGAATCTAGGGGTGGTAAGGAGGTGCATGTGGGTGGACCTGGTCGGTCTGACAGATTGATATTTATTAAACCTTTGTGACAGGTATCTTCTAGCTGGAGAGATGCGATCTTTTTTCGTGATGTACAAAGCTGCTTTTAGCGCACTGTACTGTATGATTTGTAACTTCATAATGTTACGGGTAGTAGTTCCGGCGAAGAGGGTGTTACAATAGTCTAGCTTGGAGACAATGAGTGCTTTTGCAATTGTGATGCAACTGTCAGCGGAGAGGAATGGTCTACAGACCTTAATTCGTTTAGTGGTGTAGGCCACATACAATTGCATTTACATGCCTAGTTAATGACAGAGGAGTCCAGGTAAACCCCAAGGGTTTTAAATATGTAAGCAAATATGTAAGCATGATGGCAGCAGTGGATATGCCTGCTGTCCCAGTTTCACCAAAAATCAGAGAATGACAACAAATTACCCTTCTCTGAATTACACATGTCACTGTGTTATTCCAAAAGTTGAAGGGGGTGCTTTTCTTCTTAACGCAATTCAAGGGACATTGGGCCTCATTACAACTGTGGCGGTCTGGAAACAAGGGTGCTGGTGTTTCCAGACCGCCACACTACGAGTCTGCCTGCCGTGGCCGCTGCGCATGGCAGGTCTGACCCTGCCGGGTGCAGTGGCTCCGGCAGGCAGAGTTGCCATGGAAGCACTGACAGTCCTTCTGAGTCCCCATTCCCATGGAGTTCTATGGGACTCCATGAGAATGTGGACATAGAAGATCTGCTGCCAGACATCCCGCTCCGACGGAACTTGTAATGTCCCGGTGGCACCGGGAAGCCAGACGGCAGACCCAGTGTTAGGGGGCTGGTGGCAGCCTGCCAGCAGCACCAACAGGTTACCACCAATCTCGTAATGAGGCCCATTGTGCTTGTGACTCTGATGCGCTTCTGAAATGCATGGAAATGTTGGCTTCCACTCCCTAGTTTGCGCAATTGCTCAGACAGTGGGAACAAGAACATCTGATTGTGCACATCTTTCATACACACATTCAGATGCGCTTCATGAATGGAAGCCATCTCTTTTTTGCATCACAAATCAGCCCCGCTGTCTATTTCATTTTTAATAGTAAGGAGATCTCATTTGTTTAGAGGTGTCTTGTTGTTGATGATCTTCAATTACTGAGTCTCGAGTTGTACATGTTTTTTTTATTTTTCCATTTTGAAGGGGCTTTCATCCCTATTGGGGTCTCTGTGCTTTTAATTTAAAAGAACCAATAGATTGCTGTTTAGAGATGCGAACAGGTTGTCAAACAAGGTATGATGGGCCTTTACTGTTCTGTGTTTATTGGCATTGATGGCATCATTTAGTGGCTTGCATGCCGCTGCTTTGTATGTACATGATAATATACCAACCGGCTATAAATTCTTCTATATCATCAGTCCTGTGTTATCAACAGCATCCTCGTAGCCTTTGTGCAGACTTTTTGAGGATTTAGTACCAAACTGGTCTGGCTCTGCTCTCTGTGAGTACAGCACTGTTTGATTTGTATCCCTGCAAGGAGATAGCTGTCACGCCAATCAGCACCTGTATCACTCCATCCAGGGGAGAGGCTATCAGTCTTGATCAGAGCTTAACTGCTCCCTCCCGGGACAGAGGCTGTCCCCCCCAGTCACTCTATACAAAGGAGAACGCTGTCAGTCTCTTGTCATTCTGGTAACCAGCGGCAGGATCAGCTGATCTAACGCTCATTCAGCACTGGAAGGCTTGCTGCACAGACAGGGGCTGCCAATCCTTAGCAGCAATAGGCCTTAAGCTGAAGACAGAGCGTTTGTCCATCAGAGATAGTGCCCAATATGGGACACACTGATTGGCGACTGACCATCCATGCCAGCTGTTGATATTCCTCCTTTCTGAGATCATATGATGAGAAGAGAGGATGGTGCGACTCTTCTAGTAGTGGCCCCCTGATCGAACAGGAGAAGGCGCTCTGCTGCCCCTCATCTGTGTGCCTTCATCTAAGAATGGCACCCAAAAAGACCACCCCCATACCATGCAGCGATCAGAGACGACTGCTGCCTTTGTTCTGGCTCTGTGCATGGGCCAGTGAAACATAGGGGCCACAGCTTAAAGACTGGCTGCCTCTGCAAACAGATATGGACAGATATGGACAGCGAAGGCTACTGCCAATAACATCCTTAACCCAGAGGTTTACAGGACGATCCATCCTGGGTCTAGAGAAGGCAGCAGTTTCTGTTGCATCTACTTAGAATATTCCAAGTTCAGTCCCTGTTCTACGTGGGACTTGGCAAAGACTGCAGTAGTTGGAGATGTTGAGATAGTGCACCTTGGCTGTGCACAGCAGTGGGATCGAACAACATAGCAAGAGAAACTCCGCCAATGGGACACTTCCTTTACTAGGAGGTTTGGTGAGGTTCTTCTGGCTGTGCTGTGGTATTGCCCGCATGTGGGGAGTGAGGAGGGGTCCTCAATGATAAGGCAGTGAATCCTGGCTAACCAGTGACCTTGATAACTGAAGATTGCACTATGGACTGATGCCTTCTTTCACTTCCTCTACAACTTCCTCTTCCCTTCTTCCTCCTCTTCTCTTGCATCAACGTCTTCCTCTTCTTCTCATTATGATGCTTCTTCTTTTCTCTCTACCGATGTTTGTAATGTTATTTTTCATGTGTTGCAATGCAAACTGATCTAGGCTGGTCCTGGGTGGCTGCAGTTATATTTAAAGGTAAAATTGTTCTCTTTGACCAGCAGATGAAACTAGCAAAAGAGGAGTCAGTTCCAGGTTATTAGGCTTTGCGTGGTGAAGCTTCTTTCACCAACACATTGCATTTTAAGTTATGGAGGACTGGTGCAGGAGTATTAGTGGAATGCAATCTCATAAATACGTCCTAGCTGCTTTGCACATGCCCTGAAGCAATCCTTAGCTTAGCAGTCAGCTTGTGGAAGGTGCACTTGAAGGTGGGATGCAGGCTCAGTCCATTGGCAGAACTCTGTTGAAATTGAATGTTGTGGATATGGTTGTTGTGAAAGACTTGGAACTTCATTGGGCAATCACAAGGGTTCCAATGAGAATAGGCCTGAAAAAGCTATGAGGCAAGGGTTTAAGAATGAGAGGATGTTGAACGAAAAATTAGAATTTTTTATTTCAAAACGAATTTGGTTTCCACTGAATCACTTGAATTTCGCAATGACTCCAATGTCTCTACCGAGTCAGCCGGACTAGATGAGAGGACACTGCAAAGTGCTTGGGGTAAGAATTAAGTGCAGGATTTTAGATTTTGAATTATTATGGGCAAGGTACATTGCATGCATCATCCTGTAGATGCCTTTTAACCAGCAAGAGTGGGCATCAGATGTGCTTTTGGTGTAATGTTTGTCGACATAAAATATCTCTGTGCTGAGTGTATTCAACAAAGGCAGGCAGACCAAAGAGAGTTTAATACAAGGCAAACTCATCAGCTGACTGAATGAAAATAAACTGGTCTGTCAGAAAACAAAGCCAATAAAATATAGACTATGCAATACAATGTTATTATGAAAGGGAATCCATCGCTGCCCTCTTATCAAAGGACTGCTTCTGAAACTTCAAAGCCTTACAGAATATCAAAGAATATGGCACATTAAAAATTAAACATATTTATGGGGACATTGTTGCTGTCCACACACTGAAGATTTAACATAAAACCATCATCGCAAGATGCATCTATGAGATAACAACTACACCCCACATTTTGTTTACAGTGATAGGCTATTTTCTAAATGAAAAATTCTAACATTTCTCAATGTGAAAGAATTGCGTATCCTTACCAACAATTTAAACAAAAATGAGACTTGTTATTAACTCACCAGTCCTGTCAAGGCGCTGCATACAGTATATGTGAATAGTTGAAGGTGAAATTGCCTGCTGACTGCCAATGCATATCTGTGTGGGAGGTTTCACTCCAGGCACTGTGCATGCTAATGCGTTATGCAGAGACCTATCCATCAACACCCAAAGCAGATCAGGGGGAACTGCTCACAGCTGTGTGAAGTGCTGAACTGTATTGTTCACCCATCTCTGTAGGTGAAGCAAGGCTCAAAAGAAATATGTGAACAATTGTATTTTAAAAAAGCAAAATTAATATAAGAGAGGCGTGTGGAAACAGGACATGTGAATAGGCCTCATTTAAAAAGACTAGTGGGCTCTGTCCAGGCAGACAACCATAGGCGGGCGATAAGGGGGTGGGGGATCATTACATGTTGGACGGTATTACCAGTGCTAATACTGTCTACTTCCATTACGAGTACTGCAGGTGGTCCAAAAAGATGACTCCCTGATTGAGAATAAGGGTTGCTCCCCATTCTGATGTCCCATAGGACTTCATGGATAGTTGGTGGTATTACTGAATGTGGAAATCCTGTCCATAATGACCGGCACCATGCCCGCCACAATTACTACTTGTTTGAGAAGGTGTTACCTTGATTGCAAGCATATGATTTTTCTGGATTCGGGTTGGAATACTCCAATCAAGTGGAGCTGTAAAGCAGGTGGTGTTTTGAAATACCACCTGTTTTGTTATCCTAATGAGGCCCTAGATGCAGGTCTGCACAGGCTGTTGTCACATATGAGTCGCATTCATACAAATAACCCACATTTGCATTCAAACGTAATTTGTGTACACAGCTTTGGAAAGATCCACTGCTGGGTAATGCAAATGTGATTTAATGTAAAGTGATCTTTCATAGAGCTCTTTTGCATGTGCGTTGGCCTCGCTGTGCATGTCACTGTATGAAGAGAGTGCCAGGGACCAGTTAGTGGGCTAGCCAGAGAGGCAGGCATACAAACCGTAGTGTTTATGGGGGCAGGTCAGAAGTCGTAGTCTGGGTTTGGACCAGTTGTGTCTGTTATACATTGGTCTTTGTCAGCATGCTGTGTGTGTGGAGTCTTGGTATTTATTATGGGCAATTTAGGGGTATAGGTCTGCTTTCAAAGTCCTGACCATGTACAATGCAGTATGGGGGAGGAAGGATAGCGCAGGGGCAACGCCTGTGTCTTGGGAGCAAGACAACGCAGCCCAACACAGGTGTAAATCTCGCTCCACTCGCTGGTATTAAAAATAACAATTATTTAGGGAGTTCACTGTGTTGTCTAAAGGCTGACCATGTGCAACACAGGGTGTGTGATTTATAGATATAGCTCTACTGTAGAAAGACTGGCACTGTAGGCTTCAGTATTTTCAATTTAAGGAGACAGCTCTTCCATCTAAAGCCCGATAAACCTGACCAGGTGTGGTGCTGTATGTTATGTTATTGTGACTTATACTATGTTCTGCTGCCATTTGTATGATCTCTAGGTGCTCTGACACAACTGAAAGAGAGGGCTATGTTTAAGGTTGTGGGAGAAATGCATGCAGTCTGGAACTACTCTGGGTGTGGGTTATTTTGTAGGTGTTCTGTTTCAAGAGCATTGATGCATTTGTGTCTGAAGGGGCACCCTGTGTGCCAGTGGTGCTAGAATGCCTTGGCCAGAGCTGCTGTATGTCAATTGATAGAAGAGGTTTAGTGCTCTGAATGTTGAAGGTCCCCCCCCTCTGTCTCTCTCTCTCTCTCTCTCTCTCTCTCTCTCTCTTTCTCTCTCTCTCTCTCTATCTCTCTCTCTCACTCCCCCTCTCTGTCTCTCTCTCTTTCTCCCTCACAGATGCATTAGCAAAAGGAATCTGGGAATTGGCAGAGGAGGAAAGTGGCAGTGTGGGGGATCTAGACGTCTCCCACTCCACTTAACCAATAGGGCAGCCCAATCCTGTAGTTCCCCAATATTAATATGGACATTTGAAACATTTTTCACAAAGGTGATTCACCAAAAAAAGAAGGAATGCAGAAAGAGTTTTTCCCCATTGTTGTCCACGATCAAAGACTGGATTCACAGTGTTCTTTCAAACCATTATTCGAACTAGAATCTGAGAACTTTTTTTATTGAATTATCAGCCAAAAAACGAAATACACGCTTAGGATGTGTTTAGAATGTTAATACTTTGCATAAAAGTCTGGATTTGAAAACTTACCATCAAGAGTATGTAGACGGAATATGACTTTGTTTCAACCTGTACATACACATAATACATTTCCTTATCTATTACTGGTGCAAAGGGTCTTTTCAAATTACTTATTCTTTTGAGATTTACAGACTGGGCAGATTCCGTATACTTTTGAAATAAATACATGCAATAATAATACTCAGACAGAGACCTGCGAGTAGATAAGCGCTATAGGGCAATGCACAACTCAAAACAAATGTTCATCTAGAAGAGGAAGGGGTTGCGTCACTATAAGGCCTGCAGCATCAGCATCTCCTTTTTTAACTGTATGAACTGGGACATTTATGTTGCGGTTAGGAAGGCATAGATATCTGCATCCCATTAAAAATACATGGCAAGATAAGATTCCTGAGGAGGAAGTGATCAGAACCCCATTGAGGTCAGAACCATCTTGTGCTTTGGTTTGATGGAAAGATCCCATTTTCATTTTGTGTTGCCCAACCTTATATTATTATAATGGGTTATGTTTAACGCACATAATTCCGAAGAGGTTTCTAAGCCTGATCCTGGATTCGAACCTGTGTTACTCTGCATCATCTTGCTTCCAAAACCAGCACGTTTCCAATGAGCTATACTAGCCGTGCTTTTTATTTTATTTTTATTTTAATGATTTTTATTGTTTAAATATTGAGTTTGATACAGATATCGACAAGTTACAGACTTTGAATAAAACAAGAACCATAAAGACATGACATAGTAAATGATTCTGGTCACTTGCAATAGTATTTCTATATAGCTAAATCATTTGTTAAGAAATTTGTTAAAATCACTTACGAATATCAAATAAACTATAGTGGATATAAGCCGCATTAATATAACAAGTAGTATAAAATTAATAGTAGTACAAGTCTGCAAAGAGTGATTTATATGTAGTGAATATAGAGATTAGGGGGGAGACGTACAGGGAGACAGACAAGAGACATATAAGAATCAGGAGGGTAGAGGATAGGGGGGCGGATGGGTATATTGGATTATTTCATCAAAATAAACTAATCATTTCGAACATTATTAAGTTCAAGCATTTCAATATGAGTAGGGAAATATGGATAGTGATGCAAATATAAGGGTGTAGATTCATGTACCATGAGCGGTTGCATTAAAACAGTTAAGATACCTGGTGAAATAATACCATTTAGCATTATATTTAGGAATTATGTTATGATTATTGGCCATGCACATTTCCAGTTTATGAGTGTTACAAATGGTATTCCACCAGATTTTGGTAGAAAGCAAACTAGAGTCTTTCCAGTTATCAGTGAGGCATTTTAAAGCTATACAGATAAATAAATCATACAGTCTAGCAGAGTCAGATGGGAAATAAGCTGTAATGGCTATACTTCCTAAAAATATGTTAAGATAGGAAAAGGGCACATCAACACAGAAGATACACTTAAGAAGCTTCCAAATGTCCTGCCAAAATTTAACAATAAATGAACATTCAAAAAACATATGCATATACGTGGCGGGAGATATGCCACATGACCAACATTTTGCATTATAATTCGGATTAGACTTAGGCAGTTTGGCCGGAGTAATGAATGCTCTATGCATGAAGAAATAATAGTGTTGTGAAATATTTGCTGATACCGATATTTGTTTGATCTTAGCAAACAGACGATACCATATCTCATCTTCAAACATGAAGCCCAAATCAAGTTCCCATTTCAGACGTATAGGGCACATCTTATAAGTTGAGGTGAGCATATTGTATATTTTAGAGGCTCGAATTTCACCAACTATGGTAAGGTGCATTAGTCTAAGAGCATCTGGAGTGAGAATTTCATTGGAAAATTGGGCAAGTGCATCAAGGCAGGAATTAATTAAGTTGTTATAAAATTGAAAGTCCTTCTTAGGAATGTTAAATGTGATAGAGAGTTGTTGGAAGGACAGGATATGCGGGTCATCTATAATGTGTTGGATGAATCTGATACCTTTTTGAATCCATGTTTTGCGGTTGAGGATCTTATTGTTAATTACTATGTTCTTATTATGCCATAATACTGGGGAAAGATGCTTATTTGGGGTTATAGTGTGGGGAAAGAGAAAGGTTTGTAGAGCTGAGATTGAAGCTTTAATAGGGTCTAAAATCTTTTTAGACGAATGTTTAAATATGTATATATAGTCTGTGATGTCGTGTGGTAGAACTACTTGTTTTTCTAATGTACACCAGGTCGGGATATCAGCGGATATAGGATCCATGAACCATTGACGAGATTGGTTTATAAGAAATGCATAGTGATATGACTTAAAGTCAGGGAATCTAACTCCTCCCATGTCATAGGGGCCTTTTAGTTTCGTCAGAGAAATTCTTTTACTTTTTCCTTTTCCCCAAAGAAAATTAAGTAGAATAGAGTAAATGGATTTGAAAAAGGAAAGGGATAGTGGCACGGAGAGAAGTTGCAAATAGTATAGAATTATGGGAGTAAGCATCATCTTGATAGTATCTAAGCGCCCCCACCAGGAGAGGTATAGTGGAGACCATTTGGATGTTAGATCCTTAAGGGTGCCCAGTAGTGTTTCAGTATTGAGTTTGATCGTATTTGGGATAGTTGGGGCAAAACGAAGACCTAAATATTTGACAGAGCTACTGCACCATTTGAGGCCAAAAGTGACAATATCATGTTTAAGGCAGTATGGATTTAGGGGCATAACTTCTGATTTCTGCGTATTTAATTTATATCCTGAGACCTGACCAAATTGCGATAATACACTTAAGAGGTTGCGAATGTGAAGTTTGGGGTTTTTAATTAATATAAGAATATTATCCGCAAATGCAGCTATTTTATTTGTTGAAGCACCGACTTGAATTCCCAGGATGTTTTTGTTAGATCTTATTAATTCAAGTAGTAGTTCAAGAGAGAGGATATATAGTAATGGTGAGAAGGGGCAACCTTGACGCATTCCTCTTAGTAGGGGAAAAGAGGAGGAGGTTTGACCATTTAAGTAAATAGCAGATTTGGGGGCAGAATAAAGAAGTTTAACCAGTGAAATAAATTTATCACCACACCCATGCCAACGTAGAGTTTGAAACATAAAATTCCAGTCAACACGATCGAAAGCTTTTTCCGCATCTAATGCAATGGCCGCTTAGCCTTGAGTGTCTTTTTTATCATTGGCTGCAAGGTTGATGGCGTTTAGTAGGAGTCTTGCATTAGAGGATATGTTACGTCCTTTAACATAACCTGTTTGGTCTGGTTTAACTAGACTAGGGAGTGAGGATTCGATTCTATTGGCAAGTATTTTGGCGAAAATTTTGCTTTCAATATTGATAAGGGAAATGGGTCGATAGTTGCTAGGAAGAGTAGGGTCCTTTTCAGGTTTTGGAAAAATGATAAGTAAAGCTTCAGAAAAGGATCCGGAGGAACATTTTTGTGAAATGAAATATGAAAACAGTTTTTAGAGCTTAGGTGTTAAGAGTTGAGAAAATGTGTTGTAGAATTCTGTGGATAGTCCATCAGGGCCGGGTGCTTTACCTTTTCCGAGGCCATGGATGGCTTTGGTAATCTCAATAGAGGTGATGTCCTTTTCTAGATGAGATAGATCAATTTCAGGGTAGGTGGTTCTGCTGATGTTGTTCAAAAAGGAATCAATGTTTTCTCTGGGAATAGCACATTCTGGAGAATATAGATCCGTATAAAATTTTCTAAAGCATTCCAATATTTCATCAGACCTATGATGCACTTTGCCCAATTTGTCTTGAATGTGAAAGACTTGAACTTTTTCTTTTTTTGGTTTTTAAGTACGAAGCTAGCATTTTTCCTGCTTTATTAGAGGTTTGATAGATCTTTGTTTTATATTTAAGAATGGTACCTGCAGCTAACTAAGTGATTTCTTTATTGATTTCAAAGCGTATCTTAATGTCTTGTCGTAGGTTAGCTGAGTTAGTGTCAGTATATGTTCTGATCTTGATGGTCGTGCCGATTATTGAATACCTCCGTCCCCAAGTACCACACAGACAGAATGACCAAATACTGTATGTGCAATCTTTGAGGCCACAGGTGTAGTGAGCCGTCAACTGGAACCAGGAAACGCCGGAAGAACCCCTTTGACCGCTGTAAGGCAATAGATGGTTATCACACTAATGCAATAAGGACACAGTAATAAGGAATTGATTGAAGCAAGGCTTACCTAGATGAACTGTGGGCCAGGTTGTAATGCAATAGGGGCAATCAGCAGAGACAATGGATCAGGTTTCAGAGAGGCTAGGCTGGTAATTCCACACCTGGGCAGGTTGACAACAAGAGTCCAAAAGAGGAGTCCAAAAACACGTAATGGGGTCGAAACCAGTTCAAAGCACAAGATCCAAGCAAGGGATAGTTCTTTTGAGCAATCCGTGAAGAAGGTGCAGGGTCGAATACCTTTAGAACCAAGCAAGAAAGTTCCAGGGCAAAGGTAACAGATGAAGCCAGGAAGAGGTAGAGTATCCAAAAAACAGTCCGTGGTCGTAGGGCCAATGAATCCTTGATGAAAACAATAACGCCAAACAGTCCTTACGAGAAGCAGCTGAGAAACGCTGCCAACATGGTTTCCGGCGCTTTTGAATGTTAGTTGTAGTCACATGATGCAAAAACGCGGCAGCGTGGAAAATCATGTGATGGCAAAGGATAAACGTGATTGACAGCAGTTCATCTCATTTGACGCGTGAATCGCCGTGTTCCTCGGCGGTGCTTTAAGGTATACGAAATTTTCCACGGGAGTTGCCAGGACAATGAAGGTCGGAAAACACCTGGAAAACCAGTCATCCTTCTCCAGTGTTGAACAGAAGGTCGTTTCCTTGTGCCCTGATGTGCAGCGAGAAATGTGCCAGGTAAATGTGGGCTGATCGTGGGTTGCCTAGTGGGTTGCCTAGTAATGGGCACAGTGGGAGACGTGACAGAGCCCTCCCCCAAGGGTCCACGACCCCGTGGGCAGGAAGGATGATCCCGATGGAAACAAGCTACCAGTCTAGGGGCGTTAACATCCCGGGAAAAAACCCAAGAGCGCTCCTCAGGACCGTAACCCAACCAATCCACAAGGTATTGCAGTCGACCCTGTCTAAGACGAGAGCCCAAAATGGCACTGACCTCAAAGACATCTGGAGAGGAGACCGAAACAGGGGCAGGAGGAGAGATGATACGTGTGGGAGGAATGCAAGGCTTGAGCAGGGAGACATGGAATACCGGGTGTATACGCCATGTTGATGGAATCAAAAGACGTAGGGCCACAGGGTTTAGGACCTTGAGAATCTTGTACGGGCCAACAAATCGAGGCAGCAACTTCCGGCAACCAGGGATGTGCAGGGGGCGGGTTGACAACCAGACACGGTCACCCACACGGTAATCAGGGGCTGCCGCCCGTTTCCGGTCTGCCTTTGCCTTCATAGACACTTGGGCCTCACGTAAATGGAGAAGGGTCTGGTTAGGAACCAAAACCAGATCACGGGTGCAGGCTGTAGCGGCAGGGGCAGTAGAGGAGTCGAAATCAGGGAAAGAAAGGGTTCGGGGTTGCTGGCCATATAAAGCATAGAAAGGAGAAAAGCCCGTGGAGTAATGCTGAGAGTTATTGTATGCAAACTCAGCGAGGTGGAGAAGATTCAACCAGTTATCTTGGAACTGAAGAGTCAGGCAGCGTAAGTATTGTTCTAGGGTCTGGTTCACTCTCTCCTTCTGCCCATCGCTCTCCGGGTGGTAAGCGGAGGAGTAGCGGGCGTCAATACCAAGGAGCTTAGTGAGGGCTTGCCAGAAACGTGAGGTGAACTGTGAGCCACGATCCGAAACCAGGACCTGTGGCAAACCAAAAAGACAAAACACTGATTTGAAGAATAATTGGGCCAATGTAGGGGCAGAGGGTATCCCTGTACAAGGAATAAAACGGGCCATTTTGGTGTATGAGTCAACGACTACCCAGATTGTGTCATAGCCCTGTCTGCGAGGTAGCTCTGTGACTAGATCCATAGAAACAGTGTGCCAGGGTCTGGGGTGTAGAGGCAAAGGTTGGAGCAGACCTAATGGTCGACCACGGCGTGTTTTGCACTGAGCACATATGGAGCAGGAGTTCACATAGGCCTCCACATCGCGCCGCATCGATGGCCACCAGCACCAGCGCTTTAGTAGTTCCAGGGTACTTAACTGTCCAGGGTGACCATTGATGGCGGGATCGTGGGACCAAGCAAGCGCCTGATTGCGTACATCACTTGTGGGGAGAAAGAGTTTCCCGTGAATAAATGGTAAGCCTTCCTGAAGTACCAAATCCCAATCTATCAACTCATTTGGATGTTGTAAAACCCATTGCCTAATGGTGGATAGCATGGGTAGGGATGGTGTGCATAAACAGACTACATGACCCTTCCCTAATAGTGTTTCAGGATACAAAGACAGGGATTCCCCCCCCAGGAGAACGAGAAAGAGCATCCGCCTTGCCGTGGGTAGTCCCCGGCCTATGTTTCACTACAAAATCATATGCAGCGAAGAAGAGATGCCAGCGTACCTGTCTGCTATTTACACATTTTAGGGAAGCCAGGTCTTGGAGGTTTTTGTGATCAGTGTACACTATGGTCTGAAGTTTTGCCCCTATAAGGTGATGTCGCCATGTTTGCAAAGCGTCCTTAATGGCCAACAATTCTTTTTCAGTAACCGTGTAGTGATATTCGGAGGATGTAAACTTCCTCAAGTGATAGGCTATGGGATGCAGCTGCCCCGTGGCTGAACAAGGTTGAGAGAGCACTGCACCTAATGCAAAGGAGGAAGCGTCGGCCTCCAGGACAAATGGAAGATCCGGATCCGGGTGTTGAAGCACCGGGGCGGAAGTGAACCTGGACTTCAGGGCCTCAAAGGCCTTTTGATGCTCCGGTGTCCAACAGAACGGAGCAAGGGGGCTGGTTAAGGCGGTTAGCGGTGATACAATGGAGGAAAACCCAGCGATAAAGCGCCGATAAAAGTTTTCAAAACCAAGAAAAGATTGTAACTGTTTCAAGTTGGTCAGGGCAGGCCAGTCTATGATAGCGCGGACTTTCGAGTTGTTCATGGATAGGCCACCAGGAGTTATGTGAAAACCCAAAAAATCCACCTCCTTAGTGTGGAATTCACATTTCTCGGGTTTAGCGAATAAGGCATGATTTTTGAGGCGTGTTAATACTTCTTTAACATGGACGATATGTTCCTCCAAGGATGAGGAAAACACCAGAATGTCGTCCAAGTAAGCCACTACGTATATGTCAAGAATATCACTGAACACCTCGTTGACAAATCGTTGAAACGTAGCTGGGGCATTACATAAACCGAAAGGCATCACAGTGTATTCAAATAAGCCCTGTTTGGAGCAGAATGCTGTTTTCCACTCATCTCCCTGACGCATAGGGACAAGGTTGTAAGCACCTCGGAGATCCAGTTTAGTAAAGATGGTTGCGCGTGTCAGTTTATCTAGTAGTGGGGAGATCAATGGAATGGGGTACCTGTTCTTTATGGTAATAGCGTTCAGTTTCCTGTAGTCCACACAAGGACGTAAGTCCCCTTCTTTTTTCGGTACGAAAAAGATGGGACTAGCAGCCGGAGAGCAGGAGGGTCGTATGTGGCCTGATCGTAAGGCTTGTTGGATGTACTCCTTTAGGGCCTGTTCCTCTGACTGAGATAGAGAATATATCCTGCCCCTTGGAATCACTGCATCAGGGACTAAATCAATGGGACAATCATAGGGTCTGTGTGGCGGTAACCCTTCTGCCGTGGCCTTGTCAAACACAGTCAAAAATTCATGATAAACCGTGGGGATACCAGCCAATACAGCCCCTACAGTATGTGTTGAGGGTACACTTTGCATTGTCTCCTCTAGACGGGAAGAGGCCATTGCCCCAAGAATACTGGCAGGGGAGGAGAGCATCTGAGATTCTATCATGCAGAAGTTTTGACAAATATCAGATTCAAAGGTGAATTGACCCGTACCCCAATTGATTAGTGGGTTGTGCTGTCTCAACCAGGGAATGCCCAGAATGACACCGAATTGCGGGGTGGTGATAAGATCGAATGACATAGTTTCCTTATGGGTGTCTTGGATTATCAGTTTCATAGGAGCCGTCTGATGCATGATAGGATCGGAAGCAAGGGAGGTACCATCAACTGCTTGCACTGGTTCTGGGTGTTCCTTCTTAATCAAGGGTAAATTGAGTTTGTGGGCCAATGCTATATCGATGAAACAGCCCGTAGCCCCAGAATCGATCACTATATGTACCTGATGTGTAAGCTCCCTAGTAGGTTTCAATGAAGCTTGTACCACGATAGGTCTGATGGGACCGAAAACGGGTTCAATGGGGGACATGGAGGTGCTCGCTCGTACCCCCGCTTTTAGGGGCGAGCCTTCTGAAAACCCTGATTCTTATTTCTTGGGCGTCGTGGACATTCTTTTACATAATGTCCGTTAATGCCACAGTAAAAACAAGAATTATCCGTTCTTCTGCATTCCCATTCAGCCTGAGTAATGGGACTCCTAATCCCACCGACTTGCATGGGTTCAGGGGCAGACAAAGTTGAGGATGTTTGACTTGAAAAACCAACCTCTGCCTTACGCTCAGATCGACGTGCATCAACTTGCAGGGTTAGGTCTACCAACTCGGAAAAAACAGAGGGAAGGGCCGGGATCACTGAGAGGGCGTCTTTCATAGTATTACATAGCCCTTTGTAGTACACGATAGCTTTCGTTTCCTCCGGCCATGAGGTCTCTGCAGCAAGTTGGTTAAAACGTGTTATATATTCAATAAGTGTTTGTCTGCCTTGTGAGAGCTCTAGTAGTTCCAAGTCTCGGGATTGTGCTTTATACCTGGTATCGAATACCTTCGCCATTTCAGTTACTAGAAGATCGAAATCATATAATGCTGGATGGTTATTTTCCAGTAACGGGTTCGCCCAGGTAGCTGCCACGCCAGATAAATGAGAAAGAAGGAAGGCTGCCTTGGTGACGGAATTTGGAAAAGCTTGGGGTCGACATCAAAAATGTAGTTTACACTGGCTCAAGAATGTGCGGTATTTCCTTGGATCACCTTGGAATCGTTCTGGGGCAGCAAGGGGAAAGGAAGTAGGAAGTAGTACAGGAGTGGGAGTTGTGGGCGGAGCGGGTGGAGATTGGGCTTGAGGAGCGTCTTCAATCTCGGCATCAGCCGGTAGAGGATGGCATGTGCTTTGAAAGGTATCGAGACGGTGGTGGATTGCCGTTGTTGCGGTGACCATATAGGTCCTAAGGGCCGCAACTGCCTGCATTAAAGCGGTCACAGGGTCCCCAGCGGAGGGATCCATAATCAGGATGACCAAAAATGGCTTCTCAGTCTGTTCTGATCTTGATGGTCGTGCCGATTATTGAATACCTCTGTCCCCAAGTACCACACAGACAGAATGACCAAATACTGTATGTGCAATCTTTGAGGCCACAGGTGTAGTGAGCCGTCAACTGGAACCTGGAAACGCCGGAAGAACCCCTTTGACCGCTGTAAGGCAATAGACGGTTATCACACTAATGCAATATGGACACAGTAATAAGGAATTGATTGAAGTAAGGCTTACCTAGATGAACTGTGGGCCAGGTTGTAATGCAATAGGGGCAATCAGCAGAGACAATGGGTCAGGTTTCAGAGAGGCTAGGCTGGTAATTCCACACCTGGGCAGGTTGACAACAAGAGTACAAAAGAGGAGTCCAAAAACACGTAATGGGGTCGAAACCAGTTCAAAGCACAAGATCCAAGCAAGGGATAGTTTGTTTGAGCAATCCGTGAAGAAGGTGCAGGGTTGAATACCTTTAGAACCAAGCAAGAAAGTTCCAGGGCAAAGGTAACAGATGAAGCCAGGAAGAAGTAGAGTATCCAAAAAACAGTCCGTGGTCGTAGAGCCAATGAATCCTTGATGAAAACAATAACGCCAAACAGTCCTTACGAGAAGCAGCTGAGAAGCGCTGCCAACATGGTTTCCGGCGCTTTTGAATGTTAGTTGTAGTCACATGATGCAAAAACGCGGCAGCGTGGAAAATCACGTGATGGCAAAGGATAAACGTGATTGACAGCAGTTCATCTCACTTGACGCGTGAATCGCCGTGTTCCTCGGCGGTGCTGTAAGGTATACGAAATTTTCCACGGGAGTTGCCAGGACAATGAAGGTCGGAAAAAACACCTGGAAAACCAGTCATCCTTCTCCAGTGTTGAACAGAAGGTCGTTTCCTTGTGCCCTGATGTGCAGTGAGAAATGTGCCAGGTAAATGTGGGCTGATCGTGGGTTGCCTAGTGGGTTGCCTAGTGGGTTGCCTAGTGGGTTACCTAGTGGGTTGCCTAGTAATGGGCACAGTGGGAGACGTGACAGTATAGTAGTGTTGTTCTGCAATAGTGAGTTTAGAATAAAGATCATCAAGATGTTTTTTCCTGATTTTTTTATTCTTGCCTGATAGGAAAATTATGTGACCACGAAGGGCCGCTTTGAATGCATCCCAATTATTGACAGTGGAGGTATCTTGATCTTGGTTTTCGTTAAAGTATTGTTGAATGAAAGTATTGATGGATTGAATAGATTTAGGATCATTTAAAAGAAAATTGTTAAGTTTCCATCTGGAAGAACCTTTGTTCATATCTGTAAGGGAGAAGGAAGTGATGACTGGAGCGTGGTCAGAAATAATGATATTGGATATCTTGGAGTCTATAATGGATCTAGATAGAGTCTTTGTAGCAAAAATATAATCAATACGTGACAATGGCCCTCATTACGACCCTGGCGGAATTCGCGGTGCTAAATGCACCGCGGAGCACGGCGGAAAGCCGCCGATAGCGCCATGGGGGTTGGCGGATTTACCACCCCATGCCGACCTTGGCGGAGCGGTAAATCCCCAATCCCCATTTTGCCCTTCCCCATTCCCATTCTTGCCCCATAGGGTATAATGGGAGTGGGGAAGGCGTTAATTACGCCACCGTAAAGTACGGTGGCGTAATTAACAACGAGGTCCCTTAGCGCCATGGATTTCTCCGCCCGGTAAAACCAGGCGGAAAAAGGCTCCATGGCGCTACGGGAACTCGTAGTAGGGCGGACGGATCCGCTGCGAATAACGCTGGCGGAAACCCACTCCGCCAGGGTCGTAATGAGGGCCAATGTGTTGTGTGGGGGAGAATGGAAGGTATAATCCAAATGTGAAGGATGAGATATCCTCCACGAATCAATTAGTCCTGTTTCTCCTAGACATTTTATAAAGGATTTGTGAGTTTTGTTGGGTTTAAATATGCAGCTGGATTTTCGATCCAAAAAAGGGTCAAGAACCTGATTGACATCGCCACACATTATCAAGTTGGTGAAGTCATTTTTCAAAATCATTTGTTTGATATTATTCCAAAAGGAGGGATCTGGTTGTGTAGGTCCGTAAATATTGAGAATAGATACTTGTGTCGTGTCAATTTGCAGTTTTGCCCAAACCCATCTGCCATTTGTATCTGCATCTTGGGCAAGGATTTTGTAGGGTTGTTTTTTACTAATAAGTATAGCAACACCATTTTTCTTGGATAAAGCTGGGCTAGCAACAACCTCCTTCACCCAAAGAGACTTGAGTTTCATTGTTTCTTTAAGGGATAAGTGTGTCTCTTGTAGACAAGCTACTGTTGGTTTAAATTTATTCAAGTGAGATAATACTTTACATCTTTTCATTGGATTCTTGCAACCCTTAATATTCCATGTTATGCATTTAAAGATCATTTAGCTGGAGGAGATTTGATATTCATACACCCTATAGCTATCATACAGAAATAAGCATATACCATTGTCATTCGATTGAAATTATGTTTACACCAATATTTGTACAGAAGGAAGGAACATTGGCGGTCAGGGAGGGGAGAGAGGGGTTTGATCACACCTTGAAAGGTAGTATACCATGACGAATGAATGATTTTAGAGATCAAACAGGACATGGGATAAGGAGTCAAAGGGAGATATATATAGGGGATAGGAAACGCCTACCGGGTCGCTAACTAGGAAAAAGCGACTACCTGTGGAAGATGGACCCAAAAGAGCGCCCACCCCACATAGTAAATATCAAAGTAATATCATAACATTAGGTAATTAGATACTTATGAGTATAAAAGGCAAGTGATGGAGATCCAGTTTCAAGTAGAGGCCGCCGCTGGAGAAGAGGTGTCCATATTTTCATTTTTGATGGATTGTATGAAGAGCCTTAAGTCAGCGGGATCATCAAAGACTGTAGAGCGTCCTTCGTATGTAACTTTAAAGGAGCAAGGATGGAATAAGCCATATCGGACATTAAGTTGTTTAAGAGCTGGCCGGAATGCCAGAAAGACTTTTCTTCTTTGCGCTGTACTTCTAGCAACATCCTGTGAGATATATAACTTACTACCATGCCAGATTAGAGATTTACGTTCTTTAACTGTGGAGATGATAAGTTGCAGTTGAGAGTATTCCAAAAGGTAAAATATTAGCATTCTTGGTGGCTGACGAGATGAGGGAGAAACTGAGGGTTGGCCAATCCTATGGGCTCGTTGTATATTTAAGGTAGTTTCCAAAGGCAAATGTAGAATGGCCAGTAAGAGTTTTTGTAGGAAGACAATGGGGTCTGTGCCCTCAGCTCCTTCAGGAAGGCCAGAGATGCGTAGGTTATTGCGCATACTTCGATTTTCCAAATCTTCATTATGCTTTTGAAGTTCTTTAATGGATTTCTCCATTTGTGCTACCTTAGGCGATAGATCTTCAAGCGCGCCAATTCTTTTCTCTGCCTCTTCTACTCTGTTGTTAACTCCCATCCACCTTTCGTCTAGTTGCTGTAATTTAATATTTGTGGTTTCCATGAAGGGTTTAAGTGCCCTGATTCCAGCAAGAAGGGTTTCAATAGTTGGGTCTGAGATTCCACTTGGAGGTGGTGAGTCACTTTTGGGTCTTTTCAGAGTACTTGAGGAGGCAGTAGCGTCTTTGATAGAGGAGCCATTTTTTTGGTTGGTTTTGCTGGTTGTCATATTTGTGCCGAAGTTGTTATGGCGTCTGATTCTTTGTAGAAGATCTTTATGCTGACTAGTAGTATATAATTATTACTTCCATATTATTCTTAGGCTTTACTCTGAGCTAGAGAGACCAAAAAGTGGAAAAAACCAAGAATAATAAGAACAAGTAGGCATGGTAGTGGTGTGAAATTTGAGGGGGTATTATAGTGTTCTGTCTGGCTTTAAAATGTAGCTTGTCAGCCCCATTAAATTCTTTAAATCTCCTAAATGAGGTTGAAGTTTTGTGTTGCTACTATTTTAGACAAAATCTTCCATCCTTTCAGTATTTCTGTTGTTCTGAAAGTTTCACTTTTTTTTATTTTTTTTGTAAACCTTTTCCTTCAAAGAGCTTTAATATAATATCATAAAGCGTTCGCTTTGAAACTGTTCCTTACTATTATGTCGTTTCTTATCCTTTCGGCAGCAGGTGGCGCTCTCGTATGAAAGTGCTAGGCCCAATCCGCGCCGTCAGCTGATGAGGGACGCCGCTCCTCTCCTCACGATGGGCGGCTCGCGTTCCGACGCACGTTCGTTACGGAAGTCTGTGAGAGGAGGAAGCAGCGTTTGGAGCCTTTCTGAACACCGTAGTGCGAGCGGGATGTCAGCGACGCATGGCGCGAAGATAAAGGTAAGTTTAGTAATATGATAAAACACCTAATGTAATATTAGTAAAATGTGAGGCGGAGCCGATCTCTTAGGCAGCCATCTTGCCTCGGCGCTTAGCCACGCCCCCAGCCGTGACTTTTATAATCTTGTGATAATGCCATTAATAAAGATAGTAAACATTGACGTTCGGTTATGGAGTCATCCTTCATTCCAGTTGGATTACTGTGACAATACATATATGAGGGGTGGACAGGGTCTGTGTCACACATTGGGGGAGATCCTTTCTTCCTCTTCTCCTACTCTTCACTAGAAGATACAGGGTGTCGCATTTCATCAGGAAAGTGGGTCTGGTATGGAGACCAGGCCTAACTAGAAAGCTTCTTAGGTCCTCAAGGGAAACCCAGTCTAAGCACAAGGACAGCAAGCCACACCCTAAGACATCCAACTGAAGATCTTTCAACTGGCAGGAAAAACTAGGGCACTGGTGACAAAGGCCTTCTGTTGGCCAGGTAAGGTGGGCCTTAGGTAGCCTTTTCACCAAATGAGACGGTGTGTCTGCTCTACCACTCTTTCTCAATCAGTCATAGATGTGGACGATAGCATCTTTATTGTTTGGACTGTTGATGATGTGAGGTAATGAATGGCCACCACACCAGGTAGGAGCCATGATTGTGGTAGGCATCAATGAAACCCTCTCTGGTCTTTCGCGTATCTCATTGGTGTGGACCCCGGGTGCTGTTTACATATTTAAACCTTCTTCAGACAGGGTTTCCTGGACAGTACCCCTTCCAGCTTGTAGGTATGCCTTGGCTTGGTAGTCCCCTTATATCTCAGAGGAAGGTTTGACAGTAGGATTGTGTCATATATTGAACAATCCCATTGGTGTGGTAGTTGTACTGATTGATTGAACAGAAGAGGATCCTTCAGATCTTCTGTGAAAAGGAATATTTCTCCTGTAAATGACCTAGATATGAGAAAAGATTATCTTAGACCTTTTGCTGACATTCTTTCACAACAGTATGCTAGGATGTAAAAACTTCCTCTCAGCTGAATTATTGTTTCAAGCACAGGGAAAATAAATCATACACATTATGCCCCTTGTTTTATAAGAGAATTGCTGGACAAAGTGGCCATTTATTGGAGCTAAGAGAAAAATGAGGATTTATATGAAATCCTCCTTAGGAGCCGCTGGTGTGCACATTATGGACCATGGTATTAAACATACCTTTCAGAATGTTTGCATTATTTGTGAACTGAAATGAGGGTATGTTTAGATGTCAAGGTGTAAAAGCAAAAGGAAATATCGAAGCTGAGTATCACAAAAGGAAATACACCAAATGTGGGTTTACAAAGATACACAGATCTTTATTCAAAGTAACAGAACAGTTTTCAAAGGAACAAAGTAACAGATAGCTATCTGTCCCTCAGTACATCACAGCAAATACAAGCCTGTTCGATGTGAGAAGTGGGTGGGACTGTACATCAGAATATTCACTCTTTTATACAGTTTTGTAACATGATGTTCAGCCCCTCTGTACGTTAATAATTCCCAATGTAGGGTTCGTGCCGAGTTCACCTCTGACTCGCCCAGCTATATGCATATGGATCACCTTCAGTTTACATGTTCAACAAATCACAATGGCACCAGTATATTCTCGGATCTAACATAAGCCTTAGTACATATTTTAATACAATGCAGTTCAACAAGTGTTCACGTTTAGTATTTACACAACAGTGTGCTTAATATATGCTTGTGGATCAGTTACGTTGGCGCAGGTAATCCTCAATCTATAGGTCAACGAAGTACAAGGTCTTATTACATGACCCTAACATTTGGCCTACGGGCAGTTTAGGCATTAACTTGCATACAGAGGTCAAGACGGCCATGTCACAAACAGAAGAACACTGTCTACCATTTTAGAACACAGAGTGACTTTGGAACGAGAATCAAAATGGCGGACAAACCTAAAATGGCGGCTTAATCGATCTAAGGTTAGAACCTTGCAACGCGGATTTCTTCGAAGAGCGACTGGGCATAGGCCAATATATACAATAAAGGAGACACGATATGATTTTCCGTTCAACAAGCCCTCCTTTTGGCCTAAGCCAAGTGCTATACTACTTCTTGTCACTTCACGAGTAACTCCACGTCTCAATGTCCATACATCCTGAATCATTATCAGAGATATCAATTGCCATAAAATCAGTTACTAAGATTTCTTTCAGCACATATTCGTTGAAGTTCTTATCTGGAACGTATACCTTGTGTCCTAAGGAACCCATCGCCTGTGCACAACATCCTCCTAGCATTGAACACATACCAGGGAGACATTTTATACAGCAGCAAAGAAACAACAGGATTCCCAAAATAATCAGCAAGACCGAAAGTAATTTCCATCCCGAAGATCGCAAGAAGTCCCAGAACCAAGCGCTAAGAACCCAGTTTCCCTCGGGAACATGCACTTCTGAACTTAGGACATGCAGATTCTGTATTGCCTTGAAGATAATTGGGGAGGAATCTGGCACGAAAACACAGCAAGCGGACCCCACTAATTTACATACCCCACCATGTTCAGCCAGGATGACATCTAGTGCCATCCGGTTCTGAAGTGCTACTAACCTTATTGCTTTCTGTTCTGGAGTCATATTATAGAGCATGTCAGTGGTCCGGTTGATGGTCCTCTCCAGTACTCTCGCTAGTCTCCTGATATCTTCAGAGTTCATTATTTGTCCCCAAAATGGCACAAAGGATTTAGTTACATCTCCCAGAACTTGTGCTGAAGTGTCACCATTCTCGTCTCGCCGTGGACAAGCCTTTGAAATCTCTACAGTACTTGCAATGAATACCTCAGGTAACAGGATCCCTAAATAACAAGTTTCCTGCCAATCCCTGGGTAACCATGGAAATGCTACATTACCGCAAACAAAGTAGACAGGTTCACCTACATACAAAGGTCTGTCCTCACCAGTCAAATTTGCAACATTGGCGCAAACTTTAAAATCACCCATTAACTGAGTACCATTCCTTTGTATGCAAAAAGAAACTGAATCGGGGCTATGGTTAACAGTGTAAGAAGGAGGCATGGCATCCTTATTGCCTATAGGAGCCATCTTGAAAGAGATCAAAGATTGAAAAGGACGGGCCAGTCTATCAGACGGCCTAATAGAAGCAACATTAAGCTTACTCCTATTTGCAAAAAGAGAGCATCCCAGGGGCGTCAGAACACATTTTCCGAACTCATTCAAGGTAGTCCCATCGAAGTTCCCGAGATGCTATCGTTCCATCGGCCAAAGAATAGTGCTCTAAGAGAAGCATAGCATGCAGTATTCAAAGGTAAAGGATGAATATACCAACCTAGCCCCTTATCCCCATGTTGCGGTAAATGTGAACAGACCCAGCAATTAGATTTGTTAAAAATGGCATGTGTAGCATTCATGATGAGTAGAAGTGTGTTGTTTTGATAATTCTATCTGTGCTGAGAGTTTCTAGGAGATAGAGTATGCAGATGCACGAAAGGAGTAGAAACAATAGGTACATTTTCAGTAGGCAACAAATTCTCAAACGGATGTACTTCTTCTAAATACCAGAAACCTAAAACAATGACTATTGTGAAACCAATTAACATTATCACAAGACAGCACTACGTTTTCGGGGCCCACACAGTGGATCGTCCATTCTCGCAGCTGGTCACATGTTCTCTTATCAGTCCTGTACGAGCGGAAGCGGTTGCAGGCATTGTAGTCTTCAAACGAAAGCACCTGTGTTATTTGCCGGCGACCTCCATGCCGAGTGTTTTCTTAGTCCTTCCACAAACCCTAGCCAACAGAATCCCCTTCTATGCAAATGATCTGGCCTAAAAGGACAAGCCCTTTGATGATTTCCTTCGATAGCACAGCCGAACCGTGCAGTAAGTCTATTTCCTCGGACACAGATCGTACCTTGTGCTTCGTGATCTGTGAACAATGTGTCGTCACTTCCCGTTGGAAGCGACGAATCCAAAGCAGGATCGGATGCAAGATCCGGGACAAATTCCAAAGACGAAACTGTTGAAGAATGTGGAGACAAAATGGCTGTTTCCCCAGGCCTCAAAGGCTTAGGGAGAGTCTCCGATGCACTCTCGATGCTGATTGCTGCTTCGTGATCCTTGGTTACAGCATTGGTGAGGGGTTCTGTATCTTCTGTATCGTGTGGCACTGGGTGTGGAATCCTCTTGGTGTGTGTCGTGTGGATCCAGTGTTTCCGGCCTGATACCTGCACCGAAGTCTGTGTGAGCAGCAGGACTTGGAAGGGGCCCCACCAACGAGGTGCGAGGCAAGAAGATCACTCAAACGATTTCACGAGGATCCACTCCCCCGGTCGTATGCTGTGACCGGGGCCCTCGTACCATACAGGTAAAGCCTCTCGCACCTGGTGATAAATCAAATACAGATTTTTAGTTAACTGGCCATAGTAATCAGAGAGAAGTAAATTTTCGACATCTCGTAAAGAGCAAGACTTTGGAACATTCCACATATTAGCTGGCCTCCCCATAACCACCTCAAAGGGAGAGAGCCCAGTCTTAGTTTGAGGGGTTGTTCGCATAGATAATAACACGATCGGTAAGGCGTCCGGCCATTTTAGTTTGGTGCCGGCACACGTCTTAGCGAGCTTGCTCTTAATGATGCCGTTGTGTCTTTCCACTAGTCCATCACTCAGAGCGTGTCTAGCCGAATGGAACCATTTATCGATCTGTAATCCTGCGCATATCTGCAGAATTACAGCAGTGATAAAATGTGGACCATTGTCCAACCAGATGATTCTCGGTAACCCAAACCTTGGAAAATATTCCTTTAACATAGTCTTTGCCGTGGTCATAGCTGTGGCATCTTTGACAGGATAAGCCTCAACCCATTTGCTGAAAGCACAGATTACTATTAGTACATATTTAAAACTGTTACAAAGTTCCATCTCAATAAAATCAAAATGAATAACCTCAAAGGGAACAGAAGGTGGACCAAAACTACCCCTAGGAGTTGATGTGCCCTTTCCCACATTATGCTGCAAACAAATCATGCATCCCTGAATAAAGCGTTCAGCTACTTTAGGGATTTTGTCATTTACCCATACTTTTTGCAATATTTCAGCAATTTTACGAGCACATATGTGTGTGGGACCATGAGCCATAACAACCATCATCATAATGTATGCGTCAGGCAGTAACCATTTTCTTCAATTTTGTCCACCCATCATCATTCAGTTTCCCCAAGCCCTCAGCCCATTTCTTAGACTCTTCTAATGTGGCATCGGCTTGGATATCCCTTACGGATCAATACCCTCATCCAAAGTATAAGCATTTGTGGCTTCCCTTGAAGTATACATTTCTGAAGAGATCAGTGGCAGTCTGTTTGGCTATCTGGTCAGCAAAAGCATTCCCTTTTCCTACATGAATTACAATTTTCTGATGCGCTGCGCATTTTATGATAGCTAGCTGAGTAGGGAGTGCAAGCGCTGAGAGTAGCCGTACTATCAAGGAGCCATGTTGGATTTTAGTGCCATGTGAGGTCAAGAAACCTCTCTCTGTCCAAAGTCTACCGAAGTTGTGAACCACCCCAAAGGTGTACTGACTGTCAGTATATACGTTTACTGTAAGCCCTTCGGAAAGTTCACAAGCTCAGGTCAATGCTATAATCTCTGCGGCCTGCGCAGAGTTATGCGTGATTCTCTTGGTTTCCACAATCGTGCTCAATGTAGTGATTGCATAAGCAGCTGTGGATGTACCATCCGGAAGTTTGAAGCAGGAGCCATCACAAAACAGCCCCCCTTGTGGATTGTTCAAAGGAGTATCTTTCAGATCGATTCTACCCTTTGTTTCTTGTTCGGTAGTGTAAAGGCAGTCATGTGACTCTTTGTCACTGCAAACAGTACCTTGCGGGAAAGGTAAAAGTTCAGCCAGATTAAGAACACAACACCTCTTAATTTGTATGTGCGGTGCAAACAAGATCAATTCATATCTCGTTAATCGTGCAGAGGTGAGGTGTTGCATTTGAGTTTTGTTCAGTAGAACATCTACAGAGTGAGGTACCATCAGGGTTAAGGCATGGCCTAGGACCATTCCCTCGCTCTGTTTTACAGATGCAGCAGCAGCAGCGACAGCTCACAAACATCTTGGCAAAGTGCATGCTACAGGATCGAGGGCGGAAGAAAAGTAGCCGCGCAGCCTATTCTTCCCTCCATGTTCCTGCATTAATACAGCCAAAGCACATCCATCACATTCATGCACATACAACACAAAGGCCTTTTCATAGTTTGGTGTGCCCAAAACTGGTGCCAAGCACAATGCAGTCTTGAGCAAATCAAATGCATGCTGATGTACCAAGTTCCACGGTAATGGCGAAGAAATTCCCTTCTTCGTCAAAGCCAACATTTGTTTAATCACTAGTGAGAAGTTGGTGATCCACTGCCTACAGTAAGAAGCCATTCCTATCAAGGCTCTAACTTCCTTCTGCGTATTTCGGACAGACATGCTAGAAATATGTTTTATCCGTTCAGGCATCAACCTTCTCCCCTCCTTTGACAGGAGATAGCCTAAATAGGTGACCTCCTGACAACAGTATTGAAATTTTTTAAACAAAGCTTTATGTCCATGTTTAGCCAAGTGAATAAGCAACACCACAGTGCCCTCCTTACAAGCGCTCTCTGAGTCAGCAGCTAAAAGCAAGTCATCAACACATTGAAGTAGTGTACAAGTAGAGGGCAACTCAAGGGTATCGAGCTGCTCTTTTAAAGCCCTACTATAACTGCTCAGACTTTCCGTGTAACCTTGCGGTGCATGAGTGAAGGTAAACGAACGTCCCCTGGTGGTGAACGCAAACAGGTATCAACTGTCTGTTGTGTATTGGAATACTAAAGAAAGCGTTCTTTAGATCCACAACACTAAAATGAGTAGCTAAAGCCGGAATCATAGTTATTATTGTCGTCACATCAGGCACAATTGGAAATTGTGGAGCAACAATCTTATTGATAGCACGTAAATCAATCATGAAACAAAAAAGTATTGCATTATTGCCTTTTTTGTACACGGGTAAAATCAGACTATTGCACAAACTACCTCAATCACCCCTTGATGCACAAAATCGGAGACAATGCATTTCAAAGCTTGCTCACCATCAACCGAACTCTTATACTGTGGAATACGTGGCAGCTTTACTCCACACTGACATCATAATCGTCTATTGCCCACAAACACTTTGGAACATCACTGAATTCCGGCGGCAAATGTCTGGTCAAGAATTGAGAGACAAAAAGAACAATGAATGACCACATTTAATTCCTTCAACAGATTCAACTCCAACAAATTCTCCCCACAATTCGTAGTCAAAAGGAATGGACAGTGGTCCGTAAATGGACCCAAAGTAAAAGGTACCGGCGAACAACTGGTGTGCCAGAAAACCCTACAGAAACATTGGTTTGCCCTGAGAGTGGAATGTTCGGAACCCGTGAATGATCAATGGATCACTTCTGTGCCCCTGTATCTATCAAGAATAGATGTTTCCTATTTCCCACTAACATCTTAACGTAGGGACCTTTCTGATTAACGGGAATAGGCGTTGGTTCCAAACCTTGCTTCGGGCAATCCTAACGAAACAGAATGTCGTCAAAAGGAAGTTCTTCAGAGAGGTAAGCAGCAGAAGGATAATCAAAAATGTTTCTATTATCCACACTCGATGACTGATTGTCCTGCGAAAAAGGTTGCTGTGAATCCTGTGAAAACTGACCTCTACCAGGACCCCCTACACCTGGGCGATCTCTGGATACCCTACCCATATTTTCAAATGTGTTATTTGACCTCTGCTGGAGGATCGGGCATTGTGCATGCCAATGACCCTCTTGTCTACCATAAGCACACTGGTCAATGTTTACAGGACCCAAGGGCGCATTTCCTTGTGGAACGTACTGACCTCTAAATTGCGAATTACCCCCTCTAGGGCCTCTAACAATTTGCTGTAATAATACTTTTGTCTTTAAGTCTCCTTTTCTCTTCTCGACTCTTTCTTTTTCATTATTGACACGATTCTCGTAGTACTGAGCCATGTGCAATACTTCTGACTGAGACTTCGCTTGCCAAGCACTCTCAGAGGACATAATTTGCGACTGGATGTCAGGCAGCAATCCACGCACAAATTTGTCCACGAGTAATCTTTTCCCAGATTATGTGCCCAAATCTTGTCCACTGAAATCTGAAAATACCTGTTCGAACCGATTGAAGAACTCGGTAGCACCCTCCGACTTCCCTTGGACACAGGCAGTAAGCTTGTCCCAAATAATTCTCTTTTCGGGAATTATAGTTTTCAATTTTTTAACTATCCTATCAGGCAAAGTTAGTATTACCTGAGGCGGTCTTTCGCCAGCTGGGCTTTCTCCATCGAGTCTAATCATGTTAGTCCATGTATCTCCAAACCCTGTTACATCATTTACAGTTCTAATCTGTTTCCACAAGTCGACAGGCAGGAGTACGGGAAATAACAAATCGATGTCACTTAAGGTGAATACCGACGATTGCAAAACAGACTCTATTTCTTTGTAGAACCTTGTCGGATTCTTCCTAATGTCGGGAATAGATTTTTTAATGGTGTTCACTTCCTGTCTTGAGAACAGGACGTGAACAAACTGTGACACATAATGGGCAGGAATTTCATAGGCTTGCGCACCCATTCCGACATCCGCTGGAACCTCGACATTTGGGACAAGTGTCAGAGGGACCTCTCTCTTAGGCAACTGAGAAGTAGGCAACTCCGAATGCTTACTAAGCAACAGAGCCGAATTGTGCGCTAAAGCAGCTGAAGAAGTGTCAACCGAAAAATCTCTCTTATAAATACTTAATAACTCTGCGGGACAACAAACCTGTCTTTTTACACACTCATTCTGTAGGTACTCTACCATTACCTGTATCACTTTCCTCTGCATTTCTGGCGTATACTGACTATACGTGTCATATACTTCAACAGGAGTTATCGAATCTAATCTAATCTAATCGCATCTTTCGTGCAAATTCGCGTTTCGTCAGTTACCGATTTACGACAAGGAAGGAACCGTTTCTGCACGAACATAACATCCAAACTATCACCATCTTCATCATCATACCGTAACCTTTAAAGCTCCCTTCTATACTCAAGAATCCTCTCAACATGCTCTTGTACCTTCTCCACAGTATCTCTAGAAAACGCTAAAATATTCAGATCCCTCAACCCTTGTGGGAGACCTGTATTATTTAGCCTGTTGCACATTACACATAAATGAATTCCTAATCCTTCAATGAAAACGTTTTTCTCAGGAAGATTGTCTATATTAGAAAGTGTGGCAAAAACACTAGCTTGTTCATCCTTCTCCATACAATGCCTAGCGCACGCAGTTAACTCACGTTTCTTCTCTGGAGAGACAGTATTATGAGTAACAACCCTCGATCCCGCTCCCCGATCTACTACAAGCGGTGTCAAACCACTTGGAAGAGGGAGAGTAGGCAAATTTTGAACATCAAGGAATGGAGGTACTATTACTGGCACAACAGGCAAAGGTGGAGGAACAGGTGGAGGAGCAACGACAAGAGGAGGAACAACAACTGGAGGAAAAGGAACAGCAGGAGGAACAATAGGAGGAACGATAGGTGGAGCAGGAGGAATTAAGGGAGGAGGAATAACAGCAGGGAGAGAAACATACAGAGGTGGCGCAGTGGCACCAGGCCTTCGTTCATTTAACAATTTATCGATAAATTCATCAGAAACATGAAAGTCTTTAGAAGGATAGATTTTCTGGATACCAAGTGAGAAAGCCCTTTCCATATTCCTGACTGACTCAGACTGTTTATTTTGGTCATACAACAATGCTTTTTCGGCATTTGTCATATAACGGCGCGCATGCTTTTCTCTACTTTTAAGCTGCTGCAAAGCTTCTTTCTTCCAATTCTGTAATACGTCAAATCCTGCAGGTCTAGCCTTTTTCTTCAATAATATAGATTCTAAGTATTCAATACGAGGGATTTCACAATTACCATTGATTGTCTACTGAAGTTCGGAAGCATGTCTATTTTGTCTGTGCCAAATATCAGTAAATACTATACTATCAATGCCGTGCTTACAGTACATAGTACATGCCGGCGACCCCTCGATTGGTGCCGGTCGGCCAAATTCCTAAGATTGTCTGTCCTTGCGGAATAATGCCCTGAAGCAGGCAGACAATTTCCCAGGCATATCAGATTCCTGGTGTTACCTGGTCAATAATTGTAGTTGCAAGAACAATACGCCAAAACAAATTATCAGTATACTTAAGAATCGGGTCACAACTCACCTGATCAATCCTAAGGAGGTCCGATCGGATTTCAAAATTTTCTAACAAAGGTTACCTTGTGTTTGATGATTTCGGCAAATCTGCCCGCCTCGATATATGGACCCTCGTCAAGATGCTGACTCGGACCACGTGCTCACCGTCCAGGGATCGGGCCATGCAGCGCTGCTGAGGTGTCGCTTCTCATCCAAGAAAGGGGCCCCCTTTTACACCGTCCGATCCCGGTCCGATAGCCGTGTCAACCTTCAACGAGCTGGCATCAATCTTGAGGGTCCCTATTTGGGCACCATCTGTGAAAGCAAAAGGAAATATCGAGGCTGAGTACCACAAAAGGAAATACTCCAAACGCGGGTTTACAAAGATACACAGATCTTTATTCAAAGTAACTGAACAATTTTCAAAGGAACAAGGTAACAGATAGCTATCTGGCCCTCAGTACATCACAGCGAATACCAGCCTGTTCGATGTGAGAAGTGAGAGGGACTGTACATCAGAATATTCGCTCTTTTGTACAGTTTTGTAACATGATGTTCAGCCCCTCTGTACGTTAATAATTCCCAATCTAGGGTTCGTGCCGAGTTCACCTCTGATTCGCCCAGCTATATGCATACGGATCACCTTCAGTTTACTTGTTCAACAAATCACAATGGCAACAGTATATTCTCGGATCTAACATAAGTCTTAGTACATATTTTAATACAATGCAGTTCAACAAGTGTTCACATTTAGTATTTACACAACATTGTGCTTAATATATGCTCGCGGATCAGTTACGTTGGCACAGGTAATCCTCAATCTATAGGTCAACGAAGCACAATGTCTTATTACATGACCCTAACATTTGGCCTACGGGCAGTTTAGGCATTAACTTGCATACAGAGGTCAAGACGGCCATGTCACAAACAGAAGAACACTGTCCACCATTTTAGAACACAGGGTGTCTTTGGAACGAGAATCAAAATGGCAGACAAACCTAAAATGGTGGCTTAATCGATCTAAGGTCAGAACCTTGCGCGGATTCTTCGCAGAGCAACTGGGCTTAGGCCAATATATACAATATGATTTTCCGTTCAACAGAGGTCTGAAAAGCCACCAATGATCCACTGGGATTACTGTATGTCAGTTCAGAATGGATGCATTTACCAAAACACCTGCGCAGATTAGAAGGTGTCAGGCTTGGAAAGTTTTAGAGCTTGGAATGCGAAACTCAACCAAGGATGTGCATTTCAAGAGTAAGAGTGAATAACAGAATGAGGGAGGAATAACAGAATGAGGGAGGAATTAAGTAGAAATAGCCCTGTATTGCTGAGCGTTGGAGAGAGGAAGACTTCAGAGTTCCTGTTGCTGGAGTAAATAAGCGGGCCATGAACAGCTTACTTACAGGGACTTTTACCTAATGCCCCCGACGCTCGGGTTATATTGCTTAGATAGTACTCGTGGACTCAATGTTACTTAACATATACCACGTACTGCACGTTTTTAATAATTCATTCAGCCTGACACACACCACGCCCCAGATTTGTATCAGCACTATATGAACCTTCTCCAAATCTGAATTTAGACAACAACTCCGGAAATCATTAGACTTAATGGTGCCATAGCTCCCTTCAAACTGAACTAGGACTGGCATGTACATTGAATCCAACTGCAGAAAGAGTGTAAGTATAAGTTTTGGGGATTCGATATTGCCCTCTTACTTACAAATTCTGCATACTCTCTATTTGAGCAAGATCTTAGATAGAGCTCCCTGAAATGCCAACACTGGGTGTTGGTTAGTCCGAAGTCGCAATAAAAAGTTGTGAACGTATATACCCGGGCCCTTCAGCAGATAAGACTGAGTTCTTACGTACCTATATACTATATTAGTTATATTTTTGGAATTATGCAGTGATTGTAAATGTTTATAATTGAGTATCTAATCCCAATGTTGAATCTTGTTCCTGTATATTTTCTTCAGTATTTCAAACTTTGTGCCCCTGGAAAAGTCTGGGTACCACCCAATGGTGGAAAAACTATGCTTGTTCAACCTGATGAAAGCATCTTCATGAACCTGAGCAGGTGATAGCCTTTCATAAAGCTGACCCATTAACTTAAGCAATGGACAGACAAGGGTGGGTTGCATCTTGATGTAAAGAGTACCTCTGCGTATAAAGGCCTGACTTTGGAGGGACACCAGGCCAAGTTCAAGACGAAGATAGGCCATAGGTGTCACAGGAGAAAGACTTGAGAGTGTTCTCCAAAAACGGCTTTCCTCCACATGCAACCATGTCAAATCAGCCGGGGCTAGAGCTTCAAACCCATACAGTATGACGTTTACACAACTCTGCCTGCAGAGTTTTATTATTCCTTCAACAGAGTAACCAGCAGTCAGTTTGGCAAATTTGTTTATGGCAAATGTGAGTTGCCGTGCCTTGACTTTCTTCCTATCGATAATGGCCCTATGATCACCATCAGCCTGGAGGGTAGGGATAACTAGCGACAGTCAATGGTTTGGGAATCCACAACTATCTGGGCTCTGCTTAACCCACAACCTGACACCCTGATCATTTTGGTCTTGCTCTTATTGTCAGGTCGTTCAGTTTTGTGTATTCTATGAGGTCCATACATTAGTTTCTGACCTCTCATAGTGCGGTCAAGTAAGATAAGGTTGTTGGCATACAATAGGCTAGCAACATGTCCAGAACCCATTTTGATAGGGCAACCCTCTACTGCCAAAGGTCAAGGAGGTAAGTCGGACAAATAGTCATTGAATCGCGGGGGGACCAGTACACATCCTTGTGTGACCTCCCCTATTGAACTCTATTGACACCGACAAAGATCCTAGGTTATCCAATATTATCTCCATGCTGCTGCTAGAATGTAAGCGTATCATAAAAGTCAGCCGCCATTCTGGGCAACCATAAGCACGTAGCTTCTGCCATGGACGCATACGATTATCAGTATCAAACACAGCACTGAAGTCCACCTATATCAGATACACAGCGGGATTGCATAAAATTGCAGCTTCACTTAACAATGTATCCATTATTCTGATGTTGTGCGTGGTAGCCGAGACTGGGAGAAAGCCTGTTTGTGTAGGGTGTAATATGTTATTGTCCTCTGCCCAATTCTGCAAAGTTTGCAGAACGAAGCTGGCGAACAGCTTGCCAGGGACGTCCAGTACAGACAGTAATCTATAATTCTCTGGACTTTGTCCATCACCTTTTTTATAAATTGGCAGCAGGATAGCCCACTGCCAAGCAAGGAGGACCTTTCTTTCTATGCAAACTTTATCAAACAATATTTTTAACACTGTGGCCCATGCCCAGGGATCGGCTTTCAATACAGCATTTGATAGATCATTTGGTCCTGGTGCCCGGAATCCTTTCGGACCCAATATTGCCACATGGATCTCCCCTACACTGGAGAACACCAGCACACGAAAACAGATCTCTGCAACAAGTGCTTAACTCACTGAGCTATCTTCTTTGCCATGGTGGACCTCAAACTTATCAATTTTCATTTCTACTTCGATTTTTGCATTTTATTAATTTATTACCCAAAGAGAGATGTCATTACCACAAAGGTTCAGATGATCTGATCTGAACTTGGTTGCAATAGCTCGTCAGCACACTATCCTCTATCATTATGTGTTTAAGTCTTTAAAAAAAGTCTAACAACTTCTTTGCCAGGTAGCCAGATGCGGGCCCCTTGCACAATGCAACAAATCAATGTATGTAGACGGATAGATCACACTTGTCCTGCCTGTTATCAGTCTCCTTTTGTGTCAGCTATCACCTTAGCTAGACGCTGATTGAGATTTATGAGGTGCTAATGGTTCTAGGGTGTGGATGCCAGCCCTGCACCAAAAATGAACTGCAAAAGGTGTGCTTCAAAGCGCACAATCACAGAGAAGTAAGCATGTCAGTGTTTTTTTGTTTTTCTTAAATGATTGCCAACAGAGAGCGGCAGGGACAAAGGCGAGATTGCCTCCTATTTATGCCTATTCTAATTTGTATAGCTCCTTCTGCAACAGCTCAACACACACATACTTGACAGGGAAAATAATCTCAATGAAAGCCTTCATACACCAAAACATATTTATTGTGCATTAGGTCAACACAATTTCTATTACTATTTCTGTTGTATCTGGGGACGTGGCCTATCTGTCGCCTGGTTTTGTTTTCCCTTGGAGACACAGGTTTCAGGGAGGCTACCACAGCCAATAACAACTGCGAATCAAATGCGCCATGGCTTAGAAGTAGTCCGGTATCTACCTGAGATAGCATTTCCTGGCCTATGTGCGGTAAGAGGCGATATGCAAACAGTTAGAAGACCACAGCATGATACAGCTCTTACAGCATGCTGTGTGAAAACTATACTCAGTTGCTTTCAGACATGTTGCCCTCTCAGGCTATACATCCGTGCTTTCAGAAACCATACACCTATTTATGGACCCCGTGGATCTAGGAGCCCTCTCACAGTGTGCCTTACAGATTCAAGGGCTATGGGGGCGAAGGGATGTTGTGTGATGAATCCTGAGGAGTCCTCACAGAATCCCTGCCAAAGGTTCCCTCCTAGGTGGTCAGGAGAAGGCAGCTGCTTCCTGATCCTAACCCTGGGGGTGGTATTAGCCGGGTGACTCACCTAGAGGAAAAGGTCACCAAGGGAATGGGATGACTCCATTAGGAGAGACACAGTACTTCTCCTCTTCAGAGGGTGATATTTCTATAATACTGGAATACGTAATGGCTTGTTGCCAGAATAAGGCTTCCCACCCTAAAATTACCCCCATTTTTAGTAGTGAAAACCTTTATGTTCGACATGGGAATAATATATATAAGAATCAAAGCCCTAATACACTGGCTTCTGATAATTATGATTCCCTATTAGGTTTGGACTGTCAACTATTAAATCCTCTAAAATCCTTCCATAAAGGTGTATTCTATAAACAGAGTGAATTGAATTAGGCTAGACTTGAAACCTTTGTTATGAAGAAGAACCAGAACCTTCAAGTCCCAAAATGCTTTCAGTACTGGGACGAGGAAGAGGGGCTCAGAGGTACAGAACTGCAGTGTGCAGTCTAGTGGTTCTAATGACCCACACCTGAGAGGGACTTCTTAATATGTAAGGCCCCTTCAGGTGCAGGTCATTAGAAGAAGTGACCAGCAGCAGTGGCCAGCAGCAGAGACAGAGAAACGAAGACACCAGAACCGCCGCTGTCTTTGAAGTGGGTTGCGGTATTGAGAGGGTCTTTGAAGTTGGAAACCTGAATGAAGTGCATAGTTCATGCAGCGAGAAGCGGTGCTTTGACAAGTTGTCCTGTGCAAGAGAGAAGCGTTTCTTATTTTGTGCCCTCTTACGCTGGATAGCGAACACCGGAGTGCACATGGAGCAAGGCAGGCTCCTTTCCCTGAAAGGAATACAACAGAAGCTGTCAGAAGTTCAGGAACCGACAGAAGAAGCAGAAGTTGCAGAAGAAGCGGATTGAGCAGATGCATGGAGAGAGGCCGTTGGGTTGGCCTTTGCTATGTAACTCCAGAACGCTCCGTAGTCTGCTTACAAGCATTTTGAGTACCAAACTAATGAAAGAAAGGAATGTTGTTGTTATACTCCTTTTGAAATAAAGCGAGAGAAGAACCAAAGCAAACATGGTGCAATATTGAACCAAGATAGTGACCCTCATTGTCAAAGTAAAGAGGGGGCAATACTTAAGAAAGAATGTAACCATCATTGCCAAAGTGAAGAGGGGGCAATATTTAAGAAAGACTATAACCATCATTGCCAAAGTAAAGAGAGGACAATATTGCAGAAGGATTGTATCCATCATTGCTAAATTAAAGAGGAGGCACTCTTTGAGCAAGATGACAACTAGCATTGCCTAAGCCAATGAAGGGCAATCATAACAACAAAACATTGCCAACATTTAACTAGTGGGGAAGTATAAAAAATAAAGGTGGTAGGAAAGAAGCCTTCCTTATAGAAAATATTAAGGAGTAGAGGAACATAACCTGCATTGAATGTGGAATACAAACCAATGGAATAAACAGCACCAATATGTATTGTATCCTCTCAGAAGACGTTGTGAATTTCAATGTTGTTGAAAGTCAAAGAAGTTTCTAAAGTTTGAAGCAAGCCTCAATACAGAGTACTTGTAGTAGTGTTAGGAGTTTTTATCCTGGCAGGTGAGTATACCAAGATAGGGAGTGTTAGTGATAGGACTGGCAGGTTGGTGGACCAGGAAGAAGAAGTTGAAGTACTGCATTGTGGTAGACAGAAAGTGGCAATCCCACTACTGTGTTATAATGAACTGTGGTAAAACCATCCTGAAAAAAACATTGTTGTTGATGAAGAATTGTAGAAATATTTGTTTTTTATCCAAAAAAATAGGTTATATTGAAAAAGTATGAAGACAAAGTCTTTCTGGTTTTGTTGAACCTTTGTACAATCATTTTGAAGAGTGATAAATCATGTTCAATCATAAAACAATTCAAATGTCAAGTGAAAGACTTTTTGAATGAGAAGAACTTTGTGTTGTATTCAGAACAGAGCCTGGCTACAGAAAATAACTTTCTTATTTGGAACTTTGATTTGGAAAAAAATTGCTTTGAACCTGGGGAAGGGGATCCGACCCTGGTTACAAAGATATATTGTTGCAAAGGTTATGCTTGAATACAAATATTATTTTGTTGAACTTGAATGGCCATATGATACCTGTATGAGTTTGTTGTAGGCATAAGTGTGAGGGACAGATTTCTTTTATTAGAGTGTTTTCCTTTACTCTTAGTTTTATAGGCAGGGAAATCCACGTTATATTAGAGAAAGTGAGGAGTTTATCACACCCTTAATATGTAATAAAATGGCTACTTGTGAAAAACCTTTATCTACTTGTTTGTCTCGCATTTCTGACCCCTCACAACTGCCACACAAGACGTACTTTCCACTAAAGTGAGGACCTGCCAATGCCCTCCTAAGGCTCCCCCCCAATGTGCTGACCGCATTTCTTCCTCAGACAAGCAGTTTTTTAAATCAATGACATGTTATTTTGGGCACTCTAAACTAACCTGGCGCTTAAGTAATCAGGAGTTTCAATGCTCAGCTAAATGGTACTCATTTTATCTGCAAAGGTTAAAAGACTGAGTCGACCCTGATGGGGTCCAGAAACAGTCTCCTGCAGGTTACACAGCTCAGCACTCCATTTCCTTTTGCTTTAACTCTGTTTATATTTTTTGGACTCTGTACAGGTTATTACAAATCCAACATAATGTAAAAGGTGAACTGTTACTGGCCATCCCCTGTATCCTGCTGGATAAAAGCTGATATTTGAGATAGATGGCAGCAGGGCCCCTCAGACAAGAGCTACCATTTGCAGAACAATCTGGCCTTGGGGCAATGGAGGCCACATTAGTCCTAGAAGTGATAGGACGATATTATCCGACAGCAGCACAGCAGCAGGCGGCTACATTTTCTCATCATATTCCACATAATTGCACTTTTAGACATAGAAATATGCAGAGATTTGTCAAGAATAACACTGTGCTGATCGGGTACTGAAGGTAGGATTTAAATCTAGGTGGCTGTGTGCTAAGCTCAGTAATGTGAACACTAGGCCACACATCCAAATTGGTTGTTGCTGGAACTTGGCCGCAAATGCCAGAAGTGCTATACAAATAATAACCTATAAAACATGATATCAGGAACCCCCATCCCGTGAGGCCACCCTACCCTGCGAGACCCGGGCCTGTTTGCCCCTCTGACTGCACCCCCCCTTGTGACGGCTCTGCATGGATGATGAATGTACGTACCTCCTTCCCCAATTTGATGACCATTCGTCTCCTTGCCTCAAGTCTTGAGGAGGAGCAACTCAGGCTCCTAGCTGCTGAGGCAGCCAAACAGTAACAGTGGTTACGACCTGCTACACCATGCACTGAGGGAGGGCAGAGGCAGAGCAGCTGCCTGAGGCAAGCTGCATCAGTGTGCCGCCAACACAGGAGGAGGGGAAGCATCCGATCTGAGGCAGCCAGGAATCAGGATGGAAGACAGGGCCTGCTGCCTCTCAAATCATGGGCAATCTGCTGCTTGGTCTTCAGGCTTGTGCAGTTGTGCTCCCTCGCTTTTGCACCCACGGCCGCACATAGCAGTCAGGGCAGGCAGAGAACAGTAAAATCATTATTGGCTCACTGCAAGGACGGGCGGAGCAAACAAACAACAATAGCACTTCCAAGTCAATCATCCTTACTGTTTTTTAGTTTGGGCTACCCCCCCAAAACACTTCCTCATCTGAACTATTTTATTTTGCTTTAATCAAGCCTTAACATCAAACTATGCACTCGTAGCACCTGCCATTGTCTTCTCACAGCAGTCTTCTGAGATTTAATGACTTAATTGGAGTAAAACATGTGCTACTGGTGTAATAAAAATGTCTCAACCAGGTCTGCCTTCAGCCAGACCATTTATAAACACTATGCATTTCCTTCACTGAAGTTCTGTTAAAAGCAAGCATTGATAAAGCCAATATTTTTGTCTTGTGTATGAGTATTAGGCATTTGTAAATATACTGTTGGCTGGATTGGTTGTACCAGTCTGCTGGAAGGACCTGTGTGGGTATCGAACTGTACTTTCTTGTAAACATATAGTATTGCTCTGAATACGTGAAAAAAAATCTAATTGATTCAGTTAATTGTGAAATGAGTATATTTATTGTTCAATTTTCATCTTTGTTAGGCCAATCGCAAACATTCTGTTGTCCAATGCATTTCGGTCTATCCCAGACCTTCTTCAGGGACTAATCGTGATAAAGAAGATAAAAAATAAATAAATAAGTAACTGGAGTGTTCATAAATATATTCATTCAGAAATACACTTTGTATTATGTATTTCATTCAAGGTCTGCAATACTATAAACATTGAAATATGTACCTGTATAAATGTTGCTGAAAGACTTTGTCCTTGTTCATATTTTCCTATGGAAACATTTTCCACTTCCATACTCGAGCGTGCTTGTTTAAATTTGCTGATTAATGGCACCTATGTATCTTGAATGTCCCTTCATGTTGTTGCAATCTAGATAATCAATATTTATTTAGAATCTGGAATGCATTTGGTTTAAGTTAAGCTTCCAACCGTTAGGGATTCTCCTCCCCAAAGGGGAGTCTTACCTGTTGAGAAACAATGATGCAGCAACAGGGCACCTCGCTCGCGTAGATACGCGTTGCTGGTTGCCCCGGCTGCTTTTATATTGAAAAAATTGCACCATTTTGAGGTGGTGTAAATGCGTTTACAACGATCTATGTCTATTATTGATGTTGTTATATTGCAGGCATTTGTAGGCACTGCACTTAGACACCCAGGTACCCACACCATTTTTACCTGCTTCCATCAATAATCAGTTAATACAACTGTGGCCCAGCCGGGCAAGTGCCTTCCTATGCCTACGCAAGAGCCCAAACGGTTGGTACTGCTGATTTATATTTTCCTAGTCCCTGAATGTCATCCCTGCTCTGGCGCTAGCATTGTGCAGCATGTGTTCTATCAGCAAACTGATTGGTTGCCATGTGATAGGGGCTGCACAATCTGGCGGAGCAATGGTTCATCTCATTAGTTTGGGCTATTAGAAGGCAGAGCCACCTACAAGCCAAAACTATTGCATTAGAGTACAGATAGGGAGAAATGGCGTATGAGGAGGGACACAAAACTTGAAAGAGTTGTTTGGTTATTTTCCTCTTTGTTGACTGCCCATGGGTATGATAATCCCTATGGCCGTTCCAACCCACTTCCTGCCCGTCTCTACCCAAAACACCTGCTCATGGGAACTCCTTCAGCTTGCTAAAATCAAGCCTTACCATCAAACTGTGCTCTCAAAGTGACTGCCAGCATTTTTTCAAAGCATTCTTCTGAGAGTTAATAACTGAAATGCAGTTTTAAACATGGTACTGGTGTAATAAAAATGTCAACCAGGTCTGCCTTCAGCCACTCGATTTATAAGCACTATGCATGTGCTTCACTGAAGTCCTGTTAGAAACAAGTACTGACAAAGCCAACAGCTTTGGCTTGTGTGTATCTATTAGACATTGGCCAGGCACTGCTATTGGATGCCTAGTCACTCGCATCATGCTCCACCTGCTACCATCAATGGCCAATTAATACCGCTATGCAGTGCCTGGCAAATTCCTTTCCCATTGCCTACACAAAAGCCCAAACTGTTGGCATTGCCAATGTATTTTTTTTTGTGTGCATCAAATGTGCCTGCAGGCATGCACGCACAAAGCATATGTTCTTTTCAGTGTCTAAATGATTAAGTAAATGAGAGAAAGAAATAAAGAATGCTAAATGTTTTCTGGCCTTGTGACTTGGCCACAAACCATGAAGTGCCACACCCTCCGGCAACCCAAGCAGTGCCACCACCTCATCCCCCCGAGTTGGACAGCAGGTGGGTCCCCCTCAAGAGGTGGGCTGAGGCCACGTTCCCTGTTTGCCCACCCATAAAAACGTCTCTGGGGAATCATTGCAGTGTTGCTGACACACATGCAGGCATGGAACGGCACAGCACCCTTTGGGACATGCCCAGGCCTAGTAAGAAAGCCTGAGGTGAGCTTACATGGCTGAGGGATGCACTGCGGTGTTCAAACGACTGTGGACAGGTGGACATCAGCAGAGAAGGGCTTGCATACCAACTGCTGGAGTTGTTAGCTAGTTTGTTTGTGGTAAACATCTACAAAAATAACTGCATGGACTGCAATACCTTATTTTAATTTTATTTATTGTTTGCTTGTTAGGCGATTATACATGAGGTAAATACTGTTTCAAAGCGCCCACAGGGCAACAGGGAGGGGACAAGGGGATGAGAACAATTAAAATACATAATAAATATTAAATAGAGTTGGGGAGATGAACCTACTTTTTTGTAGTGTTATTTTGGTTAAATAATCATGTAACACTAAAAACAGCGTTAAAAATACATTGCATACAATAGAATACAATAAGATACTATACAATAGTACAAAGCATTCAACAGCTCATTTCATAATAAAAAAATCATCATAAAAGGTGCAATTTCAGTTATTTAAATCAATTAAAAGAAAACCAATCAGGTCCTATACGTCCTTCCAAGGGGAAAAGTAAAAGTTTCTTTAAAATGTCTTTCCACATACAGTATAATTTAAAATTCATGACAAGATTACTGGCTTGATAGATTCTACTCCAAAACTAATCACTTTGTATAAAGCAGAGATATACCACCAATTTGTCGAATCCCAACATATATCTCAGAGATTCACCACCAGTTTGTCATATCCTTTAACATATATCTCAGTTAGTGATTCACAATTGGTAAGCAACTGTTGTGACATCTCCAACTCTAGGCCACATAGTCTTCATAGGTGTTCTGCCGTAGGGATGTAATACCAAGCATCCTGATTTGACGTCGTAGTAAATTGATTCAACCTTAGTCGCAGAATAAATCTCCTCACTTTTGGGTCTTGGACATTAATAATATATTGGCAAGATGATCCAATTAAAAAGGATTGCGTTGTAAACTCCTTATAAGTAGTTATGCAGATCAATTTTGTTAAACAACGGCTACAATTCCAATCAGCAGCCTTTTTCTTGATCTCCTTTTCCTTCAATTATATATTATTGGAATCTGAGATTTCACAACCAATCTCATTTAAGAAAGCAAAGATATCCTCAATCCAAGATTTTAATGTAGGATGGGGGTTTATGAGGTCTATTTGAGTTGAAAATTATGTGTAAATTGAATCACCATTGTCGCATTCACTAATCACTTTTAAGTGTAATAGGCAGTTTGAAAACATTTTTCGTGTCTGTAAAGAGGTAAGCCCTAATTCAAGGCAAATTGATTTCACTGGCACACAATTCGGGAGGCCCAAGGCTTTTCTATATAGTTTCCCCTCCAATCTTTTCAAGAACTAACTTCACCTGCTGTAAAGATTTCTAGTCCGTAAAAAATTCCAGGTACAATACAGACCTTGTTTAAATGCAGAAGACCTTCAATAAACATTCCACCACATTTATATATAAAAGAGTGGATTTCCTGGAATTTCACTACAGCTTTGTTTATAATAGAATCTGCAAATTTGACTTTGCTCATGTTATTTTGAATCAGTATATCAGTATACCCAAGTAAATATATCTATTAACTTCTTGTATTGGTGTATTGTGAATATGCCAATTAAATGTCTTTATATTTTTCCTATATTGTTTAAATGTCATAATCTTATTTAACACTAAAGACAGAGTTAAAAATACATAGATAGATTAGTAACCTTGGTCTTGCTAAGGTTAATTTCTAATCCATTATTAATGGAAAATTGATTTATAGCTTTGAGGCTATGTTGTAATCCAAGGGCAGTCTGATACAATATCACTACATCGTCTGCGTAGCTTAACCAGGATATGGCTTGCTGCCCAATTTGGGAGGATTATTACCACAATTCTCAAAATTGCAACCTATATAAATGTTATACAATGCGGGGGCTAACATGCACCCTTCTTTAGCCCATGATTAACTCAAATAGAGTCACCTTATACCACATCCTTGTTCGTTCTAATCTGTATCTGAGTATTCATATATAGACTCTTAAGAAAGTAGAGGATCTGTGGATGTAGTCCCCAGCTATCCATTTTTGTCCATAAAATAGCCGGATCTACTGTGTCAAATGATTTTGTGTAATCAATAAAGCAAACAAAAAGAGATGTATTCTTAAGAGCCGACCTAATAAAATACATCAACGTCCAAAGACAGGTAAATTTTCCTGAGTCTTTTCTGAATCCTCGCTGCTGATTATAAAGTATGTTATACACTTTCATCCACTTATTAATATAATATAATAGCAGTTGAGAAAGAATCTTAGTGCTAGCATCTAGCATAGTTAGCAGGTGATAGACAGGGACTCTCAAGGCTCTTTTTTATAGATTGGAATCAGTATTGCACTGTTCCAACTTTTAGGAATCAAACCAGTTCTAATGATTTCAGAGTATATCACCATTAATACACTAGCCCATTTTTTGGGATCTTTTTTACAGGGCATTCAATAACAGGGGCAAATAATTATCTCAAACTCTGTTATTGTAAAAAAATGATCTATCTTGAATTGCCTGATAATTCAAAATGACTTCTGGTAGATATAGTTTGTAATACAATTTCAGAATATAATCTTCCCACCTATCATTTGGACTGTGGTAAAATTCCCGTTTGGACAGCTTACATGAATTATGTTTATGAAATATGTATCAAAATGCCACAAACTTTGGCAATTATGTTATTAACCAATGCATCCGTTACTTGAGTCATGGCCAACTTAGAATGATTTTGACTGTTTTTGCACCATCTTATCACTAGTGCCCACCATCTTTAAAAGTTGGTAACCCATGTTTAGAAATTTGACAGATTGAGACATAACGATTTCAGTAAGTATAGGAGACACTAAATGAATCACCATCCGATTGGATCCACAAGAGTCTTGCGGCAAGTTAATCAAAGCTTAATCTTGGGACGAGACTATTTCCAATCATGGCACTTGGTTTAGCAATTCCAAAACATTAGATCGGTTTAGGTAAGGACTCGCCATAGTAGCATAAATGTCCAAAACATTTATTTATTTAAATGTATTTGTTTCGTTTCATCAAAAAAAAAACTTTACGAATGTATATTACAACATCTCAAATGTTATCAAAATAACATTAAACATTATGGGGCTGATTCATGGAACAAACGTGCGCCGAAAATCCATGCGCAAGCAGGCGCAAGGGAGCGCAAGCGTGAGAAACGCAGCGCACGCGCACGCGTGCGATTCAAGGGAGATGCTGCGCGTGTTTTCCGCTGTCCATGCACCCAATCCGGCCATGGCGCACGCAGGCATACACGGCGTGCGCTACGCGCACAGCAAAAGCGCACATAGCGCGGCACACACAACCAAAGTGGGCGGAACAGTGGGCGTAACACGCGGAATGGGGAACAACGCGTGAAAAAGAAGGCGTAACTGGGGAAGTACTGTAGGGAACTACACGGAACGCCCACACGCACGCGAACAACCCATATTCATGGATCCAAATACGGGAAACCCGCGCATGGCAAAAGACGCACACAGGCGTCAACGCGTCTGCCACACGAAGGCAGGCGGAAGCGTCCCCGCGCACAGTACAAAAGTGCGCGCAAACAACACACGTATATACAGCTACAATGAATGCCCCATTTGTCGCAGCACTGATCGTGGGACACCGCAGGAGGAGGAGAATAGCCAGGGCACGCATTTTCGCACCACGGACAAGCCTTTTTGGGATGCCTGACGACCAGGTCTATGGCAGGTATAGCTTTCCACCCCACATCATCCTAGACCTGGTCAGGGAGTGAGAAGATGACCTTACATCCCCCACACTTTGCTCCCAAGCATTGAGCCCCTTGGAGAAGGTGCTCAATGTCCTGCATTTTTTGGCCACTGGGTCATTTCAGCGGACTACTGCCATAGTGGAGGGGGTCTCACAGGCCACGCAGTCACGCTGCCTACACCAGGTACTGGCAATCATGACAGCGCGCCCCTCAGTCCGCAGGCACATATACATGCCCAGAACACCTGCAGAAAGGCAGGCCGTTGTCCTGGATTTTTTCAGGGTGGCACACTTCCCCAAAGTGCTCGGTGCCATAGATTGCACCCACGTGGCCCTACGTCCACCTAGGGCCACTGAGCACATCTACCGAAACCGCAAGCACTGGCATTCCATCAATGTACAGGTGGTATGCGATGCAAAGGGAATCATCACCTCTGTCTTTGCAAACTACCCTGGCTCCACCCATGACAGTTTCATATACAGAATGTCCGCCCTGAGCCGGGCCCTGGAAGCTGGGCAGCATGGCGACACATGGCTCCTAGGTGAGTACAAATGCCCTTGCACATGCATGCATGTCACACACACACACACAGATACACAAACCCCAATAATCACAACCATTTACACCTCCCCAGGGGACAGTGCCTACCCTCTGAGCAACCACATGATGACGCCAATCCGGAACCCCACCACACCACCCCAGGTAAAATACAACGCCACCCATATTGCAACCAGGGCCATAGTGGAGCGCACATTCGGAGTGCTCAAGTCACGTTTCTGCTCCCTTGACCGCTCTGGCGGGCAGCTACTCTATGCACCCCCAGTAGTGTGCAGGATCCTTGTGGCACATGTGTCCTGCACAATGTTGCAACATGGCAGGGCGTACCGGTGGACATGGTGTTGCCCCCACATCCCCAACCACATGCACAGGCGCTGCCCATGGGAGGGGACAGGGCACGTGGCGAGGAAGCCCGGACCCAGCTTGTGGCCACATTTTTCACCTAAACTCCCACCCCTGCGGAGTGCACACAGGCCTGGCACATACCAGGTGACAATCGATGATGACAAAGAGGCAGTCAACTGTCACAACCCTACCACCCTGAGATAGTTGCCATGGAAGTGCCACATCGTCTGCATCCCTAGCTACTTAAACACAAGCTATCCTGTGTGACCAAAAGGCACACATATGACATATGACATGATATGGCCTATACACAAGTATTTCAAGGTGCGATGAGGCAGGGAGGGGGGAACAAGGGAAGACAGACAACGGTACAACTAGGCCAGGTGTCATTTAGATTGTGCAAGTGCAGGGGTAGGGGGAAGGGAAAAGTGCAAGGGGAAGGGGACGGGGGGGAGTGCAGTACAGGGGAAGTAGACCAAAAAACAAATACATAGGTCAGCTGGTGGCAACTGCAAAGGTAAGTGCAGACAAGTGCTGGGAAGGGGGGCCTGTAGGGATAGAGAGACAGTACCGCAGTGCAGGGTTTGCCAGGGAGCCAGTGCAAGTGGAGAGTGGCTGGGCCAGGGACCGAGGTCGGTGAGAGTGGCCCAGTTGCAGATCCAGTGCAGTTCCAGTGAAGAATTCCGCAAGGGAGAGGCAGAGAGAAAGCAGAAGCAAAGAGGAAGGTCTTGAGGTGCTTCCCGAACCGGAGATGTTTCCCCTCAAGTTCAAGTGAGGCAGGAAGGCTGTTCCAGAGGGAGGGCCCTGCCGCGGAGAGAGATCTACCCCCAGCTAGTTGCTCTGAGAAGCGGATGACCCTGACATGCAAGGTGTGCATCACACAGACCTGCAAAACAGGCCATGGCCATCACTGTTATGTCACTCAAACCCTCCCAAACCACAACATGACATGGCAAGCAATACCCATACACCAACACAGTAACAATAAGGTACACATTGCCATGTCCAAAATGTACAGTGGCATCAGACAATGATGCCTGACCAGGAATCAGATGAAATGACAGACCAACAACCTCCCACCCAAAATAAGTCATTTCCAAATGCATTACAAGAGTTGTAGACGTAACATAACAATGAATGCCTGTCTACATGCACATTGTGCATTGCAAAATCAACACTGCAGCTTCTGTGTGCTGTGTCCTACTCCTGCAACACACTGCTCAGCGCACAGCACAGTGAACAGCCATTGTGTGTGATGCACACCCTGAGCATCACATCTAAGCGACAGACCACATCAAAAAGCAAATTAGGCATGTACAGGATCCATAATTGGTCACAGAACATGTGCTGCAGGGACACAGTGGCCACCAGAAGGCAAACAGTGTACACGTGGATATGCAACGGTGGGAGTACATGTAGTGCATCAGAGTGCAAGTGTGTGGGCCTGCAAGGACATGCACTCAACATATGCATGTGCACTCAAGTGACCATCAGTGTTCCCTACACATCACATGTGAACATTCACCATGTGTACACCCCAGCATGTCAAACCACAACTATCCCCTCGCACCTGAAAGGTAAACACAACACATGAACAGGCATTGATCAGCAGAATACAACATGTACATAGGATACCACCATTACAATGTCAGAGTTCCCATCACACTGCAGGGCAAGGCAACTATCAACAACAACCCCCCCCCTCCCTCACAAATGACCATGACCCACTGAACAACTGCACCTGGGTCATGGAGCCTTCAACCCTCAATTCCACCTGGCCACAGGATCACCTTTACCCTTCGTCACCATCTCCCACCTTGTGTGTAAAAAGGTGCCTGCACCCTCAGAATCCACACTCATTTCCAAAATCACAAAATCCAAGGCATAAAAATGAACCCGAACACCCTCCAGTAGATGACTTGACGTAGCAGTACCTCACAAAGGCCAAGTACTACCACAATGATGCAACAACCAAGGTAGCACAGTAAAACAATGTCACAACAGAATGTGAACCATGTGTGGTACATAACATAGGATGATGCACCATGAACGGATGTGTATTGTCACAGGTCCCGTGTACAGGCGCGGGAGTGTCACGAAACAACCACCCCCACTGTGTCCCGGGTGCCTGCAAGGTCAAACTCACACAGGCCCCTGAGACCCTGGTGGGGAAGGAGGTTCAGGGATATGCAGTCGGGACAGGTGTTGGCACACTGGATAACTGGAATGAGTGGCAGGAGAGGGGAGGAGGAATGACACATGAAAGTAGGGAATGCACGAAAATGTACTACCTGCATGAACACATACACAATCCAAACAAACTTGGACCTCATTGTCATGGCCTTCTGTAGTCCAGGCTTAGGAGTGGAACGAACCACCCACCCCCTCTAGGGTTTTGGCGCCTGCAAGTTCGGGGCTGGCATCCGCAACCCCAGCGGGGAAAGAGGGTTAGGGAACGTTGCTTGGATAGGTACGGGAAGCAGGAACACCGGGTAGAGGTTACAGGGTTCAAAATTGCATAGGATTCCGGGTGATTAGGGGGAAAAAAACATACCAAATTGAATCACACATACATCCATGCATTAGTGCACCCCCCAGCAAGCCTATGCAGAGCAGTTTGAAAGAAAAACAACAAGACACTTAGCTCTGGTTTTGAGTGCTGGCCTCCTGCCTGCGCACTCTCAGGTCCGGTTACAGGAGCACTGCAATGCTGCAAAGAGAGCCACAGTCAACAACCTGTACGTGCCAATTACACAAAAACACACCACCAAACATGCCCCATAGCAACAAACTACTCTACAAACAGACAATCTGGTGTAGATGCTTCGTACCCATATATAACATTACCCCTGTGACGGGTCATACACAGTCAATGCAGTAAGTCAACCGCCGGTGGGTGCGTGGCAAATGGAACACCAATGTGTCACAATTCACACAACATGCAATGTTCCCTGGGTAAGCAGACAGACCCATATAGCAAGCCATGACTTCAGAGCAAGTTGCGTACCACCATGACCGAAACAAAGTTGGCAGTGCATGTATCAAAATGTACATGGAAATGAAATGCACTGCACCCGAGTATGTCCCTTGCTGTATGTCCCTGTGAGCTGCCCCTTTGCATGTCTCGGAAGGCTACATGGTTGATACAAGTGCCTCAATGGACCTTGGTGTACCGGAGGGTATGTGCCACTGCCCCTGCAGGTGTCCCAGACAACCTTACAATCAACAGCCATCAGTCCACCAACACATCTGAGCTGCATTGTGTGCTTCAACACCAATATTCGTCCAAGCTCACCCTCAGTGCTGTGACTAAGCCTGCATGTGCAACTCGCCTGGTGCAAGCTTTGCTGTGTTGTTGCCCCCCTGTGCTGCTCACCTTGCCTGGAGTTCCTTGGAACACGTCCGCAGTTCTAGGATGTAGGTCTGCAATCCCTGTGCCTCTGCTTGTGCACACATGTGCATGTGGGCACCAACAAACGTGTCCAGAATTTAGACGTCCAATGGGCCATGTCTGCTGGCAAAGGTGCTCTGGAGGCTCATCCCCCTGCAGAAAGGGCATGAAACTCATGATTAATGCTTCAAAGTCATCTGTGTGTGTCTCTTCAGGCATCCCATTACTTGACCATGTCAGAGAGTCACATCATAAATCACACCATCAGTAAGTCTTTCACATCCAAAGTGTGGAACACTATCTACAGCATGAATTGCAACAAGCACGTGTACAGTAAAGATAAGAAACATACTACACAATTCATAGCAATTAATGTACACATTAATCAAGAAACACCCCATCTAGCAAAAGCTGAACAGTGGACAATAACACCAAAATCATCCCCACTAGGGGTGTAAACACAAGTCACACAGCACCAGACATGCCACAGATATGACAGTCCAAAGCCCTTGTGTAAATGTTTGTGACACCGAACCATCTTTGCGAGCCCATGGATAAGGGAGGCAGGAGTGGCATATGTGAGTCAAGGACCCCAAGCAGCAAACACATACTCAAGACAAGCCTGAAGGGCCCAGCTGGAACAGACAGTGGATGCCTTCAAAAGCCAAAAAACACCGCACCGTCACATGAAAGCACAATAGACAAGCAATTTTAAACTATATTAACTATTAACTAATTACACTAACTATGGAAAACCTACATTACCTAATTAAACTAACTATCAAACAGAAACTTAACTAACTAAACTAAAAGAAAAATCAAAAATGGCCACATACGACCCGGGGGGGGAGGGGAGGCACCCAGGAGGGGGGAGGTACAGGGTGCTGCTCAACATCCACATGCGATGATGCTGAGCCAAAAAAAAAACCTCCATGGGCTCAACGCCTGCACAGCCCGACCTATGTGGGAGATAGATGGTCGTCCGAGTCTGGCTCATCCTGGAAAGGAGGACGTGGCACAGTAGCCTGGCCACGCCTAGCCGCAGCTTGCCCCTCGTCGGCAGCAAGTCTGCCGGACGGGTGAGCCTGGTTCTGTGTGGCGATGTGACGTAGGTCTGCATGCAGAACCTCACGTGATACCCGTGCTTCCTCTTGCAAGGTAGCACGTGTAACACAGAGTTCCTCCTGCAAGGCCTGGCTGGACAACCGCTGCACCTCCCGGAAAGCCTGTAGCTCAGCCGAGATGGTACACTCAAGCTGTGCAAACCTCTCCTCTGCCCGCTGCCTCTGGGACATCATAAGGACACCCAGAGTGGATCTGAGGGAAGCATACTCCTCCCTCAGGGCATCCATGTGCACCTCTGCGTGAGCAGCAATTGCTTGACGCAGAGACGACATTTCAGCCTGGCGTGCCCTGTCTGAGGCCGCCATGCCCAGCCTGAGGGAGCGGGCCGTGGACCGTGCCGCCTGCTGCTGGAGAAGCACCTGCGTAGCAGGGGGGAGCACAGATCGGGCCACACGCTCCATGCTCTCAGCGATGTTCTCCATTGCTGCCCCCTGCCATTCTGAATTGGCAGTCATGCCTTGCTCCCACTCAGTATACTGCGGTTGCGCGCGATGACCGCGTTGCCGGGCTTGACCCCTGCGGGACCCAAGGACCGGGGGTCCTCGCTGTGTTGGCAACGCCCACGGCTGCACGACTACATGCCCCCGTCGACGTGATGTCCCAGGCACATCAGTGACTGGTGTGGAGGGTGACCCTGCGTCCTGATCCACCACGGGCGGAGGAACCAAGACTGTCTGATCCCTCAGTGCAGGTGTCGCAGACAGAGGAGTGTCCACATCAGAATCACTCACCCCTGACACATGGACTTGAGGCTCATCCAACTCAACATGGACGTCAGAGTCGTCATCAAGGCTGGACTCATAGGCAGCCAGAGACAAGATGGACTGTAGCACTTGGGGGTTTTCATGGCCTACCACTCCACGACCCCCACTAGTGCCAGGTTGATGTAGTGGTACCAACCCTGTGTCTGGCATTACAACACCATCCTCCGCCTCCATTGCGTCATCACCTGAAAAATAGGGAGAAAAAAGGTCACTACACATGTCAGAAGCACACAACACACACACACAGCGACAGCAAATGCATCAGGCAGACATGTGACACACAACATATGACCTGCCATGCATGCTGGGTCAACTTTGAATTGCTTCTGTGATCAGACCTGTTGAAAGGTGGCAGTTTCCATGGAAGTGGGTCTATGCAGTGCAGAAAATGTGTACGCCACTCACTACCTACATGTACAAGGACTCCATGGTGTGTGCCAGGAAATGTGAAGGCAGTGCAATGTCAAATTCAGACATCACGTGCATTGTGCATTCAATGTGTACCATATCTAGAAGCCAAGCACCCCTCCACCCCAGTACCAAAGCAGGGATGCCTAGCATGGTATCAAAAGGCTGACCATACACCTGTGTATTGACAGGCAGTGTTGACTGGCATCAACAGCTGAATGTGATTCAAGTGACAACACTGCAAATGATGCTGGGACAGTAAGCAGGACACATGATGAAAACTCTGGATTCCGCCCATGTGTGAAGAAGACACAACAACAGTTGGACAGAGTCATTGGCCATTGAACAGGCTGAGGCCTGTGAGCCACACAGATTGTCAGACCCTAAACATGTGTGCAACGCAGGACTGAGCCACAGTTGACATGGGGAGGCTGGCCAGATGGCAGGCAATGTATGTAACCAAGGACTTGTATTACAGTGATCATCCAGTCAAGGACACATAGGGGCATGCGTGCAATGCACGTGGAGCATGAATGGGCACTCATGTCCCTGCGGGACATCTGACCTATGCACAGTACAAGTGAGATACCCTGCATCAAGTACTAAGGCTGTACCACACAGCATATATTTGGCAGATTGTATGCTGGAAGTTAGCATCTACACAGGACGCATGAACAAGAAAGTACACATTGGCAAGATTGAAGAACACCAGTGCAAAGGTGGAACTGGGGTGCAGAGTGGCGGAGGAGGGGCAAGGGAGCATGCCTACATGGAGTCCCCGCATGCAGGCAGAGGAGACCTGCATGACAGAAGCATTGCATTACTTACACATCAGAACCATGTACACGTCACATGTAGCGGCAATCATGCACAACACATCCCACAAGTGAAACACACACGTCCTCAACAAACACGCATCAACACTCACTGGACTGGGCATCAAAGTCCAGCATCTCTCCCACTCCTTCGACCAATTCAGGTGGTATGAACTCCGCAATGAGTGCCTCATGCGGAGTGAGCTCTTCCTCCTCTGGTGCAGGCCCACCGCCAGTCACCAGATTCAAGATGTAATTAGAGGCACGCTTAGCCTTAGTGCTGCGTTTGATGTCATTCCAACGCTTTTTGCACTCTTGCGCCGTGCGCACCTCATGGCCGAATGAACTGACATGTTCCGCAACATGCTTCCAGTGGGTGTCACGTTGGGCAGCCGTAGTCTGACTATTGGCACCCACTAGCATGTCACGGCTGTGGCCCCGCACGTAGTCCATGAGGAAGTCCAGTTCCTGCTTACAGAAAGGCTTCTTCCTCGACGTGCAGGAGGTCGTGGCTGTGTGTGGGGTCCCAGCCTGTGCTGCAGGTGCAACCTTCCTCCTCTTGGACTGTGGCGCAGACCCTGGCTGGCTAATGCCACCCTGACCAGTATGGTCAGTGGGTTCGGTGGATTGAGCCAAGGGAGTGGCAGGTGGAGGGATGACCAAAGGCCTGACTTGTGTCGGTGGCAGCTGGGTGCCCACTAATGGACCCTGCGCAGCAACATCAGCTGTGGCAGGGTCATTGACCGCAACGGTCCTGGTTGGCAGACTCACAACCGGGGTGCTGTTGGGTGCATCTGCCCCTGCACTTGCCAACACCCGGCTGTTCGGGGCAGCAGTTGACATGACTGCCCCAGGGACACGTGTCTTGGTCTGAGCAGCCCGGCATGCCCCTATGGTTTCCCCCCTGGCCTGTTGGAGATCTACCAAGGGCTCTTCAAGTGCCAACGCAGCCTGCGCTGGCAGACCCCGAGCCTGGGTGGCGGTGTCCACAGCTGCACCTGCAGCTACCACTACCCTTCGGCCCGTGGCAGTCGATGGAACGGACTGCCGGGTCACACGGGCGCCAGTGCCAGATGCAGAAGCTGCATCCCCCGGAACCACAGGGGGTGGTGGCATGACTGCACCGACACATGGCACAACATTGTGCTCAAGTGGCGCACCCCTGCCTCTTCCCCCTCTGTGGCCGCCCTGGACACCCTGGAGTCCCCCTACTCCCTGCTCACCACGGCCACGTCCCCGACCACGCCCGCCACAAGGAGTACGCCCAGCTAAGGCGCCCCTCACCGTTAGTGTCCTCCCAACCATAGCACAGATGTAGTAGTGCCAATGGGAGGTGTACACCACAATTGAGCTGGGCAATTGGGGTGAAGGGGGTGGGAAGCAAGATGTTAACAGCCCCCCTGCACCTGCAAGGCTGTATGTGACCCCGGTGATGTAGTGACGGGTCACGCAACGCTCAGGCACCCCAAAACTGCAGTAAAACCGTGCACGCAACCCTGCAGCCTATGTGCGTGGATTCAACCTCCCGCAGTACTCGGTGGCACCCAGTAACACGAATAACGCGTACGCGTGGGACACGCAGGCTACTATGACATCGAAAATGGGTGCGATACAGAGGTGCACCCGCTGTGGGAAAAAGAGCGTGTGCGACTCACCGTCTGACTAGCGCGATGCAGAAAAACATGCGTAGCCAATACCCCCGCCAAAAGAAGAGATACATCCTTGATAGCTGTGAAGTTGTGATGGCGCGTGAAACAACAGGAAGCAGCAACACACGTCGGTCTCCACGAAAGGCACGTACAGCGGACTGCTGGGCCCGCTCACCTTTAACCCGTGCTGAGGGAAACACACGCGCGCGTCACATCACTTACGCGCATGGGCCCTTTCCTCGTATTACACGCGGATGTGCAGTTTTTCACGCGCGCTGAAATGCCCATGCACGCCTGTGCGCGTCACGTCACAGGGGCGCTTGCGCTTGAGGGGCCTTCTGTCCAATGAAATTGCGTATGCGTGCAGACGCGCTTACGCGCTAAGGGCCTTTGCTAGAATTACACGCTGACGTGCCGAATTTTCACGTGCCAAATCACTCCGTATCAAGCTGGCCACGCGTAAGCACACGGAAGACCACGCTCCTGCCCAGAAGCCCGAACTACTGCCCCCCAGAGCCCCGAGCACGCTCCCACCTGCCATCTGCTGCTGCCTGACTGCCTGCTGCCCACGTGCCCTGCCATTTGCTACCTGCACATCAGCCAGGGGTGCTGTTGCTGTGACCACCCCTGCTGGAACCGAAGACTCCCGACTGGGATTCCATCGCTCCACAGCCCAGCCCCAGGACCCAGTTGCCCACCCACTCCTGCCTCTGGGGTTGTCATGTCGGGCACTGTAACATCTGGCACCACTGACAACCCCCAGCCAGAGAGGCAGAGGGGCACCAGCTTCAGTGCCACCGAAGTTGGTGTCCTGGTGGAGCAAGTCCTGGGGCAGTATGATGCCCTCTTCGGAAGTTCCCGCGCCGACAAGGAAGGACGGACTCGGATCTGGACTGACATCGTGACTGCCATCAACGCGGAGGGGGTGGCAGTCCGGGATTTCCAACATGTCAAGAAGCGCTGGGAGGACTTCAGGTCCAGGACCCTGAACAAGGCCCGGTGCCTCTTGAAGGCAGCGGATGCCAAGGGGCGCCGGGGCCACTTGTCGGAAGATCAGATGAGGGTCCTGGAACACATATCCCCAGCGCTCCACGTCCAGGTCCTTGAGAGGCAGACCCGTCTGGAGTCGAGCGGTAAGTGTACATGCATCCTGATTGTGAGCTGTGCGTGTGGGGATGTTTCAGTAGTGTGCAGGTTGCACATCTGTTTGTATGGGGTCGAGTATGGGTGGGGGTGTACATGGCCGTGGGGCTAACACATGCGAGGGCTGTAATGTGTGAGACATGGATGGTGCTTGTGTGTGTAGGCTTGCATGCCAAATGCAGTTGTGTGGGCACACATGTTTGGATGAATGTGTATGTAAGTAGACATGTCCGTGATGTCACGCATGTATGTTGTTTTCAGCTGCATGTATCAGCACTGTGCATTTGTGCGTATTTGACAAGGGTGCAACAGTGATGCAACATGGATGCATGTGACAGCGGGATGTGGAAGCCTGATTGGCAGATGTGACATGGATGCCCATCTGAATACTGCAACACTTGGCAGAGGTGTACACATGCATGCAAGTGTGGTGGTGTGTGTACATGTGTGGTGCACTTCCTGTGTTGCATGTGATGTCTGGCTCAGCTTTGCCTGCTCATGCTGTTGTATGGGTATGGATGGTGCTGGCAGTTGCGATATGGCTGTGGTATGGCTCATGTGTGCGAGTTGAAATGACATGTGTGTTGGGGATTGTGATGGCATGTCTGAGGTTTGCCAATGCCACTCATGACAACTGTCATGTGTGTATGTGTCCATTGTACAGTGCCCTGATGCCTGTGTTTTATTTCTCCCTGTCTGCAGCGTCAACTGATGAAGAGGGCGGAGAAGGTGCTGTGGAGCACAGCGGCGGGGATCCCACCGCCAGCCGGAGACGCAAGGCCCGGCTCCCCTCCCATGTTGTCATCTCATCGGGGAGTGAGGAGTCCGGTGCCGCGTCCTAGGCCGCAGCTGCCGGGGGGAGGTCCAAGAGGCGGAGGTTGGAGTTGGACTCCTCGGCAGCAGAAGGGGTAGCTGGGACCCCACAGGGCCCAACGGGGGAAGATGGCACGGAGTCATCCAGGTTGGTGGGGGGTTTGGTGGAGGAGGAGGCCGTGCAAGCAACAGAGACGGGGTCTGGAGGTGGGGATCCCACTGGTGCTAGTGGTGCAGTGCAGGACCAGGGACAGGAGGCAGCACAGGCCGCCGCGGAGGTGCCTGTGTGCAATCCTGTCCCTGATCCTGTCCCTGCATCATCTTGCACCAGCAGGGATGCCTACGTCCACACCCGTTTTTTAGGCAGGGGATGAGCAAACGACAACTGGCCTTCCACTGCCTGCGGACGTGGCTATCCGGGTCCGGGTTGAGCCTGTCCTGACTGGTGTGGCGTTGCGTCAACGGGCCATGCGAGGTGACCTGCAGTCTTTTCATGAGGAGACTGCACGTCATCTCGAATGGCTCGTTGACCACGTCAGCCTGCTGGGACAGGTCACCCAGGCCGGATTCGTCCGTGTGATGGGGCTTGCTACGACCCCCTCCTCAACTGAACCCCCTGCGCGCCATTCGTCCTCCGTGCCATCTTCCCACCCATCAGTCACCTGGGTGCCCTGTGGAGCTGCCTCTGACGGTGCGGCCAGGCTGGTGGAGGAAGCATCCCTGCCACAGTCGGGAGTCGGACGTCCAGCAGGGGTGGCCACATCAACGACTGCACCCCAGCCTGCGCAGGATGTGCAGGCAGCAGGAGGCAGTGCACGGGCAGAGGCACAGCAGCAGCAGCAACGTGGTGGGAGCCATGAAGGCTCGGGGCCTTCAACATCGGAGGGGCAGGCATCGGCCGGAGGGCAGGAGGACCCAGGACAGAGAGTGTCTTCCGTGTGGCAGCGGTTGGGCCACGCCATAGATGCGGAGCGGCAGCGGGCGGAAGAGGCACGGCTCACAATGGTCAGGGCGGAGAACTCCATGCGGAGGGCCCTGAGGCGGGCCGAGTGCCTCGAGGCAATCCGCAGGGGGTTGGAGGTGGACACGTCGACGGCCCTGCGGCCCCTCGGGGCCATGGAGGAGGACCGCCTCCAGGACATTGAGCAGGAATTCGATGTTGCCCTGGCCCGGGACATCCAAAAGTGAGCCGTCAGACTAGCCCGCTGCCCTTGTACATAGTTATGTAGGTAGTGTTAGGTTTCCTTTGTTTTTTGATTTATTTTGGACCTTATAGACATTGGCCACATTTTTGTATATAGTTTATTTTATTAGTTAGTGTTGTTAGATAGGTTTCATTTCTTTTGTTGGGATAATGGACCCTAGTATGTTCGTCTGTACATAGTTCACTGTTGGATTTAATTTTTCTTTCACAATTTACCCATGGAGCAATGGCTTTCAATTATTATTTCCCATTGGATTTGCTTTTGTGGACAGTGACTTTGGACACCATTACTTTGGATTATGATTTTTGGTTTTGCTTTTTTTCACGGACATACTTCTTTTCATTTTTGTACATTCCCATTTCTGTTTCTTTATTTTTGAATCTATTTATGCTTCCTTTAATACATATTTTTTTATCGAACTTCAATGTGTAGTATCATCTCATTGGTTTCATGCATATCATGATATGGGTTTTGAGATTCACTGACACCCATTGGGTGTATGTGAGGGACATGTGTTTGTTTCGAAACTTGAAATTGGTGTTCTGTCATGTAATTGCCATTTCTGAGTAGGTGGATGCAATACTCGGGTGGGTGTTTTGCATTTGGAGGCTGACCATAGGGACCAGGGATCTAGATTGTGATGACATGTTGGCTGGGGAACATGAGTTGGGGCCTGCTGGCAGGTGCCCCACAGTGCTGGGGGGTGGGGGTGGTGGGAGACATGGATGGGGCCTGGTGGAGGGTGCCCCTGCACTGCTGGGGTGTGGGGGTGGTGGGAGACATGGGTGGGGGCCTGGTGGAGGGTGCCCCTGCACTGCTGGGGAGTGGGGGTGGTGGGGACATGAGTGGGGGCCTGCTGGCAGGTGCCCCTGCACTGCTGGGGGGTGGGGGTGGTGGGGAACATGAGTTGGACATGGGTGGGGGCCTGCTGACAGGTGCCCCACAGTGCTCGGGGGTGGGGGTGGTGGGAGACATGAGTTGGACATGGGTGGGGGGCCTGCTGGCAGGTGCCCCACAGTGCTGGGGGGTGGGGGTGGTGGGGAACATGAGTTGGACATGGGTGGGCGCCTGCTGGCAGGTGCCCCACAGTGCTGGGGGGTGGGGGTGGTGGGGAACATGAGTTGGACATGGGTGGGGGCCTGCTGGCAGGTGCCCCACAGTGCTGGGGGTTGGGGGTGGTGGGGACATGAGTTGGACATGGGTGGGGGCCTGCTGGCAGGTGCCCCACAGTGCTGGGGGGTGGGGGTGGTGGGAGACATGGGTGGGGGCCTGGTGGAGGGTGCCCCTGCACTGCTGGGGGGTGGGAGTGGTGGGGACATGAGTGGGGGCCTGCTGGCAGGTGCCCCTGCACTGCTGGGGGGTGGTGGTGGTGGGGAACATGAATTGGACATGGGTGGGGGCCTGCTGGCAGGTGCCCCACAGTGCTGGGGGGTGGGGGTGGTGGGGACATGAGTTGGACATGGGTGGGGGCCTGCTGGCAGGTGCCCCACAGTGCTGGGGGGTGGGGGTGGTGGGGACATGAGTTGGACATGGGTGGGAGCCTGCTGGGAGGTGCCCCACAGTGCTGGGGGGTGGGGGTGGTGGGGAACATGAGTTGGACATGGGTGGGGGCCTGCTGGCAGGTGCCCCACAGTGCTGGGGGGTGGGGGTGGTGGGGAACATGAGTTGGACATGGGTGGGGGCCTGCTGGCAGGTGCCCCACAGTGCTGGGGGGTGGGGGTGGTGGGGACATGAGTTGGACATGGGTGGGGGCCTGCTGGCAGGTGCCCCACAGTGCTGGGGGGTGGGGGTGGTAGGAGACATGGGTGGGGGCCTGGTGGAGGGTGCCCCTGCACTGCTGGGGGGTGGGGGTGGTGGGAGACATGGGTGGGGGCCTGGTGGAGGGTGCCCCTGCACTGCTGGGGGGTGGGGGTGGTGGGGACATGAGTGGGGGCCTGCTGGCAGGTGCCCCTGCACTGCTGGGGGGTGGGGGTGGTGGGGAACATGAGTTGGACATGGGTGGGGGCCTGCTGGCAGGTGCCCCACAGTGCTGGGGGGTGGGGGTGATGGGAGACATGAGTTGGACATGGGTGGGGGCCTGCTGGCAGGTGCCCCACAGTGCTGGGGGGTGGGGGTGGTGGGGAACATGAGTTGGACATGGGTGGGGGCCTGCTGGCTGGTGCCCCACAGTGCTGGGGGGTGGGGGTGGTGGGGACATGAGTTGGACCTGGGTTGGGGCCTGCTGGCAGGTGCCCCACAGTGCTGGGGGGTGGGGGTGGTGGGAGACATGGGTGGGGTCCTGGTGGAGGGTGCCCCTGCACTGCTGGGGGGTGGGGGTGGTGGGGACATGAGTGGGGGCCTGCTGGCAGGTGCCCCTGCACTGCTGGGGGGTGGTGGTGAACATGAGTTGGACATGGGTGGGGGCCTGGTGAAGGGTGCCCCTGTACTGCTGGGGGGTGGGGGTGGTGGAAGACATGGGTGGGGGCCTAGTGGAGGGTGCCCCTGCACTTCTGGGGGGTGGGAGTGGTGGGGACATGAGTGGGGGCCTGCTGGCAGGTGCCCCTGCACTGCTGGGGGGTGGTGGTGAACATGAGTTGGACATGGGTGGGGGCCTGGTGGAGGGTGCCCCTGCACTGCTGGGGGGTGGGGGTGGTGGAAGACATGGGTGGGGGCCTGGTGGAGGGTGCCCCTGCACTTCTGGGGGGTGGGGGTGGTGGGGACATGAGTGGGGGCCTGCTGGCAGGTGCCCCTGCACTGCTGGTGGGTGGGGGTGGTGGGAGACATGGGTGGGGGCCTGGTGGAGGGTGCCCCTGGTGGCTGGGGGTGCAGGGGGACATGCGTTGGTGGGCAGTAGTGCAAGTTGACATGTGGGTTGGCTGGGGGGCATGGCCATGGTGGATGGGGTGCCTGCAGGACATGTGCACGGTAGGCCCCTGTGGTGTGAGCCACCTGCAGGGGCCGTGGAGGGTGTAGAGGGAACACCTGGGAGGACCCACACGTGCAATTCACGTGTGGTGCTCCCCGCACTCCCCTGTAATACACGTACCCTGCTGAAAGCGCGTGTGGAACTTCCCGCGCACCCCTGGAATACACGTACCCTGCTGATATCGCATCTGAAACTTCCTGCACACCCCGAAATACACGTAGCCAGGACATTCGCATGTGGAACTTCCCGCGCACCCCTGATATACACATATCCTGCTGACTTCACGTGTGTGACTTCCCACGCACCCCTGGAATACACGTACCCTGCTGATATCGCGTGTGAAACTTCCCGCGCACCCGAAATACACGTAGCCAGGAAATTTGCGTGTGGAACTTCCCGCGCACCCCGAAATACACATAGCCAGGACATTCGCGTGTGGAACTTCCCGCGCACCCCTGATATGCATGCACGTACCCTGCTGATATCGCGTGTGAAACTTCCCACGCACCCCGAAATACACGTAGCCAGGACATTCTCGTGTGGAACTTCCCGCGCACCCCTGATATACACGTACCCTGCTGAATTCACGTGTGAAAATTCCCGCGCACCCCTGATGTACACGTACCCTGATGGAATCGCGTGTGGAACTTCAAGCGCACCCCTGTAATACACGTACCCTGCTGAAATCGCGTGTGGAACTTCCCGCGCACCCCTGGAATACACGTACCCTGCTGATATCGTGTGTGAAACTTCCCGCGCACCCCGAAATACACATAGCCTGGACATTCGCGTGTGGTACTTCCCGCGCACCCCTGGAATACACGTCCCTGCTGATATCGCGTGTGAAACTTCCCACGCACCCCGAAATACACGTAGCCAGGACATTCGCGTGTGGAACTTCCCGCGCACCCCTGAAATGCACGTACCCAGCTGAAATGATGTGAGGTACTTCCCGCGCACCCCAGTGATACACGTAGCCCGCTTGCCGTGCTGGTACAGGGTTAGCGCAGCCCTTTGCGCTGGATTGGGGATTTTGATGGCTTTTCCCTGCGCGAGAGGCGTTCTTGGGGGCGTAACTGGCGCTGCTGCAGGGTCGCTGCGCCACTGTGCGCCACGGCTGGTTTTGGTAGCTGGAATCCATGAATACGCTGTGCGTGGAAATGGGTTTTGGCGCACGCGGCTGGCGCAGGGATTCGCACGCGCACACTGTGCGCCAGCCGCGTGCGCCACTTGTGCGCTGAATTCTATGAATTACCCCCTATATTTCATACATTTCATCAACACTACACATTGTCCTTTCATATGTTCACTATTACTTCATCATTCTCTTACTGTACTACTTCATATCTCTTATCTATTCATTTTGTGTTTTACATGTGTTATCATTTTACATAGTTCCTTTCTGAACAGCAACATCCTGTGTTCCAATGCATATTTGCATCTGTGTATTATATAAACATATAGCCTAATGTCTAAACCATGTAAAATCAATTAAAACATCCAATCCTATTTAAACCATTATTCACCTGTATTTGATCTCGTTTTACCATGTCAACTAAGTAGGGTGTGTTCGTTTAGCTACTCAATTGTAGTGCTAGATCACTACACCAAGATTTGTATTAAACTTATTTTTAATTCGGGACCACAATTGGTACAAGGCAATATGCACCCCCTGACACTCTGTGTTCAGACAATATATCCAGAATGTATCACTTTTGATCATATCATACTTGTGTACAAGATGGCCCAGACTTGTCATATATTCAGGTCCCAAAGCTGAACACTCTGTGAATATATGTCGAGGAGTCTCTAACAAGTACAGAATCTGACATATTCTGCAGAACCTTTCCTTTTTTGAAAGCTTTACCCATGTGCCTATCAGTGCTATTAATGGTAGCTGGTTGGTGCACATTCTCAAACGAAGAGTTCTCAATGATTGTTTTGGACACTTCCTTAAATAGAGCTGGGTTTGCATATACTTATGTGGCACTCCATTTACATATGTGTAAGAGGGGAGTGTCTCAGATGTACATAGTTACCAGCCCAGTCCCAATGTTTTATATAGCGTCTCTGTCAGTTGCTCAAATCCATCATTAGAGCTTGTTCTGTTTTCCAACCAGCGCAATAATTGACATTGTGGGGCAGAATGTATTTTTATATGTAACAATCCTCGCCTCTTCAGCAGTTCACGTTTCAGGGACATTAACCCCAACTTGAGACGTATATATTGCACAGGCCCAGTCTTGCTAAACTTCAAAATTATTCTCCAGAATCGGCCTTCCAAATATATCTAACCATACCAAGTGTCTCATCGATAGTGCTTCTAGGCCATATAGTATAGTTGTACAAAAACATTGCTTGTACAATATAATGATTTCTTCGAATGTGAAACCCGCAATTTCTCTAGTGAATTTTACGATCAATTGTGTCATTCTTAATGCTTTCCTTTTCCTGGCTTCTATGATATATTTATAGGTGACACTGCTACTTATATCAAGGCCAAGATAAGGGTAAGTTTCAACATATTCAATTTAACCCAGTTCTGTGTTAAATCCGGGGCATTTCAGCTTTTCTGCTGATATAGACATTATTTTGTTTTTTGCATATTTATTTTAAGCTTGTTCTCTAATGAGTATTTATACAATTCAGAGAACATATTCTTTGTACCTACATAAGTGTAACACATCAAAATAAGGTCATCTGCATAAAGAAAACATGGCACGGATGACCCTCCCCATTTAGGACAACATCCGATGCTTGGTAGTAACCGTTCAGGTAGGTCCGCTATATACAAATTGTACAGCAACGGTGCCATAATACAGCCCTGTCACACTCCTTTGTATATTGGAATAAATACTGTCATATTCCCTTCAATAGTTAGGCGCATCTGGGCTTGAGAGCTCTCATGCAGACATTTCAGAATATTGATCAGTCATGTAGTACACCCCAATTCATAAGCTTATTCCAGAGCCGCTGGCGGTCCACTCCAACGAATGCAGCTGAAACGTCTGTAACAATGAAGTACAAAGTTGGACCAGCTGCCTCTCGCGTTTCTTCAATAATTGAATTGAGAATTCTCAACTTGTGTGTGGTTCCAGCCCCAGCTCTGAACCCAGTATGGGTAAAATATAGTAACTTGGTGTTGTCTACCAATCTTTGTAATTTTTTGTCAGAATAAAGAGGTGCTAGTTCATAGATATTGTTTTCATTGGGTCTATTATTCAAGTTTTCAGATAAGACCTGCTCCTTACAGAAGGATTCTTGCATTTCCAATATGCTCATGATGGGTTGGGTCTGGGCACTCTAATTCTTTGCTTTTTGGTTAGTGCTTTCGGCCTTGTTAGTACTTTTATATTGTTTGTCCTTTGTTTTTTTTGCCCTTACCATTCTGCAATATTTTCTTATTGTTTATTATTTGCATAGTAGAAGGAACAATTTCAAAACTTTTAACAGTTTCCAGGCAGAGCAAATTCTTTGGAAAGGTAGACCCCAGGGCTTGTGATGAAATAGTAGTGATCACCTCCTTGTCACACCTCCCATCACTTGATGTTATGCCCTTTTGCTGTCTGTTTTCTCTTACCAGCCAAACCCGGGTTTATGTCTGGAGTAGTCTTCCCATTTTGAGTAGCACAGTCCATCAGCCTAGCGATGGAACACTCCAAATTCCCCTCTAGCTCTTGGTTATTATCATCGGCATCCACAAATAACAGTGCATGTGAAGAAAGGACAACATCAATCAGTTTTGTCAAGCCTTGCATAATTGGCTGTTAATCTCTTCATAATCTATTACAGAGTGATTAGACTTTCTGGGTCAGGACAAGGATCATTGCATGACATTGCTGCATTTGTCAATGTGGAGTTGCATCTAGTTGAATAAACATTATCCACAATCTGTACCAGGTTTGGGGTTAATAACCTCTGTAGTAGGTATATCACCATTTGAAGCCGTAAATTGAGCTTTCCCAGTGCTAGCTTCATATTGAATGCTTAGCAATAATTTGAGTAATGAATTATTATCAATGAGATTTTCCTCAATGGAATCTAGCTCAATGGCAATAGGGTCTGGCACAGTCAGTATAACGTTAGAGGAGGACGTTAACTGCCTTTGCAATCTCCCCAGAAGCGCCCTTTGCAATGTTTTTTTAAAAAGCAGTTATTTTTCCTCGCACTGAGCTTTCCAGCTTTTTTGAAGTAGTGTCACAGTTCTTAGACTCAGCTGCCATAGTAACCTACGCTCTTCTTTTTTTTTCAGGTTATGAGAGCCAATGATCAATGGTGGGCAGGCGGCGCGTTCTTTACTGCGCAATGAATATTTACGACAGGCTGCTGGTTTGTCTTTACAAACCTTTTATAATAGTGCACTAAGTGTGCAGCTAGTCTTATCCGTGTGCAGAAAGGTTGAAAGGCTGGCTGTGGACCAACTCAATAATTGGGTATCCAGCAACAAATCTCATTCAGTGAAGCATTTATGTGAATCCTGGTTAAATGCCTGGCAGACCACGGCAGACCACGCTTCACTCTTCCTCACTCTGCTCTGTGGTCTAATGAGGCAGATAAGGGCTCCACAGCAGGCTCTGCAGCAAAACTCTGCCTCCAGTCAACAGGCACGGAAAAGTTATTGCACCATGGCGACCACGCTTCACTCTGCCTCACTCCGCTCTGCTCCACGGTCTAATGAAGCAGATAAGGGCTCCACAGCAGGCTTCTGCAGCAAACCTCTGCCTGCAGTCAACAGGCACAGAAAAGTTACTGCATCACGGCAGACAATGCTGCACTCTGCCCCACTCTGCTCTGCTCAGCGGTCCATTGAGGCAGATGAGAGCCCCACAGCAGGCTTCTGCAGCGAAACTCCGCCTCAGTCAACAGGCACAGAAATGGAACTGCACCAAGGCAGACCACGCTTCACTCTGCCTCACTCCGCTCCTCTGCATGGTCCAATGAGGAAAATAAGGGCACCACAGCAGGCTTCTGCAGCAAAATTCTACCTCCAGCCCACAGGCACAGAAAGGTTACTGCACCACCGCAAACAATGCTTCACTCTGCCTTAATCCGCTCTGCTCAGTGGTCTAATGAGGCAGATAAGGGCTCCATAGCAGGCTTCTGCAGCGGAACTCTGCTCCAGTCAACAGGCACAGAAAGGTTACTACACCACGCTTCACTCTTACTCACTCTGCGCTCTAAAGAGGCAGATAAGGGCTCGGCAGGAGGCTTCTGCAGCAAAACTCTGCCTCCGGTCAACAGACAGAGAAACGTTCCTGCACCACGGCAGACCATGCTTCACTCTGACATGGGTCTTTTTCAAGGCGTGTGTTATACATGGTAATGTTGTTGTGAGTATGAGCTCTTGAGTAAGGGCTCTTGTTGAGTAACCTGTCAGGCCTGGAGGGAGGGAGGGCGAACTCAGCACAAAGATGAGCGGTCACAGCGATCTTTCGATGATCCATGTCGGGTCGAAACACGTGTTGGCTTTAAGTGTGTAATAAATCACTGTTATACCCTAGAAACAAGTGACAAGACTCCTCATTTATTGCTTGATAATTTAAGTGAAGTCACAACCAATATTACCAGTATTCTAGCACTCAGGTGAATGGGGTTCTTATCAAAAATAAGCTTTGTGCTTGCACTGCATTCTTTTGAAGTACAGTTCATTTCTGAGATCCGAAGGGCGATTATTCCAGTTTAGAGACAAAAGCAATAAGAGAGCAGGCACCTTAATGATTTCTGCCAAACGTGCATATACATGGAATGTCCAAAGAGGAAGAGCTCAAGTTCCTGGAAGGGGCAAACCCTTAATGAGGGGTGCGAGGTACTTGAGATATTTGTTAACAATGCTCTTGTGGTTAGTGCAGTGGGTCTTGAAGGTGATTATTTGCTCAAAACAGCCATCAGTGATGGTGTGATGGGATAAAATGAGTCTTGGCTCCTTATTTTGCAAGAGTTTCAGCTAGTGGATAGGATTCTTGATGTGAACTATTTCAATGGAGATAAAATGTTCTAGTCTGGAAAGAATTATGGTGTGTGATAAATCAAGTTACTGTGGCTGTGCAAGGTAGTTATTGGTTTTGGTGTATTTTGGTGGCACAGTCAGCAAAATACACTGCTACAGAAAAGAGAGATAGAGTAAAAGGGTGCCAGAAAGCTGACTTTTACATTGGCCTGACAACTGGAAATGCTGTGGCATACTATACAACTCCAGACGATGCAGGAGTATCTATATCCAGTTGCCGGCATCATACCGGCATCATATCCATGCAGCTCATATGCGTGATTACAGGTCACAGATGCAGCCAACCCTCAACCATCCACATGCAAGGCCATATTCCATAGCCCTCAGGAACACCTCCCTCCAGAGACAGACATTGACAGAGCCGTTTGCACCTCGCCCATGACTTCTCACCACCAGGATCATGTTTTTACGCATGCGTACCTCGACCTCACGTACAATGCCCATTATATATAGCACGCAGGGTTTCCTGCCTCCACCTGCACCCAATGCCACCACTGTACTTAGAAGCTTTTTCCAGGATCCAGCTACTGCTGTCAGTTCAACCAACATTATTACAAGGTGTGACATGCTTACAGACCAAAATGTATATTATACATACCCCCAACATGCTACCTAAACCACCCAACCAAATACCACAGCAATTGACTCTGCCTGAGCCTGATTGAACTCTGCTGCTAATGTCTTCGACTGTACCCCATTGAACTCTGCTGCAAATGTCTTTGACTGTGTCCCATTGAACTCTGCTGCTAATGTCTTTGAATGTGCCCCATTGAACTCTGCTGCAAATGACCTTGCTAGCACTCCCATGCACACATCAGCCTCAGTCCCCACACAACCACTGCAGAGCACTTGGGAAGTGCCAGCCAAATCCTCAGACCCTATAAATTGCACCATTAGGCCATCTGGTATCTCCCTACTGAAGACACCAGACACCCACAACGCCTCTCCTAACCACAATTACCCCATTCTACCATTAGGAAAAGTGCCATCATGTTCCACCTGCAAACCTAAGATCCCCCAAAACCACCCCAATATTGACACCCCTTCACTGAAATGTGCTCTGATCAATGCACGCTCTATGAACGCCCACGCCCATTTATCTATGACCTTCTGACTTCTCACAACTTAGACGCATTGGCCATCACAGAAACATGGCTTCACGAAGCTTCAGGCCCAGCACTACATCTAGCCATTACCCTAGGCTACACATTGTATCGCAAAGACATACCTAATGCCAGGGGAGGAGTAGCCTTACTGGCCAAAGACTCCCTCTCCATAAGACCCTTCAACACCTCCCTAGAGAAAAAATTGAGACATCCTCGCACTCAAACTCACTACCTCTCCCATCACCACCATCACGATCGACATCATCTACTGCCCACCAGGCCTTGCACTCACCGGTGAAGGAAACCTTTTCCATATCCTTGGTGAAAATATCAAGGCCTCCTCTCAAATCATCATCCTATGTGACCTCAACCTAGGACTCAACGATCCTGCCGACCCCCAGGCCACTGCCCTATCCAGCTCACTGAAAGCACTGAACTTTCAACACTTTATTCATGAATCTACCCATTCAAAGGTTTGCACCCTGGACTGGATCACAGCCCGCAGCTACCTTATCACCATCAAAACCAACATCTCATGCCTCTGGACAGACCACCACATCATCACCTCCTCCATCTCATGGCACATAAAACACAAAAACCTACCCCCTTCCCTAACCCGTAGCACATGCAAGCTCACCAAAGACCACATCATGCCACTGTTGTCTATACCTACATTGGCAGACCTCTACACCACCATCTTAACCTCACCAGTAGAGCCCATCAACCCCCAAACCCAACGAAGGTCCAAACCTGTGAGACAACCAAACTCATGGTATACCCCTGACCTACAAGATCTTCAAGACAAAAAGAGATCAGTAGATTCATGCTGGGAAAAAACACCTCAGACGCCGCCAAACTGTAGTTCCTCTCAGCATCCAAAGCCTACAAACACACCATCATCTCTGCTACATCCACCAATATTCAATTCCAGAATAGCCAATGCTAAAACTGACTCCAGGGAAATCTTCACCATCCTCAGAGAGCTTGAATCACCCTCCACCCCATCATCATTAAGGACCAACATGGGTGCCTAAATATCCAAAATGCCATGATCAATAAACTGGACACTATACAAAAAAAATCCATGCACAACTAGTCACTGCCCCACCGCAAGTAGGTCACATTGCCCCCACCCCAACCTTCCCACAATTTTTCTTCCAGCCAGTTACAGTGCCACAAGTCATTGCCATCCTAAAGAGCCTTAAACTATCCAAGTGCAAAGGCAATGTATGCCCAGCTACCATCGTCAAGTACTGCGCCAAAACCCTAGCACCTCCCATATCTACCTTAATCAACGCTTCCTTTGCCACATGCAAAATGCCCACAAGTCTCAAAGAAGCCTGGGTTCTCCCTCTCCTAAAAAGCCATCACTAGATCCCACAGCCCCCAATAACTACTGGCCTATGACCACCATCCCATTCCTTCTCAAAATTATAGAAAGAGCAGCCTATCTACAGAACCAAAATAAGCTCGAAACTAATCACATCCTAGGAATGTGCCAATCCGGCTTCCGGCCAGGCCTTGGTACAGAATCTATACTTCTCGATCTAAAATATCAAATAGATGATCTCAGAGACATGGGGAAGCCTGCCCTCCTACTCCTCCTCGATTTGTCATCAGCGTTTGTCCTGGCAGATCACAAAATCCTCTGCCACGACCTCACCACCTTGGCCAACTTATCCAGAGAAGTCACCAATAGGATCACCTCCTTCCTAGAGGGAAGGGTAATGAAAGTGTTTGCCGACAATGTCGACGCCCCACCTGCACCTATCTCTTGTGGGGTCCCGCAAGGATCTTGCATATCACTGACAACATACAACATTTTTACCAGACCCCTCTTTGACATCCTTGATTCCCTCAGCATCGCTTACACCAACTATGCTCACGATACACATATCCTGCTGCCCCTCTCTGGTGAATACGCAGACGACTCTAACAGCTTCGACCATGGATGGCAGCCAACCACCTGTGCTTAAATGGGGATAACATGGAGATCTTGCTGATTGGTCTTCCCACAGTGCTCAACAAGCTCAACCACCAATACACAACCTTTAAAATTGACGGCACCATGATCCCCATCTCTTCAGCTGCGAAGACATTAGGAGTCCACCTGGACGCCACCCTCTATGTGACCCGCCAAGTGAAAGCAATTGCCTCCTCTGCGGTCTGTACATCTAAACTGATGAATGCCTCTAGACCATAACTATCCACTGACAGCTGCCTTACTACAGCATGGGCCATCATTGGGCCAAGACTGGACTACAGCAATGTCCTATTTGCAGGGACCTCATCCCAAAACAGTCTATAGCTCCAAATCATTCAAAATAATGCCCTTCGAGCAGCCCTCAACATTCCCAAATGAGCGCACATCTCTGCAGCGAGGAAAGCAGCCCACTGGCAGTTCATCCGTGAAAGAATCATATTCAAGACCATGTCCATCACTCACAAATGCCTGTGTAACACGGCACCCCCTACCTCTCCCAGAAATTCACTAAAGACCCACCAGATCCATGTATGCAAATCACCTACAACAGCCAGAATTAAGACACACTAAAGCTGGAGGCTCCAGCTTCCCATCCATCGCAGCCAGACAATGGAACTCTCTTGCACCCTTCTTGAGAGCAGAACCCACCTACTTGGCCTTCCGGAAGTCCCTGAAAACCTGGTTATTTGCCTAATCTCCCATCACACGCTACACTGCCCTCCAATGCCCCACCTCACATACTGTATGTTATCTGATGTTGTTGATGTATCACCTGCAAGTAACTGGTTCACCATAACAGCATCTCGATGCCCTTACGTTGTTGCGTGCTTTATAAATGAATGAGACTCATGCCTACCATACCGTATAAATCCAGGCTTCTCAGAAACTCAAGCCTACCCTACTATGTAAAGCATAGCATATGACAGCATCTTCTCTGTATCAGAAACTTTCCCGTTCTCCCATCCTAATCACTCCAGCTGTGAATTCGTCGTTCAGGACTAGGAAGAAAATAGTAAAATCCTTACCTTAATTTAATGTGAAAAAAAGGAAATTTACAGAAAAGAAAAAGGCCAGGAAAAGGAAAGCCTCCCTCATTCTGATAGACACGTCCACCCAGTCAATAAATCTTTCCCACTGATGCTCGATAGAATGCAAACAAAGGAAGTGAGCTTCATAGCGTGGTTCAGGATTCAAACTCCTCAGGAGCCCTGGCCAAGGAGACTTCCTTCTCAGTCCTAAGATCAGAGATGTCTTTATGGGAGGGCAAAAGAAACACTTGCCCCGGTCCTCCACCTTGGAGGGGGCCCCACAATGCTGCCTGATCTTAAGAAGTCAGTTTACATTGTTTACCAAACTTAATAGCACACGTCAGGATATTTTATGGTGCATTGTTTATGGTGTGCTGCAGAGGCTATAAAGACTAAAACCATTTCCTCTGTGTTGTTGACAAGTACATTTTGCTCTGATCAATCCTGTAACACTTTCTATGTTCACTGTAGTATACAACGTTTCTGTGTTCTCTACGGAACAACTATTGTAGTTCTATGGGGATTATATTGATTATGTGCAATAACAAAACTTTGAATGCATATTCATAAATTCAAGTGCTGCGATGGATCTGAATATAGCTCAATGTGTTAAGCATTCATTGAATAAATCTGTGTTTATATGTAAGATTATGAATACCAAATTACAGTAAGGTCGGCCCAGCCTTTTCTATGTCTGAAGTTTATAATCCTGCATGTGTAAAAGGTCGGCCCAGCCTTTTCTATGTCTGAAGTTGATAATCCTGCATGTGTATTTACCTTGTTTTGTAGCACAACAGGTGCTATTATCAGCAATGTGCCTGCATAAGATAGCGGTTGCTATAAATAACAAACATAGCATTAGTATGGTGAAGGTCTGGAAATAGTTTTGTTCAGATAAGGAGTTGTAAATAATGAGGTGCATAAGTGTTTGTCTGAGAGGTGATTTGGTAGGCAAATTCAAGAAAGTGTAACCAAAGATTTACAGGGTAATTCATAGAAATTCGCACAAAAGTGGCACACGCGACTGGCGCATAGCATGCCCGTGCGAATGTCTGTGCCAGCCGCGTGCGCTAAAATCGATTTCCGCGCACAGCGTATTCATGGATTTTCGCATCCAAAACTAGCCGTGGCGCAGCATGGCGTAGCGACCCTGCAGCAGTGCCAGTTACGCCCCCAAGAACGCCCTCGCGGAAGGACAAGCCTTCAAAATCCCCAAATAATCGCAAAGGGCTGCGCTAACCCTGGACCAGTTCACAGGGCTGGCAAACAGCAAACGCCAAGCGGGGAACGTGTATTTCAGTGGTTTGCGGGAAGTTCCACACGCAATTGTCCTGTGTACGTGTGCATCAGGGGTGCGCAGGAAGTTCCACACGCAAAATCAGCAAGGTACGTGTATTTCAGGGGTGCGCGGGAAGTTCCACACGCGATTGGCCCCATGTGAGAAGGGTACGTGTAATTCGGGGGTGCGCGGGAAGTTCCACACGCGATTTCAGCAGGGTACGTGTATTTCAGGGGTGCGCGTGAAGTTCCACACGCGATTCCATCAGGGTACGTGTATTTCAGGGGTGCGCGGGAAGTTCCACACGCGATTGTCCCCGTGCGAGCAGGGTATGTGTATTACAGGGGTGCGCGGGAAGTTCCACACGCGATTTCAGCAGGGTACGTGTATTTCAGGGGTGTGCGGGAAGTTCCATACGCGATTCAATCAGGGTACGTGTATTTCAGGGGTGCGAGGGAAGTTCCACACGCGATTGGCCCCGTGCGAGCAGGGTACGTGTATTCCAGGGGTGCGCGGGAAGTTCCACACGCAATTTCAGCAGGGTACGTGTATTGCAGGGGTGCGCAGGAAGTTCCACACGCGATTTCAGCAGGGTACGTGTATTTCAGGGGTTCTGGGGAGTACTACACGTGAATTAGCCGTGTGGGTCCTCCCAGGTGTTCGCTCTACAACCTCCACGGCCCCTGCAGGGAGCCCACACCACGGGGGACTACCCTGCACCCCTGCTCATGTCCCGCAGGCAGCCCATCCACCATGGGCATGCCCCCCAGCCAACCCACATGTCACCTTGCACTACTGATCAACAATGCATGTCTCCCACCACCTCCACCCCCGAGCAGTGCAGGGGCAGCCTCCACCAGGCCCCACCCATGTCTACCACCACCCCCACCCCCCAGCCACCAGGGGCAGCCTCCACCAGGCCCCCACTCATGTCTCCCACCACCCCCACCCCCCAGCAGTGCAGGGGCAGCCTCCACCAGGCCCCCACTCACGTCCCCCTGCACCCCCACCCCCCAGCAGTGCAGGGGCAGCCTCCACCAGGCCCCCACTCATGTCTACCACCACCCCACCCCCCAGCACTGTGGGGCACCTGCCAGCAGGCCCCCACTCATGTCCATCTCATGTCCCCCTGCACCTCCACCCCCCAGCAGTGCAGGGGCAGCCTCCACCAGGCCCCCACTCATGTCTACCACCACCCCCACCCACCAGCCACCAGGGGCAGCCTCCACCAGGCCCCCACTCATGTCCCCCTGCACCCCCACCCCCCAGCAGTGCAGGGGTAGCCTCCACCAGGCCCCCACTCATGTCTCCCACCACCCCCACCCCCCAGCAGTGCAGGGGCAGCCTCCACCAGGCCCCCACCCATGTCTACCACCACCCCCACCCCCCAGCCACCAGGGGCAGCCTCCACCAGGCCCCCACTCATGTCTCCCACCACCCCCACCCCCCAGCACTGTGGGGCACCTGCCAGCAGGCCCCCACTCATGTCCAACTCATGTACCCCTGCACCCCCACCCCCCAGCACTGTGGGGCACCTGCCAGCAGGCCCCCACACATGTCCAACTCATGTTCCCCAGCCAACATGTCATCACAATCTAGATCCCTGGTCCCTATGGTCAGCCTCCAAATGCAAAACACCCACCCGAGTATTGCATCCACCCACTCATAATTGGCAATTACATGACAGAACACCAATTGCAAGTTCAGAAACAAACACATTTCCCTCACATACACCCAATGGGTGTCAGTGAATCTCAAAAGCCATATCATGATATGCATTAAACCAATGAGTTGATACTACACATTGAAGTTTGATAAAAAAATATGTATTGAAGGAAACATAAATAGAATCAAAAATAAAGAAAAAGAAATGGGAATGTACAAAAATGAAAAGAGGATGTCCGTGAAAAAAAGCAAAACCAAAAATCAAAATCCAAAGTAATGGTGTCCAAAGTCACTGTCCAGAAAACACAATCCAATGGAAAATAAAATAGAAAGCCATTGCTCCATGGTTAAAATGTGAAAGAAAAATACAATCCAACAGTGAACTATGTACATACGAACAAGCCAGGGTCCATTATCCCAACAAAAGAAAGGAAACCTATCTAACTACACTAACTAATAAAATAAACTATATACAAAAATGTGGCCAATGTCCGAAAGGTCCAAAATAAATCCTAAAAAAAATGAAACCTAACACTACCTACATAACTATGTACAAGGGCAGCGGGCTAGTTTGACGGCTCACTTGTGGATGTCCCGGGCCAGGGCATCATCGAACTCCTGCTCAATGTCCCGGAGGCGGTCCTCCTCCATGGCCCTGAGGGTCCGCAGGGCCGTCGACGTGTCCACCTCCAAACCCCTGCGGATTGCCTCGAGGCACTCGGCCCGCCTCAGGGGCCTCCGCATGGATTTCTCCGCCCTGACCATTGTGAGCCGTGCCTCTTCCGCCCGCTGCCGCTCCGCATCTATGGCGTGGCCCAACCGCTGCCACACGGAAGACACTCTCTGTTCTGGGTCCTCCTGCCCTCCGGCCGATGCCTGCACCTCCGATGTTGAAGGCCCCGAGCCATCATGGCTCCCACCACGTTGCTGCTGCTGTGCCTCTGCCAGTGCACTGCCTCCTGCTGCCTGCACATCCTCCGCCAGCTGGGGAGCAGTCAGGGACACCCATGCCCCCCCCCCTGGTTGAGGTTACCGTGGCTGACACCATCCATGCTCAGCCCTTGTTGGACCAGCCCACTGTGGAACCAGACCTGGCACAGGGTGACTCCATGGCTGACTTCCAGGTCAGCAGGTCTAGGCCACGTGCGCCGGTGAACGCTAGTGTCATCAGGCCACGTGGATCAGGGGCAGCTAGGTCATCTGCTGCCCCGCGTAGGCAGGCTGGGGAGGCTGCAGGGGCAGCTGCGGCTCCATCCACCCCACCTCTCACACACCCATCCAGGACAGTGTCGGTCCAAGTCCATCATGCTGACATTCCCCCTGACACCATCACACTTGAGATAATGCCTGCACCAACTCCCATGCTGAGTGTTCAATCCCACGCTCCTGCCCCTAGTGTCCAGAGCGGCGCAGGACACTCCGGATCCCCACCACCTTCCAAGCGGAAGAGGAAGAGTGCTCGTCCAGTAGAGGCTGATGCCCCAGACACGGCTACACAGTCCGGCCCGTCAAGGAAGCCCAGCTTCAATGAGGCCGAACTGAATGCACTTGTAGAGTATGTGTCCGCACATGACCGCGAAATGGTGATTGTTGCAGGATCCAAGACCACACCTGCACAACGTCAGGCACACTGGCAGACCATTGCAGACATCATAAGTGCCCTTGGAATCGTAAGGCGCACAGCTAACGAATGCTACAAGCGCTGGAATGACCTGAAGCGCAGGGCAAAGAATAAGCTGGCCTCAAGTCATGCGGCAACTCTAGTGACTGGAGGTGGGTCTCCAGCAGACGACATAGAACTCACTCCACATGAGCAGGTTGCTGGGACCTACGTCACGGAGGAACAGATCCAAGGCGTGGGAGAAGTGGCAGATTACGAGGCATTGTCCGGTGAGTGCACATGCATGTGTGTGTCATCCATGTGCATGGTGTGTGTGGGAGGGCTTCTGTTTGGGTGCCAGGGGAGGGTGTGTGTGCCTGAGTGGTTCGGCTCACCCATGTGGCTCTTCCTAAACATTCTTGGCAACAGTTTTTGGGTATACCAGCATCCCTTCGGCCAACATTAGACATCCAGCCCAACACCACGTCAGTTGCCCTTGGAGTGTCATCTTGCCACTACACTGTTGCTTATTTACCTCTGTTTATTCAGGCAGATTGTTTGCATACCACCACTTTTACTCGGGATTTCTCAGTCCTATTGTCACATGTCTGACATGGCTATGGTACAGTGGACTGGCTCAGTTTCGTAGACATGATTAGTTTGGACATGTCCCTGTGCTATAGGACCATTTTTGACTGGCAGCTGCATGTTAAACATTTGAAACATTACAATGAAAATAATCAATCATATGAACAAACTGGACTTAATGAACAATTGGTCACCTCCTCTCCCTCTTCACTTCATGGCTAGGGTACATGCCATCTGTGTGATGGCATGTGTATTTGACCTGCCAATCACTGGCCAGTGTGTGATGCCACTGCTAGGCAGCATGCAGCAAATGTGTTCATCTTCCATCTTGGTGTCATCAATGTGTGCCATCTGCCTCCCCATCACACGCAGTGACGGTGCATGCATGGGAGTGTTTTAGTCATGTGGGACATGTCAATCAAGTACTGTTTCTGTAGCCTCTCAGCCCTCATTGTGTGCCATAGTGCTAATGCCTGTTTCCATTTGTTTTCTTTTATGTCTTTGCAGGGGAAGACGCACCTGATACTGCTGGGGTTGTGGAGATGGTGCAGACCCAGGAGGGGTCTGAGGCCCACCGACCACCAGTGAGGGACGTGGTGTGGTGGTGGGTGAGAACCCACAACTGCTGCAGATCATGCTCTCAAGGGGTGTCTCTGGCTGCACCTCCTCCGAGCTGTACTCAGGTGTTGATTCGGATGATGAGACCTATGTGCCGTCGCAGGTGAGTGTTCCTGGGAGGGATTCTGTTCTGTCCGACCCACCTGCACCGGTGTTAGAACCCTCAATGGGGATGTCAGTGTTGGCAGGTACGCCTTTGGTGGTTACGGATGCAGGGTCACACTCTGCGACATCTGATCCTGTTCTTGGGCCAGCAGATCAGTGGGGGAATGCAGTCCTGCAGCCTCAGGCAGTGCTGGCACAGCAAGGCGCAGTTCGCCTTGCCCCAGACAGGTGTGGTGCCCGCCGACATGGTGGCCGTACGCCACCTGGCAATACCGCATGGGAGCAATCCATTTACGGTGTGGCAACCCAACAGGCAGCATCATCAGAGATGATGGCTCAGGCCATGGATAGGGTGGCCACTTCCATTGTCCCCCCCGAAAGGCTGATGGAGCGACTACAGCAGGCATCCGACTCCATCTGCCAGTCACACAGGGAGGACATGTTGGCGTCTGACAGGGACAGGCGGGCGGCACTGGCGACTCTGCAGGAAGCCATCTCCATAGAGTCCCAGGGCCACAGGGAAGCCCTGAGGCTGGAACTCCTTCACCTCAGGACGACTCTTGTTGAGCTTGAGGCTTCAACAAACCGAAGGACAGAACAGCAGCTGGAGCGTCTCACCCGTACGCTCTCAGCTGAGATGCAGGCAACTAGGGCGGAGGTCCAGGCATCCCGTGAGTTGTTGCATGGGGACCTCTGCACACTCATCCTCCAGAACGAGACCTACCACACCCGCATGCTTGCAGCCATGGAGGAACAGACTAGGGCTTTGCGTGGGCTGCCGCCCATAGTGTAACCACCTCCGGATGCAGCTGCAGAGGGTGAGGATAGCGACAGCAGTGATACTCCCACAATAGGGTAGCCGTGTAGGTCATGAGCCCATGGAGGTGTTTTTTTTTTGCAAGATCCACACAGGTGGGTTTTGGTGTGCACCCTGTCCTCGGACCTCCTGGGTGGCCTCCCCAACCCCCCCCGGCCCTTTAATGGCCATTTTTGATTTATTTATTTATTTTTTTATTCTTTTTTTTGGGGACAGTGTGTTGCCTTGTGTGGCTCCCGTGGGCATACGCTGCATTGTGGCTGGGCACATGCAGGCTTGTCATGGATTTGGTTCAGATGCTTGGGTTTTTGTCACACACACCCCTCCTGCTTCCCGTTTCCATGGGCTTGCAAAGGGTGTGCCCAAGTGACATTGACGTACATGGTGACATTGGACTCCCATGAGCTGTGTGGGCAGTCTGTAGTCAATACTGTGTATACATTCATAGTGCATATTGTTGTTGTATTGTACACTGCGTGGTGCATTGATATGTGCCTCTGCATCCATCTCATCCTCCATATTTGCAGGTCCATTCCTCATGTCTTCACAATGCGGTCCACCTTGGAACTGGAGTCCATGTTGTAAGCAGTGCACCTACACTCTTGCATGGCGCTAACACTGTATACTTGCAAGTGTTCGGAGGGCTGTCATCATCAGGTGGTGAGGCTAGCTAATTTCTAAGTCTGTAATGTCATGTTTAAGGTAGGTTGGAGGTTGTGTAGGTGATTGGTATTCTTGGTAAGTATTTGGTAATGTAACTTGTAGGTCCTGCATTACTGTGAGCATTTCATGTGTGGACATGTTTCCATTAGGGACACTGTAGCTGCTGACACTTGGGGCATGTTGTGGGGATTCATTTATTTCCTCTCACATTGCATGACATGCCATGGTGTGTTGTGTGGCCATGCCGGGGAGGGGGTGGGTGACATGGCACTGTTTTCATGTAGTATTTTGCACGTGGGTATTCATTTCTGCAGCATGGAAGTGTCTTTTCATGACACTGCATTGGTGGTGTTTGTGTAGGTAGGGATGCACACATTGTGACACCTCCACATGAACAATCTCAGGCTGCTATGGTTCTGACAGTTGACAGTCCCTTTGTTCGTCTTAATTGTCAGGTCGAGTCATCATTGCTTATCAGATGGTATGTGCCAGGCCTGTGTGCACTCCACTGGGGTGTGATTTCTATGTGAAGTAACTAGCCACCAGCTGCATACGGGCTCCCTCACCCCGTGCCCTCTCCCCTCCCATGCGCAGCAGGCGTGCATGTGGTTGGGGATGTGGGGGCACCACCATGTCCACGGCCAGGCCCCGGCATGTTGCAACATTGTGCAGGACACATGCTGCCACTAGGATCCTGCACACTAATGGGGGCGCATATAACAGCTGCCCGCCAGAACAGTCAAGGGAGCGAAAGCGTGACTTGAGCACTCCGAATGTGCTCTCCATTATGCCCCGGGTTGCAATGTGGGCTGTGTTGTATCTTACCTCTGGAGGCGTGATGGGGTTCCGAATTGGCGTCATCATGTGGGTGCTTAGAGGGTAGGCACTGTCCCCTGGTGAGGAGGTGATGGGTATCATTAGTGGGGTAATGACATAACTCTGCATCTGACATGCATGCATGTGCAGTGGCATTCATACTCACCAAGCAGCCATGTATCGCCATGCCGCCCAGCTTCTAGGTCCCGGTTTAGGGTAGACATTCGGTAAATGAAGCTGTCGTGGGTGGACCCTGGATAGTTGGCATATACTGAGGTGATGATACATACTACCTGCACGTTGATGGAATGCCAGTGCTTGCGGTTCCTATAGATGTGCTCAGATGCCCTGGGGGGACATAGTGCCACATGGGTGCAGTCAATGGCACCTAGCACTTTTGGGAAATTGTGCCACACCATAGAAATCGAGGGTGGCAGCCTGCCTTTCTGCAGGTGTCCTGGGCAGGTATATGTACCTACGGACTGATGGGAGTGCAGTGATGATGTTCAAGACCTGGTGTAGGCAGCGTGACTGCATGGCCTGTGACACCCCACCCACTATGGCACTTTTCTGCTGAAATGATCCTGTGGCCAAGAAGTGCAGTACATTGAGGACCTTCTCCAGGGGGCTGAGTGCTTGGGAGCACAGGGTGGGTGATGTGAGGTCATCCTCCCACTCACTGACCAGATCCAGTATTATGTGTGGGGGAAACCTGTACCTCCCATACACCTGGTCATCAGGCATCCCAAAAAGGCTGGTTCTGGGAGTGAAAATTCGGGCCCTCACTATCTTCCTCCTCCTTTGGTAACCCACGGCCACTGCTGCTAGGAATGGTATATTCATCCTGGCGGATGAGCTTGTTTGGTGTTTGCGCGCACTTTTATGCTGCGCGGGTCGACGTACGCCTGCTTCATGCTGGCGTACGTGTCTCAAGATTGGACCATTTTTTGGCACGTCGTAGGCGAACGTGTGAATCTTCCCGCCCACCCCAGGAATACACGTAGCACGCTCTCACAGGCACAGTCGCGGGTAAATATTCCCGCCCACCCCTGGAATACATGTAACCCACTGTTAGGGAGAATTCTCTGTTTAGGCTGAATTTCCTAACCTAGTGAGTCCCCCAGCAGCTTTGCTGGATTTCTGGAGTTTGTTTTTTCCATCCTGCCAAGAGTGAGACTCTTTTCCTCCCACTCTTGGACATGAATGTGTGTAATTCCTTTGAATGTCAATGTGTTCTATGGGCTATGGGGTCTTTTACTCCATAGGGTCTCATATGTTTTTCTATGTGTGTTACACTGCACCCTACGTGCCGTAACACTGGGGCGTCCTAGCGGACCCCCACCATAGACTCCATACCCGGGGACTGACTACTGTCTCCCCGGGCATGTAAAGTCACCATTGGCTTTACTAGACCTAAATTTACTAACAGAACTAGTACAAACCATCTTATTGTGGACGTACTAGTAGGGGTAATTTGATTACTCCTGGATCTTGGATCTGTTACTCGAGGGGGCACTGTCCCGTCCCCCCTCGTCGAGTTTTGGCTGGTGGCAGTGGAAACTACTTGTTATGTTCGACCCCGAACATAACGCTATGGGATTCGTCCCATTGTTGGAGATTAATACTTTTTCTTCGTTAATCTCTAACGTACCACCGATCTACTTATCTTAAATAAGTTTATCGGATGGTATTTTCTGCCAGAACTCGGTTTGTAAAATGGCGTCTGTGTTCGCCTCTGTGACTCCTAAACCAAAGGTCGAGCCCTTTGTTCGACTTTTGGAGGGCTCTGTACAGAGACCCCCCAAAGTGGTGCCATTCTGTCTGGGTTACCACAGGGGTGCGGGAGGGGATTTAGGCACCCTGGACCGAGTTGCCTTGCCAACTCCGGTCGAACTCTGGAGTGATTGGCCCAAGTGGTGAACCTTCCCGCTCACCACTTAGCATGTGTTGATTGACAGCTAGGCTGAATGAATGGGGGTTTTCTGCATAAAAGCAGGGCTTTTGGGACTGGATCTTCAGAAGTCGCCACAGGACCTAAGAATCCGACGAGGGTAACGCTGAGCTGACCTGCACGACGACACCTCCGGTGGAGCCCTGCGGAACCGACTCACCACTTCCCGACGACAGAGATCTCCCTGCCGGAGAGTCTCTTCCGCTGGCTGGTGGGAACAACCAGTCCCCTTTGCTTTTTATTCGCCTCAGGACGCAGTGGTCGAATTGCCCGTGCAGAGCACCTCGGCAACCGGATAGCCACTACCCCTGTACTGCGACCAAAAGGTGGTGCCTTGTGGCGGAGCACTCCGCGGCTGGTCTCTTCCGTGGTGGTGCACCGGACTTCACTTTTCTTCGACGACGAGAACCTCTCTACTCTTGGCAAAGACCCGACGTGCATCCAACACCAGGAACAACTGCCCCCGCCGGAGCTGCCATCTACAACAAGGTACCGTGTCCGCCTGGCTTCCCTTTCAATCGGTTTGAGTGAGGTGTCTTAATCCTCTCCTTTCCGTTGGGTCGCCTCCAAGCTTTTCTCATTTATTGTTCTGAACTGGTTCAATCTGCCGATAACAATTTGCTACAAAGACTTGAATGCATCTCCACTAGAGACTTTTTGGGACATATCGCCTTGCCTCTCTCCGAGTGGGCCTGGCCTCTGAACTTTATGATCTATTGTGATTCTTGCCTTCCTGCCTTGCATTTTATCCACGAAGGATTGAACTGTGTTGATTTCATAACCTGCCTATCTTTTTCTCTCCCGTCCTAACTAATACTCGAGTGTCATCTAGGTTGAGGCATACACCTCTGTCTGTAAATAAGTGATGCCGGTAGAACCTAGACTTGTCGAAATATTGCTATGGGGATTGATCGTTTCTTCTTCGTAGAGTAATTGTGTTTGATTTGTTTGCCGTGATAGTGCCATAGTGTTTTTCATAGATGTTTTGTTATAAATAAATACCTTAATATCTTTACACTAAGCCTCGTTGCATGTTTGCTTGTCTTGCTGTGAAGAATTGCCCTATTGTGTATACTCCACATACTTCTCAACTCTTCTTGAGGGAAGTCTGACTGCTCAGCCACAGCTACCAAGTGAATCTGTGTGGTGCAGACTACTACCAAGTGGGTTCACCGCCAAACACCTGTAGTCCTAAATCTTTTGCAGTGGTCCCAGAGGAAACTGCACAGGTTTCCGCCTAACACTGGTGTACAGCGGTGGGATTTGTATCGAGTATACAGTTTACAGTGCTTTTCGACACTGTAGGATAACTAACCACAAAACTTTGCACAAAAAGCAACTTTCAAAAAACATGTCTGCGATGGAAACTTACAGTCAAGAGTCCTTGTCAGGTGAAAATACTGAGAGTCTGCAAGCTCTCTGTAGGCAAGAGAATCTTCCTGTAAGAGGCAAGATGTTAGAACTAATAGAGAGATTGCTGGCGAACCAATGTCTGGGTACAGGTTCAGAGGAACCAATCTCTCCAGCGAATGTAGATAACAGTGATGGTGTTGATCTGAATCGTAATTCTGATGATAGCGATGAAGAGGCTGACGAGGACGGAGAGGCTAACAAAACTGTCTCCCCTGCTCCTCTACCTGCCTTACCAGCTGTGCCTGCGGGGCCCATACCAGGTCCCACAAGTAACCCTGCTTATTTTGAACTTGAAAAAATGAAGCTCGAACTAGAATACAAACGGTTCTTGGCTCAATCTGAACGAAACCAAGAGCTTGAGTTCAGACGGATGAATGCCCAGGCTGAGCAGAGCAAGCTGAGTTAAGACTCAGGGAAATAGAACTTAATCACGAGTTAGAGATGAAAAAGTTGTCTATGAAAAATGCTTCTCTCTCCTCTGGTTCCTCTAGGAGCTCCAGTCCCAAAAGACCCCGGATGCTGAAGGAATTAGTGGGTATGTATGAACCGAGATTGGATGTGTTGGATTGGTTGAAACTGTTTGAATACAATCATGGGCTCCAGGACATCACCGGGAATGCTTTGCTTCCCTGGCTGTTCTCTAGGCTCCCTCCTGTTGCGACTGATGTGGTAATGGAGTTGGGGGAGGCGGATAAGACGGATTACGAAAGTGTGAAACTAGCTTTAATAGCTAGATTCGGGAAGACCCCTTCCCAGTGTCTTAAGAGGTTTAGAACCCTCAAAAAGCATGATGGTACCCTTTGGGCTACCTGGGTGAGTGAAGGGTTGAAAAACTTAGAGGGATGGATTAAGGGTTACAAAGTGAACACTTATGAGGGTATGAGGAATCTTTTTATGTTGGAGTCTATTTATGATGCCTGTCCTCCTGAGCTCAGACAGCACTTGGCTGATTCGAAGGAATTGGATTCCAGGGAGCTATCTAAGGCTGCTGACTTGTGGGTTGCCAACAGGGCTACTCATAAGGATTCTGGGGCAACTCAGAAAAAGGATGAGGGAAAACAGCCTAAAAAAGACTCAAAAGAGAATTCTAATAACTCACATTCCAAAGAGGGCCCCAAACAAAACCAGAAGGGTAAGCCACAGGGAAAACCAGAGCAGAATAGTGTGTCTTCTGGTGCCAAACCGGAAGTAGGTCAGAACAAGCCACCATTCCAGAAAGCATCCGTAAAATGCTTTGTTTGTGGCTCGACTGACCACGTGAAAGGAGATGTAAGGGTAAACCTTCCGGGGTCCAGCTTGTCTCCTTAGCCTTCGCTCCAGAGGAGGAAGTCCAAATGGCAAGTGGAAACTTTCTACTGCTAGCTGACGAACCCATTGGAGTCTCAGCCAGCGTTTCTTTAGTATCTCTGGGGTTGTGGGAACAACAGAATTTAGATGTCTATAATTCTATCCCCGATAATACTAAAGAGTATTATAAGAACAGTGTCCAGGTGAATGGTCAGGAGACTCCTGCCATTAGGGACACTGGGGCCAGCATAACTGTGGTGGATAAATCGTTTTTTCAGGCTGAGGATGTTGCTAAGGCACCCAAACGCCTCACCAAGTTAGCTGGAGGGCCTGTGCAGATGCTTCCCCAATTACCAGTTCTCATCCACTCTAACGACATGACTGTGAAGATACCTGTCAGCATACAGAGTGAGGTACCAGGACGCGTACTGTTGGGTAACGATTTGAAAACTCTCGGAGTTGTATCGCATACTCCCAGACCTCCTAGTAAACGGTTACAGGAGCTAACCAGACCTGCAAGAGAGAGGACCATGCGCTGTACTCTCCAGGAGATGATGAAGAAAGAAATCACTCCTGCTCCACTGGAATTGTCGGCCGCTGTCACCAAGAAATCAGAAGCGAAAGGGAAACCTAAGACTTCTATCCCGAAACCAGCAGCCAGCATTCCAGTGCAGCCAACACGTACTTCCCCGCGGTTGTCCAAAGTTACACCCGTAACTCCACCACCAGCCGAGGCTGAGAGGGAGGTACAACCCTTTGTGGTAGAATTAGACTCTGACGAAGAGCTAATGGAAGGCCAGGAACTCATTGGAGATCTGGATCCTGTTGACCATCCTGAGCTGCAGTCTTTACTGACAGAAGGTGGACCCAGCAGGGCAGACTTCAGTAAGGGACAGAGAAAATGTCCAACTCTGGAAGGTCTTCGCCACCAGGCAGAAGCTCAGGCTGAAGGGCAAGAGCCTGGGAAATACAGGTTGCACTGGGAAGATGGCCTCCTCTACAGTGAACCGACCGAGTCTGCACCTGGAGACTACAAACGACTTGTAGTACCCCAAGAGAACAGACCACAGTTCTTGCAGTTAGCCCACAAGATTCCTTTGGCTGGTTACTTGAGTTTCAAGAAGACTAAGGAAAGGCTCTCTCTCTACTTCTATTGGCCAAAGATGGGGGCCGAAGTAGAAAAACACTGCAGGAGCTGCCACACCTGCCAGACCTCTGGAAAGGTTGGCTCCAAGAATGTGGCACCTTTAGTGCCTCTCCCAGTCGTGGGAGTCCCATTTGAGAGAGTAGGGATTGACATCGTTGGTCCCCTTGATCCTCCAACCTCCTCAGGCAACAGGTTTATACTTGTTGTAGTAGACCATGCTACTAGGTATCCTGAGGCAATTCCTATGAGGACTGTTACAGCTCCGGCTGTGGCTAAGGCCCTCCTTGGTATTTTTACTAGGGTCGGGTTTCCTACGGAAGTAATCTCTGACAGGGGGTCAAACTTTATGTCCCACTACATGAAAGCCATGTGGAAAACCTGTGGAGTTACTTACAATTTCCTCAACAGCTTACCACCCACAAACCAATGGGTTGGTAGAACAGTTCAACCGAACCATGAAGAGCATGATAGGTGCTTTAGAGGAACCCCTTAAGCGTAAGTGGGACCTTCTTCTGCAATGCCTTCTCTTTGCTTATAGAGAAGTCCCTCAGGAGGGCGTAGGTTACTCGCCCTTCGAACTACTCTATGGTCATCCCGTCAGAGGTCCATTGGCCCTGACTAAGGAGGGGTTGGAGAGTGCTCCTTCCCCCAAGCCAGTCAGAGTGACTGACTATGTGATAGGCCTCCGGAGGAGAAAGTCACACGTGATGACGGAAGCAAGCGATAACTTGAAAGCTGGACAAGCATTGGTCAAGCACTGGCATGATCAATAGGCTAACATGGTTGAGTTCGCTCAAGACCAGCTCGTTCTCGTTATGATCCCCACAAGGCAGAGGGCCTTGCTAGATAAGTGGATGGGACCCTTCCGAGTCGTGGGTAAACTCAGAGAGGTTAACTATCTGGTGGACTTGGGCAATCCCAAGGAGGCTCCGACAGTCTTTCACACCAACCGACTTAAAGCATATGTCTCACGACCTGATGTAGGAGCGTTGCTTCTAGCATCATCCGAGGAAGAAGAAGAGAGTGAAGCTCTTCCGGATCTCCTCAGAGGCTTACCTTTAGACGAAAAAATTGAAGGAGTAAATCTCTCCTCCAATCTGACACCCGAGCAACAAGACGAGTGCAAATCTATGTTGAATCAGTTTGCCTCTCTGTTCTCGCTTTCACCAGGCTTGACCCCTTGGGGCCAGCACGACATACTCACTGGTGACTGTCTGCCAGTCAAAAGCAGAGGATACCGCATGTCAGAAAACGAACGAACCCACATCAAAGCTGAGGTCATCAAGATGCTCGATCTCGGGGTAATAGAGCCCTCTACTAGTCCATGGTCTAGCCCAGTTGTGTTAGTACCAAAGGCCGGATCTAAAGAACTTAGATTCTGCGTGGATTATAGAGCTCTTAATGCAGTCATCAAGACTGATGCCCACCCTTTGCCAAGAACAGATGAGTTGGTGGATAAACTTGGCGCCGCCAAGTTCCTCAGCACATTTGACTTGACGTCAGGCTGTTGGCAAATAGCCCTGACAGACCATGCCAAGGAGAAAACTGCATTTTCTACCCCCGTTGGCTTATACCAGTTTAAGGTAATGCCTTTCGGATTGAAGAATGCACCTGCTACGTTTCAACGGATGGTAAACCAGGTTCTGAATGGGATGGAGGACTTCTGCATGGCATACTTGGATGACATTGCAGTGTTCAGCAATTCCTGGGAAGAACATGTAACCCACCTGAGAGATTTTTTGCAGGCTCTTGGACGAGCCAATCTGACCATAAAGGCGAGCAAATGCCAAATTGGACAGAGTAAGGTAGTCTATCTTGGGCGGTGGAGAAATAAGGCCTTTGCTCAGTAAAATTGAAGCTGTGCAAAATTGGACAACACCGACTACTCAAACCCAGGTGAGAGCCTTCCTAGGCCTCACTGGGTATTACAGGAATTTCATAGAGAACTATGGGACCATAGCTTCTCCACTGAATGTCATCTCCTCGCCCAAATTTCCTAAAAAGGTTAAATGGAACGAGGAGTGCAATCAGGCTTTTGAAAACCTGAAAAAGGCTCTTTGCCAAGCCCCAGTACTCAGAGCTCCTGATTACCGCCAACACTTCATTGTGCAGCCAGATGCTTCAAATGTAGGGATAGGTGCCGTACTCAGTCAACTGGATGGGAAAGGTAGGGATCACCCCGTTTGCTTCATCAGCCGCAAGCTGAAGGATCCTGAAACAAGGTGGGCAACAATCGAAAGAGAGTGCTTTGCTATCGTGTGGGCTCTGAAGAAGTTTAGGCCGTACATGTATGGTTCTACTTTTGTCATTCAGACTGACCACCAACCCTTGAGATGGTTAATGCAAATGAAAGGGGAAAACCCAAAACTATTTAGATGGTCCATCTGCCTGCAAGGGTTTGATTTCACCATTGAGCACAGGTGAGGATGGCACCACCAAAATGCTGATGGTCTCTCTAGGATGTATGTCATCGACTGGAGGTATGAGATTCATCCAGGAGTGGATTAAATCCTCCTGTCCCTTAGTCTGGGGGGGGGTGAGTGTTAGGGAGAATTCTCTGTTTAGGCTGAATTTCCGAACCTAGTGAGTCCCCCAGCAGCTTTGCTGGCTTTCTGGAGTTTGTTTTTTCCATCCTGCGAAGAGTGAGACTCTTTTCCTCCCACTCTTGGACATGAATGTGTGTAATTCCTTTGAATGTCAATGTGTTCTATGGGCTATGGGGTCTTTTACTCCATAGGGTCTCATATGTTTTTCTATGTGTGTTACACCGCACCCTACGTGCCGTAACACTGGGGCGTCCTAGCAGACCCCCACCATAGACTCCATACCCGGGGACTGACTACAGTCTCCCCGGGCATGTAAAGTCACCATTGGCTTTACTAGACCTAAATTTATTAACAGAACTAGTACAAACCATCTTATTGTGGACGTACTAGTAGGGGTAATTCGATTACTCCTGGATCTGTTACTCGAGGGGGCACTGTCCCATCCCCCCTCGTCGAGTTTTGGCTGGTGGCAGTGGAAAATACTTGTTATGTTCGACCCCGAACATAACCCTATGGGATTCGTCTCATTGTTGGAGATTAATACTTTTTCTTCGTTAATCTCTTACGTACCACCGATCTACTTATCTTAAATAGGTTTATCGGATGGTATTTTCTGCCAGAACTCGGTTTGTAAAATGGCGTCTGTGTTCGTCTCTGTGACTCCTAAACCAAAGGTCGAGCCCTTTGTTCCACTTTTGGCGGGCTCTGTACAGAGACCCCCCAAAGTGGTGCCATTCTGTCTGGGTTACCACAGGGGTGTGGGAGGGGGTTTAGGCACCCTGGACCGAGTTGCCTTGCCAACTCTGTCGCACTCTGGAGTGATTGGCCCAAGTGGTGAGCCTTCCCGCTCACCACTTAGCATGTGTTGATTGACAGCTAGGCTGAATGAATGGGGGTTTTCTGCATAAAAGCAGGGCTTTTGGGACTGGATCTTCAGAAGTCGCCACAGGACCTAAGAATCCGACAAGGGTAACGCTGAGCCGACCTGCAAGACGACACCTCCGGTGGAGCCCTGCGGAACCGACTCACCACTTCCCGACGACAGAGGAGATCTCCCTGCCGGAGAGTCTCTTCCCCTGGCTGGTGGGAACAACCAGTCCCCTTTGCTTTTTATTCGCCTCAGGACGCAGTGGTCGAATTGCCCGTGCAGAGCATCTCGGCAACCGGATAGCCACTACCCCTGTACCGCGACCAAAAGGTGGTGCCTTGTGACGGAGCACTCCGCGGCTGGTCTCTTCCCTGGTGGTGCACCGGACTTCACTTTTCTTCGACGACGAGAACCTCTCTACTCTTGGCAAAGACCCGACGTGCATCCACCACCAGGAACAACTGCCCGCCGGAGCTGCCCTCCACAACAAGGTACCGTGTCCGCCTGGCTTCCCTTTCAATCAGTTCGAGTGAGGTGTCTTAATCCTCTCCTTTCCGTTGGGTCGCCTCCAAGCTTTTCTCATTTATTGTTCTGAACTGGTTCAATCTGCCGATAACAATTTGCTACAAAGACTTGAATGCATCTCCACTAGAGACTTCTTGGGACATATCGCCTTGCCTCTCTCTGAGTGGGCCTGGCTTCTGAACTTTATGATCTATTGTGATTCTTGCCTTCCTGCTTTGCATTTTATCCGCGAAGGATTGAACTGTGTTGATTTCATAACCTGCCTATCTTTTTCTCTCCCGTCCTAACTAATACTCGAGTGTCATCTAGGTTGAGGCATACACCTCTGTCTGTAAATAAGTGGTGCCGGTAGAACCTAGACTTGTCGAAATATTGCTAGGGGGATTGATCGTTTCTTCTTCGTAGAGTAATTGTGTTTGATTTGTTTGCCGTGATAGTGCCATAGTGTTTTTCATAGATGTTTTGTTATAAATAAATACCTTAATAGCTTTACACTAAGCCTCGTTGCGTGTTTGCTTGTCTTGCTGTGAAGAATTGCCCTATTGTGTATACTCCACATACTGCTCAACTCTTCTTGAGGGAAGTCTGACTGCTCAGCCACAGCTACCAAGTGAATCTGTGTGGTGCAGACTGCTACCAAGTGGGTTCACCGCCAAATACCTGTAGTCCTAAATCTTTTGCAGTGGTCCCAGAGGGAACTGCACAGGTTTCCGCCTAACACCCACTCTCACAGGCCCAATCGCGTGTGGAAGTTCACGCGCACCCCGAAGTACACGTACCCAGGCCAATCGCATGTGGGACTTCCCGCGCACCCCGAAGTACACGTACAATCGCGTGTGGAACTTCCCGCGCACCCCGTAGTACACATACCCAGGCAAATCGCGTGTGGAAGTTCACGCGCACCCCGAAGTACACGTACCCAGGCTAATCGCGTGTGGAACTTCCCGCGCACCCCGAGGTACACATACCCAGGCCAATCACGTGTGGAACTTCCCGCGCACCCCGAAGTACACATACCCAGGCAAATCACACGGCTGGGGTGTGGGGGTGGTGGGAGACATGAGTGGGGGCCTGGTGGAGGCTGCCCCTGGTGGCTGGGGGGTGGGGGTGGTGGGAGACATGAGTGGGGGTCTGGTGGAGGCTGCCCCTGGTGGCTGGGGGTTGGGGGTGGTGGGAGACATGAGTGGGGGCCTGGTGGAGGCTGCCCCTGCACTGCTGGGGTTGGGGTGGTGGGAGACATGAGTGGGGGCCTGGTGGAGGCTGCCCCTGGTGGCTGTGGGATGGGGGTAGTGGGAGACATGAGTGGGGGCCTGGTGGAGGCTGCCCCTGCACTGCTGGGGAGTGGGGGTGGTGGGAGACATGAGTGGGGGCCTGGTGGAGGCTGCCCCTGGTGGCTGGGGGGTGGGGGTGGTGGGAGACATGAGTGGGGGTCTGGTGGAGGCTGCCCCTGGTGGCTGGGGGGTGGGGTTGGTGGGAGACATGAGTGGGGGCCTGGTGGAGGCTGCCCCTGCACTGCTGGGGAGTGGGGTGGTGGGAGACATGAGTGGGGGCCTGGTGGAGGCTGCCCCTGGTGGCTGGGGGGTGGGGGTGGTGGGAGACATGAGTGGGGGCCTGGTGGAGGCTGCCCCTGCACTGCTGGGGGGTGGGGGTGGTGGGAGACATGAGTGGGGGCATGGTGGAGGCTGCCCCTGGTGGCAGGGGGATGGGGGTGGTGGGAGACATGAGTGGGGGCCTGGTGGAGGCTGCCCCTGCACTGCTGGGGGGTGGGGGTGGTGGGAGACATGAGTGGGGGCCTGGTGGAGGCTGCCCCTGGTGGCTGTGGGATGGGGGTGGTGGGAGACATGAGTGGGGGCCTGGTGGAGGCTGCCCCTGCACTGCTGGGGGGTGGGGGTGGTGGGAGACATGAGTGGGGGCCTGGCGGAGGCTGCCCCTGGTGGCTCGGGGGTGGGGGTGGTGGGAGACATGAGTGGGGGCCTGGTGGAGGCTGCCCCTGCACTGCTGGTTGGTGGGGGTGGTGGGAGACATGAGTGGGGGCCTGGTGGAGGCTGCCCCTGCACTGCTGGGGGGTGGGGGTGGTGGGAGACATGAGTGGGGGCCTGGTGGAGGCTGCCCCTGGTGGCTGGGGGGTGGGGGTGGTGGGAGACATGAGTGCAGGCCTGGTGGATGCTGCCCCTGCACTGCTGGGGTGTGGGGGTGGTGGGAGACATGAGTGGGGGCCTTCTGGAGGCTGCCCCTGGTGGCTGGGGGGTGGGGGTGGTAGGAGACATGAGTGGGGGCCTGGTGGAGGCTGCCCCTGGTGGCTGGGGGTGGGGGTGGTGGGAGACATGAGTGGGGGTCTGGTGGAGGCTGCCCCTGCACTGCTGGGGGGTGGGGGTGGTGGGAGACATGATTGGGGGCCTGGTGGAGGCTGCCCCTGGTGGCTGGGGGGTGGGGTGGTGGGAGACATGAGTGGGGGCCTGGTGGAGGCTGCCCCTGCACTGCTGGGGGGTGGGGGTGGTGGAAGACATGAGTGGGGGCCTGGTGGAGGCTGCCCCTGGTGGCTATGGGATGGGGGTGGTGGGAGACATGAGTGGGGGCCTGGTGGAGGCTGCCCCTGCACTGCTGGGGGTGGGGGTGGTGGGAGACATGAGTGGGGGCCTGGTGGAGGCTGCCCCTGGTGGCTGGGGGGTGGGGGTGGTGGGAGACATGAGTGGGGGCCTGGTGGAAGCTGCCCCTGCACTGCTAGGGGGTGGGGGTGTGGGAGACATGGGTGGGGGCCTGGTGGAGGCTGCCCCTGCACTGCTGGGGGGTGGGGGTGGTGGGAGACATGGTTGGGGGCCTGGTGGAGGCTGCCCCTGGTGGTAGGGGGTGGGGGTGGTGGGAGACATGGGTGGGGGCCTGTTGGAGGCTGCCCCTGGTGGCTGTGGGATGGGGGTGGTGGGAGACATGAGTGGGGGCCTGGTGGAGGCTGCCCCTGCACTGCTGGGGGGTGGGGGTGGTGGGAGACATGAGTGGGGGCCTGGTGGAGGCTGCCCCTGGTGGCTGGGGGGGTGGGAGTGGTGGGAGACATGAGTGGGGGCCTGGTGGAGGCTGCCCCTGCACTGCTGGGGGGTGGGGGTGGTGGGAGACATGAGTGGGGGCTTGGTGGAGGCTGCCCCTGGTGGCTGGGGGGTGAGGGTGGTGGGAGACATGAGTTGGACATGAGTGGGGGCCTGGTGGAGGCTGCCCCTGGTGGCCGGGGGTGGGGGTGGTGGGAAACATGAGTGGGGGCCTGGTGGAGGCTGCCCCTGGTGGCTGGGGGGTGGGGGTGGTGGGAGACATGAGTGGGGGCCTGGTGGAGGCTGCCCCTGGTGGCTGGGGGTTGGGGGTGGTGGGTGACATGAGTGGGGGCCTGGTGGAGCCTGCCCCTTCACTGCTGGGGGGTGGGGGTGGCGGGAGACATGAGTGGGGGCCTAGTGGAGGCTGCCCCTGGTGGCTGTGGGATGGGGGTGGTGGGAGACATGAATGGGGGCCTGGTGGAGGCTGCCCCTGCACTGCTGGGGGGTGGGGGTGGTGGGAGACATGAGTGGGGGCCTGGTAGAGGCTGCCCCTGGTGGCTGGGGTGTGGGGGTGGTGGGAGACATGAGTGGGGGCCTGGTGGAGGCTGCCCCTGCACTTCTGGGGGGTGGGGTGGTGGGAGACATGAGTGGGGGCCTGGTGGAGGCTGCCCCTGCACTGCTGGGGGGTGGGGGTGGTGGGAGACATGAGTGGGGGCCTGGTGGAATCTGCCCCTGGTGGCTGGGGGATGGGGTGGTGGTAGACATGGGTGGGGGCCTGGTGGAGGCTGCCCCTGCACTGCTGGGGGGTGGGGGTGGTGGGAGACATGAGTGGGGGCCTGGTGGAGGCTGCCCCTGGTGGCTGGGGGGTGGGGGTGGTGGTAGACATGGGTGGGGGCCTGGTGGAGGCTGCCCCTGCACTGTTGGGGGGTGGGGGTGGTGGGAGACATGAGTGGGGGCCTGGTGGAGGCTGCCCCTGGTGGCTGGGGGGTGGGGGTGGTGGTAGACATGGGTGGGGGCCTGGTGGAGGGTGCCCCTGCACTGCTGGGGGGTGGGGGTGGTGGGAGACATGGGTGGGTGCCTGGTGGAGGCTGCCCCTGGTGGCTGGGGGGTGAGGGTGGTGGGGGACATGAGTGGGGGCCTGGTGGAGGCTTCCCCTGCACTGCTGGGGGGTGGGGGTGGTGGGAGACATGAGTGGGGGCCTGGTGGAGCCTGCCCCTTCACTGCTGGGGGGTGGGGGTAGTGGGAGACATGAGTTGGGGCCTGGTGGAGGCTGCCCCTGGTGGCTGTGGGATGGGGGTGGTGGGAGACATGAGTGGGGGCCTGGTGGAGGCTGCCCCTGCACTGCTGGGGGGTGGGGGTGGTGGGAGACATGAGTGGGGGCCTGGTGGAGGCTGCCCCTGGTGGCTGGGGGGTGGGGGTGGTGGGAGACATGAGTGGGGAGCTGGTGGAGGCTGCCCCTGCACTGCTGGGGGGTGGGGGGGTGGGAGACATGAGTGTGGGGCTGGTGGAGGCTGCCCCTGGTGGCTGGGGGGTGGCGGTGGTGGGAGACATGAGTCGGGGCCTGGTGGAGGCTGCCCCTGCACTGCTGGGGGGTGGGGTGATGGGAGACATGAGTGGGGCCTGGTGGAGGCTGCCCCTGCACTGCTGGGGGGTGGGGTGGTGGGAGACATGAGTGGGGGCTTGGTGAAGGCTGCCCCTGGTGGCTGGGGGGTGAGGGTGGTGGGAGACATGAGTTGGACATGAGTGGGGGCCTGGTGGAGGCTGCCCCTGGTGGCTGGGGGGTGGGGGTGGTGGAAGACATGTGTGGGGGCCTGGTGGACGCTGCCCCTGGACTGCTGGTGGGTGTGGGTGCAGGGGGACATGAGTGGGTGCTTGGTGGAGGCTGCCCCTGGTGGCTGTGGGATGGGGGTGGTGGGAGACATGAGTGGGGGCCTGGTGGAGGCTGCCCCTGCACTGCTGGGGGGTGGGGGTAATAAGGGACATGAGTGGGGGCCTGGTGGAGGCTGCCCCTGGTGGCTGGGGGGTGGGGGTGGTGGGAGACATGTGTTGGTGATCACTAGTGCAAGGTGACATGTGGGTTGGCTGGTGGGCATGGCCATGGTGGATGGGGTGCCTGTGGGACATGAGCAGGGGTGCAGGGTAATACCCTGTGGTGTGGGCTGCCTGCAGGGGCCGTGGAGGGTGTAGAGGGAACACCTGGGGGGACCCACATGGCCAAATCACGTGTAGCATTCCCCGGCACCACCGAAATATACGTACCCTGCAGAAATTGCGTGTGAATCTTCGGCGCACGCCCACCTAGCCAGGCCAATCGCGTGTGGAACTTCCCGCGCACCCCGTAGTACACGTACCCAGGCCAATCGCGTGTGGTACTTCCCACGCACCCCCACCTACCCAGGCCAATCGCGTGTGGAACTTCCCACACACCCCGAAGTACACGTACCCAGGCTAATCGCGTGTGGGACTTCCCGCGCATCCAGGAACACGCGCACACGCTATTTTTCACACAGCGGGTGTCCGTGTTTGTCGGGGCCCCTTTGCACCTCATTTGTCCTAGAGGGCCACTGTATGGGCCATTAATCATGGCTGTATATGGGTGCTTTTTGTTAGCGCACATTTTGGCGCACATTTTTTTCAGTCGCAGGGGCGCTACCGCCTGCTTTCTTGTGGCATACTTGTTTGGCCCTGTGCGCGTCTTTGACCGTGCACTGGTTTGCCCTATTCGATTGCATGAATACGGGTTGTAGGCGAGCGTGTGGCCGTTCCGCGCACTTGCCTCCTGTACTTCCCTCGTGACGCCCATATTTTCACGTGTTGTTCCCCATTCCGAGTGTTTTGCCCCGTGTTCCGCCTACTTTTGTGATGTGCGCCGCGCTATGTGCGATTTCGCAGTGGCCGTGGCGCACGCTGGTGGATGACCTGTGCGTCGGCGTGCGCGGCGCACATTTTTAGCGCACTCCCATGTTTTTCTCGCGCACGGGCTTCCATGAATCGCTGTGTGCTGGATTTCCTCCGATTTTCGCACTTGCACTGCGATTTTCGCACTTTTCCTGTGATTCGCACGTTTTGGCACTTCTGCGCGGGAATTTTCGGCGCACATTAATTCCATGAATCGACCCCTTGATGCTTGTATCATGGCTTTGCAAGCAGATGATACAGTGATTCTGGACAAATCCTATATGACTCGCATTACTGTGCTGTATTCTGTGAAAAGGTTTGCCTTCTCACATGTTGTTGGCATTGTTTAGCCCATTACCTCATCTTTCTTTTTGAGTAGGCCATTTGAGTGAAAATGGTGCTAGTCAGCATAGAGCGGACCAGATATCACAGACCTCTGGCAAGCATATTTTAAGGTCTGCTCATTTGACACAAAAAACGTTTTTCTTTTTGTACAATTCAAAGGTTGTTCTGCATGTTTATAAATACAAATTTCATCTGTGTTTTGGGAGTATTTAAAGATTTAAAATACAAAATTGAAATCCAGATGAAATCTGTTAAAATCATATCAATTAGTATGCTGGTACTTATGTACTTCCCTGGATGATGGGGATAGTGAAGATAGAATCATTCCCATTTTGCATGATATGCTTATAATGGCTTGTATTAAAAACTGACATATCAGGTTATGTGATTTGTCTACTTTCCAAATCAGTTCTATAAAATGAGATTCTTTAAGTTCATGGTAATAACTGGAAAGGAAAGTGGTAAAATGTATAAACTGCTGAGTGGGCACAAATCACAGCTTCACTGCTCAACCAATGTGTGATCCTGAACATCTCATTTAATCATGTATTGCCCAACCTGTCATAATTGCAGTCCCTAAACCTTTCAAAATGTTCACCCTTGCAGTGGGATTTTGTTCTCAATGTATGATGAAAAAAGAGCCTCACTCATGGGTTCACTGGCTATAGTGTTGCTTTCTCTGTAATAATGCATATTATTTGAGAACCAACCTTTCCGAGAAGACATTTGTTGCCATCACTCCAAAGCCCAGCACTGCGAGCCGTCAAGGGGCTCTTGCTGGTGGCAGTGCGCTTCCTGGAGGAGGCGGGGCCTGTTCTGCACACGTGATCTATCACGTGACTTCTACCATCTACAAAGGCCAGAGCGAATCACCCTTGCGGCGTTAAGCCCGGCAGGGGTAAAGGCCGACTACGGTTACATGACTGTTACGTGCTGAAGGTGCGAATTACCGTTCGGGAGACTGCAAAGGCCTCCCTCTTTGATCCCCAGGATTCTTCTATGCCCCATCGGAGCACTTCAAAGCATTGAGTAGGCTTGATTCATACACAGGCGAGAAAGTATAATAGTGTGTAATACACTATTCCTCAAAATCTGATTGCTTCAGTAAAGAATAGTATAGATCAAAGGCAACCCTAGCAACATGGCTAAACCAAAGCCTGCCAAAGCCCGGTACGATTTGCGTAAAGGCAACGCTGGGAAAACGGACAAACTTCCAACTAAAAGCTCCAAGAAGGACAAAAAAAATGGAGCAGATGGTGCGCCTGAAAAAGGCACGATCTCGGCTTTGTTTGGCAAAAATAACACCAAAGTACCTTTTCCCACTGATAAATCAACAATTGAGGATTACAATTCAGCCCCCCTACCCCCACATAACAACAGTGAGGCTCTTGATTCTACTAATTTTAATGATATCGATAACAACTCACTTCTTGACCTGTGTCTGTCAATCCAAAAATCGATGGCCTCTTTCAACAAACCTTATACCCCCCGAAAGGTCACCCCAACAGTAGTAGAAGCACAAATCTTGAACGAAGCTCAGAATGATCAACAGAGACCTTTGGTCCCACTTAGCCCTAAACAAACAGGCAGTTCTACCTCAAACCTGTCCGGAATCCACTCTATACACCCTACCCCCATTTCACCCGTAGTAGCAACTGCAGGGCGACTATCGGCTTCTCCAAATCTCTATATCGACACTGAAGAATTGGAACATATCGATAGAGGACCGAGCAACGTTACAGAGAGCTTAAATAATGCAGCAATCGTTGAATTACAAGCCTCAATGGCCTCCGTCCAATTTGCCCTGAAAATCCTTCTAAAGCTGTGTGGAAGAATCCATACCAATTCTATAATCCAGCTAGGGATCTCTAACCCTATTGAAAGTATGGACCAAATACCGCAAAAATTGCCAACACTGAAGGGGGACCGGGACCCAGTGGCCCTGCTTGAAGAGGTAAACTTGGCGGAACCTAAGGAGATCGCTGTTGAAGCACCTTTAACTAAAAAACAACGTCGACAATTAAGACGAGAGGCTGCAAAAAATGTGGCGGTTGAGATAGCTTCCCCCTTACCAGCCACTAATGCTCCTGTCGTACGATCCAAAAAAGCTAAAAAAAGGGGTCGGAAAACAAAGAAGCGCGCAAATAAGGGTGCAGGAACCTAAACAAGCTGGATTATTCCAGACATACCTCAGGAAGCCACCAGCACGATCCTGGAAGATCCAGAATCTGATCTCTCTATTAATTCAATTGATGATTCTTCTAAATGCTCTACCCTATCCGGGAATGTGAGAATTGAGGAAGATGAACATCATGATTCCATGGAGGTAACGGATAATGATGACCCTAACGTAAGTAAAATCTGCATTATTAAAAACTTAAATCAGAAGAAAAGGGACAAGTGGCTGACAAGATCTGAAGTCTTGATAAAACTACATCTGATCCCACAGTTACGTGTTATACGCTCGGAAGACTTTTCTTTTGTGGAACCACTTACAGTATGTAACCCTAATGTCACAGCCCTCCATTGCTGTGTTATGGCATAGGCCAAACTAATTCGATCTTACAAAAAAAGCCTTATGCGGATTGGGATAGAGGTGGACGCCAGTAAAGAGAAGGAGGATCCCCACCTCCCAAGCGGTGATCATGTTCCATCCAAGGTTAAGGGTTGCAGACCTGCCCAACCATTGGGGAAGAAAGTTCAGATGACGGATATACAAAATACGTTGAAATGGTTGGCTGATTCACTACCAATGGTCCTACAACAACCATGAGATTAGTCCTTACTAAGCTGGAATACTCACGGTCACCAACATTTTCTTACTGATAAGGGATCTCTGACACTCATCAATAGCCACCCCATTATTTTGTTGCAAGAGACCTGGCTGTTACAGCCCACGGCCATGGATGGTTACTCAACCCACCACACCCTGGCTAAGAAAGGATCAAGGGGGCGCCCCTATGGGGGTTTAGCTATTGGTGTGGCAAATAAAATTAAAAGTAAAATGATTCCAGTAGAGAGCAGTCATATATTCGCTGCAGCTATGTCCCTTAGAATAAGAGATGCTTGGGAAGAAACACTGCTAATAAACATTTATAATCCCCCGGGGGCAAAATATAGAGACCACATACAAGACGTCTTACATGATCTTCTGAGTAATTGGAGGTTAACAAATGATAAATATTTTGTCATTGTTGCTGGGGATTTAAATTGCCGGATAAACTGTGGGGGGGGGGCACCACTAACAACCGGAATTTAGCCAGTAACAGCCACTGGAAACAGGTTAACACCGATAATGAGGGGGAACACTGGAGCAGTTTCTTCAAATGCTGGGATCTTGAAGTAATCAATGGCAGAACAAGAAGTGATAGACCTGCAAAATTCACTTGGAAGAATGGAAGGAGTGGAAGTACCCTCGACTATGGGCCTCATTACCCGGTAGGCGGTGAGCCATGGCGCTATTAGCGCCATGGCTCATGCCGGTAAAATACCGGCACCGCCTTGGCGGAAAGGGGATTTACCGCCCCATTCCAAGGTTGGAGGGGGGGTAAATCCGCCTTCCGCCATTGCCCTTCCCCATTCCCATTTCTGCCCCATAGGGCTCTATGGGAATGGGGAAGGCGCTAATTACGGCACCGCAATTTTGCGGTGCTGTAATTAGCTCCGAGGTCCCTTAGCGGGTTGGATTTTAACGCCTGCAAAAAGCAGACGTTAAATCCCCCAACCCGCAAAGGGACCTCGTAGTAAGGCGGTAGGGATTTACCGGTACCGGTATTTTACCGGTACCGGTAAATCCCTACTGCCATCCGTGTAATGAGTCCCTATATCTTTACGAGTGCTGAAATTGCAACCATTATCGAAGATATGGTGGTGAGAGAATGTATATGGAGCGATCACGAACCCCTGATATTAAATTTGGGATCTTGCATTCCGATGGAGGGAATGGTCAATTTAGGCGAGCTCACAGTTAACCATTCTTTAAATCTCGTATCCTGGTCAGCACAAAATGTGCTGAAGGCATCTATGGCATCGGGTGAATGGGGGTTCGATCAGTCTAAGCTATTCACACAGATGTCGCCTGAACAAATAGAAGGATGGATCAGCAACTTCTCTGGTTTGCACGGTTCCTGCAAAATGCGGTCGATGGCAGGAAAACTGCCGCAAGAGGCAATCTATGACCGTGCCATCAGAGATAGGAAACATAAGCTCAGAGGTGATATCCGTGCCATTAGAAAGGGCCCACACCCTTCTGATGTCAAAGCCACCAAAATAAGAAAGCTGAATGCTGCTTATCAAAAATGGCTAAAAATACACAAAAGACATAGGAAATTGGAGAGATGGCAGTTCACAGTTAGATCCTTATGTAGTAAGAACTCCCGCAAAATCTGGTCTATACTAGGGGAGGTGAAAGGCAAGAAGACCATTAATATGGTGAACCCCATTTGCTGTGATAAATGGATTTCCCATCTGGAAAAGCGAAATGCTGGGATCAGCAATAAGATCTATTCTTCTACCTTTTCTAAACCTCCCACACTTCCTTTCATGTCTCCACTGAGGACCTACAATGCATAATTAAGGAACTAAACTCCTCACGAGCTCCAGGTCCAAATGGCCTCTCGAACGTGGTGATGAGAAACAACCCTACCTTTTGGGCCAATCTACTTAAAATTTTGTTTGATAAAATCATGTCTGAAGGTCGTATACCAATATCTTGGCAGGCGGCCATCATCATACCAGTTTTTAAAAAAGGTAGCAGGACCGATCCAGAGAACTATCGGCTACTATCTATGTTGGATTGTACCGGGAAGGTGTTTGCTGCTCTCATTCTCAATGAATTGCAAAAATGGACTGAGGGGGCAGGTATCTTGGACCAATTTCAATGTGGTTTCAGGGCTGGCTACTCCACCTCACATAATTTATTTATCATGAATACATTAAGTAATAAGGCCCTGGTACACGCCAATCCTCCACTATATGCACTTTATGTAGATTTCAGGGCCGCCTTTGATTCAGTTAATCGTTCCCTTTTATGGGAAAAACTGAGGAATTTGGGCTGCCCCGCGCCTTTGCTATATTACCTTGAGCTACTACACACTAACAACACTGTACAGGTTAGGTTGGATAATCAGGGTGCAGTGACTAAACCCATCTTTCTGATGCGAAGGGTAAAACAGGGATGTGTGACGGCCCCCATCTTATATAACCTATTTGTGTCTGACGTGCCTAAATGCTGTTTGGGGATTAACAACTGTCCCCCTAAAATAGGCTCCCACCATTGTCCCATACTGGTTTATGCGGATGACCTGGTGATACTAGACCACACTTTTAGTGGAATACTTAGGTCAACAAACCAGCTATGGCGATATGCAGAATCCAATGAATTTATCATTAACCACAGCAAAACCAAATTAGTATTATATACAGCAGGAAGGGTTGCCAGGCCTCGTATGATGGTGGGCCCAATTGAAATTGAATACGCTTCCTCATATAAATATCTAGGTGTAGAGTTTGACAATAAAGGATACTACCACATGTGTATTCAGGAACGTAGAACAAAAGCCGCCCAACTTACAGCACTAATATATAAATTTACGTGCAAGCAGTGTGGCTTTTCTATTTGGGCTGCACGCCAGCTATATTTGCAATGCCTGGCCCCTATGGTTACGTATGGATTAGAGTCCTTGATTAACATGAACCTAGGATGGCTACAACTCGTGGAGGGGAAGTTCTGGAGAAAAGTTCTCGGTCTTCCCCAATGCATCCCTATGGCCATGATTAGGCTAGAGTTAGGTATTCCTTCCCTCAAGGCTATGGTTCTGAGGAAAAGGATGGAATTCTACATCAGGTTTAACAACAAACCTACACATAAGCTCCTCACGACCATCAAAGAGGGCACTATTGCAGGTAGACAGGTAAAACTAGAAACCCAGACCAACATTCTGATTGAAGAAATCAGTTGGTCCCCGGAGTGGGGTAGGGAAAATGAACACCTGATTACCCGCATGCGTAGTCGCTTAAATTTGTGGGACTGGCAGAGTAACTTCACCCACCTCAGATGCCTGAAAAGCTATAGTTTCACCACGTTTATACACTATACCTATATGAAGCCACAGCCATACCTAAATCTTTGCCTGTCGGAACAATTGAGGCATTTCATACTACTCTTACGCTTCAATTATTTACCAGTTTTGACAGCCCGAGGTTCAGCGATGGGCTTGGCCGCAACAGCAAGGTATTGTAGAATATGTGAACTTTCGACTGTGCCGGAGACGGCATATCATGTATTAACGAAATGTAGCAGGCTGAAAACAAAGTACACGAAATATCTGAAGGAGTTTGTTCATGACATTGATCATATCGAACACTCAGATTTTTGGAATCAGTGTGTTAATACCTTAAACCCCAAATTGCACTTAGCACTTTTCCAGGTGTGGCGTGAGGCCACCATTTATCTGAAAGCAAGCACAAGGGTGGCCACCTATATGCACAAAGGATCTTACCTTTAGTAAATGGCTCCATAATGCTAATATGGAAGACAATTAGCCACACTGATAGGAGTAAAAAAGGATAGCCCTATGTCTTGTATCAGGTCCTATTAAGGATCTGATTTGTTTAACCTTCCTTGCCTTGATCGATCGATTTGTGATGAATCTTATCGTGTTTATAATGATTTTATATAATCTGTATATTGAATACTTTTCTACATTTTAATTGTTTAATGTAATTATGTGTAAAGTTTTTTACATTTTGTACAAAACTGTATCACATTAATAAATAATAATAATAATAGTGAGCATTTATCTATAGCACACTACCTCCATAGGTTTCTTTGCTCTCTAATGGCAACACTACATGAAAACAATGTCCCTCTTGTAATCTCAGTCTGTCGCCTGGATATGGACACCTTCCAGGTAGCTTCTAATAGCCATCCACATATGTGCTATGGTATGTGTAGCTTTATTTCCCCTTGCTTCCAATTGGTATCCTGAGCTTTTTTTGAATTCCCAATTGGTCGCCTGTATCCCTGCTTGAGCATTTTTGAATTCTGTGAGGCAGCTGATCTTAGTCCTCTGTCTATTCTTGATTTTGTACACCTTTTTCATGTATACTGTGTCCTGCATTTATGCTATGGCCGGTATATCTTCCTCGTGGCTGCTACTGATGCTAGAACGCAAATCATGGACTGTTAATGTTGGCCTTGAAATGCTACTTTTTCAACATTAGGGTTACAACAAGAATGAAGAGGGTAGGGGGGCTGAAAGGGAATACCCATGCATATTTTGATCACTGCGAGGCAGCATATCAAGATATGTGTTCTGAATGTGAATAGTGGGGCACATCAAGATATTCTGAATCCGTGCATTCCTTTTGTTCGGTGGAGGGGGGCAACAAAGGTGTCCCAAACATGCTTAAGATGGCCCTGCCTACGATCTTTGGTCCAAGCTAGAGACCATTTTTATCTACAAAACCATAGGTGTAAATGCCTCCCTCACTGCAACTGACACACAGGTGAAAGACTCTATAATCATCGATTTGTCACAGAAGGGCATGGCCACCTTCTGCTCCTCCCTTCCCTCTGCTATACCTATGGAATGCTTACTTATAACCATTACACCCCCAATACTGGGCATGGACCTTTGCTCCTCGCCTTTGAAAGTGTGTCAATGCCTCCTGCCTCCTCCCTATAGGCAGTGGTCAAAGTGTACAAAAAGAAGTAGTGGAACTATGTTCTCTGTTGGCCTGCTCCCGCTACCCACAAACCCCATCTCCATGCCGCCTCCCATGCGCAATCCAAATCCACAAACAAACAAGAATGCTGTTTAAGGGAATGTTCAGTGTAGTGCACTGAAGTGCAAGTTTAAAATTCTTCCTAAACATTTATTTTAAAATTAAACCATTCTGGAACAGTTTCTTTTAAAAATAAAAGTATAGGAACAGTAAAGCTTTTTTTTAAGTAGTGAAGCACCACTCCCAACCGCTGCCGTCCACTTCGACCACTGCCTCTAGGTAGGCATTCCCTCATGCTTCAAGCAGGCAGTTGTCTGTTCCTCATTAAAAAAAAACACTGCACTCCAAACAACACAAAGACCCATAGCCACTATTCCCCAGGTCTTGGAGCTGCTCTGCAGTAAGCCATTGCCTTCAAGAAGCTGCAGGACCTTGTTGCAGTGCACCCTAATCTTGCTACTCAGTAATCTGGAATCTGTCCAGGAAACACTATGGAATCTGGTTTGCTTAATGTCAGGCATTACACGCTTGAGACAGTACTCAATGGCAATTCCACCTTAGGTTGTATGCTGGATCTCTCGCCCACCTTTGCTATGGTGGATGGCGGTGCCCTTCTTGGGAGACTGTACACAGGTAACTACTAATTTCACTCAGACTGTCATTGGGTCTCCCTCCTCTGCGCACACCAATGGAGTATGACAAGCTTTTTACATTTTTTGTAAGAACGATGGGAGATCAAACTCAGAAAATGTGCGGGGGCTAATTTACACACATTTTCCTATGCTCACTGCACAACAAACACATAGTCAAGCGTACTCTGGGGGACACAGCCTACAGGCGTAGTCCTCCCTGTCACATTTATCTGGAATGCGACAGCCAGGAGTACATGAAAGCATCTCAGGAAGGGGGAAGGCAACACCTTTCTCCTGCCATGGCCAGCCTAATTAAATATCAAATGCTCCATGGATCTGTCCTGCCCATTGTAGTTCTGTGTGGTGGCAGCAAACACTGATGCGAATTAATTGAAGCAGGCCTGCAAAGAGGCCTGGTCACAGAACTAACACAGGGCAGGAAACCCAAACACTTCTTTGAAATGCATTGTGTTAGCTTGAAGCTAGCTCCCACCCCTCTGTATGTATAACAGTGACTGGCATGCCTTGGACAACTGTTCATAGTAGGCAACCCCTTTCAAAGGGAAGAAGTATGTGATTTGATGGAGACAGAATGTCTGTTCCCACAACAAACTTCAAGGGAGACCTGCGCTTTGATCTTGAACTACAGAGAGATCAATGAACCAGAATGACACTTTGATCCACAACAGACAGGAAGATGGGTGGGAATTTACCTTTCCATTTGAAAAGCACACAGGTTATGACCGCACGCATAACAGAGGATTGTTAGTCGGGACCCAGGATTGATTCATTAAGGTAGGCTTAGCATGCACCAATCACTGGGGCCCATTTGGCTTGAAAAGAGGGTTCAGCCCCTCTTTTGGCAGATCATCCAACGACTTACTTCAAAGGAGTAAGAAGGAGGACTCATTTGGGCCCTGGCTGAAGGTACAGTCTGCCTTAAAGCTTTCACCAGTGAAGCAAGGCCAGGATTTCCAAGAGGGAAGCAAGATCCCTCTGTTAAACATCTCCCAGGGTACAGAGGCAGATACCAAACTCAGAGGACTCGTCCAGCAGCTCCAGAGCCAATACCCAGCCAGCACGCAGTGTGCCCTGCTAGATTCTGCCAGCAAGCTTCCTAGGTGGGAAGTGGCAGAGCGTCTCTGACCAAAGGACAAGGCCGTTGCCTACAAACATTCTACTCAGCTTTGTGCCGTCTGCCTTAAAGGACGCCATGTGCCAGCAAAGAAGCTAGGAGGAGTGCCACAACAAGCATCAACCAGCGTCCATCTGTTATGGACATTTTTGAGGCAGTCGAGCCCTCAGACCATGACCAGCGTTCCAAATGTACAGGGTGGGTTGTATTTTACATTGTGCTAGAACTGTCTGTTGTAATAATAAAAAGTAGATATTTTTATGCAACCTTGACTGGAAAGTCCCTTTTATCATTGGGTAATAATTGTATTCTCCCTGTGTTGCAACTAACCAACGATCCACGACCTTGCGGAGATAAGCCTACCGCTCTGTTCACGTTACCAAAATTGGACAAGGAGGTTTATAATTGCCTTGTGTTTCCAAACTGTTCGGATACCTTCTGGTGTACTAGAAGTTGGGAGCTGATTGATGGTTTGGAAACCAATATTCATCCCTGGACCACTGGTGATGGGAAGTTGATTCGTCACACAAGGACCCTCCCCTCTCACAACGTTTTACTAAATGTGTACATTCTTTCTCTGCTTGAGGTCTTCAATCACTTCAAAGTTTTGCATGAATACTCTCTGGCACACAGGTGTACCTTCACATCTCCAGTTTCACAGAGGTATCTGTTCCAGTAGGTAATCTTTCAATGCCATCCCGCCTTCATGGAAAAAAGTGACTTCTTATACTAGCTCATCTAGACTGATATGCATACCTACCTCCCATCATATTTGGCTGATTTTTCACCTGCACCAAACCTCGAACAGAGCCTAGGAGTCAAGATGGACTTTGGTATTTCTCTTATTCCTTCGATCTCGGCAGTCTGATGGCCTCCCTTAAACTCACATAACGACTGACCCATGGTTGGTATATCAGCGGTTAATTTATGGATCACTTACGATAACTCGCTTTAGCCAAACTTCTATCCTTACCATTCATAAACTCCAATCCATGCAGAACAATGATTTGCATCATGGGTGGGCTGTGCAGGAAACCAGCCACAGCCACTGCAGTGGCACTCTTAGCAAAAAGGAATTTCTTCTAAATCATTTTGACTAGTTCACATGTGCCTCAGCTGAGCAGTCACCCAATATCACCCTATATGAATCCAAAATGATGGCTCTTTAAAAACACTTAGTTTCTGATTTGAGCTTCTTGGCTGTACCCCCTAACAGACCAACGCTATGTAACTCCATAGCAACAGCTTTCACTCCAAGTCGAACATCATCCATTTTAGGGATGTACTCAAAATTCCTCTCTTCAACAGGCAGCTTGGTCCTTGAATTTATTTAAATGTGAAGTTCAGCGCAAATCCGTTTAGACTATGTTGTGTGTCTTATTTACATAATTCCACTTCATCATTTCTAAAATGTCCACACTTCCGGGAAGATAGAAATCTCACATGTCTGTCTATAAAACGATGAGTCCCATATTCACCACGTAAGACAGAGGGCATCTCCTCTATCCTCATTGGTACCCTTTCACTGAGTAAAATCCCCACCATCGCACCATAGCCAGGAATGTCTCTTTTCCATGTCCCTGCCCAACGTTTGACCACTATGTACTTTCTGTCCTTTACCGTATCCACCGAGAAACAAAACTGGGGCTAACTATTGAATAAGCATGAGACATGGACACCCACCCTTCTGATCTTGCATGAACATCAGCAGAACGGATCCACAATGGTGCATTGTGGAACATTCCATTCAATTGCTCCCTTTTATGTACCTCTCACAAGCCATAAGTAATAACTAGTTTCACCAATCTAGCACTCTCACTCTTTCTGGCTCTCTCTCTCTCTCTCTCTCTCGCTCTCTCTCTCTCTCTCTCTCTCTCTCTGTCTGTCTCGTCTTTTCCCCCAAGCTCTTAATCTCTCTCTCTATTTCTCTTCTTTATCTCTCCTTTTCTCTGTCTGTTTGACACAGTATGAATGCATGTATGTTTGTATTTCATAAATCCATTACATACATACATACATACATACATACATACATACATACATACATACATACATACATATATAAATACTGAGTCTGACAGAGAAAATGTAGCTGGGACGCAACCGAGAACATGAGGGGGTGCAGCTATGTAAATAGCAGTGTGGGTACATGCACTCTATGGGCCTTGTGAGTTTCCTAGAGATAGACTAGCGATAGACTAGCAATAGACTAGCCTATCGCTAGGAAACGCTGGTGATTGCAGTGTGGATCCATTCCCCGTAGAGAGGAACCACCAATCTGGGTTCCCTGCATTCCTGGCCATCGCCCGCCACATCTCATGGCACTAATCAGCCGGTGGACGGTCCAGCCCTCTGATCAAGACTAGATTAAGAAGCGCACAGGCTACCTACCAGCCGCCCAGCCATTAATAATGAAGCACTCCTGTTGCCAATAGAAAGATAGGACCCTCGTCCCTTGACCAGCGATTTACACTTAGCGATACCTGACTGACCCAGAGTGTCATTTCTCATCTTCCCGTGATTCAGCCATCGGCAGACACGCACACGCAGAACACCCAGACGTCCCAGTCTCCTTGTCCTGACGAAAGTCCATTTAAGAAAGGCTTACATTCTAGCCACACAAGGGCCGAAACACTGTGGTGTAGGCTTTAACCTTAGAGTCACAGTGGTGTAAAATACTCACTGTTTTCTGTATCACTGTGTTGACCCCTGTCTTGCTATACCTTGACAGTAGGATATGTAGTGTGTCCAGTATGCATACGTGATTCCAAGTAATGCATCTTGGAAAATTACCTCTTGTAACTAACATTATCGTTGAAAAACAAAAATGGTGTTCTCTGTTGTGTCTCCCAGTAGACATTCATATGTGATTGTTTTGAACTGTAATGAAAATTTAGAAACAATTGAGGTGTGTAATCATTATTGATCAGTGTAATTTGTTTTCTCACGTGCTAAAGGGGTCATATCTCCGTGCTCCACTGACCCTTTCAATTGTGTCTGATGCCACTTCCAAGGTTCTACATGGTTGCTCTTGCTGGGCTACCTGAACAACTACTTCAAATCATTTTTGGAGGTGTTTGCAGGTATATCTGACAAACTATGCATAAATAAATAAACCTGGTAGTGCGCTGAGCGGGAACACTTCTTGGGTCATAAGGCCTCACCTGCATATACGACCCGTTTTTATTTTTTTGTTTACTTGATTCAATTTACAAGAAATGTTTACAAGAAAATTAGCTTTTTGTGTCTTTTCTCATCTTTCGTGTGTCCATTCCAACTAAAAGATCCTTAACGTTAAACAAGGTATTTTGTTTTTTAAAGGTAATTAAAGGGAAAGGAAGAAAGACAGGGATAGGGGTACACCTCCAATTTGGTCTTAAACTCTCAGTCAAATCTCATTTGCGGTCTTGCAGTTTCAAGTACAAAAAGAATTGGGAGACCGCAATCACATATGAAATGTTATCTCCCTCTATTAATCGGTTTCACCAATCCTCGTCTCTGCATGTTGTTGACTCTTTGAATATGTGTCCCAGGTACATACTTCTCAAGTTCGACAAATTTGTACATGACAATAGGAGATGCAGAAGAAGTGTCTCAATTTGGTCTTTCTTTTTACAGAAACGGCAATCATTTTCCAGCAATATTTTCCTTATCGCTCTGATCTCATTTGTTGGCAGGAGGTTCATTCGAAATATCAAGAAGATGTTTCTCAAAACCTTGTTTGGGAACTTTTTTAGATAGTTTGGTGGATCATTTATGTTCCTTGATGTTGGTGGCTGGTGTCTTATTAGCTTACTTCTATTTTCCAAGGATGTCGTCTGTATCCAGTCTCGTTCCCACAGTTTTTGTTTGACTTTGTTTGGGTTTTGGGTTTGGGGTTAGTTCTTCTTCAGAGCTATCAATCTCGTCCAGAATTTTTAGATTTTCTTTCACCCAGGTCATCAACAGATTGCTGATTTTGATCTTCCTGTATAGCATTATTGTGTTTCTAATTACCATTGACTCCAATGATTGCAAACACAATTCTTGTCGAATGGTTGCCACCGGCGTTGATGCTGGTAAGTTCAGGGCACTTCACCAGAAGAGACCTTCTATGCGCTTCCAGAAATCTTGCGGTATCATCAGCATATCATCTGCCCCATAGATTAAAGAGGGGACCATCTTGCCCTTATAGAATTGTATCAGGGGGGTTACTGTAAATGGGCTGAATCTTCCATCTATTGCCTTGGCCTGACTTGCCAGCTTCCTCGCTTTTTCCAAGAGATGGTTTTGCATTGGACACTCTTGTTTATTATTGCTTAGGATTACCCCCAGGTATTTAAATTCCTTCACGTGTTCGATCTTCTCCCCCTCCAGGGTCCATCTGAAGTTCTCGGTATGGGCATTTTGTTTCTCCACAATCATGACTTTAGTTTTAGCCTTATTGATTTCCAAGTTGTTCTTCTTTATATAAGATGCCAGTTCATTTAATTGGCGCTGAAGGCCAATCTGAGTATAGTCCAATAAAATAAGGTCATCCGCGTAGAGCAGTCTTGACATTTTTGTTCTTCCTACTGTCGGTGGAAATGAGCGGATCTCCGACTCACATTCTTCGATGTCCCAAAGATATGAGTTGAAGAGTGTCAGAGCAAGGGTGCACCCTTGCTTTACTCCTCTGGCCATTGGAATTTGTTCCGATAACAACCCTTCTCGATTTAGTTGTACCCGGTTTGGTTATTTATGCATTTTGTGCCGAGTGCACATGATGGTTCATCTATTTAATTTGTACCAAGCAGGCTGTGTTGTGATATGCACTAAGTTATGTAGGCCTGACCGTTTTTACATGTTCCTCTATAGGCCATGCCCATCAAGTCTTAGATCATGCCCATCATGCAAGCCACGCCCCTAAATGAGGGCCCCCCTCAATTTCTTACCCCACTTAAAGCGCTGAGCGCAAGTGTAGTGGGAGGCGTGGAAGGCGGTTCGCACTAAAAGGGAGTGTGGTAAAACTGCCATGAGGGAAATGGATCTCGAACCCAACACCATCAGTGCCAACCAGAAGCAGAGAACATTTCCATGTGAACTCTCTGACTGTATTGACAGAGGTTACCAATCCCGGTCACCCCTCTGCAAGAACAGAGGATGCCAATCAATATTGACACCCGGCTGACGAGTCTCACCACCTCCTAACTTTTCATAACTATTTCTGTTTGTTATCTTCTCCCTACACAAGTCAGAGTTGACCCTAGGAAAAACAATAGGTTGCAATGCTGGACTTGTTCTTCTCTAGTCACTGGATAACACATTTGTGCACCAATGTCCCTCCTAAAAAACACGATTGGGCTGAGGCATAAATTAGTACCTGGCACCTAAAGAAAAGGTGGGCCACGTTCACACATTTTCACAACAACCTCTTTGAGTTGTTTCTCTGGGTTCAATTTCTGGGGACATGTGTGGGCAAATATGCATTTCTATGCATACTAGGATAGACAAATTGGTCAAAACTACTAGCTGCAAATACACTTTATCATTTAAGTGGCACATTGATGGGAATAAAACGGGTATTCCCTGGCCTAGCAAAACTATTTTTGGGCATTGCTCCATTGTCCAATGGGTAGTCCTTGCCTGTCAATACAAGCAAAAACCATTCCTTGTTGCATCTTAAAATATCTCCAGGGCCCATTTGAGCAGTCACATTGACAGTGCAATAAAACTCCTCAAAATATAAGCCACACCCTCAAGCCTTCACACACAGCTCGAGATCCCCACTACTTGTTTTGAGGTTTGCACACTTATGATGTAGAGTTTGCCATATTCCTGGTAAACATCCAGCCTTATGACAGTACACTGCAAGCACAACTCTGGTTGCCGAACAACCACTGAACCACCCTTTGTTTGGGCTTGTTCACTCATAACGTTCATCACGCCCTCTATGATCAGGGAGCTGAGTATCTGGGTATCTGGGCGCTAGGTTTATGCGCTATGTCCCGAACTGCCCCCTGAGTTTAGCGGCTGCTGGCATGCATTGTGTGCCCGCTTTTCATCTCATTCGGGTGGGTGGTCGGGCTTTCTCGATTGCAGCAGCGCAGTTGTGGAATGCTCTTTCACTATCTATGAACTCACTGTCTAATCATCTGTTCTTCCGGAAAGCATTAAAAACTCACCTATTTTGATTCTTAGCATTCCTGGCTTCTTTGTGTTGTGCGTTATAGCTTCCCTCCTCTCTAGCACTATGATGGCGACCGTGCGCTCTACACCAAAAACCTCCACTTTGTCATTTATAACATGAATTGCATAGTAAACAAATGCAATTCTATACTTAAAGCGGCTAATCGCAGTGACAAACCTTCTCCTGTCTCTAGTGCCAAAGGACCCTGTATTCAAGGCGCATGTGCTAAAACTCTCGGCTTTCGGCCACTTTCCAACTTGGCTTAGGTCTGCTTACAAACTGTGCATAGTGGATAGCGTCCTGGTTGGTTGCCTCTACTATGGGGAAAACTTGCAGTTTGGAAGTTTGAAACCCCAATCAGACTATATTTATTCTGAGGGCAATACATTGAGTAGCATTAAATTGGGTAATATTGATAGTACTTAGCAGCTGAAAGAATCAAGCATAGAAGCTTTATATAAACAGGTCCGCGAGGATAGCTCAGAGGTAACGTGTTTGTCTTGTAAGCAAGACAATGCAGAGCATCCCCATCCCGTGCTTAGAGACGGTGCCCGGTATTAAGCACATTATACAAAATTAATTAATGTAATTATAAATAGCCAGTATGATTCGAACCTGTTCTTGCAAGGAATTGCCTCGCCTAAACACTCAGAACAGGCTTGCCTGCACAAATGTCATCCTACTCGGAGGACTAAGATAGAAGTTGCTTCATTTTGGTTCTTTCGACACATGAAGATCAATGATAGTTTGAATGTGATTTCAAGAGCCGGGAGCATGCAGGTAGATTGGGTTGGGCATTCGATCAGTCCGACCTTGAGAGCAAAGGAGGAGGGCATTTCAGCACTTTCATGAATCTCATGCTTGACCAGACCAGACAACGTTATGTGAGAAGTAATTGGTGGTTAACTTTACAGTGAGCATTTGAAGGTATCCGTAGAGATGTGGTCATATTGACTAAAACTGTTTGAAGACCTCGCTATATTGAGCTCTGGAGGTTCCAAGAGAAGGAGTGTGCCTAACTCAAGGAAAACTTAAGGGAAGGTGGTTAGGGTTGGGTTGAAAAGTTGATAATTCCATCTGTAATATTTGTATTGGTGGACAGGGTTTCAAATACAAATATTTTTAAATGAAGGGCTGCGTGTTTAAAAGTTCATCGGTCAATACATTTTTGAGGGACAAGGGAACATATTTTATTTTTATCATTTATTTGACAAATTCTAAAACGTTCAAACATCATACAAGATGCATCTGGCTGTTGACCTGTATGGCATGTGAAATAAAATATGTTATAAACATATTTGATGTAAAAGAAATTGTCACCAGGAATAAATACACTGAGGCAAACTCTCAGATAGTTGAAACTGATGGCAGAGAGCGACAGGAAATGAGAACATAACATAACAGGCGAAAAAGTCTGCAAAATTGTTTTAGGTTTTCGCATTAAGAAAAAGAAAGTCAGAGATCTCATGAAATGACACAGAGGGCCTCATTTTTTGATTGTATTTGCTGGTGTTGCGAAATACATTTGCCCCTGCATGGACTCTCCCCCCAGCGATTTAATTTCAGATTGAATTCTCCCCAGAGACTTTATTCTGAAATAGAATCTCCAGGGGAAGGAATACTTTCGCGCCCCCTGCAAAATGAATTTGCTCCCCTGTGTCCTTGTTAACCAGCTTGTTTTTTTTTTATTGTTTTATATATATATATATACACGCACACACACACATTATTTTAAATACCTGAGGCAAGACTGGAACCTGTGTATCAGGGCAGGCTATTACACCAAGCTGGAGCTTAGTCCGTGAGCTATTTGAGGGACTGCTCTAATTCTTTGAGAAACATGGTTGATATTATGAAGATAGGTCTTAATTGATGTATTATCTTGATTTATGGATTATGATGAAAGGAAGAGAAAAAGAGGAAAACATAATATTTTATCTATGTAATATGTTGATAAATGGCTCTTGTATGTAACATACATGCATAGATTGTTTATTCAGGGTTTAACAGCTACTTTGTCACTTCACAAAATCTATTCTTGATGTGTAGTCCCAGAATGACTCATCTGCATATTTTTGGGGGGAGAAATTAAACCAATATCATGTCTAATAGCCAACACACTTCAAGCATCTGCTTGATTGAGCACATTGTGAGTCCATCATACAGCCACACACCACTTAATGCCTCTGAAACCGCTCTCACGCAAATATTCCCTTCCCTTAGGGCACCTCAGAATGTACATTCTTAATGTTTTGTAATCCTGATCTGAGATGTATTTTGGCTGTGCACCAAGATATAAGAAACACTCTTCTTCTTCCTCTGACCAGGCCAACCTCCCTCTAACGCCTCCGTTTGTTTTCTCTGAACCAGCTTCCCCTACTACTTCACCCATTCCGTTTCCACTCCTCTGCAGACTATGGTCTAGATACAGTCTAGCTCCCTTTTGCTGAATGGCAACTGTGCCGAATTCGGTTTTGCTGCATTTGTTTGCTGATTTATTTACCAAAAACAAATCTATGGTAAATTGGGGTAAGGTATATAATGAGGGTGTGGTCCCACCCCCACACTGTTTGTAGTAAAGAAATCGGCAACTGAATCAAATTCACTGAAGTTGCCATTCAGCAAAATAATTCAGCAAACATACATAGGACCCTGGATAGCACAAGTGGGGGCAGAACACAGCAACATCTAGACAAGCCTTGGCACTGTGAGGCCATTATGGTGGTGACTTCTAACATCAGACACATTACATTGCATTCAATTAGCGTTTCTGCAGGTTTCCTTTGGCAAGCTGAGCTTTGGAGACTAACTCGAGGTGTACAATGTTTTATGATAACAGGGCTCTCAGACACAGTAAATATGGATTTCAGGGATCTACTTCACTTATGTAGTGGAGAACACACATTGCTGGTAGTTAGATGTCTTTCCATCAAATCTGTTCCATCAAAGATTAATACCATCAAATCTTTTCCATTGAAATTGTTTAAAACGAATTCCCATACATAAAGTGCAAAGTGTGTATGCAGCGAAACCCTTTCATCGAACAGGGTTTCTTATATAAACACTTTACATTTTTTGCATGGAGTGTCTATGAAACATGCATAATGTTATAACGTTACAGGGAGCTGTCCAGTGGTGAAATCTATAAAGTAGTTCAGCACTGGCCAGCTTCCTCTAACTTATGGTTTTAATTGTCTATTGGGGGTCTCCCCCAAACTCTCCTCTACCCCCAGGGGTCCTACCCCACTAAGCCCCCAACACCCATTTTCAAAAATTAACCCTTTCCTCAACCCATTGAATTTCCATCCCAAGCATACATCTATTTTACAGGTATGTTTGAGTTGGAAATCCATCGAAATTCATTCAATGAATATGCTTTTCGATGGAAAAGCATTTCAATGAATGAATTTCGATGGAAATTATTTCAATGGAAAGACTGCATACCATTGCCAGCCTACTTGAGGTTACTTCTAGCATTGTCCCATGGCTGCTAATATGTGTTATTTAACCGCCTCACTCATATATTTGCCAAGCAGGTATAGCTTTTGGAGAATCTATTTTTTTCCTTCTTCCTCATCCTTTTTTCCCCCTTTAGAAGCCCTTCCATTCACTTGTCCTCAGCCACCTCTTGGTTCAGCACTTCCGTTGGCTGGCTCGTCGCACCTACATTATCCCCTTGGTGATTGGGGAGGATGCTTAAAACGTAATTTCGTGACTAAGTCTCCACATTCAAGGACACGCTTGAGCACATCTTGAGTCCATGTGCAAACCATGCGCTGATTAATTATAGTACCACGTAACAATGCACTAGAAAATGTGTTCACAGCAAATGCTTATTACAGGCAGGTTTTCTTCCCACTTTTCATGATGCGCACTCCCTCTAGTACCACAATCAGGCACTCTCCTCCTCAAGCCCCATGTACCTTTCCAATTGTTTGTCTGTTTGTTTTCATGCCACTCCCACTGAGCCTATGCTTTCACCTCCTTGCCCACTTCCTTTTCCCCTCAGACCGTAGCGCGGTTACCACTTGTGAGATGTATACGCCACAATCTGGCCATGGCTCACACCGTAATAGCATTACATTGTTGATCGGTGGAGTACAAACCTTAATAATATTACATAACTCTGTATGATTTTCATGTATTACAAGGTGGAGCGGATCAAAACTTAAGATCCTGCCACGCGCATCTGACCCTCCTGTCAAATAGGTCAGCATCTGATTTTGACACTGGCAGAGATGCTCTGGATGCCTATGGAATTCACCAGCTTGTTGCACCTGTTCAGAGCAGGTACATTCCATGGGAATCCATAGGAATCAACGTGCATGCGTCCGGACATGCACATATGTGTCAGTAAGCATTTAAAATCATTTCGGATAAGGGTGTAAATGTAACACTGTCAGGATTGCCAGGTTACATTTAGAGTCTTGTCCAAATGCGGTCTACTGAGTGCAATCACTGGGCATTTGGAAGACAAGCCCAAAAAGCATTTTAGGAAGGAAGTCCTACAACAGGCAATTATGGTTAAATGGTAAAACGCTGAGGCATAATTGGTAACAGCTCTTGAGACCCTTTTATCACCACTACCATTGTCTTCCCCCCCAAAAGCCCAAGCGTGTTTGCCAAATAACTAGACGTTTCTGTAAGAATTACTTTATGATCAAGACATGCCATCATGAAACATATGCTCACCACAGGAGCTTGTCAGAGGAACTGCTCGAGAAACAGGGGTTTGCAAAAGGTCAACGCCGAGCTGGTGGTAATCCATGAAGAGGAGAACTGCCTGTGTCTAATTATTAAATAAGAGCAGCATGAACAAGGCAGCAACATCCCAAATGGCCCTACTCGTTTTATGGCTATTAGGTCAAATGAATGTCCAATGATTTCACGAAACAAATGACAGAACTAGAGCTAACATAAAGCATCCTTTCAAGTTCCATGTTTGTACACATGTGTATTTACAACATTGTGCATTCGCAGAAGCATATTTGCATGTGGGCAAGCCCCCAACACCCACTTTATTTTTGTCTATACCCCTTATTCTTTTTCACATCCGTTTGCTTGTTCCCTGAAAAATGAGCTCAACCGAAGTAAATGCACAGATACAAATGTATAGGTGCAAATGCATACAGTCGGAAATGTGTCGAAGTCAAGATATGCCACCGCATTTGAAGAGATGGATATGCCTGTAAGACAACAGAGGCTCCCATGTTGTTAATTGCAAAGCTCATTAATGGCAAAACAGGGTTGAGAATCTATGTAGAGGATTGAAGCTTCAAAACACCAAGTTAGAGTGAGGCTCAATGAAAGGGTAGATTAGAGAATTAACCCAGGCCAGGGTGAAGCACCTCCCATGCCACCTAAACCATCCCATTAGTACTTAATTTGTGCCAGTTTTTCCCAGTGCCCGGCAGCCGGGGATGAGCACTGCCACTTCCAGCGCAACTTGTAAGAGTTATTAAACATTCACAGCGGGTGACAATTATAAAGCAAATAAAAATCAGAGCAGTTTTAGAATCGTGTCTTGGGATGGGGTTGAACCCCCAAGCGTTCGGGTACTACCCACACGCATTTACTGATTGAGCCACAGAAACAGGAAGCAAGCACTTCGCAGGCATGCAATATCACTCATGAAAAAAGTTCCTGGTTTATTCACATGCCTCAATATTCGCAGGCATGCAATATCACTCATGAAAAAAGTTCCTGGCTTATTCACATGCCTCAATGCAGTCAACATGGCACAAATTACATGCAGGAGCCGTGCGTAAAATACTGTGATGGGGAGTTATTTAGGGTGAGGGGTGGAGAGTACAGGTGGGAGAGCCTGGCGGGGCCGGGGGCATCATCCCGGCCCTCCTTTCGGGCGGTACCCCCGGATGCCACAGGCCTGACACGGGCCCAACAGGGCATTTCTTTGCATATTGAATGCACCACTCCTTTATTTGGCCCTTTCTTTTTTTCAAATTTGACCATTTCTTTTCATTTTACCTGCGCCGCGTGGGCAAAGAAAGAAATGCCCATATATGGAGAAAAAAAAATACGGTCCTGATGGTGGATCACAGGGGTGTTTTTAATTGTTTTCCTTTTTCTGGGGGGAGCCAGGGATTTCATGGGCTCGGCCCGTGATGGGCTCCTAGAGCCAGGCCTGACCCCCAGGCTCGGCCCTGCCCTGGCCCTACCCTTGAGATCCCGGCTCCCCCAGCTGTAGCGGAGAGAGGGTAAGACCTCTTTTTTTGTCTTTGACGCTCTGGGTTTTTTAGCTTGAAAATATGGTGACCCCATATACAAAGAACAATGGCCAGCACCGTCGCCAGGGTGGCCAACTGTCTCGCTTTTCACGGGATTGTCCCGCAATTAGGGACTCTGTCCCGCCGTTTGCAGAGTGGCTGTGCGGGACGCAGGTTGTCCCGACTTTCGTCAGGACAACCTGCATCCATCACAACCACTCTGCGAATTGAAGTGGGCATTTCAACAGCATGGCGCTGCCACCTGCAGCCCCAGGTCGAGCTGTAACGCTGGACACCTGGCTTTATTCAAAGGCTAATGGTTTGTTCCTGGGTCGTGATGGTCATGTTTGTAGTTAAAAAACGTGACCATCACCTCCCAAGGACAAACCATTTGCATTTCAATTAAGATTAAGCCTGGTGTCAGAGCGTTACAGCTCGACCTGCAGGCTCTAAAGGAGCCATTAAAAACATGCAAATTAAAAAAGGGGCGGGCCAAACGTCAATGACGTTGTGACATCATCACCGCCTTGTGGGCAAGTGTCCCGCAAAATACTATCAAAGAGTTGGCCACCCTAACCATCCAGTTGTAGTCTTCACTTGCAGGCATGGAGGCATTCCGCCTGTTACAGTGTGCACTCACTCTGGGAGGGCAGCGGTGCGAGGTGAGCACCACTGCACATTTTTCTTATGAGAGCAGGTCGTCACGAAACTCCCAGCTCTGCACGTCCACATACAAGTACAAAAAGTATGTTTGCAGCTCAGTTTATGCTCCGAAAAAATCAGAGACTGCACCCTGACCAATACGCCGTTTTCACTCTTTTCTAAATCGTTTGTCTCTTCCCTCTCAATCTCCCATTTCAAGTTCTTTCTTTTTTTTCTTTCAGTTTCTGCCTCTGTCCCTAGACAAACGTCCATACAAACTGAGTCAATGTTGGGGCCTTTCAGTCTTTTCAGTTGAAATTGGTTCCGACACTCTAAAGGGCCCCCATCCAGCTGCCCCATGTTGGTGCACACATTACAAGCTGCCTTCACTGCATCCAGAGGCCTGTCACCTCCCTCTGCGGTATTCAACAACATTCTTACCACCGTCTTGCCTTTTTACTCCAGTTTCCTTGACACTAGCACCATAATATCAAAGGGTGACTATTTGTTTTCTAGTAGACATTGAGGGCCTGACTCATGGAATGGGGTGAAGAAATGGTGCAACTTCCGCACGCTAAGAACGACCCACAGAGAGCCATGGCGCAGAAAATGTTTTGTGCGCCACACGTATTCATGGATTTAAAGATGCATTACTTGCCATCGCGCAAGTAAAAACAAGATGCACGAGGAACGCCCACAACACGCTCCCAAGCAGACCAAAAAGCAAGCAAAAGGACAAACACGGTGCAAGCCTTCGTGCCACCTCTGGCTCATCATCCAGTACCCCTGTGAGAAGGCGCGCCTCAACTCGCAAGCCCAGGCTGCACCCCAGCAAAATCGTGCATCTCACCCCGCAAGCCCAGGCTGCACCCCAGCGAACACGTGGGCCCTCCCTCGCAAAGTCAGACTGCACCCCAGGGAAATTGCGCACCTCACATCACAAAGCCCAGACTGCACCTCAGTGAAAACACGGGTCCTCCCTCGCAAGCCCAGGCTGCACCCCAGAGAAATTACGCACCTCACTTCACAAGCCCAGCCTGCACCCCAGCGAAAATGCGTTCCCTCCCTGACAAAGCCAGGCTGCACCCCGGCGAAATTGTGTGCCTCATCTCGCAAGCACAGGCTGCATCCCAGCGAAAATGTGGGTTCTCCCTCACAAGCCCAGGCTACACCCCAGTGAAAAAAAGCAGGCCATCCCTCGCAAGCACATGCTGAACCCTCCAGACTGGACACCACCTCCTAGCCTCCCTCATCTTTGACAACCCCCCAGCAGCCCACTCCAGACTGGACACCCCCCACAGGCAGCCCCCTCCAGCCTGGGCACCAGGCCACAGCACCCCTCACCTGTGACATCCCACCCCAGGCAGCCCCCTCCAGCCTGGGCACCAGGCCCCAGCACCCCTCACCTGTGACACCCCCACAGGCAGCCCCATCCATACTGAGCACCACTTCCCAGCCCCCCTTTATCTGTGAAAACCCCCAGGCAGCCCCATCCAGACTGGACACTCACTACAGGCAGCCCCTTCCAAACTGGGCACCACCCCAGCCCCCCTCACCTGTGAAACCACCCCCACAGGCAGCCCCCTCCAGACTGGACACCCCCCACAGGCAGCCCACTCCAGAATAGGCACCGCCCCCCAGGCTCCCTTACCTGTGACACCCCAGGCAGCCCCCTCCGAACTGGACACCCCCACAGGCAGCCCCCTCCAGACTGGACACCCCCCACAGGCAGCCCCCTCCAGACTGGTCACCACCTCCCAACCCCCCTCACCTGTGACACCCCCCAGGCAGCCCACTCCAGACTGGACACCCCCTGAAATGCAGCCCCCTCCAAAATGGACACCCCCACAGTCAGCCCCCTTCAGGCTGAGCACCGCCCCCAAACCCCTCACCTATGACACGCCACCCCCAGGAAGCCCACTCCAGACTGGACACACCCCATAGGCAGCCTCCTCCAGACTGGACACACCCCACAGGCAGCCCCCTCCAGACTGGACACCCCCCAGGCAGCCCCTTCCAGACTGTGCACCGCCCCAAACTCCTTCAGTTGTGACAACCCCCCCCAGGCAGCCCACTCCAGACTGGACACCCCCCCATAGGCAGCCCCCTCCAGACTGGACGACCCCCACTGGCAGCCCCCTCCAGACTGGACACCCCCTTTGGCAGCCCACTCCAGACTGGGCAACACCTCCCCAGCCTCCCTCACCTGTGACAGACACCCCCCAGGCAGCCCCTTCCATACTGGACACGCCTCAGAGGCAGCCCCCTCAGGAATGGACACCCCCACAGGCAGCCCCCTCCAGACTGGGAACCGCCCCCAAACTCCCTCACCTGTGACACCCCCCCAGGCAGCCCTCTACAGAATGGACGACCCCCACAGGCAGCCCCCTCCAGACAAGGCACCCGCCACTGGCAGCCCACTCCAGACTGGGCACCACCTCCCCAGCCCCCCTCACCTGTGACAACCCCCCAGGCTGCCCCTTCCAGACTGGACACACCCCAAAGGCAGCCCCCTCCAGACTAGACACCCCCCCAGGCAGCCCACTCCAGACTGGACATGCCTCAGAGGCTGCCCGCTTAGGAATGGACACCCCCACAGGCAGCCCCCTCCAGACTGGGCACTGCCCCCAAACTCCCTCACCTGTGACACCCCCCCAGGCAGCCCACTCCAGACTGAACACCGAGCATAGGCAGCCCCCTCCAGACTGGACACCCCCCACAACCAGCCCACTCCAAACTGGGCACCACCTCCCCAGCCCCCCTCACCTGTGACACCCGCCCAGGCAGCCCGCTCCAGACTGGACACCCCACATAGGCAGTCCCCTCCAGACTGGACATCCCCCACAGGCAGCCCCCTCCAGACTGGACACCCCCCACAGGCAGCCCACTCCAGACTGGAAATCCCCCATGGGCAACCCACTCCAGACTGGGCACCACCTCCCCAGCCCCGTTCACCTGCGACACCCGCCCAGGCAGCCCCTTCCAACTGGACGCCCCGCATAGGCAGCCCCCTCCAGACTGGACACCCCCACAGGCAGCCCCCTCCAGACTGGGCATCCCCACCACCCCCTCACCTGTGACCTCCCCCCCAGGCAGCCCACTCCAGACTGGACACCCCCATAGGCAGCCCCCTCCAGACTGGACAAACCCCACAGACAGCCCCCTCCAGACTGGACACCCCCAGGCAGCCCACTCCAGACCGGACACCCCCTCGCAGACAGCCTCCTCAGGAATGCACATCCCCACAGGCATCCCCCTCCAGACTGGGCACCGCCCCCAAAACCCTTCACCTGTGACATCCACCCAGGCAGCCCACTCCAGACTGGACACCCCCCTCATAGGCAGCCCCCTCCAGACTGGACACCCGCCACAGGCAGCCTCCTCCAGGCTGGATACCCCCCACAGGCAGCCCACTCCAGACTGGGCACCACCTCCCAAGCCCCCCTCACCTGTGACACCCCCCAGGCAGCCCTCTCCAGACTGGACACCCCCCACAGGCAGCCCCCTCCAGACTGGACACCCCCCACAGGCAGACCTCTCCAGACTGGACACCCCCCCCATGGGCAGCCCACTCCAGACTGGGCACCACCTGCCCAACCCCTTCACCTGTGATGCCCCCTGACCTGTTACACCCCCCCAGGCAGCCACTTACAGACTGGATACCACCCCCAACAGCCCACTGACAGTCTTCCACAATACCAATGTAATGCATGTCTGCTGCTTACCTGAACCTCCGTGGTCTGCCAACTTCGTTGAGTGGAACACCAATACGTCCACTGCAAACATGTTCAACAGGAAGCACCAGAGATCCATCCATGATTGGAGCATCTGCTGACACACCCCTCAAGACTTCAACCAGCTCACTGCAAACACATGTGACAAGTGAATGCAATGGCAAGTGGCAAGTGCATGTTGGACATGGCACATTGCCAAGGCATCAAAGCACACTACCTGAATGTGTGCCCACGAAAGAAGTAAACCTACTAATATACACAGACAATGGCCAGGTGCATCACAGCCTGACCATCAGTGACCTGGGTGGATTGGGTGGCAAATTACCCAACAAGGAACAATAGCATGACCGGGCCATGCATGGGTGATGGGAGGGCAGTCAAAGAGTGCATGAGTCAGAGAATTGTGCGGCACTCAGAACGAGCAATCATGGCTCACTACTGCATTCCAGTGTCCGGGGTAGAGCAACACATGAGAGAAGGCATTGTATGAATACACATGTTGTTGGGCGTGTCTGCATGACATGGGTTTAACACAGCAATGAAAAACAAAAGTGCCATTAACGGGAACATGGAACACCTCCATAGTGAGCCCACCTACCTTCACCCCAACCACACTGATGGAAAACACACAGTGATGCAGCACAGCTAAAAGCAAAGGAAAACATATAGTGCAGGCCCAGACATCTGATGGACCCCACCCCCACATGTCAGGCACATGTGCATCCTTCCAGCCGCAATGATCACAGCAACATCCAACACACAAGCACGCATGCCACAAGACACATGACTTGCAATGGAGAGATGCACTGGCTGAAAAGTAAACTATCAAAGTTTGCATGAAGCATGGAATGTAACAAAATCAATTGTATACTGCATGAAACTTGGAATGTAACAAAATCAATTATATATTGCACGTAAATATTTACAATAAAAATAGAGAATGAAAGTGAAATCAACCCAGGGGAAAATAAGAAGAAATAAAAACCCTATGCCTAACGAACTATATACAAGAAAAACTGGGAATGAAAGTCTGCCAAGTCAGGGGAAAATAATACATAAAAATAACTATTTACAAAGGCGGCGGGGTAGTCCTCCTCACAGATCTCAATCAGCCTTTCCCCCAGGTCTGGGTCCCACGCCACTGCTCCCCCTCTTCAGGCAGGCCTCCGTTGTTGCCCGCAGGGCTCGCAGGTCGTCCATTATCTGTGTCTCCATCACTTGCGCCTCCCTGCAAGCATCCTCCAGGATGGCAGCCCGCCTCCTTGCATGACACAGCACAATCCCAACCCTGGCCAACACCACTTCTGCTTCATGTTCCTGCTGCCTCTCTGCCACAATCTGCCGTCCATAATACCGGAACAAGGAAGACTATCTGTGCCTCATGCATGCCCCCTGCCTCCTTTGGGTGGTCTGCCCTACAATAAATTGCCTCGTCATTGCCACCTGCTGGACCAGTGCCCGGTGACTGCGACGTTGGTACGCCCTCCAAGTTGATGACGATCTCTGGGGACGAATGGCACTGCACACAGAGATGGAAGACGAGGAGGTGTTTGCAGCAGGGAACATCCCATTGAGTACAACACGGAACAGGCATGTTGCAAGCCAGGACATGAGGCAGTATAGCTCATTGCAATGATGTGCAACCAAATTACGAGTAGCCTGCAGATCATCACGAATGACACCTGTCCACTTCCTCAACCCAGCCAGCAGGAGCAGCACATTATACCGGATGTACACATCACAGGGAAATAGGTGTTGGTCTGGGTGGACACACCAGCCGACAACGGAGGATGGGTGGAGGTATCCTGGCAGGTGCACACTGCTGCATTCGATGGGCCAGGACAGGATTTTGCTCAGGCACCTCCACAGTGGCCTGCACAGCTTCATACCCCTGGGACAGGACAGCAGTACGCACAACCACCTCAACACTCCACCTCACCCCCTGGGCTGGACTTCAATGGCCACTTGCTCCACCTCCCCCTCCATCAACTTGGATGAATCTGGGGCGTCTTCCGCCATGGATGGCCCTTGTGTGGCATCACCTGGCCCCACTGCTGCTGAGGAGTTCACTCCCACTTTCACCTTCTTGGGATTACCCCAAGCAGCCATACCTGATGTCAATGGTGTTTCCCCAGCCACAGCACTCCCTGAAGATGAGCTGTCACAGGATGTCGCTGTGGCCTGCGCTTCTGCCTGGTGGAGAGATCCCTGCGGCCCTGCTCCACAGCACTGCTTCCAACCTCTGCATCAGATGCAACTGTGGAAAAGGGGACACAGAGCAGGAACATCAGTGTGCTAGGTAAGAATTGGTGCAGTCACATTTTGTGAGACTACACAACACTTATCTGCTTGGTATTAGGTAACCCACCATATAGGTCTGTACTACACAAGTTGGTAGTGGGACTAAGCAGCCAGGCCTATCTCAAGAGGGGTAAATGTGAGCTGTAGAGCTTTAGCAATGAAATTTGTAACTACAAGTAACCAAGTAACACTTACACTCAAGGTTTCAGTTATAAAAAGTAGTTATTTATTTAATTAACACCAATTTTTAAATAAGCGCTCTTTAAAAAGGCAATTTATGTACCACTGTAAATATACTTTAAAATACTTTTCTGAATCAAACAAGTTAATAGATACTCTTTGGATACGCTTCTTACACCATTCCCACACCCTGAAGTGACTTAATTCAGAAGGACAGTAATGGCATTTATATAGTTATACTTTGCAGATTCTGAAGTTGCAGAAAGGAAGAGTTTAAGGAAGGAAAAGATTAAACAGGTTCTCGGTATATGTGAGGACACTTAAATCTTCCAATGAAGTCTAGACAAGCCTTTCCCAGCAATAACAGTGTAAAACAAGTTAGCACCTACGAGGGACAGCAATGTCAAAGTCAATGGGCTAGAAGAGTCTGTAGGGCCAGGACAGCCAAAGTTAATTTGAAACTGTCTATGGAGCTGAGGCACTTCTTTGAATCAAAGTCTTACAAAAAGTTAGAGAGTTTGTAGACAAATCACTTGTAGGGTAACAAGCGGTTAAGCCTGTGAAAAGCAGAGTTGGAATGAACTCAAAAAGTAAGCCAATGCAATTCCCAACTGAGAAGAGCACAGCTAAAATACCATGCGGTAGGTATCCCAAGACTAAACAGTACCTCTGGTTTGAAGAAGGGGGGTCCAGCTGGATTCTGCTCTGTTGCAGCGAAGCAAACCTTGGGTTCCTGAGCCTCAGTCCTGGGGACAAGATGGAGGATATCCGGATGGCTCCTGTGGCGGCACTGTGGAGGTTGTTGGCAGCTACGGGCTCATTTCTGTTCAGCTGCACTTTGCGGTTTCAGTGCTTGGTAAGCCGCACTGTCGCGGATCTCAGATACTGCTTGGGCTTCCTTCACGCCTTGGGTGCTGCACTCTGGTGAGAGGGCTCGAGCTCTGGTGGTCCTGCTTCTGGAGGTTCCTTAGGAGACTCCTGGAGCTTCTAGCTGGATTTCAGACGTTGCATTCGACTACAGATTTCTCGATCCCTGGAACTCGGTTCGTGCAGCAGTGAAGAAGTACAGCCAGTCGGCTAAGATGGCCCAGTGGCGTTTGTCTCAGGTTTAGTTGGTCCCACTAACCCAAAGAAGAAATTGTCCCTTCAGGAGCTTCTCTGTCGAATTGAAAAAGGAATTTCAGCACAGCAGCAGGGCTTCACCAGGCAATTCAAGATCCAGGAGGATGCATGAAGCTTTGTTCATGGTTTCTTTGTTGGGTGTTTCTCCCAGTGATCGACTCTGCCTATAGTCCCCAAACCTTCGTCTTTTAAGCAGGTTTCTCAAATTCATGCACAGCCTAGGCTGTCAATCACACAGCAGGGTGGCTGTATTGAAAGGACTGCCAGCCAACCAGGACTGCATTCAGGCATTCCTAGAGACAAAGGACAGGGGAGTTTCGGGAACTTCCCTCGCATCCTGCCTTTCCAGACACACTGGAGTCAGAGGAGGGATTCAGGGCTGAAGCCCGCCAAAGGTAGAATGAACAAAGGACTCAAACCTGGCTCAAACTTGGCTCAATGCACAGAGTAAAACCCAAGAAAGACCCCACACACAGGAAATGGCAAAAGAAAAGAAAAGGGCCATTTTGATAAAATGGTCTGCCATGGGGGCAGTACTGCAGCTGAGGGTTCAGTCTGCGGTAGAAAAGCACAATGGTAGGAACATCAAACCACTGCCACCAGCAATTTAAAGTAGTCAGGGTAACAAACATGTTACATGAGAATGTAGGATAAGGGGCTACTAGGTAAACCCCCCAGCACTCCACATTAGATGATGTGTGCTGGACGTATAAGAGAAGGTAAAGTCTATTTCATTTTACTATTCTTGGGTACAGAAGTTCACATAAGAAAGGGTATTCAAACCTTGTGAGAAATCTAAAGGGATTTCTCTGTGACACTGCACTGAAGGTGCTGTGTGTCACCATACAAAAAGTAGATGCAAATGGAGTTTGTCAAACACCAAAAACAGTGGAAACATATAATCCAAATCAGGTAAAAACACATGAGAGTGAGAAAAAGATCTTACTCATTCCACGGTTAAACTTAAAAAGTTCTAAAGTCCAGCCAAAGAGCTGGGGCTCTCTAAGGTTGAGGGGAATTAGCACTGAAATTAGAACTCTCCCTAACACTGTGTGCTGCACCAAAGCCAATGTGGCATAACCAACATTCACAGGAACATGACTTGTCAAGGGAAGAACCATAAACCTCCACACCTACACACATGGACATGCAATCCTCATCCATGCAGACACCTGCCTGGCCATGACTCCACACAATCACATCAAACTACATGCCACTGTCACAACCAATCTATAGCAGATGCCATAGATGCATGCATCAATTGCACATGCGTGAATGCCATGGAAATAAGCACATATATATGGTATGCACACAGATCAACTCAAGAAGTCCCAAGCAGTGCCATGACCAATCACATCATGGTCCAGTCCCGTGAACTGCAAAGCCTCAACGTGACTAAGCCAGACATCCAAATAAACATGTTGCATCCAGGCGGGAGTGATGCACAGTCACACATTTACATTTTGGACACATACACATGAGCATCATGCATGCACATGACGTGGGCAACACTACCTCACATGGCACACTTGCCATCCCGGAATATCTCAGACACAAGTAACATTGCATGTGCACAGTCTGCAAGCCAGCACTACAACACACAATGCAAGTAGGAGCACATTTGAAATCAAAAGATGTCTGAATTCACACATGGAGAGCAATGTCTGGGGCATGCATGCAGACATTCCTCTCAGAAGCATACTTGCTGCAAGCCTAAGGGGGTCACTGCCAACATGCTGGCATATGCACAACACACATGCACCATACAGCAGTGCACCCCATGTCTACTCACTACCCGATCCAGACGTTGCCCTAATTCACAGACCTGGGTGTGCAGCACTGGATAAAACCTCTCCAGGACCTGCATGTTGTTCCTAGACAACCGGCACCTGCACGCAGAGTGACCCTCCGCAGTAGCATCAGCCTGGATGAATCACATGGCCTTGCCGTGGGTCCTGGATTTTAAATCCTCCCAGCGCTTGTGCATGGCCTTGAAGGATCGGACCTCCACTCCCTCCGTGATGATGGCATCCATGATCCCAGATCCGCTGACGTCCTTTCTTGCCGCGTTGCAAAACAGGGTTGAAGAGGGCATCATAATGCTCCAGGACCTTTGCCACCATAATGTCAACGTCCCTGGCGCTGAAGTTGACAGCCTTCTGCCTCACTGCCAAGGGGTTGCCGCTTTGGTCTGATGATGATGGTGCAGACATGGCAACCCATGAGGCAGGTGTGGGTGGGCAAGCTGGTCCTGGAGCTGGGCTGTAGAGAGGTGGTGGTGGAATGGCATGGTGGGAGTCCAACGAAGCAGCTGAGGTGGTCACAGGGCTGGAGACAGGAGCCTAGGGAATGGCTGGACAGCATGCACTCCAAATGCATTGCAGGTGGGCAGCAGGCACACACACTGTACAGGCAGCAGCAGATGGCAAAGTTGGAGACAGCACAGGGCAGGGGGAGGCAGGTAAAATGTTCAGTTAATTACTTTTTATTACCACCTGAACACCAACTCACTTTTCCAATGTAACCCTTGTAAGGAACTTGCAATCTTTCATGACTGTAACATTGTATGCATCTAAACATTCTAACCAACATGCCTACTGTAACAAGCGCTACGATGCCTGAAGGATGCCCAGCGCTACACAAAATCAAATAAATAAATAAAATAAATAAATAAAATGCAACGTGCTCTAGCAGGTTCGGTACAAACCAGTCTCTGCAATAGCTGCTGCGAGGCTTTCTCTAGTGACATGTGCAGGGTAGTGCAGCTGTTCCAACACTACCCTTAATAAGGCTACAGGCATCACCGGTTTACCAGTGCTTTCCTGTCACCACAATGCTTCGGAAGGGGTTAAAAAACACCCCCTCTGTGTCCACAGATCCTTCTCATCTAGTAGTGCTTCCCCTTGAATTTCCATCAATTGAGTTTTAGACAACCTGTTAAAACTATCATTCACACTCATCATCACCACTATTCTTTCATTCACATCAGACGTATAAAAGTTCATTTTGACTTCTGAACATGCAACTCGTTTTGCTTCTTAATCTGCGACTTGATTTCTGCGTGAAATAATGTCCGCTCTCTTAGTGTGAGCTTCACACTTGACGACCGCGATGGCTACTGGGAGCTGTAGTTCTCTAATAAGTCTGTCCAATAGGGCGGCATGTTGCACTGGAGTGCCGTCCGCTTGCAGGTAGACCCTCATTTTCCAACGTGCTAGCCCTGCGTGTACTGTTGACATCACATCGGCGGAGTCACTGTACACCGTTACTTCCTGGTCTGCATTTTTCTCAAGTGCAACAATCAGCACCACAGATTCTGCAGCCTGTGCTGAAAAGTGAGACACTAGTCATGCACTTATCAATACTTCAAACTCCCCATTGGCCCTGTGCTTTCCAACACCAGCATCTGTATATCTTTGCCCATCATTTGGATTGATTTTCGAAGAACCGTCAATAAAGAGGATTTCCCCAGGTGCTAAAGCATTTTCTTTCACCCTCAGGATCTCATCATAGAATTCCTCATAATTCAAACAATCATTTGCATGTTCGTCTTCTGCCAGTGGTTCTGCTACAAAAATGGCAGATTCACTATTCTATATCTAACTATTTTGATTTCTGGATTTGATATGACCACCTCATAGGCAGAAGCCCTTTAAGACATCAAACTACTCTTAGGTTTCTCCAAAATAGGAAACAAAGCATGTTAAACAAATACCATCATGGACCAACCCATCACTATGCTTTCTCAATGGCGAATGCAGCGGCTGCCAAACATTGTTCGCAAGGGAAGTGACCCCTCATAACTGGGTCCAGAATCCCACCGTAGTATGCCAAAGGCTTGTACCCCAACATAGTCCTCTGCATGAGTACTGCTGTCATGACTGCACCATTTGTGTGTGATAACAAGAATTCTTCCGCATAATTGGGAATCCCTAAGACTGGAGCTGTGCAAATTGCTTTTTTCAACTCATCAAACCCTTCCACCATTTCCGCAGTCCAGACAATGTTTTCCTGACTTGCCTGTGCCTTTTTCAGAGCCTGAAACAGGGGTCTTACGTATGAACTATAATCAAATATCCACACTCTAACATAATTGCATAGTCCCAAAAATATTTGCATGTGCTTTATCGTGTGTGCCTTTGCCATTTCAGGTGTATCTTTCTTTCCTTCATGCAAAATTAGCTTGCCTATCTATAACACCTCTTCTTAGCAATACTGCAATTTCTCCTTGTCCACTTTATATCCTTTCTCTGCTAGAATAATTATTAGCTGAACTGAATCATGTCTGCACTCTTCCTCTGAGGTGCTGCAGACTAAAATGTCATCCATGTATTGCAACACAACACTTTGCAAATCAATATTGCTTAAGTCCATCTGCAGTACTCTATTAAAAATTGATGGGAACTCACAGTACCCCTGGGGTAATCTTGTGCATTTTAATGTAGTCTGTCTGAGCGTAAAGGACCTCAGATCTTGAGAATCCTTATGCAATGGGATTGAGAAAACTGCATTTTTTAAGTCAATCACAGTGAAATATCCCACCTCAACAGGGATACATAAGATCCTCGCTGGATTAGGAGCTAGAGGAAACTCAGCCTCTACAATCTGATTAATTGGGTACATGTCCTGAATTAAACGCCACACCCCCCTTTTAGATTTTTTATAGGGTACACTGCGGTGACTGCATGGTGACTCTGACATCAATAAGATGCCCTGATACATCATGGCAGATATCCTCTTAAAAATACCCTCGTCTGCCTCTCGAGACATGGGATACTGTTCTGCTTGAGGCAAAATTGATGCTGGCTTCAGTTGAATCTTAAATTCTCCAAACCGTTTGAATAGGCCTACATCATAAAGGTCTGTTGTCCATAGTGAAACTGGCACTTTCGCCATGTGTTCATCAAAAAATACAGGGCATTGCCGTACTATCATGATCTTCTGAGGAACCTTGTGTCTTATTGCCCTCAACCAATAAGTGATACTTATTTCAAATACTACTTCGTCATCTGACAGGTGGTGTAACGCTCACCTGATTCCCGCAGAGGCGCCGGTCTTGACTGGGTGAATGCCGTATCTTCAAAGGTGATGTGTAACACACGGTTGGCTCTTTGGGCTGGACCTCTGTGCACTGTATGTCTGACTCGAAGAGTAAGATGTCTGCAGATAGAAAATATGGGATTAATGAACTGGGTTTATTGGGTGCCTCTCTCCTCTTCCCTTTCTCTTCTCCTGTAGAACCCCAAAGGTTAACGCCCTCACCTTAGGTAAGTGAACGCCGAGCTCTCCATCTGCCTCGGGGCAGGGTGCCGTAACCAGTTTCTTCACTGGATAAGGGTGCAGGCCTCTTGACCTCAGAGGACTGCTGTCCGTCGTTAACTGCACGAACGGTAAGTTCTGGGCACTTCAAATGTCTTAAAAGTCTTTTGTAATGATATCTCTTGTTTTGCAGGGTTCCGGCGATGGCGGATGGCGGGCTGATGAGAGTTGAGGGTCGAACCCGCGTGAGGAATAGAAGCGCCTGGAAGCACGTAAGTAAGCGCTTGTAGCCTGCTTCACGATGTGCACTAACTGTCCCTTTTATCTTGCAGGTACAAGTTCGGAGCTTTAGAGAAGCTGAAGGGTGCTGGAATACCCACTGGATTCGGCGTGGGAAGGAGTAATGGCACGTGAGTAATAAAGTTGCCCAATGTCTTTAAACGCACCTTCTTTTGTCTTTCAGATGCGGGATGCAGCGCCGAAGGCCTCCGGAGCGTGCGAAGAGCTGGTAAGCTTTTGTCTTTCAGATGCCGGAATGCAGTGTGAAGACCTCCGGAGCATGCGAAGAGTAGGTAAGCCTCTGTCTTTCAGATGCCGGAATGCAGCGCGAGGCGTTGGTGACAGCCGATGGACCAGGTAAGAGATGCGCTGCCACTGAAGACCGTAGTGCTAACCTGTTCTTTCTTTGTCTTTACAGGTGCTGCTGAAGACTGGATTCCAGGATGGTAAGCCTTTATTTCCTTAGGCCCAGGATCAGAAGCAGAAGACACGATGAGCGTTCTGCTGCAGAGAATGCAGAATAACGCAAAGCAAGATTCATCCATCGGGTGTGGTTTAAATAGCCTCCTGTAGTGCTTAGGTGTCTCCTTCCACAGCCACGCCTAGGTAAGAAAAGAGTTCCTGCTTTCCAGAAGAGTTCCAGTGTTCTGAACCTAGGGAGTGGCTCCTGCCCCACCCAACAGGAAAAGTAGTCCCAAACAGAAGGGGATTAGGGGTTCAACTGGCAGGTAAGTAAGCAGCATGGTCTGCTGCAGGTAAGTCCACCCAAGCATTATGAGCCCGGCGCTTCCAGCGCTGGGACTGGGCATCTTTATGAGCCTGGTGCCACTGGCGCCAGGACAGGGTCCAAAAGGTCCCAATTGGGACTGGCTGGCACTCGGAACCGGGGTTATGGGTCTGCTTCCAAGGGAGTCGGGCAAGTCCTGATCTTTTGGAAGCAGAGATCATGACAGGTGGTCCCTAAATATATCCTCGTCAGTGACGTTGGTCAATCTGTAACTCTCTTCAAGGGCAATCATAGTGCACCATCATCTGCCTTGATTATCAACTCCATCAAGCTTAGCTATTTCTCCTCGCACTATGTAATTCTAAGGGAAAGATTCACCCCCCCCCCTTCTTCCATAGGTATCCTTGGCCTGAATGAAAACTAATTAGGTATTCTTACAGTCTTACCCACTAAACCAGGTAGCCATGTTAACAAATTGCGTGCCCCATAGTGAAAGACCTCTAGTTCTAACTGTACCCCACGTATGATAAATTCACTCACATTTAAATAATGCATTCCTCGCCTTGAACACACTATGCCTTCAGCAGTAAACAAAATCATCATGTTTAACCTTGTCATTAAATCTCGACCTAGTATATTAACTGGTGTCTGCCTTGAATACAAAATTGGCACAGACATATCACATTCTCCTATAGACAGGCAATCTCTCAGTGAAAGGAACTCTACTTGTAGCTCCTGTGAAAGTTTGAGCATTCATGGCATCTCCAGCTAATATACATTTCCCCTCTCGTATACATGAGCCTGTTGCACCTGTGTCTACCAAAAAAGAAAAAGATTTGCCTCCCATAGTGACATTAACCCTCAGTTCCTCTTGAGGATTGGGAGTCACAGATTGCACTAAAAACATTAAGTCACCCAGTGAGCTGTCCTATTGTGGGTACATGCTTATTCCCGTGCCTGTGAAAGGATTCCCTACCTCGATGGTAACACCCCCTATCCTAGGAGTAATTAATTGTCCCGTGTTTGGGCCCTGCTTTATCTGCATTGGTGTGTGCTGTGACTGCCCTTGTGGGGTGTTCAATTGTGTCTGCTGTGGTAGCAAAGCCTGTTGCATTCTTGGCGCTTGTGCTTGCTGCAGTGTCTGATTTTGAGCAAACCCATCCCTACTTTGTTGGCCATATGCAGGCAGATAAGTGGTCCCCCCTCTTCAGAACTGCCCATTTTGTACAAACCCTTGGCTCCCACACATGAGTGCTATGTGCCCTGTTATTCCACAAGTCCAACATACAGGAGGAAGGCTCCTAATCTGCCCTCCCTGCATGCCTTGGCTATCATTCTGCGTATCCTGAAACTCACCTTGAATATTCTGGAAATTTCCCTGATTATTCTGAAAGCCTCCTTGATTATTCTGGAAGTCTCTTCCTCGGAAACCTCCCCTACCCCATGGTACGAACCCATTATTACCTTGATAAAACTGCCTTTGGTTATTCGTCTGTGGCATTCTTGCTACTTGTGGCGAACCTGGCCCTTAGTCGATATTCAACATCGCCCCTTCTATAGCGTATTTTGACAATTTCTTCAGCGCTAATTTTTCTTCTTCACCTTTCCTACCATCAACATTCCTTCGATTTTTCTCCCGCAGCAACAGACAAAAATGTGCAATGGTCAGCTGTATTTCTGACCATGGTTTTGCATCCAACCTACCAATTTCTTCAGCTGTCTCTGCACTTGATCTGGTAGTCCTTGACATAATATATGGTAGAATAGAATATAGCTATAGATTTCCCCCATGGTTCCCGCGTTTCCAAACTCCATTCCTCTTGAAAATTCTGAATGTGAACAAGAGGATCTTCCCCTTCCTGCATCTTTCGTGCCATTAGAGCTCCGATATCTGACATATCTGGATATTGCACTCTAAGCATTTTCCAGACTGTCGCTCTTCAGTTATAGAAACTGTGCTCCATCATAAACCGTGTTCTGTGTGGTAACCCTCAAGCATCCCGCTCTTGACCAAATGTCGTCAACTCTCCCCCCAAGGATAGCGGCTAGAAGACCTTTAATATCTCCAATAGCTAACGTGTTTCCTCCTGACATTTTCTCCAACTCATGTATCCATTTCCCAGCACCGGAAGTTAAACTCTGAAGTTTACACCTTAAATTATCCTTATTCATCTGTGGCCATGGTATATACTGCGGTCTGGCCCATCCTTTCTCTAACAACGGAATCTGTGAGATCCCAAACTCACATTCATCCCCCATCGTCTGTCTGCCCATAGCAGGGGCAATGGTTCCACACCGCCTTCTTCCTGGTAGTGACCTTAACCTGCTCACATAAGGTGGCGAGTCCCCCCTCTCACTAGGGGATCTCCCTCTGAGTTGAGCTAGCCGCGCCAGAGGTTCTGACACCCAAGATTTAGGTAGGTGTAGATCTGAACATCTTACTTCTCTATCCATCGGAGAACATCTACCAGGACCACATGCGTTATCTCCCTCCTACCCACAGAAGGTTTCTCTGTCCTCGTCTGTCATATCCTGTCCCAAACTCATGTGATTTCCTTCCTTCTCGTCTATATTCAGAGTTAAAGACAAAGCTCTATGTTCGAGATTGTACAAACTTCCCTCCTTGCCGTGCAACTGCGTACTTTCAAGTCAATCGGATTTTCCCTTTCCTTTTGGCTTTCTTGGCCTTCACCTCATGATAGATCTTATCGATTTTGTCCCCAATGCTTCTTATATCAAACTCATACTCTAGATTTGCCCTATACGAACCTGGTATTGGCACATGTGTCAGGAAGAATTCTTCCAGTCCTCCCATGCAACTACTGGATTAGGCTCCATTAATTCTTTTTCTTTGCGATCAATGTTGCATGCCCTTTGCCTTCTCTCGCATTCTATTTCTTCATCAAGTTCACTTTGGTTCCTTGCTTCTTCTCTTACTCTTTCCTCTTCCTTTCGTTTCACCTCTCTTATCTCGTTTGCCCTATGCATGTCTTCATCTCTGCATCTTTGCATTCTTTTATCTCTCAATTTCTGCTCCTCCTCTTCCTTTCTAGTTTGTCTCATTCTGCAATTGCCTTCTGTCTATTATCATACTTCCTTTGCTCCTCTGCCCTTTCCTGCTTCTTTAGCTGCTCACCTTGATACAGCTGTTCCCGTCTTTTTCTATTGTTTCTTTTAGCCTCATCTCCTTTCAATCGTTCCTCTCGTTCTCTGTCTTTTTTATCTTGTTTGTCTCGATCTTCCCTTTGCCTTACTTTGTCAATGCTCTTTCCATCAAGTTTGAGCAAAATTTGTCCACCCATCCATTTGTTCTGTATAAGCGCTACTTCATCAGCCTTATCTTTCTCTCCTTTCCATCTCTTTATTTCCCGGCCTTTATCTAAGGATGGACTTGGTCGATCACTTCTCTCCTTGTCCCGTGGGACTTTAGGAATCACATCTCTTTCTGGAGTCTTTTCTGGACTCTCGTCGATGCTATGCGCAGTCAACTCATATGGGATGTTACTGTACCCTATTTCTGCCTTAAGCTCTCTTAATGGGTACAGTCCGTCATACTTCATACTATCGCCATTTATTTCAGGCGTGGCAGGGGGAGCCGAAGGCTCCTCACCCCCTTCTTTGCACTGGTTAAGCATCTAGTCCTCAGGAGGTGGATCTTCCCTTTCCTCCTGGTACATTTTCCAGAGCTCTAAGCTCACCAACCTCTTTTTTAACGTTTTTCCCATCTATGCTGTGTGCAAATATGTCATCATGTGTTGCAAAACTGCTTTTGACAGTGATCCCCCTTGTGACCACAGCAAGAACATCTTATCTGCCGTGCCTTTAACCCATTCCGCACTGTACTGCTTAAGCTTGGGTGCATGTTTTGGCAGCTGCTTGCATAGATGTATAAGTGGAGTAACAGCCTCCATTTTGACTAGTCACCCTTGACTGTCAATACTCACCGTTGTTTTTACACTTTATAAATACATTTCAGAAAAATAACACACAAATAACACAATATGAGCGTAAGGTAAGCCAATGCAATTCCCAACTGAGAAGAGCACAGCTAAAGTACCATGCGGTAGGTACCCCAAGTCTAAACAGTACCTCTGGTTTGAAGAAGAGGGGTCCAGCTGGATTCTGTTCTGTTGCAGCGAAGCAAACCTTGGGTTCCTGAGCCTCAGTCCTGGGGACAAGATGGAGGATGTCTGTATGGCTCCTGCGGCGGCACTATGGAGGTTGTTGGCAGCTACAGGCTCATTTCGGGTCAGCAGCATTTTGCAGTTTCAGTGCTTGGTAAACAGCACTGTCGCGGATCTCAGATACTGGTTGGGCTTCCTTAGGTGCTGCACTCTGGTGAGAGGACTCGAGCTCTGGTGGTCCTGCTTCTGGAGGTTCCTTAGGAGAGTCCTGGAGCTTCTTACTGGATTTCAGACGTTGAATTCGACTACAGATTTCTCGATCCCTGGTACTCGGTTCTTGCAGCAGTGAAGAAGTACAGACAGTCAGGGAAGATGGCCCAGTGGTGTTTGTCTCAGGTTTAGTTGGTCCCACTAACCCAAGGGAAGAAATTGTCCCTTCAGGAGCTTCTCTGTCGAATTGAAAAAGGAGTTTCAGCACAGCAGAAGGGCTTCAACAGGCAATTCTAGCTCCAGGAGGATGCAGCAAGCTTTGTTCGTGGTTTCTTCGTTGGGTGTTTCTCCCAGTGATCAACTCTGCCTATAGTCCCAAAACCTTTGTCTTTTAAGCAGGATTCTCAAATTCATGCACAGCCTAGGCTGTCAATCACATAGCAGGGTGGCTGTCTTGAAAGGACAGCCAACCAGGACTGCATTCAGGCATTCCTAGAGACAAAGGACAGGGGAGGTTCGGGAACCTTCCTCACATCCTGCCTTTCCAGACACACTGGAGTCAGAGGCGGGATTCAGGGCTGAAGCCCACCAAAGGTAGAATGAACAAAGGGCTCAAACCTGGCTCAAACGTGGCTCAATGCACAGAGTAAAACCCAAGAAAGACCCCACACACAGAAAATGGCAAAAAAAAGACCAGGGCCATTTTGATAAAATGGTCCGCCATGGGGCTGAACTGCAGATGAGGGTTCAGTCTGCGGTAGAACAGCACAATGGTAGGAACATCAAACCACTGCCACCAGCAATTTAAAGTAGTCAGGGTAACAAACATGTTACATGAGAATGTAGGATAAGGGGCTACTAGGTAACCCCCCAGCACTCCACATTAGATGATGTGTGCTGGACGTATAAAGAGAAGGTAAAGTCTATTTCATTTTACTATTCTTGGGAACAGTAGTTCACATAAGAAAGGGTATTCAAACCTTGTGAGAAATCTATAGGGATTTCTCCGTGACACTGCACTGAAGGTGCTGTGTGTCACCATACAAAAAGTAGATTCATATGGAGTTTGTCAGACACCAAAAACAGTGGAAACCTATAATCCAAATCAGGTAAAAACACATGAGAGTGAGAAAAAGGTCTCACTCATTCCACGGTTAAACTTAAAAAGTTCTAAAGTCCAGCCAAAGAGCTGGGGCTCTCTAAGGTTGAAGGGAATTAGCACAGAAATTAGAACTCTCCCTAACACTGTGTACTGCACCAAAGCCAACGTGGCATTACCAACATTCACAGGAACATGACTTGTCAAGGGAAGAACCACAAACCTCCACACTCACACACATGGACATGCAATCCTCATCCATGCAGACACCTGCCTGGCCATGACTCCACACAATCACATCAAACTACATGCCACTGTCACAACCAATCTATTGCAGATGCCATAGATGCATGCATCAATTGCACATGCGAGAATGCCATAGCAATAAGCAAATATATATGGTATGCACACAGATCAACTCAAGAAGTCCCAAGCAGTGCCATGACCAATCACATCATGGTCCAGTCCCGTGAACTGCAATGCCTCAACGTGACTAAGCCAGACATCCAAATGCACATGTTGCATCCAGGCGCGAGTGATGCACAGTCACACATTTACATTTTGGACACATGCACATGAGCATCATGACGTGGGCAAAACTACCTCAAATTGCACACTTGTCATCCCGAACATCTCAGACACAAGTAACATTGCATCTGCACAGTCTGCAAGACAGCACTACAACACACAATGCAAATAAGAGCACATTTGAAATCAAAAGATATCTGAATGCACACATGGAGAGCAATGTCTGGGGCATGCATGCAGACATCCGTCTCAGAAGCATACTTGCTGCAAGCCTAAGGGGGTCACTGCCAACATGCTGGCACATGCACAACACACATGCACCATACAGCAGTGCACCCCATGTCTACTCACCACCCGACCCAGACGTTGCCCTAATTCACAGACCTGGGTGTGCAGCCCTGGATAAAACATCTTCAGGACCTGCATGTTGTTCCCAGACAACCGGCACCTGCCCGCACAGTGCCCCTCCGCAGTAGCACCAGCCTGGATGAATCGCAGGGCCTTGCCGTGGTTCCTGGATTTTAGATCCTCCCAGCGCTTGTGCATGGCCTTGAAGGAGCGGAATTCCACTCCCTCGCGATGATGGCATCCATGATCCCAGATCTGCTGACATCCTTTCTTGCGTGTTTCAAAACAGGGTTGAAGAGGGCATCATAATGCTCCAGGACCTTTGCCACCATAATGTCAACTTCCCTGGCGCTGAAGTTGACAGCCTTCTGCCTCACTGCCAAGGGGTTGCTGCTTTGGTCTGATGATGATGATGGTGCAGACATGGCAACCCATGAGGCAGGTGTGGGTGGGCAAGCTGGTCCTGGAGCTGGGCTGTAGAGAGGTGGTGGTGGAATGGCATGGTGGGAGTCCAACAAAGCAACTGAAGTGGTCACAGGGCTGGAGACAGGAGCCTAGGCAATGGCTGGACAGCAGGCACTCCAAATGCATTGCAGGTGGGCAGCAGGCACACACACTGTACAGGCAGCAGCAGAGGGCAAAGTTGGAGACAGCACAGGGCAGGGGGAGGCAGGTAAAATGTTCAATTAATTACTTTGTATCACCACCTGAACACCTTTTCCACTGTAACCCTTGTAAGGAACTTGCAATCTTTCATGACTGTAACATTGTATGTATCTAAACGTTGTAACCAACACACCTACTGTAACAAGCGCTACGATGCCTGAGGGCCGCCCAGCGCTATACAAAATCAAATAAATAAAATAAATAAATAAAATGCAACGTGCTCTTGCAGGTTCGTTACAAACCAGTCTCTGCAATAGCTGCTGCGAGGCTTTCTCTAGTGACATGCACAGGGTAGTGCAGCAGTTCCAACACTACCCTTAATAAGGCTACAGGCATCACCGGTTTACCCTTGCTTTCCTGTCACCACAATGCTTTGGAAGGGGTGAAAGAACACCCCCTCCGTGTCCCCAGATCCTTCTCATCTTGTGGTGCTTCCCCTTGAATTTCCAGCAATTGAGTTTTAGACAACCTTTTAAAACTGTCATTCACACTCATCATCACCACCATTCTTTCATTCACATCAGACGTATAATAGTTCATTTTGACTTCTGAACATGCAACTCGTTGTGCTTCTTAATCTGCGGCTTGATTTCCACGTGAAATAAAGTCTGCTCTCTTAGTGTGAACTGAGCACTTGACGACCGCGATGGCTACTGGGAGCTGTAGTACTCTAATAAGTCTGTCCAATAGTGCGGCATGTTGCACTGGAGTGCTGTCCGCTCGCAGGTAGCACCTCCTTTTCCAATGTGCTAGCCCTGCGTTTACTATTGACATCACATAGGCGGAGTCACTGTACACCGTTACTTCCTGATCTGCATTTTTCTCAAGCGCAACAATCAGCACCACAGATTCTGCAGCCTCTGCTGAAAAGTGAGACAGTAGTCATGCACTTATCAAATACTTCAAACTCCCCATTGGCCCTGTGCTTTCCCACACCGGCACCTGTATATACCTGATATCTTTGCCCATCATTTGGATTAATTTTCCAAGAACCGTCAATAAAGAGGATTTCCCCAGCTGCTAAAGCATTTTCTTTCACCCTCGGGATCTCATCATAGAATTCCTCATAATTCGAACAATCATGTGCATGTTCGACGTCTGCCAGTGGTTCTGCTGCAAACATGGCAGATTCACTGTTCTACATCTAACTATTTTGAATGCTGGATGTGATATGACCACCTCACAGGCAGAAGCCCTTTGAGACATCAAACTACTCTTAGGTTTCTCCAAAATAGGAAACAAAGCATGTTAAACAAATAACATCATGGACCACCCCATCACTATGGTGGCAGCATTCTCAATGGTGAACACAGCGGCTGCCAAACATTGTTCGCAAGGGAAGTGACCCCTCATAACTGGTTCCAGAATCCCACTGTAGTATGCTAAAGGCTTGTACCCCAACATAGTCCTCTGCATGAGTAATGCTGTCATGACTGTACCATTCGTGTGCGATAATAAGAAGAATTATTTTGAATAATTGGGAATCCCTAAGATTGGAGCTGTGCAAATTGCTTTTTTCAACTCATCAAACCCTTCCACCATTTCCTCAGTCCAGACAATTTTTTACTGACTTGCCTGTGCCTTTTTCAGAGCCTGAAACAGGGGTCTTACGTATGAACTACAATCAAATATCCACACTCTAACATAATTGCAAAGTCCCAAAAATCTTTGCATGTGCTTTATCGTGTGTGCCTTTGCCATTTCAGGTGTATCTTTCTTTCCTTCATGCAAAATTAGCTTGCCTATCTATAACGCCTCTTCTTAGCAATACTGCAATTTCTCCTTGTCCACTTTATATCCTTTCTCTGCTAGAATAATCATTAGCTGAACTGAATCATGTCTGCACTCCTCCTCTGAGGTGCTGCAGACTAAAATGTCATCCATGTATTGCAACACAACACTTTGCAAATTAATATTGCTTAAGTCCATCTGCAGTACTCTATTAAAAATTGATGGGAACTCACAGTACCCCTGGGGTAATCTTGTGCATTTTAACGTAGTCTGTCTGAACGTAAATGACCTCAGATCTTGAGAATCCTTATTTGTTTGTTTGTTTGTTTATTTTATTTGTATGACGCTCCAAACCCAGAGGTATAAGGGCGCTTAAGAATTTGGTTATAGCATTGAGAAGTATCTTTGTGTTGCATACTTCGTACAAGTTTATAATATATACATATATATACAGTGGTCAATAAACAGAACATATGCAGTACGTACAATATACAATTTTCAGAATAAATACAGTGTCTAAGCCAGTTACCGTACGGGTCTAGAGTTAGTGGTGTTATTCTTTGTTTAGCAGCCAGCTGATGACCTGCTTCCTAAAGATCTGGAAGGATTCGACAGTTTTGATGTTAAGCGGTAGGGAGTTCCAGAGTTGGGGGGCAAGCACTGTGAAGCTTACCCCTCCAGCTCTTTTTAGGTGGAACCTGGGCACTAATAGGCAAAGAGTGTTGGAGGATCTGGTGAATCTGGTGGCAGGTTTCAGGGTGAGTCTATTAGCTAGATAAGGTGGTGCTAGGTAATTGAGGGCTTTGTACGTGAGGCAGATGGTTTTTAGATCAATTTTTTGGCGTATGGATAGCCATTTGCAGGCTTTCCTAGTAGCAGAGATATGCTCTTGTCTGGGAATGTTGAGGGCTGCGCGCAAGGCGTTATTTTGTATTACCTGCAATTTGTTGAGTACGGATTGGTTAGCACCTAGGTACAGGCTGTTACAGTAATCCAGTTTGGATTGTATTAAGGCCCTGGCAAGGGTGAGGAAGCTGTTGGGTGATAGGAAGGGTCTGCTGGCCCTAATGAGCTTGCCGGTATAGGCAGCGGCTGAGGCGGTCATATTGGTGTGTTTGCTAAGGTTGGTGTTGGCATCTAGATAGAAACCAAGGGTTTTTAAGCTTTTGGCTAGGGGAATGGAATGACCATCGATGGTAATGTTATTATAGCTAGGGTCAAGTTTAGTTAGAGTGTTGGGGGAGCCGACGATTAGGAGCTCTGTCTTCTCATCATTCAGGCAGAGACCATGGGAGGCCATCCATGCCTGAATGATGGAGAATATTTTGTTGATCCGGGCGGAGTCTTCTTGGTAATTACCAGAGATAGTGAGGAGTATCTGGGTGTCATCTGCGTAGTTTGTGTAGGTGACACCCAGATGGTCCAGTTGGTCAAATAGAGGCTTTGTAAATATGTTGTACAAAGTGGGGGATACACAGGAACCTTGTGGGACCCCGCATGTGATGGGGATGGGGTCTGCTGCAGCTGTAGTGGAAAAGACTCGTATGGTTCTGTTTGCCAGGAAGGATTGTATCCATGTGATGGCAGGGGAGGAGAAGTGGGCTGCGGTGGCAAGGTGATTACAGAGGACTTCATGGCTGACCAGGTCAAAGGCCGCTGAGAGGTCTAGGAGGAGTAGGATTGCGGCATTGCCTTTGTCTTTAATTTAATCAATCTGGCTTTTGAGTTCAACAAGGGCGGTTTCAGTTCCGTGTTGAGGTCTGAAGCCAGATTGACGTATTCCTAGCAGTTGGTTGGATTCTAGGTATTCCTGAATTTGGACTCTGTCCAGGATTTTCAGTAGGAAGGGGACTGTGGTGATGGGCCTGTAGTTTGTGGGTGTGGCCGGGTCGAGGGATTCTTTTTTCAGGAGAGGGAGAACCCATGATTGTTTTAAGTTGCTGGGGATAGAGCTATTGGTGAAGGATAGGTTGATGAGTTTGGTGATGAAGGGGGAGAGCTCTCTGGCTGCATCTTTTATGATCTGAGCCGGGCAGCTGTCTCCTTTACAGTTAGAGGGTTTCATGGAGGTGATGATTTTTTGAACTTCCGGGATGGTGACTTTTTTGAACGAAAAGCCTGCGCTAGTGTTGGTAGGTGTGGGTAGGCTAAGGTTGGTGACATTATTGTTGAAGAGTTGTTGCCGTTTGTCTTCGATTTTAGTTTGGAGTCCTAAAATTTTATTGTTGAGGGCGTTCTGGATGTTGGTGCACCAGGATTTGTCTTTCAGGCAGCTTTCTGGAGGTGAAATAGGGTTTTCTAGTTCCTTCAGAATTTTGAATAATTCTTTAGTGGAGGATCCTGCCTGAGTGATCCTGGTGTTGTATGTATCTTTTTTGGTCCGGATTATCTCGCTTTTGTAAAGTGAGGATAAGTTAGTGAAGTTGGATTTGTTTTCCGCAGTGGGGTTAGTCTTCCAGGTGTGGTGAGCCTTAGCTTTCTCTTTCCTGAGTAGTTTGAGCTCAGGGGTGTACCACGAGTTCAGATGAGCTTTGGGTTTAACTTTGCGTATTTTCAAGGGGGCAACGGTGTCCATTGCTCTGGCCATGGAATCATTGAAGGTGTCGATCAGCAGGTTTAAGTCAGCGTTAGCTGGGAGAGCATTGAGGGTAGGTAAGACCAGTGGTAGTAGGGCTTCAGCAGTGATGTTGCGTTTATTCCTGGTGGGGCATTGTCAGGATCGCCTTCTGAGGTTGCCCTCGTAGTGTAGATGATGAATTCTCCCCTACAATGTAACCCTGTGTCTGGATAACAATAAACCAGCACCAGGGATCTATTGTTTGGAAGATTGGACCCAAATGATGCGTGGTGGCTGACTCCTTCGTGTGTGACAGTAGACCAGTTGTAAACAGAGAAGTCTTCTTATATCGATGTCAAAAAAGGGTAGTACTAGCTGTTACCATATACAAGAGAAAACGCTCCTTAATACTTATACCAGAAACACCAAGAACAGGGACATAGAAATAAGACAGACACTCTTACCATGGGATTGTTGACATGAATTCCATGTGAAACCAATGCTCCAGTAAGACCGCCCAGTACAGGGTTGCAGGACTATTCCCGACGGCACGCGTACGCCTAAGGGTCGGCAGTACGATTCCCGACGAAACGAGGACGCTCCTACCTCCGCCCCTAATGGTACCACAGCAGTCTCTAGTCCGTACCGGGGAATGGAGAGGAGTAGTGTACCGGCAGTCTTGATGAGGAGCACTGGTCGGATGGATCCAAAGTGGAAGGTAAACGTTCACGCACCGGGTTTAATCAGGTTGACCAAATCGAGAGGCAAATGGCAATCCGTAAGACAATCCAGGTCGATAGTTCCAAAAGTTCCAAAGGCAAAGGTATGAGGCGAAGGTAAATCCTGGGCGCGGTCCGGTCGGCAACAAGGCAGCAGTGAAGCAGAACGGGCTAGTTCTGGTGGTGGGCTGGATAGGAGACAGGAGCGGATAAGCAGAAAAGGGAGGAGGAATACCCCGACAAGGGGTAACAGGAGCAGGCAGGAAAACGAGGGTACAAGAATAGGAAAACAAGAATATCGCAAGCACGTAGCAGACTCCACAAACAAAATCAGAAGCAACGAGATCACTGCCGGCGCGAGTTTTATAAAACCGTGATCACATGACCTATGCGTTCGGCAGCCGTGGTGCGGGTCGACGTCGCTGCCCTAATCTCCATGGTAACCGCCAATGCAAACCTCCTGAAAGACAAGGTTGTAACAGAATCTTGTGGCTGTGGATTAAGCCTTTAGTGCGAGGTAACCGAATAGGCCGTGACCGCTGAAGCAATGTAGCCTGATTCCGTGTACTGTGAGATTGCAGGGGCAAAGTTAGCCGATGACCCCTGCGACTCCCGGGCCGATTCCTTACAGTACCCCACCTCAAAGAATGCCTCCCTCTACGGGAAGCCCAGAAGTCCCGTAAACAGTTTGGAGCGTGTATGTTCTCCAATGGCTCCCAAGTCCGATCTTCCGGCCCATAACCCCTCCAATCAATAAGAAAGAGGCGGATACCCCGGCGAACCTTAGTGTCCAAAATCTGTTGAACCTCGTATTCGTCCTAGCCGATCACAGGCAGGGGACGTCTCGGAGCCAGTAACCGTGAACCCACTTGGATAGGTTTCAAGAGCGAAACGTGGAAGACAGGATGGATCTTCCAAGCGGGGGGAAGCTGTAAACGAACAGCCACTGGATTTACTACTCCAGAGACCATAAAAGGTCCTGAGAACCGAGGCATGAGAGAACTGCGACCGGGTAAGCGCAAATTCCGTGTGGATAACCAGACCTGCATACCTGGAGCGTAAGCTGGCGATTCCGAACGATGAACATCCGCACGTTGTTTACTAAGCCTTTGAGCCTCCAACAGATGTTGTCGCACTTGGGTATGCAGAACCACAAGCGATCGGACACAGGAATTAGCAGCCGGGTTAGTGGATCCAGCAGACAAAGGTAATGGTAAGGTACGTGGATGATGTCCATAAAGAGCAAAGAATGGAGTGACCCCTGTGGCAGTATGCAAAGAATTATTATATGCAAATTCCGCCATGGCCAAACAGGATGTCCAAGAACCCTGATAATGGAGCAGAAGGCAACGGAGGTATTGTTCTAAAGTTGCATTAGCCCTTTCCGTTTGTCCGTCAGTCTGAGGGTGATAAGCACTGGAATACCTGCCATCTATGCCCAAAGACGTAGTGATAGCCCTCCAAAAACGGGAAGTGAATTGCGACCCCCGATCCGTGACAATGATACTTGGAAGACCAAAACGCCGAAACACATGGGTAACGAACAACTCAGCCAAAGCTGGGGCAGAAGGCAATCCCGAACAGGGTATGAATAGGGCAGCCTTTGTTAAATAATCGACAACAACCCAGATGGTATTTTGGCCGTCGATTGGGGGTAACTCTACAATGAAATCCATGGATATCATAGTCCATGGTAACCTAGGAATGGGCAAAGGATGCAATAGACCCATGGGTTTTGCATGAGATGACTTGCCCTGAGCACAGACAGCACAGGTCTTGATGTACTGGGCAGTATCGGACCTCATGGTAGGCCACCACGCCCATCTCTCTAGTAATTCCATGGTTTTTCTAATCCCCGGATGAGCAGAAAACTTAGAACCATGGCACCAATTCAATGCCATGGAACGAGTTGTGTCGGTGGGAAGATACAGTTTGTCATGAAGATATGGTAGCATATTCCTAACGCTGATTTTCTCATCCCTAATGACCTGTGGGTGTTGCTTGACCCAGTTTTCCAAGAGGGCTCTTAACGTAGGATCGACCGTACAGCCACAAACTACCTGGTTCGGGAGTAATACTGGAGTAGGAACCGGTTTTGAAACGTCGGTTCCTGGGATACGTGATAGGGCATCTGCCTTGGTGTTACAGGAACCCGGTCGATAAGTGATCGTGAAATTGAAAGCAGAAAAGAACTCATGCCAGCGGGCTAGTCTGGCTGTGGTACATTTTACAGAGCGAATGGCAACTAGATTGCGATGATCAGTGTATACCTGGACAGGAAGCTGGGTACCAAGCAAGTGGTGTCTCCAGACGGTGAACGCGTCTTTTACGGCCAGGAGTTCTCGCTCAGTGATAGTATAATTCCGTTCATGAACGGAGAGTTTCCTGGAGTGGTAAGCAACAGGATGTAAAGCCGTAGTGTCACGACAAGCTTGTGATAGAACGGCTCCTACTGCCGTATCAGATGCATCCGCCTCGACCACAAACTGCTGAAGCGGGTTGGGATGCTGTAGCACGGGAGCAGTAGTGAAAGCTAGCTTGAGAGATTCAAAGGCGGCGTGGGCGTTTTGATCCCAAGCGAATACCTTTTTGTTGCTAGTCAAGGACGTCAATGGTGCGACGATTTCAGAGAATGATCGGATAAAGCGCCTGTAAAAGTTGGCAAAACCCAAGAACGATTGTAGCGTTTTTAGATCTTTTGGAACCGGCCAATCCAAAACTGCTTTTACTTTGTTCCTACTCATCTGTATTCCATGGTCGGTTATATCATACCCAAGGAATTCCACAGATTTCACGTGAAATATGCATTTTTCTCGTTTAGCATACAGGGAATGTTCCCTTAAGCGTTGTAAGACTTGGCGAACATGCTGTACATGGTTTTCATAGGAGTTTGAATAGATGAGAATATCATCAAGATACAGAACAAGAAATCGATCAGTCATGTCTCTGAATATGTCGTTAACGAAATGTTGAAATGTAGCCGGGGCGTTGCACAACCCGAAGGGCATTACACAATACTCGAAAAGACCATACTTGGTCTTGAAAGCCGTTTTCCATTCGTCTCCATCCCTTATTCTGACTAAATTGTAGGCCCCTCGTAGGTCAAGTTTGGTGAAGATCTTAGAGGATCCGAGCTGGTCAAGGAGGACAGAAATTAGAGGAATCGGATATTGATTTCTGATGGTAATAGCGTTAAGAGCACGATAGTCTATGCAGGGCCTGAGATCTACTTCCTTTTTGGGTACAAAAAACATAGGAGAAGCAGCCGGTGAACGTGAGTGACGGATAAATCCATTGTTCAGGGATTTATCGATATATTCCTTTAGAATGCCTTCCTCCTTTTGCGTCAACGAGTATACACGACCTACAGGTATTTTAGCCCCAGGAATCAGATCGATAGGGCAATCATATGGCCTATGAGGAGGGAGGTTTTCTGCTCCTTTCGCATCAAATACATCCCCAAAGGCAGCATATTCATCGGGTAATGGTGTAGTAACAAGGGCTCCGATAGTGGATATACCATGCAACAATGGTTGAGACGGATTTTTTGACTCGGAATTCGATAAGAAACATGAGGACTCACAATAGTCGGACACAAATTCCAGGTCTCCGGAGTTCCAATCTACCACCGGATTATGACGTCTCAGCCAGGGTAGACCCAAGATTAATCGGTACTGTGGTGCGGCGATCAGATCAAAACTAATAGTCTCTTCGTGACCGTGGCAGGTGGTAAGCACCAAATCCACCGTTTGTTCTGTAACTAAGCCAGAAAGCAGTACAGAACCGTCCACAGTATTAACCATTTCTGGTTGGGGCTTGGTGACTGTTGGGATGCCTAGTTTCTTAGCAAAGGCCTCATCGATATAATTACCGGTGGCTCCAGAATCCAAAACCGCATCAATAAACCATTCTAGGTTCGAGTCAAGGGCGCAACGGATAGGAACAAGGAAAGGTTTTTTAGTCATGGAGTCAAGAAACGGTGAGCTCGGCAGAGTGACTCCCTCTACTGCCGGGCTTTGGCGTTTCCCTGACGCTTGGGCTTCTTAGTGCAGTTTTTTAATAGATGTTCTGAAGAACCACAATAGAAGCAAAGATTGTTTCTTCTACGGTTCTCCCTTTCTTCAGGAGTTAAAGGACCCCGGATAGCCCCAATCTGCATTGGTTCCGGTCCCCCCTGAACGAGAACCGGAGGTAACATAGCTAAGGGTGCCGAATTCCTTTTCTCTCCTTTCCTTTCGGCTCTCCTTGCGTCAATCTGGAGAACCATGTCTAGGAGTTCCGGAAAGGTTGTAGGTACAATAGGCACCGTAGACAGGGTATCCTTCAGGGAGTCGGATAAGCCATGATAAAACATAGAAGCTTTCTTGTCCTCAGGCCACCCCGTTTCGGCCACAAGTTGATTAAACCGGGCCAAATATGCCAACAGCGGAGAATCGCCTTGGTATAGCTTCAATAGCTCAATATCCGTCGCTTGGGTCTTGTACCGAGTATCAAACACCCGACTCATTGCTGCAATTAACGCATCACAGTCGAACAACAAGGGGCTGCCCTGTTCGAGTAAAGGGTTAGCCCATGATGCTGCAGTCCCTCCCAGATGCGACAAAAGAAAAGCCGCCTTGGTCCTGGAATCAGGAAACGAGGCAAGTCTACATAAAAAATGCAGACGACACTGATTCAGGAACGTACGGTAAGTACGGGGGTCTCCAGTGAACCTTTCTGGTTGAGCCAGAGGGAAATGAGCCGTCATAAACACAGGACCTGATTCTTGTCCAGACCCAGCCATTCCTGAACCTGAAGGGACCATGGGATCGATTACAGGAGGAGCGGTAGAAACCATCCCTGCCTGTATCTCATTGATGCGCTGTTGGGTAGCAGCATGAGCTGCGGTCATATCCGCCCGTAAATCCGTAACCATTTGCATAATCTGGGTCAGAGCATCGTTTGGGTCCATGAGGGTGTTTTATATGGCTTCTGATTATGTCAGGATCGCCTTCTGAGGTTGCCCTCGTAGTGTAGATGATGAATTCTCCCCTACAATGTAACCCTGTGTCTGGATAACAATAAACCAGCACCAGGGATCTATTGTTTGGAAGATTGGACCCAAATGATGCGTGGTGGCTGACTCCTTCGTGTGTGACAGTAGACCAGTTGTAAACAGAGAAGTCTTCTTATATCGATGTCAAAAAAGGGTAGTACTAGCTGTTACCATATACAAGAGAAAACGCTCCTTAATACTTATACCAGAAACACCAAGAACAGGGACATAGAAATAAGACAGACACTCTTACCATGGGATTGTTGACATGAATTCCATGTGAAACCAATGCTCCAGTAAGACCGCCCAGTACAGGGTTGCAGGACTATTCCCGACGGCACGCGTACGCCTAAGGGTCGGCAGTACGATTCCCGACGAAACGAGGACGCTCCTACCTCCGCCCCTAATGGTACCACAGCAGTCTCTAGTCCGTACCGGGGAATGGAGAGGAGTAGTGTACCGGCAGTCTTGATGAGGAGCACTGGTCGGATGGATCCAAAGTGGAAGGTAAACGTTCACGCACCGGGTTTAATCAGGTTGACCAAATCGAGAGGCAAATGGCAATCTGTAAGACAATCCAGGTCGATAGTTCCAAAAGTTCCAAAGGCAAAGGTATGAGGCGAAGGTAAATCCTGGGCGCGGTCCGGTCGGCAACAAGGCAGCAGTGAAGCAGAACGGGCTAGTTCTGGAGGTGGGCTGGATAGGAGACAGGAGCGGATAAGCAGAAAAGGGAGGAGGAATACCCCGACAAGGGGTAACAGGAGCAGGCAGGAAAACGAGGGTACAAGAATAGGAAAACAAGAATATCGCAAGCACGTAGCAGACTCCACAAACAAAATCAGAAGCAACGAGATCACTGCCGGCGCGAGTTTTATAAAACCGTGATCACATGACCTATGCGTTCGGCAGCCGTGGTGCGGGTCGACGTCGCTGCCCTAATCTCCATGGTAACCGCCAATGCAAACCTCCTGAAAGACGAGGTTGTAACAGAATCTTGTGGCTGTGGATTAAGCCTTTAGTGCGAGGTAACCGAATAGGCCGTGACCGCTGAAGCAATGTAGCCTGATTCCGTGTACTGTGAGATTGCAGGGGCAAAGTTAGCCGATGACCCCTGCGACTCCCGGGCCGATTCCTTACAGGCATGCTGGTGCCATGGGGTGCTTATTGGGCAGTACCTGATTGGTGTTAACCTCAAGGGGGATGTTGTGGTGATCGGTCCATGCCAGAGGTTGGGGGTCTTTGCAGGTTGTGTTGCAATTGTGGGTTGCTACCCAATCAAGGGTTCTGCCTTTTTGGTGGGTGGGGAGTACAATGAGTTGAGTGAGACCATGATCGGTTAGGACATTGGCTAGGGATGCAGCATGTGCATCGTTTGGGTCTTGGTAGCCGAGGTTGAAGTCTCCGAGGATAATGATTTGTGCTGTTGGTTTGGAAATTTCGGTGATGAGGGATGTGATGTCTTCTTCGAAGGTCCCAGGGGGGCCTGGGGGCCTATATATGAGGTGGATGGTGATCTTGGTTGTGGGGAAGGTTTGTAGTTTGGTTGTGAGTAACTCGCAGGATGTGAATGCGACTGTGTCGGTTGGTCTAAGGCCTAGGGCGGATTTGGAAATGATCGCTACACCTCCACCTCTGGCGTTTGGTCTGTCCGCTCTGAGGATAGTGTATTTGTCTGGGATGGCTAGCGATAAATAGGGTCCGGACGCCTCATGAAGCCAAGTTTCTGTTAGGGCTAAGAAGTCAAGGTCATTGGTAAGGATGATGTCTGCAATTTCTGTGGGGTGGGCAGCCAGGGATCTGACGTTGAGTAGGGTGCCTTTTAGTGGGGGAGGGGTGGGCTTGTTTGGTGCAATGTGCCATGTATTAGTTTTGGTCTAAGGTCTGGAGTTAGGTTTAGAATTTGTGGTGGGGAGCCTGGAGCCTAATCTGTCATTGCGGGCTGTGATGTTGGGAATAAGAGAGGGGGGGGGGGTTGGCCCGGGCGGCTTAAAGCGGGTGGGAGGTTTGGTGGTAATTTTGGTTTGGTTAGACTTAGCAATGGGACTGTGGTGGCTGTTGGTAGGTAGGTCATGGATGGCGATGGATGTGGATGTGAGAGGGTGGTGGTAAGTGGAGGGGAAAGGGGGTGTGGAGGGTAGGAACGGAGTGGGGCAGGGGATGGGGTGGTGTCTGGGGCACCCTAATTTAGCCAGGCCGTACTGGTGGGCTATGTAGCTATTGTTGCTACAAGGTACATTGTCCTGTATTAAGCAGAAAGGGAACATGGTTAGGGCGAGCCAGAAGATCATGGTCTGTGGATAGCGGTGGAGTCTAGTGGCGCTGGTGTGGAGCAGGCCAGACTAAGATAGTTGGTGGCTGGTTAGAGTCGGGTAGAATCGGTCAGGTACAGCCTGTGCACTATAGTATCTAGATTGGATACAACTAGTTGTGAGGTTGGAGCATACAACAGGGGCACCTAGATGTGACAATTCCTGACATTGACTAAAATGCATACATCAGGGGGCTCCTAGGTGTGACAATTCCTGACATTGACTAAAATGCATACATCACTGGGCACCTAGGTGTGACAATTCCTGACATTGACTAAAATACATACATCAGAGGGTCTGTTAGCGACCATAGGGCACAACTCAGTTCTGGTGGTCTGTTAGCGACCATGGGGTATGACACAATTCTAGTGGTCTGTTAGCGACCATAGGGTACGACACAATTTTAGTGGTCTGTTAGCGACCATAGGGTACGACACAAATCTAGTGGTCTGTGTGTATCTGCATTGCATCACAGTATGGTTTGAGAGAGGTGTGCAGCCGTGAGCAGTATGTGAGGAGGACTGGTTCTGAGTACAATTGTCATATAATGGTTGGGCAGCTGCAGTGACTAAAGCAGTGACCGTAAGGCACAACACAGTCTAAATGTGGTCTACTAGTGACCATAGGGCACAACACAGTCTGAGTGTGGTCTGCTAGTGACCATAGGGCACAGCACAGTCTAAATGTGGTCTAGTAGTGACCATAAGGCACAACATAGTCTGAGTGTGGTCTGCTAGTGACCATAAGGCACAGCACAGTCTAAATGTGGTCTAGTAGTGACCATAAGGCACAACATAGTCTGAGTGTGGTCTGCTAGTGACCATAAGGCACAGCACAGTCTAAGGCCCTCATTAGGACCCAGGCGTTAAGGGGTTTACGGCGCCGTAAACGGCACCGACCCTTAACGCCTGATTCCAAGGTCCCTTTGGGGGATGGTGATTTTAACGCCTGCTTTTTGCAGGCGTTAAAACCCATGCCGCAAAGGGACCTTGATGCTAATTACGCCACCGTAATTTACGGTGGCATAATTAGCGCCTTTCCCCATTCCCATTATGCCCTATGGGGCAAAAATGGGAATGGGGAAGGGTAAAATGGGAAATGGGGATTTACCGCCCCACTCACCTTGGAATGGGGTGGTAAATCCGCCAACCACCATAGCGTAAACATAGTTTACGCCATGGTGGTAAGGGTACGACCCAGGCGGTAACTTACCGCCTGGGTCGTAATGAGGCCCTAAATGTGGTCTGCTGGTGACCATAAGGCACAACACAGTCTGAGTGTGGTCTGCTAGTGACCATAAGGCACAACACAGTCTAAATGTGGTCTGCTAGTGACCATAAGGCACAGCACAGTCTAAATGTGGTCTGCTAGTGACCATAAGGCACAACACAGTCTGAGTGTGGTCTTCTAGTGACCATAAGGCACAACAAAGTCTAAATGTGGTCTGCTAGTGACCACAAGGCACAGCACAGTCTAAATGTGGTCTGCTAGTGACCATAAGGCACAACACAGTCTGAGTGTGGTCTGCTAGTGACCATAAGGCACAACACAGTCTAAATGTGGTTTGCTAGTGACCATAAGGCACAACACAGACAAATGAGGTCAGTTAGCATTCATGAACCAAACAGGTATTAGGCTCTATAGATAGACCAGCACTTGCCACCGGAGTAAACGGGCGAGTGCAGAGCGAAGCAGCAAAAAGGAAAGGGTGTAGAAAATTGAGTGATATATTGTACGTCTTAGCAACCAAGTCCAAGTAGGCTGCAATCTATAGCTAGAACGCCTAAATTCAGAGTCCCCGTGGGACGCTATAGCACTTAAGACAGTGTGAATGTCAAGACCGTGTTATACGAACTGGATGACCATCCATCTAATACACTGGCACAATGGGCATAAAGTGTTGGGTATAGCAGAGTGCTGGTTTACTCACATGGTCAGGTGGGTATAAGGATGCTTGATAGCATTAGCTCATCAGTGACGCCTCGTTAGTCGATAAAGCAAATAACGGAGGCCCAAGATAGTTCTGCAGACGGGGTAGCGAGTGTTCCCGGAGCCTTCACTTGCCAGAACTAAGGGGCAGCATCTGTGGCCCAGGCCCACAGTGCTCCGAACAGGCGCAGGAACAGGCCTTTGTATGGCCTTCGGACTGGCCGGCGATTCCGCCTGCCGGCGGATCTTCGTGATGAGAACGAGGTTCAGCCTCGATTTCGCGCTGCACAGCGCCCGGCATGGGCAAGTCAGGCACTGTATAGGGACAGGGTCAGGCAGGCCCTACTCCGTGCAGCACGCTCTGTGCCTGGATCCTCTGCTGGGTTGGATCCTCTGCTGGGCTGGGGGGGCTCCTGCCCTCACCCCTCTATGAGGATGGATGAAGTGGGGGGACCTGGGGCGCAGGAACAGGCCTTTGTATGGCCTTCGGACTGGCCGGCGATTCCGATTTATGCAATGGGATTGAGAAAACTGCATTTTTCAAGTCAATCACAGGGATACATAAGATCGTCGCTGGATTAGGAGCTAGAGGTAACTCGGCCTCTACAATCTCATTAATTGGGTACATGTCCTGAATTAAATGCCACACCCCCCTTTTAGATTTTTTATAGGGTACACTGCGGTGACTGCATGGTGACTCTGACGTCAATAAGATGCCCTGATACATCATGGCGGATATCCTCTTAAAAATACCCTTGTCTGCCTGTCGAGACATGGGATGCTGTTTTCCTTGAGGCAAAATTGCTGCTGGCTTCAGTTTAATCTTAAATTCTCCAAACCGTTTGAATAGGCCTACATCATAAAGGTCTGTTGTCCATACCATAGTGAAACTGGCACTTTCGCCATGTCTTCATAAAAAAAAACAGGACGTTGCTGTGCTATCATCATCTTCTGAGGAACCTTGTGTCTTATTGCCCTCAACCAATAAGTGATACTTATTTTAAATACTACTTCGTCATCTGACAGTGGTGCATAAACATATCCTCGTCAGTGACGTCAGTCAATCTGTAACTCTCTCCAAGGGCAATCATAGTGCACCATCATCTGCCTTGATTATCAACTCCATCAAGCTATTTCTCCTCGCACTATGTAATTCTAAGGGAAGGACTCGCCCCCCCCTTCATCCATAGGTATCCTTGGTCTGAATGAAAACTAATTAGGTATTCTTACAGCCTTACCCACTAAACCAGGTAGCCATGTTAACAAATTGCGTGCCCCATAGTGAACTCTAGTTCTAACTGTACCCCACATATGGCCATTTGCCCTGTAAATGCCATGATAAATTCACTCACATTTAAATAATGCATTCCTCGCCTTGAACACACTATGCCTTCATCAGTAAACAAAATCATCATGTTTAACCTTGTCATTAAATCTCGACCTAGTATGTTAACTGTTGTCTGCCTTGAATACAATAATGGCACAGACATATCGCATTCTCCTATAGACAGGCAATCTCTCAGTGAAAGGAACTCTACTTGTAGCTCCTATGAAACTTTGAGCATTCATGGCATCTCCAGCTAATATAAATTTCACCTCTCGTATACATGAGCGTGTAGGACCTGTGTCTACCAAAAAAGAAAAAGATTTGCCTCCGATAGTGACATCAACCCTCAGTTCCTCTTGAGGATTGGGAGTCACAGATAGCACTGAAAACATCAAGTCACCCAGTGAGCTGTCCTATTGTGGGTACATGCTTATTCCCATGCCTGTGAAAGGATTCCCTACCTCGATGGTAACACCCCCTATCCTAGGAGTAATTAATTGTCCCGTATTTGGGCCCTGCTTTATCTGCATTGGTGTGTGCTGTGACTGCCATTGTGGTGTGTTCAATGGTGTCTGCTGTGGTAGCAAAGCCTGTTGCATTCTTGGCGCTTGTGCTTGCTGCATTGTCTGATTTTGAGCAAACCCATCCCTACTTTTTTGGCCATATGCAGGCGGATAAGTGTTCCACCCTCTTCAGAACTGCCCATTTTGTACAAACCCTTGGCTCCCACACATGAGCGCTATACGCCCTGCTATTCCAAAAGTCCAACAAACAGGAGGAAGCCTCCTAATTTGCCCTCCCTGCATGCCTTGGCTATCATTCTGCGTATCCTGAAACCCACCTTGATTATTCTGGAAATTTCCCTGATTATTCTGAAAGCCTCCTTGATTATTCTGGAAGCCTCTTCCTCGGAAACCTCCCCTACCCCGTGGTACGAACCCATTATTACCTTGATGAAACTGCCTTTAGGTTATTCTTCTGTGGGACGCTTGCTACTTGTTGCGAACCTGGCCCTTAGTCGCTAGTCAACATCGCTCCTTCTATGGCATATTTTGACAATTTCTTCTGCTCTAATTTTTCTTCTTCACCTTTCCTACCTTTCCTACCATCAACTTTCCCTCGATTTTTCTCCTGCAGCAATAGACAATAATGTGCAATGGTCAGCTGTATTTCTGACCATGGTTTTGCCTCCAACCCACCAATTTCTTCAGCTGTCTCTGCACTTGATCTGGCAGATCTTGACAAAATATATGGTAGAATACAATATAGGTATCGATTTCCCCCACGGTTCCCGTGTTTCCAAACTCCATTCCTCTTGAAAATTCTGAATGTAGACAAGAGGATCTTCCCCTTCCTGCATCTTGCGTGCCATTAGAGCTCCCATATCTGACATATCTGGATATTGCACTCTAAGCGTTTTCCAGGCTGTCGCTCTTCAGTTATTGAAACTGTGCTCCATCATAAGCCGTGTTCTATGTGGTAACACTCAAGCATCCGGCTCTTGACCAAATGTCGTCAACTCTCCCCCCAAGGATAGCGGCTAGGAGACCTTTACTATCTCCAATAGCTAACGTGTTTCCACCTGTCATTTTCTCCAACTCATGTATCCATTTCCCAGCACCGGAAGTTAAACTCTGAAGTTTACACCTTAAATTATCCTTATTCATCTGTGGCAATGGTATATACTGCGGTCTGGCCCATACTTTCTCTGACAACGGAATCTGTGAGATCTCAAACTCACATTCATCCCCCATCGTCTGTTTGTCCATAGCAGGGGCCATGGTTCCACACTGCCTTCTTCCTGGTAGCGACCTTAACCTTCTAGGTCTAGATCTGAACATCTTACTTCTCTATCCATCGTAGAACATCTTTCAGGACCACATGAGTTATCTCCCTCCTACCCATGGAAGGTTTCTCTGTCCTCGTCTGTCATATCCTGTCCCCACCCAACTCATGTGATTTCATTCCTTCTTGTCTATATTCAGAGTTAGCCTGTCTAAAGACAAAGATCTGCGTACTTTTAAGTCAATCAGATGTTCCCTTTCCTTTTGGCTTTCTTGGCCTTCACCTCATGATAGATCTTATCGATTTTGTCCCCAATGCTTCTTATATCAAATGTATTCTCTAGATTTGCTCTATACAAACCTGGTATTGGCTCATGCGTCGGGAAGAATTCTTCCAGTCCTCCCATGCAACTACTGGATTAGGCTCCATTAATTCTTTCCCTATGCGATCAATGTTGCAGGTCCTTTGCCTTCTCTTGCATTCTATTTCTTCATCAGTTCTCTTTGGTTCCTTGCTTCTTCTCCTACTCTTTCCTCTTCCTGTCTTTTCACCTCTCTTCTCTCATTTGCTCTATGCATCTCTTCATCTCTGCATCTTTGCATTCTTTTATCTCTCAATTTCTGCTCCTCCTCTTCCTTTCTTGTTTGTCTCATTCTACAATTGCCTTCTGTCTATTATCATACTTCCTTTGCTCCTCTGCCCTTTCCTGCTTCTTTAGCTGCTCACCTTGATTCAGCTGTTCCCATCTTTATCTCTCCTTTCTTTTAGCCTCATCTCCTTTCAATCGTTCCTCTCGTTCTCTGTCTTTTCTATCTTGTTTGTCTCGATCTTCTCTTTGCCTTACTTCGTCAATGCTCTTTCAATCAAGTTGGAGCAAAATTTGACCACCCATCCATTCATTCTGTATAAGCGCTATCTCATCAGCCTTATCTTTCTCTCCTTTCCATCGCTTTATTTCCTGGCATTTATCTAAGGATGTACTTTGTCGATCACGTCTCTCCTTGTCCCGTGGGACTTTAGGAATCACATCTCTTTCTGGAGTCTTTTCTGGACTCTCGTCAGTGCTATGCACAGGCAACTCATATGGCTGATTACTGTACCCTATTGCTGCCTTAAGCTCTCTTAATGGGTACAGTCTGTCATCCTTCATACTATCGCCATTTATTTCAGGCGCGGCAGGGGGAGCCGAAGGCTCCTCACCCCCCTCTTTGCACTGGTTAAGCATCTAGTCTTCAGGAGGTGGATCTTCCCTTTCCTCCTGGTACATTTTCCAGAGCTCTAAGCTCACTAACCTCTTTTCTAACTTTTTTCCCGTGTATGCTGTGTGCAAATATGTCATCATGTGTTGCAAAACTGCTTTTGACAGTGATCCCCCTTGTGGCCACGGCATGAACATGTTATTTGCCGTGCCTTTAACCCATTCCGCACTGTACTGCTTAAGCTTAGGTGCGTGTTTTGGTAGCTGCTTGCATAGATGTATAAGTGGAATAACAGCCTCCATTTTGACTAGTCACCCTTGACTGTCAATACTCACCATTGTTTTTACACTTTATAAATACATTTCAGAAAAATAGCACAATATGAGCGTGCACCAACTGTCGCAACTCCAAGCCTTTTATATCACGTTATATTTCAATCTACTTATTCACTAAACATCATTAGTTCACCTAAATAAATAAATTATTATTTTTCAAATCTCTGTGCTTTCTTTCCACATCTCTTACATATTTCACTATATCTTCACCACATACACATTATACAACACATTAAACAAACTGACGAACTGACAGCCTTGGCCTGCCTACGTATATCTCAGTCTACGCTCCTCGTGACTATTCTCTGTCCCTAATGAAATACTCTGACAGAGTATGAGTTGTTCCCTTTAGACTATCTTTAACTCATCCGTAGTCTACATCATCCACTTTCGGTACTCTGGATACGACCCCTTCTAACGTTCGTATGACATGGGATTCTGGCCTTAACCTAACTGTGATGCCCCTCGTCTCACAGTCCTTCATTGCTTGATGATCTTCGTCTCAAGTCAATTACTTAATAACTTGATGCTCATCATCTCGAGCTATTCACTTATTAACTTGACATTCATCGTCTGAAGATGTTTACCTAATAACTCGACACTCATTGTCTCGGGCTATTTATCTATTAACTTGACGTTCATTAGCTCAAGTTGTCTCCCTAATAACTTGATGCTTATCGTCTCAAGCTATTCATCTATTAACTTGACTTTCATCTTCTCAAGTTGTTTACCCCAACCACTCTCCATTACTTATTTCCCCATATCACTCTCTCCACTCACTGCACATTCTTGTTTTGCCACCTCACTCAGTCTACTCACCACTTCCGACTCTCTGAATCATTGCCTACTCAACCAGCTGCTTCAGCTTCCTGTTACGCTCACCTGACTCCCACGGAGGTGCTGGCCTGGTTCGCGCTGCTGTGACCTCTTCTAAGGTGATGCGCAGGGTTCGGAAGACGGACTGGACCCAAATCTGGCTTGTCTGGCTCGCAGAAGTATCCTTCTGTGGGCGAAAATAGGGGATTAACTGTCTGCGGGGTAATGCAATCGGCCTCCCACTTTACCCTCTCACCCTCCTCGAAACCCTTCTGTGATTTCTCATAGCGTCTCACCTTAGGGTCTGGAAGGACGAGCTCTCCATCCTGCTTCTGATGCAGGGGCGCGTTGGTATCCAGTTACTTCACTGGATTTTCGGATTGGTGAGAACCAAACTTGCTTGGCTTCCAGGTAAGTTTTTTGATAAGAGGTTCCCCTTGTGTCCATGCATTAATATACTAATGCTAGTGTCTTTTTCCCCATAGGGGCCGGGGTACGGAATGCCGGGGAACAGGCACCGACCCGAGATGAGAGGTGAAATCCTTGTAGAAATCAGGTAAGTCTTTAATGAGCGTTTTTTTGGGAATGTCTTTTCATTCGCTCATTAACGCTGATGTCTCTTTTTCCCCTTAGGGGCCGGGGTCCGGAAATGCCAGGATGCGGCGCGGACCCGAAATGAAGAGGGAATGAATCAACAGGTAAATCTTAACATGGAGATTTAGCTTTCCTTATTCCCTTCTCTCTCTCACCTTTTGTTCTGGTCTTTTTCTCCCTAGGCGCTGGGGCGTGACTGCGAATCCGGATGATCGCTGCTGAACATGGAGGCGCCCTGTAAAGGTGAGTGGAATGCGGTGCTGCAGCGATCGACGCAATGAGCTTTTAAATTAAAGTCTTCCTTTTCAGGATTGTCGGCGAGATGTCTCCGGGATGCGGATTTAGCAGGTAAGGTCTTTTCCTTCTTCTGTTCTCTTCTTCTCTTACTTTGCAGGTGATCCAGGATGCTGGCAGGCATGGCAGAAGTCAGGATGCAGGAGCAGACACAGTGAGCGTCCAGCTGCTAGATGCAGAACAACGCGAAGCACGTGTGGCTGTTAGGATGGGGTTTAAATAGCCTTGGAAGAAGTTCCAGGTATGTATCCTTCCTCCAATCAGGTATGTATCCTTCCCCGACCACGCCCGGATGGTAAATTAGTCCCACAGGTAAAGTAGTTCCTTTCAGGCCTCAAGGAGGCCGGGATCCTGCAGCATGGTCTGCATCAGGAAAGTGCACCCAAGCACTCCCATAGTGAGCCTGGCGCCTATGGCGCCAGGACTGATGTCTTTTATGAGTCTGGCGCCATAGGCGCCAGGACACTGTCCAAAGGGCCCCTATATGGGGTTGCTGGGTCCTTCCTTGGGGACTGGATGTCCGCTTTCGGGGACGCAGGGCTTGAACCGGCTCCCCGGGAGCGGGCATCATGACAGCACTCCCCCCCAAGGCCCCTCCCAAGGTTGTTCCCTCCAGGGGTTTTGGTTTGTCTGGGAAGAGTCGGTGGAATTTCCTGACTAATCGAGGTGCATGCACATGGTCGCTGGGTTCCCACGACCTCTCCTGAGGTCCGTATCCCTTCCAATCAATTAGGTAGAACAGTTTTGACCTAAACATTTTTGAGTCTAAAATGTTCTTCACTTCGAATTCGGGCTCCCCATCTATTAGAATAGGTTCTGGAGGTTTGAGTACTCGGGTTTCGGGTACCACTGGTTTCAGAAGTGACACATGAAAAACAGGTTGAATTCGCATACTAGCTGGTAAATCAAGTTTAACAGCCACTGGGTTAATTATTGCCGTAATAGAATAAGGTCCCAGATATTTTGGGTTAAAAGTTCGAGGCCCTTTGAGTGGTAAATGTCTGGTAGCTAACCACACTTGATCCCCAATCTGATACGGAGGTGCTTCACTCCGATGTAGATCAGCATTCTCCTTGTATTTTCTCTTGGCTTGTTGTAAATGCGTAGTTGCCTCTTTGAAGGCTTGGGTAATTGTAGAATGCAGATGTTCAACTGCAGGCATTCCGAGGTTCTGAGGTGAGTCAAGGTTTGAGGTTCGAGGGTGATGCCCAAACAAAGTATAAAAAGGTCTGTGGCCAGTTCCAGAGTGTACCGAATTATTATATGCGTATTCGGCTATCCAAAGAATGTCTTTCCAGTTGCTTTCAGATTGCTGTATCATACACCGTAAGTACTGTTCAAGGGTCTTATTTGTCCTCTCGGTCTGACCATCGGTCTGAGGGTGGTGACTGGTCGATGATCTTACGTCGATCTGCGCCATTTGACAACATTTGCGCCAGAAGTGGGAAATGAATTGGCTTCCCCGGTCAGAGATTAGTATAGATGGGAATCCATGTAGCCGAACAATATTTTCAAGGAATTCTTTGGCTAGGACAGAAGCTGAAGGTAAACCTTTCAAAGGAATAAAGTGGGCCATTTTGGAAAACAAATCCACAATTACCAGAATAGTATTGTACCCCGAACAAGGAGGCAGGTCCGTAACAAAATCCATTGATAGGGTGTGCCAGGGTGCTGGTGGTATGTCTAGAGGTTGAAGGAGACCGGCTGGTCTTTTCTTTTGACTTTTATTTTGGGCGCAAACACCACAGGACATCACAAAAGATTTAACATCTTTTCGCCAAGAGGGCCATCAAAATTGTCGTTTCACCTTTTCCTCTGTCTTGGCAATACCGGGGTGTCCCTCTATTAATGTATCATGATAACCGGAAATAACTAGTTCGTGTAATTCCTTATGTGGCAGGAATAAGCGTCCTTGGAAATAAGGTAAACCATTATCTATGGTAAAGTCTGATCCCTTTTGTATCCATTCCTGTAAGGTTGTAGGGTCCAGGAGTTGTTTCACTCTGGCTTGAATGTCTTCAAGCGTCTGTAACGAAGTCATGCCTAGAATCCTCTGTTCGGGAATTATTGGTACTGGTTCTGAGTTTGTATCAGATTCTCCCATTCCAATTCGGGATAAGGCGTCTGCTTTGCCATTCTTGCAGCCAGGTCGATAGGTAATCACGAAATCAAATTCAGCGAAAAACAAAGCCCATCGGAGCTGCCGTGATGACTGAGCCTTGGCGGTTTTCAAATACTGTAAATTCCGGTGATCAGTGATCACTGTGATGGTATGTCGAGCGCCAAGCAGATAATGCCGCCAGGCTTTAAAAGCGGACTTAATGGCTAACAGTTCTTTGTCCGTGATTGCATAATTAACCTCGGGTGCCGAGAATTTTCTGGACCAAAATGCTACGGGATGCAGTTGGTTGGTTTCGGGATCTCTTTGGGACAGGACAGCTCCCATGGCTAGGCTGGATGCATCAGTCTCGACGACATAAGGGAGATCTGGGCGCGGGTGTTTCAATATAGGTGCGGAGGTAAACTTAGCTTTTAAATCCTGAAAGGCCTGCTCGGCTTCTTCAGACCATTCAAAACGTTTATTTTTCCTCAAGAGTGCAGTAATGGGTTGTACCACGCGTGAAAATTCCGGGATAAACCTGCGATGGAAATTGGCAAAGCCGAGCATGCTTTGAACCCCTTTTACAGAGCTAGGTGATGGCCATTTGAGGATGGCATCCACTTTTCTTGAGTCCATTCGGACTCCTTTGGGTGTCAGGATGAAACCTAGAAACTCGACTTCTGTGGTATGGAAAACACATTTGTCCAATTTAGCAAATAGTTTGTGTTGGCGCAGTTTTTCAAGTACTGCCCTGACGTTTTTTCTGTGATCAGATTCTGAAGAGGAGTACACCAGAATGTCATCGATATATACGACAACACAAACATCGATGAGTTCCCGAAGGACATCGTTCATGAAGTATTGGAAGGCAGCCGGCGCGTTACACAATCCGAAAGGCATCACCTGGTACTCGAATAATCCGTATTTAGTACGGAAGGCAGTTTTCCATTTGTCGCCTTCTTTAACTCGTACCAGATGATAAGCCCCCCGGAGATCTAACTTGGTGTATATGCAAGCGTCCTTCACCTGGTCAAGGAGTTCAGGGATCAGAGGCAGAGGATAACGGTTTTTAACAGTTATCTGGTTCAATGCGCGGTAATCGATACAAGTTCTAAGGTCGCCTTCTTTTTTGGGCACGAAGAACAAAGCCGAGGATGCCGGGGACTTTGACGGGCGAATAAAACCATTAGCTAGGTATTGATCCAAATATTGTCTCAAATGCAGATTCTCAGGTTCGGTAAGGGCATAAATCCTGCTACAAGGGGGTTGTGCACCGGGCACCAGATCGATTTGGCAGTCGTATGATCTGTGAGGAGGTAACGTGTTGGCCTGTTCCTTTTGGAAGACGTCCTGAAAGTCTTGGTATTCCGGAGGTAGTTGCATGGAGGCAGAGGTTACAGATGCTAGATTAATCTTCAGGTTTTCTGGGTAGCAGGTTTGTGTACAATCCAGGAAGGTTATTCTCTTAGCTCGCCAATCAATTTGAGGATTATGTGTCTCTAACCAAGGGATTCCAAGAATAACCTGAAACTGTGGAGCCTTGATTACATCAAACACAACACCCTCCCGATGGCCGTCGGGACCAATAAGAGTCACCTCAGTAGTGGAATGTGTTACCGGTCCAGAGGCAATTTCAGTTCCATCGACTGTGGTGATGACATCTTTGCTGGTTTTAGGACGGAGAGGGAGGTTAATCCTAGAGACCAATTCACGATCCACATAGTTTCCAATAGCCCCACTATCGATGTATGCCTTTATTGCATGCAACCGCATAGGCTGTTCTGGATCTACGAGAACCATTGGCACAATGAAATGCGAGGTCTGAGAGTTAGTTTTCAAGCTCGGCAAGCGGACCCCTACACTTGTCGGGCGGAGTCTTTTCCCGAAACAGAGTCTTCATGGTTTTTATCAGCGGCTCCTACCACCTTTCGGGGCGGTTTTGCCGGGCAATCTCGTAGAAAGTGTCCAGAATTCCCACAATAAAGACATAATTTTAACTGCCGCCTCCTTTCACGTTCCTTTTGAGTTAAGGGTCCTTTAACCCCTCCAATTTGCATAGGCTCAGAGACATCAACTCCCTTGGGATCAGCATGGGTCTTGACCAACACCCGGGTCTCAAATCTGGACCGATCTGCTTTTCTGTTTTGAAGTCTGTGATCCAATTGGACCACTAAGTCTATATACTCTGTGCATTCTTGGGGCGGATTTACAACTTGGGCCAAGACATCTTTAAGTTCTCCGCGAAGGCCTCGATAAAACAACGTGACTCTTTTATCCTCTGGCCATCCCGTTTCCACAATTAGTCTATTAAAGGTTGCAATATAGGATAGGAGGTCCTGATTGCCCTGTCGCAGGGATAGAAGTTCGTCATCCAGAGCCTGCCCCTGAGAGTGCCGAGCAAATAACCTTTCCATGCTTGCTTGAAACCTTTGAAAATCACGGAGAATCGGGTCATCTTGAGTAACCAGTGGAACTGACCAATCGGCAGCGCAGCCACTGAGATATGACAATACAAAGGCTACCTTGGTCTGATCATTAGGGAAGGCCCCAGGTCTGCATAGGAAGTGCAAACGACACTGATTCATGAATACGGCAAATCGTTTGGGGTCCCCAGCAAAGCGTTCGGGTGGGGCCAGCGGCATGTTTCCAGGTAGATTAATCTGCACAGGGTTACTGGAAACCACAGAAGCGGGGTTCCCTCCGGAACCGGGTAGAGGAGTTTGCCCAGCTTGACCTTGCAAAAGCTGTCTGGCCAGGTCATCAGTTCTTTCCTTTGATATTATTAATTCCCTCCTGAGGGCATTAGTCTCTTGACGAGCGGCATCTATTTCAGCCCGTGATTCCCCCAGTAATTGGGCCTACTGATCAGTCTCAGAACTTTCCATAGCGCCAGGGTGGGAATTTGTAGGAAGGCTTCGCGTTCTGTTACGCTCACCTGACTCCCACGGAGGCGCTGGCCTGGTTCGTGCTGCTGTGACCTTTTCTAAGGTAATGCGCAGGGTTCGGAAGACGGACTGGACCGGGCCCCCAAATCTGGCTTGTCTGGCTCGCAGAAGTATCCTTCTGTGGGCGAAAATAGGGGATTAACTGTCTGCGGGGTAATGCAATCGGCCTCCCACTTTACCCTCTCACCCTCCTCGAAACCCTTCTGTGATTTCTCGTAGCGTCTCACCTTAGGGTCTGGAAGGACGAGCTCTTCATCCTGCTTCTGTGAGAACCAAACTTGCTTGGCTTCCAGGTAAGTTTTTTGATAAGAGGTTCCCCTGGTGTCCATGCATTAATATACTAATGCTAGTGTCTTTTTCCCCATAGGGGCCGGGGTACGGAATGCCGGGGAACAGGCACCGACCCGAGATGAGAGGTGAAATCCTTGTAGAAATCAGGTAAGTCTTTAATGAGCGTTTTTTTAGTAATGTCTTTTCATTCGCTCATTAACGCTGATGTCTCTTTTTCCCCTTAGGGGCCGGGGTCCGGAAATGCCAGGATGCGGCGTGGACCCGAAATGAAGAGGGAATGAATCAACAGGTAAGTCTTAACATGGAGATTTAGCTTTCCTTATTCCCTTCTCTCTCTCACCTTTTGTTCTGGTCTTTTTCTCCCTAGGCGCTGGGGCGTGACTGTGAATCCGGATGATCGCTGATGAAAATGGAGGTGCCCTGTAAAGGTGAGTGGAATGCGGTGCTGCAGTGATCGACGCGATGAGCTTTTAAATTAAAGTCTTCCTTTTCAGGATTGTCGGCGAGATGTCTCCGGGATGCGGATTTAGCAGGTAAGGACTTTTCCTTCTTCTGTTCTCTTCTTCTCTTCCTTTGCAGGTGATCCAGGATGCTGGCAGGCGTGGCAGAAGTCAGGATGCAGGAGCAGACATGGTGAGCGTCCAGCTGCTAGATGCAGAACAACGCGAAGCACGTGTGGTTGTTCGGGTGGGGTTTAAATAGCCTTGGAAGAAGTTCCAGGTATGTATCCTTCCTCCAATCAGGTATGTATCCTTCCCCGACCACGCCCGGATGGTAAATTAGTCCCACAGGTAAAGTAGTTCCTTTCAGGCCTCAAGGAGGCCGGGATCCTGCAGCATGGTCTGTAACAGGTAAGTGCACCCAAGCACTCCCATAATGAGCCTGGCACCTATGGCGCCAGGACTGATGTCTTTTATGAGCCTGGCGCCATAGGCGCCAAGACAATGTCCAAAGGGCCCCTATATGGGGTTGCTGGGTCCTTCCTTGGGGACTGGATGTCCGCTTTCGGGGACGCAGGGCTTGAACCGGCTCCCCGGGAGCGGGCATCATGACACTTCCATCCACTCAGCTTCCTGTAGAAATTGGGAGGGGATTCCGATTGAAACCGAGGGGCCTGTTCCACGTGCACTTGCAAGATTCTTTAAACTAATTTCCGCTATCCAAAGGGAGCTTCACGTCCTTTCAGATAAATGGCAGAGTACGTCCGATATTACATGGACCCCAAAGCTTACTAGGTCCACGGTTCTTTAACCACCATCTGTCTGCTACCACGTGAACCGGGGTTCTCGACACAGCCCTTTAAGATGAGGTAGCAATACTTCGAGATGGGTGGGGATGCAGAAAATACTCAAACATCAATAATCAAACTAACTCAGGAAGTTGGCAAATCAAAGCTGTTTTATTTGTAATTGTCTAAAACAGGGAGTTACAGTGAACATCGACAATTCGTTTGATCTTCTCGCTCTCTCTCAACAAATCTTATAAAAAAATCTTCTTATATAGTAAAAACTCATGGCAAACTAAAAAAACCTATTGGAGAAACTGATTGGGTCTAAGGGAACATCTAGGTATATGTTCCATACTTGTCTAAGAGAGTGATAGAGTCTCTATTATCAGGTGGGGCAACTAGGCCATCCCCTCAAACAGGTCACTATGAACGTCATCAAATACACAATGTCCCATTTGTTACACAAACTATAGGGCTCTTTACTACGGGGCCCTCTATAATTGGGTGGCACCCTTACATCCGTCAGTACTTTTCCACATACGCCAGCAGCATGCAGGCTGGTCTCCACGTGCTGGTGGGATGGTCTTGACCATAGCTTCCCACCAATTAGCATGTCATTCATCATCACCTCTTGCAGTCTGCACATCAATTAAGGCTTTGAACTTGGTCTTGGAAATGTTCCTGGCTCATCACGATTGTCAATTTTCAGCCATCCACGTGACTGAAGCTTTGGTGTATTTAAAATACTATTATTTAATGAACCTCTGACGCCTTCATTGTTTTCGTGCCCATCTTCTGAACAGGAGTTTTTTCTTTCAATACCTTTAACATTTCACATGTTTGTAGCTACTGTTTGATCATTCCGGCCCAGAGTGGCCTTGGTTTCTTGGGGCTGGTCCAGCCTCGCTCTTCTTTGATTCACCTCTGTAATTCGATTGCTTTTCAGTTGCGACACACTGGAAAAGCCTTCCTTTTTCTGGTCCAGCTCTTCTAAAATGCGTAGTGGAATCGTCCATAATTCACTTGCTCCCATATATATATATATATGTTGCAGCATGTCACAATCTTTTCACTACATAGCTAGCCTTAAGAATACTTTGTCTGCTTGCATTTCTTTGCATCTGTACACGTGTAAAATGACTTGATATCTTCATCGTTTTTTGTAACATAACCTTCTTCATCTCAATCCCGAAATGTTACTTATCTTTGATACTTTCGTGATACCTATAGAATATGTATGTTCTCTTGTCGCTGCATCTCTTCTGGGTGCGTCAGTATCGCTTCGTGTGATGTCACCAATCTGCTCTTTTGCTCACTTTTTCACACTTCTTCTGGTATTTCATTCATATGGCCATCATTTTGTCGTGTATGTAGGTATGACTTTTTCAATGGGAACCTTGCCTCCAGGATTCTTCTTGGTATTGGTATCTTCACTGGCACTGCACATATTTCACATTCTGGTTCCCAGCATATAGGTAACATGGGTGCAATGCTTGAGGTGGGGGTACTTGTCTCCCTCTCTACACCCCTCTCTCTCTTTTGGGTCACTGTACATTGTTCCTATCTACAACTCCATTGACTTACTCTCTCCACTTCACTGACCTTGCTTCGGTTGTACAAACTGTGACTGTTTCCTTTTTCCCAAACTTACGGCATATTCCCATTGTGTACAGTCCCTGTACCAGGACAACACTGGTGTGGCATGTGATGGATGCAGACTTGGATGTGGATATTTGTGTCTGCCTGTTGCTGTGTGATGTAATTGCACGTCACAGAGCCACATGTCCATGCCCATTTCACTGGTATTAGTCAACAGTTTGCGGTGCCATGGGCCATAATGTGCTTCTTAACGACTCTGTTGGTTGGCAATTTGTCCATTGGCAGCATGACCCTGATCAGGGAATGTTGTTGCCAGTCTGCATATGCCATGCTAAAATAGATTGCTGCCCATAGTGTGTGAATGCTGTATTTCGTATGGTGACATGCCCTGCATTGTGTTGCATGATAGCAATGTGATACACACGTTTACTGTAGACACGTTGCACATGACTCCACATGTCTTTTTCGGGGCATGTGTAGGTGAGAAGGCACCAGATGCAGAGGGGGAGTAAGAGGATGAAGACGAGTCTGTGGTGCTTCAGACCATCAGTGGAGGACATGGCTTGGCAGGCTGTGAGAATCCACTGGTGCTAGAGAACATGCTGAGGAATGCTGCAGACACTTCTGACTCTTTGGGCTCGAGTAGCTATGATGCTGAACCGGATGTCAGTCCTCAATGCTGGCATAGGTGAGTGCACCAATGGGTGGAGCAGTTGGGGCCCGTGAGTCTGCGGGGGGTCAGGTGCCTTCACAAGGCCAGTCAGTGGTGGCACGCCAGTCTCTGGTGTTTGCGGCTTCAAGGCCACACTCCCATGTATTGGTTTCTGGTTCTGGGACAGATGTCCAAGGAAGTGTTGCAGACCTGAAGCCAGGGATAGGGGCATCACAGCAAGTGCCATGCTCCCTTTGATCAGGAAGGCATGGTCCCGCACACATGGGGGACGTGCAAAGACTGGGCAGACAGAGTGGGAGCAGCAGATGTTGCGTTCCGCACACCGACAGGGTGCTGCCTAAGAGAGTTTGGCTAAGGGAATGGATAGGGTGGCCATTTCCATGATCCCTCCAGCTAAAACGGTGGAGCAACAGCTGCAGGTCATGCGGTCCACATGTCGGTTCCAAGGCGGCGCATGGAGGACATCAGGGGCCGATGGGCAGATCTGCAGGCATCTTTGCTTGCAAGGGGTCAGGCACACAGGGAAGCCCTAAGACATGGGTTGTTGGCCCACAGAGCTGCAATCTGTGAGGAAGAGGCAGTCGGCAGAAGACTGTTCTGCCAGGGGATGTTATCATTGAAGCAGACAATCTCGGAGGAACTTCGTGCAACCCGTGAGGTTGTGCATAGTGACCTCCAAGCACTCAGTCTGCTGGTGCATTCATCAGTGTCACACATTGCGGCTGCCATTAAGGACAAGGCCAGGGCACTGCATGGTGACCCTCCAGTATCACTTCCACCATCAGATTCAATGCAGGATGATGGTGCCAGACAGACATGCCTCCCGGTCCACTGCAGACATGCGGTTCATGAGCCCATGGAGGAATATTTTTTAAACATGTTTGGAAGTCCACCCATGCACCTTGCTCCCCCAGTCCATGATGGAATTGTTTTGATTTTTTTAAAAAAAATATTGATACTTTAGTTGACCCCAGGCCCAGATGTTGGCATGTTATTTTTGAGTTGCCCTTTCCAGGTTTTATTTTAATTTTCTTTTCATTTTTTAGCTTGAGTTGAGCAGTTCACCTCTCAAGGTCATGATGTTTGCAGGGGTGGACATGCAGGTATGCATAGTGAGGTCAACCTGCATGTTTGCATGGTGGTGTGCAGGATGGCATGAGCAGGTGACTATGGGTCCAGTGTATCTCGCACATGTGTGCTGTGTGAATGCTATTTCACTATACCTATTGGAATGTCTTCTCCCATGTTGTTTCAGTAATCCGTGATGTGGCGGTGATTGCTGTCCCGGGGGAGACACCCTGCACTCTTTGACGTCCATGCTCCCCATGCCCTCAACCAGGCACTGGCCCTCCTGTGACTAATTTGGAGGCACAGTTCCTGGTAAAGCTGATGCGTGATTCACACCATGTCATCGCAGTCAGCGGGTAAGCATGAGCACTGTTTTGCATGTTGAGCATGTGTCATTGGTCCCCAGGTTTGCTGCATGTGTAACTTTACTTATATGTGCTTTGCATGCTACCATGCCAAGATGGTTATTTAAGTGGTACTCATGTCACTGTGTTACCTCCCTCTGTCAACTCATTTATGCCCGCACCTACTGTGGTATAGTGCATGTTGTTGGCCATCTCCATTCCAGCCAGTGTACTACTTGATGTGTGTTTAACTTGGCCTTCCCTCTTACTGTCACTCTCTCCTCCGCTCTCTGTTGTGGTATGCTGCTCTCATGGACAGATCACAATCTATGTCCTGTCACCCTCTTGCACCCTGTGGTGCTTCTGCAGTGGGTGCTCTCTGCATATTTTCAGGATACATTCATGTGCTGTCTTGTATGTGCATGTTCTTTCTGTTGTTGCTATGCATACCATTGCATTTAGACAATGTGTCTCCCTGCTGTACAGGTAAGTGAAGGGCATTTGCAGATGCTTGTGTGGTGTTTGGCCGGGAGTCTTGCAATGTATGTGATCACTTTGGAGTGACTTGTCTTGTGGGGCACCAGTACTACTTCATGAGTGCATGTTTCACAGGGTGTGGTTTTGGTGACAGGTCTGGGCATGTTGTTGTTTCTATGGATTGATGGGGCCACTGGTTTCATATTCAAAATTGTGGGAGTTCCAACTGTGTGGCCCTTTCTTGGGTAGTTGGGAGTGAGTGGCAGGGCCAGCCTTTTGCGGCCTATGACAGGTGTTGATGGTTGTGCTGGTGTGTGTCTCAATGCACTTTGACCTGGTGTGATGCTGGAAATGCATCGGAGGGACAGGGCTTCCGTATCCTTGTCCTTTACTGCTTTTTATTGTGTGTTCTGTCGTGTTTTCCGCACAGGAGTTCGTGTGGGACTCCTGGCGGTGCAGCTCTCTCTCTTTTGGTTTGGTGAACGGACCCGTGGGATACCCTTATGGCACTCATGGGCGGGGGTACAACCCTGTGCCCCTAGTGTATGTTTTTGGGCACCTGTGGGTGGCCCGCAGAGCATGGTATGGGCTGGTGGCAGCTCCATGCTGAAATTGACAGTTGCGTGGAGTATCCTCCATTTTGGGATACCCCGGCCCTGCCATTGGGATCCGTTGATTCCTGATGGAAAACAAGATGGCCCCTGTGGCCTCTTGCTTTCTATTCCCCATTACCTTGTTTTCCCAAAGTCCTGGGAAGCCCTGACTCTGTCCCTTCCCCCTGACTGGCTGTTGGGTGGAAATGCCATATATGGTGTTGTTGTGAAGGCCCGGCCAGACTAGCTGGAGCCTTCCCGGTGATGTATGTTGTGGATACCTCCTGTGGGTGGACCTGGGTGAATAGAGTGTGTGACGAATATGCATTCTGTGGTGTGGGTGTCTAGTATCTGGTGGTTGACACAATGACTGAGACAACCCTGCCCGAAACCGGTATGAATGCAGCTTGGAGTGTTGAATGGCTCGGTACTTGTCCCAATACAAATAAGTTGTTGTGAGTGTCTGGAGAGAAGTGAATGGCCTGAATACTTCGTGTGCCTGATTGGCTGCCTGCCTGCATGAATGCCTGTAGTCGTGATTGGATGCTTGAGTGTGACCCAGCGGAATGAATGGGAGATCAACAGTATATCTGGGGACCTCTCACTGCTAGGAATCGTGTTCAGAAGCTGAAGTCCACTATGACGAGTAACTGGAGTAACTGATGCTTAACCTTTGAAACCCCGCTGGACGAGAAGGAGTGCTGTGGCTCTCACTCGCAATCTGAAGGCTGCGTGTTTCCAAGGACTGACCCAGAGAGGACCTGGCAAGGCGCCCTCTTCCCAAGCTACGAGGGACCTTCGTGCACAGCTGATCTTTGCCAACGCTCCCTGGTAGACAGACCTTCGACAGGCTGCCGACCCGATACAGGGACTGCTGCGGAATCTCAAAGAGAAGCCCTCGGACTGTTGTCCGCCACTGTCGATGACCGCCGTCACTGACCGGAGCCGCCGTGCTCCCGTTTGCCTAAGAACTTTCATTGATCATCGGACGCTCTTGTCTGCATCGTCACCCGCTTGCCTCCCACTGGAGAAGGCCTGACCGTCAACGCGCCGAGGAGCATCCACCGGTGGGTTTCCCGCCACCTAAAGACCACAGAGACACAGACGACTCAACGCCCTTGCTGGGCCACAGTTCTTCATCATCTCTTTGCGGTCCAGAACTATCGTCACCGAGGTGCCCCGCATGCCTCCTCCTTGCAGGACGCCAACGCTCTGTGGTCGACGAGCACCGCTAGGAACGAAGCTGCCACTTCCCTGCCATAGTTCACCCTGTTCACCGTCGGACGTTCGATGACCCGTGACTCCTGCCTTAAAGGGAGGGCACTCAAGAAGGGCCGTTGATTCCCAGACACCGAACGCCAGGTTCCCTGACACCTCTCGACGATCCGTGGCTCCCGCCTGAAAGGGAGGCACTCAAGAAGGATCGGTCGGCAGATCGTCGGAGAACTCTACTCCACCAGATACATTGGGGGGGGTAAAACCTTAATAGGAAGAAGTAAGACTATCGAACATTATATTGACTGGGCTTGTGCTATATATCTTTATTTACAGGTTGCCCAGGTGGGGGGATCTCCACTCAGAACTGTGCCTAGCGGTAGGGGTCAGTGTTCTGCCTATTGTTCCAACCATCTTACGTTCCTGCCTATCTCTATTGCTGGTTTCCTCGTTATTAATCTGTGTGACATTTTAACCGTACAGTTGATGCACTTTAATGAGATTCGATAACATTAGTGGTAACACTTTAGAATTGTATATATTTATCATTATTGACTTCCGAATACAAAGTGCGTTATTGTGATCGTGTACATACCTTTGAATATTAATTATATAAAGACTGTTTTTTCAGTAATACAGTGTGTGGCCATTCCTTAATGGGGGTTCGGGGACTACACTGTACTTAAGAACCAGCCCGCATCATCTCCTGAGAAGCTAGGCCTTGATTGCTCGTCCATTGCTACCTTATAGAGAATCTTGGCTGGGTGTAACGCTCACCTGATTCCCGCAGAGGCGCCCGTCTTGACTGGGTGAATGCCGCATCTTCGAAGGTGATGTGTAACACACGGTTGGCTCTTTGGGCTGGACCTCTGTGCACTGTATGTCTGACTCGAAGAGTAAGATGTCTGCAGATAGAAAATATGGGATTAATGAACTGGGGTTATTGGGTGCCTCTCTCCTCTTCCCTTTCTCTTCTCCTGTAGAACCCCAAAGGTTAACGCCCTCACCTTAGGTAAGTGAACGCCGAGCTCTCCATCTGCCTCGGGGCAGGGTGCCGTAACCAGTTCCTTCACTGGATAAGGGTGCAGGCCTCTTGACCTCAGAGGACTGCTGTCCGTCGTTAACTGCACGAACGGTAAATTCTGGGCGCTTCAAATGTCTTAAAAGTCTTTTGTAATGATATCTCTTGTTTTGCAGAGTTCCGGCGATGGCGGATGGCGGGCTGATGAGAGTTGAGGATCGAACCCGCGTGAGGAATAGAAGCGCCTAGAAGCACGTAGGTAAGCGCTTGTAGCCTGCTTCACGATGCGCACTAACTGTCCCTTTTATCTTGCAGGTACAAGTTCGGAGCTTTAAAGAAGCTGAAGGGTGCTGGAATACCCACTGGATTCGGCGTGGGAAGGAGGAATGGCACGTGAGTAATAAAGTTGCCCAATGTCTTTAAACGCACCTTCTTTTGTCTTTCAGATGCGGGATGCAGCGCCGAAGGCCTCCGGAGCGTGCGAAGAGCTGGTAAGCTTTTGTCTTTCAGATGCCGGAATGCAGTGCGAAGACCTCCGGAACATGCGAAGAGTAGGTAAGCCTTTGTCTTTCAGATGCCGGAATGCAGCGCGAGGCGTTGGTTGGTGACAGCCGATGGACCAGGTAAGAGATGCGCTGCCACTGAAGACCGTAGTGCTAACCTGTTCTTTCTTTGTCTTTACAGGTGCTGCTGAAGACTGGATTCCAGGATAATAAGCCTTTATTTCCTTAGGCCCAGGATCAGAAGCAGAAGACACGATGAGCGTTCTGCTGCAGAGAATGCAGAATAACACAAAGCAAGATTCATCCATCGGGTGTGGTTCAAATAGCCTCCTGTAGTGCTTAGGTGTCTCCTTCCACAGCCACGCCTAGGTAAGAAAAGAGTTCCTGCTTTCCAGAAGAGTTCCAGTGTTCTGAACCTAGGGAGTGGCTCCTGCCCCACCCAACAGGAAAAGTAGTCCCAAACAGAAGAGGATCCGGGGTTCAACTGGCAGGTAAGTAAGCAGCATGGTCTGCTGCAGGTAAGTCCACCCAAGCATTATGAGCCCGGCGCTTCCAGCGCTGGGACTGGGCATCTTTATGAGCCTGGTGCCACTGGCGCCAGGACAGGGTCCAAAAGGTCCCAATTGGGACTGGCTGGCACTCGGAACCGGGCTTATGGGTCTGCTTCCAAGGGAGTCGGGCAAGTCCTGATCTTTTGGAAGCAGAGATCATGACAGCACCCCCCCTCAAGGCCCCTCCTAAACCGGGCTTCTCCGGGGGTTTGGGCTTGTTAGGAAATGTTCGATGAAATCTTTTGATTAAACGAGGCGCGTGGACATGTTCTGCAGGTTCCCAGGATCTTTCTTGGGGACTGTAGCCTTTCCAGTCAATCAGGTAAAATAGTTTAGATTTGGAGATCTTGGAATCCAGGATGCTTTTGACTTCAAACTCGAGTTCTCCATCAACTAGAATAGGTTTTGGAGATGTAGTTAGTCGGGTTTGAGGTTGCACGGGTTTTAATAGAGAGACGTGGAAGACCGGATGTATCTTCATGTGAGGGGGCAAGTCCAACTTGACCGCTACTGGATTTACTATGGTAGTGATGGAATAGGGACCAAGGTATCTTGGGTTGAATGTGCGTGGTCCTTTTAGAGGTAGATATTTGGTGGATAACCAGACTTGATCTCCTACTTGATATTGGGGGGCTTCCTTCCGATGTTGGTCTGCTCCTTTCTTGTATTGTTCTTTAGCCCTTTGAAGGTGAGAAACGGCTTCCTTAAAGGCTTGGGTGATTGTAGAATGCAGGTGGTCTACTGCTGGTGTTCCAAGATCTTGGAGTGGATCCAACTCCGAGGTTCGAGGGTGACTACCGTATAAAAGAAAAAACGGGGTCTTCCCAGTTCCCGAGTGGACAGAGTTATTGTAGGCATATTCGGCTATCCAAAGGATATCTTTCCAAGTTTTTTCAGTTTGTTGTAGCATGCAGCGCAAATACTGTTCCAGAGTTTGATTGGTCCTCTCGGTTTGTCCGTCGGTTTGAGGGTGGTGGCTGGTCGAAAGTCTCACATCAATTTGAGCCGACCGACAGCAACTTCGCCAAAAATGAGAAATAAATTGACTACCTCGATCCGAAATTAGAACTGAAGGAAAACCGTGCAGTCGGACGATGTTTTCGAGAAATTCTCGGGCCAGAGTTGCTGCTGTTGGTAAGCCTTTGAGTGGAATGAAATGCGCCATCTTGGAGAATAGGTCCACGATTACTAGGATCGTATTGTATCCGGAGCATGGAGGTAGATCGGTGATGAAGTCCATAGAAAGCGTATGCCAAGGGCGAGGCGGGATGTCAATAGGGCGTAAGAGGCCGGCTGGTTTTTCCTTTTGACTCTTGTTTTGGGCGCATACTCCACAGGACATTATAAAGTCTCTGATATCTTTTTTCCAAGACGGCCACCAGAAGTAGCGCTTGATCTTTTCCGAGGTCTTGGTCATACCGGGATGTCCTTCCATTAAAGAATCGTGATAACAAGAGATTACCTTTTTCTGTAAATCTGTGCTGGGCAGGTATAACCGTTCTTGGAAATATAATAGGTTGTCCTTCACCGTAAAGTCCTTTCCCTGCAGATGCCAATTCTGTATGTCTGCTGGATTACACCTAGAATTCTTTGTTCGGGAATGATAGGTACAGGTTTAGGATTGATCAAATGTTCTTCCACTCCCATCCGAGAAAGGGCATCAGCTTTACCGTTTTTTGTACCAGGTCGATAGGTAATTATGAAGTCAAACTCGGCAAAAAATAGTGCCCAACGGAGTTGCCTAGAGGATTGAGCTTTTGCGGTTTTCAAATATTGCAGGTTTCGGTGATCTGTAATCATAGTAACGGTGTGTCGGGCCCCCAGAAGATAATGCCGCCAAGCCTTAAAGGCGGACTTGATAGCTAGAAGTTCCTTATCAGTAATAGTGTAACTGATTTCAGGAGGCGAGAATTTGCGGGACCAAAATGCCACGGGATGCAACTGATTGGTTACTGGGTCCTTTTGTGATAGAACTGCCCCCATGGCAAGGCTCGAAGCATCAGTTTCAACGATGTTGGGGAGTTCTGGGCGAGGATGTTTTAAGATCGGGGCAGAGATGAATCTAGTCTTCAAATTCTGGAAAGCTTGTTCCGCCAGGGTAGACCATTCAAAACGTTTGTTTTTCTTTAACAAGGCGGTGATGGGCTGGACTATTCGAGAGAATTCGGGGATAAACCTGCGGTAAAAGTTAGCGAAGCCTAACATGCTTTGAACACCTTTTACGGAGGATGGTGATGGCCATTTGAGAATTGCATCGACCTTCTTTGAATCCATACGCACTCCGCTAGGTGATAATATGAATCCCAAGAATTCAACTTCAGTCACGTTGAAAACACATTTTTCCAACTTAGCGAAAAGTTTGTGTTGACGCAATCTCTCGAGGACCATTTTCACGTGTTTCCGATGTTCAGTTTCCGATGAAGAATAAACGAGGATGTCGTCAATGTAAACAACAACACACACATCTATGAGCTCTCTGAGGACATTGTTCATAAAATATTGAAAGGCGGCCGGGGCATTGCAAAGTCCGAAGGGCATGACCTGATATTCAAATAGCCCATACTTGGTGCAGAAGGCCGTCTTCCATTCATCGCCCTCTTTTACTCGTACCAAGTGGTAGGCTCCTCTAAGATCCAGCTTTGTATATATGCATGCTTTTCTGACTTGGTCCAGGAGTTCAGGGATCAAAGGTAACGGATATCTATGCTTAACGGTGATCTGGTTCAGGGCGCGATAATCTATACAAGTTCTAAGGTCCCCTTCTTTTTTTGGAACGAAGAACAAAGCTGAGGAAGCAGGGGACTTGGAAGGACGAATAAACCCATTCGCTAGGTATTGATCCAGGTATTGTCGGAGGTGAAGATTCTCAGGCTCGGTGAGGGCATAAATTCTACTACAAGGAGGAGTAGATCCAGGTATCAGGTCTATCTGGCAGTCATAAGACCTATGAGGAGGTAGAGAGTTAGCCTGATCCTTCCGGAAAACATCTTGGAATTCTAGGTATTCAGGAGGTAACTGGGGAGCCTCCGAGGAAATTGCTGCCAGTGCAACACCAGGTCGAGGGTGACAAGTAGAGACACATTCTGGAAACTGAACCGTTCTTGCTCGCCAATCGATCTGAGGATTGTGCTTCTCTAACCAAGGAATTCCTAGAATAATCTGGAACTGAGGGGCCTTGATCACATCGAACACGATCTTCTCATGGTGTCCATCTTGACTTACTAGCGTCACTTCTTGGGTGGTATGCGTTACTGGCCCGGAGGCTATCTCCGTACCATCCACCGTAGTAATGACGTCCTTTACAGCCTTTGGACAAAGAGTCAGATTCACCCTGAAAACCATTTCATGATCCACATAATTGCCAATGGCACCGCTGTCGACGTAAGCTTCAATCGCATGTAATCGATCCGGATGTTCAGGGCTAATGAGGACCATAGGTATCACGAAATGCGAGGTCACAGAACTGGTTTTAACGCTCGGCAAGAGGACCTCTATTCTTGTCGGGCGAGGTTGTTTCCCTGCTCAGAGTTTGTGACTCTGGTAACTGCAGCTCCTACTGCCTTCTTGGCTGGTTTCACCGGACAGTCTCGAAGAAAGTGCCCTGAGTTTCCGCAATAGAGGCATAATTGCAGCTGTTTTCTCCTTTCCCGCTCCTTTTGTGTTAGTGGTCCTTTCAGGCCCCCTATTTGCATGGGTTCCCCGGAGTCTACTCCTTTGGTAGGAGTTGGTGGTTTGGAAAATACTCGAGTATCAAACTTAGAACGATCGGCCTTCCTGTTCTGCAGTCTGTGGTCAATTTGAACGACTAAGTCAATATAGTCCGAACAGTCTTGCGGGGGATTCACTACTTGGGCTAACACATCTTTGAGCTCTCCACGTAGACCTCTATAAAACAGCGTAATCCTTTTGTCCTCAGGCCATCGAGTTTCCACTATCAGTCTGTTGAAAGACGCAATATAAGCCAAAAGGTCTTGATTACCCTGTCGCAATGAAAGGAGCTCATTGTCCAAGGCCTGCCCCTGTGAATGTCTTGCAAACAGTTTTTCCATACTGAGCTGAAAAGCCTGAAAATCATGGAGAACCGGATCATCTTGATTAACTAGAGGGATCGACCAGTCTGCCGCATTGCCACTAAGGTACGAAAGCACGAAAGCTACCTTAGCTTGATCAGTTGGAAAGGCTGCTGGCCGGCATAAGAAGTGCAACCGGCACTGATTAATGAATACTGCAAACCTCTTTGGGTCACCAGAAAATCGTTCGGGCAGAGCCAGAGGTACATTCCCAGGTAGGTTGATCTGCACTGGGTTCGTAGAGGATGTTGAAGGAAGATTTGCCCCTGATGCGGGTAACGGAGTTTGTCCAGCTTGTGACTGTAGCAATTGTCTAGCGAGATCGTCTGTTCGCTCCTTGGAAATAATCAGTTCCCTTCTTAGAGCATTTGTTTCCTGACGGGCTGCATGCACTTCTGCTCTTAGTTCCCCAAGTAACTGGGCTAGTTGGTCGGTATCCGAGGTTTCCATAGCGCCTGGGTGGGAGTTTTGCGGTAGGCTTTGTGTTCTGTAACGCTCACCTGATTCCCGCAGAGGCGCCGGTCTTGACTGGGTGAATGCCGTATCTTCAAAGGTGATGTGTAACACACGGTTGGCTCTTTGGGCTGGACCTCTGTGCACTGTATGTCTGACTCGAAGAGTAAGATGTCTGCAGATAGAAAATATGGGATTAATGAACTGGGGTTATTGGGTGCCTCTCTCCTCTTCCCTTTCTCTTCTCCTGTAGAACCCCAAAGGTTAACGCCCTCACCTTAGGTAAGTGAACGCCGAGCTCTCCATCTGCCTCGGGGCAGGGTGCCGTAACCAGTTCCTTCACTGGATAAGGGTGCAGGCCTCTTGACCTCAGAGGACTGCTGTCCGTCGTTAACTGCACAAACGGTAAGTTCTGGGCGCTTCAAATGTCTTAAAAGTCTTTTGTAATGATATCTCTTGTTTTGCAGAGTTCCGGCGAAGGCGGATGGCGGGCTGATGAGAGTTGAGGATCGAACCCGCGTGAGGAATAGAAGCGCCTGGAAGCACGTAGGTAAGCGCTTGTAGCCTGCTTCACGATGCGCACTAACTGTCCCTTTTATCTTGCAGGTACAAGTTCGGAGCTTTAGAGAAGCTGAAGGGTGCTGGAATACCCACTGGATTCGGCGTGGGAAGGAGGAATGGCACGTGAGTAATAAAGTTGCCCAATGTCTTTAAACGCACCTTCTTTTGTCTTTCAGATGCAGGATGCAGCGCCGAAGGCCTCCGGAGCGTGCAAAGAGCTGGTAAGCTTTTGTCTTTCAGATGCCGGAATGCAGTGCGAAGACCTCCGGAACATGCGAAGAGTAGGTAAGCCTTTGTCTTTCAGATGCCGGAATGCAGCGCGAGGCGTTGGTGACAGCCGATGGACCAGGTAAGAGATGCGCTGCCACTGAAGACCGTAGTGCTAACCTGTTCTTTCTTTGTCTTTACAGGTGCTGCTGAAGACTGGATTCCAGGATGGTAAGCCTTTGTTTCCTTAGGCCCAGGATCAGAAGCAGAAGACACGATGAGCGTTCTGCTGCAGAGAATGCAGAATAACACAAAGCAAGATTCATCCATCGGGTGTGGTTTAAATAGCCTCCTGTAGTGCTTAGGTGTCTCCTTCCACAGCCACGCCTAGGTAAGAAAAGAGTTCCTGCTTTCCAGAAGAGTTCCAGTGTTCTGAACCTAGGGAGTGGCTCCTGCCCCACCCAACAGGAAAAGTAGTCCCAAACAGAAGAGGATCCGGGGTTCAACTGGCAGGTAAGTAAGCAGCATGGTCTGCTGCAGGTAAGTCCACCCAAGCATTATGAGCCCGGCGCTTCCAGCGCTGGGACTGGGCATCTTTATGAGCCTGGTGCCACTGGCGCCAGGACAGGGTCCAAAAGGTCCCAATTGGGTCTGGCTGGCACTCGGAACCGGGGTTATGGGTCTGCTTCCAAGGGAGTCGGGCAAGTCCTGATCTTTTGGAAGCAGAGATCATGACACTGGGGTCTTCTGTGCCTCTCCTTTACCATATAGAGAGCGGAAGTACAGACACCCCCTACCAGTCTTTACACTGGTGGCAGCGGTGGGATGCTTATGGTTGTAAGAATCATTGTCTAACCGTGCCACTTACAAAATATCCGCACTTTATTAGATTAAGGTTTGGGTGTGTACAAAATAACTGCATTACAAGCAATGGAGTCTATTGCGAATGGTAAATTGACTCGGATGGGCTTAAAGGCTCTCGAGAGTGCTTGTGAAGCCAGGGAGTTAGACTTTGTGGATAAGTCTAGGGCTGAGCTGATAGCTGCCCTGTGGACTACCAGACGAAGGTGAAACTCTTGATGAGGGGGGGAATGCAACCAATGAGGACTCTGCCCCTGGGGTTACTACTGAATCTGTTTCTGGGAATGCCGCCATTCCTGCTGCCTCTGTTCTGAACCCCAGAAATACATTGAAGCTTGAGTTATTAAGGATGAAATTGGCATTTGAATATCGCAAGTTGGAAATAGATGCTGAACTTAAGAAAGAGGAGCTGGCGCAACAAGTTGAACTCAAGAATAGGGATCTTTAACTCAAAGACAAGGACACTGAATGTCATAGAATCCAGCTAGAGAAAGCTCGAGTGGAGACTTCAGCGAAACCCAGTGAGAGGGTCAGGTCCCCAGCAACTAAATTTATGAAGGATTTGGTTGGTGTGTTTTCGGAGGCTTCTGATATCCTCCAATGGATTGAAGCGTTCGAAATGGCGTGTGCAATTCATGATGTTGACAAAAGAGATTGGGCTAAGTTTTTGCTAAGCAGAGTGCCTCAAACTGGGTATGACTGTATTCTGAAGCTGAGTGTGGAAGAAAGGGGTCAGTATGAGTGTATGAAATCTGCTTTGATTGCCAAGTTTGGTAAAATGCCTACCCAATACCTTTAAAGGTTCAGGGATTTTTAGAAAAGAGAGAAGTTGTCTTGGGTTGACTGGGTGAGTGCTGCGCACATGAATATGATGGGGTGGATTGATGGTTACAAGGTGAAAACTTTCGTTGAATTGTCCCACCTATTGTTTTTTGAGCATTTATCTGAAGCCTGTTGACCAGAGCTGCGTCAGTATGTTGCTGACCAGAACATTTTGGATCCCTTTAAGCTAGCTAGGTTGGCTGACAAGTGGGTCTCCCACCGGGTGTCCCCTAGGGACTCCAGTGGGAAGGACAAGGACAAAGAAAAGGGGGCCTCTCAGAAAGCTGAGGAGTCCCAAAAGCAGTCATAGTCGAATAAACCTAAACCCTCCTCTCCTAAGACCCAAAATTCTAGTGGGGATAAGTCATCTGTGGGTGGGAATAAGAGTAGTGGTCCACCTGCTGCAAAGCAGGCTCCCAGTGTTTCCAGTACCGTACCCCGCACTCCCAGCACTTGTTGGGACTGTGGGGCTCTGGATCACAAAAGGGGTGACTCCAAGTGTAAAGGTAAGGCACTCGGAGTACAGGCTGTCAGCCTGACCTACCCTTACTCCATGTCTGAGGTGGAGGCCAATGTCCTCCCCTCCTCTACCGGAATCACTTTTGGTGCTCCCGTAGAGATTTCCTTAGTGTCCCTTGGGGCCTGGGACCAGTACGCGGAAGTACTGGCGACTATCCCACAGAGCACCCGTAGATTTTTGAGAAGTGTCCTCCTGAATGGCCAGCCTTCTACTGGTTTGAGAGACACTGGGGCAAGCATGACGGTGGTGGACAGGACCCTGCTCAAGCCGGAGGACTATGTAGATGCTCCTCTGAGAACCACCAGGTTAGCTGGTGGGCCTCCCAAATTATCACCTGTAGCCCGAGTCACACTCGTAATTAGAGACAAGACAGCAAAGCTTCCTGTCCTGGTTCAGGACAACGTCCCTGCTAACATTCTGTTAGGTAACGATCTAGTCGAGTTGGGATTGATCGCGATGGTCTTCCCATGACTGCTGCTGCGGCCACTAGGTCACAGGTGACACCGGGTCTGGCTGTGAGTCAGGTACCCGAGCCGAAGGCGCGGCCTAAGGCACAACGAAGGAAGAGCAAGAAGGCCACCTCTGTGCAGGGAGCTCCTTCTCTTCCTGCTGTTCCTACAGCACCCATTGGGATCCATGCTCCGGACGGGCTGTGTGCAGTGGTAAACCCCGTCTCAACTCCTGTAAGAGAAGAGCCAGAAGACTCTCCTGTGGGAGAGGTTCTCAACCCGGAGGATCATCCCGATCTTCAATGCTTGCTAGCTGAAGGGGGACCCTCCCGGGCAGACTTCTGTAAAGGACAGAGAGAGTGTCCCTCTCTCGAGGGTCTGAGGAAACAGGCCCTGTCCCAGGCACAAGGAGAGGTGCCTAGGAATTTCTGGATTTATTGGGAGGGTGAGCTCCTTGTTAGTGAGCCCACTAAGCCTGAACCTGGTGCCCTCAAGAGGTTGGTGGTACCCCAGGTTTACAGGCCCTTCCTACTGCAATTGGCGCATGAGGTGCCCTTGGCTGGTCATCTTGGTACCAAGAAGACTAAGCAGAGGCTCTCTGCACATTTCTACTGGCCTCGGATGGGAGTAGAAGTGGAGTCCCACTGCAGGACCTGCCCAACTTGTCAGTTGTCTGGCAAACCTGGAGGCAGTGTCATCGCCCCACTGCAGCCATTGCCAGTGGTTGGCACACCGTTTGAGAGGGTGGGCATCGACATCGTTGGTCCCCTTGACCCTCCCACGTCAGGTGGACATCGGTTCATCCTGGTTTTGGTAGATCATGCCACCAGGTACCCTGAGGCTATACCCCTTCGGACTATTACGGCCAAGGTGGTTGCCCGGGCTCTCCTGGGCATTTTCACCCGTGTTGGATTCCCCAAGGAGGTTGTCTCTGACCGAGGATCCAACTTCATGTCTAGTTACATGAAAACCATGTGGAAAGAGTGCGGGGTAACCTACAAGTTTTCCACTTCTTACCACCGCCCGACCAATGGTCTGGTTGAGAGATTTAATAAAACTCTCAAGGGCATGCTAGGTGCTTTGGAAGAGCCCCTACGGAGGAAATGGGATCTCCTCCTGCCATGCCTGCTGTTTGCTTACAGAGAGGTACCTCAAGAGGGTGTTGGTTTCAGCCCCTTTGAGCTACTCTTTGGACATCCCGTGAGGGGGCCCCTTGCCTTGATCAGAGAAGGTTTGGAAGCCACCCCTCCCGGTACCGCCAAGCAAGTGGGGGACTATGTGTTAGGCCTCAGGCAGAGGATGACACAAATGATGGGTCAAGCAACAGCGAATCTCAAGCCAGCCAGGAATTGAACCAATACTGGCATGACCTTAAAGCGTCGCAAGTGGATTGGACTCCGGGACAGGAGGTCCTCGTGATGGAGCCTACCAAGCCTCGGGCATTGGCAGGTAAATGGACTGGACCCTTCAGGATAATCTCCAAGATGGGCGAGGTCAACTATCTGGTTGACATGGGAATCCCAGGGGTAGCCCCTCAGGTATTCCATGTCAATAGGCTCAAGCCTTTCCACAGGCGAGCAGAAGTCTCATGTCTCTTGCTGGCTTCAGAGCAAGAATAGGATGAGAGTGAGCCCCTTCCTGATTTGCTGCATAGCAACCCTCAGGATGGCTCAGTGGAGGGAGTGCAGCTCTCTCCAGATTTGACAACCGAGCAGCAGAGGGCCTGCAGGACTTTGCTCCAGCAGTATGCCTCTCTGTTTTCGCTGACGCCAGGCCTTACACCGTGGTGTAAGCATGAGATTGACACTGGTGACAGCGTGCCTGTCAAGAGCAGGAGCTACCGAATGTCAGATACTGTTAAGAACCACATCCAGGCTGAGGTCGCCAAGATGTTGGATCTGGGTGTTATTGAACCCTCAACCAGTCCCTGGTCCAGTCCCGTGGTCCTTGTCCCCAAGGCATGTTCCCAGGCAGGTACCAAGGATTGGAGGTTCTGTGTGGACTACAGAGGAGTCAATGCCGTCACCAAAACTGACGTGCACCCATTGCCCAGGGCTGATGAGCTCGTGGACACCATAGGTGCTGCCAAATTTGTGAGCACCTTTGACCTCACCTCAGGCTATTGGCAAATAGCTCTGACGGACCATGCCAAGGAAAAGACGGCGTTCTCAACATCAGAGGGACTCTACCAGTTTAGGGTCATGCCGTTTGGGTTGAAGAATGCCCCTGCCACCTTCCAGAGATTGGTCAATCATGCTCTCAGTGGGCTGGAAGCCTTTTGTGTGGCTTATTTAGACGACATTGCTGTCTACAGTTCCACTTGGGAAGAGCACTTGACACATCTGGGTAGAGTGTTGCAGGCCTTAAAAAGGGCTAACCTCACTATCAAGGCCACCAAGTGCCAGATAGCTCAGGGGAAGTCACGTATCTTGGTCATGAGTTAGGAGGGGTCAAATCCAACCTCTCCCCAGTGAGGTACAGGATGTACAGGACTGGGAGACTCCCACTACTCAAACCCAGATGAGAGCCTTTTTGGGCCTCACCGGGTATTATCGCAATTTCATGGCGGACTATGGAACCATAGCTGCCCCGCCGACAGCTCTGACTTCACCCAAACAGCCTAGGAAGGTCAATTGGACTGAAGACTGTCAGAGGGCCTTTGATGGCTTGAAAGAAAGTCTGTGTCCGGCACCCGTGTTGTGTGCGCCTGACTACAGCCGACCCTTTATCGTCCAGACGGATTCCTGTGATACCGGAATTGGAGCTGTCTTGTCCCAGTTAGATGACAAAGGGAGAGAACATCCTATCATATTTATCAGTAGACAACTCAAGGGTAGAGAACTTAGGTGGGCTACTGTTGAAAAGGAATGTTTTAGTATAGTTTGGAGCCTTAGGCGATTTAGGCCCTACCTTACGGGGTCAACCTTCAAGGTCCAAACAGATCATAAGCCCCTGAAGTGGCTTATGCAGATGAAGGGTGAGAACCCGAAACTGCTCAGGTGGTCCCTTAGCCTGCAAGGGCTAGACTTCACTATAGAGCACAGACCAGGGAAGAGTCACGATAATGCAGATGGCCTTTCCAGAAGGTATGTTGACCGTCTGGATGAGGGTGTCTATCCCGTGGGAGATTAGGCACCCTCCACCTCAGTCTGGGGGGGGCGACTGTGATGCTGGAAATGCATCGGAGGGACAAGGCCTCCGTATCCTTGTCCTTTACTGCTTTTTATCGTGTGTTCTGTCGTGTTTTCCGCACAGCAGTTTGTGTGGGACTCCTGGCGGTGCAGCTCTCTCTCTTTTGGTTTGGTGAACGGACCCGTGGGATACCCTTATGGCACCCATGGGCAGAGGTACAACCCTGTGCCCCTAGTGTATGTTTTTGGGCACCTGTGGGTGGCCCGCAGAGCAGGGTATGGGCTGGTGGCAGCTCCATGCTAAAATTGACAGGTGCGTGGAGTATCCTCCATTTTGGGATACCCCGGCCCTGCCATTGGGATCCGTTGATTCCTGATGGAAAACAAGATGGCCTCTGTGGCCTCTTGCTTTAGATTCCCCATTACCTTGTTTTCCCAAAGTCCTGGGAAGCCCTGACTTTGTCCCTTCCCCCTGACTGGCTGTTGGGTGGAAATGCCATATATGGTGTTGTTGTGAAGGCCCGGCCAGACTAGCTGGAGCCTTCCCGGTGATGTATGTTGTAGGTACCTCCTGTGGGTGGGACCTGGGTGAATAGAGTGTGTGACGAATATGCATTCTGTGTTGTGGGTGTCTAGTATCTGGTGGTTGACACAATGACTGAGACAACCCTGCCCGAAACCGGTATGAATGCAGCTTGGAGTGTTGAATGGCTTGGTACTTGTCCCAATACACATAACTTGTTGTGAGTGTCTGGAGAGAAGTGAATGGCCTGAATACTTTGTGTGCCTGATTGGCCGCCTGCCTGCATGAATGCCCATAGTCGTGATTGGATGCTTGAGTGTGACCCAGCGGAATGAATGGGAGATCAACAGTATATCTGAGGACCTCTCACTGCTAGGAATCGTGTTCAGAAGCTGAAGTCCACTATGACGAGTAACTGGAGTAACTGACGCTTAACCTTTGAAACCCCGCTGGACGAGAAGGAGTGCTTTGGCTCTCCCTCGCAATCTGAAGGCTGAGTGTTTCCAAGGACTGACCCAGAGAGGACCTGGCAAGGCGCCCTCTTCCCGAGCTACGAGGGACCATCGTGCACAGCTGATCTTTGCCAACGCTCCCTGGTAGACAGACCTTCGACAGGCTGCCGACCCGATACGGGGACTGCTGCGGAATCTCAAAGAGAAGCCCTCGGACTGTTGTCCGCCACTGTTGATGACCGCCATCGCTGACCGGAGCCGCCGTGCTCCCGTTTGCCTAAGAACTTTCATTGATCATTGGACGCTCTCGTCTGCATCGTCACCCGCTTGTCTCCCGCTGGAGAAGGCATGACCGTCGACGCACCGAGGAGCATCCACCAGTGGGTTTCCCGCCACCTAAAGACCACAGAGACGCTGACGACTTGACGCCCTTGCTGGGCCACAGTTCTTCATCATCTTTTTGCAGTCCAGAACTATCGTCACCGAGGTGCCCCACACGCCTCCTCCTTGCAGGACACCAACGCTCCGTCATCGACGAGCACCGCTAGGAACGAAGCTGCCACTTCCCTGCCATAGTTCACCCTGTTCACCGTCGGACGTTCGACGACCCATGTCTCCTGCCTTAAAGGGAGGGCACTCAAGAAGGGCCGTCGATTCCCCAACACCAAACGCCAAGTTCCCCGACACCTCTCGACGATCCGTGGCTCCCGCCTGAAAGGGAGGCACTCAAGAAGGATCAGTCGGCGCATCGTCGGAGAACTCTACTCCACCAGGTACATTGGGGGGGTAAAACCTTAATAGAAAGAAGTAAGACTATCGAACATTATATGGACTGGACTTGTGCTATATATATTCATTTACAGGTTGCCCAGGTGGGGGGATATCCACTCAGAACTGCGCCTAGGGGTAGGGGTCAGTGTTCTGCCAATTGTTCCAACCATCTTACGTTCCTGCCTATCTCTATTGCTGGTTTCCTCGTTATTAATCTGTGTGACATTTTAACCGTACAGTTGATGCACTTTAATGAGATTCGATAACATTAGTGGTACCACTTTAGAATTGTATATATTTATCATTATTGACTTCCGAGTACAAAGTGCGTTATTGTGATCCTGTACATACCTTTGAATATTAATTATATAAAGACTGTGTTTTCAGTAATACAGTGTGTGAACATTCCTTTGTGGGGGTTCGGGGACTACACTGTACTTAAGAACCAGCCCGCATCACCTCCTGAGAAGCTAGGCCTTGATTGCTCGTCCATTGCTACCTTATAGAGAATCTTGGCTGGGGTCTTCTGTGCCTCTCCTCTACCATATAGAGAGCGGAAGTACAGACACCCCCTACCAGTCTTTACACCATGTATACTAAGTGACACTTCAGATCCTTTGCAATGTTTGTGGGTTAATGGTTTGATGGCACATTTGGTCTCTTTTGCTTAGGGTTAACCCAATTATGGTGTGCAGCCCCAGGTACAAGCCACAACCATGGAACCATTGATGCATATTTGTGGGATGCTAGTGTACCAGCACATTACATTTTGTGGTGATGGTGTTTTCGCATGCATGTCCCATGTCTGCTGCACCATAGTGTTTGCAGCTTCTAGATGACCGCAGCTGGGTGCATGGTACGGCTGCATTCAATTGAATGCACAATTGGACCAATTGTATGCTATCACAATGAAATCTGCATTGACCTTGCACTTTTCCTATGTTTAGCATGCATTTTTTCTTGCTTACAGTATCAATTGCTTTGTCTTGTCTGCTTATGTCTTCCATGGCAGTTGCTTTGGTGGCCTGCCTTCCAGTCAGACATCTGCCTCTGTGAAATGCTCTGTCAAGTGTGATCCTGCCTGAGGTGAGTATTTCTGTACTTGCATTCTTGTGCTTTGCATCATGGGCTCTGTGTTCAGTGCACTGCCCCAATACTAAGCTGGTGATGGCATGCCTTGTCATATCATTGGTAGTCTTCCAGGGGTGTCCCTGCTTTTTTGTGGGCTCAATTATCTGCATATGTGATTTCTTCTAATGTTCATGAAGCATGTTGACTGATGAGTGTGTTGTGTGTGTGCCATTGTCTTGTGAATGGGGACATGTGACATGCACATTTGCTGCTTGTTATTCAGGGGGGCAGGCAGTGTGGGTTTGTTGTTTGTGTGTGTGTTTGATTTACATGCAGTGTGCAGGTGTTGCTGCATGTGTGCTGGGACATGTGTTGATGGTTGTCTTGTGAGTTGTTGTTTGCATGTGTTGTATGTCACTGGGGGGGGCAGTGGGTCTTGAGTTTTTGGGTGCATGGATGTGCTAGCTGCACTCTTTTCCATTTTGTTCATTGTCTGCAGATCCTTCCGTCAGGGAAAGATGGCTATTTCATGGGATGAAATTGGACTGTCGACTGCATGCCAAGGGGACTGGTAAGATGTGCATTTATCTTGATCATTATGGAATGGCTACTTTAGTTTCTGCATGTCTAGATGTGGCAATTCTGGTGTGTCACCCTCTTTGTCACAAATGTAAATTACCTCTTGTTCATATTTTTTTTTTTGGGGGAAGGGCTTTATTGTGATTATGTTGCAGATTGAGTAACATGTGGATCGATACTGCACTGATTTTCTACACCCCACAATAGGGACATGTTTGTGCGCATCATGCACATTCTAGGACATGTGTGCAGCTAAATACCATTGTGCTTGTATTTTGTGTCCATGTTAATTTTTGAGGCCATGTATCGCTTCCAGCTCTGACATGATGTTTTAGGATTTATCGCTGCTTACACATTTGACAGGTATGTTAGTTAGTCATATGCGATGTTTTTGATGCAAAAGGGGTGATTTCATTAAATGGTTGGCATAGTGGTAGAGGTGTTTTCCCTCTTCAATGTGTTTCTTTTCCAAGGGCACTTTCTCAGGGTGGTTTTGTGGCACAGTGGATTGGCCCATTGTCATCATTGAATGGCACCTGGGATTTGGCGGGATCATGTGCATTCCACAGGGGAAGGATTTTAGGTGAAAAAAGATTGCACAAGCTGGATGCATGCAGCCTTGCCACCTGCCCTTTGCCCAGCCACATGCAAGCGGTGTGAATGGGGTGCCACCATCATGCCCACCGGGACGCCATGCCGGTGGACAGAAGGACATGCAGTTATGATTGCCAACACCTGGTGTGAGCAGCCAGACTGCCTGGCCTGGGAGATGCCACCTACCATGTTCGTGGTCCGCTGGAATGAGCCAGTGTCCAAAATGAAGAGTAGTGAGCACTTTTTGAAAGGAGATCAATGCTAGGGGAACATAGTGTGTGATTTGGGGTCATCTTCCCACTCCGTGAGCAGATCGAGGATGATATGGGGGGGAGCCTATACCTGCCATAGACCCGGTCATCAAGCATCGCAAAAAGGCTGGTCCTTGGGACTAAGATCCAGGCCCTTGCCATCCTCCTCCTCCTACGGTGTCCCTGGATGATTGCTGCAACAAATGGTGCTTTTATCGTGGCTGTATCCATGCGTTTGTTGATCGTGCATGCTTTTTATGCATTTGTTAGTGTGCACGTTGACGTTTACGCCTGCTATCACATGGCGTAGGTGTTTGCGCATGCTTTTTTCATGACCCGGCATTTCCTGTTCAATTCCATGAATACGTTTGTTTTGTGCGCATGGGTGGTGCAATTGTTTGACAGTGGAACGTGCCTCGTAACGCTGCCATTTTTGCTTGTTCTTCCTCATTCCATGTGTTCTGCCCCCTTTTTAGGTGGCTGCACAGGCCCAGCCGGCGCTTCTCTTGGAGTCTTGCGCAAGGCGGTTGTCGGGTCGAATGGTGGACAAGCGCGCATTCCTCACAAGTCCCGGGTAAGCCCCTTGCATTATGTTCCATGAATCGACAAACAGGGACTTGCGCGCAAGTCCCATTTTTTACATGCAAATTATTCCATGAACCAGGCCCTTAGTGTTTCCGTTCCCTGTTGGTTGCCTGTCCCAAGGTAATTTCCAGCTGTTAACCACCTTGCTGCATTCTTTTGCATTTATTATGATTTAAACACCCCACAGGTGCCTCAGACAGTTTTTCGCAGCTGGAAGGCAAGGTTAGGGCCTCAAACATGTTGCGATAGGCCTCCTACAGTCCTAACACATCTTCAACCAGTCCTGCTTGTGTGACTATTTCAAACTGAAATGGCTTGTCTCCCACTCAGTTGAGTGATTCTGAAGGTGTGGTCTCTCACTTTCTCATTCGGACAGTGAGGCTTTGTCTGTGTGCTGGACTGAATGTAGTTCAGTCACACTAGTAATCTCTCATTTTTAATCTTCTTACCCCCGAACCTGCACTTTAAGTTGCATGCTCTCTCCAGCAACATCCTGAAGTTAGGTCTGTCCTCTGTCATTGAAAGCAGAGAATGCTACAATTTGAGAAGAGGCTGTGACATTCCCAGAGGTACCAATTGCATCCAGCTGGTCAGAATAAAGGGCAGTCTCTCATTTGAACTCCATCTCATTGATGCAGCAAAAAGGGAAGGTTGAGCAGCACAGCAAAAGGGTCAACTTAATCACAGTGAACAAAGCATATACAGCAGGTGTCTGACCACAAGGCATGTGCAGTTGTCAATAATAAAATACCTTTGCTTCCCACTCCCAAAGTACATTTAGAATCTCCCATTAACAGACTTCTCATCACTGGACACATTTGAAACCAGAAACAAAGAGTGATAAAGAGAGAGAGAAAGAGAAATAAAAAGAGAGAGTGAGAGGGAAATGTTTGTAATAACAATTAAAGGTAAATTGGAGGATTCCTGTGGTGTGGGCTGATTTGGTACAACTAGTTGTCTGATCGCACTGCTTTTTGGAGATGGTGGCAAAACACTGGTGGTAGTGGTAGTGGCATTGGCGTGGATGGTGAAGGTGATGGTTGACAAGGGTGGATGGTTTCAGATGGTGTGATGGTTTTGGTTGTAGGGTAATTGTGCTGGTGCACGTTGTGTTTCACAATGCTGCAGGTTTTGTGAGTGTGGTTGATGGTGATGCTGTGGATCTGGGGTTGTGTTGGTGTGGGTTTAGACCGGGTGTTGTTCAGGGTGATGATGGCTCGGGTGTTGTTGAGGAGCTGAAATTGAATTGAAACATTTAAGTGATCACCATTCCTCACTCAACCCCCTACAAGCACCTTACTAGAAACTTCTGTCAGCCCCAAGTAGTTGCAATGTCTGATTCTCCAGAACCTGAATAGGAGTAGAAGAGGCAAGGACAAAATATGTGCGGTGCGTTTAGAAACATTGAGGTGTAGGACAGCTTTCCTGGTCTCACCCATTCTCTTCTACAGCCCCTCGTTTTACACCAATAGCCCTTTGGTGTCCTTTCTATTTTAATTTCTCATTGCCAATCCCAGTAATCTTGGATAAGATCCTGTAGTACTGGGCACAGGTCTAGGTTGTTAGCAAGTGAAGAACATGGTCACAGATTCATGAAATCGACAGCTTTCATATTTGCTAACACCCTGAACAGCTGCCTTGTATCATAGCAATATATTTACATCGCAGGTCATGAGTGTATAATGTGACTGACACTGCTCGAGCCCCCCCTCGGCCAAAGACAAACGAATTGACAAGAACACTGGAAAAGTGGCCGAGGAGTTACCTTTTGATGAAAACTCCAAAAGGGATCTTTGTAATCTTCTATGATACTCCATATGTTACTACACGCAGAGAACAAATAGAACTCTGGTCTCTGTGTTAGTACAAAAGGGGTTTCTAAAAAACCGAGACAGCCCGGTCATTTGCCGTTGGCGCCCCTGACTAGGTACAAGAAGCACCGCCAGCACCTTTTTAACATTTATACTGTATGACATAGGATAAAATAAATGTGGCACTTTTCCACTTGTCATAACAGTATACACATGCTGCAATAATCACAACATATGCTTTTAAATCTATTTTTTCCTGCACCAATTTAAAAAAAACCCTAGTGCAAGGGCAACCTCCTCTCTACAGCATACCCTCCCTGTGTGAATGATACATCAACACACCATTGGGTACAGGTAGCCACGAGGACCCAAAAGAACTCAACTGAGGGCAAAATAATTAAAAAACATTCTGTTTATATTACTTGTTGTTTGATTGCATTTCCTGAGATTTGACATGTGTGAAAACTGCTCCAGCCCTGACAGCATTTGATATCTACTGGCCTGTTGGCAAATCAGAGATGTTCTCTTGACCTCAGTGGCAAAGTGGTAGAGATGATGTATTATTCACTACAGTGGATGATCTCTACTCACCAAGGGGGGTAGAGGGTGGTAAAGCCCAGGACATTAACACACACTTGGCAAATGTGAACAATATTATCATGCTCCTGATGAACGTGTCAAAATGCGTCAGATCTTTCAGGCCACACTGTTTATTGAATGAAGTATTCTATATATATGTCATTAAGAATATTTTTTGGTGTACTGATATGTCAGAAAAGTCTGATAGCACTTCTACTTTGAAGCTGTGTGCTGAAGAAGAGCAGGGTTTTCTAGTACATGGTAAGAGGATGTTTTTAGAAAATCCCTTTCTTTGGGTAAGTTCTACGTTGGAGAATGAGTGCATTGGGCCTCGGGAGCTGCTGCTTCCTTTTGTGACTTCAGAAATCGTGCTTGTGACTTTGTTTTTGACTTGCAGATAGGAATAAACTACCCAAACTAGTTCTGTTGTGAACATAAAGTGCTTCTGATTTGTGCACCAATTTCTATTGCAGCGAAATAATGCTGCTGCTGCTGCTGCTGCTGACAAATTGACCACATTTTAAAGTAGTGGACGACCTGGGTCAGCTTGCCCCAATGACACGCCCAGCGTAGAAAGCCGCGAGCGACCCACAAACGAAAGCTACTCCTTGGCATCTTGGAATACGAGAGGCCATGCCCACCTGCCGATACCTGGTGACGTCGACTTGGGGCACTATGATATTCTGTGCCTGCAAGAAACCTGGCTGGTTAATAAACCAGCTCTTTATGGTTTCGTAGTGACGATTTCCCCGGCAGTGAAAGGCCTCCTTGGCAGACCGTCGTCTGGTTTGATAACCGCAATTAAAACCGAAGGGGGTTTGAGTGAACCAACAACGTGGAGGCAGTCCTATGAATTGCTGGTCACCCTGACCTCGCAATTACATTCTGGGGTAAAGAAGAAAAAAGGGCAACTGAATCATCTGGCCATTATGAACTGTTATTGGAACCCCCAGCGAATGTCTATAAAATCTTTCTGCTCCACCATTGGGACCACGATTGACCAGCTCTACGTGGAATTTGAAAAAATTGAGCTCATCATCTGTGGCGATTTTAATGCCAAATATACGACAGCCTCGAATGATCAACAACGCTCCCCCCAGAAACGGGGAGGGCTGGACCTCACAACCAAAAGAGGAAGAGCCCTGAAGGAAGTTATTAGCTCAAGAAATATTCAAAACGCTGCCGCTCTATTTCCTAAACAAACAAACATTCCCACGTGGGAGCGGAACGGCTCTAAAGTGACGCTAGATTACATCTTCGTGTCAAACGGCCTCACCCACGATCTCACCAGCTTCAACGATGTAAAAACGGAGAACAGTGATCACAACTTACTGTCCTGCATGTGGCCAATTACTAATCAGAAAGTAAGAACATACGATTGGGCAATTGAAACTAATTCGCAACAGACCCGCCTACGTCTCACTGAACGAAACATCGTGAAAATTAGACAGCCATGGGTTAATAAAGCCACACACGAGGCTAAAGAAGAAAAGAAAGAGAGACCGAACTACTTACCGCTACTTCTGGAATTCCAGGTAAAAGGTCAAAAGAAAATGAAATATCGTCCCCCCAACAACCATACCTACGATAAGGACCTAGTTGAAAAAAGAAAATTGGGCCGTAGATTGCTAAGAATAGCAAAGAAATCTAATGCAGAGGACGACTGGAAGGCCTGGCGCCAAGAAGTGAAAATCTACAAGAATTGGCGGAAGCAGCACAAAATCATCCAATACCAAAATGACGCTGAGTCTATGATGCGTAAACTTCAATCAAAAAAATCGAGCGAATTTTGGACCCTGATAAAAGAGTCAAATGACACACAGACTTCATCACTCTCCAACGCCGTGGCCGAAGAAAGCTGGTGCCAATATTTCACAGCTGAATTTGAGGGCCAATCGACAGATACAGATATCGAAAGTCAGGGCCCCGAAATTCCATGGGTTGACTTAACGAACAAGGAAGATATCAAACTGTCCATACGGAAACTGAAGACCTTGAGAGCTCCGGGTCCGGATGGGCTTACCAATATGGACCTAAAAATGTGTCGTAAAGAATGGGCTGAAATGATAAGCAAGATCTTCGACAAATGTGGTAAAACAAAGATGGTGCCCGAATCATGGCAGAAGGCTGCAATAGTCCCCATCTACAAAAAAGGGCCTAGAAATGAACCAGCGAGCTACAGGCCGATCGCCCTTTTAGACATAATAGGCAAAATATACGCCTCCGTTCTGCTAGAACACCTACGAGCATGGGGAAAAGATAGTAAATCCAATGATGCATTGCAAACGGGATTTCAGAAAAACGGATCCACCTTGATCAACCTAATGGTACTTAACATCCTGAAAGCGAAAGTCAAAGAAGGGGCTCCTAAGGTCCACTTGGCTCTTGTGGACCAGTCAAAGGCTTTTGACAGAATTGACCGTCTCAGACTCTGGTCTAAACTGCAAGGGTGGAATTGCCCAGCCACGATTTTGGAGCCCATAAAAGCCCTCCATTCGCATACTGAAATCAGAATCAAACTCAACCATCAGGGAGCGCTGTCAGAGGCAATTAGAGTTAATCGAGGGGTGAAGCAGGGAAGTCCACTGGCGCTGGCTCTGTTTACCACATTTCTAGTTGACTACCAAACATCAGAAAGCAGGATTCGATTGTTCCCGCCAAAAATCGGGAAAACTGAGATCCCTCGCCTGTTGTATGCTGGCGACGTCATCTTAATCGACCAAACTAAAGTGGGCTTACAAAGAAAACTAAGGAACCTGGAGAGCTACATTGCCGATAATTATCTGGAGATCAATAAATCAAAGACTAAAATCTTGGTGATAGAGAAAGGCCAAAGCAAAACAGCGAAAAAACTTAGTGTTTTCCTGGACAACACCAAAATCGAAGTAGTGACCAACTTCAAATATCTAGGGATCCAAATGGACAGTTCCAGAACAGAAAGGAGCCTTCAAAAACAAATATGGGAAAAAACAAAACGCCTGACCTCCCAAATGAGAGCAGTTGACCGAAAGTTCGGCACATTTTCTCTAATACCGGCATTATCTTTTTATAAAGCCAAAGTGGTCCCGGCTTTGATTTATGGCATAGAGGCTTCGCTATACTCTACACCCAACTTCTGGTCAAAAGTCAAAGGGTATGTGTGGAAAACGGTGCTGAGTTTACCAAAATCATCGCCTATCCCGGCCATCAGGACAGAGCTAGGACTTGTGTCCTTAACATCAATGATAGACCAAAGTGCGATGCCTCCATATAGAAGAATAATTATGTCAGACACACTACCCATTTTCAACATCATACGGAACGAAATGGAAACAGGCAATTGCGCGGCCCTGAAACAGTGGACCAAGGCTAGAAAAGACAATCTGGCAAAAATAGAATGTTCAGAAATAGACCTGAAAGAAAACCCAGATCGCATCAAAAGGAAAACGGAAGAAAGGGACTGGATCTGTACCATGGAGAAAGCCTCAGGCTACAAACTCTTAAATCACCTACCGCCAACATATTAATTATTATATAATAAAGCGAAACAACCACAGTACTGTGTAAAGTTTCCGGATAAGAAACTGAGAAATTCCATCAATAGAGCAAGACTCAACTTGATGCCAACCAGGGAAATCCTAACAATCAGAGGGGACTTATCCGAAAAGCGGTGTCGCCTATGCAAAGAGGACTCATCCATTGAAATGCTGAAACACCTCGTGATTGATTGCGAAATTACAAAGAAAAATAGAAACATCTACCTCACCCCGTTGGGGGAAAATCTTTGGATTTTTGAACCAGATGAACTATGGAAGAGACTGATCTCCGGCGAAAATACGAGATTGACCCAAGCTCTGGCAAAACTTATTGAACTCGCTTTTGACCAGATAAACCGTAATAGATCAGACGGAAAACCTGTTATGGGACCGGAAGCGGATTGAAGCGAATGGAAAGTAAAGGGTGTTCAAGGTTCTTGACCTGACAGGCTAGTCGGGGCGAGGTTCTGGACTTTCAGTCTCTGACTTCGAGTTTTGGTCTTCTAGATGCTGGGAAATGTATGTGTTGCACTGTTTGGCAGCACTCTGAAGATGATCTGAAAATTTGACAAAACTTAGTTAACTGAGTAAAGTTCAATAAAAAAATAAAAAAATGTGTGGATTAGTTGATGAATGTATGCACATGTTTAGACAATAATAGTTTAAAAATATGCTTTTGCAATGCACAATTTTAGAGAAGCTCACTACTTACCCATTGGCTCAAATAGCCAAGAAAACGATGCACAGAAAGATTTCATAGATTTAGATGGATAGATAATTCGATAAGGGTGACTAGATATTCAAGACGAAAAACCAGGACAGAAAACAAAATAAAAGAAGGGCTTTCCCCTCACAGACCCACGCTCGCCCCCACGATACACTCGCTAACCACTCCCCCATCCCCACATCCGACACAATTTCCAGCACTGCTCCTCTATATAAATAACATATAATGTAAATTGAGCAGTTTGGCCTATGAATGTTAGCATGTTAATTAAAAAGGAACTTTTGCTCTGATTCACACAAAATGGCATTGCTGTTCATTCGTTTCAAGCCAGTCTCTGTGACATAAACAGTTAATATGCGTGGCTGGTGCCTGAAAAGGTGGGGATTCTGCGATGGCAAAATTCTAAAAGTGTTACAATCTAAAAGTAGTTTGTATTGTTAGCTGCTGTGAAGTTGTCACCATCCCCTTTCCCCAAAACCTGGACAGGGTTTTAAATTAAAAACGTTCATTGGTCGGGGGACAGAGGGCTCAATTTTGGGCCAGTCCTGGCAAAACCGGGCCGTCTGATCACGCTAGGTTTTGTACCTATGTCCATTGGTAGAATTCAGCTGCAGGAATGATTCGATAGTGCCACAGCAAACATTGTTGGAACTGACGGCATTCAATATGCTAGAGTAGGGTCCTTAGCCTGCTCCTTGAATGCTGATGAGTCATTGAAGTGCACCTGCCAGTCGCCTCTTATCTTTCTGTGAGGTTTTGCAGCTGATGACATTCATCGCTCGCGCTCCTGCTTCCGTCCTTTGATGAGGACGTGTCCTCGATTCCAGACTGATTGGGAGAATCCGAGCCCATCCTTGGCACGCGCTCTGCATCTGCTGGCAGCCAGAGAGGAGGTCCAGAAACACTGCTGCGTGCCCTCGACGCAGCACTCAGAGTGATGGAGGACTAGCGGCCGCTACAGAGCCCTTGCCATCTCAAAATTGATTCGGCTCTGCTGACACACGATGAATTATATAAACCCTTTCAAATCTAGCTCTCATAACATTTATCCTATATAAACTAAAACTTTGGATACAAAAATAACCCAGCAAGAGGATTCCATCTTTAAAAAACATCCTCACTGCCAACATCTGAGCTCACCAGGCCCTGCTGTGGCATATATTCCCCTACCCTCGCATTTCATGTACAGCAGCATGGTTACCCCCTTACCGGGTACCAGGTCCGGGTTCCTTCAATGATGAATTACCGGGCCATTCTGTCCCTGGAGGGACCGGTATTTCCCCATTCAGGGAACCCAGACCCTGTGCATCCCCATTCCCATTCGAGCCCCATAGGGGGCAACGGGCCTGTTAAAAATGGGCCCGTTGTTAGCATGCTGGCCTGCTCGCGGGGAGACCTTGTAATAGGGCGGTAGGGGGTTAACAGCTTCGGCACCTTTACCAGTGCCGTTAACCCCTTACTGCCCACCTCATAATGCAGCCCACAGTCTCTCTGCTTCCTTCCGGTAATCGTGTGTAGGAGAGATTGTGGGGGATAATGTGGCTGCTGTTTTATTTGGGGCATCAAGAGATCGTACCTGTTTGTGGAGGTTGTGCCTCCTCGTGTACTCAGGACCCAGCACAGATCTACTGGTGCGCTGATGCTCACACCCCGTTTGCCCCACCTGTCTGAACTTTGCGTTTCTGCACGGTAAGCCGTGTTGCGGCGCAGTGCTTTTGGAGCCGGCTGTTTCGGCACGGCGCCTTGGGCGTGGGTCCCTTTTAGGCATTCCTTGTTGGCTGCGGCCAGCAGGGCACAGGGACCTGTGCACCTGACTAGCGCTGTTTGTGTAAATAATCATGTATTATGTTCACAGCTGCAAAGGAGCTTTAACAATACATTTCAAATCAATAATACATTCAATTCATATTACATAGAAAGCCAAATCTAATATAAAATACAGATGAAAGCAAAATAAAATAAGATGAACACATAATTTCATTCAATTTAATTACATTCCAATACATTAAACTACACTATCTCCATGCACCCAAACCTAAACATCCAAACCCACAAATATCTACAAAGCACATTATATGAATATGTCATCCAGAGCAGTGAAAAACGCAGTGCTTCGGTTGCCATTACTTTTAAGCAAACGCTAGCAGCTCAGTACAGGGAGCTGTCCTTTAAATGCATGATTCGTGCACAAATATGTTGCTGTGATTCCCCACCACTTTCAAGTAATTTATTTATTTATTTATTTATTTTTTTTTTTTTTTTTTTGAACTATTACTCGGTAAAAACTGAGTTTTGTCAAGAATAGCTGAGGGTCATAGACGAAGGTGCACGCTTTCATCCTTCACCATGTCAAATTGGTGTCACAGGTTTCTATGGGTTTCTACAGAACCTCCCCCAGGTCTCCAGTGGCTAGAAATGGGTTAATTGCTTTGCTCCTTATTACTGTCAGATTGTCTGATCTGGTCAAACGCCATTTCAATTAGTTTTGCTAGGGCTTGTGACCACTTGTTGTTTTCCCCGGAGATCACTCTATTCCATAGCTCATTCGTATCGAAGATCCATAGGTTGTCCTCTAACGAGGGGAGGTACTGGTTTCTCTGTGTTTCCATGCTAGTGCATTCCATCACCAGATGTTTCAAGGATTCGGTCGCCTCGCTTTTTTTGCATAATCTGCACTTTTTCTCGTTTCCGTCTCCTCTGATGGTTATAATCTCCCTGGTGGGTAGGAGGTTAAGCCTTGCCCTCATGATCGTCGTCCTGAGCCGTTTTTCCGGGAACTTCATGCAGTACTGGAGTGGGACTTTTGCCTTATTGAAGGTCGGGGGGAGGTGGGCTAGTAATTTGTTACCGGTTGCTTTTTCGATAGTTGTTATCCAGTCCAGATCCTCCACCTTCTTTTTAATTCTGTCTGGGTTTTCTTTTAGCTCTATCTCCGAGCATGCGATCTTTGTCAGATCTTCCTTTCTCCTTTTTACCCAGTGATTCAAGGCCATGCACTTCCCCGATTCAATTTCCTCAGCCATCGCTGCCATGATCGGCAAAGCCTCGTCCAGGATGATGTTTCTATATAGGCGCAGTGCACTTTTGTCTACCATTGAGGCGAGGGAGTATAGCCCTAGTTCTCTCCTAATGGCTGGCATGGAGGTAGATTTGGGAAGACCCAAAACGGCCTTCCATATGTGCCCTTCCAGCCTGGTCCAGGTATTGCGAGGGAGGTAGAGGGAGGTCTCGGTTCCATATATTAGTGCCGGCACCACTTTGGCTTTGTAGAATGTGATCGCTGGAAGCAAAGAGAATTTACCGAATTTCCGGTCAATGGCTCTGGTTTGGGCTGTAAGACATTTTGCTTTCTCCCATATCTGATTTAGAAGGCTGTTTTTCATTTTGGAATTGTCCAACACTATCCCCAAGTATTTGAAAGAATTGACGATTTCAATTTTTGTGTTTTCCAGGTAAAAGTTTAGGTTAGCAGTTCGTTTGCTAGTTGCTTTCTCCATTACCATGATTTTTGTCTTGGTCTTGTTGATCGCCAGGTGGTTTTTCTCGATGTAGGTTTCGAGGTTACGTAGTTTCCTTTGAAGGCCCACTTTAGTCTGGTCGACCAGGATGACGTCGTCTGCATATAATAGACGCGGAATTTCCATTTTCCCGATCTTGGGGGGAAAGGCACGCGTTTTTGCTTCAGTGTCTTTGTAATCGCCTAGAAAGGCTATAAACAAGGCTGGAGCCAGCGGACATCCTTGTTTTACTCCTCTTTTCACCTGAATTTCTCCTGACAGTGCACCTTGATGGTTTAGTTTTACTCTCATAGTGGTGTCCTTGTTGAGGGCCATTATTGGTTCCAGAATTGATCCCGGACATTGCCACCCTTGTAACTTTGTCCACAGGATATTGCGGTCGATCATGTCGAAGGCTTTGGAGAGGTCGACGAAAGCCAAAAAGATCTTCGGTGCTCCTTCTTTGACTCTTGCTTTCAGAATATTCAGCACCATGAGGTTGATTGTTGTTGAACCCTTTTTTTGGAATCCGGTTTGGAGTTGATCTCGTGCCGGACTAATTTTCTCCCAGACTCGAAAGTGTTCCAAGAGGCGAGTGGCAAATAATTTGCCCAAGATGTCTAGCAAAGCTATGGGCCTATAGCTTGCTGGTTCTTGTCTGGGGCCCTTCTTATAGATAGGAACTATGACTGCCTTTAACCAGGAGTCTGGTACCATCTTTGTTCTGGCGCATAGTGCGAATATCTTTCCGATCCACTCCGCCCATTCCGCTGGAGCTGATTTTAAGTCTGCATTGGTCAGCCCGTCCGGGCCTGGGGCTCTGGAGGTTTTCAACTTTCGTATTGCGGTTTCAATGTCTTGGATCTCGGATAGATCAACCCACGGGGTTTCCTGGGTGGAAGTCGTTTCTTCCTTATTTCCTGGCACTTCGTCAAATTCAGTCGTGAAGTAATCGACCCATCTTTCTTCGGCTACCGCATTTAGCATGGTGGCTGTGGGCATGCGCTTGTCGTCTTTATTAAGTGCCCAAAATTCGCTTTGTTTTTTCGCGGATAGTTTTGCCAACATCTCCTCTGCATCTCTTTGATATTGGAGTGCTTTATGTTGTCTGAGCCAATTTTTATATTTTTTTTGCTCACTGCTCCAGTTCTCCCAGTCTTCCTTCGTACTGGTTTTTTTTGCTAATCTTCGTGCTCGGCGAACCAGTTTTCTTTTGTTCACCAGCTCCTTATCGTATGTGTGAGACGTATGGATTTTTTTTCTCTTTGTTATTCATTCCCTTTACTTGGAAGGCCAGTAGCAGGGGCAAGTAGTTGGGGCGTGGATTTGGGCTCCTCGACGATTCATCCCCGCCTTTCAGTTCCCAGCCTAATTTGATTTTCTCAATGTCTTGGTCCTTCAGGCGGAGTCGGGTCTGTTGGAGGTTGGCTTCCATCTGCCACTCGTACCCGATAGGTGTTACCCTGGACGTGTGCCACTCACATTTCAAGAGATTGTGGTCACTATTGATAGTTTGTAGAACATTGTAGCTTACCAATTCGTCTATGAGCCCGTTTGATAAAAAGATATAATCCAGGGTTGCTTTTGAATTCTTTCGCTCCCACGTTGGTATGTTAATTTGGTTTGGAAATAGGGCTGCGGCGTTTTGGATGTTTCGTGGGGATAAGATTTTCTTCCATGCCTTCCCTCTTTTGGTTGCGGGGTCCTCAATTCCCTCCAGGACAGTAGAATCTTCGAGATCTTTTTGTGGTTCAGAAACCTTGGCATTGAAATCCCCGCAGATAATAAGTTCGATATTTTCGAATTCTGCATAGAGTTGATCAATTAGCCCACTCATCTTATCGCAGAAGGCTTTGATTGATGACCGCTGGGGGTTCCAGTAGCAATTCAGAATTGCCACCCTCTTTTCAGCGGGTTTACGAGATTTTCCCTTCTTATCGCTTTTAGAGATCAGGATTATCAACGTCTCATAGGATTGTTTCCATAATGTGGGATCTGTTAAGCCGGTGCCAGATTTGATGGCCGTAAGGAGTCCCGATGATGGTCTACCCCACAGGCCTTTTGCAGCTGGAGCAATCATTACTGAGAATCCATCTAAAGATGGTTCTTTCCTCAGCCAGGTTTCCTGGAAGCAGATGATGTCAAATTGGCTTAAGTCGACGTCGCCTTGAATGGTGAGATGCATGTGGCCTCTTGTGTTCCAGGATCCGAGGGAGATCGTTTCCTTGCTGGGGTGTTCGCTTTGTCCCTCCATGCCGATGTCGTTGCTGCAAACTACCCCCCCTCGTTGCTATTTCGATTTGTTTTTATTCCACGTTGATGTTATCCATTTCCATGGACCCATTGCTTGTTGTTTGTATTGGTCCGTTTTTTCCCTTGGGGTTGTCGGGATCTTTCTCCTGTCCTCTCTTTGTTCTCGCTCATGGTTGCCGAATTCTTCTCTTGTATTCTTTCTGTCTCCATGTCGTCTTTCCCTCTGCCCAGTCTGCTCCTGTTTTTCTTTGGTGCTGGGGTGACGGGGTGCCCTTCTACTGTCGCTCTCCACTATATTCGAGGAGAACTTTGGTTCCCTATCTTGATAGGGCCCTATGCGACGATCTTGTTTTTGATGTAACTTAGGATAACGCTGGTCTCGGTAAAGTTCTTCAGTTCTTGATATGTAATGGTGGCGAGGTTTATCGGTCTCAGCTTTCACATCTACCCTCTCTTGGTTGGGTCTCCTCGTCTTTATTTCCGTTAAACGAAGGCCCATCTGCGCCAGTTCTTCGTATACCTTATCATCCATATGTTTGCTTGCTGATTCTTTCATGTGGAGGTACGCTTTTGCCTTATCCTCCCTGTGGTACGGTTCCACAAGCACCAAGTCTCTTGTTGTGATATGCTTCAGGGTTTTCACCTTTTTTGTGAGTTGCAGGACTGTTGGTCTGTTCAGAATTACTGAATTTTTGCCAGACACTAATTGTTCCAATTTATATACTCTTGTGTCTTTTTTGCCTTCTCTTCCATGTTTTCGCTCGTCTTCATTTCGGCCATCTTTAGGTGGGCTTTTTTGCCTGTCCTTCTTAACTCTAGCCACTGGGGTGGTAGGCCGCGTCCCTCTAACTGTGTCTCTCTGGTTGGGAGCCTTGTCAACTCCTTGTGCAGACCCCACATTTAACATTTTTTTATTGTCCTCGGGTTTGGTATGCCCTTCTTTTTTTCTGTTGGGTTTTGCGACCACAAGTTCCTCGCTTCCTAGTTCGACCCTTTTGGCTTGGTCTCCCAAACTTTTTTCCGGGGACTCTGCCACCTCCTTTTCCGAGTATGTAGAGATATTCATTAGATCCCTAGATTCTAGGAACTCCTCTACTGTTTTTGGGGAATTCACCTGAGTGACGTTGAGGGGTTCATTTTTATGCTCGGGATCCTCCTCTTCCTCCGTTCTCGCAGGTAGAACCAATGCCCTATTTGCAGATTTCTTTGTGTCGGTATTACTTTCAGGATGTTTCCTCAATGAGTTCATAGGCATATGCGTCTTGGACCGTTGTGGGTCCTCCTTATTCCCTTGGTTCAAAACCAGCACGATGTTTTCTTTTCTCTGTGGTTTTGGAGCCACCTCTTCCCTTATGACTGTTTTTTGCACCTCTTTGTTCCAATTCTCCATCTGCTCGATCTTTGCTTCCAGACTCTCTATTTTTTTTTCCCAGATTGACTTCTGGGTTGATTGGTCCTGCCGAATTCCCAGTCCGGCAGGCCTCTGAGGTGGTTTTCCCAATTGGCTAGAGATGGATTCCACTTTTTTTCCAATTGTATCTATTTTCGTTATCCACTGGTTGTGTAGATTGTGTTTTTTTTCCTCAGTCGCTAGGAGAATTGCTTCTAGCTTGGTCAGCTTATCCATGGTGTTTGCTAGAATCGCCGAATTGTCCTGTACATTCCCCTTGATTGACTCATATAATTTGCAAAACGGTGCTAACACGATAGTCATTGCTGACATGATAGCAATCATTTCTGGTTTTTTGTTGGGGGATTCGTTCTGTAGTGCAACTGCAATCTCACTGAGTCTTCTCTTTTTTGGTGAGGTTGGAATTCTCTCTGATCTTCTCAGTTGGGCTACCGTCTCAAAGTTGACACTTTTTTCTGTCTCTCCTTGGGCTCCATCGGAGTTCCTACCCATTCTGGGCGAATCACTATCCCTCCCCTCGTTAACTGTGTTTAGAATGGGATGCACCACTTTTGGTTTCGATATAGGTTGTTGTTGTCCATTGTTAAGATGAGGTTTGGTCCAGGCCCGGCGGTCCTCCTTGCTTTTTATTGATTGATGGGTTTGACTCGCTGGGCTCTTTAGCCCTGCTCTCTGTTGTTTTTCATCTTCTTTGTCATCTACCATTATCACAATCTCCTCACTAGATTGTTGTCCTTTTGTAGGCTCATTGTGTATTTCTAGGGAGTTCCCGTCCATGGCGAGTGAGGTATCTTTAGGTTCTAGCCCCGGCTCCGTCCTCCTATGTTTTTGAGTCGGTTGTGGGTCGGTTACTAATTCCAGCATCTCTGCATCTGATATTTCTGTATCGACACTTTGTTTTCTTTTATTTTGACGAGTGAAGAAGGCTCTTAGCGGGCAAGATGTCAGTGGGATGGGCCGCCTTTTTAGAGTACGGCCTCCTTTGTTGCCGTTAGAAGGTTTTTGTTCCCCCAATCCCGTTGCATTTCTAGGTCTCATGGTTACTCTCTTCTTTGATTCTTGTGGTCTCGTTGTGACCAGAGACGTAGTTTTAGTTCTCTTTTTCTTTGTGCCTCCTACTCCTGTTTTCAATTGTTCTCCGTCGGTTTCTTTGTTGGAGTCGTCGAGATCTCCCTCCGTTTGATTTTCCGGATCGGTAACCTGTCCTTCGACTTCCGACTCGCTCCCGAAATCTATGCCTGCGTCTCTTTCTTTAATGACCCTAACCCTACTTGCGGAATTGGGTCGAATGATGCTCTCGTCTTGGGGAAAGATCTTCCCATCATCGTGTATCTCGTGTAGCATTACCTTGATTTTGGATAGATTAGGTAACTGGTCCTGATGGTCCATATTTGATGTACTCCTGGATCCCGACTTGTCCTCTTCTCCCTTACGGCTCCTGCTGGCTTCAGATGTCGAGCATTGTGGGGAAGTTTCGCTTTGCTCGCTGATAGTCATTATTTCATTTATTTTAACTGATTCCGTGTTTACTTTCCCTCCACGTGTGCCTCCGTTTGGTATAGTACAATTGGGCGCAGCGCTTTTCCATGTTTCAAAAATGGGGACTAGACCCTGTGGGAGGGCCTGTACCGTGGGGCGTTTGTTGTCTCTGTTTTCCTTTAAGGGTAGTTCTTCCCTCTCTCTCCAAGTTCCCCCTTCAGGACCTGCTCCCCTTAAGATATGTTGCTTCTCGTTCTCTATTTGGGGCGACCTGACCATATTGTTTTCTCCTGTCCCCTGGGGGGGGCGGGAGAGATGGATGTGGGGGGGCGATTTGTCTAGCTCCACTGGGTGGTCCCTTTCTCTCGGTTGTTGTTCCTCTTGTTGGAATTCCCCTCGCCTCTCCGCTTCTAGAATACTCCTAGGGCCGGGGACCGGCTGGAACACCGATGGTGCTTCGATATAATCCTGTATTGCTGGAGGTGTGGCTGGCTTGTCTTGACCCCAAGTCACCACAGAGCCGCTTTCGCATATAGCAATGGCTTTCCCCTGGCCATTGGGCGCTAGGAGCTCCAGAATCGATGGTGTGTCTTGCATACTCTGAGTTGATCCTGCCGAGTATGACTTGCTCCTTATCCTACCTGGGCTACTCTCCTCTCCACGTCCGTGTTTGGGCGTTTTCCACTGCAGCCTGTCTTTTCGGATTGATATGTCCCTTCTCAGGGCCTTCAGATCTAGAGTGGTTTCTTGGGGGCGTACCTCGGGTTCCATTCGGCTGCGACTCCTCGTCTGCAGCGGGCTGTAGTAGGCTGGCTCGCCCCTCGGACGCACAGCTCTACCAAACAGCTACCTAACACCAGACGGCTGGTGTAGTTAATGGTGGAACATCCAGCTCTACAAGAGGCCTGTGCGCCCCAGGAGGGAAGCAGAGATGCATGGGATGGCTCTGTCTGCCCCGGACAACGTCAGATAGCTCTGTCCTGTGGCTGCAGTTGGGAGGAGGGGAGGAGAGCAGAGCACAGTCAGCTGCGTGCCAGGTAGTGGCATGTGGCTGCACCTGTCCACCCCTACTGACCTCTTAGAGCAATTTGCCTGTTGGGAAACATCGGCATTTTTCTATTTTTCTATTGGTGTTGTTGAGTGAAGGCAGGAAGGTTGGAGAGTGGTGAGTACTCTAACCCTCATTATATACTTTACTGACTCTGTCCCGGGATCACCACATGAGGTAAATACCATTGCTGCACCTTGTGCACCGTGCACATACAGTTGGGATGGTGGCAAAAGCTGCAGATGTTTGGAAATACTGCATGCTGTGTTTCCGCAAGATCACACCCTTTATTTTTGCATTTCTTAAAAATCCATGTCCACCTTCATGTTGAAAATGGAAATGGATTGTTTATATTCTTCGGATTGCTGGTGCTGGTGCACATTTGTTTGAATGCACAGAAGGGTCAATTATAACACATTGGAGATCATGCTTGAGTTTCGCATAATTTGGCAGCAGGGACCTGGCACGTTTGCACTTTAGCGTAGCCAGATCTCCGCGGCCACATTTTGATCATTTGCACAGGAGTGCAAATGGGGAGGGTAAACGGTGGCGAACAAGCACATACACTGCCTTTTGCCCTACCCTTTTGAACTTTTCAAATTGAGCAAATGTCGGCTGCCATTTATACAAAAAGCCAGCGGACTCCATAGGGATCCCCAGCATTTGCGGCGGCATGAACATCCCTGCCAGTGCAAACGCTGGAATATTTGTATGGTGGCGAAGAAGGGAGCGGCTGAATAATAAGCTACGATCGCCCCTCTTCTCCACCATGCAAATTAATTAATATGGGGCATACCTGAAACACAATGCGTAAAAGACTTTCCCAAGGCTTTTACGCATTGCGTTTCTGGTACAACCGGCACCAAAGGAGCCCCATTACATTTAATGCAAAAGGCAGCAAGAAGGTGGGCATCATAGGACCCCCTTTTGACCCCTTTCCATTATCTCCATTCAAGACCCTGTTTGCTGCATTGAAGGGAAGCGATTGTGATTCCCTTCAGTACAGGAAAAAAATGTCAAACTTGTGGAGAGTTTTTAAAATGCATAACACCACCTCTTGGGTGGAGGTGAAAAGTGGAGTTAAAAATGAGATATTTGACCTTCCAATAGGTCAGTAAATGCAGAATGTGTTAATTCCACTATCTCCATAAAGCAGATAAAAAAACAAGCAGTATTTCCAAATACGGCCACGGTCATAATATGGACACCTGAGTATGACGTAGAGACTTAAAGATCCCTTCCTCTGCGTATACCATGGGGTGGAGGGTGGATGCAGAATTAGAGGCACAACAAGAGCAATGTTGCATCGCATGCTTTGGTGAGGAGTATGTGGGATGGATAATATATGACTAATGGGGAAATCGATGGACTTCCCGAGAGAAGAGTTGAGTGGGCTTTGTTCTGCAGAAAAATACATTATAATTATAATTGCTCTTTTATAACGCGCTTAATACCAGACACCAGTTTCTAAGTTGAATTGAAGACTAAGATCCACACCTTTGTTGCTTAAGTCTTCCTCACTGACATTCAAATGTGCACAATTCATGAAACCTGTTTGTTTGGAAATATCTATTTGTCCCAGTAGTCCAATGTGCATCAGGGGGAAGGACATTTGGGGGCAGATGTAAGTTACTGGACCAATCACAGTCATTTGTCCTGTGGAGGGTGTGCTATGGATATAAAGGAGGCAGGCAGCCTTTGTACATGAGCCTTTATTGTACACAGATGTAATACAGGTAGGACGCCAGCAAAGGCTGTACTTGCAATCATCTGACAGAGGGGACCTCCAGGGTCCACAAAGTACAGGGAATTGCGATGCATACACGTGTGCTGCTGCTGCATGTTGCTTTCTAACAAGGACTTTAGGGGTGCAGCGAGTGGTCTTGGGTAGTGGAGGTGGTTGTTTGCACCCCAAATGCAGAACACTGCTCAATGCACAGTAGAACTAGTTATTCTAGTGCTTGGCCTGTAAAGATAGTTATCTTTACAACCCATACCAGGACAGACTCAATATTTTTCAATGCGAGTTGCAAGGAAGGACGAGATGTCCCGCTTTCTAGTTCATCCTTGCAACTTTCAAGAGGTTGCAATGTGGTTATTAAAAATGGCCATTGGAAATCGTACTGCACATTTTGTAAATGCTTACGTGGGACTTTGTCTAAACTATGTGAGTCTCAGGCCGGTCCTGTCCAAATGGCTGGCTCGAGCTCGACTCGAGTTTCAAGCCAGTGCCTGCCTATAACATAGGCCAAGACTCCACTTTCTCGCAAGTACAGAGCACATGAGACATCTCGCCTGACCTTGGAGGAGGAGTGTCTTCCTGCAGGACATCTTGTCTTGCCCTTTGAACAACTCAGGATAGAGTGGGGAAAGGGCACCCTAAAAGGCGAATGTGAGCGAAATGCATTCCCAGTGTGCCCCTTAGTCCACCCCAAATTCACAACAAAACCAGGACAGCTGGGTTCTGCCCTTGCCAAAAAGACAGATACCACCTCTTCACTGATACTATTGTCCTAAAAGCCCCACTGTCCTCCTTTATCCCCCTGAGCAACAGTGACTCCCAACCTGCTGCACCCGTTCGCCCTTTACCCAACTGCTGCCATCTGCTTGAGCTTCTTACCACCTCCTCCTCTAGTGCCCATCTGAGCCCTTCTTTCCCCTTGCCCCTCTGTATCCAACATATGTTCTCCTCTCCATACTTGCCCCTCCCCCTCCGTAGACCTTCTCATTCTCCTTCACACAGAGTACTGCAAACCTCTTTCCCATCGCCCTTTTTGAGCCTATGTCCAATCATGTGCTTGCTCTCAAAGTCCCTCCCCCCAAACAATGCTCCTCCCTGAACCGCTCCAACACCAAAGAAGAACATCACTGCCCTGAAATCTGCCTCAGATTCACATTGTGTTTACTGGTGAGGCAGAACACAGGCATTGGTTTTGGCCGGGTCCGATTGGTGGGAAGGCAGAACACAGGTATTGGTTTTATGTTGTGATTGGTGGGAAGGTAGAACACAGGTATTGGTATTATGCTGTGGTTGGTGGGAAGGCAAGATGCCAGATGTGGGTTTTGTGTTCTAGGGTGGGGAGGCATGATGCAGGTATGTGATTTGCTTTTCAGGGTATGTGGAATGATGCCAGAACTGGGTTTTATGTATGGGGTGGTGGGGATGCATGTTGCCATGCGTCATGGACCTTTTGATGGCTTGCCAGGTGTTTGGCCAAGTTTACCCATGAATTCTCTTGCTCCTCCACCTCTAAACTTGGCATTCTTAAATCTTGTCACTAGTGGTAGCACTGGCTTTGTGGATGCAAAGTCATTTCTATATCTGTCATGGCTTACTTTTAATGTATTCTGTTCTGGAAGGTAAGCTTTAAATAACGATAATGTGTTGATAAAAAATAAGGCAAAATACATGGACAAATAATGCATTTAAAATACTGCTTTCATTTATTGTATTAAAGGTTTTTCTCAGGTTTGGAATGTAATGTAGTTTTGAAGCACGGCTAAACAATGCTATGTTGAAGGGAATGCTAAATATGCTATTTGGTTCATCTCTAAAAATAAAAAATAAACGGTTCAAAAAAGCATTGTCACCAGCCCCTGTGTTATGACAAAATTCACACTTAACATGTGTATACGTACTGCGGGCATCTCTCCTCATTTGTGCTGCAAGAGGGTCACACTCCAGCAAAACCTGAACACCAGGGATTTAATGTGTGCACAGGGATAAAATAAAAACATGCAGCAGACCTCACTCCATCAATGTGAGAGCACAGGATCGGGTGCCATTTTGAGAAAGATGCACAATAAACTGTCAGGCCGATTCATGGAATCAACGTGCGCCGAAAAAACGGCGCACGCGTGCGAAAACGTGCGATTCACAGTAAAATAGCGAAAATCACAGTGCAAGTGCGATTATCGCAGTGCAAGTGCGATTATCGCACAGAAAACATCGCACATCTATTCATGGAAGTCCGTGCACGTGCAAAATGTGGGATGTGCGCTGAAAAAGTGCGCGGCGCACGCTGGCGCACAGGTCATCGAACGCCGTGCGATAAGGCCACAGCGAATTCGCACATAGCGCGGCGCACATAACAAAAGCAGGCGTAACACGGGGCGTCACACGCAGAATGGGGAACAACTCGTGAAAATGTGGGCGTCACGGGGGAAGTACAGGAGGCAAGTGCGCAGAACGCCCACACGCTCGCCTACAACACGTATTCATGGAAGCGAATAGGGAAAAACAGCGCACGGCCAAAGACGCTCACAGGCCCATACATGTCCGCCACATGAAAGCAGGCGGTAGCGTCCCTGCGCAGGAAAAAAATGTGCGGCAAAGTCGTACACGCGCGAGAAGGCCCACACGCGATCGGCCTGGGGGAGCATGTGCATGTATTTCAGAGGTGCGCGAGAAGTTCCACACGCGATTGGCCTGGGCGCGTGTATTTCAGAGGTGCGCGAGAAGTTCCACACGCGATTGGCCTGGGCGCGTGTATTTCAGAGGTGCGCGAGAAGTTCCACACGCGATTGGCCTGGGCGCGTGTATTTCAGAGGTGCGCGAGAAGTTCCACACGCGATTGGCCTGGGCGCGTGTATTTCAGAGGTGCGCGAGAAGTTCCACACGCGATTGGCCTGAGCGCGTGTATTTCAGAGGTGCGCGAGAAGTTCCACACGCGATTGGCCTGGGCGCATGTATTTCAGAGGTGCGCGAGAAGTTCCACACGCGATTGGCCTGTGCGCGTGTATTTCAGGGGTGCGCGAGAAGTTCCACACGGGATCGGGCCTGGGGAAGCGTGTGCGTGTATTTCAGAGGTGCGCGAGAAGTTCCACACGCGATTGGCCTGGGCGCGTGTATTTCAGGGGTGCGCGAGAAGTTCCACACGCGATTGGCCTGGGCGCGTGTATTTCAGAGGTGCGCGAGAAGTTCCACACGCGATTGGCCTGGGCGCGTGTATTTCAGGGGTGCGCGAGAAGTTTCTCACACGCGATTGGCCTGGGCGCATGTATTTCAGGGGCTCGCGGGTGTTTTTACACGCGATCGGGCCTGGGGGAGCAGGGTACGTGTATTTCAGGGGCTCGCGGGTGGTTTTACACGTGATCGGGCCTGGGGGAGCGGGGTACATGTATTTCAGGGGCTCGCGCCTGGTTTTACACGTGATCGGGCCTTTGGGAGCGGGGTACGTGTATTTCAGGGGCTTGCGGGTGGTTTAACACGCGATCGGGCCTGGGGGAGCGGGTACGTGTATTTCAGGGGCTCGTGGGTGGTTTTACACGCGATCGGGCCTGGGGGAGCAGGGTACCACTCACCGTCTGCCTTGCGTGTAGAAGAACGCATAGCCAACACCCACCCGCTGTGAAGTAATAGCGTGTGAACCCCAACGCCTGCAAGACACACGCACCGCACCCCACGAAAAGCAACGCCCGTGCACGATACGTCACAGACACGCATACGCGCTAAGGGCCTTTGGTCCAATGGAATCGCGTATGCGTGCAGACGCGCTTACGCGCTAAGGGCCTTTCCTTGATTCACACGCTGACGTGCAGAATTTTCACGTGCCAAATCACTCCGTATCAAGCTGGCCACGCGTAAGCACACGGAAGACCACGCTCCTGCCCAGAAGGCCGAACTACTGCCCCCCAGAGCCCCCGAGCACGCTCCCACCTGCCATCTGCTGCTGCCTGACTGCCTGCTGCCCACGTGCCCTGCCATTTGCTGCCTGCACATCAGCCAGGGGTGCTGTTGCTGTGACCACCCCTGCTGGAACCGAAGACTCCCGACTGGGATTCCATCGCTCCGCAGCCCAGCCCCAGGACCCAGTTGCCCACCCACTCCTGTCTCTGGGGTTGTCATGTCGGGGCAAACACCATCTGAGACCACTGACAACCCCCGGCCAGAGAGGCAGAGGGGCACCAGCTTCAGTGCCACCGAAGTTGGTGTCCTGGTGGAGCAAGTCCTGGGGCAGTATGATGCCCTCTTCGGAAGTTCCCGCGCCAACAAGGAAGGACGGACTCGTATCTGGACTGACATCGTGACTGCCATCAACGCGGAGGGGGTGGCAGTCCGCGACTTACAACATGTCAAGAAGCGCTGGGAGGACTTCAGGTCCAGGACCCTGAACAAGGCCCGGCGCCTCTTGAAGGCAGCGGATGCCAAGGGGCGCCGGGGCCACTTGTCGGAAGAACAGATGAGGGTCCTGGAACGCATATCCCCAGCGCTCCACGTCCAGGTCCTTGAGAGGCAGACCCGTCTGGAGTCGAGCGGTAAGTGTACATGCATCCTGATTGTGAGCTGTGCGTGTGGTGATTTTTCAGTAGTGTGCAGGTTGCACATCTGTTTGTATGGGGTCGAGTATGGGTGGGGGTGTACAGGGCCGTGGGTCTAACACATGCAAGGGCTGGAATGTGTGAGACATGGATGGTGCTTGTGTGTGTAGGCTTGCATGCCAAATGCAGTTGTGTGGGCACACATGTTTGGATGAATGTGTATGTAAGTAGACATGTCCGTGATGTCACGCATGTATGTTGTTTTCAGCTGCATGTATCAGCACTGTGTACATGTGCATGTGTGTGTATTTGACAAGGGTGCAACAGTGATGCAACATGGATGCATGTGTCAGCGGTATGTGGAAGCCTGATCGGCAGATGTGACATGGATGACCATCTGAACACTGCAACACTTGGCAGAGGTGTACACATGCATGCAAGTGTGGTGGTGTGTGTACATGTGTGGTGCACTTCCTGTGTTGCATGTGATGTCTGGCTCACCTTTGCCTGCTCATGCTGTTGTATGTGTATGGATGGTGCTGGCAGTTGCGATTTGGCTGTGGTATGGCTCATGTGTGCGAGTTGAAATGACATGTGTGTTGGGGATTGTGATGACATGTCTGAGGTTTGCCAATGCCACTCATGTACAACTGTCATGTGTGTATGTGTCCATTGTACAGTGCCCTGATGCCTGTGTTTTATTTCTCCCTGTCTGCAGCGTCAACTGATGAAGATGGCGGAGAAGGTGCTGTGGAGCACAGCGGCGGGGATCCCACCGCCAGCCGGAGACGCAATGCCCGGCTCCCCTCCCATGTTGTCATCTCGTCGGGGAGTGAGGAGTCCGGTGCCGCGTCCCAGGCCGCAGCTGCCGGGGGGAGGTCCAAGAGGCGGAGGTTGGAGTTGGACTCCTCGGCAGCAGAAGGGGCAGCTGGGACCCCACAGGGCCCAACGGGGGAAGATGGCACAGAGTCATCCAGGTTGGTGGGGGGTTTGGTGGAGGAGGAGGCCGTGCAAGCAACAGAGACGGGGTCTGGAGGTGGGGATCCCACTGGTGCTAGTGGTGCAGTGCAGGACCAGGGACAGGAGGCAGCACAGGCCGCCGCGGAGGTGCCTGTGTGCAATCCTGTCCCTGATCCTGTCCCTGCATCATCTTGCACCAGCAGGGATGCCTACGTCCAGACCCGTTTTCAGGCAGGGGATGAGCTCACGACAACTGGCCTTCCTCTGCCTGCGGACGTGGCTATCCGGGTCTGGGTTGAGCCTGTTCTGACTGGTGTGGCATTGCGTCAACGGGCCATGCGAGGTGACCTGCAGTCTTTTCATGAGGAGACTGCACGTCATCTCGAATGGCTCGTTGACCACGTCAGCCTGCTTGGACAGGTCAACCAGGCTGGATTCCTCTGTATGATGGGGCTTGCTACGACCCCCTCCTCAACAGAACCCCCTACGCGCCAGTCGTCCTCCGTGCCATCTTCCCACCCATCAGTCACCTGGGTGCCCTGTGGAGCTGCCTCTGATGGTGCGGCCAGGCTGGTGGAGGAGGCATCCCTGCCACAGTCGGGAGTCGGACGTCCAGCAGGGGTGGCCACATCAACGACTGCACCCCAGCCGGCGGAGGATGTGCAGGCAGCAGGAGGCAGTGCACGGGCAGAGGCACAGCAGCAGCAGCAACATGGTGGGAGCCATGAAGGCTCGGGGCCTTCAACATCGGAGGGGCAGGCATCGGCCGGAGGGCAGGAGGACCCAGGACAGAGAGTGTCTTCCGTGTGGCAGCGGTTGGGCCACGCCATAGATGCGGAGCGGCAGCGGGCGGAAGAGGCACGGCTCACAATGGTCAGGGCGGAGAACTCCATGCGGAGGGCCCTGAGGCGGGCCGAGTGCCTCGAGGCAATCCGCAGGGGTTTGGAGGTGGACACGTCGACGGCCCTGCGGACCCTCGGGGCCATGGAGGAGGACCGCCTCCGGGACATTGAGCAGGAGTTCGATGATGCCCTGGCCCGGGACATCCAAAAATGAGCCGCCAAACTAGCCCGCTGCCCTTGTACATAGTTGTGTAGGTAGTGTTAGGTTTCCTTTTTTTTTGGATTTATTTTGGACCTTTTGGACATTGGCCACATTTTTGTATATAGTTTATTTTATTAGTTAGTGTAGTTAGATAGGTTTCATTTCTTTTGTTGGGATAATGGACCCTGGCTTGTTCGTATGTACATAGTTCACTGTTGGATTGTATTTTTCTTTCACATTTTAACCATGGAGCAATGGCTTTCAATTTTATTTCCCATTGGATTTTGTTTTCTGGACAGTGACGTTGGACACCATTAGTTTGGATTATGATTTTTGCTTTTGCTTTTTTTCAAGGACATGCTTCTTTTCATTTTTGTACATTCCCATTTCTGTTTCTTTATTTTTGATTCTATTTATGTTTCCTTTAATACATATTTTTTTAGTGAACTTCAATGTGTAGTATCTCATTGGTTTCATGCATATCATGATATGGGTTTTGAGATTCACTGACACCCATTGGGTGTATGTGAGGGAAATGTGTTTGTTTCGGAACTTGCAATTGGTGTTCTGTCATGTAATTGCCAATTATGAGTGGGTGGATGCAATACTCGGGTGGGTGTTTTGCATTTGGAGGCTGACCATAGGGACCAGGGATCTAGATTGTGATGACATGTTGGCTGGGGAACATGAGTTGGACATGGGTGGGGCCTGCTGGCAGGTGCCCCACAGTGCTGGGGGGTGGGGGTGGTGGGAGACATGAGTGGGGGCCTGGTGGAGGGTGACCCTGCACTCCTGGGGGGTGGGGGTGGTGGGAGACATGTGTGGGGGCCTGCTGGCAGGTGCCCCACAGTGCTGGGGGCGGGGGGGTGGGAGACATGGGTAGGGGCCTGATGGCAGGTGCCCCACAGTGCTGGGGGGTGGGGGTGGTGGGAGACATGAGTGGGGGCCTGGTGGAGGGTGACCCTGCACTGCTGGGGGGTGGGGGTGGTGGGAGACATGGGTGGGGGCCTGCTGGCAGGTGCCACACAGTGCTGGGGGGTGGGGGTGCAGGGGAACATGAGTTGGACATGGGTGGGGGCCTGCTGGCAGCTGCCCCACAGTGCTGGGGGGTGGTGGTGGTGGGAGTCATGGGTGGGGGCCTGCTGGCAGGTGCCCCAAAGTGCTGGGGGTGGGGGGGTGGGAGACATGGATGGGGACCTGCTGGCAGGTGCCCCACAGTGCTGGGGGGTGGGGGGTGGGTGGGAGACATGGGTGGGGGCCTGGTGGAGGGTGCCCCTGGTGGATGGGGGTGCAGGGGGACATGCGTTGGTGGGCAGTAGTGCAAGTTGACATGTGGGCTGGCTGGGGGGCATGGCCATGGTGGATGGGATGCCTGCAGAACATGTGCAGGGTAGGCCCCTGTGGTGTGAGCCACCTGCAGGGGCCGTGGAGGGTGTAGAGGGAACACCTGGGAGGACCCACACGTGCAATTCACATGTGGTGCTCCCCGCGCACCCCTGTAATACACGTACCCTGATGGAATTGCGTGTGGAACTTCCCGCGCACCCCTGGAATACACATATCCTGCTGATGTTGCGTGTGATACTTCCCCCGCACCCCAGAATACACGTACCCTGATGATATCGCATGTGGAACTTCCTGCGCACCCCTGAAATACCCGCACGCAGTCCAATCGCGTGTGAAACTTCCCGCGCACCCCTGAAATACACGCGCCCAGGGCAATCGCATTTGAAACTTCCCGCGCACCCCTGAAATACACGCGCCCAGGGCAATCGCATGTGGAACTTCCCGCGCACCCCTGAAATACACGCGCCCAGGGCATTCGCGTGTGGAACTTCCCGCGCACCCCTGAAAAACACACCCAGGGCAATCGCGTGTGGAACTTCCCGCCCACCCCTGAAATACACGCGCCCAGGCCAATCGCGTGTGGAACTTCTCGCGCACCCCTGAGATACACGCGCCCAGGCAAATCGCGTGTGGAACTTCTCGCGCATCCCTGAGATACACGCGCCCAGGCCAATCGCGTGTGAAACTTCTCGCTCACCTTTGATGTACACGCACACGCTCCCCCAGGCCAGATCGCGTGTGGAACTTCTCGCGCACCTCTGAAATACACGCACACGCTCCCCCAGGCCAATCGCGTGTGGAACTTCTCGCACACCTCGGAAATACACGCGCCCAGGCTAATCGCGTGTGGAACTTCTCGCGCACCTCTGAAATACACGCGCCCAGGCCAATCGCATGTGGAACTTCTCGCGCACCCCTGAAATACAAGCACCCAGGCCATTTGCGTGTTATACTTCTCGCGCACCCCTGAAATACACGCACACGCTCCCCCAGGCCAGATCGCGTGTGAAACTTCTCGCGCACGCGTGTTCTCGACACCCGTAATACGCGTTCCCCGCTTTGCGTTTGCTGTTTGCCAGTCCGGTAAACTGGTACAGGGTTGGCGCAGCCCTTTGCGATGGTTTTGCGATCTTGATGGCTTTTCCTTGCGCAAGGGCGTTCTTGGGGGCGTAACTGGTGCTGCTGCAGGGTCGCTGCGCCACTCTGCGCCACGTCTGCTTTTGGAGGTGAGAATCCATGAATACGCTGTGCGCGGAAATTGATTTTATCGCACGCGGCTGGCGCAGACATTCGCACGGGCACGCTGTGCGCCAGCCGCGTGCAGACTTTTGAGAGGAATTACATGAATCGGCCTGTGTGTATTTACAACGCCAATGTTCTTGTTGCTTAAATATTTGGCAAGGTAAAACTTGCAGTGTTCAGAAATACTGCATGTTTGGTGTGCCACCAAATTCCAAGTTTTTGTCCTGAAACTCTTCTTGTCTGGCTGCTTTTGTGTGAAGGAAAATGTCTCCATTGCATGCAGTGTTACCTCTGTAGTGTGCCTCCACCTGGTAATTAACACATATCTCCAGAGCAGTCCTACAGACGCTAAAGTGGGGATTAACAGAAGCGTCCCCGTGACTCTACTGCCTGATAGAGCGGTGCAAAGCGACTTTGCACTGCCAACAAACACCCTGATTCACAGAGCTGTGCAAAGTGTATTTTTGCAGTGCAGAGTCACTTTGCACCCTTAATTAGGACCATTTTGCCCGTTGCAGATAAAAATTCCATAAATCAGGCCTAAATCATTCCTTCCTTCATGTTACAGCATACCTGTTGCAACGGTAATTCCGTTTGGTGGTATTACCAAAGATCATACTGACAAACTCATAATGACCTCCAAAGTTATTTTATTTACCAACTCAATGATTTTGTCAACATCAGACTTGTGAAGGGCAGAGTCAGTGCTGTCAGGGTGAAAAGCTCCTATCACAACATCTAAAGGAGAAAGGTTGCATTAACTATTGAGCTATAAACCAGCTTCCTATCATAAACATATAGCAGTGTGGCATCACGACTTGTATCATATCTCAAAAGTTCTGCAAGAATAATGTATTTCTTTTCAATGTCTTTCACTTTCGCTAAGCCCAGGAGCTGAATGGATTTATTTACATTCCCGAGTTATAGCACCAGAGTCAGGCCCCAGACACTGGAGTGTTACCAGCAAGGCCCAGGCTTGAATACCCATTGGGGCAGAAGTGAAAAAACTATGGCGGCCTTCCCTGCCGTCCTGGAACCATGCCCTTTAGTTCCTGACCACTTTAACCTCCAACGACCATACTTGGAAACGAGAGCATGTAAACCTATATAGTTAGTAAGAATTACGATTTAAACAGGTAGACTTGCTTCATTTGGGATAGGTGAGAATCCATGGGCTAATATCACTGGAAGGTTAAATATAAAAAGTCACAGTTAAGCATGTAGGGGATGCAGTGATGGTAATTAGGGGGACCAGGGCCTTAGAGGCTGGAATGTGGGTAGCAGCGCCTTTAACATAGAACACTGCGTGAGGCCAAGAAAGGAAGATATCCTCTGAGTCAGAGCGCAGCTGGATCAGCTTGGCCACCATCATTGTTGAAGTAGTGATCTCCCACAGGACTGATGCCTCAGGTGGAGTCGAACCAAATGTGGTGAATTTGAAGCTCTGGGTCTCGTTTTTAGTTATTTTAATTGTGTGTAGAGTTTCTTTGAAGCACAGACCAACCTCAGGAACAAGGGAGCATCATACACAGCAAAGGGGAAGCAGGGCAAACAGACATACTTGTATCCACGGAGTGGTAGGAAAAGAAAGCTGGTGAGGACTGATTAAACGTTTGTTTTAATACGATTTTCTTTCATTGTTTTAATAGGTTCAGGGAAGAGGGAGATAGGAACAAGCAATGTTTAGAGTTATGTATGACAGAGTCATGTCCGAAGGGATCGGGGTAGGTCAGTTCTCTTTCATCTCTGTTTGGGAGTTGTCATCACATCAGATATTCCCTGAAGCCCGGCACAATTGTAATGAGTCCCTTTGTGTTTTCTACGTATATCGTGCTTGGCGTTGGGTTACATGATCTCCTCACTCATGGATAACTTGTCTACTAGGTTTTAGTGCGATTTTTCAAAAGGTCTCTGGGAGAGGTTACAGAGATCAACGTGTTAGAGGTAGGATGGGTTTCCCTTAATGTATTCCCTAATCCCACAGTGGCAGCTGTACAGGGGATGTATATATACACCCAAAGAATGGAAGTGGGGGTGATAATAAGGTAAAGGTTACTCACACAGAAACACATAATAAAGGAATGTCCACACAGTATAATACTAAAAATAAACTCTTTAAAGTTGTAAAGAAATGAAAGATCTACACTGCAGACGCATGCTCATTTTAATAATAGAAATTCATGACAGTGCGGTGATCCGTAAAAGGCACCAGCCAACATTTCAAGCTAGTATTCAAGAATTCTTGACATGCAAGTAGAAATTCAGATATATTAGAATTGTTTAAAATAGTTTTAAAGCTTTCCATTTGTAAAAAACAGGACAAAGTCGATCGGCAGCTCCATCTTAGTATAGAAGTGTCAAAGGTTGGGATGAGGGTTGGAGAGGAGGCCATCTTTGGACTGGAGTTGATGAGGGACCATAGCGGAGATGACCTAGACTCAGCAAAGGAGATTCTTGCTTCTGGACTTGGAAATTCAGGAAGGGACAAAGCGGCTCCCGCAGAGGAAGGAAAGCAACAGAGTTGTGCCTGACAGGTCCAGCTATGGCGAATCACTATTGGACAGGTAACTTGCTCTCCGACAACAAAATGGTGCTCCCACTCCTGGGACGGAGATAACATGACTATACCCACCCATTCAAGGGGAGGCATGGCTCTGCTTGTTTCTCTCTTGGCATACAGAAGCAGACCTGCACTTTGACCAGGAATCCAGTAAGTGGTTGTTTATGTTGGGAACCCCTAATCAGGTCAAATGTTACTGTTGTTCCATTAGTCGTAAGGGTCTAAGTAGGTATAACTCATCCATTAAAAGTTGGTGCCCAGGCACCTTGTAAGCAGAATTGCAGTGTACCTTGGTAGCGGTTTCATGGGGTAAGACACTAAGAATCCAAGACACTAAGGGCCTCATTATAAGTTGGGTGGTGGGGTAAAAATGCAGCGCTAATACCATTACCATCACATTACTGCACCATACAACTACGAGTTTGGCAGTGAAGTGGAGGAAAAGCCTCCAACAAAATGATTGAGGTTTTTCCGACAACTTGCCGCCAAAAAGCACTAATTTCAGCAGTATTAGCACCAGCCGTAACTCCACCGAAATCCCCCATGGAGTCGTATGGACTCCATCAATGGGGACTAACACTGCCAAACTTCCACTTGCAAACCGGGGGTAGAAAAATACATTCTATGCTTCTGTTTTTTTTCCCACAGATTCCAACTCTCCAGCCAATCAGCATGCTTCAAATAGAGGCTCTAACTGCCAGTAAAAGATACACTCTTCATTTGTGATTTGTACACACTGGGCACTGATCAAGTCATGGACAAACATGGCCACGGCAAGCCCCAGGTGATGCTTACCTCTTATCCCTCTGCAGAAGTTCTAATAACATTAGAGCCCTTAACAATGTGCTAAGTGACCTTTGCCCTAATTAGATGCTCTTGACTTAGGCTCAGGGGCACTAACATGGGCGGCCACCTACCACAAAATACTCTCACCTGGTTCAGGTTCTAATATTTCAATAAAACATATCCTATCATCATCAGATAGATATCCAGGCCGATTCATGGAATGAATGTGCGCTGAAAATTTCTGCGCAAGCGTGTGAAAGCATGCGAATCACAGCACAAGTGCGAAAATCGCATCGAAACACGTGCACAGTGATTCATGGAAGTCCGTGCGCATGTAAATCCATGGATGTGCGCTAAAATCCTGCATGGCGCACGCTGGCGCACATGTCTTCAAACAGCGTGCGCTACACGCACAGTGAAAGCGCACATAGCGCAGTGCACACAACAAAAGTAGGCGTAACACGGTGCGTAACACGCGGAATGGGGAACAACGCGTGAAAATGTGGGCGTCACGGGGGAAGTACAGGAGGCAAATGCGCGGAACGCCCACACGCGCGCCTACAACACGTATTCATGGAATCGAACGGGGCTAACGCGTGCGCCAAAAAAGAAGCGCTAATCCAGAAACATGTACGCCAGCAGGAAGCAGGTGTATGTGGACCCGCGCAGCATAAAAGTGCGTGCAAACAACAAACAAGCTCAGACGGTAAGATGAATATACCGTTCCTCGCAGCAGTGGTCGTGGGATGCCGCAGGAGGAGGAGGAGGATAGTCAGGGCCAGAATTTTTACACCCAGAACCAGCCTTTTTGGGATGCCTGATGACCAGGTGTATGGGAGGTACAGGTTTCCACCTCACATAATACTCGACCTGGTGCGTGAGTGGGAGGATGACCTCACATCACCCACCCTGTGCTTCCAAGCACTGAGCCCCTTGGAAAAGGTGCTCAATGTACTGCACTTCTTGGCCACTGGTTCATTTCATCAGACAAGTGCCATAGTGGGGGGGGTGTCACAGGCCACGTGGTCACGCTGCCTGCACCAGGTGTTGGCCATCATGACTGCACGCCCATCAGTCCGCAGGCACATATACCTGCCCAGAACACCTGCAGAAAATCAAGTGCTAGGTGCCATTGACTGCACCCATGTGGCTCTACATTCTCCCAGAGCAACTGAGCACATCTACAGAAACCGCAAGCACTGGCATTCCATCAACGTGCAGGTAGTATGTGATGGCAAGGGAATCATCACCTCAGTATATGCCAACTATCCAGGTTCCACCCATGACAGTTTCATTTACAGAATGTCAACCCTAAACCGGGACCTAGAAGCTGGGCGGCATGGCGATACATGGCTGCTTGGTGAGTATAAATACCCTGCACATGCATGCATGTCAGATACTGAGTAATGTCACAACCCCACTAATCATACCCATCATCACCTCCCCAGGGGACAGTGCCTACCCTCTGAGCACCCACATGATGACGCCAATTCGGAACCCCACCACACTACCCGAGGTAAGATACAACACAGCCCATATTGCAACCCAGGGCATAGAGGAGCGCACATTCGGAGTGCTCAAGTCACGCTTTCGCTCCCTTGACTGCACTGGTGGGCAGCTGCTATACTCGCCCCCAGTAGTGTGCAGGATCATAGTGGCAGCATGTGTCCTGCACAACGTTGCAACATGCCGGGGCCTGCCGGTGGACATGGTGGTGCCCCCACATCCCCAACCACAAGCACAGCCATTGCTCATGGGAGGGGAAAGGGCACGTGGTGAGGCAGCCCGTATGCAGCTGGTGGCTAATTACTTCACCTAAAATCACACCCCTGTGGAGTGAAAACAGCCCTGGCACATACTAGCTGACAATAAATGATGATGACATAAGGGACAGTCAACTGTCACAACCATACCAGCCTGAGATTGGTCACCTGGAAGTGTTACATTGTGTGCATCCCTACCTACCCAAAGACAACCAATGCTGTGTCACAAAAAGACACACATTTATGCTGCATGAATGACTACCCCCTTGCAAAATACAACATTAAAATAGCACCATGTCACCCAACCCCTCCGCATCACCGCCACCCAACACACCATGGCATGTCCTGCAATGTGAAAGCAAACAAAGGAATGCACAACACATGACACAAGTGACACAAAGTGCACTGTCCCAAATGGAAACAGGCCACAGACAATATGCTCCCAGTAATCAATAACAAACAGCACACATGACCAAATACCAGCAACACAGCATGAAACATTGCCAAAATATGACAGTACAAACTCAAAGTAATGTAACTCATACAACCTCAATAAGCCAGCACATCGACCCCTTCCACTCCAGAGTGTTGCTGTCAGGCAAATGTGTCAGTGTACTGCATACAACATGAACTGCATCTGCAAAGGAGATGGCCTTGTGAAGACATGAAGAAGGTACCTGCGGATAAGGAGGAAGACATGGATGCACAAGCACATATCAATACACCATGCAGTGTTCAATACAAAAACTAACCCCACTAGGGATGTCCACACAGTTATGACTACAGACTGCCCACACAGCTCATGGGAGCCCAATGTCACTGTGTAAGTCACTGTCACTTGGTCACGCCATTTGCGAGCCCATGGAAATGGGAAGCAGGAGGGGTGTGTGTGTCAGGAACCCAAGCATCTAACCCAAACACAGGACAAGCCTGCATGTGCCCAGCTGGAATACACAGTGGATGCCCACGGGAGCCACACAAGGCAACACACTGTAAAAAAAAAAATAAGAAAAATCAAAAATGGCCATGTGGGGGCCAGGGGGGGAGGCCACCCAGGAGGTCCGAGGACAGGGTGCACACCAACACCCACCTGTGTGGATGTTGCAGAAAAAAAACACCTCCATGGGCTCATGGCCTGCACGGCTACGCTACTGTGGGAGAAGTGCTGCTGTCACTCTCATCACCCTCTGCTGCTGCATCAGGAGGTGGTGGTGTTATGGGAGGCAACCCACGCAAAGCCATGGTATGGTCCTCCATGGCTGCAAGTATGCGGGTGTGGAAGGTCTCGTTCTGGAGGATGATAGTACGGAGATCCCCATGCAGCACCTGACGGGTTGCCTGCATTTCTGCACGCATGGCCTCCCGTGATGCCCGGATCTCCTCCCGAGTTTCCTGCAGCTCAGCTGAGAGCGAACGTGTGTGCCGCTCCAGCTGCTGTTCTGTCCTCAAATGTGTGGAAGCCTCAAGTTCAACAAGAGTCTCCTTGAGGTTATGGAGTTCTACCCTCAGGGCTTCCCTGTGGCCCTGTTACTAAATAGAAATGACTTCCCGCAGAGTCTCCAGTGCTGCCCGTCGGTCCCTGTTGGACGCCAACATGTCTTCCCTGTGTGATTGGCAAATGGAGTCTGTTGCCTGCTGTTGTTGCTCCATCTGCCTTTCAGGGGGGATAATGGAAGTGGCCACCCTCTCCATTGCCTGAGCCATCATTTCAACTGATGCTGCCTGTTGGGTTGCCATACCGTACATGGAGTTTTCCCATACAGTATTGCCTGGTGGCATACGACCACCGCGTCGGCGGGCACCACACCTGTTCGGGGCAAGGCGATCTGCACCTTGCTGTGCTGGCACTGCCTGAGGCTGCAGGACTGCATTTCCCCTCTGATTTGCTGGCCCAGGAACAGGATCAGATGTTGTGGAGTGTGACCTTGCATCCGTAACCGCCAAAGGCGGATTTACCAACACTGACATCCCCATAGAGGGTTCTACCCCTGGTGCAGGTGGGTTGGACAGAACAGAATCCCTGCCAGAAACACTCACCTGCGACGGCACATAAGTCTCATCATCCGATTCAGCACCTGAATAGAGGTCTGGGGAGGTGCACCCAGAGGCACCCCTGGACAGTATGGTCTGCAGTAAGATTGGGTTCTCACGCACCACCACACCACGTCCCCCACTGGTGCCCGGTCGTGCCTGAGATTCCTCCTGGGTCTGCACCATCTCCTCAACCTCAACAGCATCAAGTGCGTCATCACCTGCAAAAACATGAAAGACAGAAAATGGAAACAGGCAATAGCACCATAGCAAACACATAGGCCTGACAAGACAGAGATCCTGTACATTGTTAACACATGTCCCACATGACTATAACCCTGGCATGCATGCACTGTCAATGATTCTGAAGGGGAGTCAAAAAGGCAGGCAATGAGGACACCAAGATGGGAAAGCAACACATTTGCTGCATGCTGGGTAGCACTGGCATCACACATTAGCCTGTGAGTGGCATGTCCAATACACATACATGGCACATGCCAGCACACAGATGGCATGTAGCATAGCCATGGTACATTTCACAAGTACAGCCATATGTCAGTGAATGAGTACTGTCAGCCATCCATGTGAGATGGACATGATGAGCTGAAAAATGCTACATAGTGTGACAAAATACGCATGTGCCACTCACTGCAACACATCCAGTGTACAAGAATACAGTGATTGCAGGCAGATGTACACATCACTGGATGGTCCCTTAAACCTCACAGGAAACAACTATCATGTACCACATACAAACAGGCACCAAAAATCAATGTGAACAGGCCAATACTCAATCAGCCTGAATGGTCTAATCATTCACATAACAAGGTAACAAATGTGGGCCAATGTGGGGTGTAATCAATGACAGAAGCATGTCACATATGTGACAATAGGGCTGAAAAAAGTGTTGCAAAAGTGGGAGAATTAAAACAATCAGCCTGAATGAACACTGAAAAATTCTGAACAATGTTGTTGCAAGATGACAGTTCAAGGGCAACTGGAGTAATGTGGCGCTAAATGGCTACTGTGGGCAGAAGGGATACTGTCATACCCAAATCCAAGGCCAGTGAACGTTTTGGAGGAAGCACATGGGTGACCCATACCACTCAGGTGCACACACCCTCAACTGGCACTCAATCAGAACCCCTCACCCACACAACATACACATGGATTACACACACATGCATGGGCACTCACCGGACAATGTGTCGTAATCTGGGAGGTCTCCCACGCCTTGGATCTGTTCCTCTGTGACGAAGGTTCCAGCAACAAACTCATGTTCAGTGAGTTGGCTGTCCTCTTGTGGAGACCCACCGCCAGTCACCAGAGTAGAAGCATGATTCGAGGCCAGCTTGTTCTTTGCTCTGCGTTTCAGGTCATTCCACCATTTGTAGCAATCATCAGCTGAGCGCCTCACAAATCCAAGGGCACTAATGATGTCCGCGATGGTCTGCCAGTGTGCCTTACGTTGACCAGGTGTGATCTTGCACCCTGCAGTCACCACCATTTCGTGGCTATGTGCTGACACATAGGCCACTAGTGCATCAAGTTCGGCGTCATTAAAGCTTGGTTTCCTTGACGTGCCGGAGTGTGTAGCCGTGTCTGGGGTCTCAGCCTGTAGTGCCAGAGCACCCTCCTTCCTCTTTTTCAAAGGTGGTGTGAATCCTGAGTGGCTTACGCCGCTCTGGTCAGTAGAGGCAGAAGCGCCGGTGGACTGGGTACTAGGAGTGTGCAAATGCACAATGACCATAGGTCTTGGTGCAGGCATTGGCTGCAGGGTAATGTTGGCAGGGGCAACGTCTATTTGATGGACCAGGACCGACACTGCTCCAGCTAGGAGACTCAGAGCTGGGGTGGATAGAGCTGCAGCTGCCCCTGCAGCCTCCCCACCCTGCCTACTTGGGGCAGCAGATGACATAGCTGCCCCAGATCCACGTGGCCTGGTGACGCCAACTTGCACCGCCACACGTGGCGTAGACTTGCTGACCTGGAAGTCAACCTGTGCCGGTTCAGGTGCCACAATGGGCTGGTCCAACAAGGGCTGAGCTGGGATGGTGTCAGCTACGTTTCCCACAACCATGGGTGGGGGGCATGGGCGTCCCTGATTGCTCCTCCACACATGGGGGTCTAGGGGCACCCTGCAAATCCTGGCCACGTCCCCTACTGTGCCCACCACGCCCACCTTTTGGAGGTCGGCCACCTTTGACTCCCTTACCGCTTGGTCGCCTCCCAACCATGGCACTGATGTTGTTGTGCGTATGGGAGTAGCAGTAAACGATTGTCCTGGGCAATTAGGGGTGAAAGGGGTAGGGTACTAGATGGAATTCATACCCTAGTGCTCTAGCAAGGCTGTCTGTGACCCCTGGGGGAAGATGACAGGTCACGCAACGCACAGGCACCCCAAAAACAAAATAACGTGCAAGCAACCCCTCGTAGACCACGTGAGTGGAAAAATGAACCCGCACTACGCTGTGGCACCCAGAAACACAAAAATAAGCGTACGCGTGTTACACACAGCCTACAATGACCTCTGAAAGGGTACGCAACACACGGGGCAAGCACAGTTGGTAAATACGTGCGCGACTCACTGTCTGCCTGGAAAAAGATTGTGAAAAAGACGCACATGTGCGCGTTGGCAACACCCCCGCCAAAAGAAGAATTGTACGCTGTCTGAGGAGACAGGACAAAAGAAGAAGTGAATGCTGTTTGAGGAAACAAGCCCAACAAAAAAAATTAACGCTGTCAGAGGTAACAGGGAGTACGAACTTGAAACTCTGTGAAGTAATTGCGTGTGAACAGACAAGAAGTACAGAATTCACCCACTCGCTCTCCACGAAAAGCACGTACAAGGAAATGGCATCCTACACGTACCTTTTAAACAGGCCCACACGTACGACATCACTTACGCGTGTACGCGCTAAGACCGCTTTCCTCCAATTACACAAGCTGACACTCGGACTTGCAGTTTTTGCACGTCTACGATGAACATGCACCTGTGTTGAGGGAAACGCCCTTGCGTGTCACGTCACAGACGTGTTAGCCCTTTCCTCAGATTACACGCATTCACATGCGGACGAGCAGTTTTTTCTCGCGCCCTGAACCGCTATGCCCCCTTCACGAGGGAAACGTCCGCGCGCGTAACCTCACAGACGCGCTTACGCGCTAAGGGCCTTTCCTCGAATTACACGCAGATGTGCAAGATTTTCACGTGCGAAATCACTCTGTATCAAGCTGGCCACACAACAACACACGGAAGACCACGCTCCTGCCCAGAAGGCCGAATTACTGCCCCCCAGAGCCTCGAGCACGCTCCCATCTGCCATCTGCTGCTGCCTGCCTGCCTGCTGCCCACGTGCCCTGCTATTTGATGCCTGCACATCATCCATCTGCAGGGGTGCAGTTGTTGTGACCACCCCTGCTGGAAATGAAGACTCCCGACTGGGATACCATCGCTCCACAGCACAGCCCCAGGACCCAGTTGCCCACCCACACCTGCCTCTGGGGTTGCCATGTCGGGCACACCACCATCTGGCACCACTGGCAACCCCCAGCCAGAGAGGCAGAGGGCCACCAGCTTCAGTGCCAGGGAAGTTGGTGTCCTGGTGGAGCAAGTCCTGGGGCAGTATGATGCCCTCTTTGGAAGTTCTTGCGCCGACTATGAAGGACAGACCAGGATCTGGATGGATATCGTGACTGCCATCTACGAGAAGGGGGTGGCAGTCCGCGACATCAAACATGTCAAGAAGCGCTGGGAGGACTTCAGGTCCAGTACCCTCGACAAGGCCTGGCGCCTCTTGAAGGCAGCTGATGCCAAGGGGCGCCGGGGCCACCTGTCCGACCACCAAATGAGGGTCCTGGAACGCATATGCCCAGTGCTCCATGTCCAGGTCCTTGAGAGGCAGAACCGTCTGGAGTCGTGCGGTAAGTGTACATGCATACTAATTGGACGCTGTGCGTGTCGTGGTGTGCCAGTAGTGTGCAGGTTGTACATGTGTTTTTGTAGGGCCATGTATGGATGTGTATGTACAGGGGCATGAGGCTGACACATGCGAGTCCTCTCATGTGTGAGACACATGGATGGTGTATGTGTGGGTAAGCATGCAGGCCAAATGCAGATGTGGGAGCACACATGTTTGAATTACTGTGTATGTACGTTGGCATGGTTGTGGTGTCACACATGGATGTTGGTCCAGCTGCATGTATCTGCACTGTGTACATGTGCATGTGTGTGTATTTGACAAGTGTGCCACTGTGATGCAACATGGATGCATGTGACACTGATAAGTAGAAGGCTGAATGCCAGATGTGACATGGATGGCGATCTCATCACTGCGACAGTTGGTGGAGATGTACACATGCATGTAAGTGTGGTGGCGTGTGTGCAAGTCTTGTGCACTCCCTGTGTTTCATGTGATGTCAGGCTCACCTTCGGCTGCTCATGCTGTTGTATGTGTATGGATGGTGCTGCCTGGTGCGATATTGCTGTGGAATTGCTCATGTGTGTGAGTTGATATGACATGTGGGTTGGGGATTGTGATGCCATGTCTGAAGTTTGACACTGCCACTCATGTGCAACTGTCATGTGTGTATCAGTCCATTGTAAAGTGCCCTGATGCCTGTGTCCTATCTCTCCCTGTCTGCAGTGTCAACTGATGAAGAGGGCGGAGAGGGTGCTGTGGAGCAAGGCGGCAGGGATCGCACCGCCAGCCGGAGACGCAAGGCCCGGCTCCCCTCCCAGGTTGTCATCTCGTCAGGGAGTGAGGAGTCTGGTGCGGCACCCAGGCCGCAGCTGCCGAGGGTAGGTCCAAGAGGCAGAGGTCGGAGTTGGATTCCTCAGCAGCAGAAGGGGCAGCTGAGACCCCACAGTGTCCAACGGAGGAAGATGGCACAGAGTCATCCAGGTTGGTGGGGGGTTTAGTGGAGGAGGAGGCCGTGGAAGGGACAGACACGGGGTCTGGAGGTGGGGATTCCACTGGTGCTAGTGGTGCAGTGCAGGGGCAGGAACAGGAGGCAGCAAAGGCCACCGCGGAGGTGCCTGTGTGTAATCCTGTCCCCAGTCCTGTGACTGCATCATCCTGCACCAGCAGGGATGCCTACGTCCAGACCCGTTTTCAGGGAGGGGATCCTCTTACAACAACTGGCCTTCCTCTCCCGGTGGACGTGGCTATCCGGGACCAGGTTGAGCCTGTCCTGAGTGGGATGGCGGTTCGTCAATGGGGCATGCGAGGTGACCTGCAGTGTTTTCGTGAGGACACTGCACGTCATCTTGAATGCCTTGTTGACTGCGTTGACCTACTGGGACTGGTCACCAGGGCCAGATTCCTCCGTTTGCTGGACCTTGTTCCGACCCCCTCCTCACCTGAACCCCCTATGCATCAGTCGTCCTCCATGCCATCTTCCCACCCATGTATCACCTGGGTACCCTGTGGAGCTGCCTCTGAGCCTGCAGCTAGGCGGGTGGAGGACACATCCCTGCCACAGTCGGGAGTCGGATGTCCAGCAGGGGTGGCCACCTCAACAACTGCACCCCAGCCGGAGGAGGACGTGCAGGCAGCAAGAGCCAGGGCACAGGCACAGCAGCAGCAGCAACAAGGTGGGAGCCATGATGGCTCGGGGCATTCAACATCGGAGGGGCAGGTATCGGCCAGAGGGCAGGAGGACCCAGGATTGGAAGTGTCTTCCGTGTGGCAGCGGTTGAGCCAGGCCATAGATGCGGAGCGGCAGCGGGCGGAAGAGGCACGGCTCACAATGGTCAGGGGTGAGAACTCCATGCGGAGGGCTCTGAGGCAGGCCGAGTGCCTCGAGGCAATTCGCAGGGAGTTGGAGGTCCACATGTCATCGTCCCTGTGAACCCTCGGGGCCATGGAAGAGGACCGCCTCCGGGACATCGAGCAGGAGTTCGATGATGCCCTGGCCCGGGAAATCGGGAAGTGAGCCGTCGGACTAGCCCGCTGCCATTGTAAATAGTTTTTAGAGTTAGGTTTCCTTTTCCTTTGATTTGTGGTGAATGGACTATGCCAACCACATTTGTATATAGTTTTTTTTATTAGGTAGTTTCTTAGGTAGGTTTCATTTCTTTCGTTGGGCTCATGGACCCTTGACAATGGAATGTACATAGTTGGACAATGGATTTATTTGAACTTTTTATTTGATTTTGAACATGGATTAATGGATTTTTCTTTTGGACAATGGATTGTACATAGTTGGACAATGGATTATTTTGAACTTTTTCTTTTGATTTCACCATGGATGAATGGATTTTTCTTTTTACGTTTCCTTTGGATTTGCGTTGGTGGAGGGAGAGTTTGGACTATTTTTCTTTCGGATTTCTTTGGATTGGTTATACTTTTCATTTACTCATCTTCTGCACATGCTTTTCATTTCATGTTTGCTATTTTGTTATGCTTTCATTTCATTGCTTTATTTTTGTACATAATACATTTTCCTATTTTAGTTCCATGTGTGGGATTCGCTCATTGGGTTAATGCATGTGAAAATGTGGGTTTACACAATCAATGCCAACCAATGTGTGTGTGTGACGGACATGTGTTGATGTACATAGTTGACTTTTGGTTTGTGTCTTGAGATAGGCATGTCAGTGTGGGGTGGATTGGGAAATCATTGCATCTCAAGAATGGGGTGCCGTGCTGTGGTATTTTGGTGTAGAAGTGGGCCATGATTGTGCATCTTTATTTCATGTAGGGGGGACATGAGTGGGGGCCTGCTGGCTGTTGCCCCTCACTGCTGGGGGGTGGGGGTGCTGGGGGACATGAGTGGGGGCCTACTGGCAGGTGCCCCTCACTGCTGGGGGGTGGGGGTGCTTGGGGACATGAGTGGGGGCCTGCTGGCAGGTGCCCCTCACTGCTGGGGGGTGGGGGTTCTGGGGGACATGAGTGGGGGTCTGCTGGCAGGTGCCCCTCACTGCTGGGGGTGGGGGTGCTGGGGACATGGGTGGGGGCGTGCTGGCAGGTGCCCCTCACTGCTGGGGGGTAGGGGTGCTGGGGGACATGAGTGGGACATGAGTGGGGGCCTGCTGGCTGGTGCCCCTCACTGCTGGGGGGTGGGGGTGCTGGGGACATGAGTGGGGGCCTGCTGGCAGGTGCCTCTCACTGCTGGGGGGTGGAGGTGCTGGGGGACATGAGTGGGGGCCTGCTGGCAGGTGCCCCTCACTGCTGGGGGTTGGGGGTGCTAGGGGACATAAGTGGGGGCCTGCTGGCAGGTACCCCTCACTGCTGGGGGGTGGGGGCACTGGGGGACATGAGTGGGACATGAGTGGGGGCCAGCTGGCAGGTGCCCCTCACTGCTGGGGGGTGGGGTGCTGGGGGACATGAGTGGTGGCCTGCTGGCAGATGCCCCTCACTGCTGGGGGGTGGGGTGCTGGGGGACATGAGTGGGGGCCTGCTGGCAGGTGCCCCTCACTGCTGGGAGCAGGGGGTGCTGGGGGACATGAGTGGGGGCCTGCTGGCAGGTACCCCTCACTGCTGGGGCGTGGGGGTTTTGGGGGACATGAGTGGGACATGAGTGGGGGCCTGCTGGCAGGTGCCCCTCACTGCTGGGGGGTGGGGGTGCTGGGGGACATGAGTTGGTGATCATATTGCAATGTGACATGTGGCTTGGCTGGGGGGCATTCCCATGGTGGATGGGCTGCCTGCGGGACATGACCAGGGGTGCAGGGTAGTCCCCTGTGGCTGCCTGCAGGGGCCATGGAGGGGGTAGAGGGGACACCTGGGAGGACCCACACTGCCAGTTCACGAATAGGACTCCCCGTGCACCACACTGGATACACGTACCCCGCTCTGACAGCAAATTTGCGTGTGAAACTGCATGCGCACCCCCGAAATACACGTACCCCACTCTGACAGCAAAATCGAGTGTGAAACTTCACGCGCACCCCCGAAATACACGTATCCCGCTCGCACAGGGTCAATCGCGTGTGAAACTTCCTGCAAAACCCAGTAATACATGTACCCCGCTCGCACAGGGCCAATCGCGTGTGAAACTTCCCACGAACCCCAGTATTACACGTACCCCGCTCGCACAGGGCCAATCGCATGTGAAACTTCCCGCGAACCCCAGTAATACACGTACCCCGCTCGCACAGGGCCAATCGCGTGTGAAACACGCCGGGGTGTACATGTATTCGGAGGGGTGTGCGGGGAGTTTTACAGGCGTTTTTGAGGTTTGGGCCTGTGCGCCATGTATGGGATTTGTGCGCTGTGCATGGCGCACGGGGAGGGGTTTGGGGGCGTAACTGGCGCTGCTGCAGGGTCGATGCGCCACTCTGTGCCATGGCTGGTTTTGGATGTTAAAATCTATGAATACGCTGTGCGCGGAAATGGATTTTAGTGCACGTTGTTGGCGCAGATTGCCACACGCGCACACTGTGCGCCAGCCGCGTGCGCCACTTGTGCGCTGGATTCTATGAATTACCCCCATCATATCCACTGTTAATACCTACTTATTTCCAAATGGATCATGAAAATGCCATTTTCTTTTTCTCTACAATATGTGTCTTAGAAATTCAAGAAAATAAGTGACCACCTGCAATGAAAGTCATAGTTATGGATGTGATTGCAGCGGCTCTGTGTGGGAAGGAACAGATAGGGGAAAATGTGGAGCATTTACAAGCCCTAACAGAAATTCCCTTCATGAAAAAAACGCATTGGAATCATGCCACAGAAGTGGCTGCCCTGTTCTTCCCATGGCGCAAGTGTGGCAAGCACTGAATATTGCCATCCAAAGAATGGCTCTGCCTTGTTTAATTGCGAAATAAATCAACAGAAAATGACCTGCACTCAGAACGGCATCCCATCTGCTGTTCTGTCATTTTAAAAATACTAAAGCTGCGCATTAACATCCGAGACGCCTTTGCAGTTTTTTCTTTCTTCATGTTAAAACCCACAAAGTTGTGCCCTTTCTGGAAACAAACCCCTGCATGCTTTATTTCTGCAAAATTGACAAGAAGTGAGGCAATGTATCTTAGGAACGGCATTGCTACTAAGAAATCACTGGAAGAGCAAGGAATTCTGTGTTTTCATTCTGCACGGCTTTTGTTTTCTTTTGCTGTTAACCTTCACGCCCGAATTGCATGAAATTAGATTAATGACATGCCATTTTGTTTCCCATGTCAAGATCAAAGTAATTCTTGGCAGTATCTCTCTGTGTCCAGAAACTGACCGTATGTGTAAAAGCCCTCAAGAAGGTTAATGAAAAAGAAATTGTGTGCAGCAGAAACCACATTGGTGAAATTGACATGAAAGGAAATAAACACTTGTGCAGATCAGGAAAATGCTGTTTGAAAACTAAATGTCAAATGACACCATGTGCTCGCATCTAAATGTGATTGATTATGTGGGGATGGGGGTGTTGCTATAAAATGTACATTATACTAATAAACTGAAAGACTTGGAAAAACTCTGAAACCAGCAGAACTGGTTTTTAGGCCCAGGCATTGACTTCTAGGATGCCTGCCTAACCCCAGGAAAAATTGCTTTCAGAAGAGAACCAGCCCACAAGGGTACATGAAGGCCCAAGAGTGTGAAAGTTCGTGGCCTCATCAGACTGGCCGGCATCACTGCAGAAAGGATCAAAGGACCCAAGTGAACCTAGGATTTCACCAAGAGGTGCGATTTCCTACAGCACCCATTCCCAGGACAAACTGCATAGCTTCAAAGGGTGATCATAAAAGTCCTTTGTGCAGGCTCACCCAGGCGGAGACAATTTGGCTGTGGGGGTTTGCAGGACCGCCCATACACTGACTAAATCCAGCCCATTGACTGTAAAGGACTTCGGACATTAAGACATTTCTCCCAGCACCCTGAATAAGCAGAAATATTATAGTATGACATTATTTAATGGGATTTTTAGATACATAGAAAGAGACAAAGGGCATGTTTCTGGCACTTGGTGAATTGGAATGGCAGGAATTGGGGTGAATTTTAAATTTGATACTTTTCATGAAAATGATGAAATTATGCCAAAGGGCGATGCAACATCACTCAGAGGTGGTGATCATATTGCCAAATTCCCTGTGACATATCGAATTTGCATATCTGCTGTGTATGATGGTGACTAGCCTAGATTTGAGGTTTTGCTTCATAACTCATTATGGTAAAAGGTAGCTTTGGGGAAACAAAGAAAGGTCATAAATGCACACACATGAAATGATGTCAGTTCCTCTGAACCAATCGGCCGGGGGCAGGAGGGAACACCAGTAGCTTGGCCTATCCTAGGATAGGAGCAACTCCAGAGTACTTCCCCCCCAGATTGTAACATTCTATGATGTCACTTTGGCTACATAAGCAGAAGACAGAGAAACACAAGGGACAAGCCACTGAAATCCATTAAAGATCTGTTAAACCATAAATGTAATCGCATAGCCCGAATAATATGAATACTATGTTGGCCAGAAGCAAATCGCATCATGTGACAAACATTGCAAACCCTGAAACCTAAATGTGACCATTGAGAGTCCATTTTGTAAATGCCGGCCATTTTCTTTTCTGTAACGCTTTGCAAATATATTCTGCGCTTCAGATCCACACATGGTGCGAGGCCACAGCTTGAGCTCTGAATGCTAACGTAGACAGGAATGTAAAACCCTGCAGAAATACACATAAGACCTTGAGGCTGTGCAAGATCTGCAATTAATCAGCAGCCCAGGTGCCGGTTTGTCTTGCAAGCACTGTTGTAAAAGGCAGTTAAATGTCAATTATTTGCAAATAACGGTGCTCCTTCACGAAGGCTGGTATTTTCTCTGCTTCAGAACTGTCTGACTCTTAGCTCATGAGCGCAGTGAACAGATAACTTTGGTTGGAATGTCTCTCTCCTAGAACATGATATCCTTCCCTGTGCCAGTGCCCCGTGTTCCCCATAACAGAAAACTGTCTCTGGAGCCTCTGCTAGAAAGTACTAATGTTTAGACTGAATTAAGTTACGTGCATAACTGTCATTACTGAACCCTAGCTTTTATGTCATGTATAAGGGTGGGCCAAATATTATTGTAGAATGATTATGTGTTATGTATATATATGACTGCTTTACCGCTGCTCGCTCTCTCTCCTCTCACAGTGTCTGGGAACACACGTCGTGAGGCGTTGAGACCCGGTCCGCCCGACTGAGATACTCTATGAATAAACCAAACTTGTTTGGGAAACAAACCTCACAACTTGCGTGTCATTAGTATATGGTTATTGTGCCTTTTTTCCATATATGGTCTTACAAAAATGGTGCCTAGATAGGGACCCTCCTTGTGATGCTCCATCGCGTACGTTGAAGGCAAGGACGAGTTGAGGACGAAGCTGTCGGACCGGGATCGGAAGGTGTTCGGGGCGCCCCTGCAGAAGTGATTAGAGACTCCTCTGCAGATCTGTACACAACCGATCCCCGATCGACAAGCGGTGCCCAGAGAGCATCGAGGAGAGGGTCTTGGAAGCGAGGCAAATTGTGCCAGACACACGTTCATGACGATTCTTGGTTGCGCCTGCATATGGGCTAATTGCATCATGAGAGACAAATTGATTGATCAGGTGAGTCGTGCCCCGATTCTTAAATGTCCTGATATTGATTGAGTGTTGCACTTGCAAGTACAAACGCCCAGGTAAAAGATGTAAGAGTTAACCATGCCTGGGAAATTGTCTTCCTGTTTAGTGAAATGTTTTCACTGCGGTAGACAGTCTTTGGAAACTGGCAAGGCCGCAGCACCCGAGGGGTCGCCGGCATATAATATGTACATTAAATACTGTATAGGGGCAATAGTGTTTAATGCGATTTGGTATAGGCAGACCAGACGTGTATCAGATCTTCAGTGGACAAATAATGGGAGCTTCGAATTAGCGCGTATAGAACATTTGGAATCAGTTTTGCTACAGAAAAAGGCCAGACCTGCAGCGTTCGATGTTGTAAGGGACTGGAGGAAGGAAGCGAATCAACGCTTGAAGAATAGAGAGAAACACGCACGTCGACACATGTCAAACATAGAGAAAGCGCTAGAGCATGATCAGCAGAAACAGACAGAAGCCATTAGGAACATGGATAGGGCCTTCCAATTAGACATACAGAAAATATATCCTTCACAAGATTTGCATACATCAGACAAATTGATAAATAAGATACTAAATGAGCGAAGAAATTATCATCCAAGTATTGACCCAGTTGCAGCGCCTCCCTATGTATCTCCTCCTGTTGCTATTCCCACGCTTCCATCTGCACTTGCAGTAGTCGTCCCATCTGCACCGATGACATCATTTTCTCCACCTCCTACAGAGCATGAGTTATATGCTTTAGCTGCCAGTTCTGCATCAATGGGGCCTGAAAGAGGAAGTATTAGACTGACTCGTAGTATGATTAGCAAGGAACGAAAAGATGAACTAAAATAGTGGGCTGAGACGTATATTGATGATGGCAATGAAGTGGCTGTTCAAAGTTCCATATCTGATCATAGAGGCCTTCGTGAATAGCAGGTATTGTTAGAATGTATGGGAGATTATCTTGTTAAGGTATGGAGTGCCTTAACTGATACAGTGGTAACACAAGAGTTGCATGATTTGATTGTCCTTTCCAATTTGCAAGATAATGCAGTGAAAATACGAGAACATGTAGGGCAAACATTTGTGTTTAAGCGAGAACTTGATCGATTGCATAATGATATAATGAATACGTGTGAACAGCATGTGTCATATGTCCAGAAACGATTTCTTCCGCTGTTGAAACCTGTTAGTGAAGAGATGCAAATTTGTACATGAGATGCGCTTAGATGGATTACGGATGCCCCCATTTCAATGATTGAAGTGCATGATATGTTTAGTCAATACACACCAGAAATGCAGAGAAAGGTGTAACAGGTTATGATGGAATATTTACAGGATGAATGCATGAAGAAGAAGGTTTGTTGTCCTGCTGACTTGATGACGATTTATAAATGAGCATTTTCGCCTGACACCGGAGCGACTGCTTTTTCCCTTGATCTGGCTTTGCTGCTTAATAAACGTACAGATGCAGAATCCCCTATTTTTGCAATCCCCTATTTTTGCAATAACCCATGAGGGAGGTGCCTCCCGCGTTTGTCCCAAAAGTAGAAATTGCTGCCGTAGGAGTAACTCCAGCGCGAATGATAGAAGCCCATTATATCGTACAGTTTGTACATGTCCCCTTTTCTAGGCAAGAAGTGAACACTATAAAACAGACGATCCCTGATATTAGGAAAAATCCTGCTGGTTTTTATAAGGAAATTGAATCCGTTTTAAATTCATCTGTTTTTACACTCAGTGATACAAGGCAAACTTTGATCAGAGTTGATAGTGAGAGAAAGGCTGGGGAAAAACCTCTGCAAGTAATTTTAACTTTGCCCTCATGAATAGTAGCGAAATTGAAAGCTTTAGTGCCTGAGAAGAGAATAGTTTGGGATAAATTGACTGCTTGTCTACAAGGCAAATCGGAAGGAGTGATTTGAAGATGTATTTGCAGATTTTAGTGGTCAAGATCTAAGTACCGAACCTGGGAAGAGAGTATTTGTTGATAAGTTTGTGCGAGGATTGTTACCGGAAATTCAGACATTAATAAAGACATCTGAAAGTGCATGGCAAGCAAAACCACAAAGCAAAGTATTACATATGGCCCAATATTATGAGAACCGAGTAAATTAAAAAAAGGATAAGGAAATAAGGAAGAAAGGAGATTTGAAAACAAGAGTGTTACTGCAGCAGGTAGCCAAAAATAATAGAGGTGGCAGGAAAGCACCACCAAGAGTCCAATTTGCATTATCATCCAACATGCAAGAGGGTCCGATAGGTATAAATTAATGTGCCTATTACAGACAAGAAGGCCATTGGCAAGCACAGTGCCCACAATTACAGAGAATGAATGGGACAATTTCGAGAAGACCATTTAGAGGTCGTCCAGGAATAGCGGGACAGAACCGAAGTCAGATGCAGCCACAATTCCAGGATAATCAGGTGAATCAGAATCAACAACAGAACACCATAAATGGTGGAAATGTTTTTGATAATCCCTCCAATGCATATTACTCTGGAGACTTTACATCTAATGATGTACTATTTCACTAGGACAGCCCGAAGCAGGATTTGGAACCAGTGCCTATTCCCGTTGATCAGAAAGGGCCCTACGTAGAAATGAAGGTTGGGAATAGGGAGCACATTTTTCTAGTGGACACAGGTGCACAGAAATGTTCGATCGACCATCAGCGGGTTCCAAATATACCACTGTCAGGGCATAGAAATGTCTCAGTAGGGTTCTCAGGTACACCAGTAATAAGTCCAGTTTCACAACCAGTGGCAATCACACTAGGTCCAGTCACTGAATCTTGTCCATTACTTTTGATGACAAAATCAGTTGGGATTGAATCTAATGAAGAAATTGAATGCAGTAATTTATTGTTCTCCTGATGGAGTGTACTTGACGATTTCGCCACAACAAACCCCCGTATCGCAATTTGTATCTCTGCCATTACCGACTAAATTGAGTGAAGTGCCGACTTGTATATGGGCAGTGAACGATAATGATGTAGGATGTTTGAAAGTAGAACCAGTAAAAATTATTTTGAAGGAAGGAATTAAATTACTGCGTATTGAAGGTGAAAGAGCTTTGAAATGCATTGGGTCTCATTACACGGTAGGAGGTAACCAAGGTGCTATTAGCACCATGGCTACCCCTTACTGCCTTCTGGGTCCGGGTAGGCGGTATGGGGACTTACCGGGTCATTCTGACCCTGGAGGACCCGGAAAATCCCCATGCCAATTACCATTCCCCATTCCCATTCGAGCCCCCATAGGGCTCAATGGGAATGGGGAAAGAGCTAATAACGGTACCACTTTTAGTGGTACCGTTATTTGCTCTGAAGTCCCTCAGCTGGTCCCTTCCTTAACATGTGGTCTGACCACACGTCAAGGATGGGACCCGCTGAGAGACCTCATAGTAGGGCAGTAGGGGATTACCGGCACCGGTGCCCTTACCTGTGTCAGTAATCCCCTACCGCCTACCGTGTAATGAGGCCCATTGTGTCTGATTTCATTTCCAGAAGTGTAATTGAGGAGATTTGTGGTAGTATTTGCAATAGCCCGATTCTTCCAGTTTATGAGCAAGGAGGTAAAGAAATCCATTACTGTTTTATAACTGATTTACGGGCGGTGAACAAAATTGTTGCTCCCCAATTCCCACTAGTCCCGATGTCACCACAATTCTAACTATGATTCCAGCTTCTGCATCACACTGTCATTGATTTGAAAAATTAATGTTTTAGTATTCCCGTTCATCCAGACAGTAGATATTTGTTTGCATTTACATTAGGAGGGCGCTCATTCACATTTACACGTATTCCACAAGGTTACACTGAAAGTCCAAGTATTTACAGTAGAGCATTGAAGGAACAGCTAGATATGCTAGAATTACCGACAGGATGGGCCTCATTACACGGAAGGCGTTAAGGGTTTACCGGTACCGGTAAGGGCACCGGTACCGGTAAACCCTTACCGCCTTACTACGAGGTCCCTTTGTGGGTCCTCCCTTAACGCCTGGTTTTTACAGGCGTTAAGTACGGGACCCGCAAAGGGACCTTGGTGCTATTTACGGTACCGCAATTTGCGGTACCGTAATTAGCACCTTCACCATTAACATGGAGCCCTATGGGGCTGACTGGCAATGGTGAAGGGGCAATGGTGGATGGCGGAATTAGCGCCCCCACACACCTTGTAATATGGTGCTAATTCCGCCATCCACCAAGGCGGACCCGGTAAGGTACCGGCGGCAGCCATTGCGCTAATAGCGCCATGGCTTACCGCCTTCCTTGTAATGAGGCACGATGTATCTTATTGCAGTACAGAGGACATTTGCAAAGAAAGCACTGTCTTACTATTGACACATTTAGCGGCACACGGTCACAAGGCTTCATTGAACAAATTCCAGTATTGTCGAAAGGAGGTGGCCTATTTGGGCTACCGCCTATTGAAAGAGGGAAGAAGATTGACACCAGAACGTATAGAAAGCATCTCTGATATGCCTATTCCAAAAACGTAAAAGGAAGCCAGGGCTTTAATTGGCATGGCTTCATATTGTAGGCAGTGGATTGCCAATTTCTCTATGATTGTGAAACCCATAGTGGCATTGACAAGGAAGGATGTTACCTTAACTTTGCCATGGAACATGGAATGTCAAAAAGCTTTTGACCTACTCAAAGCTGCATTATGCTCAGCTCCGGTTTTGGGCATGCCAAATTATGAGAAGTGTTTTTTGTTATTTGTACGTGAAAATGATGGATGTGCTTTGGCTGTTTTGACTCAGGAACACAGGGGCAGAAATAGACCATGCGGTTATTTTTCTTCCACGTTGGATCCTGTTGCATGTGCTTTGCCATGTTGCTTGTGAGCTGTTGCTGCAGCTGCCGCGTCAGTAAAACAAACTGAGGGGATGATTTTAGGTCACTCTATAACCATGATGGTACCCCATTCAGTAGACGTTCCTTTAAAAAGAACGCAGGCGAACATTTCGCATCCGCCCGACTAACAAGGTATGAATTAATCCTATTTGCACCGCATATTCAAATTAAGAGATAATGCGCTTTAAATCCGGCCAAGTTATATTTAGCCGATACACCCCTGAAAAACTGCTGCTTATGCCATTACTGCACTGAAAACTATTGTAGAGAGCAAATGAATCCCATATAACTCGTCACAAGCTGCGGAAATAATAGCGTTAGCTGGAGCATATGAAATTTCTGAAAACCTTAGTGTGAACATATACACTGACAGTCAATACGCTTTTGGGGTGGTCCACAATTTTGGCCGATTATGGGCTGAAAGGGGCTTTCTGACGTCACATGGAACTAAAATTCAACATGGCACATTAATAGTGAGACTGTTGTCAGCACTTGCGCTTCCCAATTGATTAGCAATAATGAAATGCAACGCTCATAAAAAGATAACTTGTAACGTAGGAAAGGGAAAACACATTTGCAGACAGGATCGCAAAACAAACTGCCACTGATTTGCACACAAAAATGTATGTTGAGACAACAGAGAGAGTGTCCTGTATGATAAAGGATGGAATTGAGACTGTTAAAGAGATACAAGCAGAAGCCACTCCTGAGGAAATAAAACAATGGTCTGAGGGTCCAGCAGAATTAGATCCCAAGGGTTGTTGGGTAGACAAAGAAAATAATAGATAGATGTTGACGAATGCATATGTTACGTCAATGGTTACCATGGCCCATGGTCCAACACATATATGTGCAAAAAAGATTTTTCAGCACCTTGATTCTGTATGGTACAAAATTGCATGACTTGTTTACAACATAACATTGGAAAGGGAACAGTGACACCAGTAGGAAGTTTTGGTCCTCCCTCGATGCCTTTTGAGGTCGTTCATTTTGACTTCATAGTAATGGAGAGATGCACAACTTTAAATATGTCCTTGTAGTGGTCTGTGCATTTAGCAAATGGGTGGAGGCCTATCCCCTGAAAGATTGTTCAGCTAAGTCAACAGCGAAATCCATGCTAAAGGAATATTTTCCGAGGTTTGGGCTACCGCGTGTCATATGGTCAGACAATGGCCCACATTTTATAGCGACATTGATATTACAGATTTGTGCAAGCCTCCAAATTAATAAACAATTCCATTCAGCCAGACACCCGATGAGTGCTGGTCTTGTAGAATGCCAAAATGGTATCTTGAAAAATAAGTTGGCAAAAATATGCGCCAAAAGTAATTTGAAATGGCCCAATGCATTACCACTAGCCTTATTGTGCATGGACACGTCTGTGCAGGCAAGGACTGGTCTCTCCCCATATGAAATAGTTATGGGGAGACCAGCCAATGTCTGGAATTTGCCATGTCCGAAAAAATTGAAGGAAATTAAATATCCGCTACTTACTGAATACTGTAAGTAAACAGTTGACTCAAAACTTGCGTTTGATTAATCAGCAGGTGCAGGAGGCTCTTCCTGTCAGATACACGGGCCCAAGACATTGTCTGCAACCAGGAGAATGGGCCCTAGTGAAAAATTTGAGAGAAAAGCTTTGCTTGCACTGCGTTGGAAGGGACCGTACCAGGTACTCCTGGCCACACAGACTGCAGTTCAAGTAAATGGTCGAAAGCATTGGATCCATGCAACACACACAAAAAGAATCCTGTTTCCTTTGCCACATGAGAAAGAGACCGATAATCCTGAAGTCCAGAGTAAACCAGCCCTGATCGATCACAAAGACATTGCAGAATTTTAGCCGGAACCACTTCCTGAGCCCGAGAAGGGGCCTGGGAGATTGCAATGAAAATTGAAACATCATTGTTACCTCAACATTGTTCGGCTGCTGCCTCACCAACACCAATTGCATCACCAATTGGCACTGTTTCTGCATCTGCTGCAAACAACGACAGTGCATTGTTCATCAATAACACTGTACCTGGAGCTTTAATGTACAATCTGCGTTCACGAAATCAGAAGTAATCAGCAGCCTTTGTTTCTAGCTCACGGACGGAGCTGGAAATGGGGGCCTAGGGAAAGGTATCGTATGAGCTGTATCGGATGAGAGCTCTGACACGTGATTTCCCGGTGCTATCATTGAAAGTGAAGGGCTTTGCAACCTAGCGTGAACAAGCGGGGGCAAAGGTAACGACACTATGAAAAATTGATATTGATACTTGCTCCTGACTTTTGGAGCTGTTGAGGTAAACACCAGCTTGCTGCTATCTTAAGCAGGCCAAACTGAACTTGCTTGTGTTGCCATGGAGGACTATTCTGATGGACGCTGAGAAACATTTTATAGATCATGCTGAAAGAACAAAGGAATATCGAGGCTGAGTACCACAAAGGACATACACCAATCATGGGCTGAAAAGATTCACAGATCTTTTATTACTGTACAATTCACAAAGAGAAAACAGATAGCTATCTGGCTCCCAACACCTCGCAGTGTGTACCAGCTGACAAGGAGAGGTGAGAGAGAGACGGGTATCTAAACATTTGTGCTTTTATACAATTTGTGTAATATTGTCCAGCCTCTCTTCACGTTAATAATTTGTGGTCTAGAGTTCTTGCCTAGTTCACATACAGATTATACAATATTATGCGAAGGATTACATAGGTTTGAATTTCCATGAAGACACAATGGTGGTATATGTTCTCAGATCCCGCTTTAAGCCTTGTACTAAGTTTCTTCACAATGTAGTTCAGCCAAAGTATACGTTCGAGGCTTGTTCTTCATTGTCCCAATGTTTATACAAGGATGAGACTTGTGAGCGCAGACAACACTTGAATGACAGGTCATATGAAACACAAGGTCTCTTTGCTTGGTCTAAACTGTCGGCTCTCGGAAAACCTAAACATTAACAGAACCCAAAGGTCGGAAGGCTTGGTTGCAAGTCGAAAACATAGTCCACCATTTTAGAACATAGAACACACAAGTGGAAATCAAAATGGCAGATAAAGCTTAAAATGGCGGCGAAGTTAACCCAAAAATTGGAACTTTGCAACATGGTTTTCAGTGTCACACAAATAGGCTTAGGCCAATATAAATACTAAGGAGGCACTATATAATTACCATATACCAAACCCTCCTTTTGGCCTAAGCCAAGAGCCTTACTAAAAAATATTCACTTTACTCGTAACTCCACGTTTCAATGTCCGTACATCCTGAATCACATTCATCAGATATAACAATTGCCATCAAATCTTTGACAGTAATATTCTTCATTACAAAAACATTAGTCATCTTCTCAGGTGCGAGTATTTTCAATCCTAAAGTTCCTACAGTTTGAGCACAACATCCCCCTAACATCGAACATATGACAGGAAGACATTGTATGTAACAACAACAGAACAACAGAATACCAGGGATTACCATTATGACTGAAAAGAGTTTCCATCCCCAGGACCGTAAAAAGCCCCAGAACCAAGTACTAAGATCCCAGCTTCACTCAGGAACATGTACTTCTGTACTTAAAACGTGCAGATTTTGTATTGCCTTGAATATGGTCAGGGAGGAGTCAGGTGCGAAAACACAACACGCAGATCCCACCAATTTACATACTCCACCACGCTCAGCCATGATGATGTCTAACACCATCCGGTTCTGTAGAGCAACTAATCTAATCGCTTTCTGTTCTAACGTCATGTGGTAGAGTATATCAGTGGTCCAGTTCATGGTTCTCTTCAATACTCTTGCTAGTCTCCTAATATCCTCAGAATTCATGATCTGGCCCCAAAATGGCACAAAGGATTTTGTGACATCACCCATGACTTGTGAAGGAGTATCACCGTTCTCTTCCCGCCTTGGATGAGCCCTAGAGACCTCAGAGGTGCGAAGCTACATATACGCCTGGTAGCAAGATACCCAAATAACAAGTACCCTGCCAATCCCTAGGTAGCCAAGGATAAGCTTCATCTCCACAAATAAAATAAACAGGATCGCCTACATACAAAGGTCTGTCCTCACTGGTCATAAACGCAATGTTGGTTCAACCCTCAAAAGTACCTATTGACTGAGAACCATTCCTTTGTATGCAGAAGGAGACAGAGTTGGGGCTGTGATTGATAGTATAGGAAGGGGGTGTAGCATCCGGTTGCCTACGGGAGCCATCTTGAAAGAAATTAACGATTGGAAAAGTCTAGAAAGTCTATCGAAAGGCCTAATAGAAGCAACATTAAGCTTGCTCCTATTTGCGAAAAGGGAGCATCTCAGAGGAGTCAGGATTCACCTTTCAAATTCATTTAAATTAGTCCTGTCAAAGTTCCCTGAGATGCTACCATTCCAACGACCCAAGAATAATGCCCTTAGAGAGGCATAGCATGCAGTAGTCAGAGGCAAAGGATGAATATACCAGCCTAACCCTTTTTCCCTGTGTTGTGGCAAATGCGAACAGATCCAGCAATTAGTTCTATTCAAAATCGCATGAGTCGTATTCATAATTAACAAAAGCATATTGTTGTGATAACTCTGTCTGTGTTGGGAATCCCTATGAGGTAGAGTGTGCAGATGCACAAAAGGTGTAGACATAGTAGGAACACTCTCAGTGGGTATAAAAGTTTCAAGTGGACGCACCCCCTCAATGTACCAAAACCCAAGAGCAATTACTACTGTCAGACCGTTTAACATAATTACAAGGAAACAATACGTCCTGAAAGACCATGTATTTTTCTGTCCAATGTCTTTGTTAGCCACACAATCAATCGGTTGCTCCGTACGAGTAGAGATAGCGACAGGCATTGTTCCTCAAAGCTCTTTCCCAAAAGTTTTCTGCGATAAACACTGTAGTTCGTTTGCTGGTGATCTGCTGACCACGTGATCTTGATTGAAGATAGCTTTCACTGGTCCCAGCCACTTACTTATGTTTCAGCGCAAAAGTGGCAAGGGACGAGCTCAACAGTCATTTCCTGTGGGTACAGCCATGCTGTGCTGTAAGTCTAGTGCCGTGGACGCAGATTGTACCTTAAGACTCCAGGCACTGCGTGATCTGTGAACAGTATGTTGTTGCTTCCTGATGGAAGTGGTGAAACAGAGGCAAGGTCACTCAAGGGTGCAGAAAGATCCGAAGAAGAATTCAGAGACAAAGCAGCAGTCTCCCTAGGCCCCATGGGCTCAGGAAGAATCTCTGAAATACCCTTGATGTTGTTCAAGACCGATTTATCACCAGAGGCAGAGCAAGTAGTTTCCTTCTTTTCTTTTCTGTCGTGTGTGTAGCGTGTATCCAGTGTCGTCGGCCAGCTACTCGTACAGAAGTCTGTGTGGCTAACAGGATCTGAAAAGGTCCTCTCTAGCATGGTGCGAGGCTGGATGCTCTCTCAAATGACTTTGTGAGCACCCAGTCACCGGGTTGAATTCTGTGAAGTATTTAACTGGGACGGATTATCGCGCCTGTTGATAAATCGAATACAAGTTTTGAGTTAACTGGTCACAGTATTCAGAAAGAAGAAAATGCTCTACATCCTTTAATTTCTTAGGTTTTGGCAGGCTCCAAATGTTAGCTGGCTTCCCCATTATAATTTCATAGGGGAGAGTCCAGTTCTAGTCTGTGGGGTTGTCCGCATGGACAGTAACGCTATAGGTAAGGCGTCTGGCCATTTCAAATTACTGCTGGCACAAACCTTGGCAATTTTATTCTTCAAGATACCATTATGGCATTCTACAAGTCCAGCGCTCTGAGCGTGTCTAGCCGAATGGAACCGTTTATCGATTAGTAATCCTGCGCATACTTGCAGAATAACAGCAGCGATAAAATGTTGACCATTATCTGACCAGATGACCCTCGGAAAACCAAACCTAGGAAAGTATTCCTTAAGCATGGTTTCCGCTGTTGTAATTGCTGTAGCATCTTTCACAGGGAAGGCTTCAACCCGCTTGGTAAAGGCACAAATGACTACCAAGATATATTTGTAGTTTTTACAGCACCCCATCTCGTTGAAGTCAAAATGAATCACTTCGAAAGACACAGAGGGGGGACCAAAACTACCCCTTGGTGTCGTTGTACCCTTCCCCGCATTATGCTGTAAGCAAACCATACAATTCTGGTCAAAATGCTCAGCAGTTTTTGAGATGTTAACATTCACCCAGACAGATTCTAGCATTTTACAGATTTTCCTAGCACATATGCGAGTGGGACCATGTGCCATGTGTCATGGCGGTGATATATGCATTGGGTAGCATCCATCTTCCTTTTGAACTGTTTACCCAACACCCTTCCTCATCCAACTTTGCCAAACCCTCAGCCCAGTGTTTAAGTTCTTCTAAAGTGGCATCAGATTGAATCTTATTTATCGAGTTAATCCCTTCTTCTACTGTACAAGTGTTTGTGGCTCCCTTTGTAACATACATTCTGAGTATAAATCAGTAGCAGTCTGTTTAGCTATCCTGTCAGCAAAAGCGTTCCCTTTCCCTACATCATCTACTACTTTCTGATGTGCCGAACACTTCATGATTGCTAGTTGAGTAGGAAGCACAAGTGCTGAGAGTAGCTGAACTATCAAGGTGCCATGTTGGATTTTTGTTCCATTTGAGGTCAAGAGACCTTGTTCTGCCCATAATCTACCGAAGTTGTGAACCACCCCAAAGGCATACTGGCTGTAAGTATATATATTCACTCTAAGCCCTTTGGAAAGTTCACAAGCTCGAGTTAGTGCAATAATCTCTGCGGCCTGCGCAGAGTTATGCAAAATTCTCTTGCTTTCCACAATCGTGCTTAATGTAGCGATGGCATAAGCAGCAGTGGATGTACCATCCGGAAGTGTGAAGCAGTAGCCATGGCAAAAAAAGCTCCCCTTGTGGATCATTCAGAGGTGTATCTTTCAAATCAATCCTGCCTTTAGTTTCTTGCTCTGTAGTATAAAAGCAGTCATGTGACATTTCGTCATTGCAAGCAATATCTTGCGGAAGAGGTAACAATTCAGGCTGATTCAATATGCAACACCTTTTGATTTGGAGATGCGGTGAAAATAGAATCAGTTCATATCTTGTTAATCATGCAGAAGTAAGGTGTTGGGTTTGCGTTCTATTTAATAGAATGTCTACAGAGTGAGGTAACATCACGGTTAAAGTATGGCCTAAAACCATGCCCTCACTCTGCTTTACAGACGCAGCAGCAGCAGTGACAGCTCTCAAACATTTTGACAAAGTGCATGCAACAGGATCAAGTGTGGAGGAAAAATAACCGCACAGTCTATTCTTCCCCCCATGTTCCTGCGTTAACACAGCCAACGCACATCCATCACATTCATGCACATACAACACAAAGGCCTTATCATAATTTGGTGTGCCCAAAACTGGTGCTGAACACAGTGCAGTCTTGAGCAGATCAAAAGCTTTCTAGTGTTCCAAGTTCCACGGTAGTGGCAAAGAAATGCCCTTCTTTGTCAATGCCAACATTAGTTTTATCACTAGTGTCTACAGTAAGAAGCCATTCCTATCAAGGCTCTGACTTCCTTCTGTGTATTTGGGACAGACATGTCAGAAATGTTCTTAATTCATTCAGGTGTCAATCTTCTTCCCTCCTTTGACAGGAGATAGCCTAAACAGGTGACCTCCTGTCGACAATACTGAAACTTTTTCAATGAAGCTTTATGCCCATGCTTTGCTAGATGAATAAGAAATAACAAGGTGCCTTCCTTGCAAGCACTTTCTGAGTCTGCAGCTAAGAGAAGGTTGTCAGCATACTGCAGTAATGTACAAGTAGAAGGCAACTCAAGTGTATCGAGCTGCTCTTTCAAAGCCTTACTATAAATGCTCGGACTCTCCTTGTACCCTTGTGGTGCACGGGTGAAGGTAAACGAGCGTCCCCCTAGGGTGAACGCTAACAAATATCTACTATCCACGTGTATAGGAATGCTAAAGAAGACATTCTTAAGACCCACCACACTGAAATGATTAGCAGGAGCTGGAATCATTGTTAGTATCATCGTTACATCAGGCACAATTGGAAATTGTGGAGAAACAATCTTATTGATAGCGTGCAACTCGATAATGAAACGGAATGGGATTGCATTATCCCCTTTCTTATACACCAGTAAAATCGGGCTATTGCACAAACTTCCTGCAATTTCTTCGATTACTCCATGATGTACAAAATCGGAAAATATAAATTTCAAAGCTTGCTCACCATCAACTGAAATCTTATATTGTGGAATTCGTGGAAACTTAACTCCTGGTTTCAAAACAATTTTAACAGGCTCAATTTGCAAAATACTGACAACATTGTCGTCAACTACCCATAAACATGCCAGAACTTCGCTAAATTCTGGCGGCAAAGGTCTAGTCAAAAACTGTGAGGCAGAAGATTGCTGAGGTGAAATCGTCAAACGCATTCCATCCGAAGAACAATGAATTACCACATTTAATTCCTTCAACAGATTCAACCCCAACAAATTTTCTTCACAGTTTGTTGTCAGAAGAAATGGACAGTAATCCGTGAATGGACCCAGTGAAATCGGTACCAGCAGAGAAACCAGATTAACCACTGGCGTACCAGAAAACCCTACAGAAACATTATTCTGCCTTGACAGTCGAATGTCTGGAACCCGTGAATGATCAATGGAACGCTTCTGTGCTCCTGTGTCTATCAAAAATAGATGCTTCCTATTCCCTACCATCATCTCAATGTAGGGACCTTTCGGATTAACGGGAATAGGCGTTGGTTCCAGACCCTGATTCGGGCTGTCCCAACGAAACAATATATCATTGAAGACAAGATCTTCAGAAAGATAGGCAGTTGAAGGATTATCAAAAATATTTCTGCTATCTACACTAGGTTGCTGATTATCTTGTGGGAAAGACTGAGAATTTTGAGTGAACTGGCTTCTACCAGGGCCACCTACCCCTAGGCGGCCTCTGGATCTTCTACCCATGAAACCATATGTGTTATTCGACCTTTGCTGGAGGATCGGGCATTGTGCTCGCCAATGACCCTCTTGTCTGCAAAAAGCAAATTGGTTCGCATGTACAAGACCCAACGGCGCATTACTTTGTGGAACAAATTGACCTTGAAACTGTGTACTTCCACCTCTAGGTCCTCTGACTATCTGTTGAGGCAATAATACTTTGGTTTTTAAGTCTCCCCTTTTCTTTTCGATCCTTCCTTTTTCATTATTGACTCTGTTCTCATAATACTAAGCCATATGCAATACTTTGGACTGTGATTTAGCTTGCCAAGCACTCTCAGAAGTCATAATTTATGACTGGATATCAGGCAACAATCCACTCACAAACTTATCCACAAACATTCTCTTTCCTGACTCGGTGCTCAAATCCTGTCCGCTAAAATCTGAGAATACGTATTCGAACCGAATAAAGAATTCGGTAGCACCTTCAGATTTCCCTTGGGTACAAGCAGTGAGTTTGTCCCAAACAATCCTTCTCTCAGGAATTAAAGTCTTTAATTTTGTTACTATTCTATCTGGCAAAGTCAGTATCACCTGTGGTGGTCTTTCACCAGCTGTCCTTTCTCCATCTAACCTAACCATGTTAAACCATGTGTCACCTATCCCCACTGGATCATCTACGGTCCTAATCTGTTTCCATAAATCAGCAGGTAGGAGCACTGGAAACAACAAATCTGTATCACCCAAAGTAAAAACGGACAAATGCAATACAGATTATGTTTCTTTATAAAACCCTGTTGGAATTTTCCTAAATTCTGGAATCAACTGTCTAATAGTGTTCACTTCCTGTCTTGAGAACGGGCTGTGAACAAACTGTGATACATAATGAGCCTCAATATTGTTGGCTGCTGCACCTGTTTCAGCATCCACTGGAATCTCAACTTTAGGAACGAATGTCGGAGGAACTTCTCTCTTAGACAACTGAGAAGTAGCCAACTCCAAACGTTTACTAAACAACAGAGCCAAATTGAGCATTAAAGTGGTGGAAGCAGTATCAGACGCAAAAAAGAACTCTTTTAAATATTCAATAATTCTGTGGGACAACAAACCTTTTTCTTTATACATTCATCCTGCAGGTATTCTACCATTACCTGTAACACTTTCCTCTGCATTTCTGGAGTATACTGACTATACGTACCATATACTTCTACAGGAGATATCGACATATCTGAAATCCATCTAAGTGCATCCCTTGTGCAAATTTGCGTTTCTTCACTCATTAATTTACAAGGAGGAAGAAACCATTTCTGCACAGAACAAAGGTCCAAATTATCACCATCTACTTCATCATTCTGTAACCGTTCTAACTCCCTTCTAAACTCAAAAACCCTCTCGACATGCTCATGTACTTCCTCCGCCGTATCCCTTGAATAAGCTAAAACATTCAAATCCTTCAACCTTTGTGGGACATCTGTGTCCGTCAATCTATTCCACATTACAGCCAAATGTATCCCCATCCCCTCAATAAAAACATTCTGGTCGGGAAAACTTTCTAGATTAAGGAGTGTAGCTAAGACAGTAGATTGTTCACCTTTCTCTATACATTGCTTAGCCCAGGCATTCAAATCCCTCCTCTTTTCTTTGGAAACTGTGCTCCGGGTCACAACTTTTGATTCACCACCCTTTATCAGCTACAAGTGGAGCAGAACCGCTTGGAAAAGAGAGAGTAGACAAATCCTGTACAACAGGTAGTGGAGACACGACTACTGGCAATAAAGATGGATTTACTGGAACAGTAACAGTCGGTAAAGGTGGAGATACAGTCAGAGGAACAACAACAGGAAAAGGAGCAATAACTGGTGGCGGAGGAGCAACAGGAAGAACAGGAATTTCTATGGGAGGAGGAACGGCAGCAGGAAGAGGTAAGACAACAGGAAGAGGTACAGAAGGAGGTGGTGCAGTGGGACCAGGCCTACGTTCATTTAAGAGTTTATCAATTAGCTCATCTGAGGTATGAAAATCTTTAGAAGTTATATTTTCGGTATACCAAGTTGAAAAGCCCTATCCATGTTTCTAACAGACTCTGACTGTTTTTGTTGATCGTACAATAATGCCTTGTCTGAATTTGACATGTGACGACATGCATGCTTCTCTTTATTCTTAAGTTGATGCATAGCTTCCTTTTTCCAATTGTGTATTACATCAAATGCTGCAGGTCTAGCTTTTCTCTTTAACAATATGGATTCTAAATACTCTATTCAAGCAATCTCAAAACTGCCATTGATAGGCCACTGAAGTTCGGGAGCATGTCTAGTTTGTCTGTGCCAAATATCGTTGCATACTATACTACCAATGCCATACTTACAGTACATAGTACATGCCGGCGACCCCTCTTGTGGTGCCGGACGGCCAAATTCCAAAGATTGTTTGTCTCTGCGGAATAACGCCCTAAAACAGGCAGACAATTACCCAGGCATGTCAAATTACTGGTGTTACCTGGCGTCGATTGTGCTCGCGAGTACAATACTACAACCAAATATCAGGATACTTAGGAATTGGGGCACGACTCACCTGATTTAAAGAACTAAGGGAGGTCTGATCAGATTACAAAGGACAAAGGACCCTCGTGGTTGGTGATTTCAGCAAAACTGCCTGCCTCGATATATGGACCCTCATCAAGAAGCCTTCTCGGACCGCATGCTCACTGTCCAGGGATCGGATTGTGCAGTACTGTTGAGGTTTTGCATCTCATCCAAAAGGGGCCCCCTTTTCTCACCGTCCGATCCCGGTCCGATAGCCGTGTCAACTCTTCAACGAGGTGGCATCAATCTTGAGGGTCCCTATTTCGGGCGCCATCTGAAAGAACAAAGAAATATCGAGGCTGAGTACCACAATGAAAATACACCAATCACGGGCTGAAAAGATTCACAGATCTTTTATTACTGTACAGTTCACAAAGCAAAACAGATAGCTATTTGGCTCCCAACACCTCGCAGTGTGTACCAACCGACAAGGAGAGGTGAGAGAGAGATGGACATCTAAACATTCGTGCTTTTATACAATTCATGTAATATTGTCCAGCCTCTCTTCACTTTAATAATTCGTGGTCTAGAGTTTGTGCCTAGTTCACATGAGATTATACAATATTATGCGAAGGATTACATAGGTTTGCATTTCCATGAAGACACAATGGTGATATATGTTCTCGGTTCCTGCGGTAAGCCTTGTACTAAGTTTCTTCACAATGTAGTTCAGCCAAAGTATATGCTCGAGGCTTGTTCTTCATTGTCCCAATGTTTATACAAGGATGAGACTTGTAAGCGCAGCCAATACTTGAATGACAGTTCATATGAAACACAAGGTCTCTTTGCTTGGTCTAAACAGTCGGCTCTCGGACAACCCAAACATTCACAGAACTCAAAGGTCGGAAGGCTTGGTTGCAAGTCGAAAACATAGTCCACCATTTTAGAACGTAGAACACACGAGTGGAAATCAAAATGGCAGATGAATCACAAAATGGCAGCGAAGTCAACTCAAAAATCAGAACTTTGCAACGTCGTTTTCCGTGTGACACGAATAGGCTTAGGCCAACATAAGTACTAAGGAGGCACTATATAAGTACCGTTTAACAATGCCTGCAATCGCTCCTGCTGCCGCCTGCGCTGATGAAGACATTAATAGAACTATAGACACTGACATTGAATCTGCTCAGAGAAAGACTTGGTCTACAAAGGCTATCCTGCTCCTGGTCATCATATCTATCTGTATCGTATCTACATTAATTCCAATGTTTTGGTACTTAGAAACTATGCATCCCATGAACACCATATTGCCCATTGTCAATGCTCCCACTATGAATACCCCAGCTCATGTGCTTTCTTACACTCTTCCGCCACAAAATGTGAAACACAGAAAAGGTTACGATAACAATACTCTATTACTGATTATGAATATGACACATGCAATCCTAAATCGATCTAATTGCTGGGTGTGTTCGCATTTACCCCAGAATGGGGAAAGAGGAATGGGTTGGTATGTACATCCTCTACCCCTTAGTACTGCCTATTATGCATCATTAAGAGCACTATTTTTTGGGAGATGGAATGATAGTGCCACTGGAAACTTTGATGGAACGAACATAAATGAATTTGAAAGGTTGGTATTGGCACCGCTGGGTTGTTCCGTGTTTATAAATATTAGTGAAATGAACACTGTATCGACCAGTCCCATTTATAGACTCTCTAGGCCTTACCAGTCCCTAATTACTTTCAAAATGGCTCTGGTAAGAAACAAAGATGCCATGCCTCCCTCCTATACTTTTAATCATAGTCCACATTCTCTTCCGTTTTGCTTGCAGAGAAAAGGTTCCCACCCAGATGCATGAATACTTCTGTACTTGAGCACGAAGAGAAACCATTATATATAGGAGGTTTTGTCTATTTTGTGTGTGGGGACCAGCTTATCCATGGTTACCTAGAAACTGGGAAGGTACCTGTTATTTAGGGATAACTTTTACCTGGTGTATTTCTCGCCACAACTTCTGAAATAGCTAAAATATCCAGATCTCGGCCACAAGGAGATGATACTGCTGGGCACATTTTTGGGGACATAGCGAAATCCTTTATACCTTTTTGGGGACAGGCAATAAACTCATGGAATATCAGAAAACTGTCCAGGGTGTTAGAAAAAACAATTAATGGAATCACTGACATACTTTACAACATGACACTGGAACAAAAAGCAATCAGGCTAGTTTCACTTCAAAATAGAATGGTGCTTGACATTATTTTGGCTGACCGTGGAGGTGTATGCAAATTAGTGGGATCAGCATGCTGTGTTTTGGTAAGTGACTCATCCCTGACAATATTTAAGGCAATTAAGAAATCACACGTCCTAAGTTCTGAAATCCATGTTCCCACAGGTGCCTGGAATCTAAATTTAAGTACATGGTTCTGGGAACTGTCACGATCCTGGGGATGGAAACTAATTGCAATTTTTGTTAAGTCACCAGCGAAGTGATGACAAAGATGTGGGAGATACTTGGGGTGAAGAGAAATCTCCATATTAGATACTACCGATCCTCTAGTGGGGGAGTTGAGCAGTACAATAGCACCATTGTGAGCATTCTTCAGAAGTTTGTGGCAGACTCTGGGCCTAGTTGGGACATCCGCTTACCACTTGTACTGATGGCCATCAGAGCTGCAACATCTTCTTCGACCAAAATGTTTCCATTTGAGCTAATGACTGGACGAAGAATGGTGCTACCCCAGCCTCTGATCTAAAGAACACAAAAGCAGACACTGATTAACGGCTCCACAACACATGAATATGTTGAGAATGTAAGAAAACACCTTCAGCTTGCTTTTGCATATGCTCAGCAGAATCTGGAGAAGTCGGCAGAGGGGATGAAAACCCACTACAACTTAAAAATGACTAAAAAAGAATACCAAGTAGGAGACAGGGTCTACTTGTAAAATGTTCAGAGGAACCAGACTAAGGAGAGGAAATTCCTCCCCTCCTGGTGCGGTCCCTTTGAAATGGTAGACAAAATTTCACCTGTCGCCTAGAAGATCCGCATCCCCAAAGGAGAGCTGTCAGAAGGGAAATGGGTCCACATCAATCAGCTAAAAAAGTTGTCACCCCAGAAACATTTTGCAGCTGATGGATGAGCCAAAGGAAAATCAAATAGAGGAACCATCGGAAGGAGAAGAAAGCAAATGAAAAAACAGAGGGACGTATTTAGGTGCCTAATTATATCTCTTTAGCAGGAAGTATTTTTATTGGGTGTTATTGGGATGTGAAATGAAAAATGTTATGAAAGTCAAATTGTTGTCCTTGTTCTGTTGAGTAATTTGCTTGATGTTATTGTAAAAATGTGAAGAAGAGATCACAGAAAATTGTAAACTGTAATCATTGTTCTGCTGTTGTAAATCTTCCAGGAATCATGCCCGTAAAATGTACGAAAACTTGTTTTTTATCTATCTTCTATTAGATAATTAAGTCCATTACCTCCTAGCCTGGCGAGGATCACCCCGGGGACCTGGAAGCGAAGGAAGGAAAGAGGGTCCTGCCCCGTACCCTCCAACCCAAAGAAGGAAGGAAAGAGGGTGCCACTCCATACCCTCCAACCTAAAGATTGAAGAGGATCCTGGTGTGCCGCTCCCTAACAAAAGAGAATTCCATTGAATGAACCCCACTCTGCTCCACTCTCCCTCAACAAAAAGTCACGGGAGAGCAGAGGGGGAATCTGTGTGGTACATTTATAAGCCCTAACAGAAATTCCCTTTACACAAAAAAAAACACATTGGAATCATGCTACAGAAGTGGGTGCACTGTTCTTTTTCCCTTGGCGCATGTGTGGCGAGCACTGAACATTGCCATCCAAAGAATGACTCTGGATTGTTTAATTGTAAAGTAAATCATCAGAAAATGACCTAAGCTCAGAATGGCATCCCATCTGCTGTTCTGTCATTTTCATATACTAAAGCTGCGCATAATATCCGAGACGCCTTTGCAATTTGTTCCTTCTTCATGCAAAACTCCTTCCTGGAAACACACCTCTGCATGCTTTATTTCTGCAAAATTGCCAAGAAGTGAAGCAATGTATCTCAGGGACGGCATCCAGAAATCACTGGAAGAGCAAGGAATTCTGTGTTTTCATTCCGCACGGCTTTTGTTTTCTTTTGCGGTGAACCATCGTGCTCAAATTGCATGAAATGAGAAAAATGACATGCCGTTTTGTTTCCCATGTCAAGATCAAAGAAATTCTTGGCAGTATCTCTTTGTGTCCAGAAACTGACCGTATATGTAAAAGCCTTCCAGAAGGTTAATGAAAAAGAAACTGTGTTCAGCAGAAACCACATTGGTGAAATTGACATGAAAGGGAATAAACACACGTATTTTGCTCTTGTGCAGATGAGAAAAATGCTGTTTGAAAACTAAATGCCAAATGACACCCTGTGCTTGCACAGCAATGCGATTGAATATGTGGGGATGGGGTGTAAAATGTACATTATATTAATAAACTGAAACACTTGGTTTCTGTTGAAAAAAAAATACTCTGAAACTAGCAGAGCTGGTTTTTGGGCCCAGGCATTGACTTCAAGGATGCCCGGCCTACCCCCAGGAAAAATTGCATTCAGAAGAGAACCAGCCCACAAGGGTACATGAAAGGCCCAAGAGTGTGAAAGTTTGTGGCCTCGTCAGACTGGTCGGCATCTCTTCAGAAAAGAATAAAGGACCCAAGTGGAACTAGCATTTTACAAAGAGGTGTGATTTCCTACAGCACCCATTCCCAGGACAAACTTCATAGCTTCAAAGGGCGATCATAAAAGTCCTTTGTGCAGGCTGACCCATGAGGGGACAATTTGGCTGTGGGGGTTTGCAGGACTGCCCATACCATGACCAAATCCAGCACATTGACTGTAAAGAACATTATACATTAAGACATTTCTCCCAGCATCCGGAAAAAGAAATGTTATAGTATGAAAGTATTTCATGGGATGTTTAGATAAATAGAAAGAGACCAAGGGCATGTTTCTGGAACTTGGTGAACTGGAATGGCAGGAAAAACGTTTGGGGTGAATTATAAATGGCAGAGACATGAAACTTGGTGAAAATATGTGAAATAGTAGTGGTCATGTGTGTAGCCATTTGCAGAATTTTAAATTGTGCCAAAAGGCGATGTGACATCACACAGAGGTGGCGATCGGATTGTCCAATTCCCTGTGACATATGGAAGCTGCATATCTGCTTTGTATGATGGTGACTAGCATAGATTTGAAGTTTTGCTTCATAAATCATTTTGGTAAAAAGTAGCTTTGGGGAAACAAAGAAAGGTCATAAATGCACAAACAAGAAATGATGTCAGTTCCCCTGAACCAATCGGCCCGGGGGGAGGAGGGAACACCAGTAGCCTGGCCTATCCTAGGATAGGAGCAACTCCAGAGTACTTCCCCCCAGAATGTAAAATTCTATGATGTCAGTTTGGCTATATAAGCAGGAGACAGAGAAAGACAAGGGACAAGCCATTGAAATCCATTCAAGATCCAGAAAAGCAGAGACCCATCCATCCAGGCAGAACCACCCATACAGATCCAGCCATATACAAGCATCCAGGGAGAAAGGAGGAAAGGCAGCTGATCCCATCTAGGTGAGCCCAGTGACCAGACCTTGTCCAGCTGTCCACAGTGACCAGATCTTGCCCAGCTGATCCCATCCATGAGAGCCCAGCTACCCAGTGACCAGATCTCTTAGCCCAGCTGTCCCAGTGACCAGAGCCCTTGGCGCCGCTTTCCAGAGTCCAAATTCCCAAACACAAGCTTACCTTGTAAGTATCACTTTACCCAGCACCCAAAACTGCATATCCCACTCTTTTGACCCTTACATCCTATTCAAATCCCATTGAAATCCCAGTCTAATTCCAAATTGCCAGTATCATCTGTTCACCTTTTCCATAGAAGAATCTGTGTTAGCCTATGTCCTTTAACGTTTTCCTTTTTATAATTCCTTTTGTTATCTGTCTAAGTCCCTAGTATCATTTGAAGTAAATCAATTAATTTCCCCATTGAAAATTCACATTCATTATTGTTGCTATTCGAAATCAACAATTTTGTCGAGTGTTTTTACTAACTATAGTCATTAAAACCTAGTCTCAACAGAAATAGGCTTTGTTTCACAAAAAATGAATTTGCATGTGCAGTGTGCTTTTGTATAAATTCCGATTTGCATTCATCCCATAAAACCCAAACCATCATCCTATTAAGAGTAAGCCCTTTCCCTCAGAATCCTATCTGTCATGTGCCTGTGTTTCCTATCCAAAAAACTGATTTCCGATTTTGACAGTTTAGCCCTTCTTGGTGGATGCCTGTCATCACAAGTGCTGTGTAGAAAAGAATTGCCATTCTGCTGCGTGTGCTTCTTTTGCATTCTGTCTTTTTCCCAAAAATCGATTTTCTTACCTGTGGTCAAATTGCCTTGGTGCCCTGCTCAGTAGTCTGTAAGATTCCTTATCACATAAGTGTAGCCACAGAATTTCTGTTTTAGCTATTCCAATGCAATTGTAAACTGATGTACAAGTAACAAGAAACATCTGAGTATTCCATTTTGCACCTAAACAAGGTTTTACATTTTGTTTCTGGCCTCCCATCTTGGGGTGGTGGACTGAATTCAACATCTTCATACTGAACCCTTGGCACTACTTTCCATCCACAAAGAATTTTGTTAGCAGGTGTTTGGGGAAGTGTTGCAGGGGGAGTGCAAAGTGATTTGGCTTCTGTTTTCTATTAAAGGTTTATGTAGCTTATGTTAGGAATTTGAATTGACTGTGTTGTAGGATTGTTGCATTTGTATTGCCACAACAGTGGTGGCTGCTGCCCTATCATTTGATTTTGCTCTGATTTTTCCTTGAATCCTGAAAAGTTATAAATATTATATCGTTACACACCGGCCTGGTTCATAGTCCATTGCAACACAGGGTATCTGTTAAGGTCGGTGTGAGACGGGTTGGGGGCCTTCTCAAGAAAGAACCCAGGGTTCAAATAAAAATTTTGCACCACATTCTTTGTCAGTGGAAGATGTCCCTGGCTGGAGTGTGCCGTGTTATGATGATACAATATGATGTGGCATTTGTAACGCACCTATACACAAGTGTTTCAAGGCGCGACGAGGCAAGGGAGGGGGAACAGAGGGAGGACGGGCAAACGATCCTACTAGGGCAGGTGTCATTCAGATTGTGCAAGTGTGTGGGGAGGGGGCAGGGACAGTGCAGTGCATGGTGCAAGAAATAAATAAGTAACGTCCAGCAAGTGGCAAGCGCATGGGTAAGTGTGGACAACAGGTGTCGAGGGCCGTTAGGGGGGACTGTAGGGATACAGAAACAGTCCCCAAGTGCGTGTGTTGCCAGGTGGGCAGTGCAGGTGAGTGACGCTGGCAGGGGGGGGGACATGGCCCAAGATCGGGGGGAGTCCAGGTAGAAAATGCAGTTCCACTTACAGCCAGGAGGTCAGCAGAGGAGAGAAGGAGAAAAAGCAGAAGCAAAGAGAAAGGTTTTGAGGTGCTTCCGGAACCAGAGATGGTCCTCCTCAAGTTTAAGGGAGGCAGGGAGGCAGGGAGGCTGTTCCAGAGGGAGGCACCAACCGAAGAAAGAGATCTACCATCAACTCGTTGCTTGGTGAAGCGACTGACCCTAGGGGAGTTGGAGACAGAGGAGCAAAGAGCTTGAGAAAGAAGATATTTAGGAAGAGAGAGTTGAAGGTATTGAGGCCCCAGACCCCAGAAGGCCTTGTGGACGATGCAGAGGGTTTTGAACTTAATCCTTGCAGCCACTGGGAGCCAGTGCAGAGATTTCAGTCCTGGAGAGATACGATCCCAGGGCTTGAGGCCAAGGACAAGTCTTGCAATCCTGTTCTGGATAAGTTGCAGAGGGCGGAACCGTTACAGTCGAGGAAAGGATTTCTTTTAGAAGTGAAGGACGGCAGGGATCTCCAGAGGGTCTGCTCCTAGTAGCTTTCAAAATTCAGGGTGGGAGATGGGGAGAAGGAAGAGAAGAGCCCGGGTGTGGATGCAAGGGCATGGGCCTGAGGGACGCTATTTTAGTGCCAATGTTGAGGTTTCCTTCCAGGGCTAAGTTGTGAAAGTGATCAGAAAGAGAGTCACAGAGTTCTTGCGTGTGGGTTGTGGAGGGGGAGATGCAACAAGGGGCTCTGAATTCAGAGATGATCTTGTGGAGTCCCCGTGGGTGCTAGGGACATTGGTGATTCCGTTCCAGTAAAAGGAATTTTTGTCCTTTGTCTGTGCCCAAGTCTGCCAAATATCAGTGGGAAAAAAACAAGGACACAGCCTTGTTTCAGGACCACATCAGTACTAATATTCTCATATAAGTGACCCAAACTAGTCAGCCATATAGAAATCTCTGTGTTTGAGTGGAGGAGGAGCATAATTATTAGGTCTGGGTCCTGTCACCAAATTCTCAATTTGACCCATAATTTAGCTCTATTGACCGAGGAAAAGCAGATGAAAATATTAACAAATGCCATACACAATAAAGAATTGCTCTTTTTAAGGGTATCATATTTTGAGTTATTTGGAAACCATACCATTGGGTAATGTATTATTATCCTTTCAAAAGCTACTTTGCAATTGTGACAGTAGCCCCTTTCCTTCCACCCATGCCTGGAGTTCTTTCAAAACCAGTGACGCAAATTCTTTGCTTTATCCATTAAGCAATGCTATAAGAGGGTAGTTAAGCGGATCCTACGATTTACTGCACTTTACAATAGGAATCAATAGAGACATGCTGTGTCCAATTTACATGATTTCCTAATAGCCTCAAATTATTCAGACAGTATGAAAGACTGCTCCATAGGCTGTGATTTTAGTATAATATTTGAGAGACCACCAGGACCCAAGGCACAGGATTGCATTAATGATTAAATAAACTTTAACATATTCCCCTGTACAGGAGTACCATTCCAAAGGGCATCCATTTTGGTATCTTTGGTAGTTGTGAAGGTCTCTCTATTATAGTAATGCAATATATTATATTGGGCTTCATTACAAATTTGGTGTGGCAGGAATAAAGTGGAGGTAATTCCACTACTGCCTAATTTTTGCAGTAACAGAATTACTGCCACATTTGCTGCACCGCCAAATTATAAATTTGAAGGTAAAGTGTAGAATGAATCTGCAGCAACAACATGGAGGTGACATGCAACAAACTGGATGTAAATGTGCCAATTTACCACAACAAAATCAGTAGATTTAATGTGCGTCAAATCCAAAGGTGGCAAATCCACCAAATATCCCCCCTGTCACTGGTATGATAGGGGCGCCCCGCAGCCCCCACGGTGCGGGAGGCCCTGTGACCACATGTCCCGGGAGGGGGCCCCACTTGAAGTTAAAAAAAGGAAAACAAATTGTTTTCAATCATTTTTTTTAAATATTTCTTTTTGAATTCACTCTGCATTTATAAAGAAATTATTTCTGTAACAGAAGTTATTTCTTTATGAAGGCAGAGTGAATACAAAAAGAAACTTTCTTTTTGAAGTCCGGGGGATACCCCCACCCCATGACATGAAGACCCTAGGCTGGAGGCCTCCATGTCATGGGGTGGGTGTAGCCCTATGACTTCAAAAATAAATAGTTTATTTTTAAAGTCACTCTGCCTTCATAAAGAAATTATTTCCGTTATGGTTCCATCCTTAACGGAAATAATTTCTTTATGAAATCAGAGTGACTTCAAAAAGAAACAATTTATTTTTGAAGTATTATGGCTTCCCTCAACCCCATGACATGTGCGTGTGTGAGTATATGATGAAAGAGTGCACACCAATGTATGGGTGGCTGGGTAAGCGTGTGTGCGTGTACTGTGAAAGGATGCACACTTAAATGTATGGGTGGCTGCCTGGGTGTGTCTGTATTGTGAAAGGGTGCACACTTAAATATCTGGGTGTTCCTGTATGGTGAAAGAGTGCACACTTAAATGTATGGATGACTGGGTGTGTGTTTGTATATATGGTGAATGGGCTGTGTGCTTGTGATCAGGGGCGCAACAAAACCTACATATCAGGGGGGCTAACCTTTCAGATGTTGGGAGAGGCGCTAACTTCATGTGTGGTGGGAGAGGAACAAACCTATTTGTGTGGGGGCATCGAACTTCTTTACGCATTTTAACAAGACTATTTTGATGCAGCTTCAATGTTACAAACAGTTAACTCTCTTTTAAGTCTGAAAGCACCCACTTATGGACTGCTGTGATTATGACTGGTCTCCTGTTCCCTCTCAACCCTTCCAATCACTCCCCTGGCATGCAAGTACTAAACCCACATCACAAATTCAATTGCCTACAAATGTGGCAATTGAATGCAGGTACTAACAGTGAAATGCTGCACATTAGTAACTGCTGGGCCGAGACCTTGTTAACAGCGAAACCCAGGTGCCGTTTAACATCTGTGTCCTTTTCTGTCGGGCAACTGCTCTGTAGGTCAGCCAGGTCAAGTCAACATAGCCCACAATTTCAGGGGGTGGGGGAGTGCTGAAGCCCAGTCAGCTCAATGGTGTTGCACCACTACTTGTGTTTAATGCCTTGATTACTTATTGGTAATCGTCATTACTCCTAGCCCTATTCTTCCTCATCCCAGTACTTGTGTATGAGGCAGTACTTGTGTATGAGGCAGTATGCCACATACACAAGTACTGGGATGAGGTAGAGGTACATGAAGATAATGCCTGACTTAGCTACCTGTAAACTTTATTGCTCCTAGTCCTACTCTTCCTCATCCTAGTAGTTACCTCTGAGGCATGGAGCCTCATACGTAAGCACTGGGACAAGGAAGAGGGACGTGGGGGTAATTCTGGGCCAATGAGCTGATTTTGGAGGTTGGGTAAGGGATGGGAGGGAGAGGGGATGTGTGGGGGCGGGATTGTGCTATAAATCATAATGGCCGTCCATGTCCATGCTAAGCAGGAATGATATGAGGTATTAGTGGCTAGAGAGGCATTTTGGTGCAGCCAGTCTAGTCATTCCTCAGTTTGTTATGACTTTTTTTTAACTGGGTATTTCTGATAAAGCAGTCCTGCTAATTGTAATTACCTGTCTAGACTGGCATTTGGGTTCTGCCAGTCTAGCCGTTTCTTACTGCGGCATTATATATTTTTCTAGACATCTGTGATAAAATTATATGATATGATAAGTCATATATAACGCAGCTGTACATAAGTGTTTTACGCGTGACAAGACAAGGGAAGGAAAACAGTAGGAGGGCAAGACAAATGATCTTACTAGGCCTTCTGTCATTCAGATCGTGCAAGTGCGAGAAAGAGAAGTGCAAAGGGAAAGGGAGGGGGGAAGTGCAAGGGGGAGGGGAAAACAGGGCAGCAATGCTCTGAGTAAGGGCAACCAGGGCAGCTCGGTTCTCGGTAGTGCAAGGAGAACAAGGGACTGTAGGGTGACAGTTACAGCCCTTAACTGCGTGGTAGGCCCGGAGACAGTGCAAGGGTGACTGATCAAGAAAGAGCCTAGACTCAGTGAGACTGAGGGTAGCCAAGCAACCAGTTGGTACAGCAGACAGGTAGGTCAGGTAGGTCAGCAGAGGAGGGAGAGAGAGAATGCAGAGGAGAAGAGGAAAGTTTTGAGCTGCTTCCGGAACTTCAGGTGGTCCGGCTCAAGTTTGGGAGGGGCAGGGAGGCATTCTGTAGAGGAGAGAGATCTACCCCCCACTCTCTGCCTGGAGAAGCATCTAACCCTTAGGGCTCAAGAAGGAAAGTATTTTGGAAGAGAGTGTTGGATGTAGTGTGGATACCAGCCCCAGAAAGCCTTGTGGACAATGCAAAGGGTCTTGAACTTGATCCTTACAGCCACCGGGAGCCAGTGGAGAGATTTCATGGCTGGAGAGATACGGTCCCTGGCCTTGAGGCCAAGGATAAGTCTTGCAGTCCTGTTCTGGATTAGTTGCAGAGGGCAGAAAGTAGAAAGTAGAGGAAGGCAGATTGAGAAAGTGGCTGTTGCACAAGTCCAGCTTAGAGAGAACCAGGGCTCTGGAGACAGTGAGCTTCTGGGGGTAAGTGAGAAAGGGAAGAGTCCCTTTGAGGAGGTGCAGCTGGTAGTCGGACTTCTTGGCGATGTCCGAGATGTGAGGAGAGAAAGAGAGAGTGGAGTTGAAGATGACACCAGGAATGAGCAAGAGAGGAGAGGAGGCTGAGGGGAGCCTGAAGGAAAGCTGAGTGTCATCTGCATAACACTGAAAGTTAGAGGAGAAGGTAGAGATCAGATGGGCCAAAGGGGCCAAGTAGAGGTTGAAAAACCAGGGTGAGAGGATAGAATCCTGGGCAACGCCACAGGTAGAGAGAGGTGGCAGAGAGAAAGGGACCAAGTTGGACCTGGGAGGGGCGGCCCAACAGGAAGGAGGTCAGCCACTCCAGAGCCTGATCCATGATGCCCAGGTTCTCACAGAGTCGATTGATCAGAATGACGTGGTTGACCATCTCAAAAGCAGAGGAACGTTCAAGGAGGATGAGCACAGAAGGAATGCTGGAATCAAGGTTAGAGATCAGATCTTCACAGGTGTTCTGGAGAGCAGTTTCCATGACTCTGGCAGCTCTTAAGCCAGACTGATGGTCTTGGAGACAACCAACAGATTCAGTGTGGAGAGTAAGCTGGGAGATGTCCAGCTTTTCCAAGAGTTTTGGAGAGGGGAAAGTTCCAGTGGCAAAATAATGATAACAGAAATCGGCCAAGGCTGGAGCCAGGGTGTCAATATGGTCTTTGATGATTCTGGAGGAGCGGGCGAGCACCTGTTTCGATGACACTTCCATAGATGGGACTTGTCTACAAACCTTGTTAGGTGTTAGATAGAAAGAGGAGAAGGGAGGAGGAGAGGGGGAGATGGCCATAGAGGGCTGAGAGAGGAAGAGGGAGAGGAAGAGGAGATAGTGGACAGGATGTCCTGAGTTTTAGCCGTCAAGCGAGAGACCAAAGCCGTAGAGAGGGCCTGTTGAGGGAACAGGAGAGGTAGACACCGCAACAGGATTGGCCAGTTCCTTTCATATTTTAAAAAGTTGGCCGTGTTGGTAGAGGCCGCAGAGACGCAGGCTTGAATGTGTACTCTCTTCTTGATGAGGCTTATTGCTTCGACTGGCATTTTGGTGCAATCAGTCTAGGTATGACTAAATGTAGCATGGCATTTTTAATAGCAAAGCATTAATGTTCCGGTGCACTGTTGGTGACTTGCATGTATTGGATTGGTGTTACCCTACCAAACAATAGCAAACACTGGCTTTTTAGCACATTTTTCTCAGAAAGTGTGCTGTATATTGCATTAAAAAACATATTGATATCTTTCTCCTAGTGCAGTGTGCAGCATACCCCTTCAGCAGCACGTTTGTGCGTATTGCGCTAGTGTGGTAATCTAAGCTGGACCAGAGTGTGGCGCGACCTGTGATTTGTTGCCGAGTTGGGGGGCGCCCCCTCAGCATGGCTCGCATGGGAGCTACCAGATCTTGTGTTACCCCACTACCTCCAGAGTCCTATGCCCTTGAAACAATGGGAATTACACTGCCCTGCCAACACTTGTAATCCTGTGCTAAACCCACAGGACAAAGTGGTGATAACGGTAATTGAGTTTGGCAGCAATTCATCAGATTTACTGCCAAATTACCACCAAACTCGCAATGAGCTCCATTGTTCAGTAAATGTATTTAACTGGGAGGGATGCATGTAAGACTGTGGGTTGTTTATCAAGTTCCAAAAGTGTTCGGTAACCTTTTTCGCAATCATTTCGAACATTTCCCTCCATTGCCTACACATCCTTTGTGTCCTGTACTACTCCATACAACGTGCATGCCTCTAAAATAAAGTATTTAGGGCTTCATTACACGGATGGCGGTAAGGATTTACCGGTACCGGTAAAATACCGGTACCGGTAAATCCTTACCACCTTACTACGAGGTCCCTTTGCGGGTTGGGGGATTTAACGCCTGCTTTTTGCAGGCGTTAAAAACCAACCCGCAAAGGGACCCAGGGAGCTAATTACGGTACCGCAATTTGCGGTACCGTAATTAGCGCCTTCCCCATTCCCATTGAGCCCTATGGGGCAAAAATGGGAATGGGGAAGGGCAATGGGGGAAGGGGGAATTACCGCCCCACCAACCTTGGAATGGGGCGGTAATTCCCCTTTCCGCCAAGGCGGTGCTGGTATTTTAAAATCGAATGCGATTTGATAAATCCATTTAATAAAAAATTACGATGATCAATGAACCTGCTATATATCAAGAGGCCGATTCATGGAATAATTAGCGCGGCGCAAGTGGGCAAAAATGTGCGAATCGCAGTGGAATAGCGAAAATCGCAGTGCAAGTGCGAAAATCGCACGAAAAGCAGCGCACGTCGATTCATGGAAGGCCGTGCGCAAGAAAACCAGCGGATGTGCGATAAAAAAGTGCGCGGCGCACGTTGGCGCACAGGCCATCTAACAGCGTGCGCCAGGTCACAGCGAAAATCGCACAGGCCACAGCGAAATTCGCACATAGCGCGGCGCACGCAACAAAAGTAGGCGGAACACGGGCGTAACACTCGGAATGGGGAACAACTTGCCAAAACGTGGGCGTCACGGGGGAAGTACAGGGCACAAGTGCGCGGAACGCCCACACGCTCGCCTACAACACGTATTCATGGAATAGAATAGGGCAAAAAAGCGCACGCTCAAACCAGCGCACAGGCACAAACACGACCGCCACAAGAAAGCAGGCGGTAGCGTCTCTGCGGCTGTAAGAAATGTGCGCCAAAAGGTGCGCCAACAAATAGCACCTATATACTGCCATGATGAATGTCCCATACTGTGGCCCTCCAGGAAAAATGACGTGCAAAGGGGTACCCACAAACACGGACACCCGCTGACAAAAAATACGTGTGCGTGTATACCGGGGTGCGCGGGAAGTCTAACACGCGATTACAGCAGGGTACGTGCATCACAAGGGTTCGCGTGAAGTTCCTCACGCGATCGGGCCTGGGGTAGCGGGCTACGTGTATTACAGGGGTTCGCGTGAAGTTCCTCACGCGATCGGGCCTGGGGTAGCGGGCTACGTGTATTACAGGGGTTCGCGTGAAGTTCCTCACGCGATCGGGCCTGGGGTAGCGGGCTACGTGTATTACAGGGGTTCGCGTGAAGTTCCACACGCGAATAGCCTGGGCGCGTGTATTTCAGGGGTGCGCGGGAAGTTCCACACGCGAATAGCCTGGGCGCGTGTATTTCAGGGGTGCGCGGGAAGTTCCACACGCGAATAGCCTGGGGGCGCGTGTATTTCAGGGGTGCGCGGGAAGTTCCACACGCGAATAGCCTGGGCGCGTGTATTTCAGGGGTGCGCGGGAAGTTCCACACGCGAATAGCCTGGGCGCGTGTATTTCAGGGGTGCGCGGGAAGTTCCACACGCGAATAGCCTGGGGGCGCGTGTATTTCAGGGGTGCGCGGGAAGTTCCACACGCGAATAGCCTGGGCGCGTGTATTTCAGGGGTGCGCGGGAAGTTCCACACGCGAATAGCCTGGGGGCGCGTGTATTTCAGGGGTGCGCGGGAAGTTCCACACGCGAATAGCCTGGGCGCGTGTATTTCAGGGGTGCGCGGGAAGTTCCACACGCGAATAGCCTGGGCGCGTGTATTTCAGGGGTGCGCGGGAAGTTCCACACGCGAATAGCCTGGGCGCGTGTATTACAGGGGTGCGCGGGAAGTTCCACACGCGAATAGCCTGGGCGCGTGTATTTCAGGGGTGCGCGGGAAGTTCCACACGCGAATAGCCTGGGCGCGTGTATTTCAGGGGTGCGCGGGAAGTTCCACACGCGAATAGCCTGGGCGCGTGAATTTCAGGGGTGCGTGGGAAGTTCCACATGTGATTTGACAGTGTGGGTCCTCCCAGGTGTACCCTGTACACCCTCTACGGCCCCTGCAGGCAGCCCACACCACAGGGGACTACCCTGCATCCCTGGTCATGTCCCGCAGGCATCCCATCCACCATGGGCATGCCCCCCAGCAAAGGCACATGTCTCCTTGAACTAATGAACACCAACTCATGTTCCCTTGCACCCCCACCCCCCAGCACTGTGGGGCACCTGCCAGCAGGCCCCCACCCATGTCGAACTCATGTCCCCCACCACCCCCACCCCCCAGCACTGTGGGGCACCTGCCTGCAGGCCCCCACCCATGTCCAACTCATGTCTCCCACCACCCCCACCCCCCAGCAGTGCAGGGTCACCCTCCACCAGGGCCCCACTCATGTCTCCCACCACCCCCACCACCCAGCCACCAGGGGCACCCTCCACCAGGCCCCCACTCATGTCTCCCACCACCCCCACCCCCCAGCCACCAGGGGCACCCTCCACCAGGCCCCCACTCATGTCTCCCACCACCCCCAAACCCCAGCGGTGCAGGGGCAGCCTCCACCAGGCCCCCACTCATGTCACCCACCACCCCCACCCCCCAGCCACCAGGGGCACCCTCCACCAGGCCCCCACTCATGTCTCCCACCACCCCGACACCCCAGCCACCAGTGTCACCCTCCACCAGGCCCCCACTCATGTCTCCCACCACCCCCACACCCCAGCAGTGCAGGGTCACCCTCCACCAGGCCCCCACTCATGTCTCCCACCACCCCCACCCCCCAGCCACCAGGGTCACGCTCCGCCAGGCCCCCACTCATGTCTCCCACCACCCCCACCCCCCAGCAGTGCAGGGTCACCCTCCACCAGGCCCCCACTCATGTCTCCCACCACCCCCACCCCCCAGCCACCAGGGGCACCCTCCACCAGGCCCCCACTCATGTCTCCCACCACCCCCACCCCCCAGCAGTGCAGGGTCACCCTCCACCAGGCCCCCACTCATGTCTCCCACCACCCCCACCCCCAGCAGTGCAGAGGCAGCCTCCACCAGGCCCCCACTCATGTCTCCCACCACCCCCACCCCCAGCAGTGCAGGGGCAGCCACCACCAGGCCCCCACTCATGTCTACCACCACCCCCACCCCCCAGCAGTGCAGGGGCACCCTCCACCAGGCCCCCACTCATGTCTACCACCACCCCCACCCCCCAGCAGTGCAGGGGCACCCTCCACCAGGCCCCTACTCATGTCTACCACCACCCCCACCCCCTAGCCACCAGGGGCACCCTCCACCAGGCCCCCACTCATGTCTACCAACACCCCCACCCCCTAGCCACCAGGGGCAGCCTCCACCAGGCCCCCACTCATGTCTCCCACCACCCCCACCCCCAGCAGTGCAGGGGCAGCCTCCACCAGGCCCCCACTCATGTCACCCACCACCCCCACCCCCCAGCCACCAGGGGCACCCTCCACCAGGCCCCCACTCATGTCTCCCACCACCCCCACACCCCAGCCACCAGGGTCACCCTCCACCAGGCCCCCACTCATGTCTCCCACCACCCCCACCCCCCAGCAGTGCAGGGTCACCCTCCACCAGGCCCCCACTCATGTCTCCCACCACCCCCACCCCCCAGCCACCAGGGGCACCCTCCACCAGGCCCCCACTCATGTCTCCCACCACCCCCACCCCCCAGCAGTGCAGGGTCACCCTCCACCAGGCCCCCACTCATGTCTCCCACCACCCCCACCCCCCAGCCACCAGGGGCACCCTCCACCAGGCCCCCACTCATGTCTCCCACCACCCCCACCCCCCAGCAGTGCAGGGTCACCCTCCACCAGGCCCCCACTCATGTCTCCTACCACCCCCACCCCCCAGCCACCAGGGGCACCCTCCACCAGGCCCCCACTCATGTCTCCCACCACCCCCACCCCCCAGCCACCAGGGGCACCCTCCACCAGGCCCCCACTCATGTCTCCCACCACCCCCACCCCCCAGCCACCAGGGGCACCCTCCACCAGGCCCCCACTCATGTCTCCCACCACCCCCAAACCCCAGCGGTGCAGGGGCAGCCTCCACCAGGCCCCCACTCATGTCACCCACCACCCCCACCCCCCAGCCACCAGGGGCACCCTCCACCAGGCCCCCACTCATGTCTCCCACCACCCCCACACCCCAGCCACCAGGGTCACCCTCCACCAGGCCCCCACTCATGTCTCCCACCACCCCCACCCCCCAGCACTGTGGGGCACCTGCCAGCAGGCCCCCACCCATGTCCAACTCATGTCTCCCACCACCCCCACCCCCCAGCAGTGCAGGGTCACCCTCCACCAGGCCCCCACTCATGTCTCCCACCACCCCCACCCCCCAGCCACCAGGGGCACCCTCCACCAGGCCCCCACTCATGTCTCCCACCACCCACACACCCCAGCCACCAGGGTCACCCTCCACCAGGCCCCCACTCATGTCTCCCACCACCCCCACCCCCCAGCAGTGCAGGGTCACCCTCCACCAGGCCCCCACTCATGTCTCCCACCACCCCCACCCCCAGCAGTGCAGGGGCAGCCTCCACCAGGCCCCCACTCATGTCTCCCACCACCCCCACCCCCAGCAGTGCAGGGGCAGCCTCCACCAGGCCCCCACTCATGTCTCCCACCACCCCCACCCCCAGCAGTGCAGGGGCAGCCTCCACCAGGCCCCCACTCATGTCTCCCACCACCCCCACCCCCAGCAGTGCAGGGTCACCCTCCACCAGGCCCCCACTCATGTCTCCCACCACCCCCACACCCCAGCCACCAGGGTCACCCTCCACCAGGCCCCCACTCATGTCTCCCACCACCCCCACCCCCCAGCACTGTGGGGCACCTGCCAGCAGGCCCCCACCCATGTCCAACTCATGTCTCCCACCACCCCCACCCCCCAGCAGTGCAGGTTCACCCTCCACCAGGCCCCCACTCATGTCTCCCACCACCCCCACCCCCCAGCCACCAGGGGCACCCTCCACCAGGCCCCCACTCATGTCTCCCACCACCCCCACACCCCAGCCACCAGGGTCACCCTCCACCAGGCCCCCCTCATGTCTCCCACCACCCCCACCCCCCAGCAGTGCAGGGTCACCCTCCACCAGGCCCCCACTCATGTCTCCCACCACCCCCACCCCCCAGCCACCAGGGGCACCCTCCACCAGGCCCCCACTCATGTCTCCCACCACCCCCACCCCCCAGCAGTGCAGGGTCACCCTCCACCAGGCCCCCACTCATGTCTCCCACCACCCCCACCCCCCGCAGTGCAGGGGCAGCCTCCACCAGGCCCCCACTCATGTCTCCCACCACCCCCACCCCCAGCAGTGCAGGGGCAGCCTCCACCAGGCCCCCACTCATGTCTCCCACCACCCCCACCCCCAGCAGTGCAGGGGCAGCCTCCACCAGGCCCCCACTCATGTCTCCCACCACCCCCACCCCCAGCAGTGCAGGGTCACCCTCCACCAGGCCCCCACTCATGTCTCCCACCACCCCCACCCCCAGCAGTGCAGGGGCAGCCTCCACCAGGCCCCCACTCATGTCTCCCACCACCCCCACCCCCAGCAGTGCAGGGGCAGCCTCCACCAGGCCCCCACTCATGTCACCCACCACCCCCACCCCCCCAGCCACCAGGGGCACCCTCCACCAGGCCCCCACTCATGTCTCCCACCACCCCCACACCCCAGCCACCAGGGTCACCCTACACCAGGCCCCCACTCATGTCTCCCACCACCCCCACCCCCCAGCAGTGCAGGGTCACCCTCCACCAGGCCCCCACTCATGTCTCCCACCACCCCCAACCCCCAGCCACCAGGGGCACCCTCCACCAGGCCCCCACTCATGTCTCCCACCACCCCCACACCCCAGCAGTGCAGGGTCACCCTCCACAGGCCCCCACTCATGTCTCCCACCACCCCCACCCCCCAGCCACCAGGGGCACCCTCCACCAGGCCCCCACTCATGTCCCCCACCACCCCCACCCCCCAGCAGTGCAGGGTCACCCTCCATCAGGCCCCCACTCATGTCTCCCACCACCCCCACCCCCCAGCCACCAGGGGCACCCTCCACCAGGCCCCCACTCATGTCTCCCACCACCCCCACCCCCCAGCCACCAGGGGCACCCTCCACCAGGCCCCCACTCATGTCTCCCACCACCCCCACCCCCCAGCAGTGCAGGGTCACCCTCCACCAGGCCCCCACTCATGTCTCCCACCACCCCCACCCCCCAGCCACCAGGGGCACCCTCCACCAGGCCCCCACTCATGTCTCCCACCACCCTCACCCCCCAGCAGTGCAGGGTCACCCTCCACCAGGCCCCCACTCATGTCTCCCACCACCCCCACCCCCCAGACCCAGGGGCACCCTCCACCAGGCCCCCACTCATGTCTCGCACCACCCCCACACCCCAGCCACCAGGGTCACCCTCCACCAGGCCCCCACTCATGTCTCCCACCACCCCCACCCCCCAGCCACCAGGGGCACCCTCCACCAGGCCCCCACTCATGTCCCCCACCACCCCCACCCCCCAGCAGTGCAGGGTCACCCTCCATCAGGCCCCCACTCATGTCTCCCACCACCCCCACCCCCCAGCCACCAGGGGCACCCTCCACCAGGCCCCCACTCATGTCTCCCACCACCCCCACCCCCCAGCCACCAGGGGCACCCTCCACCAGGCCCCCACTCATGTCTCCCACCACCCCCACCCCCCAGCAGTGCAGGGTCACCCTCCACCAGGCCCCCACTCATGTCTCCCACCACCCCCACCCCCCAGCCACCAGGGGCACCCTCCACCAGGCCCCCACTCATGTCTCCCACCACCCTCACCCCCCAGCAGTGCAGGGTCACCCTCCACCAGGCCCCCACTCATGTCTCCCACCACCCCCACCCCCCAGACCCAGGGGCACCCTCCACCAGGCCCCCACTCATGTCTCGCACCACCCCCACACCCCAGCCACCAGGGTCACCCTCCACCAGGCCCCCACTCATGTCTCCCACCACCCCCACCCCCCAGCAGTGCAGGGTCACCCTCCACCAGGCCCCCACTCATGTCTCCCACCACCCGCACCCCCCAGCCACCAGGGGCACCCTCCACCAGGCCCCCACTCATGTCTCCCACCACCCGCACCACCCAGCAGTGCAGGGTCACCCTCCACCAGGCCCCCACTCATGTCTCCCACCACCCCCACCCCCAGCAGTGCAGGGGCAGCCTCCACCAGGCCCCCACTCATGTCTCCCACCACCCCCACCCCCAGCAGTGCAGGGGCAGCCTCCACCAGGCCCCCACTCATGTCTCCCACCACCCCCACCCCCAGCAGTGCAGGGGCAGCCTCCACCAGGCCCCCACTCATGTCTCCCACCACCCCCACCCCCAGCAGTGCAGGGTCACCCTCCACCAGGCCCCCACTCATGTCTCCCACCACCCCACACCCCAGCCACCAGGGTCACCCTCCACCAGGCCCCCACTCATGTCTCCCACCACCCCCACCCCCCAGCACTGTGGGGCACCTGCCAGCAGGCCCCCACCCATGTCCAACTCATGTCTCCCACCACCCCCACCCCCCAGCAGTGCAGGTTCACCCTCCACGAGGCCCCCACTCATGTCTCCCACCACCCCCACCCCCCATCCACCAGGGGCACCCTCCACCAGGCCCCCACTCATGTCTCCCACCACCCCCACACCCCAGCCACCAGGGTCACCCTCCACCAGGCCCCCCTCATGTCTCCCACCCCCCCCCCACCCCCCAGCAGTGCAGGGTCACCCTCCACCAGGCCCCCACTCATGTCTCCCACCACCCCCACCCCCCAGCCACCAGGGGCACCCTCCACCAGGCCCCCACTCATGTCTCCCACCACCCCCACCCCCCAGCAGTGCAGGGTCACCCTCCACCAGGCCCCCACTCATGTCTCCCACCACCCCCACCCCCAGCAGTGCAGGGGCAGCCTCCACCAGTCCCCACTCATGTCTCCCATCACCCCCACCCCCAGCAGTGCAGGGGCAGCCTCCACCAGGCCCCCACTCATGTCTCCCACCACCCCCACCCCCAGCAGTGCAGGGGCAGCCTCCACCAGGCCCCCACTCATGTCTCCCACCACCCCCACCCCCAGCAGTGCAGGGTCACCCTCCACCAGGCCCCCACTCATGTCTCCCACCACCCCCACCCCCAGCAGTGCAGGGGCAGCCTCCACCAGGCCCCCACTCATGTCTCCCACCACCCCCACCCCCAGCAGTGCAGGGGCAGCCTCCACCAGGCCCCCACTCATGTCACCCACCACCCCCACCCCCCAGCCACCAGGGGCACCCTCCACCAGGCCCCCACTCATGTCTCCCACCACCCCCACACCCCAGCCACCAGGGTCACCCTACACCAGGCCCCCACTCATGTCTCCCACCACCCCCACCCCCCAGCAGTGCAGGGTCACCCTCCACCAGGCCCCCACTCATGTCTCCCACCACCCCCACCCCCCAGCCACCAGGGGCACCCTCCACCAGGCCCCCACTCATGTCTCCCACCACCCCCACACCCCAGCAGTGCAGGGTCACCCTCCACCAGGCCCCCACTCATGTCTCCCACCACCCCCACCCCCCAGCCACCAGGGGCACCCTCCACCAGGCCCCCACTCATGTCCCCCACCACCCCCACCCCCCAGCAGTGCAGGGTCACCCTCCACCAGGCCCCCACTCATGTCTCCCACCACCCCCACCCCCCAGCCACCAGGGGCACCCTCCACCAGGCCCCCACTCATGTCTCCCACCACCCCCACCCCCCAGCCACCAGGGGCACCCTCCACCAGGCCCCCACTCATGTCTCCCACCACCCCCAAACCCCAGCGGTGCAGGGGCAGCCTCCACCAGGCCCCCACTCATGTCACCCACCACCCCCACCCCCCAGCCACCAGGGGCACCCTCCACCAGGCCCCCACTCATGTCTCCCACCACCCCCATACCCCAGCCACCAGGGTCACCCTCCACCAGGCCCCCACTCATGTCTCCCACCACCCCCACCCCCCCAGCACTGTGGGGCACCTGCCAGCAGGCCCCCACCCATGTCCAATCCATGCCCCCCTGCACCTGGGTCCCAACATTCCCCAATCATGTCCGTAATGCCCATCCTCCCCTGCCAAAAGGCCCAACCAACTATCACACCCACCCACATATCAAAGGCAATTACATGTTACACCCCCAATTAAAATAATGCAATTGAACACATGTCTGTCACACACAATGGCTGCAAGTGAATGACAAAACACCCAACATGACATGCCTGAAAGCAATGAGATGATACGACACATTGAAGAATAAAAAAAAATATGTATTGAACAGCAAGTACAATGGAAATGAAATAAGACAAAACACAAAGCAAATCAAACAAAACAAGATGAATGTCCAAGAAAATTATCTGAAAAATTAAAATAAGCCAATGAAGAACCATGAAGAAGATCATCCTGGGTCCATGAGCCCAACCAAATTAAACCTAACTATGACTACTAACTAAAAACTGAACTATATACAAAAAAGTGGTGCATTGTCCAATCGCAACCAAAAAAAAATCAAAAAAACAAAGGAAACCTAACCCTAACTATACAACTATATACAAAGGCAGCGGGCTATTCGGACGGCTCACTGGTTGTTGTCATGGGCCAGGGCATCATCGAACTCCTGGTCAATGGCTTGGAGGCGGGCATGTTCCCTGGCCCCGAGGTCCCGCAGGGATAATGCAGTGTCAAGCTCAAACTCCCTGCGAAGACCCTCGAGGCACTCAGCCCGCCTCAGCGCCCTCCGCATGGAGTCCTCCGCCCTGACCATCGTGAGCCGTTCCTCCTCTGCCCGCTGCCGCTCCGCACCTATCCGCTGGCACAACCGCTCCCACACGGAAGCCACTCCCATTCCAGGGTTCTCCTGCCCTCCGGCCGATGCCTGCACCCCTGATGTTGATGGCCCCGAGCCATGATGCCGCCCACGTTGAGCCTGCTGCTGCCTCCGACGCAACTGCCTGTGCCAGCACGACGGCATCCAGGCTGATGGAAACCACCGACGCCGTCGTGCACGTGCCCTGCCCGATGATGCTGTCACATCCTCCATCTGCTGGGGTCCAGTTGCTGTGGTGTCCACCCCTGCTGGATCTCTGACTCCCGACTGTGGCAGGGATGGGATCCCCACCGAGCTGGCTGCATTGGTCGGGGCAGGTCCACAGGGGGCCCTGGTGGCATCTGGGCTGGAAGACGGCAAGGAGAACGACTGGTGGATAGCCTGCACAGAGGAGGAGAGGGCCGCCACATTGGCCAACACATGCAGGAAACCCCCGAACATGGCCGATCCCAATTGGGCCATGTCGGCACGGTGCACTTCGTGATGACGTGCGTGCTCCTCCCGGGAAGCACGCACGGCATCACGAATCACAGCCGTGCGCATCGCGACCCCAATCAGGACCTTCTCCGCACGGCCAGGGGTTCCCACGTCCGCAGGTGGAGGGGAGTCAGGTGACATGGACATCCCCTCTACCTGCGGACAGGCCTGGGACGGGGCATCCCTGCTGGTGCATGGTGGTGCACTCACAGGGTCAGGGACAGCGACATGCACAGGCCCCTCCACGGTGACCTGTGCTGCCTCCTGCCCCTGGCCCTGGACTGCACCACTTGCACCAGCAGGGATGCCTCCACCAGGCCCCATGTGTGCCCCAGTGGCGGCCTCCTCCTTCTCCTCTGTGCAAACCACCAACCTGGATGGCTCCTCACCGTCTCCCACCGTAGCAGGCCCCTGTGGGGGCTCACCCACCCCTTCCGCTGCAGCCGTGGGGGCATCCCCGCCGCCTTGCTCCACAGCGCCGTCTCCGCCCTCTTCTTCACTAGCCGCTGCGTAGAGGGAGACAAAGAACACAAGCATCAGGGCACTGTACAATGGTCCCCTAGACAGGAAGCAATAGCAGATGAGCACCACTGTCAAAGTACACTTCCATCATGTCCCTCCACAACACATGGGTCAGTCCAGGCAAAACACACACAGTAACAGGCATGGTGCATGCCATGGACATTTCCATGCATGTCCAATGGACTCTTGAAACATTCAATGATATGTAACTCACATGCATCATGGCTCATGCCTATCACATGCACACACTTCACCTCAGTCACATCCATCTGGCCCCAGACACACCAAACACAGCGGATACAAGGGTAATTTGGCTGCTTTACTGAATCTGTGCATTGTCACACACATGTGTCATGCATCCATGGCATGCACAAGTCACAGACACGCAGGTCAGGCACACAGACATGGCTACCATATATGTACCTGGCATCAGCACCCATCCCTCACCCCCACCCATGTCCAGGTACAGAGAGTGGCATGCTCTCATGTTCAAAATCTGCATAGGGCTCCCCATGCGGCATTTCAACACATGCAACAACCATGTGCATCACACATCACTGGTCGCACATGCATTACCATGATGTCCCTGCACACATACATGCATACATGGCCTATGGCACACATACAGGCAAGTATCATAGAACCAGCACACCGCAACATGCCCTGTCTCACACAGTAATGCATGGACACTTACCGCTCAACTCCAGACGGGCCTCCCTCTCAAGGATCTGGGCGTGGAGCGCTGGGCGTACGCGTTCCAGGACCCTCATCTGGATGGAACTCATGCGGCCCCGGCCCCCCTCCACGAGGCGCCGGGCCTTCACAAGGGTCCTGGACCTCAAGTCCTCCCAGCGCTTCTTGATCTTCAGGACGTCGTGGGTTTCCACCCCCTCCGCGTTGATGGCAACCACACAGTCGGCCCAGATCCTCTGCCGTCCTTCCTTGCTGGCGCGGGACGATCCAAAGAGGGCATCATACTGCCCCAGGACATGCTCCACCAGGACACCAACTTCGGTGTCAGTGAAGCTGGTGCCCCTCTGCCCCTCTGGCCTGGGGTTGCCACTGGTGCCAGATGTGGAAGTGCCCGACATGGCAACCCCAGAGGCAGGTGTGGGTGGGCAACTGGGTCCTGGGGCTGGGCTGTGGAGCGATGTAATCCCAGTCGGGAGTCTTCAGTTCCAGCAGGGGTGGACACAGCAACTGGACCCCTGCAGATGGCTGATGTGCAGGCACCAAATGGCAGGGCACGGTGGCAGCAGGCAGGCAGGCAGGCAGCAGCAGATGGCACGTGGGAGGCTGCTCGGGGCACTGGGGGGCAGTAACTCGGCCTTCTGGGCAGGAGCGTGGTCTTCCGTGTGTTTTCGCGTGGCCAGCTTGATACGGAGTGATTTGGCACGTGAAAATCCTGCACGTCAGCGTGAAATCCGAGGAAAGGCCCTTAGCGCGTAAGCGCGTCAGCACGCATACGCGATTCTATTGGACCAGAGTCCCTCAGCGCGTAAGCGCGTCTGTGACGTGACCCGCACGGGTGTTCCCCACTCAGCACGTGATGACGGGGCACACGTGGAGATACTGCACGTCAGAGTGTCACCGCGTGTATTTGGACAAAAGTGCGCGTACACGCGATTGGCCTATGTACGTGTATTTAATGGGTGCGCGGGCACTTACACACGCAAGTACGTCAGCGAACCTGTATCCCGTGGTGCGTGTGAATTTCCACACGCTATTGGACTGGGAACTGGATTCCAGGGGTGCGCGGGTCACACGCTGTATCCCGTGGTGCGTGTGAATTTCCACACGCTATTGGACTGGGAACTGGATTCCAGGGGTGCGCTGGTCACACGATGTATCCCGTGGTGCGTGTGAATTTCCACACGCTATTGGACTGGGAACTGGATTCCAGGGGTGCGCGGGTCACACGCTCGCCTAGAACACGCGCAAAGCATACATTTGCGGACTTGAACAATAACAAGCTCAGACGCCAGGATGAACATACCGTTCCTAGCAGCAGTGGCAGTGGGCTACCAAAGGAGGAGGAGGAGGATAGTCAGGGCCAGAATATTCACACCCAGAACCAGCCTTTTCGGGATGCCTGATGACCAGGTGTATGGGAGGTACAGGTTTCCACCACACATTATACTGGACCTGGTGAGTGAGTGGGAGGATGACCTCACATCACCCACCCTGTGCTCCCAAGCACTCAGCTCCCTGGAGAAGGTCCTCAATGTACTGCACTTCTTAGCCACTGGATCATTTCAGCGGACAAGTGCCATAGTGGGTGGGGTGTCACAGGCCACCCAGTCACGCTGCCTACACCAGGTCTTGAACATCATCACTGCACGCCCATCAGTCCGCAGGCACATATACCTGCCCAGAACACCTGCAGAAAGGCATGCTGCCGCCCTGGATTTTTACGCTGTGGCACGATTCCCCAAAGTGCTAGGTGCCATCGACTGCACCCATGTGGCTCTACGTCCCCCCAGGGCATCTGAGCACATCTATAGGAACCGCAAGCACTGGCATTCCATCAACGTGCAGGTAGCATGTAATGCCAAGGGAATCATCACCTCAGTATATGCCAACTATCCCGGCTCCACCCACGACAGCTTCATTTACCGAATGTCCACCCTAAGCCGGGACCTAGAAGCTGGGCGGCATGGCGATACATGGCTGCTTGGTGAGTATGTATGCCACTGCACATGCATGCATGTTGGATACTGAGCAAGGTCACAACCCCACCAATGATACCAATCACCACCTCCACAGGGGACAGTGCCTACCCTCTCAGCCCACACATGATGACGCCAATTCGGAACCCCACCACGCCACCCCAGGTAAGATATAACACAGCCCACATTACAACCAGGGGCATAGTGGAGCGCACATTCGGAGTGCTAAAGTCACGCTTTCGTTCCCTTGACCGTTCTGGCGGGCAGCTGTTATACGCTCCCCCAGTAGTGTGCAGGATCATAGTGGCAGCATGTGTCCTGCACAACGTTGCAACACGCCGGGGCCTGGCCGTGGACATGGTGGTGGCCCCACATCCCCAACCACATGCACAGCCGCTGCGCATGGGAGGGGAAAGGGCACGGGGGGAGGCAGCCCGTACACAGCTAGTGGCTAATTACTTCACATAGAAATCACACCCCTGTGGAGTGCACACTGCCCTGGCACATTCCATCTGACAATCAATGATGACTCAACCTGACACTGATCCTGAATGTCTGGAGAATGAACCGGGAATACCATGTCAGCCTGAGATTGTTCACCTGGAAGTGTCACAATGTGTGCATCCCTACCCACACAGACACCACCAATGCAGTTTTGTGAAGTTACACATTGAAGCAGCTAAAATGAATACCCACTTGCAAAATGCAACAAGAGGACAGTGCCATGTCAGCCAACCCAACCCCAGCACCGCCACACGACACACCATGCCATGTCATGCTAATTGCAGGTAAACAAAGTAATCCCCACAACATGACATCAGTCTCACTATGTACAGTGGCACTATTAGAAACCTGCAACACCTGAAATGCTCACAGCAATGCCGGACCAACAACATACTTCAGCACGTAGTACCATTAACATGACATCACAAATGTTACATATTAGTAGTCTCACCACCTGGAAATGCCTGCACTCCCACCACTACCAACTGTGCAGTGTTGTCGCCATGTAGAGTTGTAGGTGCACTGCTGCCAACATGGACCCCATCTCCAGACTAGAGGTCCTTGTGTGGACATGAGGAAGGGACCTGCAAATTGGGAGGTAGACACAGAAGAAGAGTTACACATCAATGCAACATGCAGTGTACAACACAACAGCTATATGCACTAGGAATGTATACACAGTATTGACTACAGACTGGCCACACAGCTCATGGGAGTCCAACGTCACTGTGTAATTCACTGTCACTTGGGCACACCCTTTGCAAGCCCATGGAAACGGGAAGCAGGAGGGGTGTGTGTGACTCAAACCCAAGCATCTGAACCAAATACATTACAAGCCTGCATGTGCCCAGCCACAATGCAGCGTATGCCCACAGGAACCACGGAAGCCAACAGATCGTCCCAAAAAAATAGGGAATAAAAGAAATAAAAATAAAAATAAAAATAAGAAACAATCAAAAATGGCCATTGATGGGCCCGGGGGGGTTGGGGAGGCCACCCAGGAGGTCCGAGGACAGGATGCACACCAGAACCCACCTGCGTGGATCCTGGGAAGATAAAACACCTCCATGGGCTCATGGCCCACACGGCTACCCTATTGTGGGAGTATCACTGCTGTCGCTATTATCACCCTGTGCAGCTGCATCCGGAGGTGGTTGCACTATGGGAGGCAGCCCACGCAAGGCCCTAGTCTGCTCCTCCATGGCTGCAAGCATGCGGGTGTGGTAGGTCTGGTTCTGGAGGATGAGTGTGCGGAGGTCCCCATGCAACAACTCACGGGATGCCCGGACCTCCGCCCTCGTTGCCTGCATCTCAGCTGAGAGCGTACGGGTGAGATGCTCCAGCTGCTGTTCTGTCCTTTGGTGTGTTGAAGCCTCAAGCTCAACAAGAGTCGTCCTGAGGTGAAGGAGCTCCTGCCTCAGGGCTTCCCTGTGGCCCTGGGACTCAATGGGGATGGCCTCCTGCAGAGTCGCCAGTGCCGCCCGCCTGTCCCTGTTGGACCCCAACATGTCCTCCCTGTGTGACTGGCAGATGGAGTCGGTTGCCTGCTCTAGTCGCTCCATCAGCCTTTCTGGGGGGACAATGGAAGTGGCCACCCTATCCATGGCCTGAGCCATCATCTCGGATGATGCAGCCTGTTGGGTTGCCATACCGTAAATGGATTGCTCCCATGCGGTATTGCCGGGTGGCGTACGGCCACCACGTCGGCGGGCACCACACCTGTCTGGGGCAAGGCGAACTGCGCCTTGCTGTGCCGGCACTGCCTGAGGCTGCAGGACTGCATTCCCCCTCTGATCTGCTGGCCCAGGAACAGGATCAGATGTCGCGGAGTGTGACCCTGCATCCGTAACCACCGAAGGCGTAGCTGCCAACACTGACATCCCCATGGAGGGTTCTGACCCTGGTGCAGGTGGGTGAGACAGAACAGAATCCCTCCCTGGAACACTCACCTGCGACGGCACGTAGGTCTCATCCAAATCAACACCTGAGTACAGCTCGGGGGAGGTGCAGCCAGAGACACCCCTTGAGAGCACGACCTGCAGCACTTGTGGGTTCTCCCCCACCACCACACCACGTCCCTCACTGGTGGTTGGTCGGCCCTCGGACCCCTCCTGGGTCTGCACCATCTCCACAACCCCAGCAGTATCAGGTGCGTCTTCCCCTGCAAAGACATGAAAACAAAGAAATGGAAACAGGCATTAGCACCATGGCACACATTGAGGGCTGAGAAGCAAGAGAACCAGTACTTGATTGACACATGTCCCACATGACTAAAACCCTCCCATGCATGCACCCTCACTGCGTATGAAGTGCAGGCAAATGGCACACACTGATGACACCAAGATGGAAGATGAACACATTTTCTGCATGCTGCCTGGCAGTGGCATCACACATTGGCCTGTGATTGGCAGGTGAAACACACATGCCATCACACAGATGGCATGTACCATTGCTATTGAGTGAAGATGGAGAGGAGGGCAGCACCTATTCATTCAGTCCAGTTCCCGCATGTAATTGCTTTTTTAATTCTAACAGGTCAGATTTTTCACCTGGAGCTGCCAGTCTGAAATGGTCCAATTGCACAGGGACATGTGTGTACTAATGATATCCAGGTAACAAAGTCACTCCACTTTACCATACCCATGTCAGACATGTGACTAGTGGACAGCGACATGCCTAGTGAAAGTGGTGGAATGCAAACAAACTGACTGAATGAACAGTGAAAAAGAAGCAAATATGTTGTGGCAAGGTGACACTTCAAGGGCAACTGGCGTGCAGTTGGGCTAGATGTCTACTGTTGGCAGAAGGGATACTGCTATGGCCAAATGCAGCTGCGCAGGAAGGATTGCATGAAGCACATGGCTGACCCATACGACTCAGGCGCACACACTCTCACCTGGCACCCGAACAGCAGCCCTCACACACACACCATGCACATGGATGACACACACATGCATGTGCACTCACCGGACAATGCCTCGTAATCAGCCAGATCTCCCACGCCTTGGATCTGTTCCTCCGTGACGTAGGTCCCAGCGACTGACTCATGTGGAGTGAGTTCCATGTCTACTGCTGGAGACCCACCTCCAGTCACTAGAGTTGCGGCATGACTTGAGGCCAGCTTACTCTTTGCCCTGCGCTTTAGGTCATTCCAGCGCTTATAGCAATCATTGGCTGTGCGCCTCACGATTCCAAGGGCACTTACGATGTCCGCAACGGTCTGCCAGTGTGCCTGGCGTTGTGCAGGTGTGGTCTTGGATCCTGCAACAATGACCATCTCGTTGTCATGTCCGGACACATACTCGACAAGTGCATTCAGTTCGTCATCCGTGAAGCTGGGCTTCCTGGACGTGCCGGACTGTGTAGCCGTGTCTGGGGCATCAGCCTGTGCCGGACGAGCACTCTTCCTCTTCCGCTTGGAAGGTGGTGGTGATCCTGAGTGTCCTGCGCCGCTCTGGACACTAGGGGCAGGAGCCCTGGTGGACTCTGTATCAGGAGTGTGGGATTGCACACTCAGCATGGGAGTTGGTGCAGGCATTGGCTCTAGTGTGATGGTGTCAGGGGGAATGTCAGCAGCATGGACTAGGACCGACACTGTCCTGGCTGGGTGTGTGAGGGCTGGGGTGGATGGAGCCGCAGCTGCCCCTGCAGCCTCTCCGCCCTGCCTCCTTGGTGCAGCAGATGACCTTGCTGCCCCAGATCCGCGTGGCATGATGGCATCAACGTGCACCAGCGCACGTGTCGTAGCCCTGCTGACCTGGAAGTCAGCCATGGAGTCAGCCAGGTCTGGTGCCACAATGGGCTGGTCCAACAAGGGCTGAGCATGGATGGTGTCAGCCACATCAGCCTCAATGGGAGGGGGGGGGATTATGGGTGCCTGTGACTGGTCCTCCACACATGGGGGGTTAGGCTCACCCTGCAAGTTACGACCACGTCCCCTACCGGATCCACCACGGCCACCACTTGTGGCTCTTCCACCTTTGCCACCCTTACGGAATCCTCGCCTCCCAGCCATGGCACTGATGTTAATGTGCGTATGGGAGTGGATGTAGACTATTGTCCTGGGCAATTGGGGGTCAAAGGGGTTGGGTACCAGATGGTAATTGTACCCTAGTGCTCTAGCAAGGCTGAATGTAACCCCTGGGGAAAGATGACGGGTCACGCAACGCACAGGAGGCCCAAAAAAGGGAGATGACGTGCACGCAACCCCTCCTAGACCACGTGTGCAGAAAGAAAAACCTGCACTACGCTGTGGCACCCAGAAACACAAGAATGAACGTATGCGTGTCACACGCAGCCTAGAATGACCTCTGAAGGGGTAGGCTACACACGGGGCAAGCACAGATGTTAGATACGTGCGTGACTCACCGTCTGCCTGGTAAACGAGCGTGTAAAAGGAGCACGTTTGGTTGGCAACACCCCCGCCAAAAGAAGATTTGTCCGCTGTCTGAGGAGACAGGACAACAGTAGAAGGGAACACTATTTGAGGGAACAGGCCCAGGTAAACCAGTAAAAGAGAAAAAAGAGAAAAAGCTGTCAGAGGTAACAGGGAATACGAACTTGAAACGCCGTGAAGTAAATCGCGTGTGAAACAACAAGAAGTACAGAATTCACCCACTCGCTCTCCACGAAAAGCACGTACAAGGAAATGGTGTTCTACACGTACCTTTTATGCAGGCCCACACGTCCAGCGTCACTTACGCGGCGTGTACGCGCTAGGGCCATTTCCACCTATTACATGCTTTGTCACTTCTGCGTGTAGGGCCATTTCCACCAATTACACGCTTTGTCACTTCTGCGTGTAGGGCCATTTCCACCAATAGCACGCTTTGTCACTTCTGCGTGTAGGGCCATTTCCACCAATCACACGCGATTACACTCTGACGTGCAGTCTTTCCACGTGTGCTCTGTCATCATGTGCTGTGTGGGAAACACCTGTGCGGGTCACATCACAGACGCGCTTACGCGCTGAGGGCCTTTCCTCAGTTTTCACGCTGACGTGCAGGATTTTCACGTGCAAAATCACTCCGTACCAAGCTGGCCACGCGTACGCACACGGAATACCACGCTCCTGCCCGGAAGGCCGAACTACTGCCCCCCAGAGCCCGAGCACGCTCCCACCTGCTGCTGCCTGACTGCCTGCTGCCCCTGCACTGCTGGGGGGTGGGGGTGATAGGGGACATGAGTGGGGGCCTGGTGGGGGCTGCCCCTGGTGACTGGGGGGGTGGGGGTGATAGGGGACATGAGTGGGGGCCTGGTGGGGGCTGCCCCTGGTGACTGGGGGGGTGGGGGTGATAGGGGACATGAGTGGGGGCCTGGTGGAGGGTGCCCCTGGATGGTGGGGGGTGGGGGTGGTGGGTGACATGAGCAGGTGTGCAGGGTAGTCCCCTGTTTTGTGGGCTGCCTGCAGGGGCCGTGGAGGGTGTACAGGGAACACCTGTGAGGACCCACCCAGCCTAATCGCGTGTGTAACTTCCCACGCACCCCTGTAATACACGTACCAAGCCAATTCGCGTGTGAGAATTCCCGCGCATACCTGAAATACACGTACCCTGCTGAAGTCGCGTGTAAAACTTCCCGCGCACCCCTGAAAAGCATGCGCCCAGGCTATTCGCGTGTGGAACTTCCCGCGCACCCCTGAAATACACGCGCCCAGCCTATTCGCGAGTGGGACTTCCCGCGCACCCCTGAAATACACGTAGCACGCTGGGAGACATGAGTGGGGGCCTGGTGGAGGCTGCCCCTGCACTGCTGGGGGGTGGGGGTGGTGGGAGACATGAGTGGGGGCCTGGTGGAGGGTGCCCCTGCACTGCTGGGGGGGTGGGGGTGGTGGTAGACATGGGTGGGGGCCTGGTGAAGGCTGCCCCTGGTGGCTAGGGGGTGGGGGTGGTGGGAGACATGAGTGGGGGCCTGGTGGAGGGTGCCCCTGGTGGCTGGGGGGTGGGGGTGGTGGTAGACATGGGTGGGGGCCTGGTGAAGGCTGCCCCTGGTGGCTAGGGGGTGGGGGTGGTGGGAGACATGAGTGGGGGCCTGGTGGAGGGTGCCCCTGCACTGCTGGGGGGTGGGGGTGGTGGGAGACATGAGTGGGGGCCTGGTGGAGGGTGCCCCTGGTGGCTGGGGGGTGAGGGTGGTGGGAGACATGAGTGGGGGCCTGGTGGAGGGTGCCCCTGGTGGCTGGGGGGTGGGGGTGGTGGGAGACATGAGTGGGGGCCTGGTGGAGGGTGCCCCTGGTGGCGGGGGGGTGAGGGTGGTGGTAGACATGAGTGGGGGCCTGGTGGAGGGTGCCCCTGGTGGCTGGGGGGTGGGGGTGGTGGGAGACATGAGTGGGGGCCTGGTGGAGGGTGCCCCTGGTGGCTGGGGGGTGGGGGTGGTGGGAGACATGAGTGGGGGCCTGGTGGAGGGTGCCCCTGGTGGCTGGGGGGTGGGGGTGGTGGTAGACATGAGTGGGGGCCTGGTGGAGGCTGCCCCTGCACTGCTGGGGGGTGGGGGTGGTGGGAGACATGAGTGGGGGCCTGGTGGAGGGTGCCCCTGGTGGCTGGGGGGTGAGGGTGGTGGGAGACATGAGTGGGGGCCTGGTGGAGGGTGCCCCTGGTGGCTGGGGGGTGGGGGTGGTGGGAGACATGAGTGGGGCCTGGTGGAGGGTGCCCCTGGTGGCGGGGGGGTGAGGGTGGTGGTAGACATGAGTGGGGGCCTGGTGGAGGGTGCCCCTGGTGGCTGGGGGGTGGGGGTGGTGGGAGACATGAGTGGGGGCCTGGTGGAGGGTGCCCCTGGTGGCTGGGGGGTGGGGGTTGTGGGAGACATGAGTGGGGGCCTGGTGGAGGGTGCCCCTGGTGGCTGGGGGGTGGGGGTGGTGGTAGACATGACTGGGGGCCTGGTGGAGGCTGCCCCTGCACTGCTGGGGGGTGGGGGTGGTGGGAGACATGAGTGGGGGCCTGGTGGAGGGTGCCCCTGCACTGCTGGGGGGGTGGGGGTGGTGGTAGACATGGGTGGGGGCCTGGTGAAGGCTGCCCCTGGTGGCTAGGGGGTGGGGGTGGTGGGAGACATGAGTGGGGGCCTGGTGGAGGGTGCCCCTGGTGGCTGGCGGGTGGGGGTGGTGGTAGACATGAGTGGGGGCCTGGTGGAGGCTGCCCCTGGTGGCTAGGGGGTGGGGGTGGTGATAGATATGAGTGGGGGCCTGGTGGAGGGTGCCCCTGGTGGCTGGGGGGTGGGGGTGGTGGGAGACATGAGTGGGGGCCTGGTGGAGGGTGCCCCTGGTGGCGGGGGGGTGAGGGTGCTGGTAAACATGAGTGGGGGCCTGGTGGAGGCTGCCCCTGCACTGCTGGGGGTGGGGGTGGTGGGAGACATGAGTGGGGGCCTGGTGGAGGGTGCCCCTGCACTGCTGGGGGGTGTGGGTGGTGGGAGACATGAGTGGGGGCCTGGTGGAGGGTGCCCCTGCACTGCTGGGGGGTGGGGGTGGTGGAGATATGAGTGGGGGCCTGGTGGAGGCTGCCCCTGCACTGCTGGGGGGTGGGGGTGGTGGGAGACATGAGTGGGGGCCTGGTGGAGGGTGCCCCTGGTGGCAGGGGGGTGAGGGTGGTGGTAGACATGAGTGGGGGCCTGGTGGAGGCTGCCCCTGCACTGCTGGGGGTGGGGGTGGTGGGAGACATGAGTGGGGGCCTGGTGGAGGGTGCCCCTGCACTGCTGGGGGGTGTGGGTGGTGGGAGACATGAGTGGGGGCCTGGTGGAGGGTGCCCCTGCACTGCTGGGGGGTGGGGGTGGTGGAGACATGAGTGGGGGCCTGGTGGAGGCTGCCCCTGCACTGCTGGGGGGTGGGGGTGGTGGGAGACATGAGTGGGGGCCTGGTGGATGGTGCCCCTGCACTGCTGGGGGGGTGGGGGTGGTGGTAGACATGGGTGGGGGCCTGGTGGAGGGTGCCCCTGCACTGCTGGGGGGTGGGGGTGGTGGGAGACATGAGTGGGGGCCTCGTGGAGGGTGCCCCTGGTGGCGGGGGGTGGGGGTGGTGGTAGACATGAGTGGGGGCCTGGTGGAGGGTGCCCCTGGTGGCTGGGGGGTGGGGGTGGTGGTAGACATGAGTGGGGGCCTGGTGGAGGGTGCCCCTGCACTGCTGGGGGGTGGGGGTGCAGGGGGACATGAGCAGGTGTGCAGGGTAGTCCCCTGTTTTGTGGGCTGCCTGCAGGGGCCGTGGAGGGTGTACAGGGAACACCTGTGAGGACCCACCCAGCCTAATCGCGTGTGTAACTTCCCACGCACCCCTGTAATACACGTACCAAGCCAAATCGCGTGTGATAATTCCCGCGTACCCCTGTGATACACGTGCCCTGGCTAATCGCGTGTAAAACTTCACGTGTACCCTTGTAATACACGTACCCTGGCCAATCGCGTGTTAAACTTCCCGCGTACCCCTGTAATACACGAACAAGCCAAATCGCGTGTGATAATTCCCGCGCACCCCTGTAATACACGTACCTGGCCAAATCGCATGTGAGAATTCCCGCGCACCCCTGTAATACACGTACCCAGCCGAATCGCGTGTAAAACTTCCTGTGTACCCCTGTAATACACGTACCCAGCCAAATCGCGTGTGATAATTCCCGCACCCCTGTAATACACGTACCCAGCCGAATCGCGTGTACAACTTCCTGTGTACCCCTGTAATACACGTACCGAGCCAAATCGCGTGTGATAATTCCCGCACCCCTGTAATACACGTACCCTGGCCAATCGCCTGTTAAACTTCCCGCGTACCCCTGTAATACACGTACCCTGGCTAATCGCGTGTATAACTTCACGCGTACCCCTGATATGCACGTTACCCGCTTTGCGTTCCTTGTTTGGAAGCCCTGTAAACTGGTCCAGGGTTAGCGCAGCCCTTTGCGATGATTTAGCGATTTTGATGGCTTTTCCTTGCGCGAGGGCGTTCTTGGGGGCGTTACTGGCGCTGCTGCAGGGTCGCTGCGATACTCTGCGCCACGGCTGGTTTGGGAGCCTAAAATCCATGAATACGCTGTGCGCGGAAATCGGTTTTAGCGCACGTGCCTGGCGCAGACAATCGCACGTGGACACTCTGCGCCAGCCGCTTGCGACACTTTTCTGCGAAATTCTATGAATTACCCTGTATGTGTCTTTGCAGTACTGCCTTGCTCACTGTTATTTGCATTTGGCAAGTGCTGCAGGCTGACCATCTGATGGAGTTCTTTGATCGATTGGTTTCTATGGAAACTACTGCTCTGTTTCCATGCTATTTTGCCTCTTAAATTAGTAAGTAATATAACATTGTTTCTCGCATCATTGTGTTTAACATTACAGCAATTAATTTGCTCATATGGATTGACTGATCTGAAAATGCAATTAATAACTTTTTCTATCCTTAGTACCAGGTCATGTTTGCATGCACATCACAACCAGATCAATGCCCTTTACCCTAATTAGCCCCCATTAGCATCTTTGCCCATGCATGATCCTATAAGCCACATCTGTTGGTGCTCAGAGCTGCATCAGGGATGTTTGCGATGCTTAAGCAATCCTTGTAAAGGACGGCATTGCACATCTGTGCTCATCGGGGAGATACTTCCCCGTTCAATATCAGACTAGTATTAGCATACCAGGCACAGTAAGCTGCGAGTACTGCCTTGCCTTCCTTACTTGCACCCGCTATTTCTGACTTTTAAGGGGGATTCTACACATTTACAATTAACCAGTTACAATCCCCTATACCTCCTTCCAATTTTATCCTAATAGCCAATACATTAAGATGGACAATTTTATTCCCAGATCTTGCAAGTAGACTATTTCTAATAGCCACTTCTAACTCTCCCTTGGAGTGACCCTGGAGTCTTTCCCAGTCGGATAGAAGTAGCTCATATTACCATCTATTCTAGGAGAATCTACCAACCATACTTCCAGGAGAAAAAGTATATCACAATTAGTAAAGGTTTTCTTTTAACCAATCTCTTCCATAAGCCTATTATAGTCTAATGAGTTCCATCAAGTTGAAAGTGTGCTGTGATCTATTAGGGACATTGGGACTCATTACTAGTTTGGTGGTATCTCGTCAGTAAACCCAATGAGATACCAGCACATGGAATTACCGATACCGCCACTTGGTCCAGAGGTATTACTGCCGGATTACAAGTGGTAGTAGGCAGTGTTAGTCCGCATTAATTGTAGTCCATGGGGGATTTCAGCAAAACTACCGCCCACGGTAAAACCTCTGAATTTGCTGTATTATGGCAGAAAGATGATGGATTTACCTGCAGCTCTTAGCTTGTGGTGAATCCTCCACCTCTCCACCAAACTTGTGGTTGGGCGGTGTGGTCATGTGGCAGGAACAGTATTACAGCTACATTTGTATCACACCGCCCAATTTATAATGAGGTCAATTGTATCTAATTTTGGATAAAGCAAGGAAGACAGCCATGCCCAGATGTCTTCCTCCTTTTTTTCTAATGATGAAATTCCCTTTAGTTGTTTAAGGCATGCCGCTGTATGCGCACACCAGATAAAATAAAACCCACTAGGGAAGAAGGCCAAAGATGCGCTTGCAAAGGTAACAAGTATTTATTTGCACAGAACAAACACCAGCAAACATTTGCTGCTGCAAGAGAAAGCTCTGGGGTCCAATAAGCACAAACAGCGTCACTAGTGATGTGAACATATATAGTAAAATTCTACAATACGGATTGGCGGAGGCCTATAGCTGCAGGGCCTGCTTCATATGGGATGCCAGGCCATTGGTCCAGCTTCAACTGTCCATCTTCATCCACATGGGGGCTGTTGGGCTCGTCATCCGTGGTGAGGCTGGTCTAACAAGAATTGGCTACTCTGTTATGCATGATTACCTCATCATTGTTGCAAACACCTGGCAAATATATTGATGTGCTGCAGGAAAGTCGAGATCACACTATCTCGCATGCTTCACTCATTCCCAGGCAGCTCAGATGCTCCCAAGGTACTCCACCTCAGTTTTGGGCTATAATTTAATTGCTACCTTGCACCTCGCAGCACAAATCATGTGACCCATTCCTAATGATGCAATATTCTTGCCTTCTGATCTTAGTGATCCATCGAGGGGTGTACAGGTTTTATGGTCGGTGGTCTGGGTTTGGGTGGTGCTGTGGCATGCAGGGGTCTTAGGATGAAAGCATTGCAGAGCTGTATTTCGCATGTTGGGATTTTTGGGGGCAGCTGGACTTGCAATCTGTCTCACGGGATGATTCTGCCAAGAGGCGCGCTACTGCCTTCTCATGATCTTGTCAGGCGAATTCTTCCCTGTGTGTGAGGGCCTGTAATTCTTTGGAACAATTGAGGATTTCATGGGCTGCGTGGGATCTGGCTGGGGTGGGGGTGTTGTTCGCGCTAATGCAAGGAACCCAAAATTCAAGCACCTAATACTTTTTGCCGCAGTTGAGCCTACATTCTAGGATGGCTGCCATTTGTCTAAAATGGCGTTCGCATTTGCATTTCTTCTATATCTCCTAAAACATGCATTAGAATGATCGTTCACCACTCCTTTGTGTGTACCCTCTGCGCCCCTGCTCACCAAATGTGTCTTCTAAAATCTGTGCCTTATTTGGTATTGCTTGGGGGAGTAGAAAGGCCCTGTCGCCTCCCCAATATTGTTACCACCCCTGACCTTTTTTTATAACTGTCAATTGCACTGTTTGCTTGGCCTTGTTGCCTCATGTATGATTGCTTATTACCACCCCAACCTTAATCTATTTAACGTGCTTAAAAATCTATACATCTTTCTGCTCATGTAATGGACACACTTTAAACACCATTATTTGTAGATCTGCATCTTCTAAAATGTATTTATGTTTGATGATTTTAGATGTAGAACAACAGGTGAAACTGACTGAGAAATAGCACATTCCACTTGTGCAATGGTCTTTGATGTTAGCCCCCTCGTCAAACGGAGAAATAATCAGCCCTCTGTTCAAAGGACTAAGGATCTTCATCTCCAAGTAACGCCTCCATTCTGAATAATGTTGATATATCAAACGCTTCTGGGGGAAGCTAGTTCCGCTCCCTGGTATTGGGTGCCTGCGGCCGCCCTACTCTCGGCCAAGATTAATGCCCAGAGTTAAAGATGTTTCTTTTGCTTATAATAGTGAATCCCCTGGTGTTTAACAACTCAAGTTGGTTATGTTGTTGTGACAATGGGGCACTTTTGATGATGATTTTATACTGTTCTTCCATGTAAACACCCAACCAGGTCCAGATCTTCTACCCCTACACGCTTTTGACTAATACCTGAATGTTGCATATGTACCCTGAAGGATTCGATGGTGTGATGTGCATGCTGTACCCATAGCTAAGATTCACTGGCTGTGTAATCCTCCTGGTCGATAGCGAAGACAAAGGGTGATGAGGCGAGTGTGGAAGGAAAATGTGCTAAGGTGAGAGGGAGTGGAAGGACAGGAAGGTGGATGTAGAGGGGGAGGGAGGAGGTGAAAAAGTGAAAGGCGAGTGAGAAAGGGACCATGAAGAGGAGCCTATGTGTCTGGCGACAGACAGGGAAAGGAAGAAGGAACTCACTCCAGGGCACATAATACCTTACAGTCCTGCCTCATTACGACCCAGGCGGTAATCTGCAGACATTACCGCCATGGCGTAATGAGCGTTTACGCCGTGGGCCGATGGCGTAAAGAGCGCCACATTACGACCCATCGCGCACGAGCATTACGCCATGGCGGTAATGTAAATAATGCCATGGCGGAAAGGGCCCCTACCGGCATCGTAGGGCGAGCAAGGTGCACTTCCGCCACCGTAAGTAGCGGCCACCGTAATTAGCGGCCACCGTAATTAGCGGTGGCCGCAATTAGCGGTCACCGTAAAAAGCAGAACCGGAAATAGCGTCATCGCGGCGGAACGGGAAACAGCACGTCGGCCATCTTTAAAAACACAATCCATTGCCATCCTTCCGAACAACACCATATCCAACCCTGACACCTGTCCCAACCCATCACCCACCCATCCAACCACCCAAAAATGCCTAAAGTTGTTAAGAAGGCATGTGACCGCCAGCGCCAGGAAAGATTTACCCGGGAGGAACTCTGCATGCTTGCGGAGACCCTGCAAGACAATGCAGCTGTCGTTTTCTCGCCGGAAATGACCAGGCCAGCGATAGCAAAAAAGAAGGCCATATGGGCCCTGGTGGCCGAGCGCGTCAGCGCGGTGGGGACCGTACCCCGCACCCCACAGCAGTGCAGGAAGCGCTGGGATGACCTTCGCATACGGGTCAGAGCCGTCATCTCTGCAAACCGCAACCTTGCCCTGGGTACCGGTGGAGGTTCGGAATCCCCACTGAAACTCCAGCCGTGGGAGGAGATTTGTGCAACCACGATTGGCATGGAAGGCATTGAAGGCGTCGGAGGGATGGAAAGGGGAGTTCCGACATCAGGCTATGAAGGTAGGTGCCTCAAACAAGACATGCCATAGTCACTGCAGTCCATTCATGTGTAGCACAATGTTGCCCCAGAGTGTAAATGCAACACATTAGCTCGACACTGTCCATAGCCACATGCGAGCTCCACCCTGTATACACGGCTGGCACCCACATACCTGCATCCACATTCCACACAAAAAGGAGACAAACTGCATGGCCCTGCCTGATATCTGCCTCATCTACTGACCAGATTCATGTCAATCATTGTCATTCCAAAGTCCGCAGACCCATCAATAACGCCCTCCCTCCTTTGTTCCACCACAGGCACAGATTCACACCCCAAGGACCAGGACACCCCTGCGACGAAGAGAGCCAAGAAGGCCAATAATACCATCCCCGCACCCTCAACCTCAGCTGCAGTGAGGCAGACCCCACAACAAGCAGAATCCACTGCAAGCAAACCGGACGGCCCACCGGCAAGCACCCCAGTAGGCAGCAGGCCAGCAGCAGCAGCTCCACCTGTACCAACATTGCCTGCCACAGAAGGCACCGGGTCTGCAGCCAGCAGCAACATGGGTGAAACAGCTGCAATTGCTGCATGTTCAGACTCTGACATTGAGGAGCACGAAGTCAGAAGCCCCACTGACCTTCTACATTCCCCCTGTTTGTCAAATGCCAGCCCCCATGAGGATCACACACAGGGGCACACAGAGGTAGAGGAGTGGCCTTCTACCCCATGCCCAGTCCTCAGTCCACAGGAGGGGAGCAGCCCCTCCATCACACCACCAGCACTGGGCATGGCCCAGCAGGGGCAGCAGTCCCTCGAGGACATCATACAACGGCAGCAACATCTGTCCACGATGCTGACTGAGCATGCTGCGGAATGTGTGGGGGCTAGGGCAACCATTGAACAGGCCACAAGACCCTAAGGGCCGAAATAGCGCAGAGCACTGCCACCCTGAGGGATGCTATGCAGGCCATGTCTAGGGACATTTGTGGTGAACTTGCCAGGTTGCGTCGTGCGCTCACTGAGCTCACCCACACCCTACAGGACGTGCATGTACGGGGGCAGGCAGGGACATCCTCCGCTGCCAGTTCTGCACAGAGCAGCCCCGTCCGACGTTCCGGACGGAACCTGCGCTCCACAGCCAGGGGTGCCACGGGGGCCGGGAGAGGGGGCTTGTAACAGCCTGTGGCCACTGTCACAGGCATCTGTTGACACTTACATGGGGTGTGTTGGGGTGTGCAGGGGGGAGGGGGGAGGTGGGAGGGGGTGTGTTGGGGTGTGCAGGGGGAGAGGGGAGGTGGGAGGGGGTGTGTTGGGGTGTGCAGGGGGGAGGGGGGAGGTGGGAGGGGGTGTGTTGGGGTGTGCAGGGGGGAGGGGGGAGGTGGGACGGGGTGTGTTGGGGTGTGCAGGGGGGAGGGGGAGGTGGGAGGGGGTGTGTTGGGGTGTGCAGGGGGGAGGGGGAGGTGGGAGGGGGTGTGTCACGACGTTTTATGATTGAAATACACTTTTTGCTTTTCCGAAATGAAATGTGTGGACATTTTCATTGCATATGTGTGCTTTATTGGTGTACAGTCCACAGTGTGCATGTCCCAGAGACACACAGTGCCCCAAGTGCAGTCTCCATGTGATACACACCAGCCGTGTGTGCTAGAAGCAGTGGTCGATGATATTTTGGCGCATTGCACGCCCCTCCTGTGCATCGCCTCCTCCATGGGGTGCCGCCCCATCTGCACCCTCCTCATCCTCATCGTCAGGTGGTTGCAGTTCTGCGGCAGGGGCACATTCCGTCTGACGCACATATTGTGTAGCATGACACATGCCATGACGATCTTTGCCACCTTCTCATGGCGGTACAGGAGTGCCCCACCAGACCTGCTGAGGCATCGGAACCGTGCCTTCAATAGGCCGAATGTCTGCTCTATGACCACACGGGTACGTGTATGTGCACGGTTGAAGTCCTCCTCGTGCTGGTTCTGCGGGTTCCGGACTGGTGTAAGGAGCCACCTCTTCAGGGGATAGCCTGCATCACCTGTATGTAGGCGAGAATGTATGTGTCAGTCATGACGTCTGATCAAGAACATGATGTGCCACCATGGCTTGCATCCAACTGTTACTTTGGCTCACTTCTACATGCACTAATTGATTCACACAATGCAACCAGTATATGCTCATGGCTCCCATGGCCTGTTTTGCATGCCATCCCCCAATGTATGCAGAGGGGTGGAGTGCATTGTGAGTGCCCATCCACTGTGTCCGTTCATGCCGTTTGGTTAGTTGGCCTGGCACATGTCCTGTGATGGCAATGCGCACATCATTGCAACATTGCTGTGGGCCTCATCATGACCCCAGTGAGCAATGACAGGGACATTTTGGGGGCCCTGCTGTCTGTGTAATGGTGTGTTGATGTTTCTGTCCGTCATGTGCCTCCTTCGTGAGCAGTTATGGGGGACAGGCCTATCGGTTGATGGTGTTTGGTGACGTGCATGTAGGTGCTTTTCATTGTTGACAATGTGGTCTGAATTGGTAGAATGCACTTGCAGATGGTTGTGTCATGGTTGGGACACAACCTCATTCACATGGTAGGGCTGCATACATTGGGTAATGGCTTTACTGGTGTTGGGTGGAGTTTGGGTTGCTTTAGGGTATCATCTGTCTCCGTTCTCTCTGCTACTCACAGCCAATTGGAGTATGTATCAACCCCCCCCCTTTCAGCCAGGTGGAGTATGCATCACCCCCCCCCTTTCAGCCAGGTGGAGTATGCATCATTGCCCCCCCTTTCAGCCAGGTGGAGTATGCATCATTCCCCCCCCCCTTTCAGCCAGGTGGAGTATGCATAATTCCCCCCCCTTTCAGCCAGGTGGAGTATGCATCATTCCCCCCCCTTTCAGCCAGGTGGAGTATGCATAATTCCCCCCCCTTTCAGCCAGGTGGAGTATGCATCATTCCCCCCCTTTCAGCCAGATGGAGTATGCATCGGTACGTCATTCACCTACCCACTTCACATTTCCATGGTCATGACATTGGACTCACCGAGTAGCCAGGATCTTGGGCCTGCATGTCGCTCCATGTAGCGTGGTATTGTGGAGTTCCTCAGGACCACAGAATCATGGGTTGATCCGGGGAATCGGGCACAACCATGTGTGATGATCTTGTTGGAGTCACAGACCATTTGCACGTTGATTGAGTGGAACTGTTTCCGGTTGCGGTACGGTACCTCCATGGCACGTGGAACCACCAATTCCACATGGGTGCAGTCGATGGCACCAATGCAACCAGGTATGCCGGCTAGTGCATGGAAACCCACTTTGGTGTTTGCAATCTCCTGGGCAGTCCGTGGTAATGAGATGTGGTCGTCTGTGTGCTTGAGGAGGGCATCGAGCACTTGGATGAGTGTTCGTGAGAATAATGGTTGTGAAATGCCATGCAAGTGCCCCACTTTGTGCTGGTAGGTGCCTGTGGCCAGGAAGTGGAGTACGGACACTACCTTCAGTCGGGGTGGGATGGCGGTTGGAGTTTCTATCATGCTGACGATGTCGTTGTGTGTCATGTCTACGATGGCGGTGATGGTGTCCCGCTCCAAACGGTACAGGGTGTGGATCTGCTCAGCAGTGAGGTTGAATGGATTGGCTCTGATGCGTGGGATTGGGGGCTGCCTGCGTGGTGGCACTGGCTGTGCTGGTGGGGCTTGCTGGGCCTGCCTTGCCCTCCTTCTCCTCCTGCGTCTCCTCTGTGCTGCCTGTTGTTGTTGTTGCTGTTGTAGCACTTGCATTGCTATCAGGTCCTCCAGCCCCAACATTGCTAGTCGTATTGGTATCATTGTGGAGTGTGACTGGGTGTGGGAAGGGGTAGGGTGTGCTCTTTTTGTACTTCCTGAGTCTGTATTGCCTTCACCTGTGCTGTTTCTGTGCACCTGTGGCAGCTGCATTCACTTTACATGGCCATTTACGGTTGGTTCGCGATGGCGTAATTAGCACCATGGCGGTAAGGTACTTAACGGGCTGGGTGATGGCGTTAGGTGCATGTCTGCTTGGGTCGGCATTCGTGTACCTTTCCGCCATGGCGCTAAGTACGGTGTGGGAGGTCGCGTGCGCGCGCCCTTGGCGCAGTTAGGGGCAGCGTTAACTACGATGCCGCTAATGGCATCGTAGTTAACGGTCACGGGTCATGATTGGACCTAGCGGAAAACGATGAGTAGGAAAGGGAATGATTCTGGGGCTTGGTGTGGCATCTGGGTGAAAAGGTGAATGAGAGTTCCTGGGGTGATCCAGACCGTGACTTGACCTCATCCCATACACAAAGCTCGCAGGTTTGGAGCAGAAGAATCAGTATGAGGCTGGGTGGGAGCCAAGGAGGAGGGAGAGGTGCTGGGGTAAGAGGCAGGTGGTGAGGAATGTGCAGAATGAGCAGAGAGGGGGTGGCACGGCAATCAAAGGCATCAGGGGCCAATGAAAGAAATGGAGGGAGAGTCAAGAGTAGCAGAAGAAGAAATGAAGGCGCCCACCCCAAAGAAGTGCAGAGGAGAACACCATGGCTGCGTGTGCCCATCCTATAATGTTGAAAGGAGCCGCGAAGGCCAGGAAAGTCGGGTGCATCCACTGAGATGTAGGCAACAGGAGTGAGGAAAAAAGTGAGGAGATACAGCAGAACAAAGAGAGGTGAGCTACCACTGCTCCCAGCGTCCTTTCGCAAATTCAGATGTTCCAGCCAGTGATGCTGCAATCAAGGGCAGACAGGGTAGTACGAGGGAGGGCTGAGCCCAGTGCAAATGGTGAGGTGGGCAGTCTCTAAAGTTGTTAGAAGAACAGATGGTCATTTGGGGGTTGCAGGAAGAGGAGGTGAGAAGGAAAAGCAATGCCCTCTAAGGGCATGCTGCAAGTGATTCCTGGAACCAAGAACCATGAACACCAGAATACCAATTCCAGAACTTGCTCCAGACAGGTCATCACCACTGAGCTAGGCATACCCTTTCCTCCCTATCTGAAGGGAATTATGAGGGTCTAGGATAAGAACACAGGGATTCTGCTAGGCCAATGGAGCAGTGCGGTACCAAGCAGCTCAAACTGTGCAGGGGCGCAATAAGAGAGGCCAGGAAGAGCACAGCGGAAGCAGTGGCCAAGGTGGAGAGAAGAGGAGTACTGTGGTAGGGCAGAGCTCTCTGGTAGTAGCCCCATCTGTTCTGAAATGGCGCAAGCTGGCATTGGGAGGATGGGTTGGCCACCCTAGGTTGCTAGGGCATGGAAAAGTGCAAGGATAGAGAAGAGGGAACTGAATCGAATGAGTTAGAGAAGGTGTGAGCATCGGAATGGGAGACACTATTTGAGTGTGGGCCTCAAAGGTCCTGAAGGTTAGCTGCCACAGTAGGAAGATCAGGGGAGGACAATTCCAAATCCTTGGTGGGGGAATGAAGTGGAGAAGAGCTTCAAAAGCACGTCTTACCTCTCCTGCAGCAAGGTGGTCTGACATTACATGAAAATGGTTCTGCGTAAGACATTGCAGAATGGTAAACATCTGGTACATTTGGTGTATGCAGAAGAGCATAACACATTCGCAACATACAGCAGATTATTCTTTACTGTACATTACACCACAGTAATCGCGTGAGTGGGATGTGCATTGCTGAGATGTGGAGAGTGGTGGGCTATGTCAGTTTCTAGTGCTTGTCCGGCTGCATTGTCTCCCACCCGTAGTTCAAAGCGGACACTGTGGAAACTAAAAATGACGTGCTAATTGGCTATGATAGAAACAAGTAATGATGTACACATAATAGACCATAAAGAGCCAAGTGGACTTAATGGAAACTGTCAATTATCTGCTAATTGGCCATATGCGTGGTGCTACCTTTGTGTTATGTTAACTAGCAATGGTGTGTTAACTGGCAATCATATAGAAGGGCAAAGGATGGCCTACATGTGCTCAATGTAAACTTCCAATGTTTTGCTCAGTAGGCATAACAGAAACTGTGCAATGGTGTGCAAACTGGGTACGATGTAAACTGGTAATTATGTGCTAAGTAGGCTTCATGGGATCTGAAAATGAATTGTGAGCTTGCAAATATGAAAACTGGAAATGCTGTGCTAACCTCACATATTGTAATGTGGGAGTGATGTGTCACAATAGAAACTGGCCCGATGTGCTGCCTTCTGGGTCCTTTTATCTCTAGTAACTGTCTGATGGGGAAATACTACTTAACACTCATTTTCTCAACAGTTCCTTTGTGGGAGTCCATTATGCCCCCTGAACAATGTTTTTATATTCTTCTCAGTTCTGAACAGTTTTACTGGCACCATGCGCTGTAAGCAAAAAACACACACACACGTTTTCATTGGGGAAAGATCCTGTCATAAAGAGTCCTTTCATTGACAAGGTCAGTGTTACTGGACCAATGTGCGCTATTTCGCATGCCACAGGGAATGTACTGGGCAGTTATGAAGCTTGCACACAGTGGAGCAGGGCTACTTGCTGTACATCTAGTATTTCCATCAGACGCACACTCTTGTTGGAGAAGCACACTATGCATGCCTCTGCAGAGGAACAATGATGTGCAGGGCGTGCAGGCCCCGGAGCAGGAACGTACCGACCGTGGGGGCAACTTGCACGCATACAGTCTTCCGAGCGAACGGAGATGGGGTATTGTCTGCAGTCTCTGAGACTTTTCGGCCCAGCTTCTGTCGCTGCGAGAACCCATGACACTGCAGGTGGCACAGAGTGTCCAGGCTTGGGCCCTCATCCTGCACGCCTCTTAGTCAGCACATTTGGCTTCTTCACACTGTTACCAGCCATGCTCTGCAAATGTGCAGCAGATACATGGGTGTAATTATAGGGGGGACAGTGGGTTATGTCCCCCCACCAACTTCAGTGGCATGCTTTTTTGTCCCCCCATCTTTTGGAGGGAGGGCAGGGGGGGCCACAATCATACATTTTGTAATTGGACAGTGCGAGCCTAGCTGGGGTGCCCAGCGAGGCTTGCGCTGTCACACTACATAATGCTGGGATGCCTGGCAGCCGCGCTGCAACACATCCAGGGCCGGGATGCCCTGCATGGCTCAGTCCCTCACCCTGGCTGCCCTGACTCAAAGTCAGCAGCCAGGGTGCTGAACTGTGTGTTGCAGGAGTGTGGTGGGGGGTAGAGGGAGGGGGAGTGGGCAATGAAATGCAATGTGTGGAATTCCACATGGTCTCATTGGCGCCCACCACTGTTCCAATCTACTTTTTGGATAAGATTAGTGGAAGATGGCATTTTAACACACACCAACAAAAACAAAACTGCAGAATCATTCCGGATACAGGAAACTCATCTATTAGAGCTCTGTCCAAGCCCTCTGAGGCAAAATACATGCAAACTTCCTAATAAATATATGGATTGCACCAACAGAAGTGACTTCACAGAAAAGGGCATTGCAAGGCGCATCATCAGTCTATGATACTTGGATGCACCATGGAAGTGACTTTAGAATAAGTTTCCAAAAATGAGCAAAGTGACAAATAACATTGTGGTGCAAAATACCTAAATTGCACTATTGTTATATGAGGAGCATCTCTATAGTCATTAGGCTTTTCCGTCAGTATACCATGATACATTAACATAAGCTTTGAAGTGAATCAGAGTCACTTGCAGAGCTGCAGATAAGGCACAATGTGATTAAATGATTTGCTCAGGATCACACACTTCGTTAAATGGTGAAACTGGGATGTGGACAATTTAAGCAACTGCGTACATCTTTCCAGGTTTAGTTGCCATAGATATTTATTAAGGTTTTGCTTTACATTTCATGTGCTTTAATTATTTATAGCAATGCTTTGGAAGCAAACCACATTACATAATAAACTAGCCTTTCATAGTAACCTAACCATACACTATATACATTGTCATAGAAATATGTTGAGCAATGGTAGTATGGCTTTAGTTTTATTCTCCCCATTCTGCATGCAAAGTCAAAATAGCATCATGTAGATTAAAGTGAGCAAAACAAATCCCCCTTGGGTTTTAAAGCCATAGTCATTATTTCATAAAGCAGGCAACATTATGCACCCTTCTCACTTCTGATCACTCCCTCCCATTCACATTTCTAAAGGGACAAAAGTCCCTGCTAATAGTACCCCCCTCCCTCCCATCAGTGCCTAATGGCTAACATTGTAATGCGCTGTTGATACAGAGTAACTTGAGGACCCTCTGCTGCCTCTACCATTCGGAACAGGTAAGGTGCCCTGCTGCCAGGACAATGAGCGTGCTGGGCAGGACTTGCTCAGCAAATATTGTCATGCTAGCAGGACACCTTTGCTGTTGGGCACCATCTTTGAGTTGCCTTCCTGGAAAGGTGTCCCAATGGCAAATGTTCCTGTCTGGCTCTTAAAAGAGGCATGGGGGCAGCTTGCCCCTCCCCAGCCTCTCCCGCTCGGTAGTCCACTGCTTGGAGCAATTTGAACACAGGAAAACATACCTTAATTTCAATCTGTCAGAATCTTGTAGAAAAAATCTATCAGCATGTATGCATATAAGGTGCTGTGCAGAACCCAAGTTTGGAGATATATGGCATTTAGAAATTGATACAAAGTATACTTGGTCACCCACTGCACTGCATTAACAGATGGCTTCTGCCTTTGAATGAAAGGAAAAATCAAGGGAATTGCTTAAAATCCAGTGAATCTGTTCCTTTCGGCCATGGCTTTATAGTTCAGCTAGGTCAAGTCAACTTAGCCCAAAATTTCAGGGGTCAGGGGGTGATAAAGTCTGGTCTGCTCAATGGACGTTGCACCACTGTTTCCATGTGTTATTGTATATGTACATGTAAATGTTGTGTGCACACAGTGTATGTCAATGGAGGTGCTGGGTGCATTTGTGTGTGAGTGAGAGTGTAATCAAGCATGTGTGTGTTGACTTTTGTGTCTGAATGAATGATAAATAATGCATTGTTTGTATGTTCTATTGGAATTAAGTTTGTGAATGTGATGTGTCACTGGGTGCATGGCAGGCTGGCTGAAGATGTGTGGGACCCAATTGAATTTTAAAGACACGCCACCATTGTATATCTCCAGCTCTGAAATCTCTCCACTGGCTCCCAGTGGATGCAAGGATTACATTCAAAACCCTCTGCATTGTCCACAAGGCTTTCTGGGGCCTGGGTCCAAAATACCTTCAGCTATCCCTCCGCAAATACCTCCCCTCTCGAGCTCTTCGCTCTTCTACCTCCAACTCCCTCAGGGTCAGTCGTTTTTCTAAGAAACGAGCTGGGGGTAGATCTCTGTCTTTGGCTGGGGCCTCCCTCTGGAACAGCCTCCCTGCTGATAGATTTTTTCTACAAGATTCTGACAGATTGAAATTAAGGTATGTTTTCCTGTGTTCAAATTGCTCCAAGCAGTGGACTAGCGAGCGGGAGAGGCTGGGGAGGGGCAAGCTGCCCCCATGGCTCTTTTAAGAGCCAGACAGGAACATTTGCCATTGGGACACCTTTCCAGGAAGGCAACTCAAAGATGGTGCCCAACAGCAAAGGTGTCCCGCTAGAATGACAATGTTTGCTGAGCAATTCCTGCCCAGCACGCTCATTGTCCTGGCAGCAGGACACCTTGCCTGTTCCGAATGGTAGAGGCAGCAGAGGGTCCTCACGTTACTCTGTATCAACAGCGCATTACAATGTTAGCCATTAGGCACTGATGGGAGGGAGGGGGGTACTATTAGCAGGGACTTTTGTCCCTTTAGAAATGTGAATGGGAGGGAGTGATCAGAAGTGAGAAGGGTGCATAATGTTGCCTGCTTTATAAAATAATGACTATGGCTTTAAAACCCAATGGGGGATTTGTTTTGCTCACTTTAATCTACATGATGCTATTTTGACTTTGCATGCAGAATGGGGAGAATAAAACTAAAGCCATACTACCATTGCTCAACATATTTCTATGACAATGTATATAGTATATGGTTAGGTTACTATGAAAGGCTAGTTTATTATGTAATGCGGTTTGCTTCCAAAGCATTGCTATAAATAATTAAAGCACATGAAATGTAAAGCAAAACCTTAATAAATATCTATGGCAACTAAACCTGGAAAGATGTACGCGGTTGCTTAAATTGTCCACATCCCAGTTTCACCATTTAACGAAGTGTGTGATCCTGAGCAAATCATTTAATCACATTGTGCCTTATCTGCAGCTCTGCAAGTGACTCTGATTCCCTTCAAAGCTTATGTTAATGTATCATGGTATACTGATGGAAAAGCCTAATGACTATAGAGATGCTCCTCATATAACAATAGTGCAATTTAGGTATTTTGCACCACAATGTTATTTGTCACTTTGCTCATTTATGGAAACTTATTCTAAAGTCACTTCCATGGTGCATCCAAGTATCATAGACTGATGATGCGCCTTGCAATGCCCTTTTCTGTGAAGTCACTTCTGTTGGTGCAATCCATATATTTATTAGGAAGTTTGCATGTATTTTGCCTCAGAGGGCTTGGACAGAGCTCTAATAGATGAGTTTCCTGCATCTGGAATGATTCTGCAGTTTTGTTTTTGTTGGTGTGTGTTAAAATGCCATCTTCCACTAATCTTATCCAAAAAGTAGATTGGAACAGTGGTGGGCGCCAATGAGACCATGTGGAATTCCACACATTGCATTTCATTGCCCACTCCCCCTCCCTCTACCCCCCACCACACTCCTGCAACACACAGTTCAGCACCCTGGCTGCTGACTTTGAGTCAGGGCAGCCAGGGTGAGGGACTGAGCCATGCAGGGCATCCCGGCCCTGGATGTGTTGCAGCGCGGCTGCCAGGCATCCCAGCATTATGTAGTGTGACAGCGCAAGCCTTGCTGGGCACCCCAGCTAGGCTCGCACTGTCCAATTACAAAATGTATGATTGTGGCCCCCCCTGCCCTCCCTCCAAAAGATGGGGGGACAAAAAAGCATGCCACTGAAGTTGGTGGGGGGACATAACCCACTGTCCCCCCTATAATTACACCCATGTATCTGCTGCACATTTGCAGAGCATGGCTGGTAACAGTGTGAAGAAGCCAAATGTGCTGACTAAGAGGCGTACAGGATGAGGGCCCAAGCCTGGACACTCTGTGCCACCTGCAGTGTCATGGGTTCTCGCAGCGACAGAAGCTGGGCCGAAAAGTCTCAGAGACTGCACACAATACCCCATCTCCGTTCGCTCGGAAGACTGTATGCGTGCAAGTTGCCCCCACGGTCGGTACGTTCCTGCTCCGGGGCCTGCACGCCCTGCACATCATTGTTCCTCTGCAGAGGCATGCATAGTGTGCTTCTCCAACAAGAGTGTGCGTCTGATGGAAATACTAGATGTACAGCAAGTAGCCCTGCTCCACTGTGTGCAAGCTTCATAACTGCCCAGTACATTCCCTGTGGCATGCGAAATAGCGCACATTGGTCCACTAACACTGACCTTGTCAATGAAAGGACTCTTTATGACAGGATCTTTCCCCAATGAAAACGTGTGTGTGTGTGTTTTGGGGGGGCGGGAGGGATTACAGCGCATGGTGCCAGTAAAACTGTTCAGAACTGAGAAGAATATAAAAACATTGTTCAGGGGGCATAATGGACTCCCACAAAGGAACTGTTGAGAAAATGAGTGTTAAGTAGTATTTCCCCATCAGACAGTTACTAGAGATAAAAGGACCCAGAAGGCAGCACATCGGGCCAGTTTCTATTGTGACACATCACTCCCAAATTACAATATGTGAGGTTAGCACAGCATTTCCAGTTTTCATATTTGCAAGCTCACAATTCATTTTCAGATCCCATGAAGCCTACAAGGCTTTCTGGGGCCTGGGTCCAAAATTCCTTCAGCTATCCCTCCGCAAATACCTCCCCTCTCGAGCTCTTCGCTCTTCTACCTCCAACTCCCTCAGGGTCAGTCGTTTTTCTAAGAAACGAGCTGGGGGTAGATCTCTGTCTTTGGCTGGAGCCTCCCTCTGGAACAGCCTCCCTGCCACTCTAAAACTTGAGGAGAACCATCTCTTGTTCCGGAAGCACCTGAAGACCTTCCTCTTTTCTTCTGCCTTTGCTCCCCCTCTCCCCTGCTGATCTGTTCTCTCTTGGCACCATGCACCTGGCAACCCTCTGTCCTTTGGGCCCAGGTAATTGCTCATCCTGCCACCCTCCCTCACTGCCTCCGGGCCACCCCTTGCACTGGGGTCTGTATCTGTACCCATACAGCCCCCCCCTTTTTCTTCCTGCACTTATCAGACCTACACTGTCTGCTGCCTCAAACCTAGCACTTGCAAATTGCTGGCCGCATTACCACTGTTTGTTGCCTTTATTATTTATTTATTGTTATTTATCTGTTTCTCCTCTGCTTCGCACGTTCCACCTCTCCCCCTTCCATGCACTTTTCCCCTCCTCCCTCTCCCATGCAATTGCGCGTTCTCAATGTCACTGGGCCTAGTAAGATCGCTGTTTTGTTCTCCCCTGTTCCCCTCCCTTGCCTTGTCGCGCTCTGAAACACTTGTGTACGAGCGCGATAGAAATAAAATATCAATCAATCAAACCAGTCTTATTATGAAAGTTATAACAGAGCATTGGCAATTGACTCTTGTGGTGTAGTAGTATAGTGTTATCCCTCAGTGATTTAGGTTGTTTGACTGAGGTACAAAATCACAGCAGAATGGACCGCAGTCATTTTTGCTGCAAATACGTTTTTACCTCGATACAAAAACCAAACCCATGTCCCCCCAAACCATCAGTACACCCATAAACCTCCCCACCTTACCTTTTCTCCATCCGCCGCCTCTCCTGTACCCTGCAGCGTCAGATCTATCCATCTAACGTGGGTTGGATCTGACGCTGCAGGGTCCCTTTTTCTTCTTTTTTTTGTTGGGTCCCCTGCCACCAATGCTGAAGAAGCAGGGGACACCACTGCAACCGCCGAAGCCAAAAATACCAAACATGAGGAGTGGGGGACACCCCCGCAACTCCATCTCTTCATGTACGGTATCTTTGGCTTCGAACTAATGGTGTTGACCGAATTCAGTTAAATCTACCATTCGACCAAATTTTTTCAAACAATTTGGCCGAAACGATCTCTAAGAGCCACCATCCACCCTCCCACCCCTGACACCCCCCCCAACATTTTCAGCAAAGTTACTCCACTGAGCAGATAAGTTCATGGCTGACGCAGTGCAGCTCAGCTCTAGTCCATGCAGATTGTCTGATGTGCAAATGTTATGAACATTAAGAATAATATAATGAAGCATTACTTTCTAGTCACTGTTTGACAATGAGAGAAGTTAAACCCAAAGGCTCTCTGGGGTGCGTCCAAGTCTTGTACTTAGCAACACATATTACCTAGCACAATTGTGGCAGATCTCGTTTTGTCCAATGTCCATTACCAGTGTGAAATATTGAGCCATTCCTGCTTTGAAGTCCAGCATTTATCATGAGGACGCTCTGACAATGAGACCCATTTCAAGCATACACACACCACGTGGTGACGCCAGGAAGTGTCACCAAGTCAATAAATGGCACACGGCTTTCGGCGCTCGTGTCCCATGGAAATTGTATTGTGATTGTAATTGGTTATTTATATCGCGCTTTATACCCAGAGGTTTCTAAGGCTGACCCGGGAATCGAACCTGTGTTTCTCTGTGTTGCGTGCTTCCAAGGCGAGCAAGTTGCTCCTGAGCTAACCTCCCAAGACTGATTGAAGAGTTGCAACTCTTATAAGCAGCGGAGTTGCTGGCACTGATTGTGCTACTTAGAGAATATTGCATGAATAGGGCAGATATCATCTGGTGCCTGACAGCCCTGGCAGGCTACAGGTGGGTTGGAACCCCACCCTGCTTCCGGCGGATCAGGCAGCACCTAGCTGACGATGGTAGGAAATAACATACAGGAATGCAAAATTATATGTACTAAACACATCAGGATTCAGAGAAAATTATTTAGAGCTTTGTTTTCCACATATCTTTCAGCAACAATTGCATAAATGAAGTAGCGATGTGAGAAAACTGGGCAGTGGTGTGTCTGTATTACTAGTGTGGGCAAGCTTTGGAGTTCTTATATTGAGCAGTTACTTTACATGCAGATTGTTGCTGCACTGCAGAAGTTTAAAACATTTACCTTTGCCAATTAATTGGGTTTATCCCATGAGGCTAGGTACACATGTAGGTATTTATTTATTTATTTATTTATTTATTCACATTTGTTGAGCGCACAGGCAGCCCAGAGGGCGTTGTTACAGATATGAAAATGACTTGTTGTACATACAGTGAAGTCATTACTTAGTTGCAAGAGAAGAGTAGTAGCCACAGGAGAGGAGGAGAAAAGAGTAAACGACACAAAGGAAGAGGAATTAGTTAAACAAGCTCTCCAGAGATGTTTGGGCACATTGCTTGTGTATGTTAGACCTCTAGAAGGGCAGTTCCAGACTTCATTGTTATGCGGATTTAAAATGAGTGACATTCACTTGGTAAAAAGTAACACCTGTCATTTGCAATGCAGAGAAGCTAGTGGCACACAATGTGACACAGTGGCGCTTACTCATTGCATCGGTTAACCTCTTGGCGGCAGAGGGGCCATCAGAGGCCTCTGTCTCTGCAGGTAACATGTCAGTCATCTGCAATCAGCTGCTCTCCAGATGTTTTATAATATGACTCCCATGATCCCAGACCATTGACTCTGCTGGCTCTGTCTTTTGGGTGTTGTAGTCTAAAACATCTGGCGAGTCGATAGTTGCAGACCCATTCACCGAGTGGTGTTTAGGAGAGCATATGGGTGGATCCTCTGCATAGTCAGAAGAGAGGACTAGACTACATGGCTCCAAATTGGATCCATGTTATTCTATGCGACCTTTGGGGGCAGGACCTCTGGTTTTAGTATAGGTTAGACAGGCTCCAATGAACCAATTAGACAAAAGGTATGTTAATAAAATGTGAGAATGATTGTGTGTGCGTGCGTGTAATGGGGTTAGCACAGTTTGTGCCAGTTTGGGGGCACAGAAGGCCATGAGGGAGAACTTGGAGCTGCAGAGACAAACCACACAACTTACCTTGCGCACTACTAGCATGAAGGGGAGCAGTACATGAATATATTAATAAGACAAACTGCATTATTTCATGAAAATGTGATTGACAGAAACAATTATGGCACATGTTGTGGAAGGCTTCATATTTTGTGTGGGTACCCCCAGCAGGAAAGATGGTGGCAAATATTGTTGGCATGCCTCATGATCAGCTTCGGGACTGAAAAGGAGGCCTCACTGGCCTTTTGTTAGGTTCAGGTTAAAATAGCTCAACTGAACTCAACAAGCTAGCCAGAAAATAGTGTAAACAAATAGTGTGCCTCAAAAAAGCAAACATAAGCAATGATGATTGTTTCCACAGTGGAGACCCATGGGATTCCATTCCCTCTTTTTCAATATCAAGCATTTCATGGGGAAGGCACTTGGATTCTCCCTTCCCCTATGCAGTCATCTCCCATCTGCCCTGTCACCTTGATGCTAGTCAAAAGGATCAAGTCCTCCCCTTACTTTCTTCTATGCACTTACTCCATCAGAATTGTCCCTGGACCGAGTATGATAGCAACTTTGTCTGTCTCCTTCTACCTTCCTTTACTTGTTCCTCCCCCAGTACCAGGGGAGTTGCTAGGTCTGGAAAAGACCCGGGGCTAAGCTGATGTCGGAACTGTTGGGACTGGGGGCTAGCTAGTCTTTTGGCTGTAGCTCCTGGGATTCTATCCGGGGCTACAACCAAAAGATCAGGGGCTATAGCCCCCTTAGCCCCCCCCCTAGCAACGCCCCTGCCCAGTACTATCTGAAATGTTGTCAGGCCTAGTAAGATAGTCGCTTGTTTTGTTCCTCCTCTCCCTTTCTGCACCCCTCTCCCTCACCTTTTGTTTTTCTCCGGCTCTACCAGAAATGTCCTGAGGCCTAGTACGGTAGTCACCTGTCTGTTTCCATTTCCTTCCCACTCTCCCCCTCCCTTCCTTATCTATGTCTTAGCTCGTGCACTATCTGAAATGTCATCAGGCCGAGTACGATAGTTAATTTAAAATCCTTACTGTTCATGGCCTGTAACAATGTCATTGTATTTTCCCTTGTTTTCCTCCCGTGCCTTGAAGCGCTTTTAAACACATTGTGTATAGGCGCTATATAAATAAGCTATTATATCATATTGTATCAAAGCTCTGTGTTGCATTGAAAGCGGCAGTCCAGGGCCTGTGCACCTTTGTGCAGACCAGAACCTGTCTACCTCTTTCAAGGCGCTCCTACATATACCAGTAGGAGAAGTCTCAACTATCACTGGAGCTCAGCTGAACTTGTTAGGTAAGAAAATCTGCGTGCAAGCCATATTATATCTTTTGAGGGAAGCAACATGCCTTGTGGCAATATAAGGATCACTATTAATGAATGACACTATTATAAATGTGCTGTTTGCAAATGCACCTGTATGCGCTCATGGTGTTTCGGGGTCACCTAGTATGAAAATGTTTTTATAATGGCAATGCTGGCATATATTGTTGAGACCTTCCCCATGACTTTCTATGAGCTCAAGATGGTTTGTTAGGCTCCACTCCTTCATTGACCACACATTGGGAGAACCAGAGACCCCAAAATATGAGGACTTTTCATATTTTGCTCTTTCCATTCCTGTTATACTGGATACTCCCCAGTCCCAAAGAGATCTATTTTTTTTTTCTTTGTGAATGACTTCTGAAACCTATAGCTTTTTAGCCAATGCATTTAGAAAAACATGGTATATCATTCATGGTTTGCCTCCATTTTGTATTTGACAAGAGACACTTGCCCACTCTAACTAAACGGCTTCCCCCTCCCCCAAGCAGTGACGTGTCCAGACTCTTGACTAGGGTGGCCCAAGTGGGGCACTGACCTAGGCAGGGGTGGCATGAAGTACGAGCACGCGCGCACACACACACAATGACCATAGCTTAGGATAATGGGGTGGCACCTCGGGTGCCCAATCAAGATTCCAGAGGTATCAGGTGCCACTCCAGGCCACTCTTTGGCCTGGGGTGGCGCCTGCCTCAGGAGGGCTTGGCTTGCTATGCTTACTAAGCCACTATGTGGCTAGTATTGTCTCCAAAATATCTGTACAATTTTTGGTTCATTGTCTGACATTGGGCACTCTATAAAGAATAAAAACTAATACGCGGACACGCCTGCTATTCAGTCTCCATAGCTAGCGATGCCCTACCACCGTGATACTTGTCCGCCTTGCCCCCGGCTCACATACACACAGTATGTGGGCGAGAGCAATGCCACTTGCACCATGGCTTCGATGGAGGCTCAGGACTGCACGGTCCCGGAAACAGATGGCGCTGCTTGGCTTTCTAATTAATTGCATCAGTGGGAGGGAAATCGAACATGTTCTAATCTTCTGTCCTGCGCAGCACCAGGAGGGAATGGGAGCAGAAAGCAGCTTAGCGTCGGCCTGCTAACAATCAATGGGCGTTCGAGGCAGATGGCAATCTGGGGGGAAAAACACAACCCAGAGCACAACAGCAGCATTCATCACAATAAAGTGCGGAATGACGCAAATGGCAGCAGTGAAATACAGCTCATGAAATATTTAGTAAAAAAGGTGTCTGAGAATTCATTGCGTCTCTTTTTTTACGGAGCTGGCACCGCCTTTAAAACTTTTAAACTCTGAAATGCCACCCAGGGATTTTCCTGGGCACTCTTATCCAAGCTTCACTTTGTTGTGACAGTATACTAATTGCTATCAGCTCGCAGAATGGAGGGCGATGCGATGACGAACGAGGCATTGCGGGCATTGGTGGGGGTTCCCGGCCAGCCTCACCCCCGCTGGGGAAACAGGGCAGGCCCGCCCCAGAAATGGCCGTGGCCAACACCAGAAAGGGGGGTGAGGTGAGGGACCGAGAGAGAGTAAGGGCCTATAAAGGCCGACACGCAGGCGGCATTCTCGCTCGGTCCCCTCCGTTCTACTTGGAATCAGATCGCAATTCGAATCATCCGTCTACATTTCGTCGAAATTCGAGGGTGTTTGCAGCTCCTGGGCGTGTAAGAAGTTCCTTAGCGCCGACACCCTCAGTGGGGTGGCACGGTGACAACCCTTGTTGCTCCCAAAGCCCCCCCCCCCAGCTTTCATACCAAGGGCCAGGGGGCCAGAAATGCTGCAGGATATTACGGTTGCCAGGCATGCAGGCTGACACGCGGGCATTGTAGTGACGATGCGTGGTAAGGTGGGGGAAAAAGGGTAATACAATAGTTGGGCCTCTCACGGGATCACATGACACAGGAGTAGGGCACAGGTTGGGGAGCAAAAGCAGTGTTGCGGCGGCAGGTGGTGCACATGCGTACGGTTGTTTTAGCGATTACAGGGGGGGCATGAGCGGTCAGTGTGCCCCATGTGTGTGTGGGCTGCAAACGGGAATTTTTTTTTTTGTGCCGCGAGCATGCCGCAGGGCCATCAGTGAGAGAGAGGCGGTCGCGGAAAAGCCGCACTATGTTTAACGGGAGGTGAAAAAATGCACACAACAGGTAGGGTTATCCCTCTTTTATTTTGTCGCTGGCCAGGATGACAATAGCAAATTTCAATTAGTTTGTATGGCAGCCGGTCACACTGTTAAATGAACGTGCCCGCATCATGCAAATGTTTATTGGCTGCCGCGCCAATTAGAATGTATTTGGCTGGGTCTTGTTGGTTTGTTCTTGCAGCATGTGTCGTCTGGTATGAGTTTCAAGGATTCACGGTGCGCGTAAAAAATAGGGGGTATTGCGCGCGATCAGGGTCCAGGGGGCCGGTAACGCTGCAGGATATTACGGTTGCCGGGCATGCAGGCCGACACGCGGGCATTGTAGTGACCACGCACGCTAAGGCGAGTAAAGGGTAATACAATAGTTGGGCCTCTCGCGGGATCATAGGACACAGGAGTAGGGCGCAGGTTGGGGAGCAAAAGCGGAGTTGGGGGAGCAGGTAGTGCACGTGCGTACCGTTGTTTTAGCGATTGTGGGGGGAGGTACATGAGCGTTCGGTGTGCTTCATGTGAGTGTGGATTGCAAACGGGAATATTTGTCGGCCGCTATGCCGCGATCATGCCGCAGTGCCATCAGTGGGAGAGGCGGTCGCGGAAAAGATGCACCATGTTTTAACGGGAGGAGGAAAAAATGCACACAACAGGTAGGGCAGTTGAACGCAACCACCATCAACGGAAGGAGGGTGGTCTGGGGTCAAGGGGTGCAAGGACCGGGCACCATAAATTAGATCCCTCTTTAATTTTGTCGTTGGTGCTGCGCCAGGATGACAATAGCACATTTAATTTAGTTCGTAAGGCAGCCGTGGACATTGTTAAATGAACGTACCCGCATCATGCAAATGTTTATTGGCCGCCGCGCCAATTATAATGTATTCAGCTGGGTTCTTGTTGGTTCATTCTTGCAGCATGTGTCGTCTTGTATGAGTTTCAAGGATATACGGTGCCCATAGACGGGCCCGTGCTGCACGCCCTGAGTTAAGGAAGCATTGGGGTCACAGAGCATGTGACAAGGCTGGTGTGGTTCATGCATGCAGTAGTTGACGTTTTATTGAAGGAAATTTGCATTCGGATCATGTCGCTGCACGCTAAAAAAATGTTGGCATAGCTGTCGAACTACACATCCCAGAATGCTAGCCCGTGTCTTGACAAACTCAGGGGAGCGATAGGTTTGCTGGTGGGGGGAAGAGGGTGCTGCAGGGCAACGTAGACAATTTGCCCACTTTCATGAACTGAATGTTAGCAGTAAAGGACAATTGCATGCCGCGTGCATTAAGAAAAGTTTCCGTTAGAGGACGTCGGACTTCACCATGTTTTTGTTGCCGGAGGAAGCAACCAGGGCTCGATGTGCGAGGGCTCGCAGTAGGTGGTGCTTTTAAAGTCAATCTCGAGGCCTTTGTATGCGTTTGTCTGGTTTAGGCCCATATGTTAGGCACATGCTTAGTCACGGGCCTGCTTGTTTTGGGGATGGATCAAAGTTTTAAGGCGCCCTACTTTGGAGTATGGCGCTTGATTGCAATTTAGGCAATTCCGTTGGAAAAGGGGGGATAACTGGCACTATTGTAAATGGGTGCTTGGGAAAAGGGAACCTAACTTTGGAAAGACCAGCCGGTTCCCTGCTGGCCTGCAGATGGGGAACGCAGATCATTTCATTAATGCATTATGGGTGATGTTGTTACTAAGAAATTGGCACGCCGGTCCATGGGCCACAGTTTCGTTCGCAGGCCGCTCGGGCCTGCTGGTATTTATTATATTTTACGCCTTTCACAACAATGGGCCTACAAGTTTGTGTTGTGATCAATTCTAAGGTTTTCATTGAGATTTGTTTTCCACCTTTTGACCCTCCGATCGTGGTTGTCAAGTGGAGAGGTCTTACACTAGGAGGTCGACAGGCTGACGCGCGCCAGGTCTTGATATATTAGATATATTCATTTTATAGCGCCTATGAATGAGGTTTCTCTGAGGTGAGGGGAAGGGCATCCATGTCCGGATGGCCGCGTGAAGGGGCAAGGTTTGAGGGTCATTATGTGTGGCAATTTCAACAACACGTTTAGGAACAAGTGTTTCCTTCCCACGTAGGATCGTTTGTGGTGATGTGCGATTTTGTCACAGTGATGCACTAGGGTTGCAGCGATTAACCATGAGTGTTTCAGTAGCAGTGCATTTTAGAACACACCAGTGCACTAGTGATTTCTTTCCTTGTTCGAAGCTAGATGTGTGCTAATTTAAGGGAACGCTTTCATCGCGCCTATACGGGGGGCCTCAACTCAGGTTACAAAATAAAATAAGCTGATTGGGAACACTGTGCACATTAATATTAGATCATTATGGTTCGGGTAGAGGTTTTGAAACCAAAAAAACACTAAGGAAGGATGGTCACGCAAGGCGGGCTCATTCAAGATGAGGAATTTTGTTTTGGTTATCGCACTTGCAGCAATGCCATTGTGAGGGTGCGGCCCAGGAAAACAGCCGATGCACTCCGTGGTCGTGCGAGCAGTATTTAAAAGATTAATGTTAGTTTCACCGTGAGCGCGCAGGGCTCGTTTTAAGTCCAAGGAAGGCATCTCGAAAGCGCATATACACAAGTGTGTACTGATTATGCAGATATAAGGCTCAGCGTGAGGGCATTGTTTGTTTTGCCCGAACTTCGTTGGCAAAACCAAAGAAGTAATTTAAAACACGCATATACACAAGTGGGTTTGATTGGTGCAGGGGTAAGGCCGCAGCAGAGCTGTGGCAGTGAAGGAGTGATCTATATACACATCTGCAAAGATCATACCAATATGTGAAGATGGTAGAGGGCACTGGCACCACTGTAGTTGATAAAAAATGTTGTTTCCCACCAGGTCACCATGTCGCCTCAGGCAAGTTCAGGAAGCCCAGGGCTGGACGTCGTAGAGATTGTGATAGTGGAGGAAGGGCTAGCAGAAGAGGAAGTCACAGGAACGTCGTCGACAGGGCGTTTCATGGACACCCAATCGTGGGTAGAATATGCCGCACTAGCAGAGGTCATTGGGTGGCAAGATGCAGTGGCCAGGATGGGGGGCCCATCTCTGGGCAATGGCAACAGAACACCGCTGGCCAATCAAGAAGTGGAGGAAGCAACTAGTGACTTTAAGGAATCGCCACGCCAGGAACTCGCCAATGGGGGGGAATTGCAGCCATCAAGGGGTGCAGGAAGTGGCCGCTGCACGTAAAAGAACGGCAAAAACAAGCGGGGGCGCACACCAGAAGAGGACAAAAAGGGACTTAGAGGAATACCTGGCCACATTAAAAGCATGTATGGGGGTGCCGGCCCCGGTGCCCACAGCTAACACAAAGGGTCAGCCCATCCCGGCGCAGCCGCAGAACCACACTGCCAAACCATCTGCCAACTTGGGCATTACTCTGAACAGAGAGGGTGGGGCCGGCCCAACCAACATGACCACGAACAAGGATGGTGAGTTGGACTTAATTCAGAAGATTGCAAATGCTGTGTTGGCACTACAGGAAGCAAAAGCCATGCAGGGGCTGCCAGTGACTAGCAACATGGGGCCAGTTACTGGTGGGGCAAGCAATGTATGGCTAGGGAAAGAGCTGGGGGCAAGAAAAAAGAAGTTGGGCATAGCGCGGCGCTAGGGAACCTAGAGGGCGCGTGGGGAATGCAGAAAAGGAAGCAGGCAGTCCGAGGAAGACCACCAAACTCCCCGCTGTGACCGGGGATGATTACTCCACCTGGCTCATCCCAGAATGGGTGAAGAACCAAATATGGTTGAGGAAATTCATAGATATTTTATCCTTACTTGACCACGAAATGAAAGGCCAGGACACCTTGCAGGAAAAAGGGGGAAGGGAGACAGTGATGGCCAGGAAAAGGGTGAGACCAGAGGAAACGCTGGCCAACTGGTTGGCAGCTTTTAAAACAATGGCGCAGACCATCCTGCAAAAGGAACCGACCCTAGGGCCAGCACTAATGAGATACCGAGCATGCGTGATTGAGGAACACAATCAGCTAGGCGAGAGTGAGTGGCTGCTGAGGGACCAGCGATTTCACTTAAGGATGGAGCACGATCCAGAATTAATGTGGGATCACAAATCAGTGGAGGACTGGCTGCAGATAACCAGGGGTACCATAGAGCAGTCGGATGGCAGGATCATCTTAGCAGGAGGGCGTGTTAATCGCATTTCGCACCTGGAGGTGGGGGGAATGCCTAATAGGGGTGGTCCTCGCTAGGGCATATCCAGATCTAAAGCAAGGAGCAGGGAGAGAAGGCAAGGGTGAGGCGAACTCATGGGGAAGTGGGAACACCATGCCGCAACTAGGGGGGGTCAAACGAGGGACCTATCACTGCAGCTGCTGGGTCCAGGCAACCACAAGGGACGCCAAGGGGTGGCAGAGGGGGGAAAGGGAACTTTTCCAATGGCAGGGGCCATTTTACTTGCAGGTTTTACAATGAGGGGGAATGCTACTGGGGTCAAAATTGCAGATTCCGGCATAGTTGCACCACGTGTGGGATGTTTGGCCACCCAGCAAGGAGTTGCAGGTGGGGGAATGGGGAGCGAACAGAGGAAGCAGGCAAAGACCCTGGCAACAGGGTGTGGAGGTAATTATGTACATATCAGATATAACTATGCTGTTAAACTAAATAAATGTTGTTTTCTTCAAGGTGGCTGTGTATCTGGTGCTAATGGAAGAGACCGGCCAAGGGGGCCCACACCGGTTAGGTCGCACAAGCCAAGTCACAATGGTAGTGCCGGCTGACCAGGGCGTGGGGAGGTTGGTGGGTAGGGAGGGGTTAAAGAAACTTTACAAAAAAGGCTGTCACCAATCAGGGTGGACAAACTGCTTTCCTGGCTATCTCGATACCTCCTGACACATGAAAGAGATCTCTTGGCGGGGGGTTTCACAATGGGGTTTTGCATCCCCTACAAAGGCCCTCGGGCAGCAAGGGGAGCAAACAATTTGAAATCAAATGGAATGGCCTGAAGTGGTCAAGGACAAAATCAAGAAGGAGTTGGGTGGCGGGCCCATACCAGACAGCACCGCTGAAGGACCTAATAATATCACCATTAGGGATAGTACCAAAGAAAGAAAAAGGTACATTTTGCCTCATCCACAACCTTTCACATCCAAAAGGCGACTCCGTGAACTATTGGTTGGACTGCTCCGTGTCATACGCGTGGTTTGATCAGGCGGTCAGCCTCGCCAGAAAAGCAGGAAGAGGGGCTTTGCTGGCAAAGGTGGACATTGAGGCAACATTCAGGCTACTCCCCGTGCACCCAGAGAGCTTTTTCTTACTTGGGTTTCAGTTTAAGGGACAAGTGTATGTGGACAAATGCATGCCGATGGGGTGCAGCATTTCATGCGCATACTTCGAGGCTTTCAGCTCCTTCCTGGAGTGGGCCCTAAACGAGTTGGAGAACAGGGGCGGGAAAACTCATTACTTAGATGATTTCTTATTTGTGCATAAGCGAGACTCTGACATATGCAATAGACTCCTCCACAAATTTATTGCATTGGCAGAAGACCTGGGGGTACCTCTAGCGGGGGAAAAAATGCAAGATCCCTGTACAAGATTAACATACCTAGGGATTGAAATAGACACACAATTAGGGACCTGCCGCTTGCCAAAGGAAAAGATTGTGGATTGCATTGCCAACATCAATGCAGCATTGTCAGGCCACAGGACGACTGTGAAAACTATTCAGTCACGTGTGGGCAAGTTTAACTTTGCAGCAAGGGTCATCCCGGCATGAAGAGTTTTTGGAAGGCGATTGTCAGCAGTAACTGGGGGGGGGGCATCGAAAGGGTGGCACAAGGTACGCATGAGCACAGGTTTGAAGGAGGATCTGAGAGTGTCGCTCGATTTCTTGAGAGACTTCAATGGGGTGTGCTTGTGGCAGTCCCCCTGGGTAGCATGTTCACAACTTCAACTGTTCACCGACGCAGCAGGCCGGGTGGGGTTTGGGGCAATTTTGGGGAGGGAATGGTGCAGGGGAGACTGGCTGAATGCATGGACCAGGAAAGGGCTGAGTAAAAACATTAATGTTGTGGAATTGTTTCCAGTGGTTTTAGCTTTGCATATTTGGTCAAGCGAATTGGCGAACAAGCGGCTAGTGGTTTGGTCGGACAACATGGCGGTAGTGCAGGCGGTCAACACCCACTCGGCGCGGTGCCCTGCCACATTGTGTTTGTTGTGCCACTTGGTACGAAAATGCTTAACTATGAATACGGCAGTGAAAGTGCGCCACATCCCCGGGAGTTATAACATAGCAGCTGACGCACTTTCTCATTTGCAGATGGCGTGATTCCGGAAGGCCCACCCACAAGCTCTGCCAACCATGACCCCGTTCAGTGACCAACTATGGCAATTAGTGAGTTGGGAAAAGGCATGAGACACCTAGCTGTGAGGTCACTGGCGGGAAGCACAAGAGTCAGATACAACGCCAACTTCAGCACATTCCTCGAGATCACCAAAAACTTGGGGGGTTTAGCGAGGAGAATAAGGTGGACTCCTTCGTGCTATGGGCTAAGGGGGCGGGGAAATCAAGATCGTGGGCGGCGGCTCATCTCAGCGCAGTAGCATTTCACAGCCAGCTGGTGGGGAGTCACGACCCAACCAAGGGCTTTCTAGTAAGGGCGGCCCTGAAAGGATGGGACAGGGACAGGGGGCCACCTCAGGCCAGGGGCGAGAGGAGACCCATTCCCTTTGACATTCTGAAAAAGGTCATGTCAGCAACAGGAGCAGTCTGCTACTCATGGTATGAACACATAGGGGCCATCATGGGTGCAGGGAGGGTACTCTAACCATCTCGAAGTAGACTAGTTACCTCCCCTGTCTCCACAGAAGCCACCCGGGTATGGATCGTGGGACATTCGTTCGTGTCCAGAGCAGCCGAAAGAGCGAGGACGGCGAATAGGGATGGCAACGTGGGCCTCCAACACACCCATATTTATTGGATCCCAAAGGCTAGTTTAAGTGCGATCAGCTATGGGGTGCACTGGAATGGGAGGTCCAGCATTACCCACCACCCGACATCTTGTTGCTTCACATAGGGGGCAACGACCTGGTGGCAAGAGGCAGAAGGGAATTGACAGCACTTATGAGGATGGTTCTCACACGGGTTGGGAGGGCCTCTCGGGGCACCAAGGTGATGTGGGCAGAATGATCACCAGGCAAGAATGGAGGGGCGCATTGCATCATGGGGCAATAGAGGTGGCAAGAATGAAGGCAAACTCATGGATGGACGGTTACTTAAAAAGTAGAGGTATGGGATGGATCCGTCACCCACTGAACACCCTGAAAGTACCTGGTTATTTTGGGGGGGATAGGACGCATTTGTCGGATGTCGGCACTGCTCTCATGGCCATGGAGTGGAAGGATGCGTTGACAAATTCAGGGTGCACGTGAGGTTACAAGGGGGCAAAGGTGAGGCAGCACAAAAGCGGTAGGAAGCGGGGGGAGGGAATGGAGGGAACTTCTGACAGGTCAGGGGGGACAGGGGATTCACCTCCGCAAAAAGTTAATGAGTGAATGCGAGCTGGGTGCAGCAGGATGGGGGGCCTAATGAGCGACCTGTTCTCTCGGCGGGGGGAACTCTCTGCCACCGGCAACTAGCAGAGAATCTTGGAGGTTTCATAGGTCGATGCCTTTAGCAAAGCACTGGCAGACCCATAGGGGACTGCTCAGCCAACAGCTTAGAACCTATGGCGCCCAGGAGTAATAGACTCAGGAGAGGCCCTGGGGAAGAAGGGGAGGGGTTAGGGGGCTTGGTAGCCATTCCAACCCCCGATGCGTGGGGGGGGTTGGAAAGCGGAAAATGGAAAATGAGGAAAAAACAAAGATCAACAAGGTAAGTTGGGGAGAGCAAGATGATGGTATGGTGGCACAGTATGTTTGCCAAAGAAGCAGGTGGGAAGGGATAACAGAAGGATAATACATTAGGGTAAGTGGAGGGATGGAAAAGTGCTAGAGGGGTGACAAGAGGGAATCGGAGGGGCGGAAGGTCCAAGGGGTAAAGGGTGGGTAAGAGCAAGGCTGGGGGGAAGAGACAGCACTTATGAGGATGGTTCTCACACGGGTTGGGAGGGCCTCTCGGGGCACCAAGGTGATGTGGGCAGAATGATCACCAGGCAAGAATGGAGGGGCGCATTGCGTCATGGGGCAATAGAGGTGGCAAGAATGAAGGCAAACTCATGGATGGACGGTTACTTAAAAAGTAGAGGTATGGGATGGATCCGTCACCCACTGAACACCCTGAAAGTACCTGGTTATTTTGGGGGGGATAGGACGCATTTGTCGGATGTCGGCACTGCTCTCATGGCCATGGAGTGGAAGGATGCGTTGACAAATTCAGGGTGCACGTGAGGTTACAAGGGGGCAAAGGTGAGGCAGCACAAAAGCGGTAGGAAGCGGGGGGAGGGAATGGAGGGAACTTCTGACAGGTCAGGGGGGACAGGGGATTCACCTCCGCAAAAAGTTAATGAGTGAATGCGAGCTGGGTGCAGCAGGATGAGGGGCCTAATGAGCGACCTGTTCTCTCGGCGGGGGGAACTCTCTGCCACCGGCAACTAGCAGAGAATCTTGGAGGTTTCATAGGTCGATGCCTTTAGCAAAGCACTGGCAGACCCATAGGGGACTGCTCAGCCAACAGCTTAGAACCTATGGCGCCCAGGAGTAATAGACTCAGGAGAGGCCCTGGGGAAGAAGGGGAGGGGTTAGGGGGCTTGGTAGCCATTCCAACCCCCGATGCGTGGGGGGGGGTTGGAAAGCGGAAAATGGAAAATGAGGAAAAAACAAAGATCAACAAGATAAGTTGGGGAGAGCAAGATGATGGTATGGTGGCACAGTATGTTTGCCAAAGAAGCAGGTGGGAACGGATAACAGAATGATAATACATTAGGGTAAGTGGAGGGATGGAAAAGTGCTAGAGGGGTGACAAGAGGGAATCGGAGGGGCGGAAGGTCCAAGGGGTAAAGGGTGGGTAAGAGCAAGGCTGGGGGGAAGAGACGGGGTACTTGGGAAATAGAGAGAACGTCACATGGAGTTCAGTGGGGCGGGAGTATGCAGGAGTATGGATCATAGGGAACTGAACGTGGAGGCAAAGGGGGGGTTGTGCATAAGAGAAGAGAACCGGAAGGGAGAGGAGGAGTGAGCCGCGGGGATGGAGGGTAAGGACTAGGGATAAACGAAATGGGGGGACTCCATGGGTAAGATCACTGAGGATGGACGAAACGGTGAGGGAACCAGGAGGAAGGGAATGTAGGTGAAGCACAGCACTCTGGGACAGAAAGGTGAAACGGGAGCACTTAGCGCTAGAATTAGATGGTATAAGGGGTAGGGTAAGGGAACAGGAATGCCTCAGAGTTAGAGTTGGTACCAAAAGGGGACATGAGCACAGAGTAGAGCAGAAACGTGTACTGTGATATTAGACACCAGAAAAGTGTCTGTGAGTTAGAAACGTGTATAGTGAATAAGGACACTGAGGGAATGTGGACCGAGAATAAGGGCAATGGGGAAAGCGTCTGGAAAAGTCCAATATAAACAATGAATGGCCATGGGTAGAGAGAAATTTGTAGTGAGGGCCAGGCTCAACCAGAAGGGTCCACCGGACACGGACGGTGGGAGGGGTGTATACGTAAGAAGCCCCACTCGGCGTAGAAGAACCTGTGGTGTGGTGGATGTACGGATTGCCTGTAAGATAACTCCTTGACTTTATGCAAATAAAGCTTTCTGTGGCATTGTGATTTCCAACTTAAAATTGTGTTTGGGTCTTTATTCCAGAGAATGCATCACTGGGGATGAGGGGGGTGTATGAATGTGTCATGCAGGAAAGGGTGTAAGGAGTGTGGGGGGGCGTGGCAATGGGATGCCCCCGCTATGTTGCTTTTACCTTGGTTATTGGGACTTTTTGTCCTCGCCCTTACAGCGTAGAGATGTGCCAAATTTCTAAACAACACTTCATAAGGTGCTGGAAGACGTTTGAGAGGATTTCCTGAAGCTCAAGCTGCAGAGTGACATTCCAGGCTTATGCTATGCCTACATGAGCAACACGTGACAGAAACAGTAGTGGCTGGTGAATTGTTTAAAGGGAAGGAGTGTACATTTGTTCCCTGAATTGGTGACCTCAGTGATTGATCAATTCGAGCATGTTTGGACAAACCCAGGAGTCAAAATTGTACATTTCACAGCACAAATTTCCATGCAATTGGCTAACAATTTTGAAATTAGTTATGCAGCCTAGGACATGCAGTACAATAACAGAGACCATAAACTGAATAAAGATGCATCTTGCAAAATGTTTTTATGCTGGATGTGCAAATAAATCAGGAGGTCTGTTTCAACTATCTATATATCAAAGTACAAACGGAATACTCTAGGTATGCTCACCTCTGTTATGATGGTACAAAAATAGAAAATTGCTTGTAGTAAATGTTGTATTAATTCAGGGTGGGGGGTGGAGAGAGCAGCCCTATCAAAAGGCCAGCTATTACATGAGGAAATATGAGTACTAAACTTAAGGACCCTTGCGTCCCATGCCCACTGCTATACTACTCAGTCATATTTTTAACAATTGTCACAATATGTATTCATTACAGATGCTTTACACTGTCCAGAGAGTGAAGTGCAAATATTTTAATCAAAATGAAAACAATAGTTGAACATTTATCATCTCGGAGCTCTACACGTTTCGTCAAAAAGCCTTCATCAGGAGCAAAAACTTGTTTATCATACTTCCAGATTCTCCATTACAAAATCTATGAGTCAAGAATCATAGTTTTAATGATTGCCTATTGAATAGATACCATGATTTACAATATGTTACTCTGTCTATGAAATGTTATCCTCCCATGTTCAGGAGTAGTCATTCACATGGGTTTAGTAACAGAAGATTTCCAAATGTCCAACCAGACTTATTCTTGAAGTAAAGAAGTAAAGGTGTCTCTTTAGTGTAAGGGGATTAGGAATTCATGCTAGAAAAAGAAAGGGTATTATGACATAAGGACCTAACTAGAGGCCTGTAGCATCAAGGTAGAAAAAGGTTCCAAAACCTACCTTTCAATCCAGATTGTAGATAGGTGAGAGAAATCTTCAATGCAAATTCTGGATGTGGCAATGTGTCCCTTCTTCTGGCATGAATAATAGTAAATTATCCAAAGGAAAGATCCAAAAGACAAATAATGTCATATTAAGGTATATGTAAAGATGATAATTATTACAGATCATGTTATAGCTCCTGAGCGAGTTCATTTATAAAGTCCCTCAGAGGTTGTGGATACTATCATTATTGTTAAACATAAAGAGAGAGAGTGACAGTTCATATGGCAGTACAGTAGCAGCGCAATCTAGTGTATCCCATTAAATTTGGTCATTGTGATAGTAGTGGAGGACAACATAAACATGCAGTCTCTCAGTAGACTGTGAAATCCTTAATCAGAGTTTGCCTTAAATCTAGGAGGAAAACAGCAAACGCTGGCCTCTCGCGGAGCAGGAGCCAGTGTTCCCAAAATGGCTGCCTTATACAGTGCGTGCTAGCAGGATGCTGCCATTGCGTGCAGACTCAATGTCATATGTAAACAGTAATTTATGCTAGCATATTCCGAAAATATCATCTATGTATCACTTACTTGTTAGAGTTGAAGCAAAAGAAGTTGTTACGAAGACTTCTGATTATCAAAAGTCTTTGTGCTTGAACTAGCAAAGATTATTCTACATGACCACTTTCGCTTTAATACACAGTTCTACCTATCATCTGGAATACACAAATGTCCTACAACATGAATGTTGGTCATATAAACTGTTAACATGGAAGAGGTACATAGATTATATTTTCGCAATATGGAAAGGTGAGAAATAAGAAATTATCAAGTTTCTAGAATTCCACAACTCCAAACACCCTCGTATAAAATGTACAATGGAAATCAAAAACATATTTTGTAAATGTTTTCAAGTTGATCATGAGGAAGAATACAACAATGAATTATTTGAACAATATAATTGACAAGCTAAACATCACTACATAAGTTTCCATTAAACCATCCTTCATCCTGCTGAATCAATTATACATTCTTTTCATAAGGACAACATTCTTCCTTCCTGGGCAATGTTAATACATCAATAAAACCTACTTATACACAAGACAATAACACAGAACAAACATTCAGACAACCACAAAGACAAAAAAGGGGGTCAAATTGCCATCAAACTCCAAATTGGTTGAAAATACTCATAACTCTATCTAACGCTCAACAACCACATAGGTCATTAAAGGGGGTCCAAAGATTCACATATTTTTCCTCCCTACCCTGCCTCTGAAACATAACTCGTTCAAAATCAGACAATACCAATTTATCATTTATCCAACTTCCTGTTTGGAGCTTTTTCCTTGTTTTCCACACTTTCAACACCTGTTTTGCTGATATCACGAGCACGTTGTCAATCCAATTCTCAAATTGCAGAGCGGTTTCTCACCGCCCACTATCTGATAACAGCAAAAGCTGCAATGGCATCCTTGGAAAGCTTATTGATAAGATCATGTCCAATCTATCCAAAACCTAACTCCAAAATGTCCGTGTTCGGGAACAGTACCATAACATATGAATAAGTGTCCTTTTTTCGTCTCCACATCCCCAACATATATCACCGTCAATCAGCGCCAATTTGAACATACGTTCTGGTGTCCAATACAGCCACCCTAAGATTCTTTGATGAATAAGTCAACTTGAGGTCCAATCTACTCCACCCGCCACATACGTCCCCATTCCTCTTCTTTAAATGTACATCCCAGCTCTTCCTCCAATTTTCCCAGTAATTTCTTCCATGAATCAGCAATGAAACTGCTCATTGGAATGAGATTTATTTATGTGGATACCATATGTGGCGAAGTGTGCAAAATAGCACAACTTGCCGGCTCTGTCTCCAATGGCATAGACATCATACTTAATCTTTCACTCAAAAGAGACTCCAGTTCTCTGAACCTATTCCTTTCTCTATTGGCTAAATGAAAAGTCCCTTGTAGCTCCTCAAATGTTAGAATTCGCCCATCATGCACTATATCCGCTATGTTAAGAATACCCTTCGAAATCCAACTTTGCCAATTTAGGGTCTTATTCGCGATCCTTAGACCAGAATTGAGCCAAATAGATGCCTTCTAATTTAGATATAAATTCCCATTAAAGCTAATCAACCACCATACCATCATTTCCTTAGTCACAGTAATGGATGATAATTTAACTGCCCTCTTTTGCAACTTTTCCACAGAATAAATTTTATCCAACTGAAATTGACAGAGTCTATCTCTTTCTTTTGTCAACTAAGCTGGCTTGCATTCAGCCTCTGGTGCCACATAGAGGGATGTCTTTTTTAGTATGAATCCTCTATAATAATTTTCCAGATCCGGGTATCCAAAACCCCCCTCCTTGGTACCACATAAAATATATTTACATTCTATTTTTCATGGCTTTACATTTTATTGAGCCACCATGCACAACCTAATCCCACCGCATGATCTGATTTTCTGCAATTATCGTGCCTTTGTTGAAAGCGAGCGCCGCCTGTTTCAAAATGGCGGGCGCATCGCGGCATTGAAGCGAGGCCGCTTTGGATTTCTAAGCAACCTACCAGTCCTTGAACACACCCCCAGCACTGGCAGGCGGAAGCCGGCTGCGGGAGAAGTCCAGGGAAAAGACCCTGGTAGTGCACTGGTAGTGCACAGTGCGGTCATCCCTGACCATTCTTAGTGGAAACCCTCATTGCTGGGCAGTACCCTGCACCCTGGCATTCAGTGACCAAGCCTACCTACCCAAACAGGCCAGTTTTTCCCTCCAGAAAGTCCTCATCCACGCTCAACAGAGCTGCAGAATGCTACTTTTTCTCTGTGATTCCCCGCCTCATCAGCACCTGATCACCTGACCCTGGTTAATCTTCCAGAAAGGTAACATGAACTGTACCTTACAAACTGTTACAAACTGACAATACACTATCTCTCCTCCTATGTATCTAGGTATCAATGTGCCCTACATATAGATAAATTGTCCTCATTGTACGTATAGTTCATATGTATATATATGGACATCGGAATCTAAGCTCTGCTACATTGTCTGAGCTTACTGATGACCATACTATTGCTCAAAAATGATGCACAAATAGATGCTTAGGTGCCACTACTTAACTGCACCTATTGACAGCAGACTCTGCTCATGTGTGGATTCTTGAATCTAAGCGCTGTTAGGAGTTTGTCTCCTATCAGTAATCAGTGTAATGTGCTATTGCTAGTATGGACTTTTGAATCTAGGCAATGTTAGAAATTTATAGGAATTAGAAATAGTAGAAGTTTGTCTCCTATCAGTAATCAGTGTAATGTGCTATTGCTAGTATGGACTTTTGAATCTAGGCAATGTTAGAAATTTATAGGAATTAGAAATAGTAGAAGTTTGTCTCCTATCAGTAATCAGTGTAATGTGATATTGCTAGTAGTTTTTGCTCACATATCGACCTTTGAATCTAGGCGCTGACAGAAATGTGTCTCCTATTAGCAAACAATGCAAAGGGTTATTGCTAGCAGTTCTTACTCATGTATGGACTCTTGAATTTAGGCGCTGTTACAAAATCTATGTGACCCATTTGTAAGCAGGGTTAAGTGATATTGCTAGGAGACTCTGCCCTTGTATGATATTCACTCTACCAGGCCACAACTACTTGTGTGTGCTATATTCATTCATACCTATTATTTGATAACATAAGTACCCAAAGTACTACCTATTGTACTGCAAATTATTCTCTGTGTGATGGACTAGGTATATGAAAATTCTGCAGTATTCCTCACTTCAAGTATAATATAACGTACTGAACCAAGTTGCTATAATGCTAAGCTTTATCATTACCTATTGTATGATTGCTGCTATCACATTCCCTACAAGTAATACCTATAGACATGATGCATACATTACGTCGTCCCCACTTGAGACAGAACTTATCTCACCTCGCTTACTTAAGATAACTACTACTGACTTGAATATCATCAGCTCAAAATATGCGGACGCTATAGGGCCGTTTGCAAATACCTCTCTTCCATGTACCACAACCAATATAAACTTTAAACTCAGGGCCAGGCTCCCTATACTGTATGAGCCACTTACTAGATTACTCCCACCCACCAACCTGAAGACCAATTGCATACAGAGAATGAAACCCAACCATATTAACAGCCCCTCCTACGTACCAGCCCCTACCCTGAACGTCCCCCAACCAATAAGACGCAAGTCTAAGCCGAAGGCACCAATATACCTATAACTGGTCAGGTTACAACTGCTACGGAAACTCACTCCTTTAAAGTAGCACTCATCAACGCGAGATCGCTTGTTGCCCATGCTCTAGACATTGCCGACCTAATTATAGAAGATAATTTGGACTTTCTTGCGATAACAGAGACCTGGTTACATAATGCCACAGGACCAGCCCTCATGTTAGCTATCCCTGATGGATATACTATTTCCAGGCAAGACCGTGAGGACACTTGTGGCAGTGGAATCGCCATCATATCGAGAACAAGACTCTCTCTAAGACTAATTCCCCTCTCGCACCCTGCAATCATGTGAAATCCTTACTGCTAAACTCCCGATAAACAATTCTCAGACACTCACCATTCACCTTATACACAGACCTTGTGGTCCTCTTGGGACCTTTGAAGAGGACCTGCATAATAGCTTATCTAATAAGATGAAAACTACTTCCCAATTACTGCTCAAGGGTGATTTTAATCTAGGCTATAATGATCCAGCGGACAAGTATGCAACAATCATAGCCAACACCATCAGCGCATCAGGATTGACTCAAAAAGTCAACAATCCCACCCATATGAAGGGAAGAAAGTTAGACTGGGTAGCCCATCACTACTGTTCAGCAGATATCTCTTCTATCTTGCCTCAATCTTTGACAGATAATTCACTTGTGTCCTTCAATTTTGTAACTACTAGATACACTCCCACGGTCCCGCCTATGGCTCCACCATGCTTAACTAGAAACAAAAGGAACATTACAGCAGATAAAGTGGTCCCCTCTACCCTACCTACTCTAAATGCATTGTCAGACAACCTGGACCCTAGTACATTGGTCCATGAATACAACAAAATCATGCTTGCTACTATGGATAAAATCGCCCCACTTAAACTCAGAACAAGTAAACCTATAGCTAATCTAAACAAATGGTTTACGCCTGAACTAAAGAACCTACGTCTCATGAAAAGAAAATGTGCCACTGCATGGAGACAATGCCCTTCCAACGAGAATAAAGTTAACCTAACGTCCATCTCCCGGCAATATAAAAGTGAAGTTTGAAGAAAAAGTGGCAGAAAAGGCCAGCAGGATACAGCGCATAGAACGGTAACTTATGTGGCTGTGATAGGGCTGCGGCTGAGAGCTTGAGTAGGAGCCTGCCAAATTCCCACTGGAAATTGGAATTAGAGAAAGAAAGGGTTTGCTCTCAAACTGCGCACACACATAGAATAATAAACAATTGCAAATTAAATGAGTGGTTTTAATCAGAATTGGTGCAGCCTGACACGTGTTTCGAGCTTCCCGCTCTTCTACTGAGGCTGCTTGTGCAAAATTATAAAACATTGATGTACAACGAAAACATTTGTTAAGCATGATTCAATAGCAAAACAAACCAGTCCCCAGACCCAGGGCAAGGAGGCAGTTAGGGTTTGCCAAACCAACACATTGAGTATATGGTTTAAAGTAACAGACAGTTGCAACGAATGCACATATCAAATCAACCCAATTCAAAGAAAGAAAATGAAAACACAAAAAGTGCGTAATTCGGTGGAAAAAACATAACACATTATAAAACAATGAAAAGAGGGAGGAGAGAGAAAAAAGACAAAAGAACAACAACATTATTCAGTGAGAGAAGATGCTCATGGTAATCAGCCAGAAATACATGTATAAGGCCACTGACTGTTAAAATTGTACCTTAATCTTGGCTAGTGTGTATTTTGAATACTAGAGAAAAATGCAAAATTAAAAAATGTTTTATCAAGTGGCAACTTAATGAATCGAATACGATAAAAAGAGGGGTTGCAAATATATTGCGTCATAGAAAATTGTTTTAATATTATATATATAGTTTTATCCCACTTACCAAAGGTAGAAGTTGAGTAATCTGACAAAGTTAGGCGTGGGCTCCCTATAAAGCAAAAGACGGGATGGCTATTTATGTAGGAATCTGACTGACTAGATTTCCACCTAGCAGTCATTTGAAAATAAAGAAATGACATACCATTATTTTGCAGTTGCACGAATGAATTTTCAGTAAATTATTATCTTGCTGCAGCACAGGCAGGAAACGAAGAATGCAGGTGCGGCAAGAGCCAAAGAAAACAAAGCAACAAAAGGTCAATTAGCTAATTGAGTGGTTTATCTCTGTGGACATCTGAAGCAGCAAGAATTCTTGCTGGAAGGGTACGTGTACAAATTGTCAACGTTGACTCACCAGTACTTTCACTGCTATGTGGGGAACTGGAGCCAAACGGGAACCCTCTGTGTGCCGAGTATAACTCGGAGATGTGAGGGAAGCAACAGTGAAAACGCCCGTGCACAGGCGAGTCACCACAGAGTTAATGGGAAAACAAGAGCGCCATGATGGACTAGTGTAGATATCATGTAAAGGAAATCATTAAGGCTACTCCATATAGACAAGGATATGTTTGAGGTGTGCGTATGCCGGAAATAAATTGCGCATGGTAAATGCACAAATAGAATTGGAATTACAAAAAAATAAATAAAAAATAAATAAATAAATAAATTAAAAAAAAAATTTAAAAAAAAAATTGCGAGACAGAAGGACATAGATCCGGAAGACATTAGTTAATTAATTGGAGTATGAAGTCACTTGAGCTGTCCACGGATGGCAGTAGTGTATTTTAAAACACCTGTGCCTGCATCTATAATAAAGAGTGTTGCATGTGCTGAAAAAGATGCTAAATAAAGGAAGTGCGCCTCGACCTGACTGGATATGCAAGGATTGTGTTAAAACGGTTGCGCCCATGCTAGCAAGTGTATTCATTAAAAAAAAAAAAAAAAAAAAAAAAGGGGGGGGGGGCGCTGCACCCGGGTAGATAGCATGATAGTTGAGTAATGACATGTAAATAGCGGCTGATTACCATTGACATCCATACAAATAATCGGTACCTATTGGCATGACATGTGCGAAGACCTTAAAAAACACACGTGTACCATAACTTTTAAACAACATGTAATCACAAAAAGACAGATAGTTCATGGTCTGTGTTCAGGCCAAACTCTACAGTACGGTATTGACAAATCAATCGGGCTTCCAATTGTCTAAGTTTGAGTATCTGGTTGCCTCCACGTTGTGGAAGTGACACCTTCATCATCCCAGCAAATTTGATCATTGTCTTGTTATCCATTTGATGGGATCTTTGCCAATGCAAAGCTAGGGGATATTTGGAGTCAGATTGAGTAATTGAGTACAGATGTTCCCTGATACGAATTTTCAGCGGGCGTATTGTACTGCCAATATAGAATAGGCCGCAGACACATTTAATACAGTAAATGCAGAATTTCGAATTACAATTAATAAAAGACAAAATCTTATGTGTACCTAAGTGTCCGAAGTCGATGGAGGTAGTCTCCAGTGCATGTGAACACGTGGAGCAGCCCCCACACTTGTAAAAACCAGGGCGTGGGGGCTGGTGTAACCAAGTATGTTGCTTGGGTGGGATTGACATGAATGAAGGAGAAAGTATGTTCTTGAGGTTGTTTGCCTTAGTATAGATAAAACTTGGTGAGTTGTCCACCCAAGGAGTAATATCACGATCAAGTTGTAGGATGTGCCAATGCCGTTTGATTATATTGTAAAGCAGCGAACTATCGGAATTAAATCTAGTAATAAATTTGAGTTTCTGAGAATGAACAGTCTCGTTCCTTATTTTCGGAGTGAGTAGATCGCATCTCTTCATGGTCCGTACATCATGTTCTGCTTTTACTACTGAGCGTACGTCATAGCCTCTAGCTATAAACCTTTGGCGTATCAATGAACATTCCTGGTCGAAGTCTTTCGTAAGCAGACAATTCCGTCTTGCCCGAATGAATTCGCCTTTGGGTATATTGGAAACTACAGTTTTCCTATGACAGCTAGTAGCATGCAGAACTGCATTCACGGATGTAGATTTTCTAAAAGTTTTAGTTACAAACTGATTATCTGAGATACTGATAGTAAGGTCTAAGAAATTAACACATATGGGGCTATACGTGTGTGTAAATTGAATGCCCCAATTGTTGGAATTGAGATAAGCAACAAATTCATTTAAAAGCTCAATAGAACCATTCCAAACCAAAAGCACATCATCGATATAACGTTTCCACATGTGAATATGTGGCGTGAAAAGCTGGTTAGAGAAAACGAGTTGTTGTTCATAATTATGCATGAAAATATTAGCTAACGCTGGGGCATAACTTGCCCCCATTGCAACTCCGATCAACTGTCTGTAGTAAGTGTTATTGACATTGAACCCTTTCAAAAGGATGACCTCTGAAGTAGAGGACTTACGATCTAAATTTATTAAGCTTGAACGCCTTAGCATCAGAGAGATCAACAAATTTTGGGAAAAGACTACCCTTACCCATTATTTACAAGAAAATAAAATACCTAGAGGCCTACGTATATTAATTCTTCCGGACTTTGAAGACCCCTTAGATAATGACCTCGCCACGGACTGGGAAAGCAACCTATCCACCAGTTCCAATAATATGCTCAAGTTACTTATTGAACATGCTAAAAGAGAACATGCCAGAATTGTCGTCCAAATCGATAGTTTGAAAGAAGAAATTGCTCTCTATGATGCACCCAGCACTACGATCGACAAGAACTATAAAACTTTATATACTCGTTTACGCAAACATCAGGATGAAGTCAAACTACGCAAATCACGGAAATTCTCACGAGATGATAGAGATTACCGTGATAACAGGGTATATACTTATCAACCTAAATATGATCAAGTATCTCGGTCTCGTACGAGTAGTCTGGCTTCATCCCTTGCTAGCTCTGAAGTCGATAGCGACAGTGACAAACCATCTTCTGAGACTAATTCGGAAACAGGTATTGCTACTTCTGAGCCTAATCTCTCTGATGCTACCGAGTCCAGAGAAGGGGAACAAATACCCATTATTCTGCCCACGCCTTTTTTAGAACAAATACGCAGGTACAAAAAAGGCAACCGCCAAGCCGCATTAGCTGCGGCCAAACAGGTTCGATTTCAATTACCTCCACCCGTCAATATTTCAACCCCAGACCCAAGCCCAGGGGCACAAGGGGCGGCCAACCAACCAGGCGCAAACGCCCCGATCGCCCAACGCAGAGTCACCCGGGCATCATACCAACAGACTCTCAGGAATCAAATCAGATAGATTTAATTCATAACTTGAGTAGTTATTCGCTCTCCTCTGACGAACGTTCAGTCCTTAACCGAGGGCTCTCTTTTGCGCCTACTGGTCTCAATGAATATGTTCAAATTCAGATTGATTTATTCAAATTTGTTCGTAAATTAAAACTAAAGAAATTTTTTGCTACACAAGTTAAGCTTTATACAAGTAAGCCCCAAGAACCACAACCATCTGACATCACATTACAAACCATGTTGAGCACTCATGTACTCATGTCTATTGATGAATATGGATTAGACCCGAACATGAATATAATGAACTTGATGCATGACCTCAATATTGAACAACAAACTTTGAAAATAAAAGAATTATCAAACAAATCGAAGTTCACTCCTGTATTTCCTAAAGATAACTTGATTGATACTTTCCACCAAGTCGTAACCAATGACATCCACAAATTACAAGACTCTGTCAAACAAAAGAACACGAGATTTAACCTCTCTATCAAAGAACAACAAGCTCTGCACACTCTGGCTTCAATTGATACGATTATCATAAAGGAGGCAGATAAGGGAGGCAATGTTGTGATTCTGGACAAAGTAGACTACATCACAATGGGCCTCGCCCACCTTGATTCTCCTGGATGTTACGAAATTTTACCTGGTAACCCTACGACCTCCCTCCGTGCAACAATCAAATTAGTGGTGGACAAATGGCTTACAGCAGGCCTGTTAACCGATGTGGAAAGACAATTCTTAATTGTTGATGGGCCAACAATGCCAACTGCTTATTTCCTGCCAAAAATTCACAAACCGTTTGTTAAAATACCAGAAGGGAGACCTATACTGAGTGGAGGTGGTGGTATCCTGGAGCCCACCTCCCTGTACATCAATGAATGCATTTCACCATTAGTCAACAACATACCTACTTTCATTCGTGACACAATGCACATTCTCCAGATGCTTAACCAACTGCCTATGTTACCTAATCTTGTCCTGGTTACACTTGATGTAAAAGCGCTTTACACATCCATTAATCATCAGCAAGCAATCAGCAGTATAGACTTTATCTTTCGTGCTCATTCAGCCTCGTTTTTCGAACATATCGAAATGATCAAAGATTTACTATCTGTTGCCCTTACCAACAATGTATTTCTTTTCAATAACACTTACTACAGACAGTTGATCGGAGTTGCAATGGGGGCAAGTTATGCCCCAGCGTTAGCTAATATTTTCATGCATAATTATGAACAACAACTCGTTTTCTCTAACCAGCTTTTCACGCCACATATTCACATGTGGAAACGTTATATCGATGATGTGCTTTTGGTTTGGAATGGTTCTATTGAGCTTTTAAATGAATTTGTTGCTTATCTCAATTCCAACAATTGGGGCATTCAATTTACACACACGTATAGCCCCATATGTGTTAATTTCTTAGACCTTACTATCAGTATCTCAGATAATCAGTTTGTAACTAAAACTTTTAGAAAATCTACATCCGTGAATGCAGTTCTGCATGCTACTAGCTGTCATAGGAAAACTGTAGTTTCCAATATACCCAAAGGCGAATTCATTCGGGCAAGACGGAATTGTCTGCTTACGAAAGACTTCGACCAGGAATGTTCATTGATACGCCAAAGGTTTATAGCTAGAGGCTATGACGTACGCTCAGTAGTAAAAGCAGAACATGATGTACGGACCATGAAGAGATGCGATCTACTCACTCCGAAAATAAGGAACGAGACTGTTCATTCTCAGAAACTCAAATTTATTACTAGATTTAATTCCGATAGTTCGCTGCTTTACAATATAATCAAACGGCATTGGCACATCCTACAACTTGATCGTGATATTACTCCTTGGGTGGACAACTCACCAAGTTTTATCTATACTAAGGCAAACAACCTCAAGAACATACTTTCTCCTTCATTCATGTCAATCCCACCCAAGCAACATACTTGGTTACACCAGCCCCCACGCCCTGGTTTTTACAAGTGTGGGGGCTGCTCCACGTGTTCACATGCACTGGAGACTACCTCCATCGACTTCGGACACTTAGGTACACATAAGATTTTGTCTTTTATTAATTGTAATTCGAAATTCTGCATTTACTGTATTAAATGTGTCTGCGGCCTATTCTATATTGGCAGTACAATACGCCCGCTGAAAATTCGTATCAGGGAACATCTGTACTCAATTACTCAATCTGACTCCAAATATCCCCTAGCTTTGCATTGGCAAAGATCCCATCAAATGGATAACAAGACAATGATCAAATTTGCTGGGATGATGAAGGTGTCACTTCCACAACGTGGAGGCAACCAGATACTCAAACTTAGACAATTGGAAGCCCGATTGATTTGTCAATACCGTACTGTAGAGTTTGGCCTGAACACAGACCATGAACTATCTGTCTTTTTGTGATTACATGTTGTTTAAAAGTTATGGTACACGTGTGTTTTTTAAGGTCTTCGCACATGTCATGCCAATAGGTACCGATTATTTGTATGGATGTCAATGGTAATCAGCCGCTATTTACATGTCATTACTCAACTATCATGCTATCTACCCGGGTGCAGCGCCCCCCCCCCCTTTTTTTTTTTTTTTTTTTTTTAATGAATACACTTGCTAGCATGGGCGCAACCGTTTTAACACAATCCTTGCATATCCAGTCAGGTCGAGGCGCACTTCCTTTATTTAGCATCTTTTTCAGCACATGCAACACTCTTTATTATAGATGCAGGCACAGGTGTTTTAAAATACACTACTGCCATCCGTGGACAGCTCAAGTGACTTCATACTCCAATTAATTAACTAATGTCTTCCGGATCTATGTCCTTCTGTCTCGCAATTTTTTTTTTAAATTTTTTTTTTTAATTTATTTATTTATTTATTTTTTATTTATTTTTTTGTAATTCCAATTCTATTTGTGCATTTACCATGCGCAATTTATTTCCGGCATACGCACACCTCAAACATATCCTTGTCTATATGGAGTAGCCTTAATGATTTCCTTTACATGATATCTACACTAGTCCATCATGGCGCTCTTGTTTTCCCATTAACTCTGTGGTGACTCGCCTGTGCACGGGCGTTTTCACTGTTGCTTCCCTCACATCTCCGAGTTATACTCGGCACACAGAGGGTTCCCGTTTGGCTCCAGTTCCCCACATAGCAGTGAAAGTACTGGTGAGTCAACGTTGACAATTTGTACACGTACCCTTCCAGCAAGAATTCTTGCTGCTTCAGATGTCCACAGAGATAAACCACTCAATTAGCTAATTGACCTTTTGTTGCTTTGTTTTCTTTGGCTCTTGCCGCACCTGCATTCTTCGTTTCCTGCCTGTGCTGCAGCAAGATAATAATTTACTGAAAATTCATTCGTGCAACTGCAAAATAATGGTATGTCATTTCTTTATTTTCAAATGACTGCTAGGTGGAAATCTAGTCAGTCAGATTCCTACATAAATAGCCATCCCGTCTTTTGCTTTATAGGGAGCCCACGCCTAACTTTGTCAGATTACTCAACTTCTACCTTTGGTAAGTGGGATAAAACTATATATATAATATTAAAACAATTTTCTATGACGCAATATATTTGCAACCCCTCTTTTTATCGTATTCGATTCATTAAGTTGCCACTTGATAAAACATTTTTTAATTTTGCATTTTTCTCTAGTATTCAAAATACACACTAGCCAAGATTAAGGTACAATTTTAACAGTCAGTGGCCTTATACATGTATTTCTGGCTGATTACCATGAGCATCTTCTCTCACTGAATAATGTTGTTGTTCTTTTGTCTTTTTTCTCTCTCCTCCCTCTTTTCATTGTTTTATAATGTGTTATGTTTTTTCCACCGAATTACGCACTTTTTGTGTTTTCATTTTCTTTCTTTGAATTGGGTTGATTTGATATGTGCATTCGTTGCAACTGTCTGTTACTTTAAACCATATACTCAATGTGTTGGTTTGGCAAACCCTAACTGCCTCCTTGCCCTGGGTCTGGGGACTGGTTTGTTTTGCTATTGAATCATGCTTAACAAATGTTTTCGTTGTACATCAATGTTTTATAATTTTGCACAAGCAGCCTCAGTAGAAGAGCGGGAAGCTCGAAACACGTGTCAGGCTGCACCAATTCTGATTAAAACCACTCATTTAATTTGCAATTAAAAGTGAAGTTTGCCTAGTCAAACGGAACTCCTACAATGAACATATTGCCACTTCCAACTCAAGTATGAAAGAACTCTTCTCCATACTGAAGGAACTGGAGACACCTATTGCCACACCTGATATATGCACCAAGGACAAGACCTGGTGTGCGGACATAGAACATGCGCTAGCAAACAAAATATATATACTCCAAAATAAAATGAAACTTAAAAAAGATACTCTGAATTTACAGTGCCAATCCAAAATCTCACCATCTACTGAGACATCTACTAGCCAAACTAATATATTTTACTTTTCTAAAATTTCTACCTCAGAGGTAGAAAAAATCATCCTATCTCTTAAACCATCAAACTGCAAGGGTGACATTTGCCCTGCACAGATAATAAAAGACACGGCCAGAGATCTATCACCCTTCATTTCCAAATTGATCAACGCCTCTTTCACCTCCGGTACCATTCCTGCCAATCTAAAACAATCTTGGGTGCTTCCACTCCTTAAAAAGCAGACACTGGATCCTCTCATCCCCACCAATTACCGTCCCATTACTATGGTACACTTTTTTCTTAAAATACTGGACAAAGTAGCTTACATCCAGATTCAAAGGCATTTGGAGCTACACAAGCTCTTAGGAGCTAGACAATCTGGCTTCCGTCCATTACATGGGACGGAAACTGCCCTAATCGATTTAAACACACAAATTGACGAGCTGAGAGACAAGAGGAAGACTGCACTACTCCTCCTACTTAATCTCTCAGCTGCATTTGATCTCGTGGACCATAAAGTCCTTTGCAAACACTTGGACTTAGCAGCTCACTTCTCCCCGGAAGCCATCAGATTGATTGAATCATTCCTGAGCTAGAGAACTATGAGAGTGTTCTCCCCGTCGGCAGCAGCGGATCCTATACCTATCCTGTGTGGTGTCCCTCAAGGTTCCTGCGTCTCCCCTACTCTATATAACATCTTCACCAAACCCTTATTCGATGATTTGGACCTTCTGGGTATCACCTACACTAATTATGCAGATGATACACAGATTCTCCTCCCGCTTTCTGGGGATCATAGCAGGGATCTGGAGTTGGTGAACAGGGTATATGTCATCATTCAGGCAAGGATGGCTACACATGGCTTATGCTTGAATGATGATAAGACAGAGTTAATAATCTTAGACACGCACTCCAACATCAACAAACTAGGACAAGAATATGCCTCATTCAACATCGACGACAACATCATAAAGGTATATAAGGAAGTAAAAACCCTTGGTTTTTACCTGGATTCAACTATGTCTTTTGACAAACAGGTGAACTCTCTTGCTTCAACCACTGCCTACACCTGTAGGTTAATAAGAGCAGGCAAGCCCTTCCTTTCTAATGACAGCTGCTTGATTCTAGCTAGAGCCCTAATCCTATCTAGACTTGACTACTGTAGTGCCCTCTACAGTGGTGCCAGTAAGGCTACTATCCAGAGACTACAAACTCTTCAAAATAATGACTTAAGAGCCACGCTTAGCATAAATAAAAGAGTACACATCTCCTCCACTAGACGCCAACACAAATGGCTCTCCACTGACAATAAAATTCAGTTAAAAATGATCTCACTGACTCACAAAGCTCTTAATAACGCTGCCCCCAGCTACCTCATGAACAAATTCACCAAAAGAACATCCACTAGACCGACAAGATCGGCAAACACCAACTGTCTTGTAGTTCCAAGATACAGGCTAGCTAAGGTTGGAGGCAACAGCTTCCCGGCGAAGGCTGCTAAACTGTGGAACACCATGCCTCATAAGCTAAGGGTAGAACAACCTTCCCTACTCCTCAGAAAAAACTACATTAATTACCTCAAGACCAAAGATCCCTAGACACCTTCTTTTACACCTATACCAACACTGTTTTAGACCGCTAGTCTAAAATTCAATTGTATAATTCCTGTATAGACAGTATATTTCCTGTATTTTTTGTAAGATTCAAGTGTATATCTCTGGCATAGATTTTTTAGGCAACAACTCTGAACCGATCATCTCGCAGTTCTTGACCCTACATACTACGACCTCTGGGACTATTCTCAGTCCTGTCTCCATCATGAGGTGACCTTCTCCCTTGTGGTCTGGACACTACATTAGATTCCCTCCCTAAGATCTGCAACCATTAGTGCATCTTATACATACCATCACACTAAGGCCACTACTATACTCTAAGGTGCCCATACATTACACTGCTCCTCTACTTACCCACCTGATCCCCACTGTGTTAGTCAAAAAGTACAGTACTGCACATTTAACATCATAACCGAGAAAACATCCCTCATTTCTGGAGCGTGCTGCCTATTTTGATATCTCTTTGCTGCTCCAACACTATTTACACATCCTCCATTCATCCTCCATGATCTTTGCTCCATTTATATTATGACCCTGGCATCTTCATTTGACATTGATTTGCCTAAGTGCCTTTGCCTAGATTGGCTATTAGCTCTACATACCTTTGCACCATTTAAATGGTGCCTCCTTATCCACTTCATCCATATATATATGTATATATATATATATATATATATATATATATATATATATATATATATATATATATAAAACAAAGTTGTTTTCGTTTGTGGGTCTGTATGTGGCATTCTTGGGGACATAATTCCTCATTAACTGTGAGGTCTCGTGTCATGAATTTTGCAAAGAACTGGCACTTCACCCTCCTGACATCTAATGGAATTTTGCTACAATTTGAAGATGACATAGTTGAATCAGTTGATTTGAATCTAGTTCCATGTTTAACAAAAATACTTATTTCTTCTGTATTCTCTCCTTTCATTAATGCTTTAATCCCACACACATATTTTTACAGAAATGCCACGAAGAAAGAGAGCAGTATTTAATCTCACCCAAATAAAAAAAGAAACATTGAAAGCTGAAACATGATCAACACTCTGAAGAAGGAAGATCGCAATACCATGAAGCTGAAAGAATTAAACATGCTTTGAGACAGAACAATGAAAGTGCTGAAGAACCTGAAGCAAGGCTTGCTAATCAGAGAATTTGCACCGCTAAAAACAAAGCAACAAAACTGCTAAAGAAACTGAAACACGACTTGCTGTGAAGAGAATTAGTGCTGCTGAACAACGAAGGGATGAAACTGCTGAAGAAACTCAAGCCAGACTTACTGATCTGAGAATTTGTGCTGCTAAAAAACAAGGCAATGAAACTGCTGAAGAAGAAACTGAAGTGAGATTTACCGATCAGATTTTAAAATCTGAGAAATGAAATCGCAAGCTGAGCTGGGTAGTTAAGCTAGTTCCTTTATATATCTTCTATATTATATATCTTGTGGTATTACATAATTAAAAAAAGTCGGCTGTCGCAATTATCACATAGATCCTGCTAATGTAATGAACGAGGAGCATGCATCGTCAGCTTGGGGTGCTCATCGGCCTTCCTGTAAGCATTTTCAACATTATTCTGGTGGACATGTAGTAGGTGATTGATGAGGATCAATGCGCTCTAGCTCTGTGAGGGACCAGTTGAAAGGCCACTTTGTTTGGGTGCAGATTCTGACATAATCACTGCAAATTTATTACTGTGGCCATGGGTAGTGTTGGTTTGCTTGTTTTGTATCCCACCTTCTCTATATTTACTCAATTTACCCCAACCTCTCTACTGTAATCACCTACCATACTCCCCCCTGTTTATTGTCACTGTAGCCTAGTTTCAGTTCTCCCACCCACCATATTTCCAGCCTCTGTACTCTCACCCACCTTACTGAATCCTGTGTTCCCATACCCAATGTATCCCCCACCTACTATATTCCTACACATTTACCTTATTAATTTGATGGTATAGGTTTTATTTTAATCCACCTGGGATTTTTTCCCACTGATTATTATGTGTAAAGACAACAACAGTGTACTACAAACAAATGTTATATAAAATATAGTGCATGCAATGTACTACTTATGAGGGTCAAACAAATTAAACGTATGTGTACAAGTGTAACTAATTGGCTTTTATAAAGTATGTTCTGTAACTAATTATATATTTTTTTATAGCCAGAAAAATGCAAATTATCACATTATTACTGTGGACATATTATTGTGGCCATGGCTAATGTGTCAACTTTTGTGCACATATTGTATCTAACTTTCTGTGCACTCACTTAACCTACCCTACCTTCTCTACTGCAATCACTCACCATACTTATCCTCACCAAACTTATCTAACCCTGACTACCACCCCCACTCATGTTACGGACACTTTATCTACTGTTGTTTAACCCCTACTGTGTCTTCCTTTATCAGTATACCATATTCACACCCTCTACACCCCTTCCCGTCTATTCTCACCCCTATCTACCCATGCAGACCTTATAGAAAGTATTCATGCTTCTGCATCCTATTCACACTTTCTGTTACACTGTATATATTGTAAAATAAAACTTACAAGTACAACAGAATACACACATTTAATTTGTATTTTTTTAAATAAAATTTTATAACAACAGCTTCAGCCAATGAGATGCTGAGCTTGGGAGGCCCATATAATAGCAGCAATGACTAGAAGTTGTTTCTGCGACTACAGTCATGCCATTCACAGCGTACTATAGCCGTTGCTACAAGGGAAGGTTTGGACAAATAAATCTCAGTAGCTCAAACTGCAGACAATAGATCACAAAAAACATAATCTATTTTCACAGTCTGTGTTTCATTTAATCTATGTTTATAACTCAGAGGGTGACCCTTAAAAGGGCTGTTTTGAAGAATGGAAAGAGGAGGTGGACCAGAGAATGAAAGAACATTAGGATAAAACATGTAACAAAGGGAATTAGGATCATATTTCGTTTGGTATTTGTTTTTTTATTGTTATTTTTTTTCTCAAAGGGGGGATTGCCACAAAAAAAAAAGATGGCAATGCATCTGATGTTGAGAGATGCTCCTTTGCCAATCCCCTACTGTGGCACCTCCCTTGGCAACCCATTTGTGGCATATAGTGCGCATAACTCATGACAGATACTTCGGGTGCCGGCAGAATGTCAGCAGGTGGATGTGAGGTCTCAGGAGGTGAAAATGCAGCTTCAATATTGGTTGGAGGTTTTGCAGTGGATACAGGTATTGATGGAGGAGGTGCATTAACTGGGCGATGTAATGAGTGAGGTCCATGGATTCTGATAAGCATTCCTGTAGCATCATCAACATCATTCCAGTGGACCCGAGCTAGATGATTGATAAGCATGATCTCCCGAATCTATGTGATGGAACATTTGAAGGGCCCCGTAGTAGCTTCTTCTGGCATAAAGTGCATTGAACTTCCACAGCCACTTTTCTGCAACAGTGTGCTTTTTCACAAAAGTTCCTCAAACTTTCTGATGTAGTCTTCATTCCTGTAGCCCTTTTATGTGGTGGGGATGGTTTCCAGACTACATCATCCTCACTGCTGCCAGTTGGGCCAGACATGCTGTTAAAAGTCTGAAATGGGAAGAAAATATAAAACAACAAAAAGATAACTCAAATAGGAAAATGCCACAAAAGGCAAAGTTTAAATACATTTTTAAAATGAAACAAAGAATAGTGAACCAGAACAAATAACAAGACAAGGGAATAGAGGATTAAGTACAAAGTGTGTAGACATAATGGAGAAGCCTTCTACCGGTTCTCGGTACCCGCCTTCAGCGGCTTAGGTTTCACTGTCTTCCTGCTTGTCTGTTTTTTTTCCTCTTTTCTCCTCTTTCTTTCCCTGTACAGAGCTCCGCTGTTAAGCTTATCCCAGCCTTATACTTCGCTCCTCCTCATTCTCTACTGGCACCCGTATTCCTACTGTTGCCAACATTGCTCCCTATGCTATTTCCAGAGCACTCATACCAGCTTACGTGTGAAATTGGACCCTCCTCGGCTGTACTTCCCACAATCCTCTTCAAGTCGGACTTCATCATCCGCCGGCCATCACATACAGGTTTTTTTTTAGCTTTGGGCTTTTTTCCCTAGACTCTTGGTCTGTCCTCGGGTAAGGGGCCACAGGTCTGCAGATTACGGGCAGCCACTGTGGCTTCTCCTCGAGGCAGATATATTACTCCTAAAAAAGAAAAGGATTACCTCCTCCAACCCAATCTACACTGCAGAGACTCAGATCTAAACAGTTCAGGTGAGGAGAGTAACGAGGGAAGGGGGTCGGAGAAAGAACGCGAATTGGACATCTGTGCTCTCGAGCTAGGTCTGTGCTTTAAACAATAAAATAATAAATAATAACTGCATTTTGTATGTTGCTTTAAACATCACCAGGACCAATCATCATCCAGAAAAGTCAGGGAAGTGGAATCCCCGTCTGGTTAAAATTTGCCTTTAAATGGTTGTCAAACGGCAAAAACAACCAGGCCCAAAGACGTATCCCAAAATAAGCCACGGTTTAACACAACGCTTCTATGTTCCTTCATCCCCAGATTTTTTTTCACTGAGGTTTTTGCCAAAATTGTTTCACTGAAAAAACTAAGCAAATGTCTTTTTTATTTTTTATTTGGAGGGTTACCCCCGCAACCCCTGCATCCCTTTCATTTATTCTATATCATCCCACCCCCCCAACCTTGATATTTTTCAATACATTTTTCTTCAAAAAATTCTGAGAAAATGAAACGGGCGATGAATGAATGTTTTACCAACACAATTTATCATGGGAAATAAGGAGTTGGGCAAATATTTCAAAGGATACGTTTATTCACCTCTGAAAATACGTGACTTTCTTGGGATAGATTGTATATGTGAGCATTGCTGTAAGAGGGATTCTCTCAAATGGCTTCTGATTTGTTGAAAACGTTGAAACTATTGCAGAGGCTAAATGTTGCCATCCTAGTCAACAGACAGATATGAGGCTTCCGATCAAATTCTCACCAAGGTCAGCAATCTGCTAGCAATCAGGCAGCCAATTTCCCATAAAACTGTCACACTACAGCAGGAAACAGCCCAGGTTTTGGTAATTATAGAGACTCAGAAAGAGTTTTCTCTATTCTCCAGAGTAAGGGATCAGAAGGCCAGGGATCACAGAGAGAGGCACAATAAGTCCCCCGAGCTCAGAAAATGTTCGACGTTCATATGGTTTGCCCAAACTGTTGCAGAATTCTGGGAGGGGGGTGTCTGTGACTAAATTCAAAACACGTTCTGCTACTGTGGTCTCTACTCTCTATGATAGCATTTTGCATAGTGAGTACAATTGTATGTTACGCTCTGCAATCCCATGATGAGAAACCGCCCACCAGACCACCTGATATAGCAGCTCATCTCCTCAGCAACGTAACCTCACAGCTGTCTGGAGCAGAAGGAAAGTGTCCATAAACTTGCTCGAATGTTCGCCATTTTCAAATACACAATAATGTACCATGCATTGTTTCTCCCAGGTTTTCTTTCCATGGCTGCACACGACACTGCAATAGATTGCAGAGTAACTACCATTTGTGCAATGATCCAGGGAACTATAAGTAGCAGTCCAGATGGTCGTACCATAGGAAATCACTGCACATTGCCTCTTGTGAGACCCGGTGTGGGCCTATTTTACATGAACTAGAAACGTGAATACACATATAAAATTCGAAATACGTGTTTGCATGCGAGAAATGTGAATATCTTTCTGCTTTGCTTTCTCGCCATCACATCTGAGAGCGTGCTTAGTGCCAATCCATTATATAGGGCCTAATTTACAGAACGTTTTCCAAAGTGGTTTTGCCATTATAAAACACTAATGTGAATTAGGCCCCAAATCTCTAATATATCCATCTGATGGTCAAAGCCCCCATAAAAACTCATGGGGAACGTGAAGCGTGTGAGCATACGTCAATCTCTCCAGTGTGTTTGGCATTAGTAATGGCTTCCACCAATATTGTCTGGCCTGTTTGTGTGCAAAATCATATTTTGAATGTGTGCATGTTTTTAGTGCAATCTGTTTTTCAAGCATGCCCTATTGAGTTTAATTTATTCATAATGAAACAGCTTGTCTGATTCCATGGCGCATTAGGTTGTCTGATTTCATAACCGTGTGTTATGTTTGTGTTGGTTGTCCAAATAAGCGAATGGCATATTTTGTGAATGTTTCACATTTTTTTTGTATGCCTTGGCAATACATTAGCCAGAATAAGTGTGACATCACCATATCGCCTCCCAAGATTAGATTATGCTCCCCGATTGAGATAATCTGAGGTTGCAATAAAACAAGGGGCAATAAGGGGCAACATCACTTGGTACCTTTTCCATTTGCTAAAAAGAGTAATTATCAAAGCTCTAGAACTTGAACCTTTAGGCATTTTATGAATGCAGATAAAGCATTCACTTTTTCTGAAACGAACCAACGCGAAGGCCAATAGACTTTATCAATGACTTTCTCTGCATCAGCGTTCACTAAAATATCTGGGTCCTCTGAACTAATACGTGTTAAATCTTTGCTGAGTCAGAGATTGTTTTGGCTATGCATCACATTTACAAATTCAGGTTGTTCTGGAGCAGGGTGATGTTTTATATTTTATTATTTGATCTTTGTGCATTCCATGTTAATGAAGATTGTCCATGCATAACAGCTCAGGCAGTCTTGATTCTATTAAAGACAAGGAGGTGAGCATTATGCTTTACTTCTTTATTTACTGCTCCCACAGCAATTCAACATAAAAAAACACATTTTTTCTTTTTTTTTTAAACTTGGAAACCCTGTTTTGCTCTTCCAGACTCTCTGGAAGTTTCCCCTAAACATAGGGGTACCACAGTTTGAGAAAATTAACAATAAATCTGTCCAGACTACCAATGCCCAGAATCCTCTGTGTTCCTGTAGTCCTGCATCATATTCCTTATCCAATCAGGGCCGACCCCTGTCCATAAGATGAACCCTGTCTGTCCCCTAATCCTCTTTGTTTGTTGCTGCTCCCTCAGATAAGTCCACTTCATAGTTATAGAATGTGTTTGAAGAGATACCGTGTTTGTAGCGCAGCACGCTTTAGTCTTATATTTATATAAATATTGGCGCAGCGTACTGGTTACCTCCGACTCGGGAGACATTCATCCACTTAGGTGATTTTCAGCAGAGGAGAACTTTGCATCCCTTAGTCACCACCATGGCCCGCCGGCCGTTTATCTTTCGTTTCCTTTTTTCGCCTTTGTCAGAGGAGCCGGGGCCGGAGCCAGAGTCGCAAGCGACCGAGCTCTCACAGGGCTCCGGGCCCCGCCTCCTCGCTTCACCATCGGAATCCCAGACACGGGCGAGCCCGCCCCAGCGGAACTACATAGCACAGATTAATTGCTTTTTCTATCGTAGCGAGCGCACGGAGGATTACAGAGCTCCAGGATTACACTATTCTGAGAGCATCACATGTGGAGAGAGTCATGTGGGCATAGTTATCAGCGTATTTAACAGTACTGGGCATAAAAAAAGGATACTTTTGGGTTGGTTTGGAACACCCCTCAACCCACAAATAGGCAATTTAAATAGATGTGAGGAGAGAGCAGGTACTCAGGAATAACACAGATCAAACAGAATATCACTCCGACCTTCCCCCTTTAAACACAAGAGAAAAACGGAATTGACTTTTCAACTGTCAGGGTGGCTTTGAAACAGGCTGAGCAAAAACGCCAAATGTGGTTAAAAATGCTTACATTATTATAGATTTCTACCGGAGCCGCTTTGAACAGATGCAAGCAAACACAAGCAATGATTTAATAAAAAGGAAACAGCTGAAATCTCAAAGTCAAAGTGGGAAATAATTTAAAGCTAATTCACACGTGTACATTTTTCAAAATGTCAATTCGTGACAAACTTTTCCTTATGCGATTTATGATATATCGGGCCAATCACACTGTTCTGCACTGCAGTTTTGGGGTGTGGAGATAGCTAAGGATGTTTATCTTACAAATTGAGGGAGTTATGGAGGTTTTAGTAAGAGGTGTTTTTCGAAAATAAAGACACGAAATTTGGACAAGACTTCAGTTTGGAATCGGAAAATATGGCTTATGCTTTTACTCATGGCTAGGCAACCAAGTCGGGACACAGTAAGTTCTGAGACTGATTCATGACTTCAGGAACAGATACCCATCACTTTCCCGGCGGCACCAGTCCAAAGATTCAAAGGGGGATTTATGGATCAGAGTTACACAAATAAAGATAACTATAAAATGGCGCTTTAGCAACTAGACAGAAGAAAATAGCACTAAAGATTTTGACACTGTTATAGTTTATGAAAGTAGGGGTAGTTTAGAGATTAGAGTAGAACAAGATAAACAAGGTATACAATAGTTCTCTAGTGTCGTATTAATACTCACAATCCACTGGGATTTAAGATTTTTTGGACAGTCACGGTTCTGGTCAATGGATTGGGTCTATCAAGGAAGGACAGCACATCAGGCGCGGGACTGGATCAGCTAGGTCGGTCACCGGATTTGCACAGGATCTGCCCTTCTTGTTTCTGGGTATTTCAATCAGCGGGATAGCGAGTTCATCAGGCAAGCCTCATGGTAGCAAGCCGGATAGTTTCAAGATGCTAGTTCAGGATGCTTTCCCACACCACAGCGCTCCACCAGGTTGTGAGAATAAGTTTGAGGATTGAGACCTTCCTGAAAATGGTTCAGCTACTGCTTGGCAAGATTCTTGGCATCTGGATCTGGAAGGATATTAATGGCTGGAACACAGTGCTTCACTGAAAACAGGAAAGTGAGTCTGTGAGTGAGTGAGTGAGTGAGTGAGTGAGTGAGTGAGTGAGTGAGTGAGTTGTCTCTATTTATCCTTTCAAATGACATCACAAAAATGGGTGTATGGGCCGGATTAACTAAACTTGCCCCTGTAAACTGGGATTGGATCAAAACCTCATCTCCACCTTGCATCTGAGTGATTGAATCAAGGACGGATGATGTCACATTTATGGTTTGGCTATCACAGTTCTTAGAAACCTCCCCTAGCCACTAGTATGAAAATCGAATTTGGTCCTAAATACCTATTGATACATTGGTAACCTCTACAAAAATCACACACAAAGATTTAATATTTTATGTAGTATCTGTTCATCAAAATCCAGCAGCTTAGAGATCTTGTTTCACCTTTCTGCAGAATTTTGTCCATTTCACCATGAACACATTTTGCAAATTGTCTGCAAATGTCCACAAAAGTGTGTGTTTACCATAGGGATGTGTGTGTAAAGTTTCACAATTCTAGCATTAATACAGTTCACATGAAACAGCATATATTGCCATTCCTGTCCAGAATATGTTACACGGTTCCACCCCCTCTTGAAACGTAAAGCCAAAATTTAGACTAACAAATCTGTCCTTTTAATATTTTTCACCACTTTGGATAATAAGTTATGAGTCCCTAAAAATTGTTCATTATTTATTCTTAGCAGCAAATGGTCCGCCCTTTTGTCTCTCCATGGAGCTCAAGGAGCAGCCCTCTCCTTTGGGGAATTCCTTCAAGGAGCAGTTTACGACCCCTTCACACGTCCGTTTCCTGGCCTGGGGATCTGCCATTGTTCATTCCCTGGCTGTAGACGAAAGTCTGGCCTAACCACAATTATCATCTATCAGTGATTTTCTGCTGAGAGGATTTCCCTCCAATTGGGAAAAACCTGTTTTCCCACTCCTTGCAGGCGCAGCCAGGCTAATTTATTCTTAATTTCTTAAAATCCAGAAGAAACCAAACTAGTTGCATCAAATGACATGGATAAATTACTTTCTTAGCTTTAAACCTGTGGGATCAAAACACTGAGATCTGCATTCTTTTCAACAACAAATCATTTTATGTTTGGTAATCCGGCAGACTTTTAATTTAGATCACTTTTAAGTTTCATCAGGAGAGCCCATCTAACAGGGCTCTCACAGGTAGCCCAGTGTGCTGCACACAGATTTTGACAGGAGCTGTGATCCGCAGGCAATCCAGTTTTTCTGTGAAAATGTTTTGCTCTTCACATTTTAGGACCTTGTACATTCACAATGCTTCATTAGATTAACTGAATTTTAGCGCCAAGCAAGATTTTGAATGTTGAGAAGTGTTGTGTAGAGGCATTTTGGAGTTTTAGCAACAAAGTAAATGTCATTTACAGGCACATTTTGGAGTTTCATTTGCAAAGTGCTGCTTTTCCCTCTGCACTCTGTTTGCTTGTCATGGAGCCCACTGGCACATTATCTGCAGTGTGTGCTCTATTCCACCACACATGCACCATGGGTGGCAGGTTGTGCATCCATCTTTTTGTGTGTTGAAGAACGCGGTTTTGGAGGTGTGTGGCACGCACAAGGGTTTTGCCGCCATTGTTGCTGTTTTTTGCACCATAACTAGCAGAGTGATGCCGCATAGTATAGCAGAGTGGGTCAATACATCCCACAAATCCCGCCCCTCCCCATTTTGTTTTGACCTCCAGTCGAGGGGGAGTCGGGAGATTGTGATGTTCTTTTCTGTCCATGTGGAGAAATTCAGTTGCTTCTCCCATCAGTGATTGAGGCGACACGCTCTCCTAGCCGGTTCAGATTAGGATGGGTCGATACTCCAGATTCCTTGGGTTTTTCCTCCCAGTCTCCGAGTGGTCCTCCTTGGTGATTCTTGGGATGATTCTTAGTTCCAATGCTAGAAAACAGAACATAGCATAGTTAAGGAAATGTTCCCACTACTGTGTACACACATCTTCGGGGGATGTCAGCAGTGGGAAAGACACTTGCATTCCTTAACAATTGGCAATATTCCCCATCTATGTTTACTAATGGTCTTAAGAGGTGGATTCTGTAGGTGAGGCCTGGGAAGGTCAACTCTCCTCCATTTCTGAAATTCCATTTCCTACCGTAGCACTAGTGCTTACCGAAAGGCTTTCTTTAAGTTTGCCAGGACCTTGAGATTTACTCTCAAGTTGGGACCGGGCTTGGCAATAACTAGGGTCCAAATTAATTTCGAGTTGGTTGAGGAGGTCACTGCTCATATAAAAGGCGGAAGGAACACCTCGCACAACCCAACAAGTATGTACTATGCTTTTGTCATCCCTAGAAATTTTGATCATACAACTGCTAAGCAGAGGATGTTTGGAGCGGGGCGTTTCCAGGTCCCATACTCATTGCTGCACTGACTCTACGGCGGGTAGGGTTTGGTCTTTTGGGAGTTTTTTTAATAATACTTCGCTGATGAAGCTTTCTTCACTATTCAAGTCAACTCGGGTGAGGACAGACTCCTTCCCATCATTTAACTGAATCGGGAGGAAGAACTGTTCACCATTTTTCAGAATGCAAGCTAAGTTTTGTGCTGGTTTGATATCAACTTTGGGTATGGACTAAGGACTTTCTGGTTGTACATTAGTATAACATTTCAATGTATCTCCTTCCAGGGTGGAAAGCCACTTGAGATTGGAAGGGATGCTGATTTGCAGAAATGGAGAGGAGTTCTCATCACCAGTTGGTTGTCCCATAGCTATGACGGTGATGGCGGGTATGTCATTGTTTTGGAAGGAGAATCTGATTTGGTCCGGTTTTTGTTCAAACATGTGGCATGTGCCATTTAGACTAACATGGTTGACGTTTTGTTTTAATTTAATTGGCCTCTGAGTCTGGGTCCAAAGTACCTTATTCACAATATCTATTAGGGGAGAAAGCCTGCGGAGGATGTCATAACCTAAAGACAGGAGGTTCCCTCTGGCACCACAACTAGGACCGAGTGCTTCATTTTGTGCCACCCAATTTTAATTTCCAGCTCTGCAGACCCTTCAACTGGAATTTCCTTCTCGTCAAAGTTCTGGAGCTGTCCAGGAAGAGGGGTGAGAGGAATTTGGTATTTTTCCCCATTCCTGAGTTTAGCTGCTCAAAGATCCTTTTTGACAGCAAAGTTGCTTGGGATCCAGTGTCCACCAGTGCTGGAATTGCACATTGCCCTTGCACTTGGATGGAGGCGTACAATCTACCTTCCTTCTCCTCCAAGGGGCAAAGGTAATGGGAGCTTTTAGTAAGCTTGATGGTCAGTGTTGGAGTTGAAGTATCTAGCACAGAGTTTTGACACAACGCTATTTGGGGAGTTTCGAGCTCCCCTTGTTCTGTTTCTGGGCTGCCCCCCCTTTCTGGAGGCAGTCAACAGAAGTGGTTGGTGAGGTTTGAGGTTCTTCTTGTGCTGGTTCTGGGTTGCCCCCCTTCCAGGAGGCGGCCCCCAGGATGAAGTTGGGTGGTTTGGGAATCTGAGCACCCAGTTTCACACTCAGTGATTTCAGGAGTCTCGGGCTCATCCCTTTCTGATTTAGGGCTCCCCCCCTTTTTTGGAGACAGTTCTCAGAATGTCATAGGGGAGCTAATGACTCTTCTTTCTCTGGTTTTGGGCCGCCCCCCCCTTTTTGAAGGCAGTCCCCAGAATAGGTTTGGGCATGATCCTGTGTGAGAGCTTGGGAACCTGTAAACAAAACTGGACAGTTGGATATTAGGGGAGTTTTGGGCTCCCCTGGTTCTGATTCTGGGCTGCCCCACCCTTTTTGGAGGCAGTCACCAGAATTGGTTTGGGCCAGGTGATTTTCTGGCTGGTCATTTTGGGGCTCAATGCTGGGTGGTTTTAACTTGGTCCCCACATCTACCCAGTCTTGATCAGGATCTCTCGGGACCCATTTTTCTTTGGGAGGAGATCCCTCATCCCTGAAGGAGAAGATCTTTCCCCCAGAATCCTCTAAGGACCCCTCTCCTTCAAATTGTAAGATTCTGACCTCATCCAGAAAATGGGTCTTTTTAGGCCCTTTATTTCTCCTACCCACCCTCTGTTCCTTAGGTTGCAGACTTTCGGGGGCAGGAGATTCTGGTATTGGTTCCTGGGTTTCCAGGGGCTTTTCACAAGTGGGGAAGGAAGCTTCCTCTAAGGCTTTATACCCTCTTTCCTCCTGCACCTCCTCCCTGGGAACCAGTGGGTTGTTGGGGTTTTCTCCCCGTCATTGCTCTGGAGTACCAGAACATTGATTTGAGGGGTTCTGGGCCGCCATATTAATCTGAGGGTTCTGCTGAGCCCTCAGCATGCGACCCAGATCCTGTGTCAAGTTCTGGACCTGGCGCTCCAGTTGGGACACCCGCTCTGGCTGGTACGGTGTTCTCTGGTCCATCCTAGGTTGGTCACGGGAAGGGTAACTGTCTCTTCTCCCATAATACCCTTGGTTGGGATAGTTTTGTTACCCCTCCACCCTTGGCCTCCCCTCTCCCAGATTGGGCTGTCTGGACTCAGGAAAGTGGGGAAAGAAAGAAAGGTTGTTTTGGGGGTTGATGTTTGGCGGGTCCCGGGGAAAGAAACTCAACCCGGCATTTGGGGATTACTGCCCTCCTGGGGAAAGTTAGGAGGGAAGTTTACTGGGTTGGCAGCTGCCTGGTTGGATCCCCCCCCTTGGGCTGGGGGAGTCCATACATAGCCCGGGTGGGTCTGCTGCCCTTGTAATGGGGGCTGATATAGTCAGGGGAGTTAGGGTTCCCATTTGTGGGGTTACCTCCTGACTACCTGTTTGGGATTGGCCCGAGGGCCTTCTGGATCTTTGGTTAGGAGGATTTTGCACAGGAATATTTTTAGGCCCCCCCATCTCCAGATCTAAAATGGGGGCAACCTTCACCTCCTCCACCTTAGCAGCAGCAGGGGTGTTGGTTAGTTTTGGGCTTTTATTGACACTTTTATTTTCTAAAGGTTTCTGCACTTCATAAATGCAAGTTGCTTGTTCAATGGCCGTGTCTAGTGATCTCTTCTCATGAAAGTCCCTCACTTGCCGGGTTATAATGTATTTAGGGAGTGCATGAAAGAAGGTATTCATGAACTCCCTACTCTCTCTGCGCACCCTCCTGTTGGACTGCGCAAAGGCACGTTTCAGCTCTTGTACAAATTCTTGTGTGGCCCGGTCTTCCCAACATTGCAGATTGTAGACCGCCTAGCGGGCCTCTTGAGGGTTTCTATGTATTGAGAAATGCTTTAAGATGGCCGCCCTATAGGTGGACCATCTTGAGTGGTTCTAATCCTCCAGCCCCGCAAAGAAGCTGGAGTATTCAGAGGAAAATGTCCACTTGACATATAGAATGCAACTTCGGCTATCCTTCAAGTGGAAAGTATCCATCATTTTCTCATACAACTTGAGGTGCTCCCAAACTGAATATTTGGCATGTTTCTGATAGGGCGTTATGATACTTCTAATGGCCTTGATTTGCTTCAGGGGATCTTTCAGTAGGGCCCTCTTAATTTTGTTGGCTGGTCACCCTTGTCCACTCATCCTCTGACTCATTGGCATTGCTACAGGAGGTGGCTGTCTGGTCCTCTAGGCTCTCCCTGATTCTGCAGGCTTGGGAATGGCTTGCAGAATGTGGGGGCCTAGTCTCTTAAGACCTGTGGCGCTCAGAAGAGTCTTCTGACTCTCCCTTGCTCCCAGGATTGGCTGAGTGCCCCCTCCCCACTGCCCTAGCTGGGAAGAGGTTTTTAAGAAGCTCTTTGTGGGCCTAGTTTCATGGCATTCCCCACCAGATTTGACTGACTGATACCTTGGTAGGTGATATTTTTGAGGATCCTGTTCTCTGATTCTCCCCTCACTGGAGTCTTCCTGATCAGAGACGCTGGCCCTAATATTTGGGAATCTGTACATAGCTGCCTGTCCATCCATTTCTGGGAAGTGCTGATCTGTCAGTGCCATATTTCCAATGGTGCTGAAGTCTACTATCCCCGTGGCCCTTTGGCCCTTAGATCATATGAGCGAGTGGACATGAGGGTGGCAGAGTCCATGGGAGTGAAGGGATTAAAGTGCCTGATGCCAGGGGTCCTGAGGTTATGTTCAGGGGTTTCTCTTTCCCATCTTACCTCATCTCTTTCAGCCCCTGTTCCCTGATGACATACCAAAATCTGAACCTTTCGCTCTTCTATTAAGGCCTTAATGGTCTCCATGATTTGTTCTTGCACAGCTATCTGTTTGTGGAACCTGTCATTCTTTTCACAGAGAGCCTCATTGTCTCTCTGTGCTTCCTGCCTAGATTGGAAATACCGGACCAATTTTTGCTGCAGGAGACTCACCTCCTGAGTTTGGTCCTTATTGGTCTGATCGTTCTTTGCCAGAGCATCCTCCACCCACCTGGTGTGCTCTAGCAGATTTTCATAATCAGTTTTGATTTCATGAAACTCCTGAAGGGCCAGCTTTCTTTCCTCCAACTTAGTTTTTAATTAGCTGACTTCGTGGCCTAAGGCGTCCCTCTCCTGAGTTAGAGTGCCCATCTGTGCGGCCAGGTCGTCCCTCTGTTTTTTTAAATGCAGTAGCTTTTTGGCATTCCTCATCAAACTCCTCTTGAGAGTGGATGTCTTTAATCATTAATTTATTATTTTCCTCTTTTAATTTGTCTATTTGTCCTGTATGATGACCACCTGTTCTGTACAAACTCTATTAAAAGTTAATTGTTGCGCCAGCTTTGGTTGACTCTGTTGGAAAGAGTCAAATCTTTCCTGACACTCTTTTTGCAGTGTCTGTACTAGAGTATTTTGTTCTGCATTCTCTTGCTGTAAGAGAGCTTAATCTTCTCAGAATTTGGTGATATACTGCCTAGCCTCTGTTTCTGAATCTCTGCTATCCCGGAGCCTTTGCTCTGCAGAGTCCAGATTGCTGTGGATTTTCTGCAGTGCTTCCCCTTGCCTCTTTGTCAAATCTATATCTCTGCGTGCTTTTCCTGTATGACTCCTATGTGGAGTTACAGGTAGGCCTCTATTTTGGCAATTTTACACTGCTCCTGTTTTATTTTTGGGACCACGTATAGTTTGCTAAGCGCTTGATGTAATGGATCCTTGTCCTGCAAGGTATCAAGGTCTATTGTAGTGATTTGTTGTTTTATTCCCTGCAGCCATACCTGTTCGCCCCTGTCAAACAATTTGTGCAGGAGGTGGTCGCTAGCAATATTAATTTCCGCTGGGTTCGCAATTCCGGAAATATTAATTTCCTTCTGACTTATCTCAGGGTTAATTTACTTTTGCAAACAGGCCCAAATCCTTTGACTATTTATTTTGAGGGGTGCTTGTACAGTGTAGCACATTATTCCAACCCAAAAAGGTGTATGTACCCCACCGGCTAGTATGCTGTGTCAGGCTGTCATGAGTGGTATGTCAAATTCAAGACCCGGCACCGAGCCCCCAAGCTGTAAGGGATTTCAATCTGGCACACACCGAAGTCTTGCCCAGCATGTAGTGCGCAAATGAAACCCTTATTTATTTTTACCTATAAGTTCAATATTCTAAATGATATACTACTCATATCACACCCTTCTCCTGAGACCCCACAGGTCTCACTGAACCAGGAATCAGGCTAGTTTGCAAATGTAAAATTTTATTTAATTATTTAGAATTTAAATCACAATATATTTTAATAGGTAACAACAATCACCAATGGGGTGACAGAACACTGAATAATATCTTTAATGCACTGGGAATCAAGTAATCAACACAAAAACAAATGCAGCACAGAAAAGGATACTTGTGGGTTGCTTGGAACAGATAGCACTATAGTTAGGCATTCCCCCTGCAACACCCATCAACCCACCAATAGGCAATTTAAATAGATGTGAGGAGAGTGCAGGTACTCAGGAATAACACAGATCAAACAGTATATCACTCACACCTTCCCCCTTTAAACACAAGAGAAAAATGGAATTGACCTTTCAACTGTCAGGATGGCTTTGAAATTGGCTGAGCAAAAACGCCAAATGTTGTAAAAAATGCTTAAATTATTATACATTTCTATGGGAGCCGCTTTGAACAGATGCAAGCAAACACAAGCAATGATTTAATCAAAAGGAAACAGTTGAAATCTCAAAGTCAATGTGGGAAATAATGTAAAGCTAATTCACACGTGTAAAGTTTTCAAAATGTCAATTTGCGGCAAACTTCTCCTTATGTGATTTTTGATATAATGGGTCGGTCGCACTGTTTCACGGTTTTGGGTTGTAGAGATGGCTAAGGATGTTAGGTACAAGTGGGAGTTGAAATTTCACTTGTATCTTAAAAATTGAGAGAGTTATGGAGGTTTTAGTAAGAAAATAAGACATGAAATTTGGACAAGACTTTAGTTTAGAATTAGAAAATATGGTTTATGCTTTTACTCAAGGCTAGAGCGTTTGGCTAGGCAACAAAGTCGGGACACAGTAAGTTCTGAGACTGATTCATGACTTCAGTAACAGATCCCGATCACTTTCCCAGCGGCACCAGTCCAAAGACTCGAAGTGGGATTTATGGATCAGAGTTACACAAATAAAGATGACTATGAAATGGCGCTTTAGCAACTAGACAGAAGAAACTAGCACTAAAGATATTGACACTGTTACAGTTTATGAAAGTAGGGATAGTTTAGAGATTAGAGTAGAACAAGATAAGCAAGGTATACAATAGTTCTCTAGCTTCCTATCCCATTAGAGTTGTCTCTATTTATCCTTTCAAGCGACATCACAAAAATAGGAGTATTGGCTGGCTTAACTAAGCTTGCCCCTGTGAACTGGGATTGGATCAGGACCTCATCTCCACCTTGCATCTGAGTGATTGGATCAAGGATGGATGATGTCACATTCATGGTTTGGCTATTACAGTTCTTAGAAACCTCCCCTAGCTACTAGTATCAAAATCGAATTTGATCCTAAATACCTATTTATACATTGGTAACCTCTAAAAATATCACACACTCAGATTCCATATTTTATGTAGTATCTGTTCATCAAAATCCCGCAGCTGAGAGACCATATTTCACATTTCTGCAGAATTGTGTCCATTTCACCATGAACACATTTTCCAAACTGTCTACACATTTCCACAAATGTGTGTGTTTACCATAGGGATGTGTGTGTAAAGTTTCACAATTCTAGCATTCATACAGTTCACATAAAACCACATATATTGCCATTCCTGTCCAGAATATGTTACACAGTTCCACCGCCTCTTGAAACGTAAAGCCAACATTTAGACTAACAAATCTGTCCTTTTTATATTTTTCACCACTTTGGATAACAAGTTATGAGTCTCTAAAAATTGTTCAATATTCATTCTTAGCAGCAAATGGTCCGCCCTTTTGTCTCTCCCTGGAGCTCAAGGAGCAGCCCCTTCCTTTGGGGAATTCCTTCAAGGAGCAGTTTATGACCCCTTCACACGTCCATGTCCTGGCCTGGGAATCTGCCATTGTTTATTCCCTGGCTGTAGACGAAAGTCTGGCCTAACCAACAATTATCATCTATCAGTGAGTTTCTGCTGAGAGGATTTCCCTCCCCGTGGGAGAAACCTGGTTTACCACTCCTGGATGGCCCAGCCAGGCTAATATATTCCTAATTTCTTAAAATCAAGCAGAAACCAAACTAGTTGCATCAGATGACATGGATAAGTTAATTTCCTAGCTTTAAACCTGTGGGATCAAAAACAACTGAGATTTGTATTCTTTTCAGCAACAAATCCTTTTATGTTTGCTAATCCGGAGAGCCCATCTGACAGGGTTGTCATTCACAGGTAACCCAGTGTGCTGCACACAGATTTTGACAGGAGCTGTCATCCACAGGCAATCCAGTTTTTATGAGAAAATGTTTTGCTCTTCATATTTTAGGACCTTGTACATTCACAATGCTTCATTGGATTAACTGAATTTTAGCGTCAAGCAAGATTTTGAATGTTGATAAGTGTTGTGTACAGGCATTTTGGAGTTTTTAGCAACAAAGTAAATGTCATTTACAGGCGAATTTTGGAGTTTCACTTGCAAAGTGCTGCTTTCCCTCTGCACTCTGTTTGCTTGTCATGGATCCCACTGGCACATTATCTGCAGTGTGTGCTCTATTCCACCACACATGCACCATGGATGACAGGTTGTGCATCCATCTTTTTGTGTATTGAAGAACGCGGTTTTGGAGGTTTTTGGCACGCACAAGAGTTTTGCCGCCATTGTTGCTGTTTCTTGCACCATAACTAGCAGAGTGATGCCGCATAGTATAGCAGAGTGAGTCAATACATCCCACAAATCCCCACCTCCAGTCAAGGGGGAGTCGGGAGATTGGGATGTTCTTTTCTGTCCATGTGGAGAAATTCAGTTGCTTCTCCCATCAGTAATTGAGGCGCACGCTCTCCTCGCCGGTTCAGGTTAGGATGGGAAGATACTCCAGAATCCTTGGGTTTTTCCTCCCGGTCCCCGAGTGGTCCTCCTTGGTGATTCTTGGGATGATTCTTAGTTCCAATGCTAGAAAACAGAACATAGCATGGTTATGGAAATGTTCCCACTACTGTGTCCACACATCTTCGAGGGATGGCAGCAGTGAAAAGACACTTGCATTCCTTAACAATTGGCAATATTCCCCATCTACGTTTACTAATGGTCTTAACAGGTAGATTCTGTAGGTGAGGCCTGGGAAGGTCACCTCTCCTCCATTTCTGAAATTCCATTTCCTACCATAACACTAGTGCTGACCCGAAGGCTTTCTTTGGGTTTGCCAGGACCCTGATTTACTCTCCAGTTGGGACTGGGCTTGGCAATAACTAGGGTCCAAATGAATCTTGAGTTGGTTGAGGGGGTCACTGCTCATATAAAAAGCGGAAGGAACACCTCGCACAACCCAACAAGTATGTAATGTGTGGGAGGAGAGGGTCTTGAAACCCCCGCCCTCCATTCTTACACTTCATGGGTGGGACCAGTGGTGGCTGCTTTGGGTCCAGGGCCATGGCCCCGGACCGCCTGTGCGGGGATACCCCCATGAACTGTGACCCCCCTTGTGACAACATAAGAGCAGAGTTGAACAAGACTCCATTTTGTGAGCTACATACTCCATTTTGTAATGATAGGACAATCTTGAGGCACAGCCAGTAAGCTACGTCCCCCACCTCCTCCCCTCACCTTCTCTGCAGTTTTCCGGTTCTCATGAGAGACGAGCCGCGAGAATGCAACAGACTTTACACTTTCTGTCTTACTTCATCGACTCTGATACGGCCCAGCACAGAGGCCAGCAACAGGAGCTGTTCATCTCTATAAACATGCCACACACCCCACAGACCCTGGCCATAAAGAATAACATCCTCATATTCCTTAAAACAGGGTCAAACAGCTAGAAGCAACCCTCAAGTATGTTTGATTGTTCGTGCCCTAATAGGAAGAGAGCCAAAGTGCTTTTCTGCATGCAACCAGAAAATGCTGATCATGGGTAGTCTCCATCTTATGCAAGATAACGCAAGGATTGTAGTAGAACAATAAGCATATGAGCACACTACTTATTAGATGAGTAATCAAAAGTCCTAACGTTGGAATTCAGTTATAAAGGTGTGGTGTATATTAACGTGTAGAATGACGTTGTTTAATAGAAATGGATTACAATAACAAAATGCATAACAAAACATAACACTGTACATGCCAGCACAGAGCTATTTCATTTTTAAGTTCAATGTAAATACATTGCATACAATGATATTGATATTGCATGCAATGCATGATATTATATAAAACTGATATAGTATTTAATTGTCCTGACCAGAATGTTCGTATTACAACAATATGTGTTAAGGCCGCATGTGCAGAACCTGAACCATGAACTGTTTAATATAGTATGGACACTAACCTAAGCATACGTCTATTCTCCTGATGAGTTTTGGAACAATGAGAATATGCAGCCCGATAGAAAATATAGTATACTTTAAACAAATATAATCAGAATGTAATGTAATAGGCCGCGTGTAAAAGCCTGTATGTAAAATGTGTCTCTCCGTGCAACGCATAACTATACCGCAAAGGTGTTTCGATTCACCTCCACTCTTCATGGTGTCAAAGTAGATTAGCAGAGATGTAATGATGTTTAAACAACCGACCACTAACCCCCCACAATGAGACTTCTGACCATGATGGTATGTGCCTTTTGGGACCTCTATTTAAAGTGTAATTCCAGTCTTAGATTTAGAGCCCTCTTTGTTGTTTATCAGAAGGACATCCCAGATCACACAGTGACCTCAAAGGTCTCACCTCTTTAGCCAGTATATTTAGTATTATAACAATACACAGTTAAGCCTGCCTCTCAACAGATCAAGCGCTGCATTTAATAGATATATCTTGACCTATGCCCAATAATAAATTAACCTGTACTTGGAAAACATTTTTTCTAAGTATTTAAGCCCACAGGTCTCTGAGCTCGCTGGACTAGCAGATTATGGTAGTGAATGAATGCGAATGTGTGGCCACAAGGGCAAATGTCAAATGGTTATTTAATAAAGAAACACACAAAAGTTGCCGATTCCACATTCCAATTCGATGAGCCCAGCTAACCGATTGACCCAACCCTTCGACCCTATGGCACCTATAGGTGTTCGCCCCTAGTGACCAATCCCAATTGTTCATGTGCCCCTTAGGCCTTCCCTCTGATTGAGGACGAGAAAGCTGTATAAAAGTAATGTGTAACATGTTTTCTGGAGAGCGCACTCGGCGTGAGCAAAGTAGATTCTGCTTGCTCTATTTTAGATAAAGCCTTTTCATATAGTCAGCACTTGGTCTTGGTGTCATGCCCTCCTGGGAGGTGTCTTGATTGACTTCATTGGAAGAATTAACTGTATTTTTGGGGGCCTCTCTCTTTCATTGGTGACCCCGATGCGATAGCGTTCTTTTTCGTCCTTCTGGCACGAGACATCCCCGTGTTATGACCAAGAGCGCGCTCTCTCAAGAGCTACCTGCCAACGGAAACCGGTACACCTAGACGTGCACGCGCAATAGGGCGAAAGGGAATGGGATTCCCCTTTACAAAACCCAACGTACCACTCGCCAGAGCCAGGCGTGGTCTTTGAGCGAGGAGCGGCGCACTGACCGATCGGGTCCAGAGGGTCTCGGATCAAGACAGGCACGTGAGTATCAAGTGCGGGTGATATTAAAAGGAGGGTGCGAGTCAGATTAGAAGGTTTTGGAACAAACAGCATAATTGGGGTTCAAAAGGTGCAGAGACTCGTAGCAAGAGGGGACCCTGGGGGGGTTGGGGTCTTTTCTATATTCCATTCTACTCTCATTCTATCTCATATGGCCATTAGGACGGTGACAAAGAGCAAGGTGAAAAGAGGCTAAAGGGATCCTATCTCCATTGGGGGGTGGAAGGCGGCGCCGCATAGTGCTATCTCGACTAGTACAGGATATATGGATATGGGAAAACTGAGCTAAAAGAAAATAACATAGGGGGTCTCGAAGAAAGACCCGGAGTAGTATTTAGACACGCTTCTTTCCAACTTTGTCTTACCAATCTCTCTCCCTCTCAGGTGAATCTAAGTGGAGTAAGGGGAGACAATTATTCAAAGGGAGTGTATAATAAGGGAAAAAGGGACCAAGCAGGTGTAGAAGGGGTACGATGGAAAGTGAGGTAGAATTTATGTTATTTACATTTTTCCTTGTATGTGAAAGTTTTGGTCTTTTGTGTAAGCATTGTCTTTTGTTGATGAACATTAATGAAATTGGTTTGACATTGTGTTGAAGAAAGTTGTGTTTAAATTGTTGTGGTTTAGAATTAAGTGAGTAAACAGTCCATTCTTTTGAAGAAGATTGCATAACACACTGAGTTGGTCATACAAGAAGTGCAAGAATCTAGACAAGGATTGTCAGTTGAGTAACGCTTGCAGTCAGGTACAATGGGCGCAGAGACGCCCCTAGCCCATATTTGTAAGACTCTGCCAGGATATGTGGAGAAAATCAACAAGTACCATGACCAATGGGTCACGGAGTTGAAGGGAGAAGGATTGCCCATGTTTGGCCACAGGGGGTGGGGGGCCTTTCGATAAAGCGGTGTTAGATATGGTTGCCTCCTGTCTGTTTATTAAATATAAAGGGAAACACTTGCAAAACAGGAAGGAAATATTGGACCTGTGGTGGCTGTTCGAGGAAGTGCCCGCAGAGAAAAGGTGGCGAGTGTAGTAAATCTCCCCTGACAACAACTGGCAGTGAAGGGCCAATTACACAGAAAGAATAAGGAAGAGGTCACATGCGTATATCCCTTATTGTCAAAACCAGTACCCGCAGAAGGATATAGTGACCCTGTATATGTAGAATCAACCCACAGCGCCCTCCATACTTAAGTCTTCTGCCACAGCACCACCCCCTTATGAGAGTTAAGGAATAGCAGGACAGGTGAGTACCCCTACAATCGATACTGAGAAACTTAAACAAGATCTAGATTTGCGACTAACAATGACTCGAACTGAGCTGTCCCGACTTAGGGCCACGGGGGAACAAGGAGGGTCACTTACCCCCCGAGTAGAAAGAGACGCGAGACGCGACATCTCAGTCGAGTGAAGGGGCAGCGTATGAGGGATGCAAAAAGGGAGACATACTATTTCCAATAAATGATACCCCCACGTGAATCATAGAAATAAACACAGCTAACAGTGAACGCGAGTTAGAATTGGGAGGGGTGGCTTCAGACAGGGAGGTGTGACGTAGAGGAGCAAGAAGAAGAAGAAAGGAGGCTGGGAACTGCCAGAGGTGGGGCTTCATTTGGGGAGGGATTGTCCCCCATGCAAGAGTGGAGAGGGAGGTTAAGGAACAGAACAGGGCACATGGCGGTGGTGGAGAAGAAAGGGAAGAAGGTGAGTAGCAACAAGGAGGGAAAGAATCTGTAGCTGCCATTAATACACAGGGGGGCGGGAAGGCCCAACTACATACCATGGGCCCAAATGGATAAGGCGAATTTGCTGAAACAGTTACCCCCACTGTCCGGAGGCGCCAGTAGGTGGATATATGCATTCAAGAAACACACGGCAGGAGTGCCCTTGGCAGTGGGGGATGTTAAAAGCCTGCTGGTATCTGCAGTGGGAGACCAGGCAAACAGGGTCTGGGTGAAGACAGGGTTTCCCGGAATAACACTTGATTGCGACCGCCGTGATGGGGCCTCCTTCAACACAGTAGGGGCACGAGTGTGGGACGCACTGAGAGAAACATTTCCAGACACACCAGATTTAAAGTCAGTAATGCAGTGTACAATGGGAGATGAGGAAGATGCAATGTATTTCATTCTCCGGGTGCAGGATATGTGGAGAGCGGAAACGGGCACGGCCTGGGACCAATCAACTTCCATGTTTTATTTTATTATGAAAAGAGGGCTACCAAAGGAAGTACAGAAGGCCCTTGATAAAATAGCTGGGGTAGAAGCCAAGGGATGGCCTGAAATTCAAAGCATAAGAGTGCACCACTGTAAGAGGATCAAAGAGAAAGAAAAGAAGATAGTTCAGCGACAGTTGGCAGATGAGGCTAAATTAGTACAAAGCAAATGATTGAAGGTTAGTGCAGTAGCAGCAACCAGCATGGCAGGAAGGGAGCGGGAGGAGGACGATGGGCATATGGGAATACCGGTGCAAATGGTGGCAAACTGGACAGGTAACAGCCATTATGCGGGACCACAGTGGCCATTGTGAGGCAGGCGGGGCAATAGAGGGGGATTCAGGGGGCCAAGAGGAGGGGGTGCCGGGTATGGAGGGCCCAGAGGAGGAGGGCAAGGACAGTATTGGAATTGTGGGAGATGGGGGCATTTCATGAGAGAATGTCAGAGCAGGCCCACTAATTTGAACCCAACCGAACAACAGAATGGACACCCCCACCCCGGGAGCCCGTATGGGTTACCAATGGGAAAAAATAGGAGAGAGAGCCAGCCCGACCCTAGGTACATGACTGAGCATCAAATGCCCCCACAAGACACATCTCCACGCCCCCAGTTTCATGAACGTACTGCCCCCTTGCGCTATGATTGCAAATGGAGCACCTACACCATGTAGAGGGACTGCAATGGTAACAGGAAATGTTTTTGGTGTTGATGAACTCCCATGGCATTCAGCATAGGACAGCCCACAGGGAACACTTGCATGTTCAGTACTGTCGACAACCCTTGACACAGCAGAGGAACCACTGGTAGGGGCGGCGATAGGAAACAAACAATTCATTTTTATGGTGGATTCGGGAGCGGAAAAATCATGCCTCAAAGAAGGCAGGTTCCCGCTTTCTAATCAGACTTTGGAAACGCAAGGATTCTCTGGGGTGGTGGTCAAGGTTCAATACACTGAAGAGCTAGACATAACGGTGGGGGAAAAGACTGTATCGGCACCCCTGCTGTATTACGAAGAGTCGCCCATTAATTTGCTGGGAAGGGATCTTCTCAGTAAACTCAACATGACCATATCCATCAGAGACAGAGGAATAGTGTGCTCTACACCAGGCATATGTGCGATTCGCGCCATTTTAGCAATGCACACACAAGCAAACTTCCCACAAACACATGGCATACCTGTGAATCCAGATATGTTCATACAAGGGTTGAGAATACTGACAAGAGGGGTGTCAGAATTGAAAAATGAAAATTGGAGAGTGCCTTCAGAATTCATTTTCTGCCCCATCGAAGACCCAGAAATAGTGCCAGGTTCAATAGTGTCCTTAGATATACATGCAGTACAGGTGTCGCCACAACGAATAGCAGTAATTGCAATGGACATGCAGGGAGGCCAGTGGAGAACATTGCTGTGCATCAACGCCAATACAGCTCTGTGGGATTTAACAGACGAGGAACTTTTTAGTGACACAGAAGATGATGGGGAAATAGTAATGGAGATTGTAATCCCCTGTGATGTAATGGTCCAATGAAGAGAGGTGCCAATACCCCTCGTGGCGATCATTAAAGTGTCACCAGCATATTTTGAGGAAGACATGACCCAGGTACCGTCGAAGTTGTGAACCACATGCCCGCACGATGTAGGGCTTCTGCATGAAGTAACACTTGTAAAGATAAAGCTCAAACCCGGAGCCATTTTACCCCAGGTAAAACAATACCCCATATCTAGGGAAGCTGAAGAGGGAATAAAAGACACAATATGTGCATTGATGATACAGGGAATAATAGTGCCATCCAACTCGGCCTGCAACACTTGCATTTACACGATCAAGAAAGCGAAGGAGGGGCGTGGAGGATGATCCAGGACCTACGCCCCCTCAATGACGTAGTACAGACGGAGTTCCCTCTTGTTCCAAATCTTGCCTCAATATTATGCAGCATCCCTACAGAGGCCACCCATTTTACAGTAGTGGATCTAAAGAATGCTTTCTTTTCAATCCCACTTGACCCAGGTTCTTGGTACCTAACAGCATTCACGCTAGGGGGAAAAAGATATGAGCACTGCAGATTGCCCCAAGGGTACTGCGAAAGTGCCAGAATATTGCATGAAGATCTTGGAAACATACACACAACGAGTCCAATAATTCAGTACGTGGACGATTTGTTGGTCTACGGTAAAGATGAAAAGGAGTGCCGAGAGGATTCCATTACCCTGCTAACGCATTTGGCACAGAAAGGGTATAAGTTAGACAGGCAAAAGCTGCAATACTGCTTGACATAACTGCTGTATTTAGGCCAGCTGATATCCAAAGATGGCAAGAGAATATTACCTGACAGAGCAGCAGCGATAGAAGAAGTATAAGAGCCCTACACAGTAAGAGAGATGCTGAGGTTCCTTGGCATGTGTAATTACTGCCGAGCATGGATACTAGATTATGCAGCATACACAAAACCCCTATTACAGGCACTTAAGGAAGCGCAGCAAGAAAACACTAAATTACAGTGGACACAAGAAATGCACATAGCTTTCGACACACAAAGAATTGATATCCACTGCTCCAGTTCTAGCAACCCCCAACTATGAGCGCAAATTCTATTTGTTCTCAAACTGCAATGGCACACTCATGACAGCTGTACTGACACAAAAAAACATCCGTGGGTCACAAGCCCCTGGCGTTTTACAGTGGAACACTAGATGCAGTAATGCAAGGACATTTCGCTCGCGAACAGGCTCTCGCAGCTGCTTCATTCGCAATCGAAAAGAGTTCTATATTGTGATGGGATGCTCTGTCACTTTATATGTGGAACACTCTCTTTTTGCCATCCTGGAAAGATCGAAAAGCACACTAACCACCCAAAGGGCCACAGCATATGAGTTAATTATAACTAGCGCGAACATTCATATTGTGCGGTGAAAAAGTGTAAACCCAGCCCCATTTATCACAGACGTATGCACAGTAGAAGTCATGCAGCATCATGACTGTGCCACATACACAGGCAATGATGGTGATACGCCTGCAGCACATGAAAATGCACTGCCAGACGAAGAAATGTACTTCGTTGATGGGTCCGCCTCTATAGATTGTGAAACAGGAGAAAAACACGTAGGAGCTGCAGTAGTTCGGGTGGAGGATGGGGAATTTGAAGTGATTGTACAGAAAAGATTACCACCGCACTTCTCAGCCCAAACAGCAGAACTAGTGGCGCTCAGAGATGCATTGCACACCGCAAAAGGGTGCACAGTCACCATCTATACAGATTCTGCCTACATGGCAACAACAGTACATGGAGGATTAGCAAGATGGGGAAGGAGAGGATTCGAAAGGACTGACGGGTCCCCAGTCCAGCATGCAACACTACTAGGGGAATTAAGTGATGCATTAAAAGAACCTACACTTGTAGCAGTCGTGAAATGTCAGGCCCACACATGAGGTGATGACATCTCATTGGGGAACACGGCAGCAGACACTGCCGACAAGGAAGCTTCCTATTTACCAAAAAACTGAACAGGTGAGTACATACTACAGAAGGTAATAGAGGAAGCACAGCCAGAAGCATTCAAATAATTGCCAGTCTCTCAAATCATCGAGCTCCAGCAAGATGCGCCCAGTGAGGAAAATGAGACATGGGTGAGAGAGGGTGTAGCCAGTCATCCACTGATCTATTATGGAGACAAAATAACACTTCTAAGGTAATGATGCCTGCAAAATTATTAGAGGTAGCATACCCGCAACTGCATTTCCCAGCCCACAATGCAAGGCAGCCCATTATTGCAGACATACAGGAATATTGGTTCGCCCCGGGACTACAGGAGCTTGTGACAAAGCTAATAATAGAATGCATCGCATGCCAAACATACAACTCTGGCATGATGCTACGAACACTCAGAGAAATATTGCCAAAGCCTGAAGGCCCATTCAGAGAACTGCATATAGATTATGAAGACATGGGGGAGCAGTGTAATGGGGCCCAATATTTGTTTGTTGTGGTATGCCCCTTTTCCCGGTGGGTGGAGGCAGGTCCCTGCGCTCATCCAGATGCACGGTGTGCCGCCAAGTTCTTGGTCAGGGAAGTGTTTCCCCGCTGGGGCATTTGTGATGTCATACGTTCTGACAACGGGACGCACTTTGTGAATGAAATGTTCAAGCACATTACTGCGATGTTAGGTATAACTCGTAAGCTCTGTATGAATTATCACTCACAATCGAACGGATTTGTTGAAAAATTGAACGGATTGCTCAAGAGTAGATTGTCAAAATTGTGTCATACACTCAAGAAGAACTGGGTATATTGTTTACCCTTGGCACTTTTTGAGATGAGGAATCAGCCCAGCAAGGACCACCACCTGTCACTCCATGACATTGTGACAGGTAGGAGGATGCACTCAGCCCACTCACCCCTGCACAGACAATCAGATGCACACCAGAGTGCCACAGTCCTAGGATAATTACATGAGTATCTTAGAAACCTGACAAGAGCAGCATGAGCCATAGCCAAACAAATACCACCACCATTTACACAGGAAAACGCCACTGATACAACCACTCCAGCCATAGATAGCCCAGACTGCCAGTTGATGACAGGTGACATGGTATACGTGAGGAGTTTTGTACGAAGGTGGAACGGACCAAGGTTCCATGGTCCATACAAGGTAATATATTGCACGCCTACTGCAGTCAAGGTACAGGGCCTAAAGTATTGGGTGAACTTGACAGATGTTCACAAGGTTCTTGCTCATTTCTGTCATCTTTATAGTCTGTGCAGAGCGCACAAACATAGAGGGTGAGACAGCAAGAGTACAGGAATAAACTGCAGGAGCAGAACAGGGGTAAAACAAAGAGTAAACAAGAGTATTTAAAAGGATGCATAATATCGATGAGTAATGGTAATAAGTGTGACAGGATAACATGAAAACCACTGTTGAAATGTAAAAGGGTTGGACATAAATGAGGATTGATGATCTCCATGCTCTCTCTCTCTCTATCTTTTCCTTTTTGTTTATATATATATATATATATATATATATATATATATATATATATATATATATATATATATATATATATATATATATATATATATATATGTATATATATGTATTCAGTGAAAAAACTTTGTTAAAGGGACGTTATGGTTAAGTTGCGCTGCTAAAAACCTTTCAAATTCAATGAAAAAACTTTGTTAAATGGACGTTATGGTTAAGTTGTGCTGCTAAAAACCTTTCAAATTCAGTGAAAAAACTTTGTTAAAGGGACGTTATGGTTCCAAGTAAAACCGAAAAACCCTTGAAATTCGCCAGTTATGGTAAGCTAAGCAACCATAACTCGCGCCACCACCGTGCACTGCTAAGCCTAACACCCAGGACATCAAAGATGACATCACAAATGTCATTGATGACATCACTGATGACATCACATGTGCATTTACCTTTCATGAAAAGCCTGTACAAGGGATTCTTGGTGTAATGTTAGTAAAAAAAAGTGTCAAAGATTATTGGAATAAATATCAAGCGCTAATCAGTGTATTAAGCAATGCATTGATATAAATAGCATTCTATTATGAAGTTCCATCCAGTATAATAAGGTACTCATGTAGAAACATAGGTATTGTGTGCAGCATACACGATGGAGGTGCAATATTCATAAGCTTGCCATGTTGAAAAGTGAAATGATAACTGTTTTCATATTAGTTTTGCATACAGTGAAACTTGTGATAAGTAGGTAATAAAACCCACGTACTACATAATTGCATTATTATAGACAAATCACAAAGAGACAACACCACATACAAATATGAATATATACAAGGGAATTGAAGTAAGAAAAAAAAACAGCAATAGTAGCAGAAAGTGTTTGTAACCTAACTGATTACCTTTATGCAGAGAAATGATTGCTCTGTTTCAAAGCTGTTACTTACCCTATCTATATATATCACATGATGTGTCTGGACCCTAAGGAAAATAGTGTGAGTACAACATATAAAAATATGAGTATATACAGGGAAAGTACAGTAATAAAAAAATATCAAAACTAACAGAAAGTGCTGATAATTTTAATGCACAAAAAGGATTGCTGTCTTTCAAGGTTGTGCCTTCCCCTATGTATATGTTTCATATGATATGACTGGACCATAAGGGAATTATTGTAAGAACATACTTGAAGTATAAATCTACGAATATAGTACATTTACAATTTTTTGTTCCTGACTGTTACTGAAGAAAAACATGTGGCCTAGATATGTCAGTAAAGGAAAAAAGGGGGAGCCAGACATGTGATGTCATCAGTGATGTCATCAATGACATTTGTGATGTCATCTTTGATGTCCTGGGTGTTAGGCTTAGCAGTGCACGGTGGTGGCGCGAGTTATGGTGGCTTAGCTTACCATAACTGGTGAATTTCAAGGGTTTTTTGGTTTTACTTGGAACCATAACGTCCCTTTAACAACGTTTTTTCACTGAATTTGAAAGGTTTTTAGCAGCGCAACTTAACCATAACATCCCTTTAACAAAGCTTTTTCACTGATATATATATATATATATATATATATATATATATATATATATATATATATATATATATATATATATATATATGGTTAATAAGTAAAATCAACCTTTTAAAATTTTAGGTTAGAAAAAACAGAAATTTAGATACAGAAATGTTACAATGATTAATACATGGATCAAACAAATATTTAAGTAGTCCAATACCATTTTTTTTTTAATATTTGTTTTAGTTGGACATGCAACTTTACAAATATATACAACTCTTAACATTAAAATCATATAAAAGAGAGACAAAGCCCACAAGTTCCAACACACCTCTGCATGCCAAAAGTAGCCACCCACAGCTTTAAAGTGGAGCATCCCCTATAGTGAATTTATTCGCATTAGGCGGAATTGTTTCCAACTGGAAAGTTATGACAAGGAATGTAGAATTATGGCCCTAAGGTTTCAACAAAGAGGCTATTCCAAGAAAGTGTTGGAAACAGTGTATCTTAAAGCACCACAAAAGGATCACTCTATCCTATTGATGCCCAAAGTCCAAATTGAAACTGAAAAGGAAGAAACAGACACACGACTCATCTTGACATTTAGTAAAGTCTCAAAGCACATTTGCCATATAATACATAAACACTGGCATGTACTCAAGCAAGATGAGCATTTGGGGAGCACCTTGGGCCCTAACATTAACATCACCTATAGGCGCTCAACCTCCCTGAAGGATAGCCTGGTATCAAGTTACATGAGTCCCAGAACCTCAAGAGCAGTCCCAAACTGGTTAAGTGTAAATTCAGAAGGCTTCCAAAAATGCACAAAATGTAAGGCATGTAAGTTCGCTAAAAACATCAAATATTACCAACATCCTGTATTACATAATAATGTGATTATAAAATCGAGGATTACATGTGAAACAGAGTATGTTGTGTATGTGCTTACCTGCCCGTGCGACAAATGGTATGTCGGGAGCACGATCGGCAAATTGAAACTCAGAATATTACAACATATCAGAGCTATCAAAAATGTTGACCCTACATATCCTATAGCCCACCATTTCCAAGAGAAGCACGGAGGCAAACTAGAATGCTTTGGGTACTTTGGTATACATACCATCCCAAAAACGGCAACGGGAGGAAATCGGGAACTCTCTCTTAGACAATCGGAAACTAGATACATTTTAGACTTCGAGACTAAGAAACCGAAAGGCCATAACCTAGATGAAGAACTATATACCTTCTTAGGCACTTAAGCAGTCCAAGATGTAATCAGAGCTATTTTATGCATGGACTTTTAAGAAGATCCCAGATTCAAGCATGACTTTTAGAGTTCCTGTTTTTCCATTAGCATGTGTTTTTAAGACAATTATCTTATTATTATTATAATTGCATTATTAGCCTTGAGTCAACTTACATGCAAACGCTTTTGTTGTGCATTGAAGTTTATTTGCAGTCGATTAATTCAATATTTTACTTCTGAAAAGAGAATTTAATGCATTTTAGGCTATTTTCTTTCCCTTTGCTCTTTTTTATTTTTCACTTTTTTCACATCAGTGATGTCATCAATGACATTTGTGATGTCATCTTTGATGTCCTGGGTGTTAGTCTTAGCAGTGCACGGTGGTGGCGCGAGTTATGGTTGCTTAGCTTACCATATCTCGCAAATTTCAAGGGTTTTTTGGTTTTACTTGGAACCATAACGTCCCTTTAACAAAGTTTTTTTCACTGAATTTCATAGGTTTTTAGTAGCGCAACTTAACCATAACGTCCCTTTAACAAAGTTTTTTCACTGAATTTCATAGTTTTTTAATAGTACAACTTAACAATAATGACTTTGACTTTATATACATGTCATATGGAACTGACTAGATCTCTTCTTATGAACGTGATGTCCGCGAACTTATTTAATGTTCGCGGACATGTTCGGAGAACAGTACCACTACCTAAAAACTGTGGGGGGGGGTGGGGTATGTTTGATTGTTATATCATAATATAGGAACATTTAACAAATTCAAAAAGCAGCACACAAACACATTATATATAGTAATACATAAGAAATTTAACCCATATATGTAACACACTAACCATTCATTTAAATACAATATGTTCTGAAATGGAATATACCACAAGAACATAAATTGGCTTCCAACATAATTACCTCACAGACACAACAGAACTGAGAACAAGACTAGACCCACTGAATACATAGGACTTATCTTACCAGAAATAGTAAGTGTACTTCATTTTACTCATATATTTATAAACTTTCTGTATTAGATTAAAAAATATATTATCTTTTTCTTTTTTTCTCACAGAAATGTCTAGTACTCTGGAATGGCTAGAGAACAATTTCCCACATGAAGAAATGTCACAAGATAGTGAAACTAATGGTAAACACTTTATAATATAAACCATTTAAATATTATTATTTTGTATACATTTAACATATATATATTTTTTTTGTACAGAGCATAACAAAATAGAAACTACCTCTGAAGAAGCTGTTATGGAAAACACGATTGACAACATAAAAGAAAAAATTGATTTACTGTTGACCAATTTTAATAATTTGAAAACTTTTGTTGAAGATCATTTTAAAACAAAAACGTCATACCATTGCCCCACAAGTACTTGGCCCTCCTCACCATATCCCAGTCAATTATCCCCAAACCCTCTCCATAATCCAAAACGTTTTGATGAGATTTCCATCCCTTCGTCACCTAATACCAATCATGTTGAAACCCCAAATTCTCCTGTTTTTGTTTCTGTTTCTGCCTCACCTTCTCTGTCATAAATTATTAATATATGTTAAATAAAGTTTAATTTTTATATTGTATTGTGAATAGTTTCCGTTTTTTTTTTTAAAACAATAAAAGTGTCCGCGGACAGTGCGAGTGTTCTGAAATGTTCGTACATAAACGAAAATGGAGGTGTCCTGAAAAACACCACACCTGTTCGTACTGTTCGCTAGCAAGTTGAAACTGTTCTAAGAACACACGTGGTGTCCTGAAATGTTCGTAAAGAAACAAAAATTAAAGTGTTCTAAAGAACACTATATCTGTCCGTAATGTTCGCTATCAACTTAAAACTGTCCTAAGAACACAATTGGTGTCCTGAAATGTTCGTAAATAAACGAAAATGATGTGTCCTGAACAACCGTACAACTGTTCGTAGTGTTCGCTAGCAACATGAAACTGTACTAAGAACACACGCGGTGTCCTGAATTGTTCGTAAACAAACAAAAATTAAAGTGTCCTAAAGAACACTATACCTGTCCGGTACTGTTCGCTAGCAAGTTCAAACTGTTCTAAGAACGCTATTGGTGTCCTGAAATGTTTGTACGTAAACGAAAATGGAGGTGTCCTGAAGAACACTATACCTGTTCATAGTGTTCGCTACCCAATTGAAACTGTTCTAAGAACACAATTGGTGTCCTGAAATGTTCGTACATAAACTAAATTACACGTGTCCTGAAGAACACTATATCTGTCCTTACTGTTCGCTACCAAGTTTAAACTGTTCTAAGAACACACGCGGTGTCCTGAAATGTTCGTTTCACGTGTGAAGCACTTTTAATTACTTCAGAACCCGAACAGTGTCCGTAGGACATCAATGCGCATGCGCTAACCAATCTCCGTGCACTTGGTGTCCTGCGGACAGGCGCTTCCTTCGCGGACTAGTTCGCAAACGGATCATATGACCGCGCCCACGCTCATCGTGTGTCCTGAAATGCGGACACTGTTCGTGTCCCCGAACAATTTAAAAGTACATTTTCAGTTAATCCATAATATTTTTCAATAAAATCTCACCATGCCACAAGTCCCACATAGCAATCTTGAGTTTCTATATACCTTTTGAAACTTTCCGATCCTTTTTTTGTGTTCGATCTGTCCGCGCACAGTGCGCATGTCTGTGGACCGTGCACAAGCACCCCTATAAAAGCCCACGCCCAAGAGCTTATTCCCATTGTGTTTCTGGCTATTCTTCAGAACACAGTGATTTTTGCTGCTACCTGCAGACTACACCATCATCGAGATGGCATCTTTGGCTGCTGAACTGCCACTTGGTGCTGCACCTGCTTCAGCACCACCACCACCTCCCCATGGGCCTGAAGAGGGGAACAGGACTGAGGATGCGGAGGAGGAAGAAGAGGATGATGAGAATGAGGCAGAGGAAATCCCTACTACCCGCACTAGGCATGAGTCTTGGGTGTGGCGGTTATTTACCATTCATGGTATTGTTCCTAAGGCTTGTGCGAACCATGTTACCTGCAATGAGTGCAAAATGATACTCACTCGCGGGAAGCACGATAACTACAGCTTTGGGACCACTACTATGAAGCGACACCTGAGGTCATTTCACTCTGGGGATATTCGCAGGGTTGTACCTTGCGAAGAACGTAGCAGGTTGATTTCCTCTACTTCATCCTATGTTTCTGATCCTGTCACCACAAGGACCACGTCTGTGGGACAGCGTCTTTCTCAAGCTGCCTCACAGGCCATACAGAATGCTGATGACCCTTACCTTTCGAGGGTCACAGTTGTATGTATGTACTGTGACACAGTACTCTGCAGGGGGGAGCGACTTTGGAGTGCTTTTGAGACTATCGTCTCAGAGCACGAGAAGACCTGCTCACTACCCAAATAAAACCCACTCTACATCTTCCTCTCTCAGCTCACCCTTTCTTATCCCTGTGGTTGGTGTCCCCCCCTTTACCCTCCTTTACCATCCTCTCCTAGTGTGTTGTGTCTGAAAAACCAAAAAAAATACAAAATTACAAAAATCAAAATAAAATAAGGCTCTTTTCAGAGCTGCCTTTCCCAGTTAAAAAATAGAAGTGAAAATAAATGAAGCAGGGCTCTTGGTATTTTTTAGAAGTCCGCGGACAGTTCGCGAACATTAAAAAACATGGGTTGCTACTCCATCACAAACATTGTAATGTTCTCTGGAAAGAAGTGGTGGCTCTGAAAAGAGCCTTTGGGTACTGTTTGTAAGTCAAAAATTGTAAATGCTTAACATCTACTTCAAAAACGTTGTTGTAATTCCAAAAAAGGTTGCAATGCACTTTGTACATTTCTCAGAAAAATCTGATTGCCAGCATAAGTAAGATGGACTCCATCTATGCGAAAAATGTATGTATTACAAAACATAATATTTTCATTGTGAAAAGAAGACATGCCAAAATCTCGTAGAAAGCCACAAACAGCCTTATTAACATTGCGCCTTGCTTTTTCCATTTGTGGACCAAATGAAGAAGAACGAAGCCATATTTGTCTCTGCGCAACCCGTGCAAATATCACTTGAGAATTAGGAAACATGTCCATAACCTTCCTAAGTCCTTCTTTCATAGCAAATTGCAAAAAAATTCCAGTCACATGTCCTAAACTGTTCCCTCCACAATGAATTACAATTATGTCTGGATGTTGCTCTGTCTCCAAAGTAGCACAGAGAGGTAGCAAGTCCAACCACTTCATTCCACGTACTCCATGCCAGTGTACTTCCACATGTGAGAATCCAAGATATACAGCTACTCCACAGCTTTCTGCATGCACCTACAACCAATGTATCCACGAATCTCCTAAAATCCAAACAATCTGTTTTCTGAAACACACAGCCATAGCTATCTTTTCTTCTCTCAGCAAAAAGAATATCTGAGAAAATCTCTCCTGACACAACATACCCACCAAACTTTCCTGACCAATCCCTTTCAGTGCTTATTCTCATTTGCATGACTTCTGAACCCAAAAATCCCCGGATGTACCTCCCGATGTCCGCGAACTACCGCCATGTCCGTGGACATAACGTAACATGAACAGCCCTTCTACCATTTCCACTACACTCTCTCTGCCATTCCCTCATTGGATGTACCTCAAAAAACACATGACCATGCACCAATCACAATCAAGACCTCTACATCTAACTGCATCTTCATAGATCAGCACTGCAAATGTACTCTGAATCTCTCTGAGTACAAGTGTCATATCATTGGCAAGCAGCATCTACCAGAAATACTGTACAAGTCTTCAAGATTTCTACTTGCAGCTCCATGCATGAACACAAACTTCAGGTATGCATATTTTCTGTATAGTAGATGACATAGATCTCAGCCATTTTTGTTTTACAGGTGGGTGAAATCACCCGATTTTGTTTATGGCGGGTGAGACGCCCATTGGAATGAATGGCCGCGCAGGAGGCTTGGCGGGTGAGTCTGCCCTTTACAAGGCGTGTGACACCCGCCAAAAGCGTGTGAGTTGAGAGCTATGAGATGAACACATTTTCAAACAGACTTTTACCTTGAATTTACTGTACTTTTTTCAATTTCCTAAAATCAACTATCACTTATAAACCTTTATACTTTTTACTTTCTTTATACACACACACTCAAATCATGTTAAACTAATATTTTTTAAATGAAATATATAGACTACAAACAAAATTGCATGCAAACACAATCTATGTTTAAACCTTTATAAAATACTTATACAATTTCATATTTTTTGTTTTTATTTATTTATTTACTTACTTACTTTAAATTAGACATGACTTTGAGGCGCTATTACCTAGAACAGTTTACTTACAGAAATAGTGGTATTCACTAATATATTATAAATTTCACAAGACATAGTAAAGATATTTTTTTTTGCTACAGTTAGTCATTCAATACAATTTGTTCATTAAGAACATATCATATGTACTGAACTGATGCAATGTATCTTATGTAAATAAATTAGTTTAATGGTTTTACAGAAGGCACTGAGGATTTCAATTAAAAAAATCAATATCTAAATTAAAAACAGTGCTATATACAAACAAAGTTACTAAATTGAAGCTTTTACAATTGCAGTGAAGACCAGTTTCCTGAAAAGAAGCAGCCGAATTCGAAGAAGAAAGAAAAACTAAGAAGTTACCTGTTAATGTAAAAAAAAAGTAAGTAAAATATCACCATAATATTTGTATTATTAATCAAATATACTATAACATTAATACCAGCTATTTTGGTTTCTTAAAATAGAGATTTTGTACCATTTTGTCCAAAAATTTCCATATCTTAAACAGCGATTTACAGCCAGAATGGCCCAAAAATTTCTATTTTTGGACACACAAATTAGCCAACTGAACCACTACAATTTTCATATTATAGAACAAACAACTGTTTTAATTGTATACATTAGATTTACTATTTGTACTTTTCCACACCACTAGCTTACTTTTTTTTGTCATCTGAACACCAGTTTAGTAACACATAAATTCAAGAATGCCTATCCCTACTAGTTTTAGTTCCCAATGCACAATCACACACCATTACATACATCTTTATCATCTTACTCAAACACTCATGCACACAGCACACATACATTCCAGAACACCCCAACCCATATCTTCTTTATTTTTTTCAACAGACCCTAAAGAATGCCTACCAAAAGACAAGTCCGTAGAAAGCAACGCAAAAGTAGAGCAAATGAAAATAAAGGTGTCCAACATAAGCATCCATCTCTAGCAGAATTTGTAAAAAAAAGTTGAAACAAAACAGCTAATACAATCATTTAGTGAAACACAAGACGTTTCAAGAACAACAACTTTGCTTCCTCTATCAAAATGTAAAACAAACCAAAAAACAATTAACAGAAAATCAACTATCAGTACAGATAAAACTACTTCTTCAAATTTTAATATAGTGCAAAGTAAGCATACCAAGAAATGTATTTTAGCCAAAATATACTGTCACAAACTCCTTCAAAATCTTATAAAAACAGGAGAGAAATCAGGTTCAAAGCTTAAAACCTATCGTAGGAAATGAATCTTAGAAGCATTGATGAACAGTGCAATTCTTCTCAAAAGAAATGTATTTATTTTACTGTTAAACAAAATGAAACCACTAACAAAACTAATAACTAAATTACAAAAAAGACTTCTCAATAAGTGAAATGTCAACAGAAAGAACTTCTTAAGTATCTGCGGAGGTGAATGGAATCACACTACGAGCACAGAACCATATTTTAATGAAGAAGCGTACAAACAAAAGCAAATGAATACAATTGCCATAAATAGCAGTGGTCGAGGTTATGAAAAAGTGAATAGCACCATAATGGAACAAGAAGTACTCCTTACAAAAATATGCCCTGAAAACTTAGAATTACCCCTCCATTCAACTGAATCAGAACGTCTAGTGTACAAATGGCCATGCACGTCAATGTGTAACATTCCCAAACAATGTTTCAAATCTTTACACCAATTCCTCAATAAATATGTAAAAGGCAAAGACAAAATCAAAATTAAATTACTGCAAAATATAGATACCTGTCCAGTGCGCAAGTACACAGGACTACAAGGACATTCATTGGCCTGCATTACAGGACCTACTTGTAAAACCACTTTCCATGATATCAAAAGGATATCAACACATCATTCAACTATAAGAAATCTAGTCTATAAACTGTACTATGCTAAAAGTCCTGCTTTAGCACTAGCAAAGTTAAATAACATCCTTCTACATGGTACAGCAAAAGACCTACTTGAAGAAATGGACTATATCCAGAAAAAATATTTTGGAAGTGAAAGCCATTTACAGAATGAAATAGCTTTAAACCAATTAAGCAACAATTCTACACAATGCAACCTTTTGCTAAACACATACAAAAAAGAAATACTAAAATTTAAAAGTACATCAGCTGAAGTACCAAACCATGTATGTGTATGTTGCCGTAGAATCTTTTATAAAAGTAACACAAAAACTGTGGACCTATCATACAAAATAAAAGACAATGAAGATTCTAAATGGTTTGAATTAGCTCTCTACCTTCTAGCAGAAAACAAATATGAAATAACTGAGCCCTTAATACTTTGCAGTTATTGCACTACAAAACTTGACAACAACCAAACTCCTTCACGTTCTATCACAAATAATTTAATTATACCCAGTACCAAAACCTCTACAACAACTTAATTTATATGAGAGCTTCATAATTCAAACAGTACACCCATTTCAAGCAATAATACGCCTTCAACCAAAAACAGAAAAATTACCTCCCTCTGAATTGGTAAAAGGCATTTGTGGAAAAGTAGTTTATTTACCATTAAATCTAAAAGAAAATGTGCATACTCTAGGAGTGCAACGTCCAATGCAGCAATCTTTAATTATATTAGTTAATGGAGTACCTACAAAAGACAAAAAAATATGGCAACAGCTGGTAGATTTATATAAAGTTAGACAAGCCTTCCAATATCTTAAAGAGAATAATGAATATTACAAAGAAATTAATATTGAAGAAAACTTGAAAGATACAACTGAAATAATTCAAGAAACACAAGAAGCTGGTCAATTTGAGCTACTAGATCCTGCTACAATATCAAATACTTTAGACCATTATACAATTCATCTTTTGCACTGTAATGACACCGTACAAGATGTACTGGAAACTTACCAAAGGCGTCAAACAAAAGGATCGCCAATCAGTATATGGGAAAAAAGTATAGAAGCACATGCTTTTCCTCTACTCTTTCCTACTGGCAAAGGAGGAAGGTATGATGATAGACCTATTCAAATATCAGCTTCAGAATACCGCTCATTACGGATGTATTCTGAAGATCCCAGATTTAGACAAAATGTGGAATACATATTCCACCTACTCTTTGAAAGTGAACTAGCAACTTTATGTTACGGAGTTGCACACATATTAAAATCAGGATCACACTTTCAAAATATGACAGCTACACAATTATTAGAGAAAGTGCAACAAAAGGATGAGGTTTTACAATCAAATATTACAAATCTATTAGCAAATATGCGTGGTACTAAAGAGTACTGGTTTCGACGTCATGGAGATGTACGTTGTATGATCAGAAACCTTGGCCCACCCACTTGGTTTGTTACATTAAGTTGTACAGAATATGCATGGGAAGATTTACATGATTTCCTATGCATATCAAATAAAAACAAAACAAACATAGATATTCTAACACCTGGAGAACTTTCTTCTTTGGATCCTGTTAATGTTTCAAGATATTTTCACCATCGCTTCATTGCTATGCTACATTTTATTTGTAATAAAGCTGTTCCTCCCATTGGAGAAGTGCAATACTTCTTTTGGAGAAAAGAATACCAAGCCAGAGGAGCACCACATATCCACATGCTTTTATGGATTAAAGATGCTCCTAAATTTGGTCAAGACAGTGATGCCACTGTTTTACAGTTCATTGAAAAATATGTCACTTGTGAAAATCCATCAGAAGCCACAAATAGTGATCTTCGTGCACAATTTTTACAATTTCAAAGACACAAATGTGGAAAATATTGTCGTCGCGAATACAAAAACAAAGGCAAATACTATACCAAATGCCGATTTGGTTTCCCTAGACCAGTTACAAATACAGTTCAAGTAAACAACCTCATGTCTTCAGTTAGACATAGTGTTAAAGGTAAGTCACCTAAAAATACATATTACATAAAAAGAAAAGAAGAAAAATATATCAATGATTATAATGCAATCATTGCCCACTTATGGAATGCAAACATAGATGTGCAGTACATTGCAGACAATTCTACTGCAGTTGCACGATATGTCACAGCATACTTAACTAAAGCAGAAAAGACAGAGCTCCAAGGCCTCTGGAATGACCTCTCATCAGATAAAACAGTATCTCAGAAATTATACAGCTTGGGCATAAAAATGCTCACCCATAGAGAATGTGGATCTTATGAAGCAACTGATCGTTTAACTGGTACTTCATTGTATGGTAATTCTGAAAATATAGTATGGCTAAGTCTTGGTCCAGCTAAATCTAGAAAAAGAGTTCTAAAATCATATGAAGATATAGAAACAATAGCCAAACATGATCCCAACAGCCAAAAACAATTTATTGGACACATACTACCCAAACAGAAGTAATACTTCGGAAAACATGTGTCTATACCAAATAGCCCAAAACTACACATACAAAAATAATATGAAACCTGATGAAAAAAAAGGTAAATATAGAGTGACAGACTGTGAAGGCAGCTTAGTTAAACTCACTAAACCAAATTTAATTAATCATATCAAATTGTCATTGAAGACTCCTCAACATAAAGAAGTAAATTACATGTCCCTGCTACAACTCTTCAAACCATGGAGAAAAGAAGAACAATTACTAGATAACTATGACTCATATGAGGATGCTTTCAAAGCAAATGAAAGCACTATAACTGATGTAACTTTACACAGTACAAAACAATGTTGCACAATGAACAGCAACATGAAGAAGAACTCCAAGCCCAACTAGATATGGATACTCCTGACAGTAGTCAACCTTCTGTAACAGGAAGCCAAGAACCACTGGGAGAACCACTAGTAACAAATGAGGCAGAATTAACTATGATAGAAGTAGAAAACACCATGTGTCAGTATGAAGATAAGGAAGACCTAACTATACTACAATCAAAACTAAACAATGAGCAAAGTGGCATTTTTCAAGAAGTAACAAAACAAATTGCACATGGTGTAAAACATGAAAATAAAGAATGTTCCTGCCATAATTATAAACCTATACTACTGTACGTCAGTGGTGAAGCTGGTTCTAGCAAAACATTCCTAATCAAAATCATTAGTAAGTTCCTTCAACAATTGACAAACAACAAACTGTCAGCTGTTGTCACTGCCCCCACAGGTTTAGCTGCCTATAACATAGGTGGTGTTACACTACACTGATTACTACTATTACCAGTAGAACACCAGAACAAATTAGACTATTACAAACTTTCTGCAGAAGCTGCAATGGAATTACGCAGAGTATTGAAACAAATGAAAATGCTACTAATAGATGAAGTGAGCATGGTCTCCAACCTGATTTTAGCTTTGATTCACCTCAGATTACAAGAAGTACTCAAAACAGACTATGAAGAGCTCTTTGCAGGAAAACACATTATTGTTTTTGGAGATCTGCTTCAATTAACACCAGTAAAAGGTGAACCTATTTTTGAAACATTAGGGCACAAACTCTGCCGTAAAACTGTTGGCAGCATTGGAAATGTCGACCTTTGGCAACATTTCCAATACAGAGAATTAACAGAAAACATGCGCCAATCTGCAGATCTAACTTATGCCAACATTTTAAAAAGTTTGAGAGTTGGTATACTTTCTAAAGAAGCAGAAGCAACATTGAAAACCCGGCACATTAATGCACTTTATGGCGATAATGCATGTGCTACAGATGTTATGGAACAATTAGCCCACAAAAATGTCAAGTGTATGGCCTTAATGCCAACTCTTGCAAGCTGTCTCAAATTCAATGAATTCGTGCTAAGTAAAGAAATGCAACCAATAATGGAAATTAACGCCACAGACAAACTAGATGTACATGGTATGACACTACCCATGTGGGACCAAGCCACAACAAGACTAAATAATTTAGAAAAATCAATCTCAAACACAGCAGGCTTAGAAAAGATGTTAAAATTATCCTTAAATTGCAGAGTAATGCTTAAACGTAACCTTGACGTGGACCAAGGACTAGTTAATGGAGCGCTGGGTACAGTTGTTGGCTTTCAAACATACCCACGTGACAACAAAATTCAGTTTGTCAATATACTCTTTGACAAACTTTCAGAAGTAAAACGGATAGGATGCTCAACAGCTAGATTCCTTCTCTTCAAAGATATGTATGTACGTAGAGAACAATTTTCTCTAACTCTTGCATACGCAGTCACGATTCATAAATCACAAGGTCTTACCCTAGACAAAGCAATGATAGATATTGGTAACACAGTCTTTAAAGAAGGCATGAGCTACGTAGCACTATCACGCTTACGTACACTTGACGGTCCATTTCTAATCAACTTTGATGCAAGTAAAGTAAACGCTGATATTCCTTGCATTTTAGAATATCCCCAGCTAAACACATATTCTGTTCCACAAAAACTAAACAGTTGTAAAAGAAAACTAAATCAAACAGAAATGCAACAGGACGTCACTGCAAATCCTCCAAAGAGAGTAAAAGAAACTAATACTTCATCAAGTGCCACAAACAAAAAAGAATCAATTAGAGAAAGTAAACCAGGTACTTCTTTAAAGAAGGAAGACAAACTCCAAAAAAAGCAGTTAGATACAGAACTACCTGGACCATTTAAATTCTCAAATATAGTTGGTGTAAGTTGCTATGCAAATGTAGCAATGAATATTCTATTTCAATTACCACCAATTGTTGACAACATTTACTTACATAGTACAAACCCATTGTGTTTGCAAATGTTAGTACTTCACAGAAATGCAGCAAACAAACCTGACAACACATATAGTGTTTTTGGAATAATACGACAATTGGACTACTGTGCTGGAATGGTGAAATTCACTATAAACTCACAGGAAGATCCACAAGAATTTCTAATGCACTTACTACAAGTACTGGAAAACAAAAACATACCTATAAATGAAATCTTTCAGATTTCATACATGTGGAAACATACATGCACTCTCTGCAACAATGTGACACAAGAAGAAATCCCCAATGAACGCTTCGTATATATATCAATACCAAATTGTGAATCCATTCCATTTCAGCAACTTGTACAAAATGCAAACCATGATAGATTATGCTCTACCTGCAATTCAGATAATTGCTCCACGTTAGTAATACAAACACATAGTAAATACGTAATACTAATGCTTATACGTTACAATGCAGATGGTACCAAAAACAACTGCAAGCTGACTGGATTCACACAAGGTCAAATATCACTTGGTAAGAAAACCTTCACAACAATAGGTATAATCTACCACGCAGGAGCCACAACCAATTCAGGGCACTACACTGCATTTATAAAAAAGAAATGTGGATGGTTTGAATGTAATGATAGTACCATTACTCTAAAGCAGAAATTACCAGCAAATCTTACAAACGCTTATTTGATGTTCTTAAAACCAAAATTTGATAAATAAACTGTATTTAAACGTTTAAGTAAATTTGTGTTACAAAAATATAAACTGTTCGAATACTCCAAAAGCTATCTAACTGCTCAAAGATTCTACAACAACTAATCAGATAAATTAATACCACTAAATTAGACCAAGAAATACACAGTTAGAATACGCCAATTGGTATCTAACTGTCCCAAAATTATAAATTTGTGTTAAAATAATATAAACTGTTAGAATACTCCAAAAGCTATCTAACAGCTCAAAGATTCTACAACAACTAATCAGATAAATGAATACCACTAAATTAGGCCAAAAAATACACAGTTAGAATACGCCAATTGGTATCTAACTGTCCCAAAATTTAACAATATCCAAATAGATAAATCAAAACCACTAAAATATATTTAAAAAATAGACAGTTAGAATACGCCAATTGGTATCTAACTGCTCCAAAATTTTATAATATCAAAACAAATGAAGAATCTGTTACTGCTCCAAAAAAAATACAACAAAGCAAAGTATAAAGCATTAGCCAGAAACAACAAGTGAACACTGAAAACAAACAAACAAATAAACTGTAGCATAACAGAAAAAGTTTTTTTTTTTAATCCAACATGGATTTTTTTTTCTCCCACAGACCCAATGATTTTAGCAACAAATACAGAAACTGAGCAAATTGCACAGTACTCTGATTTGTACTCTACTAAATATGAGGGTCGAAAAAAAATAAAAGTATATTGCTTATACAATGTACTAAGTCATTACAAAATACTAATACTAACATGCTATTTTCTTTTATCACAGAAATGAAGAAGAAAAACATGGACTCCCATTACTAGACCAAACAGTAAGTATACAATAATAAGGACAACCATAGCAGCATATCACATCCATAGTATCTAATACCTTTGTTCCTTATACATTTGTTTTTCACCCAAAGTTATGAGCAAATATGAATGTGATATGCTGCGGTGGTTGTTGCCAGGGCACAGAGTCTTGGGTGCATGGCCAAACGGCCATGCACCCAAGACTCTATGCCCTGGCAACAACCACCGCAGCATATCACATCCATAGAGTCAAACATTTCAACTATGATCTATGGGAAACTTTTAATGTCCGCGAACAATGTGAGTGTTCTTAGAACACTTTGAATGTGCCAGCGGACAATACGGACACCGTTTTCAGGAACCCCCTATGAACATTTCAGAACAACGCGATAGTTCTTAGAACACTTTCAACTTAACAACGAACAATACTGACAGCGTCCTAAGGACACCCCCTACGAACATTCCAGGACACCGGGAGTGTTCTTAGAAGCGTCTTCAGAACACCACCATCTTGTTTATTTGCGAACATTTCAGGACACCGCGAGTGTTCTTAGGACACATTCAACTTGACAAAGAACAATACGGACAGCGTCCTCAGGACACCCCCTACGAACACTCCCCGGACACCGCAAGTGTTCTTAGAAGCCTCTTCAGAACACCACCATCTTGTTTATTTGCAAACATTTCAGGACACCGCGAGTGTTCTTAGGACACATTCAACTTTACAAAGAACAATACGGACAGCGTCCTCAGGACACCCCCTACGAACACTCCCCGGACACCGCGAGTGTTCTTAGAAAAGTTTCACTTTGCTTGCGAACAAAACGGACACATATTGACTCCTTAGAACACCCCCTAGTCAGTTTATTTAGAACATTTCAGAACCCCCGTGATAGCCGCAAACAAATCGAACACAAAAAGAACGTCTAACACATAAAAAACACAACTTTCATCCTATCTCATACACTCCCACCCTCCCCAAACACTCCTACACACCAACACACTCTACAAAATACACATTTTGAACAAAGTTTCACCGCGCTGTCCGGGGACGTCCGCGAATCCAAGATGGCGGGCGCTACCGAAAAATCTGACGCGCTTCACGCTCCACGCCATCCAATCAGCGAACACTTTGCATGTCCACGAACATTACTCAAGACGATTGGCCAATCAGGACACTGTCTGCGGAGCGAACAGGGAAGTGTGTCCGCAAACCCAACACAGATATCACTAATTTGATTTTGACCTACTTTTTGGTCATTTTAAAAAAAACTACTGGATGGATTTTCACCAAATTTGCAAAAGCACGCTTTCGGGACCAAGCCGCTGCTCCTGGTCCAAATTTGGTGGAAATCCGTCCAGCGGTTTGGACTGTAGGCATGAGCAAATTATTTCCCCATTCACTCTATGGAGAGTGAGTATAATGTATACAAATATGAGCATATAGAGGGAAGGTAGAGTAATAAAAATAAAACTATGAGAAAGTGCTGATAACCATAATGATTATCTTCATGCACAGAAAGGATTGCTCTCTTTCAAGCCTGTATCTTCCGCTATGTATATGTTTCATATGATGTGACTGGACCCTAAGTCTATAAATATAGTACCTTTTCAATATTTACTTCCTGACTGTTACTGAAGAAAACTATGTGGCTTTGATATGTCAGTAAAGGATAAAAAGGGGGAGCCAGCCATATGATGTCATCAGTGATGTCATCAATGACATTTGTGATGTCATCTTTGATGTCCTGGGTGTTAGTGTTAGCAGTGCACGGTGGCGCGAGTTATGGTTGCTTATGTTACCATAACTGGCGAATTTCAGGGGTTTTCCGGTTTTACTTTGAGCCATAACGTCCCTTTAACAAAGTTTTTTCACTGAATTTCATAGGTTTTTAGTAGCGCAACTTAACCATAACGTCCCTTTAACAAAGTTTTTTCACTGAATTTCATAGGCTTTTAGTGCACAACGTAACCATAAAATCCCTGACTTCATATACATGTAACATAGAACATACTAACCCCCTCGTAGTGATTTTCATATCAGCGGACTACCGCCATGTCCGCGGACACATCGAAAATCTGAGCGTGGTGAATGTAAATTTAAATAGTGTGCCCCATTTCCCCTTTGAAGTTGGCTCTGAAAAGAGCCGTTTTTTTTTTTTTTTTACAGATGCTTGACAGACACCTGTTATTTTGTATTTTTTTCTTGTTTTTTTTCTTACTTTACTCCTAAAATCTTCACATAACCTTCTCCAAAGCAACCCTTACATTCCAAAATAGAAAGGCATTTCCCGTAAAAGATAAAGAAATGCCATCTTCTTTAAAATTAACAGCATTACTGGCATCAATATTCTCATTGTTACAGAAGAACATACCAGCTCTAAGCATGAAGGCACACATGCCTCGGTTGATGACACACCTAGCAATATTTTGCTGAGGACAAAAAACTGAACTATTGTCCCATATTGCCCGAGGTAGTAATCCAGAAAAAATTACTTTTGCATTTGGAAGGATCTTCATTACTGCTTGAACCAAGCATTCCAAATCAGCCAACAAAGTAGGGGCACTGACGTTGCGGACTGTTCATCAGGCCATATCCTCACAAACTTGTACAATTCCCTGTACATTGCAATCAGGCACACTGCTCCACACCACCTCCACTCCTTTGACATCAAAGTTCTTTGCAACATGCCTGCATTCAGCGTACTGCTGTGCACCATGCACAAACATATTTCCGAGCACCAACACCCTGACTTTCTCCACTTCTGCCATTTTCTCCACACACAGTCTCTTTCAACACAAATCCACAACCTCGACATCTGATTGGCTGATCCGTACAGTCTTCTTTCCATGTTGGATTTCCTGGAAAAACCCGGATGTAGCATGCCCTGTCCACGAACAGCCGCGGTGTCCGCGGACGGCGTCCACTTTACTCTCTGTGCCATTCCCTCATTGCATACAGCTAAGCAATCACACAATACGAATAACGTCCTCAGAAGAACCCCATTTTGTGAATTTTCGAACATTTCAGGACAATTATTATTTCATTATTCAACATATTAACATTACACATATTATACTTTCATCTTGTACTCTGCACACAATGCTGTGTTTCTCCATTAGTAGCTCAGTATACTAGATAGAATCCCATAATACAATGCTATTTATATCAATGCATCGTTCAAAGCACTAATAACGGTATGATATTTATTACAATATCCTTGACACTTTTTTCGCAACATTATAATAAAAATCCCTAGTACACAAATTCCATGAAAAGTACATACACAAGTGATGTTATCAGTGATTTCATCAATGACATTTGCGATGTCATCTTTAATGTCCTGGGTGTTAGTCTTAGCAGTTCACGGTGGTGGCGCCAGTTATTTTTCAAAGCTTACCATAACTTGCGATTTTCAGGGGTCTTTTGGCTGTACTTAGAACCATAACGTCCTTTAAACAAACTTTTTTTAATATCACGCAAACAATATACAAACATGGCGTGCAAAAACCAACTTCTACAGATGGCTTTACACAGAATGTTTCAAAGTAAGAATTTATGCTTGTTCACAGTGAAGGTCAGCTGCTTCCACAACTTTTACAGATGGCTTTACACAGAATGTTGCAAAGTAAGAATTTATGCTTGTTCACAGTGAAGGTCAGCTGCTTCTATTTTTTTCTCGGGCCCCGCAGAGGCTCACGAAGCGGACTATAAGGTTGTATTGTGTTTTGACCTTGACAGACAGAGAGTGTGATGAAAGACTTCTCTTGAAGGAGTGTTGCTAAAACGTAAGAGAAGATAAAGATGAAATTTCTGAAACGAAACCACTTTTATATATTATATAACTATGCAAAAGATCGTTGGCACACGCGGAGTCGTATTTTGGGACTGCACTACTCGTAGACAATGGAAATTGCAATTGTACTGTAAGTAACCCTTTAGATTATTTTATACCAAATATAATTATAATAGCGTAGTATTAAAGGCCGCTCAAGTTGAACTTGTTCGTTGAAAGTGGCATAATGTTTTCTACCGCGCACTATCACCGCCGAATTGATCCCCTGTCGTTTAGAGGACTCTGAAAAAGGCAGACGACACAGGGTGGGTTAATAGAAATAATTTAACCGGTCTATAGGCGGTCAACCGCTCTACTCGCTGTGCCACTTCACTGTAGCCTGTCAAGTGGCACAGCGAGTACAGCGCTCGCTTTGACATCCATGCACAGCTTGCTAACGCAAGTTTGAATCCTGGCAAGGCCAAACTCAGCCTTTCATCCTTCCGTTGTCGATAAATGAGCACCACACACCGTGGTTAATAATAAACACCGCTTAGATACCTCACGGTTCTTAGCGCTATATGAATGGGAAAATATTATTATTTTATTATTAACATACTCTGTTGCACTATCTTCAATAGCAAATATTTTCACGCCCTAATAAATAAAATGATGATTTTTAATGAAGATCGGCTGGTGATACTAATTTATGTTTTTTAAAACAGGTATGTGGCTCCATTTTGCCTATGTCACGACTTACAGACTCCAGCGGATGGCGTCTTCAACTGCCAGGTGCAGGTCCAAATATGCAACTTCATGACCCTCACCATTTTATGGGACAATCGCCAAGGACCAATATGCCCTTACGCAGTACTAGCGGCTACAAACTACATACCAACCAATAGGGTGGTCTAATGGCTCGTTGTTGGAGCAACCTTCTGATTATCAGAGCGACCATTTACTGCTTTTATCATAAACCAACAGCCTATCTACCGCAAAGGAACAACGCGTGGCTCCAAATAAACTTTTGCTGATCGACAGCAGAGACAATAGCAAATCGCTGAATATTCACTAAACATTTCATGTGAAATAAATGTACATTACCAAATGTACAATCCTGCTGTTTACTTTTAAACCACAGTTTCATATTCCGAATTGTGGCGCACTGAGTTGTAAGCTGATCTAACACTCTCTGTACCGCAAAGGAACATTGCGTGTCTCAACATGAACTTTTGCGGATCGACAACAAAGACAAATGCAAATTGCTGAATATTCTCTAAACATTTGATGTCAAATAAATGTACTTTACAACATTTACAATCTTGCTGTTTGCTTTTAAATCACAGTTTCATATTCCGAATTGTGTCGCGCTGTGTTGTGACATAATGTGTGTTGTCTTCCGGGTTCTGTGTAAAGTCGCGTAGTACTGGAGACGACTGGGCGTGTTTGATTACGCACCCTGTAACGTCACGGAGAGAGGCGGGGAATATGAATGCTTTGATAATATCAGGCTTAGGGGCGGGAGATATGATTTAGTGTCGCAAAAGCAAGTCAGCCAGGTCAATAGCGCCAGTCATAGGATTATCACATAATGTCGGCGCACACCAGCCGGATTTATCGTTTCTTTAGTGGACAAAAAGTCAGTTGACGCCCATAGGAAATTGTACTATTAGCGAACAAAAGGAGTGCTCTTAAAACACTTTCACCCTGACAACGAACAATACAAACAACGTTCTCAGAACACCCCCATTTTGTGTAATTGCAACTATTTCGGGACACTGCGAGTGTTCTTAGAACACATTCAACTAGACAGATTACAATACGAACAGCTTCCTGAGGACACCCCAGTTTGTGTACTTACGAACAATTAAGTACACCGCGAGTGTTCATAGCTCATTTTTACCTTCCTTGCGAACAAAAATGACACATACTCCGTCCTCTAAACACCCCACCATTTAGTTTATTTACAAAATGTCAGAACAGCCGTGTTCTCCGTGGACAAATCGAACGCAACAAAAACGTTTAGCATATAAAAAAACAAAACATTTAACCTATCTCATACTCCCCCACCCTCCCCAAACACTCTTACACACCAACACACGGCACTAAATACAATTTTTTATCCACGTTTCACTGCGCTGTACGCGGTCGACTGCGAATACAAGATGGCGGGCGCCACAGAAAATCTGACTCGCTCCACGCCCCTCGCCGTCCAATCAGCGAACACGTTGCATGTCCGCGGACATGACGCAAGGCCATGGGCCAATCGGGGTGCTGTCCGCGGAGCGAACAGGGAAGTCCGTCCGCAAAGCGAACACAGATATCACTAATTTTTTTGCCTTACATTTTGGTCATTTTTAAAAAAACTACTGGACAGATTTACACCAAATTTACAAAAGCACGCTTTTGGGACCAGGCCGCCGCTCCTGCCACAAATTTGGTGTAAATCCGTCCAGCGGTTCGGGCTGTAGCCGTGTGCAAAGTTTTTTCCCATTCAGTCTATGGGAAAAAAAAAAGTTTTGGGACCCCCTATAACTTTTCCCCCCCTGGACAAATCCTCACCAAACTTTGCAGAAAAAATCAGAGTGACCCAACTACTTTTTTTGCAAAGTTTGGTGAGGATCCGTCCAGGGAGAGCGAAGTTATAAGCCACCCAAAAAGTGCTCATCCTATGGAAACAGCAACTTAACCATAACTACATGGCCACTACCGTGGCCATGTAATATGTAATATATATATATATATATATATATATATATATATATATATATATATATATATATATATATATATATATTGTGATTCATGTTTTTTCATTGCGGAATTTGAACTGACAGTAAATTGTCTCCATTGGTTCCTCTTCCCCAGACTCGAGGTGTGGGGGGGTGGGGAGATTAGCAAGGGATATGCAAAAATATTTAATCATATTTAGAAACGAAAAGCAAGTGCAAGATAAGTCAGAAAACTGAAATGATTCACGTGTGAATGGTTTTAATAACGAAAGCTCAATATGCATGATTAACAAATTCTTATATTTCATTTATTAGGAGCTACAATGAGCATGGAAGAGGCCACAGCGGCATTAAATAATAGTGTAGATAGGAATAGACGGAGAAGACATGTGTATCCTAGTTATTCATACGAGTGTGTGTTGTTTGTGTGGGCAGTGGTATTCTTTTCAACATTATTTGGCCTGTTCTTGTATTGGGCAATTGCCTTTATTTCAATTGATATGAGCCAGGGTGTGTGGGCATGAAAACAATCAAAGAAGGAACACATTTCATTTGGAATGGTGTTAAACTAATATGGGCCCACGGGAGTTATGGGAATGAATCCAATAGTACTTCAAATAGTACAATGATGCAGGTCACTCAAATGCCCCAATATGTGAATGAATTTAATTTTAGTTTTTACACAATGAACGACAGAACACCTTCAGAATTCACATGGGTACAAAATCACCCATACCCAACCACGATGTCAGTTTTAGAAACTGCATCATCAGATAACATAACCGCCAAAGAAGAAAACAGTGATAACAAATACATGGTCATTAGTTACTACAACTTATACACAGAGTGGGAAGGAAAAGGGAATGACAAGGAAGTCCATGGGAATGAGGGAGGTGGATTTAGGAGGAAAAGGAGGGAAACGCAACAGGAAAAGTGGGAAGAGCATTATAAATGTGGCTTAGATACGGTTGATGATCCTCAGCACCCACACCAGACGAACAAATGGTATGCTGACATGAGCAACACAGCAAAGCAAACAACTAACGAAAGTTGTTACATTTACTCACTTATACCCCATGCCTCAGGCACCCCCAAGGTATTGCTACCACAGGAAATTCCATTTGCAGAGGCACAGTGTCTCCTACATCTCATGCTGTGTTGAATTAAAAATACTTTTCAAGCACACACAGTTTCATTTGAACTATTGCAAAACGAGCAGACATGTTACTCCCGGCCTCAAGGAGTAATTTGTGTAAAGGAACCTTTTTTGGTGATAAAAAGGACATTGTACTCGGACAACAAGTGGCAGAACGAAGAAATATTGTGCAAAGTAGAAGCACTGCGAGGGCTGTCTGAAGAAAAACTTTTGTGGGTACAGAGAACATGCTCTCCCATATAGACTGAACATATAATGAAGCTCACTTGGGTTACTGCCATCGAAAAACCCTTCAAACTGCAAAAAGACATTTCTTATGAATTCTGCTTCTGTGGGGAGGGTAAAAAGAACATGAGGGAAAACAAAAACTGCAGCAAAACTCTCATAATACCTGACATCACGGCAGCTATGATGGGGATGCGGGGATAGAGGTGGGCACCACCTTAAGTTGAAAACAATTTTTCTATTAGATCGGTTAGATAGTTACGTTCCTGGAGCAGCCAGACAGTTATAGGATCCTTTGACACCTGGATCCTGTGTGCACGCAATGTCCAAGATGGAGTTGGATAAAACTATCCAACTAGGTCTGGCGCTCTCAGTGTGGCTCGTGATGAGCTGTAAATTATGCTGAAGTTCATCAAAATTACAAAAAACGTCAAAGGAATTTCCAAAAACTTTCGAGGAAGTATTTCTTGAATTGTTACAGAAATTGTTTATTTTTTTAGTTGCGTTATTGGTTTTTTTTGTGTGTGTCTTAGTTGCGTATTTATAACACGCTTATACACCCAGAAGTTTGGGATCGAACCTGTGTTGCTTTGTGTCGTCTTGCTTCCAAGGCGTGCACGTTGCCACTGAGCTATCCTCCTAGGACAAGAACCAAGAAGCAAGTTGGCTAGATTGGTGTGCTAGTTCAATGCCAATGCATTTCGGAGTAAAACTCCTTCTTCAGGGCATTAACCGCACTTTTGTATTCAAAATATTTACAAGTAAACAATCAGGAATGAAATAAATTGCAGAATGAAAACATATCGGAAATAGGATACATCATTAAGCACATAATGCATTTAAATTGGTAAGTATAATCAATATAAGCCAACATATTAAATAATGAAGTGCATTGTTAAACACACAAGGCGTTCAAATTAATAAATGTTAGTGGTTAAACATGACCATCACAGATCACCATGAGTAATAAATGTTAATGTACGTACCCATTGTCAACAGCAATTACATTGTTAAAAGTGTTGGATAAAAAGAGAGAAACACGAAAAGAATATTCAGTTGGTTTTGTCTGTTGTAAACTATTAAAGTCAACATTTCTCAATGCATCGTATGCAACGTTTCGTTTTTATATAACGAATACCATAATCTTCTCAGGTAAATTTGCACTGCTTGCATGTGAAAACGTCTTTTTCAAATGGCTGTGCTATGGAAGAAGGAATAGTATGAGGTGAGCATCGCCTTAGCGTGCGTTGTGTTTGCAAATTGAAACGAGTACGGGTAGTGATTCAATAAAGGCTTACCATTGTGTGCTTCTATCATTAATCGTTGTACTGCGAAAGATAAAAATGATACAATCTTAATGTAATGTTCGTAAAAAAGATTGTGGTAAATGCAATAAATGCATAAATCAAGGCTTACTGATGAATGCTATAGACGGTGACAATGGAAAGGCATTAGTCAGCGGGTGCGCGCGCCACGCTAATGGAGTGGATTATGTTGTGTTCTGTTGACTTGGCAACCAAGCGTGGCGTGACGGAACTGGAGTGGACATACTGAAGTTCCCACGCCTCGCGTCCCACATCCCCATGGAAACAGGGGTACGGGACCGGTGTGATGCTCAAATTTTGTTACAAACTGTTATTGTGAACTAATGCGTACTGTGTAGTTACAATATTAAATTAACATTAATGAATTGTGAATGTGGGTGATATAAGAAAATAAATTAAAAGCAAATGGTTGATCAATAATTGTAGATTGCAGCACAAATGTGTGCTTCTAACTGTGTGGGATTTATAACTATTGCATGTAGACGTATGTAAAAACGCAAACAAAAAAGATTAGCGGTTGGCGATTTGTATTGTTAAATGCAATGTTATATATATCTTTGGCGCATAACTGTTGCGTACCACACTTGGCAGCAAGAGTGCATGTCACTGACTGTTCATGTGTAATTGGGGTAACGGGTATATACATTCGGTTATTGCTACTGCTGTGCAATTTTGGAAAATGTAACACATTCAGTTCAGAATCAGAAACAACTAGTGAGAGTCCCACAACAGGGGAGAGCCAGTGAACAGAAAACTCAGAACCAACACTTGCCAGAGCAGGACCATCTGGAATTCATTTTTTTAGGAAGGGGAGCATAAGAGCCCGTAGGGGCAAAAGAAAAAGGTCGGGGAGGACCACAAACACGTCTTCAACAGAAGAAAACCTAGTCATAAATGTATTGTCACGATGCCCGCTCCGGGGGAGCCTGCTCAGGCCCTGCGTCCCCGAAAGCGGACATTAAGTCCCCGGGGAAGGTCCCAGCAACCCCTTATAGGGGCCCTTTGGACAGCGTCCTGGCGCCTATGGCGCCAGGCTCATAGAAAACGTCAGTCCTGGCGCCATAGGCGCCAGGCTCATTATGAAAGTGTTTGGGTGCACTTACCTGATGCAGACCATGCTGCAGAACCCCGGCCTCCTTGAGGCCTGAAAGGAACTACTTTACCTGTGGGATTCATTTACCACCCGGGCGTGGTCGGGGAAGGATACATACCTGATTGGAGGAAGGACACATTCTAGGAACTTCTTCCAAGGCTATTTAAACCACACCCGATCAGCCACATGTGCTTCGCGTTGTTCTGCATCTAGCAGCTGGACGCTCACTGTGTCTGCTCCTGCATCCTGACTTCTGCCACACCTGCCAGCATCCTGAATCGCCTGCAAAGGAAGGGAACAAGAGAACAGAAGAAGGGAAAGGCCTCACCTGCTAAATCTACATCCCAGAGACATTTCGCCGACAATCCTGAAAAGGAAGACATTTATTTTTAAAAGCACATCGCATCGATCGCTCAAGCGCCGCATTCTACTCACCTTTACAGGGCGCCTCCATGTTCAGCAGCGACCATCCGGATTCGCAGTCGCGCCCCCGCGCCTAGGGAGAAAAAGACAAGAACAAAGGTGAGAGAAAGAAGGGAAAAGGGAAGCTAAAACTCCATGTCAAGACTTACCTGTTGGGTCATTCCCTTTTCATTTCGGGTCCGCACCGCATCCAGGCATTTTCGGACCCCGGCCCCTAAGGGGAAAAAGACATCAGCGTTAATGAGTGAATGAAAATACATTACCAAAACACTCATTAAAGACTTACCTGATTTCCACAAGGATTTCACCGCTCACCTCGGGTCGGTGCCTGTTCCCCGGCATTCCGTACCCGGGCCCCTATGGGGAAAAAGACACTAGCATTAGAACATTAATGCATGGACACAAGGGGAACAACTTATAGAAAAACTTACCTGGAAGCCAAGCAAGTTTGGTTCTCACCCATCCGAAAATCCAGTGACGTAACTGGATACCAACGCGCCCCTGCATCAGAAGCAGGATGGAGAGCTCGTCCTTCCAGACCCTAAGAAGGATACTTCTGCGAGTCAGACAAGCCAGAACTGGGGCCCGGTCCAGTCCGTCTTCCGAACCCTGCGCATCACCTTAGACGAGGTCACAGCAGCGCAAACCAGGTCAGCGTCCCCGTGAGAGCCAGGTGAGCGTTACAGAACGCGAAGCCTTCCTACAAATTCCCACCCAGGCGCTATGGAAACTTCTGAGACTGATCAGTTGGCCCAATTACTGGGGGCATTACGGGCCGAAGTACATGCCGCTCGTCAAGAGACTAATGTCCTCAAGAGGGAATTAATAATATCAAAGGAAAGAACTGATGACCTGGCCAGACAGCTTTTGCAAGGTCAAGCTGGAAAAACTCCTCTACCCTGTTCAGGAGGGAACCCCGCTCCTGTGGTTCCCAGTAACCCTGTGCAGATTAATCTACCTGGAAACATGCCGCTGGCCCCAACTGAACGCTTTGCTGGGGACCCCAAACGATTCGCCGTATTCATGAATCAGTGTCGTTTGCACTTCCTATGCAGACCTGGGGCCTTCCCTAATGATCAGACCAAAGTAGCCTTTGTATTGTCATATCTCAGCGGCTGCGCTGCCGATTGGTCAGTTCCACTGGTTACTCAAGATGACCCGATTCTCCGTGATTTTCAAGGATTTCAAGCAAGCATGGAAAGGTTATTTGCTCGACACTCTCAGGGGCAGGCTCTGGATGACGAACTTCTATCCCTGCGACAGGGCAATCAGGACCTCTTATCCTATATTGCAACCTTTAATAGACTAATTGTGGAAACGGGATGGCCAGAGGATAAAAGAGTCACGTTATTTTATCGAGGTCTATGCGGAGAACTTAAAGATGTCTTGGCCCAAGTTGTAAATCCGCCCCAAGAATGCACAGAATATATAGACTTAGTGGTCCAATTGGACCACAGACTTCAAAACAGAAAAACAGATCGGTCCAGGTTTGAGACCCGGGTGTTGGTCAAGACCCACGCTAACCCCAAGGGAGTTGATGTCTCTGAGCCTATGCAAATTGGAGGGGTAAAAGAACCCTTAACTCAAAAGGAACGTGAAAGGAGGCGGCAGTTAAAATAATGTCTTTATTGTGGGAACTCTGGACACTTTCTACGAGATTGCCCGGCAAAACCGCCCCGAAAAGCGGTAGGAGCCGCTGATAAAAACCATGAAGACTCTGTTTCGGGAAACGACTCAGCCCGACAAGCGTAGGGGTCCGCTTGCCGAGCTTGAAAACTAACTCTCAGACCTCGCATTTCATTGTGCCAATGGTTCTCGTAGATCCAGAAAAGCCTAAGCGGTTGCATGCAATAAAGGCATACATCGATAGTGGGGCTATTGGAAACTATGTGGATCGTGAATTGGCCTCTAGGATTAACCTCCCTCTCCGTCCTAAAACCAGCAAAGATGTCATCACCACAGTCGATGGAACTGAAATTGCCTCTGGACCGGTAACACATTCCACTACTGGGGTGACTCTTATTGGTCCTGACGGCCATCGGGAGGCAGTTGTGTTTGATGTAATGAAGGCTCCACAGTTTCAGGTTATTCTTGGAATTCCTTGGTTAGAGACACATAATCCTCGAATTGATTGGTGAGCTAAGAGAATAACCTTCCCGGATTGTGCACAAACATGCTACCCAGAAAACCTGAAGATTAAACTAGCGTCTGTAACCTCTGCCTCCATGCAATTATCTCCGGAATACCAGGACTTTCAGGACGTCTTCCAAAAGGAACAGGCCAACACGTTACCTCCTCACCGATCGTACGATTGCCAAATCGATCTGGTGCCCGGTGCACAACCCCCTTGTAGCAGGATTTATGCCCTTACCGAACCTGAGAACCTGCATTTGAGACAATATTTGGATCAATACCTCGCCAATGGTTTTATTCGCCCGTCAAAGTCCCCGGCATCCTCGGCTTTGTTCTTCGTGCCTAAAAAAGAAGGCGACCTTAGAACTTGTATCGATTACCGCGCATTGAACCAGATAACGGTTAAAAACCGTTATCCTCTGCCTCTGATTCCTGAACTCCTTGACCAGGTGAAGGATGCTTGCATATACACCAAGTTAGATCTCCGGGGGGCATATCATCTGATGCGAGTAAAAGAAGGCGACGAATGGAAAACAGCCTTCCGTACAAAATATGGATTATTCGAATACCAGGTAATGCCTTTCGGGTTGTTCAATGCGCCTGCTGCCTTCCAATTCTGCATGAATGATGTCCTTCGGGAACTCATCGATGTTTGTGTTGTCGTCTATATCGATGACATTCTAGTGTACTCCTCTTCGGAATCTGATCACAGAAAACACGTTAGGGCAGTTCTGGAAAAACTGCGCCACACAAACTATTTGCTAAACTGGAGAAATGTGTTTTCCATACCACAGAAGTTGAGTTTCTCGGTTTCATCCTGACACCCAAAGGAGTCCTAATGGACTCAAGAAAAGTGGATGCCATCCTCAAATGGCCATCACCTAGCTCTGTAAAAGGGGTTCAAAGCATGCTCGGCTTTGCCAATTTCTATCGCAGGTTTATCCCGGAATTTTCACGCATAGTACAACCCATTACTGCACTCTTGAGGAAAAATAAACGTTTTGAATGGTCTGAAGAAGCCGAGCAGGCCTTCCAGGATTTAAAAGCTAAGTTTACCTCCGCACCTATATTGAAACACCCACGTCCAGATCTCCCGTATGTCGTCGAAACTGACGCATCCAGCCTAGCCATGGGAGCAGTTCTGTCTCAAAGAGATCCTGAAACCAACCAACTGCATCCCGTAGCATTTTGGTCCAGAAAATTCTCGGCACCAGAGATTAATTACGCACTCACTGACAAAGAACTGTTAGCCATAAAGTCCGCTTTTAAAGCCTGGCGGCATTACCTGCTTGGCGCTCGACATACCATCACAGTGATCACTGATCACCGGAATTTACAGTATTTGAAAACCGCCAAGGCTCAGTCATCACGGCAGCTCCGATGGGCTTTGTTTTTCGCTGAATTTGATTTCGTGATTACCTATCGACCTGCAAGAACGGCAAAGCAGACGCCTTATCCCGAATTTGAATGGGAGAATCTGATACAAACTCAGAACCAGTACCAATAATTCCCGAACAGAGAATTCTAGGCATGACTTCGTTACAGACGCTTGAAGACATTCAAGTCAGAGTGAAACAACTCCTGGACCCTACAGTCCTACAGGATTGGATACAAAAGGGATCAGACTTTACCATAGATAATGGTTTACCTTATTACCAAGGACGCTTATTCCTGCCGCACAAGGATTTACACGAACTAGTTATTTCAGGTTATCATGATACATTAATAGAGGGACACCCCGGTATTGCCAAGACAATGGAAAAGGTGAAAGGACAATTCTGGTGGACCTCTTGGCGAAAAGATGTAAAATCTTTTGTGATGTCCTGTGGTGTTTGCGCCCAAAATAAAGGTCAAAAGAAAAGACCATCCGGTCTCCTTCAACCTCTAGACATACCGCCAGCACCCTGGCACACCCTATCAATGGATTTTATTACGGACTTGCCTCCTTGTTCGGGATACAATACCATTCTGGTAATTGTGGATTTGTTTTCCAAAATGGCCCACTTCATTCCTTTGAAAGGTTTACCTTCAGCTTCTGTCCTAGCCAAAGAATTCCTCGAAAATATTGTTCGGCTACATGGATTCCCATCTATACTAATCTCTGACCGGGGAAGCCAATTAATTTCCCACTTCTGGCGCAAATGTTGTCAAATGGCACAAATCGACGTAAGATTATCGACCAGTCACCACCCTCAGACCTATGGTCAGACCGAGAGGACAAATCAGACCCTTGAGAGTACTTATGGTGTATGTTACAGCACTCTGAAAGCAACCGGAAAGACATTCTTTGGATAGCCAAATACGCATATAATAATTCGGTACACTCTGGAACTGGCCATAGTCCTTTTTATACCTTGTTTGGACATCACCCTCGAACCTCAAACCTCGACTCACCTCAGAACCTCGGAGTGCCCGCAGTAGAACATCTGCATTCTACCATTACCCAAGCCTTCAAAGAGGCAACCACGCAGTTACAACAAGCCAAGAGAAAATACAAGGAAAATGCTGACCTACATCGGAGTGAAGCACCTCTGTATCAGATTGGGGATCAAGTGTGGTTAGCTACCAGACATTTACTGCTCAAAGGGCCTCGAACTTTTAACCCAAAATATCTGGGACCTTATTCTATTACGGCAATAATTAACCCAGTAGCGGTTAAACTTGATTTACCAGCTAATATGCAAATTCACCCTGTTTTTCATGTGTCACTTCTGAAACCAGTGGTCCCCCGAACCCGACTACTCAAACCTCCAGAACCTATTCAAATAGATGGGGAACCCGAATTCGAAGTGAAGAACATTTTAGATTCAAAAATGTTTAGGTCAAAGCTTTTCTACCTAATTGATTGGAAGGGGTACGGACCTCAGGAGAGGTCATGGGAACCCAGTGACCATGTGCATGCACCTCGATTAGTCAGGAAATTCCACCGACTCTTCCCAAACAAACCAAAACCCCCGGAGGGAACAACCTTGGGAGGGGCCTTGGGGGGGAGTGCTGTCACGATGCCCGCTCCCGGGGAGCCGGCTCAGGCCCTGCGTCCCCGAAAGCAGACATTAAGTCCCCGGGGAAGGTCCCAGCAACCCCTTATAGGGGCCCTTTGGACAGTGCCCTGGCGCCTATGGCGCCAGGCTCATAGAAAACGTCAGTCCTGGAGCCATAGGCGCCAGGCTCATTATGAAAGTGTTTGGGTGCACTTACCTGATGCAGACCATGCTGCAGAACCCCGGCCTCCTTGAGGCCTGAAAGGAACTACTTTACCTGTGGTACTCATTTACCACCCGGGCGTAAGGGACACATTCTAGGAACTTCTTCCAAGGCTATTTAAACCACACCCGATCAGCTACACGTGCTTCTCGTTGTTCTGCATCTAGCAGCTGGACGCTCACTGTGTCTGCTCCTGCATCCTGACTTCTGCCACACCTGCCAGCATCCTGAATCGCCTGCAAAGGAAGGGAACAAGAGAACAGAAGAAGGGAAAGGCCTCACCTGCTAAATCTGCATCCCAGAGACATTTCGCCGACAATCCTGAAAAGGAAGACATTTATTTTTAAAAGCACATCGCATCGATCGCTGCAGCGCCGCATTCTACTCACCTTTACAGGGCGCCTCCATGTTCAGCAGCGACCATCCAGATTCGCAGTCGCGCCCCTGCGCCTAGGGAGAAAAAGACAAGAACAAAGGTGAGAGAAAGAAGGGAAAAGGGAAGCTAAAACTCCATGTCAAGACTTACCTGTTGGGTCATTCCCTTTTCATTTCGGGCCCGCGCCGCATCCAGGCATTTTCGGACCCCGGCCCCTAAGGGGAAAAAGACATCAGCGTTAATGAGTGAATGAAAAGACATTACCAAAACACTCATTAAAGACTCACCTGATTTCCACAAGGATTTCACCGCTCACCTCGGGTCGGTGCCTGTTCCCCGGCATTCCGTACCCCGGCCCCTATGGGGAAAAAGACACTAGCATTAGAACATTAATGCATGGACACAAGGGGAACCACTTATAGAAAAACGTACCTGGAAGCCAAGCAAGTTTGGTTCTCACCCATCTGAAAATCCAGTGACGTAACTGAATACCAACACGCCCCTACATCAGAAGCAGGATGGAGAGCTCGTCCTTCCAGACCCTAAGAAGGATACTTCTGCAAGTCAGACAAGCCAGATCTGGGGCCCGGTCCAGTCCGTCTTCCGAACCCTGCGCATCACCTTAGACGAGGTCACAGCAGCGCAAACCAGGTCAGCGCCCCCGTGGGAGCCAGGTGAGCATTACAGAACGCGAAGCCTTCCTACAAATTCCCACCCAGGCGCTATGGAAACTTCTGAGACTGATCAGTTGGCCCAATTACTGGGGGCATTACGGGCCGAAGTACATGCCGCTCGTCAAGAGACTAATGCCCTCAAGAGGGAATTAATAATATCAAAGGAAAGAACTGATGACCTGGCCAGACAGTTTTTGCAAGGTCAAGCTGGACAAACTCCTCTACCCTGTTCCGGAGGGAACCCCGCTCCTGTGGTTCCCAGTAACCCTGTGCAGATTAATCTACCTGGAAACATGCCGCTGGCCCCACCTGAACGCTTTGCTGGGGACCCCAAACGATTTGCCGTATTCATGAATCAGTGTCGTTTGCACTTCCTTTGCAGACCTGGGGCCTTCCCTAATGATCAGACCAAAGTAGCCTTTGTATTGTCATATCTCAGCGGCTGCACTGCCGATTGGTCAGTTCCACTGGTTACTCAAGATGACCCGATTCTCCGTGATTTTCAAGGATTTCAAGCAAGCATGGAAAGGTTATTTGCTCGACACTCGCAGGGGCAGGCTCTGGATGACGAACTTCTATCCCTGCGACAGGGCAATCAGGACCTCCTATCCTATATTGCAACCTTTAATAGACTAATTGTGGAAACGGGATGGCCAGAGGATAAAAGAGTCACGTTATTTTATCGAGGTCTACGCGGAGAACTTAAAGATGTCTTGGCCCAAGTTGTAAATCCGCCCCAATAATGCACAGAATATATAGACTTAGTGGTCCAATTGGACCACAGACTTCAAAACAGAAAAACAGATCGGTCCAGGTTTGAGACCCGGGTGTTGGTCAAGACCCACGCTAACCCCAAGGGAGTTGATGTCTCTGAGCCTATGCAAATTGGAGGGGTAAAAGAACCCTTAACTCAAAAGGAACGTGAAAGGAGGCGGCAGTTAAAATAATGTCTTTATTGTGGGAACTCTGGACACTTTCTACGAGATTGCCCGGCAAAACCGCCCCGAAAAGCGGTAGGAGCCGCTGATAAAAACCATGAAGACTCTGTTTCGGGAAACGACTCAGCCCGACAAGCGTAGGGGTCCGCTTGCCGAGCTTGAAAACTAACTCTCAGACCTCGCATTTCATTGTGCCAATGGTTCTCATAGATCCAGAAAAGCCTAAGCGGTTGCATGCAATAAAGGCATACATCGATAGTGGGGCTATTGGAAACTATGTGGATCGTGAATTGGCCTCTAGGATTAACCTCCCTCTCCGTCCTAAAACCAGCAAAGATGTCATCACCACAGTCGATGCAACTGAAATTGCCTCTGGACCGGTAACACATTCCACTACTGGGGTGACTCTTATTGGTCCTGACGGCCATCGGGAGGCAGTTGTGTTTGATGTAATGAAGGCTCCACAGTTTCAGGTTATTCTTGGAATTCCTTGGTTAGAGACACATAATCCTCGAATTGATTGGTGAGCTAAGAGAATAACCTTCCCGGATTGTGCACAAACATGCTACCCAGAAAACCTGAAGATTAAACTAGCGTCTGTAACCTCTGCCTCCATGCAATTATCTCCGGAATACCAGGACTTTCAGGACGTCTTCCAAAAGGAACAGGCCAACACGTTACCTCCTCACCGATCGTACGATTGCCAAATCGATCTGGTGCCCGGTGCACAACCCCCTTGTAGCAGGATTTATGCCCTTACCGAACCTGAGAACCTGCATTTGAGACAATATTTGGATCAATACCTCGCCAATGGTTTTATTCGCCCGTCAAAGTCCCCGGCATCCTCGGCTTTGTTCTTCGTGCCTAAAAAAGAAGGCGACCTTAGAACTTGTATCGATTACCGCGCATTGAACCAGATAACGGTTAAAAACCGTTATCCTCTGCCTCTGATTCCTGAACTCCTTGACCAGGTGAAGGATGCTTGCATATACACCAAGTTAGATCTCCGGGGGGCATATCATCTGATGCGAGTAAAAGAAGGCGACGAATGGAAAACAGCCTTCCGTACAAAATATGGATTATTCGAATACCAGGTAATGCCTTTCGGGTTGTGCAATGCGCCTGCTGCCTTCCAATTCTGCATGAATGATGTCCTTCGGGAACTCATCGATGTTTGTGTTGTCGTCTATATCGATGACATTCTAGTGTACTCCTCTTCGGAATCTGATCACAGAAAACACGTTAGGGCAGTTCTGGAAAAACTGCGCCACACAACTATTTGCTAAACTGGAGAAATGTGTTTTCCATACCACAGAAGTTGAGTTTCTCGGTTTCATCCTGACACCCAAAGGAGTCCTAATGGACTCAAGAAAAGTGGATGCCATCCTCAAATGGCCATCACCTAGCTCTGTAAAAGGGGTTCAAAGCATGCTCGGCTTTGCCAATTTCTATCGCAGGTTTATCCCGGAATTTTCACGCATAGTACAACCCATTACTGCACTCTTGAGGAAAAATAAACGTTTTGAATGGTCTGAAGAAGCCGAGCAGGCCTTCCAGGATTTAAAAGCTAAGTTTACCTCCGCACCTATATTGAAACACCCACGTCCAGATCTCCCGTATGTCGTCGAAACTGACGCATCCAGCCTAGCCATGGGAGCAGTTCTGTCTCAAAGAGATCCTGAAACCAACCAACTGCATCCCGTAGCATTTTGGTCCAGAAAATTCTCGGCACCAGAGATTAATTACGCACTCACTGACAAAGAACTGTTAGCCATAAAGTCCGCTTTTAAAGCCTGGCGGCATTACCTGCTTGGCGCTCGACATACCATCACAGTGATCACTGATCACCGGAATTTACAGTATTTGAAAACCGCCAAGGCTCAGTCATCACGGCAGCTTCGATGGGCTTTGTTTTTCGCTGAATTTGATTTCGTGATTACCTATCGACCTGCAAGAACGGCAAAGCAGACGCCTTATCCCGAATTGGAATGGGAGAATCTGATACAAACTCAGAACCAGTACCAATAATTCCCGAACAGAGAATTCTAGGCATGACTTCGTTACAGACGCTTGAAGACATTCAAGTCAGAGTGAAACAACTCCTGGACCCTACAGTCCTACAGGATTGGATACAAAAGGGATCAGACTTTACCATAGATAATGGTTTACCTTATTACCAAGGACGCTTATTCCTGCCGCACAAGGATTTACACGAACTAGTTATTTCAGGTTATCATGATACATTAATAGAGGGACACCCCGGTATTGCCAAGACAATGGAAAAGGTGAAAGGACAATTCTGGTGGCCCTCTTGGCGAAAAGATGTAAAATCTTTTGTGATGTCCTGTGGTGTTTGCGCCCAAAATAAAGGTCAAAAGAAAAGACCATCCGGTCTCCTTCAACCTCTAGACATACCGCCAGCACCCTGGCACACCCTATCAATGGATTTTATTACGGACTTGCCTCCTTGTTCGGGATACAATACCATTCTGGTAATTGTGGATTTGTTTTCCAAAATGGCCCACTTCATTCCTTTGAAAGGTTTACCTTCAGCTTCTGTCCTAGCCAAAGAATTCCTCGAAAATATTGTTCAGCTACATGGATTCCCATCTATACTAATCTCTGACCGGGGAAGCCAATTCATTTCCCACTTCTGGCGCAAATGTTGTCAAATGGCACAAATCGACGTAAGATTATCGACCAGTCACCACCCTCAGACCTATGGTCAGACCGAGAGGACAAATCAGACCCTTGAGAGTACTTATGGTGTATGTTACAGCACTCTGAAAGCAACCGGAAAGACATTCTTTGGATAGCCAAATACGCATATAATAATTCGGTACACTCTGGAACTGGCCATAGTCCTTTTTATACCTTGTTTGGACATCACCCTCGAACCTCAAACCTCGACTCACCTCAGAACCTCGGAGTGCCCGCAGTAGAACATCTGCATTCTACCATTACCCAAGCCTTCAAAGAGGCAACCACGCAGTTACAACAAGCCAAGAGAAAATACAAGGAAAATGCTGACCTACATCGGAGTGAAGCACCTCCGTATCAGATTGGGGATCAAGTGTGGTTAGCTACCAGACATTTACTGCTCAAAGGGCCTCGAACTTTTAACCCAAAATATCTGGGACCTTATTCTATTACGGCAATAATTAACCCAGTAGCGGTTAAACTTGATTTACCAGCTAATATGCAAATTCACCCTGTTTTTCATGTGTCACTTCTAAAACCAGTGGTCCCCCGAACCCGACTACTCAAACCTCCAGAACCTATTCAAATAGATGGGGAACCCGAATTCGAAGTGAAGAACATTTTAGATTCAAAAATGTTTAGGTCAAAGCTTTTCTACCTAATTGATTGGAAGGGGTACGGACCTCAGGAGAGGTCATGGGAACCCAGTGACCATGTGCATGCACCTCGATTAGTCAGGAAATTCCACCGACTCTTCCCAAACAAACCAAAACCCCCGGAGGGAACAACCTTGGGAGGGGCCTTGGGGGGGAGTGCTGTCACGATGCCCGCTCCCGGGGAGCCGGCCAAGGCCCTGCGTCCCCGAAAGCATACATTAAGTCCCCGGGGAAGGTCCCAGCAACCCCTTATAGGGGCCCTTTGGACAGTGCCCTGGCGCCTATGGCGCCAGGCTCATAGAAAACGTCAGTCCTGGAGCCATAGGCGCCAGGCTCATTATGAAAGTGTTTGGGTGCACTTACCTGATGCAGACCATGCTGCAGAACCCCGGCCTGCTTGAGGCCTGAAAGGAACTACTTTACCTGTGGTACTCATTTACCACCCGGGCGTGGTCGGGGAAGGATACATACCTGATTGGAGGAGGGACACATTCTAGGAACTTCTTCCAAGGCTATTTAAACCACACCCGATCAGCTACACGTGCTTCTCGTTGTTCTGCATCTAGCAGCTGGACGCTCACTGTGTCTGCTCCTGCATCCTGACTTCTGCCACACCTGCCAGCATCCTGAATCGCCTGCAAAGGAAGGGAACAAGAGAACAGAAGAAGGGAAAGGCCTCACCTGCTAAATCTGCATCCCAGAGACATTTCGCCGACAATCCTGAAAAGGAAGACATTTATTTTTAAAAGCACATCGCATCGATCGCTGCAGCGCCGCATTCTACTCACCTTTACAGGGCGCCTCCATGTTCAGCAGCGACCATCCAGATTCGCAGTCGCGCCCCTGCGCCTAGGGAGAAAAAGACAAGAACAAAGGTGAGAGAAAGAAGGGAAAAGGGAAGCTAAAACTCCATGTCAAGACTTACCTGTTGGGTCATTCCCTTTTCATTTCGGGCCCGCGCCGCATCCAGGCATTTTCGGACCCCGGCCCCTAAGGGGAAAAAGACATCAGCGTTAATGAGTGAATGAAAAGACATTACCAAAACACTCATTAAAGACTCACCTGATTTCCACAAGGATTTCACCGCTCACCTCGGGTCGGTGCCTGTTCCCCGGCATTCCGTACCCCGGCCCCTATGGGGAAAAATACACTAGCATTAGAACATTAATGCATGGACACAAGGGGAACCACTTATAGAAAAACGTACCTGGAAGCCAAGCAAGTTTGGTTCTCACCCATCTGAAAATCCAGTGACGTAACTGAATACCAACACGCCCCTACATCAGAAGCAGGATGGAGAGCTCGTCCTTCCAGACCCTAAGAAGGATACTTCTGCAAGTCAGACAAGCCAGATCTGGGGCCCGGTCCAGTCCGTCTTCCGAACCCTGCGCATCACCTTAGACGAGGTCACAGCAGCGCAAACCAGGTCAGCGCCCCCGTGGGAGCCAGGTGAGCGTTACAGAACGCGAAGCCTTCCTACAAATTCCCACCCAGGCGCTATGGAAACTTCTGAGACTGATCAGTTGGCCCAATTACTGGGGGCATTACGGGCCGAAGTACATGCCGCTCGTCAAGAGACTAATGCCCTCAAGAGGGAATTAATAATATCAAAGGAAAGAACTGATGACCTGGCCAGACAGTTTTTGCAAGGTCAAGCTGGACAAACTCCTCTACCCTGTTCCGGAGGGAACCCCGCTCCTGTGGTTCCCAGTAACCCTGTGCAGATTAATCTACCTGGAAACATGCCGCTGGCCCCACCTGAACGCTTTGCTGGGGACCCCAAACGATTTGCCGTATTCATGAATCAGTGTCGTTTGCACTTCCTTTGCAGACCTGGGGCCTTCCCTAATGATCAGACCAAAGTAGCCTTTGTATTGTCATATCTCAGCGGCTGCACTGCCGATTGGTCAGTTCCACTGGTTACTCAAGATGACCCGATTCTCCGTGATTTTCAAGGATTTCAAGCAAGCATGGAAAGGTTATTTGCTCGACACTCGCAGGGGCAGGCTCTGGATGACGAACTTCTATCCCTGCGACAGGGCAATCAGGACCTCCTATCCTATATTGCAACCTTTAATAGACTAATTGTGGAAACGGGATGGCCAGAGGATAAAAGAGTCACGTTATTTTATCGAGGTCTACGCGGAGAACTTAAAGATGTCTTGGCCCAAGTTGTAAATCCGCCCCAAGAATGCACAGAATATATAGACTTAGTGGTCCAATTGGACCACAGACTTCAAAACAGAAAAACAGATCGGTCCAGGTTTGAGACCCGGGTGTTGGTCAAGACCCACGCTAACCCCAAGGGAGTTGATGTCTCTGAGCCTATGCAAATTGGAGGGGTAAAAGAACCCTTAACTCAAAAGGAACGTGAAAGGAGGCGGCAGTTAAAATTATGTCTTTATTGTGGGAACTCTGGACACTTTCTACGAGATTGCCCGGCAAAACCGCCCCGAAAAGCGGTAGGAGCCGCTGATAAAAACCATGAAGACTCTGTTTCGGGAAACGACTCAGCCCGACAAGCGTAGGGGTCCGCTTGCCGAGCTTGAAAACTAACTCTCAGACCTCGCATTTCATTGTGCCAATGGTTCTCGTAGATCCAGAAAAGCCTAAGCGGTTGCATGCAATAAAGGCATACATCGATAGTGGGGCTATTGGAAACTATGTGGATCGTGAATTGGCCTCTAGGATTAACCTCCCTCTCCGTCCTAAAACCAGCAAAGATGTCATCACCACAGTCGATGGAACTGAAATTGCCTCTGGACCGGTAACACATTCCACTACTGGGGTGACTCTTATTGGTCCTGACGGCCATCGGGAGGCAGTTGTGTTTGATGTAATGAAGGCTCCACAGTTTCAGGTTATTCTTGGAATTCCTTGGTTAGAGACACATAATCCTCAAATTGATTGGTGAGCTAAGAGAATAACCTTCCCGGATTGTGCACAAACATGCTACCCAGAAAACCTGAAGATTAAACTAGCGTCTGTAACCTCTGCCTCCATGCAATTATCTCCGGAATACCAGGACTTTCAGGACGTCTTCCAAAAGGAACAGGCCAACACGTTACCTCCTCACCGATCGTACGATTGCCAAATCGATCTGGTGCCCGGTGCACAACCCCCTTGTAGCAGGATTTATGCCCTTACCGAACCTGAGAACCTGCATTTGAGACAATATTTGGATCAATACCTCGCCAATGGTTTTATTCGCCCGTCAAAGTCCCCGGCATCCTCGGCTTTGTTCTTCGTGCCTAAAAAAGAAGGCGACCTTAGAACTTGTATCGATTACCGCGCATTGAACCAGATAACGGTTAAAAACCGTTATCCTCTGCCTCTGATTCCTGAACTCCTTGACCAGGTGAAGGATGCTTGCATATACACCAAGTTAGATCTCCGGGGGGCATATCATCTGGTGCGAGTAAAAGAAGGCGACGAATGGAAAACAGCCTTCCGTACAAAATATGGATTATTCGAATACCAGGTAATGCCTTTCGGGTTGTGCAATGCGCCTGCTGCCTTCCAATTCTGCATGAATGATGTCCTTCGGGAACTCATCGATGTTTGTGTTGTCGTCTATATCGATGACATTCTAGTGTACTCCTCTTCGGAATCTGATCACAGAAAACACGTTAGGGCAGTTCTGGAAAAACTGCGCCACACAAACTATTTGCTAAACTGGAGAAATGTGTTTTCCATACCACAGAAGTTGAGTTTCTCGGTTTCATCCTGACACCCAAAGGAGTCCTAATGGACTCAAGAAAAGTGGATGCCATCCTCAAATGGCCATCACCTAGCTCTGTAAAAGGGGTTCAAAGCATGCTCGGCTTTGCCAATTTCTATCGCAGGTTTATCCCGGAATTTTCACGCATAGTACAACCCATTACTGCACTCTTGAGGAAAAATAAACGTTTTGAATGGTCTGAAGAAGCCGAGCAGGCCTTCCAGGATTTAAAAGCTAAGTTTACCTCCGCACCTATATTGAAACACCCACGTCCAGATCTCCCGTATGTCGTCGAAACTGACGCATCCAGCCTAGCCATGGGAGCAGTTCTGTCTCAAAGAGATCCTGAAACCAACCAACTGTATCCCGTAGCATTTTGGTCCAGAAAATTCTCGGCACCAGAGATTAATTACGCACTCACTGACAAAGAACTGTTAGCCATAAAGTCCGCTTTTAAAGCCTGGCGGCATTACCTGCTTGGCGCTCGACATACCATCACAGTGATCACTGATCACCGGAATTTACAGTATTTGAAAACCGCCAAGGCTCAGTCATCACGGCAGCTCCGATGGGCTTTGTTTTTCGCTGAATTTGATTTCGTGATTACCTATCGACCTGCAAGAACGGCAAAGCAGACGCCTTATCCCGAATTGGAATGGGAGAATCTGATACAAACTCAGAACCAGTACCAATAATTCCCGAACAGAGAATTCTAGGCATGACTTCGTTACAGACGCTTGAAGACATTCAAGTCAGAGTGAAACAACTCCTGGACCCTACAGTCCTACAGGATTGGATACAAAAGGGATCAGACTTTACCATAGATAATGGTTTACCTTATTACCAAGGACGCTTATTCCTGCCGCACAAGGATTTACACGAACTAGTTATTTCAGGTTATCATGATACATTAATAGAGGGACACCCCGGTATTGCCAAGACAATGGAAAAGATGAAACGACAATTCTGGTGGCCCTCTAGGAGAAAAGATGTTAAATCTTTTGTGATGTCCTGTGGTGTTTGCGCCCAAAATAAAGGTCAAAAGAAAAGACCAGCCGGTCTCCTTCAACCTCTAGATATACCGCCAGCACCCTGGCACACCCTATCAATGGATTTTATTACGGACTTGCCTCCTTGTTCGGGATACAATACCATTCTGGTAATTGTGGATTTGTTTTCCAAAATGGCCCACTTCATTCCTTTGAAAGGTTTACCTTCAGCTTCTGTCCTAGCCAAAGAATTCCTCGAAAATATTGTTCGGCTACATGGATTCCCATCTATACTAATCTCTGACCGGGGAAGCCAATTCATTTCCCACTTCTGGCGCAAATGTTGTCAAATGGCACAAATCGACGTAAGATTATCGACCAGTCACCACCCTCAGACCGATGGTCAGACCGAGAGGACAAATCAGACCCTTGAGCAGTACTTATGGTGTATGTTACAGCAATCTGAAAGCAACTGGAAAGACATTCTTTGGATAGCCGAATACGCATATAATAATTCGGTACACTCTGGAACTGGCCATAGTCCTTTTTATACCTTGTTTGGACATCACCCTCGAACCTCAAACCTCGACTCACCTCAGAACCTCGGAGTGCCCGCAGTAGAACATCTGCATTCTACCATTACCCGAGCCTTCAAAGAGGCAACCACGCAGTTACAACAAGCCAAGAGAAAATACAAGGAAAATGCTGACCTACATCGGAGTGAAGCACCTCCTTATCAGATTGGGGATCAAGTGTGGTTAGCTACCAGACATTTACTGACTGCTCAAAGGGCCTCGAACTTTTAACCCAAAATATCTGGGACCTTATTCTATTACGGCAATAATTAACCCAGTAGCGGTTAAACTTGATTTACCAGCTAATATGCGAATTCACCCTGTTTTTCATGTGTCACTTCTGAAACCAGTGGTCCCCGGAACCCGACTACTCAAACCTCCAGAACCTATTCAAATAGATGGGGAACCCGAATTCGAAGTGAAGAACATTTTAGATTCAAAAATGTTTAGGTCAAAGCTTTTCTACCTAATTGATTGGAAGGGGTACGGACCTCAGGAGAGGTCATGGGAACCCAGTGACCATGTGCATGCACCTCGATTAGTCAGGAAATTCCACCGACTCTTCCCAAACAAACCAAAACCCCCGGAGGGAACAACCTTGGGAGGGGCCTTGGGGGGGAGTGCTGTCACGATGCCCGCTCCCGGGGAGCCGGCTCAGGCCCTGCGTCCCCGAAAGCGGACATTAAGTCCCCGGGGAAGGTCCCAGCAACCCCTTATAGGGGCCCTTTGGACAGCGTCCTGGCGCCTATGGCGCCAGGCTCATAGAAAACGTCAGTCCTGGCGCCATAGGCGCCAGGCTCATTATGAAAGTGTTTGGGTGCACTTACCTGATGCAGACCATGCTGCAGAACCCCGGCCTCCTTGAGGCCTGAAAGGAACTACTTTACCTGTGGTACTCATTTACCACCCGGGCGTGGTCGGGGAAGGATACATACCTGATTGGAGGAAGGACACATTCTAGGAACTTCTTCCAAGGCTATTTAAACCCCACCCGATCAGCCACACGTGCTTCGCGTTGTTCTGCATCTAGCAGCTGGACGCTCACCGTGTCTGCTCCTGCATCCTGACTTCTGCCACACCTGCCAGCATCCTGAATCGCCTGCAAAGGAAGGGAACAAGAGAACAGAAGAAGGGAAAGGCCTCACCTGCTAAATCTGCATCCCAGAGACATTTCGCCGACAATCCTGAAAAGGAAGACATTTATTTTTAAAAGCACATCGCATCGATCGCTGCAGCGCCGCATTCTACTCACCTTTACAGGGCGCCTCCATGTTCAGCAGCGACCATCCGGATTCGCAGTCGCGCCCCCGCGCCTAGGGAGAAAAAGACAAGAACAAAGGTGAGAGAAAGAAGGGAAAAGGGAAACTAAAACTCCATGTCAAGACTTACCTGTTGGGTCATTCCCTTTTCATTTCAGGTCCGCGCCGCATCCAGGCATTTTCGGACCCCGGCCCCTAAGGGGAAAAAGACATCAGCGTTAATGAGTGAATGAAAAGACATTACCAAAACACTCATTAAAGACTTACCTGATTTCCACAAGGATTTCACCGCTCACCTCGGGTCGGTGCCTGTTCCCCGGCATTCCGTACCCCGGCCCCTATGGGGAAAAAGACACTAGCATTAGAACATTAATGCATGGACACAAGGGGAACCACTTATAGAAAAACTTACCTGGAAGCCAAGCAAGTTTGTTTCTCACCCATCCGAAAATCCAGTGACGTAACTGGATACCAACGCGCCCCTGCATCAGAAGCAGGATGGAGAGCTCGTCCTTCCAGACCCTAAGAAGGATACTTCTGCGAGTCAGACAAGCCAGATCTGGGGCCCGGTCCAGTCCGTCTTCCGAACCCTGCGCATCACCTTAGACGAGGTCACAGCAGCGCAAACCAGGTGAGCGCCCCCGTGGGAGCCAGGTGAGCGTTACATGTATCATCTAGAATTCTTTCTGCCGCCGAAACAGAGACTCTCCAAAAAAGGACTCAGTTTCGTCCTGACATTTGACACTACACTATTTGATACTAAAGTGGAACTCTACAAACTTATCAGAAAAATGAAACTTAACACATTCTTCAATGAAAGAGCAGCAAATTACTACAGATGAAGTACTTTACAAACAATTCAAAGGCAAAAGTAAATTTATACCACAGAGCAACATACCAGCTGTTGAAACTTTTGAAAAGCAAGTTTTGAAAGATTTAGAGAAGATACATTTCAGAAGCATGAAACGTAAAAATCTCAAACCTCATGAACTAGGATTACTAAAAGACCTTTACAGCGAGGCATCTATCACGATCAGACCAGCAGATAAAGGTGGAGCACTAGTCATTCTCAATTCTGCAGACTACGATAAAGAATGCAGAAGACAACTTGCGGATCAGAATACATACAAACCTTTGGACACGGACCCGACAATGAAAATCAGACAAAGTTTAGAGGCAATATTGGATGAGACAGAAGACAATGCATGGATTGATCACCACACACATGAATTCCTAATGAACAAGAATCCCTGCATCCCAAATCTTTACATGCTACCAAAGGTGCACAAGGATCCCGTCAATCCACCAGGGAGACCGATTGTGGCTGGAATAAACAGTATTCTGCAACAGATTGGGAAATACATTGATTATTTTTTATAACCTTTGATACAGAAGACAACTACTTACATCAAGGACACAACACACTCTCTTCAATTACTAGGCACAGTACTTCATTTACCTTCATATATTTTATTCAGAGTTGATGTTAAGAACTTGTACACATCTATCTCTCATGACCAAGGAATTGCTGCAATTGAGTGGCTTTTGTTCAACACAGGAGATATAGAAGCAAACAAGGAGTTAATTATCATCCTACTCCGCTTTATATCAACAAACTCTTATTTTAAATACAAGAAACAATTCTACAAGCAGATCACAGGAACAGCAATGGGTGCCACCATGGCACCTTCGTATGCCAATACCTTTATGTATAAATTTGAAACCGACCACATACTGAATCATCAAACATGGAAACCTCATTTGGCAATTTGGATAAGGTATATTGATGATGTCTTCGGAATTTGGACCGATACATAGACGAAACTCAGAGTTCTTTTCGTACTTGAATACAATTGATAGAAGAATTCAATATACCAATGAATACTCTTCCAGCAAAATTAATTTCCTTGATGTGAACATACAATCAATTGAGAATCATTATAAAACTAACATTTACACAAAAATAACAGATCGGAACAATCTACTCCACAGACTTAGTTGCCACCAACCCAGTTTAATAAAGAATCTGCCATAGAGTCAAATGTTCAGAGTCAAACGCATTATTAGTGATCCAATGGATTACAACATTGAATTGCAAAAGATGGGTGAGAAATTTATCAGACGAGGGTACAACCAGGAGGAGATTGCAGGCCAAACAAAAGGTTGAGCAGACAAATAGAGGAGAATTATTAACAGCATCACGAAAATCTAAAACCGAACCACCACTGGTGTTGGTTACAAATGTTTCCACACAAAGCAGCCGTATTAAAACTATCATTAAGAAACACTGGCAGGTACTATCTTGTGACCAGAGGACAGCAGAACTATTTAAGGAGCAACCTTTGTTTACCAACCAACGTAGTAAGAACTTCAGAGACTGTTTGGTACAAACACGTCAACCCAGAAAACAATTGGACACTTAACGTGTTGGGACTTTCCCATGTTTACAAAGTAGTAACTGCAGCTATATACACAAAGGAAATGTCATCAATCATCCCCATACTGGCTAAAATCCTTTGCTACCTGTGACACACCCAATATTATATATGCAATCAAGTGTCCATGCAGACTATATTATGTAGGACAGTCACAAAGAAAACTGAAACTTTGTTGGAACGAACACCGTTCCTGCATACGTAACAAGAACTTGAATTCAGCAGTTGCAAGACATTGGCTAAAAAAGAGACACAATTTGGCGTATTTAGGCAACATGGAGTTCAACACTCTCAAAATCGTTACATGCACGATAGCAAATACAATTTATATTTTTACAGCTCTATAAATAACTAGAAAGAACTATTGGCTACTCTAAGAGTGTTTCTAGACATGTTTTGACGTTGTAAGAGTGTCTTTAGATATGTTTTCTCGTTGCACAGGATCAAATTCCTGTAAATATACACCAACATAGTGTTTACACAATGTCATATGTACACCGAGGTACACATACTTCTTTTAGAAACAACTAAGTTTCAGTCATTACCTCTATCTATGGTGAACAGATCGAGATATGATCTTTCAACGTACAGCGTAAAACACCACGAATACTTACACAGCTCCCTAAAGGACTTTTGCAAAATTCCACAGCAGTAGCAATAACCATATGTATATACCCATTACCCCAATTACACACGAGCAGTCAGTGACATGCACTCTTGCTGCCAAGTGTGGTACGCAACAGTTATGCATGAAAGATATATATAACATTGCATCACACTCAGCCTGTTTAACAATACAAATTGCCAACCGCTTATCTTTTTTGTTTGCGTTTTTACATACGTATAAATACAATAGTTATAAAGATTCACACACAGCTAGAAGCACACATTTGTTCTGCAATCTACAATTGGTGATCGATCATTTGCTTTTAATTTATTTTCTTATATCATCCACATTCACAATTAATTAATGTTCATTTAATATTGTACCTCCACAGTACGCATTAGTTTGCAATAAGAGTTTGTAACAAAACTTGAGCACCACACCGGTACCGTCTCCTCGTTTCCATGGGGATTCGGGACGCAAAGTCATAGGAACGTCAGTACATCCACTGCCGTTCCGTCACGCCACGCTTGGTTGCCAAGTCAACAGAACACAACATAATCCACTCCATTAGCGTGGCGCGCGCACCCGCTGACTAATGCCTTTCCATTGTCACCGTCTATAGCATTCATCAGTAAGCCTTGATTTATGCATTTATTGCATTTACTACAATCTTTTTTACGAACATTACATTAAGATCGTATAATTTTTATCTTTCGCAGTACAACCATTAATGATAGAAGCACACAACGGTAAGCCATCATTGAAGCACTACCCGTACTCGTTTCAATTTGCAAGCACAACGCACGCTAAGGCGATGCTCACCTCATACTATTCCTTCTTCCATAGCACAGCCATTTGAAAAAGATGTTTTCACATGCAAGCAGTGCAAATTTACCTGAGAAGATTATTAAGGTATTTGTTATGTAGGAACGAAACGTTGCTTACGATGCATTGAGTAATGTTGGCTTTAATAGTTTACAACGGACTAAACCAACTGAATATTCTTTTTGTTTTTCTCTTTTTTTATCCAACACTTTTAACAATTTAATTGCTTTTGACAATGGGTATGTACATTAACATGTATTACTCCCGGTGATCTGTGATGGTCATGTTTAACCACTGACTTTTATTAATTTGAACGCCTTGTGTGTTTAACAATGTATTTCATTATTCAATATGTTGGCTTATATTGATTATACTTACCAATTTAAACGCATTTTGTGCTTAATAATGTATGCTATTTCCCATATGTTTTCATTCTGCAATTTACTTAATTTCTGATTGTTTACTTGTAAATATTTTGAATACAAAAGTGCGGTTAATGCCCTGAAGAAGGAGTTTTACTCCGAAATGCATTGGCATTAAACTAACTGCACACCAATCTGCCAACTTGCTTCTTGGTTCTTATCTGGTAGACATCTAACTTTCAATGTATCTTCAATCGGAACACAATACAAGAAATACAACCTTTCATAAATTTTCCTTGAAAGTTTTTTTAAAAAGTTTTTTTAAATTCTTTTGAAGTTTTTTGTAATATTGATGAACTTTAGCATAACTTACAGCTCATCACGAGCCACACTGAGAGCGCCAGACCTAGTTGGATAGTTTTATCCAACTTTTTCTTGGACACGGCAGCAATGATGGAAACATACTGGGTTTGCTGCAACTTGGCATACCTGCACCTCCCGCAATCATGGAGGGGCACATGCTCTCTGGCAATGCTGCATTCCTCGCTAATGGTGATTCCAGAAAGCCACATCCAAGGAGGAAGCACGCAATTGGCGGCGCCAAACAAACTTTCCCCAACGCCGCCTGACAAATTTCCTGTGTATACAATGGATGAAGAATGTTTGCAGAGCACAATGCGGAGGAAGAAGCGATCATCAAACTATATCTCAGCCAAATCAAACGACCTCCTGGCACAGATCGCTGATCGGTTCCGGTTGGTCAGCTCTGTCGAAACATTTTTCCCGTCCCTCGTTCCTAGCATCCAGGCAAGAGTGAATGCAAAATGGCTCCAAATAACGAGGTAGGAACTCATCCAGCTGGCCAACGACACTGAAGAAGGGTTCAATGTCATCAAAGTGGAACTCAGAGCATTGCTGCTCATGACCATGCAGAACAGGTATGTACTAGACCTGTTAACAGCAATGGATGGAGGTTTTTGCAGAAAAATCAGGAGCGCATGTTGCACTTTTATACCTTCTGCAGATGCAGAAAACAGTTCCCTCTCACACGTGATAGCCGCAATGCACGTCCTCGGAGAACGTATGAAGGACGAAGGAGGAGCCCAGCCCAGCACCTGGTTCGACAATCTTTTTTCCTGGGAACCATCATGGCTCGGAATGACAGTAAAACTCCTCATACCACTCGTCGTCTTTTTGCTCCTCATTTTTTGTGTGTGCCAAGTAGGACTCAGATGCTGCGCCAATGCGGTACCTAATGGTGCGCTGATGATGGTAACAATGGGCCATGCAAATGGGGTGGTGCAAATAAAACATGAAGCAGAAGTGCAAACAGGAGATAGTCCAGAGCCCAAATACAGAATGACTGCCATATACAACACAGGGCACAGAGGGGATAATTTATATCACACAACCATAAAGGAGCCCAGGGAGTTACAATGGTACAAGGAAGTATGGGTAGACCTGGATGGTGAGGGAGGGTGTATTTATATGACCTGCACCCCAGATGAATATGCTAGGAGAGGGGAAAGCCTAAGAGCGGTATGCAGAGCATGGATGCCAATAAAGGGAACACCTGCATGGGATGAAGAAGAAGCTGAGGAAGAAGAGCATAAGAGGTTGAGGCAGTTACAATATTTGTTACTTAAGTAACAAAAGGGCGGAATGTGTGGGAGGAGCGGGTCTTGAAACCCCTCCTCCATTTTTACACTTCATGGGTGGGCCCAGTGGCGGCTGCTTTGGGTCCAGGGCCCCGGCCCCGGAGCACCCGTGCGGGGATACCCCCAGGAACTGTGACCCCCTCTTATGACGACATAAGAGCAGAGTTGAACAAGACTCCATTTTGTGAGCTACAGACTCCATCCACCTCCTCCCCTTCGCCTTCTCTGTAGTTGTCCCGTTCTCATGACAGACTAGCCGCGAGAATGCAACAAACTTTACACTGTATCTCCGTCTTCCGTCTTACTTCATTGTACAGCACAGAGGCCAGCAACAGGAGTCGTTCACCACTATAAACATGCCACACATCCCACAGACCCTGGCCATAATGAATACCATCCAGATATTCCTTAAAACAGGGTCAAACAGCTAGAAGTGACCCACAGGTATGTTTGATTGTTCGTGCCCTAATAAGAAGATAGCCAAAGTGCTTTTCTGCATGCATCCAGAAAATGCTGCTCATGGGTAGTCTCCATCTTATGCGAGATAACGCGAGGATTGTAGTAGAACAATAAGCAGATAAGCACACTACATAATATATGTGTAATCAAAATTCCTAATGTTAGAATTCAGTTATAAAGGTGTGGTGTATATTAACATGTAGAATGACGTTGTTTAATAGAAATGGATTGCAATAACAAAATATAACACTGTACATGCCAGCGCAGAGCTACCTCATTTTTAAGTTCAATGTAAATACATGCATGATATTATGTAAAACCGATACAGTAGTTAATCGTCCTGACCAGAATGTTTGTATTTCAACAATATGTGTTAAGGCCGAATGTGCAGAACCTAAACCGTGAACTGTTTAATATAGTATGGACACTAACCTAAGCATACGTCTATTCTCCTGATGAGTTTTGTAACAACGAGAATATGCAGCCCGATAGAATATACAGTATACTTTAAACAAATTTAACCAGAATGTAATGTAATAGGCCGCTTGTAAAAGCCTGTATGTAAAAACTGTCTCTTAGTGTAATGCAGAACTATACCGCAAAGGTGTTTCGATTCTCCTCCACCCTTCATGGTGTCAAAGTAGATTAGCAGAGATTTAATGATGTTCAAACAACTGACCACTAACCCCCCACAATGAGACTTATGACCATGAAGGTATGTGCCTTTTGTGACCTCTTTTTAAAGTGTCATTCCAGTCTTAGATTTAGAGCCCTCTTTGTTGTTTATCAGATGGACATCCCAGATCAAACAGTGACCTCAAATGTCTCACCTCTTTAGCCAGCATATTTTGTATTATAACAACACACTGTTAAGCCTGCCTCGCAACAGATCAAGCGCTGCATTTAATAGCTGTATCTTGACCTATACCCAATAATAAATTAACCTGTATTTGGAAAACGTTTTTTCTAAGTATTTAAGCCCACAGGTCTCTGAGATCGCTGGACAAGCAGATTATGGTAGTGAATGAATGTGAATGTGTGGCCACAAGGGCAAATGTCAAATGGTTATTTTATAAAGAAACAACACTACAGTTGCCGATTCCACATACCAATTCAATGAGCCCAGCTGACCGATTGACCCAAGAAGCATCATCGCTACACCTCCTGCTCCCGAGCCAACCACAACCTTTCGACCCTATGGCACCTATAGGTGTTTGCCTCTAGTGACCAATCCCAATTGTTCATGCGCCCCTTAGGCATCCCTATGTTTGAAGTTGAGAAAGCTGTATAAAAGTAATTTGTAACATGTTTTCTGCAAAGCGCTCTCGGCGTGAGCAGAGTAGATTCTGCTTGCCCTATTTTAGATAAAGCCTTTTCATATAACCAGCACTTGGTCTTGGTCTCATTCCCTCTTGGGATGTATCTTGATTGACTTCATTGGAAGAATTAACTGTATTTTTGGGGGCCTCTCACTTTCAGTACTATGCTTTTGTCATCCCTAGAAATTTGTATCATGCAACTGCTAAGCAGAGGATGTTTGGAGCGCGTTTTGCGAGGTCCCATACCCATAGCTGCACTGACTCTACGGCGGGTAGGGTCTGGTCTTTTGGGAGTTTTTTTAATACTTTGCTGATGAAGCTTTCTTCGCTATTGAAGTCAACTCGGGCGAGGACAGACTCCTTCACGTCATTTAACTGAATCAGGAGGAAGAGCTGTTTTCAGAAAGCCAGCTAAGTTTTGTGCTGATTTGATATCAATTGTGGCTATGGACTTGGGACTTTCTGATTATACATTACTATAAAATGTCAATGTATCCCCTTCCAGGGTGGAATGCTACTTGAGACTGGAAGGGATGCTGATTTGCAGAAATGGAGAGGAGTTCTCATCACCAGTTGGTTGTCCCACAGCTATGACGGTGACGACGGGTATGCCATTGTTTTGGAAGTAGAACCTGATTTTGTCCGGTTTTTGTTCAACCATGTGGCATGTGCCATTTAGACTAACATGGTTGACGCTTTGTTTTAATTTAATTGGCCTGTGAGTCTGGGTCCAGAGTACCTTATTCACACAATCTATTAGAGGAGAAAGCCTGAGGAGGATGTCATAACCTAATAGACACGGGATTCCCTCTGGAACCACCAGGGGCGTTGCTATGGGGGGCTAAGGGGGCTATAGCCCCTGATCTTTTGGTTGTAGCCCCGGATAGAATCTCAGGAGCTACAGCCAAAAGACTAGCTAGCCCCCAGTCCCAACAGTTCTGACATCAGCGTAGCATCGGGTCTTTTCCAGACCTAGTAACTCCCCTGGGAACCACAACGAGGACCAGGTGCTTCATTTTGTGTCTCACAATTTTAATTTCCAGCTCTGCAGACCCTTCAACAGAAACTTTGTCCCGTCAAAGTTCTGGAGCAATCCAGAAAGATTGGTGAGAGGAATTTGGCATCTTTCCCCCCTTCCTGAATTTAGCTGCTCAAAGATCCTCTTTGACAGCAAAGTTGCTTGGAACCCAGTGTCCGCCAGTGCTGGAATTGCACAATGCCCTTGCACTTGGATGGAGGCATAGAATCTACCTTCCTTCTCCTCCAAGGGACAAAGGTAATGGGTGCTCTTAGCAAGCTTGCTAGTCACTTTGATCATTTCTGACTCCGACACTGGGATAGTTGGGTCAAGAGACGGTGTTGGAGTTGAAGAATCTAGCACAAAGTTTTGACACCCTGCTATTTGGGGAGTTTCGGGCCCCCCTTGTTCTGTTTCTGGGCTGCCCCCCCCCCTTTCTGGAGGCAGTCAACAGAAGTGGTTGGTGAGGTTTGGGGTTCCTCTTGTGCTGGTTCTGGGTTGCCCCTCCTTCCAGGAGGCAGCCCCCAGAATTAAGTAGGGTATTTGGGAATCTGAGCACCCAGTTTCACACTCAGTGATATGAGTCGTCTCAGGCTCCTCCCTTTCTTATTTGGGGCTGCCCCGCCTTTTTGGAGACAGTCCTCAGAATGGCTTTGAAGAGCTAAGGACTCTTCTTTCTCTTGTTCTGGGCCTCCCCTCCCTTTTTGGAGGCAGTCCCCAGAAAAGGTTTGGGCATGATCCTGTGTGGTAGCATGGGAATCTGTAAACAAAATGGGACAGTTGGATATTGGGGGAGTTTTGGGCTCCCGGGGTTCTGATTCTGGGCTGTCCCCCGCCCCTTTTTGAAGGCAGTCACCAGAATTGGTTTGGGCCAGGTGATTTACTGGCTGATCATTTTGGGGTTCAATACTGGGCAGTTTTAACTCGGTCCCCACATCTACCCAGTCTTAATCAGGATCTCTCAGGACCCATTTTTCTTTGGGAGGAGCTCCCCCATCCCTGAAGGAGAAGATCCTTTTCCCAGAATCCTCTGAGGACCCCTCTCTTCAAATTGTAAGATTCTAACCTCCTCCACAAAATGGGTCATTTTAGGCCCTTTATTTCTCTTACCCACCCTCTGTTCTTTAGGTTGCAGACTTTCGGGGCAGGAGATTCTGGTTCTGGTTCCTGGGTTTCCAGGGGTTTTCCAAAAGTGGGAAGGAAGTTTCCTCTAAGGCTTTACACCCACATTCCCCCTGTGCCTCCTCCCTGGGAACCGGTGGGTTGTCGGGGTACTCTCCCCGTCATTGCTCTGGAGTACCAGACCATTGATTTGAGGTGTTCTGGGCCGCCATGTTCATCTGAGGGTTCTGCTGAGCCCTCAGCATGCGACCCAGATCCTGTGCCAAGTTCTGGACCTGGCGCTCCAGTTGGGACACCCGCTCTGGCTGGTACGTTGTTCTCTGGTCCATCCTAGGTTGGTCACGGGAAGGGTAACTGTCCCTTCTCCCATAATAACCTTGGTTGGGATAGTTTTGGTACCCCTCCACCCTTGGCCTCCCCTCTCCCAGATTGGGCTGTCTGGGCTCAGGAAAGTGGGGAAAGAAAGAAGGGTTGTTTGGGGGTTGATGTTTGGCGGGTACCGGGGAAAGAAACTCAACCCGTCATTTGGGGGATTACTGCCCTTAGAAAGTTAGGAGGGAAGTTTCCTTGGTTGGCTGCTGCCTGGTTGGATCCCCCCCTTGGGCTGGGGGAGACCACACATAGCCCGGGAAGGGTCTACTGCCCTTGTAACGGGGGCTGATATAGTCAGGGGAGTTAGGTGTCCCATTTGTGGGGTTACCTCCCTGACTACCTATTTGGGGTTGTCCCGAGGGCCTTCTGGGTCTTTGGTTAGGAGGATTTTGCACAGGAATATTTTTAGCCCCCCCATCTCCAGATCTAAAAAGGGGGCAACCTTCACCTCCGCCACCTTAACAGCAGCAGGGGTGTTGGTTAGTTTTGGGCTTTTATTGACACTTTTATTTTCTACCGGTTTCTGCACTTCATAAATGCGAGTTGCTTGTTCAATGACCCAGTCTAGTGGTCTCTTCTCATAAAAGTCCCTCACCAGCCGGGGCATAATGTATTTAGGGAGTGCATGAAAGAAGGCATTGATGAACTCCCTACTGTTAGTGCGCACCCTCCTGGTGGTCTGCACAAAGGCATGTTTCAGCTCTTGTACAAATTCTTGTGGGGCCCGGTCTTCCACACATTGCAGATTATAGGCTGCCTTGCAGGCCTCTTGAGGGTCTCTATGTATTGAGAAATGCTTTAAGATGGCCACCCTATAGGTGGACCATCTTGTGTGGTTCTGATCCTCCAGCCCCGCAAAGAAACTGGAGTATTCAGGGGAAAATTTCCACTTGACATATTGAATGCAACTTTCTCAATACTTCAGGTGGAAAGTATCCATCATTTGCTCATACAACTCGGGGTGCTCGCAAACTGAATATTTAGCATTTTTATGATAGGGCATTATGACGCTCCTAATGGCCTTCATTTGCTTCAGGGGATCTTTCAGTAGGGCCCTATTAATTTTGTTGGCCTTTTTAGTTTTGGTCACCCTTGTCCACTCATCCTCTGACTCAGAGGTACTGCTACAGGCGGTGGCTGTCTGATCCTCTAGGCTCTCCCTGATGATTCTGCGGGTTTGGGAATGGCTTGCAGAATGTGGGGGCCTAGTCTCTTGAGACCTGTGGCGCTCAGAAGAGTATTCTGACTCTCCCTTGCTCCCAGAATTGGCTGAGTAACCCCCCCCCAATTCCCTAACTGGGAAGAGGTTTTTAAGATGCTCTTTGTGGGCGTAGTTTCATGGCATTCCCCACCAGATTTGACTGGCTGATCCCTTGGTAGGTGATATTTTTGAGGATCCAATTCTCTGATTCTCCCATCACTGGAGTCTCCCTGATCAGAGAGGCTGGCCCTAATATTTGGGAATCTGTACATAGATGCCCGCCAATCTATTTCTGGGAGGTGCTGATCTGTCAGTCCCATATTTCCCATGGTGCTGAAGTCTACCATCCCCGTGGCCCTTGGTTCATATGAGCCAGTGGACATGAGGGTGGCAGAGTCCATGGAAGTGAAGGGATTAAAGTCCCTGATGCCAGGGGTCCTGAGGTTATGCTCAGGGGTTTCTCTTTCCCATTTTACCTCATCTCTTTCAGCCCCTGTTCCCCGATGATGTGCCACAATCTGACCCTTTTGCTCTTCTATTAAGGCCTTACAGGTCTCTATGATTTGTTCTTGGACAGCTATCTGTTTGTGGAGCCTGTTATTCTTTTCACAAGTGCCTCATTGTCTCTCTGTGCTTCCTGCCTAGATTGGAAATACCGGGCCAATTTTTGCTGCAGGAGACTCACCTCCTAAGTTTGGTCCTTATTGGTTTGATCGTTCTTTGCCAGAGCATCCCCCACCCGCCTGGTGTGCTCTAGCAGCTTTTCATAATCAGTTTTGATTTCACCAAACTCCTGAAGGGCCAGCTTTCTTTCCTCCAACTTAGTTTTTAATTGACTGACTTCCTGGCCTAAGGCGTCCCTCTCCTGAGTTAGAGTACCCCTCTGTGCAGCCAGGTTGTCCCTCTGTTTTTTAAATGCATTAGCTTTTTGGCATTCCTCATGAAGCTCGTCTTGAGATTGGATGTCTTTAATAATTAATTTATTATTTTCCTCTTTTATTGTGTCTATCTGGTCCTGTATGATGGCCACCTGTTCTGCACAAACTCTATTAAATGTTAATTAATGCGCAAGTTTTTGTTGACTCTGTTGTAAAGAGTCAAACCTTTCCTGACACTCTTTTTGCAGTGTCTGTACTTGAGTATTTTGTTCTGCATTCTCTTTCGGTAAGAAAGCCTGATCTTCTTGGAGTTTGGTGATATACTGCCTAGCCTCTGTTTCTGAATCTCTGCTATCCCGGAGCCTTTGCTCTGCAGAGTCCAGATTGCTCTGGATGTTCTGCAGTGCTTCCCCATGCCTCTTTGTCAAATCTATATTGTCTGCATGCTTTTCCTGTATGGCTCCTATGTGGAGGTACAGGTAGGCCGCTATTTTGGGCAATTTTACACTGCTCCTCTTATTTTTGGGGCCATGTATAATTAGCTAAGCGCTTGATGTAATGGATCATTGTCCTGCAAGGTATCAAGGTCGATTGCAGTGATTTGTTGTTTTATTCCCTGCAGCCATACCTGTTAATCCTGTTCTGGCCATTCACCCCTGACAAACAATTTGTGTAGGAAGTGTTCCTTAGCAATATTAAGTTCCACTGGGATCGCCATTCCGGAAATATTAATTTCCTTCGGACTTATCTCAGGGTTAATTTACTTTTGCAAACAGGCCCAAATCCTTTGACTATTTCTTTTGAGGGGTGCTTGTACAGTGTAGCACAGTATTCCTCCCGAACAAGGTGTATGTACCCCACCGGCTAATATGCTGTGTTAGGCTGTAATGAGTGGTATGTCACATTCAGGATCCTGAGCCCCCAAGCTGTAGTTGATTTCAATCTGGCACACACCCAAGTCTCGCCCAGCATGTAGTGCGCAAATGAAACCCTTATTGATTTTTATCTATAAATTCAATATTCTGAATGATATACCACTCATATCACACCCTTCTCCTGAGACCCACCCCCGGTCACACTGAACCAGGAATCAGGCTAGTTTACAAAGGTAAATATTTATTTAATTATTTGGAATTTAAATCACAATATATTTGAATAGGTAACAACAATCCCAATGGGGTGATTAATATCTTTAATTCACTGTGAATCAAGTAATGAGCACAAAAACAAATGCAGCACAGAAAAGGATACTTTTGGGTTGGTTTGAAACAGATAGCACTATGGTTAGGGTTCCCCCTGCAACACCCCTCAACCCACCAATAGGCAATTTAAATAGATATGAGGAGAGAGCAGGTACTCAGGAATAACAAAGATCAAACAGAATATCACTCCCACCTTCCCCCTTTAAACACAAGAGAAAAACAGAATTGACTTTTCAACTGTCAGGATGGCTTTGAAATTGGGTGAACAAAAATGCCAAATGTGGTCAAAAATGCTTAAATTATTATAAATGTATGTGGGAGCCGCTTTGAACAGATGCAAGCAAACACAAGCAAATTTTTAATCAAAAGGAAACAGTTGAAATCTCAAAGTCAAAGTGGGAAATAATTTAAAGCTATTTCACACGTGTAAACTTTTCAAAATGTCAATTCGCAGGAAAATTTTCCTTATGCGATCTTTGATATAACAGATTGATTGCACTGTTTCACGGTTTGGGTTTGTAGAGATAGCTAAGGATGTTAGGTACAAGTGGGAGTTGAAATTTCGCTTCTATCTTAAAAATGGAGGGAGTTATGGAGGTTTTAGTAAGAGGTGTTTTTCGAAAATAAAGACACGGAATTTGGACAAGACTTCAGTTTAGAATCGTAAAATATGGCTTATGCTTTTACTCAAAGTTAGAGCGTTTGGCTAGGCAACTAAGTCGGGACACAGTAGGTTCTGAGACTGATTCATGACTTCAGTAACAGATCTCCATCATGTTCCCGGCAGCACCAGTCCAAAGACTCAAAGCGGGATTTATGGATCAGAGTTACACAAATAAAGATGACTATGAAATGGCACTTTCGCAACTAGACAGAAGAAAATAGCACTAAAGATTTTGACACTGTTTCAGTTTATGAAAGTAGGGATCATTTAAATAGTAGAGTAGAACAAGATAAGCAAGGTATACAATAGTTCTCTAGCGTCCTATTAATACTCACAATCCACTGGGATTTAAGATTTTTTTGGACAGTCATGGTTCTGGTCAATGGATTGGGTCTATCAAGGAAGGACAGCACATAAGGTGTGGGACTGGATCAGCTAGGCCGGTCACCTGATTTGCACAGGATCTGCCCTTCTTGTTTCTGAGTATTTCAATAAGCGGGATAGCGAGTTCATCAGGCAAGCCTTGTGGTAGCAAGCTGGATAGTTTCAGGATGCTAGTTCAGGATGCTTTCCCACACCACAGCACTCCACCGGGCTGTGAGAATAAATTTGAGGATTGAGCCCTTCCTGAAAATGGTTCAGCTACTGCTTGGCAAGATTCTTGCTATCTGGATCTGGAAGGATGTTAAAGGCTGGATGTTGAATGCTGGAACAAAGTGCTTCGCTGGAATCAGGAAAGTGAGTCTGTGAATGAGTGAGTGAGTGAGTTTTCTCTATTTATCCTTTCAAATGACATCACAAAAATGGGTGTATGGGCCAACTTAACTAAGCTTGCCCCTGTGAACTGGGATTGGATCAGGAACTCATCTCTGCCATGCATCTGAGTGATTGGATCAAGGACAGATGATGTCACATTTATGGTTTGGCCATTACAGTTCTTAGAAACCTCCCCTGGCCACTAGAATCAAAATCAAATTTGGTCCTAAATACCTATTTATATATTGGTAACCTCTACAAAAATAACACACAAAGAATGCATATTTTATGTAGTATCTGTTCATCAAAATCCCAAGCTGAGAGACCTTGTTTCACCTTTCTGCTGAATTTTGTCCATTTCGCCATGAACACATTTTCCAAACTGTCTTCAAATTTCCACAAATGTGTGTGTTTACCATAAGGATGTGTGTGTAAAGTTTCACAATTCTAGCATTAATACAGTTCACATAAAACCACATATATTGCCATTCCTGTCCGGAATATGGTACACAGTTCCACCGCCTCTTGAAATGTAAAGCCAAAATTTAGACTAACAAATCTGCCCTTTTTATATTTTTCACCACTTTGGATAACAAGTTATGGGTCTCTAAATATTGTTCATAATTTATTCTTAGCAGCAAATGGTCTGCCCTTTTGTCTCTCCTTGGAGCTCAAAGAACAGACCGCTCTTTTGGGGAATTCCTGCATGGAGCAGTTTATGATCCCTTCACACATCTGTTTCCTTGCCTGGGGATCTGCCATTGTTCATTCCCTTGCTGTAGATGAAAGTCTGGCCTAACCCACAATCATCATCTATCAGTGAGTTTCTGCTGAGAGGATTTCCCTCCCCTTGGGAGAAACCTGTTTTTCCACTCCTTGCAGCCCCAGCCAGGCTACTTTATTCTTAATTTCTTAAAATCCAGCAGAAACCAAATTAGTTGCATCAAATGACATGGATAAGTTACTTTCTTAGCTTTAAACCTGTGGATTCAAAAACAACTGAGATCTGTATTCTTTTCAGCAACAAATCCTTTCATGTTTGCTAATATGGCAGACTTTTAGTTTAGATCACTTTGAAGTTTCATCAGGAGAGCCCATCTGACAGGGCTGTCATTCAAAGGCAGCCCAGTGTGCTGCAGACAGATTTTGACAGGAGCTGTCATCCGCAGGCAATCCATTTTTTCTGAGAAAATGCTTTGCTCTTCACATTTTAGGACCTTGTACATTCACAATGCTTCATTGGATCAACTGAATTTTAGCGCCAAGCAAGATTTTGAATGTTGAGGAGTGTTGTGTACAGGAATTTTGGAGTTTTTAGCAACAAAGTATATGTCATTTACAGGCGAATTTTGGAGTTTCACTTGCAAAGTGCTGCTTTTCCCTCTGCACTCTGTTTGCTTGTCATGGAGCCCACTGGCACATTTTCTGCAGTGTGTGCTCTATTCCACCACACATGCACCATGAGTGGCAGGTTGTGCATCCATCTTTTTGTGTGTTGAAGAACGCGGTTTTGGAGTTTTTGCCACACACAAGAGTTTTGCCACCATTGTTGCTGTTTCTTGCACCATAACTAGCAGAGTGATGCCGCATAGTATAGCTGAGTGGGTCAATACATCCCACAGCACTTACCCATGCACTTGCCAGCAGCTGGCTGCAATTTCTATTTATTGCTCTTATTTATTATATTTTTTTTATTGTCAATCCCATGTACCGCACTATCCCCTCCCCCTGCACTTTTCTCCTTCCCCCCTACCCCGCACTTGCGCGATTTCAATGTCACCTGGCTTAGTAAGATTGTTGTCTCGGCTTCCCTCTGTTCCCCCTCCATTACCTCGTCGTGCCTTGAAACACTTGTGTATTGACGCTTTATAAATGCCATATCATTTAGAAATGTTAAACCTGGATTCCGGCTATTCTGTGCACAACACCATACATACACTGTACAATGATAATTACTGCAAATGTTTGCTTTATGACTTCTTCTATTCTCGCTAGCAACGTTTTGCTATGTGACCAGTAGAGTGCTCCATTGCTCCGAAGCCAGGTTTGAGCTATGAAGATGCATTATAATAATAGTTATTGTTGAAAGGTTCACCCATAATTCCACTTAATTCATATGTATAGATCTGGTTAAAATCATCTGCAAATGCATATAGCCCTAGGGTCTTCCCTTACTGCTCATTCTCATAATGGAATCAGCCCTCTGTTGACTAGTAATAAGTGTATCTAAGGGGATTTACCTGTTTCTTTTATTTTGGGAAGTTATGTTTATAAATTATGTAGCACTGTTCAAGTCAAACGCAACTGCCCAGTAAAGTTTTGCAGGGAATATTTTTTAAATATCTTGTTACTTTTATAATGTTTCATGTTGAGATTTTCTCATACTTTATGATATTTTTAATATCTTGCTTTAAAAACGTTTCCATCTGAACTCCAAATTGTCTGGATTCTAGCTTCTACTGTATTTTGCATTTTTCTTTTCCCTTTTTTTAGTCTGTGGAGATGTGTTTGCAGTGTTGGAAAGCCTTTGGGTAATTCCATATGTTTTCAGAACAGTTCACCATCTTTGAAAGTGAGTCTTGATTTTGGCTCTCATGCCTTCAATAGAAGTTTGGTCTTTAAACACTGTTACATCAGGGTACCAAGTAACCTGCACTTAAGCACAGGTCCACAGGACATGAACGTAAACAGGTCTGGAGCCCATGGTTGCTTGAACCGTCTTGTTAATCATGATTTTGTCTGATAAAAAGAAGTCTGTTGTGGACTTTACCTAAACAGGGTCAGAGTAACAGGAGTAATACTCGCTCCACTGTGATAAACCAAATTCCAGATGTCATCTAGGCCCACATTTTCTTTGAACTGCCTAAAGGCCAGCTGTATAGTTTTGGTTGTGTATCATTTCAGGTTTATGTCGAGAAGGGCATCAGGGGCCACATTTAAGTGACTAACTCTGTTTAGGTAGAGTCCACAACAGACCTCTTTTTATTTAATCAGTCGGATTGCAAGTTCCTTACATATTTAATGAAGCTCAGCCATGTTGTTAGAGGCCCCACAGATGCGGGATTGGATATGGGCCTTTATTTAGAACAGATGGAGTTGGTATTGCCTTTGGAGAAGGCGACAGCCCAGGTTGTCAGAGGATGTGCTGGAAGCCAACCACTTTTGTTCTGCAGCTTTGCACTTGCATGTCAGCAAAGTTAGATCAGAGTCATGCCAGCTATTGCACTTAGAAGCTGGCTTCATGTGGATCCTCATGGCAGGGGCAAGGAAGTCAAGGGTGTTGGAAATGGAGAGGTGAAGGTTTGTAAGAGCTGAGTCAGTGTAAGAGTAAATAGTAGGAATGGTGGGGGAGAAGAAGGCTGCAAAAGCAATGACTAACACTCGCTTCCTCAGTAGAATGATGGTGAAGGAGACTGGCAGTGCGGGTGGAGGCATACCCATCGAGCTCAAGATGGGAGGAGAGCATGGTCAGTCCAGGAGAGGGGGGTGGTGAGATGGTTGTAGAGGGTGTATTTTAAGCATAGATGAGTGCGTCCAAGGTGTGTCCGGCTAAGTGCGTCTGACCTGAGGGAAGAATGGTGAGGGAGAGAGATCCTCAGAGGTTGCGAAAGAGTAGGGTGGCTGCATCAGAAAAATCCAGATGGATATTAAAGTCTCTGAGGAAGATAAGCTTAGAGGTAGAGGTTAGACGAGAGGAGGCAAGGTCGGCCCACTCCAAAAGGAAGTGGGAGATAGGCCAAGAGCGCCTGTAGATGGGAGCGAGAGTGAAAGGATATGAGAGACGCAAAGCTTGCAGACAACACGTTCAAAGGAGGAATATGATTGAATGGGTATGTTGGTAGCAAGGACCCAATCAGGGAAGACAATGGCCACTCTGCCTCCAGACCGGTTGAACCGGTGCTTGGAGTGGATCTTGGAGCCCTCAGGAAGAAGTGTGTCAAAAGCATTGGCAGAGCTGGCATTGAACCACATCTCGGTGAGAGTGAGGATGTCAAGGTTAAAGACTTCAAGGAGGTGACAGATGTCAGAGTGTTTGACAGCAGAGCGAGATTTGAAGGTAGCTAGGGGAAGCTGGTTACCACCATCAAAAGTCTTTCTAGGCGGGGTACAAGGGCAAGGAGCCACCATCATATGGGACGGAGAGGCCAAAGGTGTGGCAGCCAGAGGAATGGCAGGAGAAGGGAGAAAATTGATGGGAGATGCCTATCAAGAAGGAGGAGGTTGGTCTGGGAGCCCTGGGCCATGATAGTGCCATTCTGGTAGACATTAATAATTCATCTACATGATAGAAGTAAGCCAAGAGAACTTCCCATCTAGTACCACCATTAATGGGAGAGAAGGAAAAAGGAGGGAGGATTGTGGCCATATGGGGAATCCATAGATCCGGAGAGGGAACAATAAAGTGAATGTCAGTAATGATGGTCTGTCTTGAGGAAGCATTGATGTGTCAGCAATGAGCAATCCAGGGTTGGAGACCATAAGTGCTTTCTTAAATGTTTTCCTTCCAGATTTCGAGAAAGGGGTAGGAATGTTAATGGAATAGCAGTTAGAATGGATATGATAGATAGAAAGCACCATAATTACAGGGGGGATGAAGAGTAGGTGAGGGGACTGCACACTGCACAAGGAACTCACCACACAGCCTAGCAGTACGTTCAGTGAAGAGGAGTGCAAAACAGCAGGTAAGGCAGTCAAACCAAGGGCTGTGAGGAATAGGACCTAGCTTGAAAAGAAAACAGTGGGCAAGACGAGCTACAAATGTGGGGTCGCAGCGGCCAGTAAACAAAGCATCCAGAAGTGATAATCAAGATAAGGTAAGAAGGCATCATAATTGAAATGCAATATTTTACAGAAGGAACCTGATTGAATGTTAAACTAGGTGGCTAAACCAAACATTATAACAGCCCGAGGAGTTTGGGCACAGGGATCAGATTTAGTAAGATGCACCATTTGTGTAGAACTAGCAGAATTAAATAACTAGCTCTGGGTTACAGGAGAAGCCCTCAGAATGCAGCACAATACAGGCAAGAGTGCAGGTTTACATAAACGTCTAAATTTGAGATTCAGGCAAAGTGTTCCAATGCAGCAAAATACAGACAGAGTGCAGGTTTTACATTCCAAAACATACACAGTTAATATCACATAGTTCAACCAGTAGCTGGCACTCCTTGCCCACCGCATTGCTGCTCTCTCTGCCCCAACTATGAGTGCTATGCGGATGATACCTAGCTCATTTTCAGGCTACCCTCGGCCTCCTCCTCTCCTTCCCTCATCTCTGACTGTCTGTCTGCTATTCAGGAGTGGTGTGCCGCCAATGACCTCTGCCTTAATGCCAGTAAGACTAAGATTCTACTCATCAGCACACCCACTCCCTCCTTCCCTGCAGCTCTCTGGCCGGCCTCTGTTGGCCCTCTTCTTGCTCCCACCTGCAAGCCTAAAAACCTTGGGGTCATCTTCGACTCCACACTCTCCTTCTCACCTCACATCTCTGACACACTAGAAGTCACACTACCAGCTGCACCCCCTCAGAGGTATTCTTGCTTTCCTCTCCTTTCCCCAGAAGCTCACCGTCTCCAGAGGCCTGGTTCTATCTAGGCTGGACTATTGTAACAGCCTCTATCTAAATCTGCCTGCCTCTACTCTCCGCCCTCTGCAACTTATCCAGAACAGGACTGCAAGACTTCTCCTTGGCCTCAAGCCCAGGGATTGTATCTCTCCAGCACTGGAATCTCTGCACTGGCTCCCAGTGACTGTGAGGATTAAGTTCAAAACCCTCTGATTTGTCCACAAGGCCTTCTGGGGCCTGGGGCTGAAATACCTTCAACTCTCTCTTCCCAAATATCTTCCTTCTCAAGCTCTTCACTTATCCGCCTCCAACTCCCTCAGGGTCAGTCGCTTTTCTAAGCAACAAGTTGGTGGTAGATCTCTCTCTTCAGCAGGGGTCTCCCTCTGGAACAGCCTTCCTGCCTCCCTGCAACTTGAGGAGAACCACCTCTGGTTCCAGAAGCACCTCAAAACCTTCCTCTTTGCTTCTGCTTTCTCTCCCTCTCTCCCCTGCTGAATTCCTGGCGGAAACTACACTGGTTACCTTTCTGATATCGGTCCCAGGCCCCGCCTGTTGCACACCTGCACTGCCTCCCTGACAACCCCTGCACCTGGGAACTGTTTTCTGTCTTCCTACAGTCCCCCTACCAGCACTTATTTCTGCACTTACCTTGCACTTGCCACCATCTAGCCGTCTTTATTTATCTTATTTTTTCTACTACCCCATGTACTGCATTTTCCCCTCTCCTTCCCCCTCGCACTTTTCCCTTTCCCCCTTCCCTTGCACTTGCGCGATCTGAATGACACCTGGCCTAGTAAGATCGTTGTCTGTCATCCCTTTTTGTTCCCCCTCCCTTTTCTTGTCGTGCCGTGAAACACTTGTGTATAGGTGCGTTATAAATGCCATATCATATCATATCATATCATAACATCATAGCTAGGTTTGTATGGCACCAACTGACACAGGAGTACAAAGTAGCTCCTGTTAGCTGTTGGTTTCAAGCTATCCAGGCTCCCCTTAGTTAAAACCAGGAGCTAAATAGTTCCCAGCTCCTGGTAATTTCAAACCCTGTACTTGTCAATCCATTTTAAGAGGAGTTTTGTACTCCACCAGCCATTTTTAGTTGGGGCTATTAGGTTTTGCTTGTGACACCTATAAAGCAAAACTATTGCATTACAGTACAGATAGGGAGGGATGGCACATGAGGAGGGACACAGCGTGTAGGTGGGGTTTGGTTATTTGCCCACCCACTGACTGCCCATGTCCACGCTAATCCCTGTGCCCATTCCCACCCAAAACACCTCCTGAAGAGAACTATTTGAGTTTGTTTTAATCAAGCCTTACAATCAAACTTTGTACTTCAAGTACCGGTCATTGTTTTTTTCAAAGCAGTCTTGTGAGAGTTAATGACTTAGAGTTGTAAACCCGCTACTGGTGTAATAAAAAATGTCTCAACAAAGTTTACCTTCAGCCACTCGATTTATAAGCACTCTGAATGTCCTTTACTGAAGTCCTTTCAAAAACAAGCATTGGCAAAGCCAACATTTGTGACTTGTGTACAAGTATTAGGCATTTGCAAGGCACTGCTATTAGATGGCCAGGTACTCCTATAAGTTTGCACTTGCTACCATTAATGGTCAATTAATAGCACTACAGCTGTGCCTGGCAAGTGCCTTTCCTGTACCCACACAAAAGCCCAAACTGTTGGCATTGCCAATGTTTGTTGTAATATAGGGTAGTCTTAAAAGTGAAACATTAACACATACCCCCACCACATACACCTGCGAAGATGTGCGGTGAAGTGCTGAAGTTGGTCTGAAATCCCGGCTTCAGCACTTAATTCAAGTGTGTGATCCTGGGTAAATAATGTTGTTACTGTGCCTGATGTATACATTTTTTATGTAAAATGTGTAAGACTTACTTGTGCCCTGAATAGATGATCTAATAATTAAATGGAACACATCTGTGCAGTTGTGTTTAATTATGAACAAAACCGGAATATTTAAATGTACACAGATGGAAAAAAAACATAGAGATGCCGATAGTAAATTGCAATTGCTGTGTTCTTTTTTTAAGCTTCCTAATACCAAATGTTCATTTGGCATGAGTGTGTGTGTATATATGTATGTGCCTCCTATTTTAACAAAGGGTGTAGGGAGTGCTGAGTTTATAGTATTTATAGGTTCCGGTGAGATATGTGTGAGCCGTAGGCTGCAGAAATCTCAGGGGTTTTGATTTTGAACAGTCGGTAGGTCTGTCCTGAACCTTCGCCTCTTCACCACTGCCCACTCTGCATCACACCACTTCTCATCTGGAGACACCCCAAAAATCCCAGCACTTCCAGTTGTTTTTCCTCTGTCCCCCTGTGTCCTGCAGAGTCTGTTCGCCTCCTTGATCCATTTCCACCCTTTCACCTTACCTCCTCGTCCATAGGCTTTCATACCACTGTCCCATACCCAGCACATCCTCAGTGTTTAATGGGGAATGGAGGTTTCAAACTCCAGTACGCGTGACATCTCATTTTTGCACTAAACAATGTGGACGAGAACAGAGACTACTTTACAAATGTAAGCCGTTTATAGAGGTAATGGAGGGAGCAAAGGGTCAAAACAAACATGCAGTGAACGAAACGTGACACAGCCATATCAGGGGAGTACAGATAACATATATATTCACTGAAAACACCTTAGGTGCAGTTAAATTGTGCAGATTTAATGCAACAAAACCTGTGAAATTCTGCAGACGTGGGAAGTAATGACCAGCTTAACTTGGTACGCTCCAGTTGATGTCCCCCATAATGCCATTGTGTATGTCATTGTGAATCCTTTCTCTTATAATATTTATTTGCTCATGGGCTTTGCAACAGGAATGCGCTGAGTTAAGATAGTCATGTCTAACCATATCAGCTGAATTTCAAGGGCTTTGTTGTGTTAAATCTGCACAACTTAACTGCACCTTAACTAAGGCTTTTCAGTGAATTTAAAGAGTTTAGTTATACCAGTTTTGTTTACAGGCGAGCAGCCCTGGCCACACCATGGCCTTTGGCCGTGCCCACTGTACATGTTCCCCAAACATGTTTCTTTTGGACCCACTAGATGGCCACAACCTTTGGCCGTGTCCACTGTATCTTTTAGAACACTACCTTTCTTTCCTGCTCACTAGCCATTGCCTTCGCCCATGACCATTGGCCACAGACTTTCCCTGTGGTGCCTGGACATGTTGCCCCAATAGGTTTCGTTGGGGCGCAATACCCATGGCCATCACCCATGTCCACTTTCCATATTGTACCATTTGGTGCCTTAAAGTAATCAGTAGCCACAGTCTTCGATCACACCCATTACCCCCTCACCTCACTGTAGCAGTAACATTGGACTTTTTTTTTGTATTAATCACATTTTTTGAACTCCTAAAAAAATATGTTCCCAAGCAGTTAGTAGAACCCTGATAATAGTAATGTACTACAAATAATCCAGGTAATTCATAAAATAACCCTGGTTATTCATAAAATAACCTTTGTTATACACGTGATGCACTTTCCTTCCCGGGGCTGTTTTCTGTTATGAGAAAAAGTTTGATCTCTTAACTTGGTCCCCAGTACTCCCACCCCACACCCATCTTCCAATTTCACATGGTGTATTCTTTCCCCCAGCCCATTTCAAACCTGATGCCATTTCAAACTTTTTCCTCCTCCAAATACTTTTTCCACTTTTTATTTTCGTCTAACCCCGGTTATTTTGGAAATAAACCTGGCTATCTCTCGCCTTGAACCAAAAAAACAAAAACACAAATTGCAGCTTTTTAATTTCTGAAAAAAGTCGCTCTGCTGCAAAGCACCACAGGAGATATAGCCATACCCCCTTCTCTGTCGGATATTTTAGAAAACTACTAGAAAGAATAACCCCAGAGCCCTCCCAGAAATCGAGTCAATGCTTCGTGCCCAAGATGTTTTGTACCTGCCCCAATTCCGTCCAGTGGTTTTTGCTGCGCACTGTGCAGAAATGTGGTCTTTTTCTCTATGGGGAAATGAATGGGATTTGGCCGAAACCATGCTTTCTTGACTTTTTCATTTGTTAACAAATCTTTCCCTAAATATCCAGTATGGGTGTGGGCTGTCACAAACCTTTTGTTAGTGAAATATCAGCCAAATCCTTCATTCCAAATCCATCAGGCGAATCAAAAGTTATTAGCAATTCCATTTTCGGGTTTCCTATGGAACTCGATACTCAACAATAGTGCAGAGACTGCCACAATGTAATAAAGAGATAGAATCAAAACAAATATAATAAAATCCAGGAAAGGTTAAAGCAAGGACGTGGATAAAAAGGGTGTAGGAGAACTGAAAACCTCCACACAAATGAGAGAAGTCAACTAGGGCGCCAGACTGGACTAAAGCATCCACGAGAGAAGTTAGAAGATGGTTAAACAGGGTGCCTAAGCATAACAGACAGAGCATGTGTGTGCGAGAGCACAATTACAAATACAGTGACATCTAGTCATTGGACCTCACTGAAACTTTGGTGGTAATGTAAATGCAGGTGGTATTTCAATATGATTCCTGAGTAAGTGAAGTGCACACTCCAATTCCCAACTCAGTTTATTTTGCAACTCTATGATGTTCTCCTTTAAGCACTTTCAAAACGAGTGTTTCATCAGGTTGTCAGTTTCAGGTATTGAAGATCAACCACCCCATATTACTAGGCACTCTAGTCCTTGTAGTTGCAGTGTTAGGTTGTTGGGAACCAACACTCCCACATTGCTTATAGAAGTTCCACCTTAGTAGGGAGGAGTGAATAGGCAGCAGTGCAGCATTCCTCAGGAGCCTGAGCCTCCAGAGCCAAAAAATGTGCTGGTGAGTAAAGGGCACACTTCGGTTCCCAACTAACTTTACTTTGCAACTCTGTGTTTTTCTCCTTTTAACACCTTTCAATCCAAATGCTCTCCTCATGAAGGAATTGTTAGGTGTTGATGGTATGTACCCCTTTAGTGGAAAGCTGCTCCAAATTCAAGCCCAATAGGACATGAGGCACAATTCCTAATTTGGATAAGAGAACTTCAAAAAATTGAATACAAAAATTACAGCCTTTCATTCCTTTTACAACCAGGACTTCCTCACCACGGTCAACTGCAGCAATCCAGCAGGTTCACCGGAAGACCCATGCCCCCTCAAAATCTACAAAGCAATAACTAAGCAACCACAACTAGCTTTAACCATCCAAGTAAAACTCAACATATCAATTGATCAACGGGTTGTCCATCAGGCCTTTAAAACACCCTTTCTTAAACCTTTACTCAAAAAATAAATTGCGGGCCCAAACGACCCTGCAAGCAACTGACCAAAATACAGCACGAAGTTTGAGGCCAAACTCCTTGGGAAATTCATTAACCAGCAAGTACAAAATTACAGTAAAATTCAGCAATCACCTCCATGAGAACAAACACATTTTTCAGACCATCAAGAGGACCAGAGTCTGCGCTTTGCTCAATATGGGACATCCTAAACAAACAAAGCCGACACCAACTGCCCAAGCACACTCATCCAACTAGACATTTCTGTAGCCTTCAACATGATCAGTCAAGAGATCCAAATAAAGAGACTAGAAAATATTAAAGTAAGAGATATCACTCTCTGCTGGATCACATCTTTCCTGACCAAGAGGAACTATATAGCGCAAGGTCCCTTTCAGGCCACACCCCTGCATGTTGACATACAAGGTATCCAGAGGATATAGTCTCAGTCCTCTACTGTTTAACATCTTCATGATCTGCCTTCTGTAATTTATTAACACAGACCTGACATGCTTCAACTATGCGATGACATTCAAATAGTCTACAAGCTAACAGACACTACAACAAAACCACTGGACCATAGGGTATAACTTGCACGTGTGGAATCCTTGAGGAACACAAGCAACCTACACTCAACCCAATTAAAGCAGAAATTATAATCTGCGGCATGGCTCCAACAAACCCTACTCCCACCCCCTGGCCGGAACCTGTCTGTTGCCAATGAAAATTGTCAAAATGCTTGGACTCATGGTGGACAGCATTCGTACACTGGAACCACAAGTTAAAAGTTGTTTTTACCGCTTAGCACAATGCAACGCATCATGGCCTACCTGACCTTTGCACACAGGACCGTAGTCATTATCGCGCTCATACAATCAAGATACAAAAAACACCAATAATTTCTAAATGTGGCACCAAGCCGATACCTCACAATAGAAATATATGGACACATCATCCTTTCCTCCGTTCACTGCACTGGGGCCTACTCAAACGAAGGATTTGCTGTAGAGCCCTTTACATATACCCCATGCCTTGCACGGCGGGGGTCTTAAGCCTATCACTAGGAAATTCTCTCATGTTCACCATCGAGAGGGCTTCAATCCAGAAGCAACGCCTTGGTAAGGGTATCAAGTTTGAACAGTAAACAGCACACAGGGACAACCTTTTCCTTCCTCTCAACCAAACTCTTGATCTTGCCGCCTAAACACATGCACAAAAGGAAAACCACCTGACCTCCAGGAAACAATTCAAAACCTGTGTACTTATCTAACAAGCTTTGGGGCCAAGATTGTAATTCTATACCAGGATTGCGCATAACAACCTCATACTCGGACAGCGCTCAACGCTTTCTGTTTCCCCACTACATGTACTCCTCATTCCTCCACATCCCCTCTAAAATCTCCCACCACCTTACATTACACACAAAACACCCCACCCCCACATGTCAACTTCAAGCCTACCAGCTATCCCATCTACATTAATTGACCTGTGACAAAGATCACCACTCCATCAGTGGCTAACCCGGATCTAGAGCGGTGTACTTTTAATAAGACCTTGGACTCACCCCTCTGGTTAACCACTGGCCCAAGATCCATCGCAAAAACACCATAGAACCAGAATGGCACACAGAATTTGGGTACTTTCGGCCTTCACCGATCAAGTCTATTAGCTCACTTAACCCCCCCTCTTTCTCACAGGGCCATGTGCAGCAAGGACACAAAAATGGCATAAAGGCACCAGCCAAGACCACTTAACGTTATTTTACATCACATGCCGCCTTTTCATTTCTGATGGACAATCTCTTGCTGAGCCAGCCTATGTGTGTCTACAGAGTTTGAGGAAACTACATTACTTTAAACATGAGCTCGAACACATGCTAAGGTATTTGATGTTGTGTCTCTCCCCAACTAGATCCTAGATTGGCATACTTGCCAAACTTCTGTGACCAAAAAGATGTAGGATTTTTCAAGTTTCAAAAATAATACTGCGCACAGCAATGACATCACAGGAGAATAGAAAACATGCATTGTTGGCGCCATTGAAGCATTCTAAAATACACAACCCATCAAACAGCACAACATGGAAAGATGTTCAAATGTTAAAAATGTATAATTCTGAATGGTAAATTAACACCAAATTCAATGATCTAACTTCACAGAAGGTAATCACACAGAGCTGGTAGGCAACGTTTGTAGCAGCCTGTGCAATACATATGTATTCCTACACATGTATTCCTGCAGTGCAAGTTGAACACACAATGACAGTCTTATAGACAGATGCTGTTTGACGGTGGTACGCTCTGCAACTTGCCTTCATTGGTGGTTCACCTAAGGGTTGTACCGGCAAGAGTGCAGTACAGAGTCACGTAGCTGACAGGTCAGTGGATTGGTCTGAGTGCAATCAAAGTAATCACCTACCAGCCCACTGTACAGACAGACTAATTAATGTGTTGTATGCATTGTCCTGCACTCTGCCTTAGAGTAACATGAATAACCCGCCACTGTAAAAAGCAGTAGGATCTGTCACGCAAATCTGTCGGCGGTAGGACTGCTTAAAAAAAAATAGCCTACTGCCTAAATCTGTAGGGTTGGCAAGTATGGATTGGCCCCTGAGCTCTACTATTATTTTGTACCCCTTGTTTAAGGAAAGCATTTGTTTACCTGCTCATTTCATTGGTCGTGGGTGGAGCGGAGGTGGGGTTACTGTTCACGAAAGTTTCTTGGCACTGCAAGAATTTCTTTACCCGAGTTTGACATTTCACACAAAGGCTTGTGGGTTCCCAGAGTGTGCAGCAGCCCCCCCCCCCCCCGACCCCAACACCCACCCCAATAAAATGTTCTGTAGCCTGTGAAATAAAAGGGATTAAAATTGTTTAGGCGTGCAACACAAAGAGGATTAACTTTTGTTCTGGCTATACAATAAACCTGATTAAAGGGGGTCTTGATATCGTGGAGAACACGCAAACTGAGGCCATGGCACTCAACACAGCACAGGCGGTAATGAATTAGTTTCATATAATTTTAATCATGTAGCATTTATCATCACAAAAGGAAAATTGTAATTTCCCGAAGGTTAATTATCTTAAAAAGTGTGCCTTTTAACAAAAACGATTTCGGTTTTAGTTCTATATTTGGGCAGCAAAGGATAATCTCCTTCAGCTGGATAGCAAAAGATCTTTCGCTTGGTATTAAAGTGGCTTTCAATTATATTTTGTAATGAATGCTCGGGATCTTTAAATAAAGGGTTTGATTAAGTGGAATGAAGGCTTAATGGAATGGGATGGGACTTGCGGTAATGAGTAATATGATGCCATTTCTGGCAGAAGGGGGATGTTTTGACATCCAGTAGTAGATTGATTATATCTTTACCAGAGTACAGGATATCATTATATCACTGGAGAGATAAAGGCCTTTGGTGTCCTAACGGTGGGGGTGGGGTGTGTCAGATTATGAATGAGGCTGTTTTTATTTGTAAAGCACGCTTTGCGAATTTAGTTGGTTTCTTGGCGCATGGGTTAATCTAGGGTCAGAAGGTCACAACTTGTTGTCATCCACAATCTTCTTTAATCTTGGGTTGAATAATTATTCATCATCTGATCCTTGGCTTAGGTAACACATATTCCATATAGGGTTGACGTCATCCATGCCAGATCGAAAGGGATTGTGGTTAGATGTGTTCCCCACTATATGTCATCTTCTCTCATGCCTTTGGAAACACAGTAAATGCCTTGCTGGGTACCCTCATGTAGCCCATGTGGCTACACTTTAAGTGTCACTTAAGCGTCACTCGTGACAAATGGAAATAAATGAAAAGAAGCCCCTTGCTTTTCACCTAGGATTTAGGGTAACCCTCCCCAAACCATTGTCCAGAGTTCTAACCATATTGCTTTCTAATTGGATTTTTTGACTCACTGATTCTCACTTATCTCTTTTCTTAATCTCACTTCTCCTGTCTCTTTGAATTCCCAGTTGCCCCTCTCGTTCTACTCCATTGAGAGACATGGCAAATGTTCCTCTCTTAGAAGATGTTTGGGAGATCCTAAGTCTGTTAACTCCACAAGCCCATGTGCATGGGCCGGTGGAGCCGAGGCCCTTTAAAAATGCAGAGTTACGAAGAGAGTGGAAATATGGAGTAGAAAGGGAAACAGAATATGAGCAGGAGGATCACTGTGGTGGTTTGAGATAGCATTGAATGGTGTAAAGGTGCAGTCTCTGAAATCAATCCAAGGAAATAACACAAAAGTAATAAAAAATGGAGGGCACAACTTGCAAGAAAAAAACAGCCCTTTATTCACAAAATTACAGCTGGGAGAACGTCAGACAGCTCAACAGAACTGAACCGCAAAAGAATCAACATGCCCCTCCCGACTTAAAATATTCAAGGCAGAAAACCACAGAATTTTAATATTCTACCAATGAAACAATTACAATGTAAGCGTTTTTTATTGGTTGATCATCATTGACCCCCTAAAGAACACTTCTACATTGTACGATCTGATGGGGGACCTTCCTCTTTCACGTGACAATTAAAAATCCACTCCCCCCTCCATCATGACCTAATCTAATAGTCAGCTAAAAATTGTGCGCTCCCATTGGTTGGCACTCTTCATAATACAATTAACAGAACAAAATCTGCACTGATTGGACAGGCATACCAGAGACAGCTCTGGCCATAGCATCCCACCGAGACAGACCAATAATATTGTGAGTGGAAATCAGGGAGGTCAAAACTTTGTTGCATCCCCTGGAAAAACACAGCCCCTTCGACATGATTGGCCCTTCGGCCTTCCGTCCCTTTCACCTACCACTCCGTCTTGATATATGCTGGCAAATTTGGATACAACCATCTAATGATCTTGTTCACAATGAGCAGCTGCATGAAAATACTTGTGTGCGGCCCTGCTTCTGGAAATTCATTTCTTCTATTCATCTTATTTAACATGGCAATTTTACCTCTGGAACAAATGTCCCGCTCTCAGTGGGGGTGCTGCTCTCACAAACTAATTCCTCAATTTGGCAATGCTACTTTGTGGACTTTCTTGTGTGTCTCACTCTGTCCTCCATGAACATTATGTATTCATTCGGCTATCGTCTGGGAAGGCACTGCTGCCTCAAGCCCCATTTCAGGTTCCTGGAAACTTTCCTGATCGCAACAATTAACTGAACACTATTTGTTATCCTATCCCATTCTGACGTTTGCTTCTTGCAACTCCGCAGCAAAATGAAATTTAAAATAAATGACCAAAGCTCCAAAATGTGGCCTAGCATCCTAGAAAGGCACAATCTGCGGCCTGTAACAATGGTGTGCTTACAATGTCACTCTGAAAACAACACGTGACATCTACGTCACTATCAGGGGGTCTAATACCTTGCTAAAAAAGTTATTTGCGCACAACTTTAGGACGTTGGACCTGCATATTTACACTGGACCAAGAGACTAGTGTGGAGCATAGAAAACCCTGTACAAGTCCTGGTAAATTGGAGCTGAGCCAAGAGTCGCCAGTGAGAGATTGCTGCGGTGAAGCAGACTTTCAGTTACAGAGGGATTCTAGGTCCCAAATCTTGATACAAGGGTAAGGAGGCCAGAATGAAACAGCCAAATGCACAACTGTTTGGCCATATGATGCCCCAGGTCACAACATAGAATCAGATTCAGAGAGTGTCGCAAATGTAGATGAGTCACGAGTAAAGAGTAAACCAAGAGGTTCCTAGAAAAGGCTTTGACATAACTTACTTTGAACGAAGTACACAGCAGTTTATGAACACAGTGAATATGAGGCTGCAAACATGAGTAGGTAGCCTGAATGGACAACACAGAGGCCCAATCTAACAAAGAGGGGGCACATCAAAGGAGACGCCTGAAGAGTGAGATCTGAGCCCAGAAAGAACAGGAGTATAAAAGAGACTTCAATATTCCAAAAGCTGGTGCTAGCAAGGCCAGTCAGAGAATCCTTGGGAAAGAGAAAGGCTAATACTTGTTTGTACCAGCAGGCCTATGTTCCACTAGAAGAGCATTGAGTCATGAATATGCTGGTGCGATCAAAGCCAAGACAAAGTATACAAGCGTATGGGGTGTCAAAACTGATGCATACTGGCACCTGTGATCCAAGATTCCACCAAAGGAGACTTGAATCATGAATATGCTAGTGCATTCCAGTTCATCCCAGGCCACACCATAGAACCTTTGTGACCTGCAATACAAAGTTCCACCAAGAAAGGCTTGATTCATCATAATGCGGTAAAGGCCATGCCAAATCTGAGGATCACTGAGGATGACGAGGCTAGTTCAATTTTGATACTCAAGGTATATACATTGCACAGTGGTTGAGGTGCAAACTTTATGTGAGATATTCAACCCACAGTGTATGAAGTTAGCCACTGCCTAGGTTTAAGAGTCACTGAAGTTATTCAACACTAAGCCCACGAAGTGCACACTTGTCAAGTCGAAGACTCATTTGATTTATTTAACACAACATCTATGAAGAGTGCAATTGTCTAAGCCTATGGTCCTTGAAGTAATTCAACCTAAACTGTATGAACTGCACAATTGCCTAAACGTTTCGAGGGCAGGTGTCTCAATCTAATAATCGAAGTCATTGAAACTAAAGTGTATGACGTGTCCAATTGTCTACATTTAAGCATAATTGATGCTATTCAACAGAAGTGTGAAACTGCTTAAATCTTAGAGTCATATTCACACAGTGCTCAGATCCAAGGCTCAATGGCAGTTTAGAAGCCAATGTCTATGATGGATATGCTTGCTTAGTCTGGAAGTGATAAGCACCCAAGCATTGTCAGAGTGTTAAAGTTCAAAGACCTATAAGTCAAGTCACGGTGTGATCAACCAATATCAGAGTATGCCAAGGAATACAATGATAGAAAGTAAATGAATTAAAATACCTTCATGTGTTTTTAAGTTAAGACAGGTTCCTAAGAGATTACACAGACAACTCCGGAATAGAGCCAAACCAGGGGAAACACGAACATGAGATACCGGATAACGATTGTGATAAAAGGCACTGTTGTGGGTTGCTAAATGGCTAATCTAGGGAGAGACATCTGGAGGATTCAATATGACAAATTAGATTTGATTGCAAGGAAGAAAGACACCACCTGTGAATGAGGCCAACAAGGCCCAATTTGTTTTCAAAATCAAGAGAAGTATTTCATAGTTCACTGGGTAGAAAGCTGTGAATTAGTCTTAAGAGCACCAAAACCAATCATCACCAGTGCCCAGAACATTTAGTGGATGATTCAGAACCTGAAGGATAACCATGTCAATTCATTATCTTTATCAGAGGGCAAGTCAAGTTCAGAGGCTTTTGCATCGTCAAAAGGCTATTCGATTGGATACTATAGAGAACAAAGGGGTTTAGGTTTGGTATCCTAGGTGGCAGGTTGTATTCTGCATTCTGTGTATGGCTAAAGCAGTACTTACTTTCTTTCTCTGTGTGATAATAGCTTAACTTTGTCATTACTTATTATTGTGCTGCCTATTATTATGCACAGATTTCTGGGGAAAGCGCTATATGAATTCAATATAACGCTAATACAAATACTAAAATTATGCAGTGATCATATGGGCAAATGATGCAGTGATCATATGGGCAAGAGGTACACTTTCTTGCATACTTTTGTAGGCAGGAATGCAATACAAATCTCCAGTGAAATATATAACCTCCCTCCCCATAACTTTCCCAATGTTTCAGGGTCAAACTTTGTCACAGACAGCAATTTACGGCGGCCCCGGAATATCAATAAGAGACCATAGCAAACAACATTAAATGCCCCCCCCCTTCGGGTTACATTCCCAACCATCAATTATTTAAAAGAGAAGGGTCATAACAATCTTTATCCCACTTGTTTAGCGAAAACTCCCATTCCCCTCGGAAGGACCCTAAGTGGTCATTAGCAACTGCAGTCAATTTTTCCATAACCATAATGACTTGTAACTTTTTCTCCCACTCTTTTTTCATTGGCACACTTCCCTTCTTCCAATTTTGTGCTACCGCAGTCTGCCAGCTCTCATGATTGCCTCTCCCTTGCTGGGATACCCAGGAGCATCTTAACTAAACTGTGCCACTGTGATATCTTTAATCCAGCATAAGAGTTCATCACAAAAAATGCAGATCTTGTGGCATTGCCGCCACATATGGGAGGGTGAACCCACTTGGGCAGATCCCCTCTGGCAGAGGGCGAGACCCCACTCCCCCCAATACATTTTTTAGACCCTGAAGGGGTCTCAAGGCCAACTCTGTAGCATTTTAAAGTTGTGTTCCATCGTGGAAATTAACAGATATCCATGAAAGGTTACTGTGAAGATCTTTGCCCTCTCTTCTTGTGATTTATCCCCTTTGGCAAGGTCGACCCAACTCTCCCTGTCATGCACGCCGTCACAAAACGTTGGTATGTTCTTGACAGAATACCTTTCAGATAAACCGAGGAGTCAAGAACCTTCTTGTTAGGGAGAATTCTCATTTACGGCTAATTTCCCTCACCTAGTGAGTCCCCCAGCAGCTTTGCTGGACTTCTGGAGTTTATTTTTTTCCACCTGGTAAGAGTGAGAGTCTTTCCCCACTCTTACCTGTGTTTTGCTATGTGTTTCCATCTGTTTTTGTGATTGTGGACTCTGAAGTACACCACTTCAGTAGCCCCCTTCTTTGTGTGTGTCACAGAGCACCTTCAGTGCCGTGGCACAGGGTTGTTTTTGAGACTTCCCTCGACTCCATTTCTGAGGTGACTACTGTCCCGCAGAAAAGGGTAAAGTTACCATTAACTTTACTTAGTCAATCTACCACAGATCCAGTACACCCCATCTTCCATGGAGTACTGGAAAGGGTTAATTCGTATCACTTTTATATCTGTACCTCCCAGAGCATTGTTTTGCTCTTTTAACATTTATACTTGGCTGGTGGCAGTGGTATCTACCCTAACTTTTCTACCGCAATTATATTAGATAAACGTGGTACTGTTCTTGGCTATTATATTAGCCTCGAGCATAAACCCGCTTGACCAAATAGTCTTTCTTTTGGCTCCGGTTTGATTTATTCTTCTTGTGTTTTACTTTGCGTGGCAAACTAGGTTTGCCTTCTTTGTTCACTGTCTTTTGGCGGGCTTCTGCCCAGAAGCCCTCCTCAAGGCGCCTGGGTGTCTAGGTGGGCTGAATGTGAGAGAGGGGTGTAGTCACCCCCTGCACAGGGTATCCTAGGAAACCCTAGTCGCACTTTGTCATGATTGGCCATGGTAGTTGTCCGGGCTGGACAACCTCCCCTGCTGGGTGATTGACAGCCAGGCTGTGTGAATGGGGGTTTTTCACATAAAAGGCAGGTCTCTTGGGCTAGAAGTCAGAGAGTCACCACTGGAACTACAAGGAACCGAAGAGAAGCGGAGAGAACGACGGCTGCTGCAACTACCCCGTCCCGGTGAAGCCCTGCTGCAGTCCTGAGCCATCTGCCCCTCAACGACTCAGAGAAGATCCAGTCCGGAGTCTTCTTCCCTTGAGCTTGGTGGGGATAACTAGCTCATCTTCTACAGCCAGAGGATCCTCTTCCGTGGTCAAAATCGCTGCACACTGCTGTAGTGGTCCGGATAGCCACCTGAAGAGCCTCTCCTGTTTTTAAGGAGCGCACCTTTTATTCCGTGTCGCTGCTGCCGGCCTCATCCCTGTGTGGTGCAGACCCCCTTCAGACGTCCTCCTTCTCGACGAAGCTCCAGGAATCGTGGGTCTGTGGGAAACCAACAGGAACAACTGCCAGGGCACCAGCTGCACCATTGGAACAAGGTACTGTGTTCTGTTGAGGAAACTGGGTGAATCCCTTTTTCTTCATTTCCAAGGCTTGACCTTGTCTTCCCTCCTTCTTATAACTTTTGCTTCCAAACATTGACAATATCCAAGTACTTTTGGCTCCGTTGAATCGTGAACTGTTAGACCATGTGATCTTCGGCATCTGGCCCCGGTGTCTTCGACCCTGGCTCGGGCCCTTTGACTTTAGAACTGCTGTCTCTGAGCGTTTTTTGATTCTGCCTGCCTAACCAAAATATTGCCTGTGATTTTTGCCTCCAACTCCCTCTGGGTATCTCAGGTGCTAAGTGTGTTTTTGCCCCAGTAGCATTTCATGTCACGGATACGCGTTTCTTTAGTAGACCAAACTGTCAAAAAGTGATTGCATTCGTATTCGCGGTAACATGTTTTTGTGCCTAATACCGGTTCATTCCAACACAGGGTACTTACCTTGAGACTTACTGTACAAAGTGAATTGGTTAGTTGTAGTATATTTAACGTGTGGTTTTTATTGAAGTTTAATAGAAGTGTTGTGTTTATAATGAATGGTTTAAAAATAAATGTACTTATATTATTCTACCTGAAACCTTGAGTCAGTGTTTGCTTGAGTCACAGTAATTGTGGTCCCTGTGTGTAATCTCTGCTACTGCTCATATACTCTTGAGATAAGCCTGGCTGCTCTGCCACTGCTACCACTATGACATAGTAGTACAGGCTTGTACCAAAGGAAAAACCTGTATCACCACCTGTAGTCTTAATTGTGGGTAGTGGTCCCTAAGGGCACTGCACAGGATTCTGCCTAACACTTCTCAAACAAGGTCAGGTCTCTGGATAAGGACTGATAACATTTCTGGTCTGTGAATATCCCCTTGGTCCGCAGGTAATCAAAAATGGTAACTGTCTCTGCTAAGGGTTTCCAGTATCTCCTCAAATTCCAAAAATAAACACTCCCTAAATTGCTGGCCCGCCCTTTCAATCCCGCTATCAGACCCCTATTGGGAGTACCTCAACCCTTGGTGTGACATAAACAACCGAGGTCCTGACACCGATGACATCGGGAAAGGTCAAGAGGATGATATGATATGATATGATATGGCATTTGTAACGCGCCTATACACAAGTGTTTCAAGGCGCGACGAAGCAGGGGAGAGGGAACAAAGGGGGACAGACAACGATCCTACTAGGCCAAGTGTCATTCAGATCGCACAAGTGCAAGGGTAGGGCGACTGGGAAAAGTGCAGGGGAAGGGGAGAGGGGAAGTGCAGTACATGGTTAATAGAATACAAGATAAATAATAGGGCCAGCTGTTGGCAAGTGCAAGGAAAGTGCGGTACATGGTTAATAGAATATGAGATAAATAATAGGATAACATCCTATTCTCATTATTATTTTCCAAGTAGTCCAAACACCACCCAGTGTGGGGTGCTCCATAATTCTCTTGGGAATTGCTTTCAATGGGGCCAAAAAGGAGATGGAACAAATTACTTACCTAGAACTGTCGATCTCCAGCATGGGTCTGGCAGGGATTCACATGCTCATGAATATTCCCTATCGTCAGACTGGGAATACTCTGTAAAAAATAAAGCAGTCTTGCTTTAAGAAAAAGTCAGAACTGCTCTTCTAGCAACAACCAATCACTGTAGGATGGGTCATACTGCACCCATCCAATGATGATCATATCCCTAAACCCCTCCCATGGAGGCCATCTTCAGATTCAAAGCATGCGAGGTGCCAGTATGAACCCAGAAGAGCCATGCGGGGAAGGAGGGAGGGTCGCATGAGAATCCATGCCAGACCCATGCTGGAGAACAACAGTTAGAGGTAAGTAACTTGTTCCTGCTCCAGCATGGGGTCTGGCATGGATTTGCATGCTCATGAATATGATTAAATAGCAGTACGTATACACAACCACGCGAGGTGGCAAGGCGCAACAGAAGCAATACACATACTCCTGGAACAGACTCAATTCAAACATACAGGTTGCACAGCAGTGCCTGGCTGACTCTGGACTCCTCCATGTAATCCCTGTCGCCTCAGAAGAATCTCATGAAGGTGTGTGTCGACCTCAACATAGCAGCCCTGCAAATACCCAGCAGGGGGACCCCAAAGAGAAACGCTGTTGTAGCAGCGATGCCTCTGGTGGAGTGGGCTGTCAGCCGGCTGGAAGGGGTCTTTTGGCCAGATGGTGACAGTGCATGATGCAGACCGAGAGACACCTGAATATGGAATCTTTCGGCATAGCCTTCCCATGATTCACAGGACCAAAATAAACAAGGAGTTGAGACATCTTCCGAAAAGACGTGTGTGCCACGTAGAACCTTAAGGCACAAGCAACGTCCAGCGCATGCAGAAACCTTTTCAGCGTATGCAGCGACTGGAAGCACCAAAGGTTACTCAAGATGGAATTCAGACAGGACCTTTGGGATGAAGGATGGATGCGTTATCAGCACAACCTTTGTAGCGTGGAATGATAGGTACGGGTGTTTGCAGGATAAGGCCTGGATAAAGCAGTCTTCCATGAGAGAAACTTCAGAGGCGCTTGATGCAAAGGTTCAAAAGGAGGGTCCAAGCGCCTCATACCACGTTGAGTTCCCAAGCCGTGGCAGGAACATTGACTGCAGAGGCCCTTTCGGAACTCCTTTACTAGCCTGTGCGAGCACAAGGACACTCTGCCTGACGACCGTGTGTATCGGGAAATGGCAGCCAAATGCACCTTGATAGATGCATGAGCCACACCAGACTTGGCCAGTGATAGCAGGTATGGTAGAACACGGCGCATAGCTCTAGGATGTTGATGTGCAGGGTCTTTTCCTCCAGATGCCAAAGACCTCGGGTGTGAGACTGTCGCACCCCCCACCAACGCCAGGGTTTGAAACAGGGGCCCTTGGGTGAGATGCCTGTTCATCCCCCATCAATTAATGGATTGTTTGCATTCTTTGTTGAGGGCAATCCTGTCTGTCCACTTGCCTGTGACCTGGAGCAACCTGGCATCCAGGAATTCTTGTAGCAGCCTCATTCGGAGCTGACAGAATGGAATCAGGGGAATGCAGGATGACATCATCCCTAGAAGCTACTTGATGCTGAGGACCCCTGTGTCCTTTGACGCTGTCAGCTGATGGACCTTGCCCAGAATGGATGCTACCCTATCTTTTGAGGGAACGCCAGGGATGCCACTGTGTTGAGCCGAACACCCAGAAACAGTGCCTCTTGTGATGGCACCACACTGGATTTTGGATAGTTGATGGAAAACCCCAGAGGTGAATGACTTCCTGGGTGTGCTCCACTCCAGCTCTTGAGCAGGGGATCGAACGAGACAGTCATTTAGTATGGGTAGACATGAATGCTTTTGAGGCGCAGACGGGCCACAACCGGTGTCATGCTCTTCGTGAACACTCTCAGTGCTGATTTTAGCCCAAAGGGAAGCACCTTGAATTGATAATGACACCCCATGACCACAAAGCGTAAATACTTTCTATGCTTTGGATTTATGGGAATGTGAAAATAGGCATCCTCTAGGTCTAATGTCACGTCGAGTACCTGTTGTAATGTGACCATCCTGAACTTTAGAGACTTTTGGTACTTGGTGAGGCACCGCAGGTCGAGGATTGGGCACCATTCTCCTAACTTCTTTCGGACTAGAAAGTATCTGCAGTATACTCCGGCACCTCAGCATTGAGGCGGTACGTATTCTACGCCCTCTTTTTTTTTAACATTGTCTGCACTTCCTGCAGCAGTTGTTCCATGTGAATCTCCCTTATTGCCACTGGAGGAATGTGTGGACACTTGTGTTTGAATTCCAGGGTGTGCCCTTGGCTCACTATTTCTAGCACCCATTTGTCGGTGGTCATGTTTTCCCACTCCTTGACAAATTGTGTTAAGCGGCCCCCCACAGGGGTGCGAAAGTGTGGGTCTGGGCTCTGTGCATGGTGGGTAGTCTTGCTTGGACATTTGTGCCTTTGCTTGTGGACGATGCTGGCATTGCACTGCCCTCCAAAAGCCTGCAAACGGCATCTATATGAGTCTTAAGGCGAACAGCAGGAGGGCTGGCGGTAGTAGGACATTGAGTAGCCTTTAGACGGTCTGACCATTCCTCTGGAAGAACGAAAGGACGATGTTCACCATTGTTGGAGGGTCCCCAGGGACCTAGCCGTTTCTGTGCCTGCCTACTCCCACCTTGATGTACTGGCAAAAATATCTTCAGAGACAGAGGTGGGATCTTTTGTGTACTTGGACGGGAGCTACTTCTTGTGGCGAGCGGGTACATGGGTGATGGATACAACATGAATCCCGGTGGCAGGGGATTCTAGGTGCTGGCTTCACTAATCATTTATTGACCCCTTGAGAGATTCCACTAGACCACGTCCTATATGCCTGAACTGGGGGGTCACACCAGGACTCCTGCGGGGGGGTGCCGTTCGAACGCAGGAGCTACCCACTCCTGGAGGATGAAGTCCCCGTCCGCACACCACCAATGTTATCAGCTGCAAGAGGTGCGCGACATTCGCAGAAATGCCCCCCCACTCACCTCTGGTCCCCTCTAGGCTCCACACGCAGAGAGACCCACAACCGGCTCCTGCAGGAGAGCCAAAAGTGAAGTGGCACTGTTGCTCAAGGGAGCAGCCAGTCAGATATGTAGTGAGCAGGGAGGGCATGTGGGGTCACCTTCCCAAAGCCCTCCAAACTGGCATCTCTTCCTTTAATGCTCTTATTCTTCACCATCGAGAGGACCTGCACATCGCTGGGGGGTCAGCGTTCAGAGATACATTGACATCCACTTCGGAGATGCACCTGTCCCCTTTTTTCGCAGGTTGGGGTCCTTTCCAAGCTCTCCTGCTCAACGGGCTGAGAGAGTGTAGAATTCTCAGGGGGCTACGGCCATCACAGTGCAACCCTCATAGAGCCCATCATGCCCCTGAGGTATGTCCCCTGGTGTACGAGCACCGTACACTCATTTGCCTCATCTCCACTACGTCCTTGGATGGAGCCCGCTCGGAAGAGCAATGCGAGGGGAGCGTGTCCAGGTACAGGTGTTCCCAGTGCCCTTTCCCGACCTCTGGAGCAGCTGAGTTAATGGAGGGGCTTAGATGAGCAACAGCAAGAGGAGCCACCTTGTGCTAGGCCCCACTCACGCAGAGGTCAACTCTGCTCTGCCTGTCTCGCCTCTGCTCCCCTGGGGTGCCCACCCGGATAAAAAACCTCTGCAGCTCCATAATGACGAGCCCCAGGATGACCAAAGGGGCTATCGCCACTTCCAGGCAGTGAAGATGGTTCAGGGGGCTTCCTGCGGCCACCAGGGTATGGTAGGCCTCCACAGGCCACACCCCCTGAACTACGCAGTCATGTGGCTCTGCCCCGGAAGTCTTTTCGTGCTCAGAGTTTCTTCAGAGTTTCAATCAGCTTCAAGGCAGATCTATTTTGATTTGCATGTCAGTTTAACATAAAGAAATACCATAGATTGCAGGTCAGCTTAACATAAAGAAATGCCATAGATAACTACATTTTCCATCTTCGTGGGAGGGCAGTATGGACTTGCAAAATGATTTACAAATACCAGTGACAGGCTTTGCAAACTGAATTCTGTCAAGCTCCTTTCTTCAACAAGGCCAAGGAGAACAACGTAGAGTCTTGTTTAAGTTCCCATAACGAGATTAGTAAAGTTCTACTGTTGTGAGAGAAAGTTCTACAGGTTGGACAACATTTTAAGAAAAGTATCCAAGTTATGTGGCTGTGGGAGATAATAATGGAACCCAGAGTATGATCCTAATAATGCTGCTTAATGGATTATCAATTGTCAGGATGTTGCTATAGTCGCTTTCACTCAACTGTAAAATGCTCTGGGTTTCTTCTACACTACCCAGGAATGCAGCGTTTCCCTTCTTTTACAGAGCCACCATCATTTGGTTGTGTATGTTGGGGTACGCATCCTTCAAATCCTACGCTTACTGTCACTTTGTTCACACTTTCTCTTTCACCATGTCTTGTTGTCTTTGGCACCTATGCCTCTCAAGATCCACTCAACCACTAGCATATTCAAGTACTTTTGACGGTTGATTATCATTTCACCCTCTGATCGAGTGTGCCTTATGACATGTTTTGTGCACAAATTGCACTGTCCACAGCTGTCCTCTAGAAAGCAGCAGAACACCAGGTTAAAGCTGGAAGAGTTCAGGATGGGGCCTTAGCGGTGAGGCCAGATGTGTCCATGGAGGGTGAAGGCTTGGTGGAAAGAGCCACTAGCAACAGTCTGGGTGAAACCAACGACACCCTGAGTGAAGGAGAGAGTGACACTCTCAGATATCTAGATTTGACTAATCAACTTCCGGGGCACAAGTGGTCCAGGGATGAATATCAGTTTCTAAACCATCAATCAGCCCCACACCATTAGTACCCCAGAAGGAATCCAAGCAGATCGGAAATGCAAGCAAATTATGAACCTCCTTATCCAATTTTGGTAACGTGGACTTAACTGCAGGCTTATATCTTAAGGTCGTGGATCGTTGGTTAGTTGCAACATAGCAAAAATACAATTATTACCCCATGATAAACGAGGGTTGTATGTCAAATGATCGAAAATAAAGGATAGACTGGTAAAAGGATTGATTCAAAAGGATCGAATACAAAAGGGTAGAATTTTTTTTTTTGGGAGGTCCCACCCCAAACCCCCTTTTTGTGGTAAAAAACATTTTTTTTCCAAAACGGAAACCAAAAAAATATATATATTTTTTTTAAAATGTCGACCCTTTTGTATTCGATTCTTTTGAGTCGATCCTTTGACTTTCGATCCTTTGGCATTCGATCTTTTAACTGGACACCATAAATGAGACCGTCCAGTCAAGGTTGTATACACATATCTACATTATTATTATTCAACAAACAGTTCGAGCACATTACAAAATACAACCGACCCTGTAAGGGAATGCAGAGGACAGACAGCTTCAAGAAGGAAAAGAGATACACTCTTTATACTGACAGGAGGGTAGTCGGTAAAGTAATTAATCGCAAATCGCAATAGTTCAAGGATACTTGGTTTCAGCACAAAGGGAGTAAGGGACTGTAAAACGTCACTAGGGACCTTTGAAGAAGGACGAGGGGGATATAACCACAATGTACCTTGTACTTGTAGAAGTTCAGTGCTTGACAGGATCGAGTTGGTATAAGGGCACTTTGAAGCTCCTGTGACAGAGCTCAAGACAGGAGATGGCTGCTGGTATCGGGGAGCAGGCAGTTCAGTGAGCGAGGCTGGATGGACGGCTGAAGGCAGGCCTACTTGGCAGCCCGTAGTCCGGAATCATTGTCTCAGTGCTCGTTGGCGTGTCTGAAGCACTGGTTGAGGTGTCTCAGATGATGTTAGCGATTTCAGCTTGACAACAGCAGTGTAGTCAGTTGCATCTCGAAGGGCTCGAAAATATCCTTTAAGGCAGATGCTGGTTGATGTTTGTCAATGCACTCCAATCTTCCTCACTGGGCTTGTGTCGTCCTTTAATGTGGAATGCCCAAAGCTGAGGAGAAAGTTGCAGGCAACAGCCTTGTCCTTGGTTTGGTTCAGAGACTCTCTGGCACTTTCCACCTATTAAGCTTGCTTGCAGAGCCTAGCAGAGCATGCTGTGTGCTGCCTGGCTACCGGTTCTGGAGATGCTGGAGGGCCCTCTGGATTCAGTATCTCCCTCTGTTCCCTGGGAGATGTTTAGGGGAGGGATCTTGCTTCCTTCTTTGGCAATCATGGCAGATGCTGTAAGGCAGACTGTAACTTCAGCAAGGGTCCGAATGAGTTGTTCTTGTTACTCCTTGTGAAGTCTTCAGTTCTCCCCAAAAGAGGGGCTCAGCCCTATTTTAAAGCTAAATGGGCCACAGTAATTTGTGTAGGCTAAGACTACCTTAATGAACCAATCCTGGGTCCCCACCAACAATCTCTTGTAGGCACGAGGTCATAACCAGAGTGCTTTGCAACAGAAAAGATAAAGGGGTAAAAACATGTAATACTAAGTCCCACCCATCTTCCTGTCTGTTGTAGATCAAAGAGTCTCTCTAGTTAATGGATCTCGCTGTGGTTCCCGATTGAAGCTGTAGGTCTCCCTTGAAGCTGCGACAGGACCAGACTTGGTCTCCGTCAAATCACATACTCCTACCTTCTGAATGGGCTTTCCCTGCGGAGACGACTACTGTAATTCACGCATTCCTAGACATGACATTTCACTGTCCATTGATGCTAAGAGCAGGAGTTGGCTTTAGGTTCACACAATGCATAATAAAGGTTGTTGGGGTTTCCCGTCTCCGTTCTTCACCTCTGCAGCTAGGCCCTATGTGGGCCTGTTTGAAGTATACTCGTTTAGTATGTTAATTATGTTAATTGCTGCAACCATTCTGCAGTGCTTACAAAAAAGGACAGGGCGGGTTCATGGAGCCTTTGATAGCTAATTAGACTTGCCATGGTAGGAGGAAGGTTTTGCATTCCTCCTTCAGAGAGACAAGGTGTAATCCTGACTGTCATATCCCAATTAAATAGCACTAGGGGACTGCACCTGAAGGCTTTGTCCATCCACAGTACACAGGTCCATGTGTATGTTGTGCAGTGAGCATTAGAAAATATGTGCGTATTAGACCCACTCATTTTCCAGAGGTTGATCTACCATCATTCAGTTTCATATAAAATGTCAAAAAAGCCAGGCGAGCACACACCCCACATGCAGATTGTCGAATTCCTCACACTAGACTCCAAACAAAATGGCTTCAGCGGCAATCACTGAGTGACCACTGCAGACTCATTGTTGGAAGAAAGGCACCAGAGTGGCAGATAGCTGATATTCTCTTTGAAGTACTGTGCTGTATTCATCATGTAAGAAACCTCAGGGAGTGGTGAGGACAATGCAACATCGACATACACTTTGGAAATATGGGCTATTTTGTACATTTCAGGGATTGTGGAGGAACGTCAGCTTTATTTGGAGCCCAGTGCCTGTCGTATTCTTGTCTGTTGCGGACACAACACACCCAGTTACTTCCCTGTGGAAGGGGCAGAAGGGTTAACCAATATTGAGCCTCAAACTAGATATGTAAATTGTTGCCCTTCAAGTATAGTTAGTTGGAGACGGCCTACAACCAGCTCATTTGTATTCATGAATGGCCCTGCACATCCTTTTAATTTAATGAGTACGTTGAGCCATCAGCAGGCAGCATCTTGTAGCCCCTTCTGCACGTCTTTGCTATCTCTGTTGTGCAAAAAGACACAGATCATTAGCGGCGGCATTGTGGGGTATAGCAGGTTCGCTCTTTATTTGTGCCAACAGGCACACTGTTCATTTAAAAATAATTCTGCATCAGTTCTCAGTCAATCACATTCTTCCTGGTAACATCCTACACTATTTAGTGCTCCTTTTGTTTAATAAGTCCAAACCAAAGTCCCACTCTAATCCTTTTCTTGTGCCTCGGCTGATGGTTCATTGTGTATGGTATTTTTTATGCTAATCCTAACACAAATCATAATCCTTAGATGTATTCTAAACCTAACTTGAACTCTCACAGTTCAGTGTGTTAGTCGGTGAAGTATCCGACCATTCGCACAGGGAGTGTGTGCTCGCTTGGGCTTTTTTGAAGTTTTGTAATGAAAATGATCCACCCCAGAAAATGTGTGGGGCTAATCTGCACATATTTTCCTCTGCTCACCCCGAAACGAACACAGTCATATGTACTCCAGAGGGCCACAGCATACAGGCGCAGTCCATTCTGTCACATTTAGCTGGAATGTGAGAGCCACAGGTACATCTAAGCATTTCAAGAAGGGGGAAGACGACACCTTCCTCCGGCCATGGGAAGCCTAATTAAAATATCAAAGGCTCCGTGGATCTGCCTTCCTATTTTCTAAACTGCTGGTGGCACCGCATACTAAAAGGAGTTAATTGGAAAATGTCTGCATCATGCTTGATCACAGAATGGACAAGAGGAAGGCAGGACTCGCACCTCTTGGATATGAAATGTGTCAACTTGAAGCTAGTTCCCACCCCTCTTTATGAAGGACAGTGTATGGCATGTCTTGGTTCACTATTTACTGTAGGCAACCCCTTCAGGGAGATCCCCTTTCAGAGGGAAGAAGTAAGTGAATTGATGGAGACAGAAGTCTGTTCTTGCCACAAACGTCAAGGGAGACCTGCACTTTGACCAAGAGTCACAGAGCGCTCAACTAACTAACCAGAGAGACACTTTGATCCACTTTGATCCACAACAGACAAGAAGATGGATGGGACTTAGTAGTACCCTGCAAGCACTCTGGTTATGACCTCACACATAACAGAAGATTGTTGGTGGGGACCCAGTATTGGTTCATTAAGGTAGGTTCACCCTGCACCAATCACTGTGGCCCATTTGGCTTTAAAAGAGGGTTGCGACCCTCTTTTGGCAGATCATCCAAAGACTTTGAAAGTAGTAAGAAGAAGGACTCATTTGGACCCTGGGTGAAGGTATAGTCTGCCTTACAGCTTCCAGCAGTGAATGAAGGCCAGGATTTACAAGAAGGAAGCAAGGTCCCTCCCCTAAACATCTCTCAGGGATCCGACGGAGATACTGGACATAGAGGACGCGTCCAGCAGCTCCAAAACTGAAACCCAGCCAGCACACACCGCGCCCTGCTAGGTTCTGCCAGCAAGCTTCCTAGGTGGGAAGTGCAAAAGAGTTTCTGAACAAAGGACGAGGCCATTGCCTGCAAACGCTCTCCTCAGCTTTGGGCCGTCTGCCTTAAAGGACAACACGTGCCCAGTGAAGAAGCTAGAGGAGTGCCACTGTAAGCATCAACCAGCATCATATTTTAAGGACATTTTCGAGGCAGTCGAGCCCTCGATACGCGACTGGCTGCACCACTGACTGTTGTCATGTCGCAGTCAGTAAATCCATCCGAGATGCCTCGACCAGCGTTCCAGATCCGCCAACCAGAACAGAGACAATTATTCTTGACCCTGAACCGCCATGTAGCTGTCCATCTAGCCTCGCTTGCCGAACTGCCGGCCACCTGATACCCACAGCTCTATCCAGTCTTGAACTCTGTTACAGGAGTTGCAAAGCAACATGGAACCGACTCAATGCTGTCGAGAATCAAAATCATCTCAAGTACCAGGTACACTGTACTAATGTCACCCTGTTCCTTCAACAAAGGCCCCTAGTGACATTTACATCCCCTTGCTCCCTTGGTGCTTGAACATTTAAGATTGACTGCTTTACCAACTACCCTCCTGTCAGTATCCGGAGTGCATCTCTTTCCTTCGTGAAACTGTCTGCCCTCTGTGTTTCTTTACAGGGTAGGGTGTATTTTTGTAGTGTGCTACATCTGTCTGTTGTAATAATATTAAAGTAGATATTTTTATACAACCTTGACTGGACTGTCCTTTTTATCATTGGGGAATAACTGTATTTTTGCTGTGTTGCAACTAACAAATGATCCACTACCTTGCGGAGATGAGCCTGCCGTTGCGTCCACTTTACCTAAATTGAGCAAGGAGGTTTATAATGAACTTGTGTTTCCAATCTGTTTGGATCCCTTATGGTGTACTAGAGGTATGGGGCTGAATGATGGTTTAGAAACCGATATTCATCCCTGGACCACTGGTGCCCCGGAAGATGATTTATCACATTGGTGGCAAGAGGTCAGATCAGTTGGAGCCTTGCGCATAGCTTAGTCACCCAACGATAAAAGTACTGTTGCAGGCAATGTTTAGTCACTGCTAGGTATTAGTAATAGTCATGGACCTTGACATGGAGACTGTGAAATGCAGCACAAAGGATGTCCTGTGTGTCTTAGGTCAAGAGAGGCGACTTCCCCACAGCACTAAGGTTAATAAACCTGAGTTGCTGACCAGCCTCCAAGCTTGGGTAGAGGCGAGGGTAGTTGGGGACATGACTCCAGGGGAAGGGCTAGGCCCTGTCTACCCGAACGGACAAGACCTTCCGGAGGGGGAAATGATGAGGACGACCGCATGTGCAGTGTTTCTTGCCAATCATTCCACCGGGGGGCATGTGTGGTTTCTCAACACTCAGGACTGGGGCTAGTTGTGGCATCCCGCAGGTCCCAGGCCCCAGCACATTCTCTAAGTGTCCCAGAAATTGTTCCGGCTGTTAATGAGGTAGCAACTAGAAAGCTCCTGCTCGAGGAGAGGGTACTAGCGCTAGAAGACCAGAAACAGGGGGACATGGTCACCATAGAGGTATGCAAGCTGGCTCTTGAAAAGAAGGAGGCCAACAGATCCACCTCTAGCAAAAGGAGCAGTAGTGGCTCAAACCATAGTGCCCAGGAAAAGCCCCAGCATCACACCCCCAAAGACTTAGACTCAATATTTGTGAGTGGTTTGAAGCGCTTGAGCTGGCTTTACAGCTACAGGAGGTGGATGAGGTACTGTGGGGGTGCAGCTCTGATGAGTCACTTACCAACACCAGGGACTGATACAATTCTTCAGTTAATTCTTGAGGAAAGGCCCGTTTATGAGAGCATGAAGGAGGCCCCAGAACAGTATCTCAAGAGCTTCAGAGATCTCAGAAAGAAAAGTGGGCAGACAATTGAAGAGTTCACAGACTTGTCGTTGAAATATCTCAAAGAGCTGGGCCATAGGGAGGGTATCCTACTTGCAAGGGTTTACCTAAGCAAGACATAATGAATGTTGGACTTGTGGAAGAGGAAATCATTAGTGTGGGCCTCTTAGAGGAGGACTTCCCACTAGGACAGGGAGTGGCCATATGCGGATTGGTTACACTGAGTGGGAACGGTACCGGGTCTCCCAGGTCCCAAGAATACTGAACTCCATCTAGCACATGTGTATATCAATGGACACAAAACTCCTGCTGTCCGAGACACTGCCACTAGCGTCACTGCTGTCACCCGGTAGTGGGTACAGCCATGCCAGTATATTAATGGGCCTGCTTTGTGCGTAGGTTGGTTTGATGGAAAGAGTAAGTGCCCCTTGGTGATAGAGTTCAGCTGGCGAGATGAAATGACCCAGTGCCATGTAGCGATGAAAGACTCCATCCCTGTCCCATGTCAATAGAGTGATGATCTTCCTCATCCTGAATAGTCACAGTGGCTACCCGATCGAGGGGCAAAGAGAGCGCCTGATTGAAAACTTTAAGAGACATAGGGTCTGGAGTGCTTCCAGAGAGCTTGGTGGAAGGTCCGCTGTGGCTGGTAGTCCCTAGGCCAGTTCCACAGACTACTGAGTTGTCTACTGCTGCGGGAGAGGGGCTAGTAGCCACAGAGGACCTGGTGCAGCGCATGAATCTGAGGTGGAGGACCAGGTTGGCACATATCTGAAGGGCCTGCCCAAGCTGGATGAATTTGCATCAGCTGGGGACCCAGGCCAGACAGACTTCTTCACAGCACAGAAAGAGTGTCTCACTCTGGCGGGTCTACGGAAGCAGGCATAGGAGCAGGCTAAGGGTGAGGCCCCTGGACTGTAGTATATTGGGAGGATGGACTCCTGTACAGTGAGCCGAAAGACTGAGGCTGAGAGCAGCAGGAGGTTGGTGATTCCCCAAAGCCACAGAAAGTTCCTTTTGCATTTGGCTCACCATATTCCTTTAGCAGGTCACTTGGTAGTGACTAAGACAACAGACTGGTTGCCTGCACACTTTTACGGGCTGCAGTTCAGTTGAAAGGTTAAGGAATTTGTCCGGTCCTGCCCGACTGGTCAAGCTTCTGGCAAGTCAGGTGGTGCCACAAAGGCCCCCTTCCTTTCATTACCCATGGTTGGGTGGCCTTTTGACAGAATAGGCATGGATATTGTGGGTCCTTTGGATCCTCAAACCAGCTCAGGGCATGGATATATCTTGGTGGTGGTAGACCACGCCACAAGATACCCTGAGGAAGTCCGTCTGAGGAGCATCAAAGTCCCTGCAGTTGCAAAGGCTCTGATTAGGATATTCTCCCATGTTGGATTCCCCAAGTAAGTCATTTCTGACAGAGGATCAAACTTCTTATCAGTGTATATGAAGGCGATGTGGGAAGAGTGGGGAGTCACCTACCGGTTCACTACATCCTTCCATACACAAACCAAGGGGCTTGTTCAGTGGTTCAATAAGACCCTGAAAGTCATGATAGGTGGCTTGGAAGAGCACCGGAGGAGAAATTGGGATATTCTCCTGACATGCCTTATGTTTGCCTACAGGGAAGTGCCACAGAACGGTGTCTAGTTTAACCCCTTTCAGCTGTTTGGACACCCTGTACGAAGTCCCCTTATTATAGTGAAAGAGGGATGGAAAAGCAAACCTGCGAGATGTGGTGGAGGAGATGTGGTGGACTATGTACTCAGCCTTCGGTCTAGAATGGCAAAGTACATGGAACAGTTGTAATAAAGAGGCACACGTGAATGGAGGTGAGTAAGAGCTTTATTCGAGGCCCCCGGGGTAGTCACAGCGGAGGCACCAACTGGCGAGGCACTCTCAAATGGAATATACATGCACGAGGTTCTAAAGAGACTCGTGCATGTATTACCATAACATCTCCCCCACCTAAGGCAAAAAGAAAAAAGAAAAACAGGGGGGGAAAAACAGGAAAGTGAAAGGGGAAAAAAGGGGGGTCAAGTGGGAGAGGCAGAGGGAAGATGGGTAAACTGGGGTACATTAGTAATAGACATAGTCATTGTTGAAGTTTTGGATGATTTTGTGGTTCTTTCTGGACATTCTTCCAGTGGGGACTCCTTGATGCATGGAGTGAGGTCTATCATTGTCCACATGTTCACGGAGAGATTCTCTTAGGGGATGTGAGGTGTGTTGTGATGGTCTGTCAGGACTGTTGTCCTTAGATATGCTGGTCTCTTGGATGTCTTTTGTTACTTTTATGAGATCATCTCCAGACCATCTCTTTCCATCATCGAGGATGACAGACTTCCCATGACAACTCACAACTCTCTGTGGAGGTCTGAAGATGGATTCACCCTTGAGAGTTTTCTTCGGTTCTTTGACACATACCCAGTCTCCTTCACGAACCATCATCTCTTTTACTCCATGTCTGGAGTCGTATTGTCTTTTGTATTTTGCTTGTTTTTCTCTTACTGTCTTTTGAAGTAGATCCATGTTCACCCTTGCTTCTCCCGTGTATAAGAACATCCACGCCGGTCTAAATCGGTTGGTTGCAACCCTACCTCGCATGAGGGTGAAGGGCTCTATGTTTGTGGTGGTGTGTGGGGTTGTTCTATACGCATGTAAAGCTTCTTTGAGGGTTTCTCTCCACGGGAGGTTGTTGGCCGTGGCCAGTTGAACTACGCTCTTCACAAGCCTGTTCATGCGTTCCACAAGTCCATTGGAAATTGGATGGTACAAAGATGTTGTTATGTGGCTGATGGACCTTTTCTTGAGGAATTCCCCAAATTCCATAGACATGAACTGAGACCCTTGTCCGAAACCACTTCCTTGGGGTCTCCCTCCCTGTTGAAGATCTCTGTCAGGAAATCTGTGACTTTCTTTGAGGTCACATTGTCCTCAACTATTCCCCATTCTGTCCATTTAGAGGTGTAATCGACAAGTACTATGATATATACTTTGACTGTTTCGAGGTTCTCGAATGGACCCATGATGTCGATTGCCAGTTTAGACCACACCTGTTTGGGAGGTTCAATAGGCTGTAAGGGGGTCTTTCTTAAGATCTTGGACTTGTCACTCATGGCACAGGTGGAGCAATTTTTGACCAGTACTTCTGCTTCTTTCCACATTCCTGGCCACCAATAGTTGTTTCTCAACTTGTTTTTCGTCAAGCTCCTTCCTAGGTGACCTTCGTGTGCCAGTTGGAGTACTTTTTTTCTGAGTTGGGTGGGTGGGATTACTCGATCGCCTCTGAGATATGCTCATCGTCCATTGATAATTCTTCCTTGAAGGGAATGAAGGTAGTTAAAGCCTCTCCCGTTTCCACCCAGTCATTAGCTATCGCTTCTCTGATTTCTCGCTGTTCCGGATCAGTATTGGCATTAATTTTCCATTCATCTCTCGAGATGGCAGGGTTTACGACAGCTATGATGTCTTCATCTGGAGATGCAATCTCAGTGTCGATGTTGGTCGATAATCTGGAAAGACAATCTGCTACTTGGTTTTGTGGACCAGGAGTATAGCATAGTTGGAGGTTGTATTGCATGATGTCGAGGAACCAACATCTTATTCTCGGTGATATAAGGTGAGGGGTTTTGGACTGAAGGACATTTACTAGAGGTTTATGGTCTGTTTTCAGTATGACGGGTAAGCCCCAAATTAGGTTCCTGAAATGCTGAAGAATCCACCTCAGACCTAGAGCTTCTCTCTCAATGGTGGAATAGTTTAGTTTGGCTCCCCTCAGTACTCTCGATGCGAATGCGATCGTAACGATGTTCTTATCTTGTTGCTGTTCCAGGATACCACCCAGTCCGGTTTTACTTGCATCTACGGATATGATGGTTTTGGCTTTACAATCGAACATTCCTAAGGCTGGAGCTTGGTTAATTTGGAATTTGATTTCTTCGAATTCGTTCTTGCATTCAGTGGACCATATGAATTTGGCTGCCTTCTTCAAGATGTTCCTCATGTTTTTTGTCTTATCAGCATAGTTGTTTATAAACTTGGAGTAGTATTTTGTCATCCCGAGGAAACTCCTTAATTGGTCTTTACTTTGAGGCTCGCCGATATTCATTATGGTGTCCATGAGTTTCCTCTTGGGGCTGATGCCGTTGGCGTCAATGGAATGGCCCAGGTATGAAACTCGGTCGCACTTTATGTTGCATTTCTCTAATTTGAGTGTGAGCCCACTTTTTTGTATGACCTGTAGGACACCCACAAGTTTTGCGTTGTGCTCTTCTTCTGTACTGGCTGATATGAGGATATCATCTTGGAAGCAGTGTATGCCATCAAGTCCTCCAAATAGATGTGACATGAGTCTCTGAAAGACTGCTGCGGCTGAAACGAGTCCAAATGGCATTCTGTTAAACATGAATGCACCGAGAGGTGTGACAAAAGATGTTAGGTTCTTTGAGCTCTCTTCCAAAGCTATCTGGTGATAGGCTGAGGAGAGGTCCAGAGTTGTAAAGTATTTTGCAGGTTTCATGGTCAATAGGAGTTCAGATATATTGGGAAGTGGGTGTCTGTCAACCCATATGTTTTTGTTTAGGTCTCTCAAGTCGACGCACATTCTTATGGAATCATCCGTTTTTTTTACTAAGACAATAGGGGCAAGCCATTCTGAACTCTCGATGGGTTGTATGATATTTTCATCGCAGAGGCGCTTAAGTTCTTTCTTCAACGCCTCTTTTGTTCCAAAGGGAATACTGCGAACTCGGTGGGCCACTGGGACAGCACCTCTTTTGAGGATTATTCTGTGTTGGAAACCTTTTAGGAGTCCAATCTTGTCGCAGAACACCTTGGGGAGTTGTTTTGCTAGATTAGATTTGATGTCCATATCCTTATTGAGCACACTCAGCACAGGGATTTCTTCTCCAGGGTGTATTCTTACTCAAAGGGTGGCTTGTTCTTCCCATCCCACAACGGAGGAGCCATCTTTGGCTACAAAGAGTTTGCAATATGTTTCTCTGTCATGGAACTTGAGGTTCACCCACACATATCCCATTATCTCGATGGGTGTTTTTCCATAACCGGTAGCTCTTACACAAGTTCTTCGCAGGTCATGTATCTTGCCAGAGAGTACACTCAAAAAGGTCTTCAGATCCACGATGGTGTAGGGGGAGCCAGTGTCTACCATTACGGGTAATGATATGCCGTTGATTTGCATTTTGACCCAGGGGCCGTTGCTCTGTTGTTGGGATGTTACAGTGAGTATTTGTACCGTTTGTTGCATTGGACTGATAGATAACATGTCATTGTGCTCTTGGTTGCTTTCAATGACTCTCACAGAGGACGGTCTGGTGAAAGGTCGCCTGGTGAGATCGCCATATCTGGTTGACTTTCCCCGTGTGTTCTTGCAGACTTTGGCAAAGTGTCCAATCTGGCTGCACTTATAACACTCCATAGCGATGGCGGGGCATTCTTTGTCAGGATTTGCATGCTTGTACCATCCGCACCTCTGGCAGCGCGTTGGATTCTGGGAGTTGTATGGCCTCGCTCTGTTTGAGCCAAATTTCGAACCCCTTGATGGCGGAGCATTTCTTACTGCTGCTACTAGAGGCTCGTAAGGCTCGGACTCAGGGCTGACACATTTGATCTCCACACTGGTCGTGTGGTCACGTCTTTCCCTCATGCATCGATCTCCCAATTCCATGCTCCTTGCTATCTCCGTGGCTTGGTCCAGGGTGGGATTTTTGGTTTGCCACAATTTTTGTTGAATGCGTGGATCAGCCACATTCAGCACCAATTGGTCTCTCAAATACTCATCACAGACACCTGTGAAACTGCAGGTTGACATAAGCGCCCTGAGGGACGCTATGTATGAATCAATAGACTCGCCTTTGAGCTGCTTTCTGGAAAAGAACCTGTATCTTTCCAGTACTACGTTGGTCTTGTTCCCAAAATGACTGGTGAGTTTGGCCAATGCTATGTCAAACTTGCGGTTGCCATCTCCTCCCATGTTGCCGGGTTCAGGAAGGGTCCTGAAAAGTCTCAGTGCTTCTGCCCCTATACAGTTCAAAAGGGTTGCCTCCTTGAGGTCATCATTGAATTTGCTGCCCCCAATGGCTCTGAGGTAGACGTGGAATCCATCGATCCATTGTTCCCATGGGCAGGTTGGGCTCCCAGGGCATGGAAGAAACTTGGTGGGAGGCGGAACGCCCTGCATGGTGGTGTGCCTGATTCTAGGTTGTAAGTGTGGGGAATGGCGTTGAGTGGCACCAGTTGCTGTAGTGATAGGCAGAGGTTTGCAGTACTGTTGGCAGTTAGCAAGGAGGCGCTGGGATACAGTCTTTATAGAATTGCTTGAATGGCAGGGTGGGACCCCATTCAGAGAATGCCCAGGTGTATCTGTACTGCAGAGTCTTTAGGCTTAAGTGTATGGATATTCCTTAGTACAGATTGTGACCTCACAATGGGCTGGGAGCGCAGGTTGGCTGGTTCGGGGAAGACCTGATGGAATGTTCAGTTGTGATGTCACAATGGACCAAGATAGTGAGTAATTAGTCCCGGAAGGTCAGGGTAGCCATTGAGAGAATGAAGACTGCTAATGCTGTGTGTGCGTTGCTGGGCAACAGCTAGCAGCTTTTGAAAAAGATGCAGGGTTCTGCTCAGGGCAGCGGTGTGGGTTTTACACAAAAAAAATGCCAGCAAAAGGAAAGTGCACGTTTCACCTCGTCCGTTTTACACATAAAATGCCAATGAAAGGAAAGTGTGAGTTTCACTTCGTCCTCCCCCCTCCTCTGACCTGATAGATGGACAGCTCCTGCTGTCTGAAGCACTTTTGGAGTAGGGCAGGAGTGCAATGTGCGCCGCTCTGAACTCCCAGCGGGGAGGAGCGGCACCTTTTTCAGTGTAGAACTGAAGGTGGGGGGAAAGGATGTCGAGGCCTCTCTTGGCAGCGCCCGCAGCGGCCTGCCTGTCAGCTGTCAGCAGAAGCCGGCGGCAGTGAAAGGGGGGGGGCTGTGCTCGCAGTCAGGTGGCATGATACGCTCCCGGGGGCCTCGGGGTATCGTGCCTCGTCGCCATTGTAATAAAGAGGCACACGTGAATGGAGGTGAGTAAGAGCTTTATTCGAGGCCCCTGGGGTAGTCACAGTGGAGGCACCAACTGGCGAGGCACTCTCAAATGGAATATACATGCACGAGGTTCTAAAGAGACTCGTGCATGTATTACCATAACAACAGTCAACAAAGAACCTAAAGGCCAGTCAGGAGTGGATGACGCACTGGCACGACCAGAAGGTCACAGTGACAGTCTATTCTCCAGGCCAGTGGGTGTGGATTATACAGCCTGTCAAACCCAGTACCCTTTAGGTCAAGTGTACTGGGCCTTACCGTGTGCTGGAAAAGAGATGTGCAGGGTCTTTCACATCAACTTGGTCATAGCATTAGTGACTGACGGAGAGACTGAGGAGGAGACAGATCCCCTCCCATATCTCTTGCACACCGAAGCCACAGATGGGTCAGTTAAAGGTGTCAAGCTTGCAACGGACCTGTCAGAACAGCAACTGACATACTGTCACCATTTACTGGGACAGTTGCCAGTCTGTTCTCTCTGACTCCAGGTTGCGTGGATTGGTGCACCCATGATGTGGACACGGGAGACAGCGAGCCAGTGACAAGTAGGATTCACCGGATGTCCGATAACGTCAAGGATGAAGTTTCCAAGATGCTGTCTCTTGGAGTGATAGAGCCATGCAACAGCCCCTGGGCTAGCACAGTGGTACTGGTCCCTAAAAAGACCAGCGGTGGGAAGACTGAAGTTTGCTTTTGTGTGGACTGCATGGGTCTCAACTCTGTCATGAAGACAGATGCTCACCCCATTCCTCAGGCAGATGAGCTCATTGACAAGCTTGGCGCTGCCAAGTACATGAGTACCTTTGACCTCACAGCCGGGTATTGTCAGGTCGTCCTGAGAGATGGAGCAAAAGAGAGGCCAGCATTCTCAACCTCGGAAGGACATCAGCTCACGGTTATGCCCTTTGGATTGAAAAATGTCCCTGCTACTTTTCAGTGGATGGTTAACCAGGTTTTGGCTGGTCTGGAAAACTTCAATGTCACCTATTTAGACGACATTGCTGTCTTCAGCCACACCTGGGAGGATCACTTTTCCCACCTGAAACAAGTGCTGCAGGTGCTGCAGAATGCAGGTCTGACTATCAAGGCCACAAAGGGCCAGATAGAGCAGGGTACCATCACTTAACTAGGCCACCTTGTCTGTGGAGGTAAGAAACAACCTCTTGGTCAGTATCCAGAGTGCATCCTTTTTTCTTTCATGAAACTGTCTATCGTTTGTGTTTCTTTACACATTGGGTTGTATTTTGTAGTGTGCTAGAACTGTCTGTTATCATAATATTAAAGTAGATATTTGTATACAACCTTGACTGGACAGTCCCTTTTATCATTGGGTAATAATCATATTTTCGCTCAGTTGCTACTAACCAACAATCCACGTCCTTGTGAAGATAAGCCTACCGTTCCGTCCACATTTCCAAATAACTGGACAATGAGGTTTATAATTTACTTGTGTTCCAATCTGTTCGGATCCCTTCTGGTGTACTAGAGGTGTGGGGCTGATTGATGGTTTAGAAACAGTTTTCATCCCTGGACTACTGGTTCCCCGAAGTGGATTTGTCACAGTTTGGCCATGGAGAGCACGAGCTCACAGCAACATCACCTTCTATTGTTGGCTGAGCCAGCGGGGGTCATCACGTTCATGAATAACAATGCGCCGGCCAACGATGCAGATCACATGCCTCCGGCACACTGCTGTCTGACCTTAAAGTTACCATAACACCATGCCAAGAATGTGTACCGGTCCAGGAAATATGCTGGTAAAACAGCTGGTAATACCAGGTCTGGCATTTGTCCCAGACTAGCACACTCCGAGTTTGTCGGTAGGGGCAGTGAACTACAAGCAGACCTGACCTGCCGGGAGTTCATGCTCCTACCAGCAAAGAATTGCCCATATCACTGACACCAGTAATACCAGTGCCGGTGATAGGGGCAAGCCCATTCCATGGAGTCCTGTGGGACTCCATAGACTCGGAACTTACTGACGTTGCCAGCACCCATAATATCCCGGTAACACCGGGATATTGGATGACAGTAAGGGTAAGGCGAGTCTGCTGGTAACCCACCAGTAGCACCGGCGGGTTACCGGCTGACTCGTAATGAGGGCCTTAAGTGCCGGTGCTCAGATATAAGTGCCAAGGCTGAGCCCTGGTAAAGAACCCTACAAATTAAGCACTGGGCAAATTGTCTGAGAACCTGTGTATAGATGGTAACACAGCGCAATTCACCATACAAAAGCTAAAATGGTTAGCTTTGCCAGTTCTTTTTTCCAGCAAAACTTTTTTCTCCATCTAAAAGTTTTTTTTTTGTCCTTCCGAAATCCTGATTTTTTTCCTCGCCATTTCCTTGCATCTGCTTTCTAAATATGAAAATAACACGTCGCCTGTTCAAAACAACAACAGCCCATTAATACGAGTGCTGCCGCCGGGACTGCCGCTGCTGAACCGAACTCTTCTGGGATTCGCTGGCGGCGACGCCATCCTGATACTCCTGAGCTGTGCAATATTCCTGCTCGCTCCAAAATACAAACAGCAACAAATGCCTCCTGACAGGTGACCTAGTTTGCTCGGAGACACTATTAGGTGAAAAGTAGGCCGAGTTTTGATCGCCTTACAGTTTTTGCCGCCTGTCTTTTTTTTCGCGCATGCATGGTTCTACAGCCCTCAATTAATTTGAGTGATGGGGCTCATGGCATATATAGGGAGGGGTGGGGGGGGGTTCCAGCCCCTCTCCCTATAGCAGGCGGTGATAATATGCGGGATTTAGCAGGATCTGCAGCACGGCTCGATATTGTGCTTGGAGAGTCTAGGTTAAGGAGTAGCTGGAGCACTGCATGCCACAGTCCAAGCAGCAATTCTCAAAGAAGTTCTGCAAACTGTGGATACTGACTGCTAAATCCTTTTTATTGTTGCCCACATAAGAGGTGTGTTTGCGTCACTTAAAGTGAGCAAAAACGAGTGCTATGGAGTGTGACGAGGGGCGGGGATGGGGGAGATAACATTTGTGAATGGATATATAGATACACATCTACATGCTTTAGTCACGTTCCCCTCATGTACACTTATGTTGTCAGCCTTCCACTTGATGGACGAAATGTTGATGAGGTAATTTCCCTAATGACAACCAATTAGTGAACATCTCTGCAACAGCACTTGCATCAAGTGACAAGCCACCTCACAAGCCTGGAGGAGAGAACACCGATGCTGCACTACAAGCAAGGGCTTCGTGAGGCCAAAGCCCAAGGCTAACTATAAACTCAAAATGTAAGGGGTCGAAGCCTATGATTTAATCTCTGCCTTAATGCAGGAAAAACAGTTCTACTAAATGTGGTCAGCACCACTGTGGACATCTCATTCAATTGGTCGAGTTCTCTTGAATGCAAACCTCAGATGTCAAACGCCTCAACAAATCTGGGATTCATATGTGGCTCTGAACTCTTATTTTAACAACTTAATCAACTCACCCACTAAAATGCACACTTACAACTTCAGACCTGTTATCCATACTTCCAACGTCATATCCTAAGGGGGCAAACTACTAAACCAAACTAGTACAGCGACTGGTCTGTGTAAACTAACACCCACCTCTTTAAATAGATGCAGGTGGTACACAATCGAGCAAGAAGGCTGATTTGTGGGCTTTAGAAACACAATCACATTTCACCTAAATTCAAAACCCAGAATGGCTACCTGTACAGAAACAAATTACCATTAAAACCCTCTGACCCGCTCACAGGAGCACCTGAAGAAAGGGCCCAATTACCTATCACTCACTACCCACTACAGGCACACCAGAAATCGCCACTCCTCCTCTTTAATGAAGTTCAATGACATCTGTAGGAAGAAACTGACCAAGCACCTTGCAGTTTGGGCTGGACTGCTCCTTTAGTGTCTGGACCAAACCTGATTTGTGCATGGCCTTTTCCCATTTATGATGGCATAGCAGGCTGAAAAGCAATGCTCTAGAGGGTTGCCCAAAGCAATGGCTGTGGTTCTTGATGTCACAACATTTCAGTAACCACTCTGGCAGCCCATCACCCATGTACGCAGCTGGTGCTCATGCACACCTACGTATCATGCACATGCAATGCAGACAGGGTTGGCATGTGCAGCGATGTGCGTCTCCACTCCCTCAATGAGGAAATAATATACATGACTGCAGTGCTTTAAGTGGGGTAAGTAATTGAGGGGGGGCCCTCGTTTGGGGGCATGGCTTTCATTTTTTTTAATTATTTTTTTAAAACACTTTATTAAGTTTGCAATGAACAACAACAACTACCAATAAAGTAAACAATGTCTCACAGTAAAGCGTCACAACTTAATTTACAGAACAATATAAGCATCATACATCTTCAATCTGTCATAATAGCTTTATCCTGTGAAACATAACAGCAAACTGACACACTTGTGTGCTTACCTTACTATGGTTTGTGTACTTTTACATCCACCTTTTATAAACATAGACATTTGTAGCATATTTCTATGTTTCTAAAAGATGGCTTGACACATAAACAATTCAAGGCATCTTTTATAAGCGTTGATGACGGACAAAACCCAAGGTGGCTTTGTCTGTCGACAAAGCTTTATAAAAGATGCCTGGAATTGTGTACGGACTGGCAACCTTTTAATGAGGTCCACTGTCTGAGTAACTTTGCCAGAAACAGCACCGCTGTAAAATATATAGTCACTAATTCAGAGAGAGATGTTTTTGTCCAGTAGCTGACTAGCACTTTATGACTCTCTTCCTTTCGGGACTATAATGTTGCTAACAATAGCACAAGCCATATATTGGCAATGTGCAGTAACCAGCTGCATGATATCTGTCATCTATGGTGTGCTGCTTGCATTGCACACACAAACCCTTTCAGACCTTCTAAATAGCACAAGCACCTTTGTCAAATCATAGAATGTCATTTACAAGATGGCAGGCACTGTTCATGTGCACATGCTCCTATCCTATACGCAATGAGCATTAGTGCACAATTCTGTAGGGTGCTTGGTAGCCTGCTAAACTGCAAATGCCTTCCTGATGCATACTTCCTTTGACTTTTGGCTCCTAGAGGTGTTGCTAAGGCCAAAACCTACGGTATACGGCGGCACTATGTATTGGCATTTGAAGCAGGAATTATTTCTCCCAAATATGCTAGAACAACTGAGCATAGCAAGGGGACCTGAACCTAGTAAGGGCGGGGTGTGAGGGGATAGGAGCTGTGTTTCCACAGAGAACATTTTTGAATAATGGGTTGAAACGTTGCACTATATAGCACACTTTGTGAAAAACTGGGTGAAAAGTCAGATAATTTGCAATCGATGTTTTAAGGTTGCCATGAAAAGAATCTAATATATGTAAGTCACTAACAGTGCACAGGAGCATTTCCCAATGCATTTTCATGATGCCTTTGTCCACAATGTATTGCAGTATAAGAACATGTTCACATCAGCTGTTCCCATACACTTCTGTGCCACCTGCATCAATACATGCCAGTATACCCATATAAGAACATACTCATCTTTCTTTTCAACATAATGCCAGTAATGATACAATAAGAACATACGTACAAGCTGCCTCTGCCAATATAAGGCATTATGCCAACATGAGTATATGCGTCTGTTGGCTTTGAACAATCCCATGCCACAATAGGAAAACATGTCTGCAGGAAAATATGCAAGTCTAGCCACCGATTAACACTTATTCATGCTTTAGCAAAGGGGCCCAGTAAGAAAAATGCAATGATACAGTAAGAAATTATATCTAGACTAGCTAAAACAAAATATGTCAGCCTAGCCATATAAAACTTATCATGCTTTCTTTATCATATATGCCCAGTAAAAAAATGGCATGCTACAGTAATAAATTATAGCTAGCTAGGCAGCGCAAACAAATGCCAGTTTAGCCATGTGTGATAACACTCATATTTGCATTATCAAAAATGAAAAATGCACAGATACCATCATATCCCTGCACCCACCCAACCCCCGCATGGCACAAATACACAAGTGCACATGTACAAAACATTCTCTTTGCCATTTACACAACATTCACTCAGGCACCTATACACCACATACTTGCTCATTCATACTCTCACTCACCACTCACCCATGCATCATACTGTGATGCTGGAAATGCATCGGAAGGACAGGGCCACCATATCCTTGTCCTTTACTGTCTTGAATCATGTGTTCTGTCATGTTTTCCGTGCAGGAGTTCATGTGGGACTCCTAGCGATGCAGCTCTCTCTTTTGGTTTGGTCTACAGACTCATGGAAGACCCTTATGTCACCCTTGGGTGGGGGTATAACCCTGTGCCCCTAGTGTATGTTTTTGGGCACCTGTGTGTGGCCCACAAAGCAGGGTATGGGCTGGTGGTAGCTCCATGCTGAATTTGACAGGTGCTCTGGGTATCCTCCATTTTGAGATACCCATCCCCTGCCATTGGAATCAGTTGAGTCCTTATAGGAAACAAGATGGCCCCTGTGGCCTCTTGCTTTCTATTGCCTGTTACCTTATTTTCCCAAAGTCCTGGGAAGTCCTGACTCTGTCCCTTTCCCCTGACTGACTGTTGGGTGGAAGTTCCATATATGGTGTTGTTGTGAAGTCCAGGCTAGACTGGCTGGAGCCTTCCCAGTGACTGTATGTTGTGGGCACACCCTGTGGGTGGGACCTGGGTGAATGGATTGTGTGACGAATATGCATTCTATGTTGTGGATGTCTAGTATCTGGTGTCTGACACATTGACTGAGGCAGCGTTGCCCGAAACTGGTATGAATGCAGTGTGGAGTGTTGAATGGCTGGTTACTTGTCCCAATACACATAAATTGTTGTGAGTGTCTGGAGAGAAGTGAATGGCCTGAATGCACTATGCACCTGATTGGATGTCTGACTGCATGAATGCCCTTCTGACTGATTGGTTGCCTGAGTGTGACCCAGCAGAATGAATGGGAGATCAACTAGTATATCTGGGAGCCTCTCACTGCTAGAATTTGTGTTCAGAAGCTGAAGAGAAACTGGAGTTGAAACTGAAGCTTAACTTTGAAGCCCTGCTGGAAGAGAAGTCTTGATGCTGCTCTACTTCATCAATCTGAAAACTGCTGTGTCTCCAAGGACTGACCCAGAGAGGACCTGGTAAGGCGCTCTCTTCCCGAGCTACGAGGGACCATCGTGCACCAGCTGATCTTTGCCAAAGCTCCCTGGTAAACAGACCTACGACAGGCTGCCGACCGGAGACAGGGATCGCCGCGGAATCACAAGAAGTGCCCGGACACTGTTGTCCATCATCATCGACGACCGCCGTCGCCGACCGGAGCCGCCGTGCTCCCTTTGCCTTAGTAACATTTGATCCAAGGACGCTCTCGCCTGCACTGTTGACCGATTTGTCCCGCCGGAGAAAGTCGAGGCTGCCGACGCACCGAGGAGCATCTGCCGGTGGGTTTCCCGCCACCTGACGACCCTAGAGACGCCGGATGACCCGACGCCCCTGCTGGGCCACAGTTCTTCACAATCTCTTTGCGGTCCTAAACTATCGTCATCGAGGTGCCCCACACGCCTCTGCCTTGCAGGACGCCAACCTTCCTTCGTCGCCGAGCACCGCTAGGAATGAAGCTGCCGCCTGGCCATTGTCGTTCACCCCTTTTTCCTCGTGGGATCTCGACGATCCATGGCTCCTGCCTTAAAGGGAGCCACTCAAGAAAGATCCGTCAACGACCCGACGACGAACTCGGATATTCCAGGTACATTGGGGTTGTAGAACTGTTTTAGAAGGAAATAAGACTCTTTTGAACAATATATGGACTGGGCTTGTACGATATATCTTTATTTACAGATTGCCAAGTTGGGGGGATCTCCACACAGAATTGTGCCTAGTTGGTAGGGGTCAATATTCTGCCAATTGTTCTAACCAACTGCTTTCCTCCTATATCTATTGTTGGTTACTTTTATTCCTTGATCTGTGTGACATTTGACCAGAGTATAGTTAATGCACTTTAATGAGATCTGATAATAATTGTGGTACCACTTTAGAACTGTATAGATTTGCCATTATAGATTTTCTGAGCACAAAGTGAGTTATTGTGATAGTGTAAATAACCTTGAATATTAATTATATAAAGACTGTGTTTTAACTAATACAGTGTGTGGACATTCCTTTGTGGGGGCTTGGGGACTACATTGTATTTAGGAACCAGCCTGCATCACCTCCTGAGAAGCTAGGACTTGATTGCTCAACCAGCGCTACACTATAGAGAATCTTGGCTGGGGTCCTCTCTGCCGCTCCTCTGCCATATAGAGAGCAGGAGTACAGACACCCCCCTCCAGTCTTTATGTTAGGCGATCCTCTGCACACCAGGCTGCTACACACCAGGTCACTACACATCAGAACACTGCTCACATTCCCCCAACATCTCCTCCCAAGCTTCGAGGCTCAAGTGATTCGGTGAACCCACAGAACCGAAAACTCCGTACCAGCTTTAGTGTACGGGCTCGATTACAACCCTTTCTGCATTGGCAATTGCCTTGGAGAACATATAGCAGAAGGGGCGGCGTTTCGTCTTCACGTCGGTCATGTGATACACGGTGGCGTTCCTCACGTGATCTTGGCGGACGTCACATGACCCAGAGAAGTCACATGACCCAGGGACACGCAGTATAAAGGTCTGAGAGACAGAACGCTCATTGCTTCTCAGCTGGCTTCAGACCCTGTTTGGCGTTACTAATTGCTCCTTGTTATCTTGATCACGGAACTCTACCTCGGACTCCCTCGGACACCCCTTGTACCTTTGCTTGGAACTGTTGACCTGTCGCTGGACTTTTGGACTCCACCTCGACTTTGTCTTTGGATCATCCCTTGGTACCTTGCTGAACTTCTACGCCCTTTCCCTTCTTGGGATTCAAGTCAAGCCCTCTCTCCTACAGGTGGCTCACCCTTCATCCACGCTAACCAGCGGTTCTACCATTTCTGGACCGCCGCATCATCTGAGTCTCGAACCTCTCTACTAGGTTACCTGGGTCACCCTTACACCAGATAGGCAAGACACTTTAGATCCTTTTGTTTACCTGACTGTATTGTGATTGCCTGGTACTTAACCTCGTTCCCTCTTGACAGCAGCATCGGTGTTCCAGAGGCTCTGTGGATCTGGGAAGACATCTCCCACCTGTGGCCTCAAAGGTCGCACAGCGGGTTTTCTATTTCGTTCCCCTGTGCGTCATTTGGGGACAGAGGTCCATCGGTCTACACGACACTCAAGTCAGAACACTTTACACATACACTCATTCATTCACACATGAATATATAAAATATTCTTCTTAACTTTAGCCCTGGTCTGGACTCTTCTCACTGCACGCCAATGAAGGCAAGTCTATTTTTACGCACACTCCAGAATAACGACAACCCTCTAGGGAAATAGGCCAGGAGATAGCATTGCAAGGATAATAAAGATTTAATTGTACAGAATACAAATATCAGCAAAGAGAGCACACTCTTGTTAATGTAAGGACAAGCAGGAGCTTAAAAAGCCATGTGGCGTCAGAGTAAGAACTTGTGCTATTGATTGGTAAAGCCCCATAGATGGGCCTGCTTCATAGGGCATGCCAGGCTATAATTGGTTAGTTTGGTTGCTGTCGATCAGGATCCACGTGGATCAGCTGGGCTCATCTCCATCTTGGGTGAAGGTCAGGTTGCTTGTATAATACATTGTTAGATCTAAACTAACACGCTGAGATCCCTATTCCATCACTGTGGCATGCAACTGGGCGGGACAGATAATGGTGCGAGGGGGAAGGGAGGATAAAATACAGTCATGCTGACCCACTCATTCAGTGCATCATTGATAACGCACTTCCCACACTCCAGGTCTCCACCCTGGGTTTGATCTTTAATGTATCCCCCCCTGTACCTCGTGTTACAAGGGCTGTGTTTTATGCTGGAAGAAATATATAGTCACGCATGCTTGGATCTTTTATGAACACTTGATTTGTATTGGGACAGGAGGGTTGCTTGCTTATCATGGAATGCAGAGTGTGGGTCGAGTCAGTGGTGTGAGCCTAGCTTTACGTTCGCAGGGTGGGGGTTACAGGCCTATGGGCAGTTTAGTGGAGATGAATGGACGCTGCGCAGCGCCTGCTGTCATCTAACACTCTTGCATGGCGCATTCCTCTGAAAGATACTAAATGTTTTCAACAGTTGGAGCGACAAGGGGGAAGTGAACTTCCGTGAGAACTGGCTGGGCAGATTCATTCTGCCTTAAGGAGGTTGGACCCAGTGAACTCGGTTCATGGAGTTTGGCGATTTGGAGGGTGATCATACAAGCCTCTGCTTTATGGTCTAATACAAACTGGAGTTTCATTCTATGTGTTTTCTAGTGCTGCGCATGTACTGTTGGTGCTACATTGCCTTTACATTGTGTTTATTGGTGCGGTTTTCTCCCCCCTTATACACTACCTCACTTCATATGGGGTTTGCATCACCTGAAAGCGCTTGGGGTGGCCATCCCAACATTCCCCCTTTCGTTACTTCTACAGTAACACATTCTCCCCCACCATATTTACACTCATTGGCCCTCCTTTCTGCTTCCTCCCATGCAGGCGTTCCCTTAAATGGCATCCATGCTCTGCACACGTGTCGTAAACTTTCAACTCTTTGTACATATTGTTCAGGTGGACATGTCATGTAGATGCACCTTCCACTGCCCGCCAGATCCACCCATACCGCTTTATAGTTTTCGGGGTAAAGGGAAGGAACAATGGTTGTGTGGTATACGTTTTCAACTATATCTCCAATAGGAATTGGGACCATGTGATGAATGGGGCGGTCATTTTGATCAGTTTTGTAGCTCTACTTCTTTTGTATCACTAGGTACTTTAGTATTCACAATACTAACCATCATTGCGCTATTAGACACAACACGGAGGCCCAATTTGCACATGCAGAAGATCACCAGGATAACCACGATAATGGGCACCAACATTTTCACCAATGTTCCAAGCCATGATGGGACCCAGCTGAAGGCCATGGTAAAACAGTCTTCTTCTTGAACTCCAGCTTCTTTCTTCATTTTGACCCCTAGTTCATGGACTGCTGCAATGACGTGTGACAATATCCCATATTCAGCGTCTTCAGAAGGAACGAATGTGCAACATGACCGCCTGATCTTTTTGCAAAAACCTCCTTCCATAGCTGTCAGGAGGTCCAGTACGTAGCAGTGCTGCATAGTCATTAGTCCGAGGGCCATTAGCTCCACTTTTATGACAGTATCTGTACCTGCTCAGTATCGTTAGTCAGCTGTATCAGCTTGCATCGCACAATTTGGAGCCATTTTGCATTGCCCCGTGTCTGGATGCTGGGTAATACAGATGCAAACAATGTCTCTGCTGAATTATAGAGCTTATATTCGTCAGGTATTTGCGCAAGCAGTTTGGACGAGTCTTTTGATATGTAATTCGATGTTCTCTTCTTCGCAGCTGGTCATAGGTCCCTTTCTCAGGGAGGAGGCAAAAGTTTGGTAGTTGCATTGTGTGACGTGCTTCAACTGTTGGGGGCACGGTGGGAGCTTCAAGTAGGAGTCCCCCCTTCAGGTGTTCTTCTGGTACTACTAACAGGGCAGAATGTAGTGTTGCTAGCGAACAGTAGACCCTCCAAGAAGTCGGGAGGTGCAAGTATGCTTGCTTGCCGCATATCTTATAATAGTCCATCAACACGGCAGTACCTTTCTTGAGGTCGGGTACTATGACAGTTTGGTTGCATTGTTGGTTCGACCTGGCAGAAAGTGTCCCTTCATTGTAAAAACAAAGGCGATATGATTTTTGTTGATGCACTTTTAGTGGTTTCTCGAGAGACACAATCCACGTTAGTTTGGTGGTGTGTTCTGCCCAGGTTTGTGTGCATGTCTGCTTCACGAGTGCTGTGAGTGTTTCAGATAGCCCTAAAAGTCCTTCGGCCTTGCATGCATGTGTTGTTTCTTGCCACTCGCTGTTGACATTTCTCGCCCCTTCGATTACTAGATGTGGTTCTTTCAGACAGATGGGGTTGTTGGAACTGGTTTTGCATTTTCAGGGGTCAGGATCTATGAGTTCTAGATGAACATTGTGTGCCTTTAAGGTGCCTTTGATCATACATAGCGCAAGATGAATCAGGCATTGTGTCTCTATCATGGGTACGTCTTGCGGAACTAAGACGTTGGGTGCCCCAGATGCGTGCAGTTTGAAGGAACAGACGTAGCAACTCCCATTAGTCGTTTGTCTTCCCATCTCGGAATACTAACTGCTTGAGTGTTCAGGATGACTAATATCTTCCACTGCATCTAGTCCTAAACCATTATATGCATCATACTTATGTTGGCGCACTTGACTTTCCTTTCTTCTATTACATATTGCATGCCTTTTCACTATTGTACTTTACCGTTTCCATTACATAAGGAATGTTTTACAATCGGAATTAGTATTTGGAACACTTTTCTATTACATATGGTGGTTTGGGAGCTGCTACTATTTACACTGGTCACATTATAGATTGGTCTTGCTTTTATTATAGTGTTTGGTTCTAAGATATTGAATGGCACACTTTAATTCTTCCTTCCATTCAGTTTTAGGCAGGGGCTTGCATTATTACAGGGAAGGATGTGAGGGAAGGTATATATTTAACTACCAGGGTGCTGCGAGGGGTGATTTTAGCAAAAGTGGAAGTTACTTCAGTTGCATTGGACGGAACCACAGTGAAGTCAAAATATATTTCAGTACCATTTAAAAGTGATCCAGTGAAATTGAAAGGTGTACTCATATTCATATTCCCATAGTCCCCTCCCCGTTCTTTTAGATGGCCAGCCCAGATAAAAGACGTACCCCAATATATTTCTAATGCAAACATCATTATAGTAAACAAAATGGCCATAAAATTAAGACCACAGTTCTAGCTAGTACTACTAGTACTACTAATACTTTTTCTATCACTATTCGAAGAATATCTCAGTGGTGTCATCCCCATCTTTGTTGCACTTGTAGATTTTGGGGAAAATGAGGAAGGAAAAGGAAAAGGATAAGGGGTGGGGAAGAGAAAGATAGAGAGCGAGAGATAAAGAGATAGAGAGTTTTAATTCAAATAGCTGATGCTCTAGCAGCAATACATTTTCTCTTCATTAAACATGCACTTAATATAGTCAGCAAGAAGCTACGCAATTTGAGGTAGTATTATTTTCTTCATTTTGGGCACTTTGTGTTGATTCCTGGGGGCCCTGCGAACATCCGAGCGGTGTATCCAATATCTCAACCCCTTTACCTTTATTGCGAGCGGGGTGGAAAACATGACCTCGTAGGGCCCATAGAACCTGGGGTTGTTCCATTTTCGCACAAAGCTTCTGACATAGACCAGTTCCCCTGGCAACAATGGTTGTGCGGGGGTGATGTCAGTTTGTGAGGCAGTTGTTGTTTATGCTTCCTCTGTGCATGGCAGAGCCAGTTGTTTTGCAATACACCTTATCACACGTGTCAGTAGGGACAGGTATTGTTTGAACTCTTCCCCCAGAATTGCTGCTGCTCTATGAGCATCTGATGCCCTTTGTACTCGTGATAGAGGTGTTTGCATGCGTCAACCAGTCACTATTCCGTGGGGGGACAGGTGGTGGTCCTTACTGGGCTGTGTATGCAGATGGAACAGGGCCAGGGGCAGGCAATACACCCAATTCTTTTTTAGGGTGTAACATAGTTTGGACAGTCTGCATTTAAGGATGTGTTGATCCTCTCCACCGCCCCATTTGCTTGTGGGTTATAAATTGAGCACATACAATGCTTTATTCTTAACAGGGCTGTTATTTATTTGAACAGCTCATTGAAAAAGTGAGTACCATTAACTGACCTTAACACTCCCACACTCCCCAGCAGGGGAAGACCTCTGACGAGGAAATTTGCAGCACACTTGGCATCTGGGTGGGTTCACGCGCCAGCCTCAACCCACCTTGAGAATGGACACCACCACAATCAAATATTGTGCCCCATTACATTGTTCCTCCATGTCTGCGTAGTCAATGTGCAGTTCACAGAATGGACCAATGGAGCGAGGCAAAGTTCCTCTCAGCATTCTCAGTGTCATGCCTGTGCTAAATACTTGACATGTTGTACATTGTACCATCATTGTTGCTAGGTGCTGCTATAAATTTGGGACAAACCAATCATCCTGAATGTCTGCTGCAATGTGTTGTTTTAAGCTATCGGACAGATAATGCAATTGCTCGAAGGTTGCATGCAATAATTCCATGGGCATTACTACTTTCTCAGTGCTCTGCTGTCTCCATAAGAGATCCGTGGGTGAATGCACACCCCCACGTTTGAGCCATATGTCCTGTTCTTCTGGGGGTGCTCTATGCTGTAGCTCAATGACCTGCAGAATAGGGAGAGCTGTGTATGCATCTGTGTCTGGCCTGGTGTTTACTTTTGTCACCACATATTCATCAGATGTTGGCACTGGGAGATATGCTGCAGATTTCGCTGCCGCATCAGTGATAATTCATCTGAATTGTGTGTATGTGCTGCGCACTTGATCACTGTCACCACATAGGGCTCAGCGATGGTGGAAATAAGCATAGTAAGTAGGGCAGCATGCTGTACTGGTGAGCCATCTGCTCTTCTGAACCCCCTGCTTCTCCAGCGTGACAGACCTGCATGCACCGTGGTGGTGACATAGACAGAGTCTGAATAGATGGCAACATAGCACCACCTAGAGGCCCGCAGGGCTGCTATGAGCGCTACTAGCTCAGTTGCTTGAGCAGAATAATGCATGGGTAGTCTTTTCATGACCAGTGTTTCATAATCTCCCTCTTCTAGGCATACCACTGCTTCCCCAACAAGTCTTTCACCCATTTCCTGATCAATTGATGCTGACCCATCAATGAAAAGCACTTCTCCCTCTTCTAGGGGGATCTCTTTGGGGATATCATCATCTTACCCCTTCATATGATGCACAATCATGCTGTTGTAAATCTTCAGCCATGCATGGCTGAGTAAGCAACGTGGCAGGGCTTACTGTCTTGCACCTTACAACATGGATGTGGGGGCTAGGCAGTATGATCTCATATGCTGATGCCCTTTGAGTGGTGAGTGTGGACTTGGAGCGGTCTAGTATAACAAAAAGTGAGTGCTCCACGTACAATGTTACTGAGCACCCCATGACAATTGGAGCTTTTTTAAATGGCAAAGGCTGTGGCAGCAAGAGGTTGTTCGCAGGTGAACTGTCCCTTCATGACAGAATCGAGTGTGCCACTATAATATTCTAGTGGTTTATGACCCATCGTGCTCTTCAGGGTGAGTACTGCTGTCATGCATGTGCTGTTTGAGTGGGAGAAAATGTAAAATTCCTGTGTGTAATCTGCGGTGGCAAGGACTGGTGCGGTTGAAATTACTTCTTAAGCAATTAAAACTAGTTGTCATCTCCGGGGTCCATTCAATTTAGTTGCTCTATCTGGCCCTTTAGTCCCTGTAAGAGCGGCATGGTGTATGCTGCGTAGTTTAAGATCCATGCCCTGCAATAGTTGGATAACCCAAGGAATGTTTGCATGTCCTTCACTAGGAGTGGTTTGGGAATGGCGCGTACTGTTGCTGCCCTGTCAGGAATTATTCTGTTTCCATCTTTGGAAATGAGCTGTCCTAAGTAAAGCACTTCCAGTTGACAGTATTGGAGTTTCCCTTATCCACTTTGTATCCTTTTCTTGCTAGCAAATGTAGTAATGCAATGGAATCCCTTCGACAGCCTTGCTCGCTGTCACTGCAGAACAGTAGGTCGACGTATTGAATTATCGTGCTGGGTACTTGGATGTTTCCTAAGTCAAATGTTCCCTAAGATTTCATGTAGTATTCTGTTGAAGATGCATGGGCTCTCACAGTACCCCTGGGGGAAATGAGTGTGCTCATAGCCTTTGCCCCCAGGGTAAAGCTATGAGTTATTGTGAGTCTGAGTGCAGGGGAACACAAAATAATGCATTCTTCAAATCCACCACAGTAAAATGGCTAACCTCCTTGGGATTGCTACACAAGATGGATGCTAGGTTGGGAACAAGTGGAAACTCTTACTGTACAATGTCATTAAACGGTCTCAAATCCCGGATCATCCTCCAACTGCCGCTGTTGTCTTTCAATGTGGTAAATAGCGGAATTGCATGGTGACGTGGGGGGCACTATGATCCCTTGATGCAACAGGGCGTTTAGTGTTTCCTGAATCTCTTCCACCACTTCCCTGGACAGTGAGTACTGTACTTTTCACTCGTGAAGATACTGCTCCTTGTTTACATTTTTACAGGGGTCAACATCCCTACATCATGTGGTTTTGTTGTCCATAAATGTGTGGGGACGTATTGCAAATCTGTCTCACTGAATGGGGGTAGTCCATTAACAACAACCATGAGGGGGCTCTGCACTTTCCTGTTTTGTACCATTCTTTCACAAGGTATGCAAATCTCTGGAATGATTTCTCTATCATTATTGCCATACTCAAAAAGCTATTCATCAGACAATTGTTGTAGGGGTACATTAGGGTCATTGCATAACACAGTGCGCCATTAGCACCCGTGAGGGTCAGTACCCAGCACTACAATCCATTTTTTTGCAGATACCACTAGGCCTTCCAGATCTAATGATAGGATTGTCCCTGCAACCAGCTCGGGGAGCACTACAGGTCAAAAAATGAAGTCAGTGGCTACCCTCCACTCTTTGCCGGTAATCTGAGGGACAGCATGTGTGAGTACCTCAATACCATAAACATGTCAGGATTGACTGGGATGCCCCCCACTGCAAATTCACTGGCCACAGCATGCATTACCAGCATTGCTCGTAGGGAGCACATGCCGGGTGTGGCGCAGTCTATCCCTCAGTCTGTAAATGAAAGTGTCATGTTCAGTTTACTCAGCAGGTGCCTATTAATCAAGTTGACCGAGGAACTCTCAGAATAGAGATGGGGAGCTCGTACAACCTTCCCTCCCACCTTGACGTCTATATCTTTTGTGTAAGGAACTGTTAAAACAGCCCCAGAGAATCCCTGTGTGTCGAGAGTCTTTTCTGATAGCGGGAAGTTTCCTTCACTAATGCACGACATCTCTGCTGCTGATTCAACCATGAAGATGAATTGTTCATTCCCTATCTCTGCCCCTACCAGCGGTTCCTCTTCTGGATGTAAAGTCATTGACAGGACTGGACAGGCAAATGCTCTCCGTGGGCTATCCTAGTCGGGTTAAATGTCTGTCCTGGGGAACGAAAAAGGGTTTCCCCAACCACGGTGGCTCCTTGATATGGGGACGCTGCTCCATTGGGGGCAGTTGTGAAAGTGTGTCTGCTCTCTGCGGGCTGTTGATTGGGACAGGGCAGTGATGTTGCATTGCTTGTTGCGGGTGTAGTAAGTGGTATGGGCCAGGGATTTTGTGAGGTAGTTGCATATAGGCCTGGTGAATCTGTACTGAAGGCATTTCACAATGGGCCCTTGGGGGCTACATGGTTGGGGATACTCATACTGTTGTTGATTGTAGTTATAATTCCCTCCTTCCCGGCTGCAACTTCTCTCAAAAAGTGCCTGCACCTTCCAAAAGTCCAGCACTGTCACCCCTTGGTCCTGGCCCTCCAAATCCCCCTCCCCTAGGCCCTCAGAACCCACTTCGTCCCCGTCGCTGCCCTCCTTGCCACTGGGGTCCCGGAAAGTGCTGGTTTCCTCCCCACTGTCCTTGGCCATCGCCTGCCCAGACTGCTGCTATCATTGCCTGGGTCGCAATGGAGGAGCACCCCTTCTCTCCCCTGTCTGCCCCTCTCCCCCTGTTGATACTGCTGCTACTTTCACTAGCTTATTTTGAACTAGTTTCACTTCCTCTGCCTGCCTCCTCTGAATAGTTTCTTTCTCTCGCTCTTTGATCCTCCTACAATGGTGAACTATGATGCCTTGAATCTCGGGCCACCCCTTTGCTTCCACATATGCTATCTTATCGAGCACTTTCTGCACATCTTTGGGAAGCCCTCTTGTTACAATAAAATAAAACAATGACGTTGATCGCCCAATCTCCATCACTCCTTTCCTGGGCAAACTCCTGGAAAAGCTGGCCATCTCCCAGGTTAATCTTCACACTGAATCCGTTGGTTGTCTTCATGACCATCAGTCTGGCTTCAGAGCTGTCAGAAGCATGGAAACTGCTCTCCTGAACATCCATGAAGACCTGCTCTCCAACCTTGAGTCCAATACACCCTGTGTCCTCATCTTACTTGATCTCTCTAATGCCTTTGATACGGTCAACAATGCTATCCTGCTCAACCGTCACCGTGATAACCTGGGTATCACTGATCAGGCCCTGGCTTAGCTGACTTCTTTCCTCTCCGATTGACCCTCCCAGGTCCAACTTGGGCCCTTCCTCTTCTCCATCTCCATCTCCACCTGTGGTGTTCCCCAGGGGTCTAACCTCTCTCCCTGGCTGTTCAACCAATACCTGGCACTTCGTGCACACCGCATTTCTGCTCTCTGCCCCAGCTTTCAGTGCTATGCACTTAACTCATTTTCAGACTCCCTTCCACCACCTCTTTTCCTTCTCTCATCTCCGACTGTCTGTCTGCTATACAGGAGTGGTGTGCCACCAGTGATCTCTGCCTTAATGCCAGTAAGAGATTCTCCTCATCGACACACCTGCTCCCTCCTCTCCTGTCAATCTCCGGTCGGCCTCTCTTGGCCCTCTTTCTGCTCCCACCTGTGAGGCTACAAACCTCGGGGTCATCTTCAACTCCACGCTCTCCTTCTCTCCTCACATCTCTGACATCTCTAAGAAGTCACACTACCAGCTGCACCTCCTCAGAGGTGTTCCTCCTTTCCTCTCCTTCCCCCAGAAGCTCGCTGTCTCCAGAGCTCTGGTTCTCTCATGGCTGAAACTGAAATTATACTGCTTATCTGGCTACACTCCGATCTCGGGCCCAGGTCCCCTCCCCAACAGTTGCACACCTGCACTGCCCCCCTGGTAATCCTTGCACTCAGGGACTGTTTCTGTATCACTACAACCCCCTCCCAACACTTAACACCTGATGTCAGCACTTACCTTTTCACACGCCACTAGCTGGCCGAACTTTCTATTTATTGTCTTTATTTATTCTAATTATTTATTTTTATGTTTTCCTATGTACTGCACTGCCCCCTTGCCCATTCCCCCTGCACGTTTACCCTTCCTCGTTCCCCTGTACTTGCGCGATCTCAATGCCACCTGGCCTAGTAAGATCATTGGGCCTCATTACACGGACGGCGGTAAGGGTTAACGGTCACCGTTAATGGCAACGGTGACCGTTAACCCTTACCGCCGTACTACGAGGTCCCTTTGCGGGTTGGAGGAATCAACGCCTGCTTCTTGCAGGCGTTAAGTACCAACCCGCTAAGGGACCTCGGAGCTAATTACGGCACCGCAATATTGCGGTGCCGTAATTAGCGCCTTCCCCATTCCCATAGAGCCCTATGGGGCAGGAATGGGAATGGGGAAGGGCAATGGCGGAAGGGGGATTTACCGCCCCTCCAACCTTGGAATGGGGCGGTAAATCCCCTTTCCGCCAAGGCGGTGCCGGTAATTTACCGGCATGGTCCAGGGTGCTAATAGAACCCTGGATTACCGCCTTCCGTGTAATGAGGCCCATTGTCTCTGTATTCCCTCTGTTCCCCCTCCCTTGTCTCGTCTTGCCTTGAAACACTTTTGTATAGGCGCATTATAAATGCCTTATCATATCATATCATTGATCCTAGGCGCTGCCCGTTTCTGCTCTCCACGTCTCTTGAACCCTGAGAATCTATTGAAATGCAATGTGTATTGCATTATTAATTGTAAATCTGGGGTGTCTGGGAGCGGGCGTCGCAGTGCATCCCATACTCGTGCTCTGATCTTGTTGAATGAAGTGCCAATATGGGCACCATTACTTAGCATTACTCCAGGGTACCCAGCTTTCATCCACACCCTGTCTGCTTGATCTCCCACTGCAGCTATCAACAAACTCTTAATGTCCCCTATTGCCAGGGGTACCATTGCTGTGTTTTTCTCAAATGCATAGATCCATTTCCCCGCCCCCACTGTGAGTTGTGGGAGTGCCTTGAGGAGATTATTTATGTCCATTTGTGCCCAAGGTACATAGTTTGTTCGCCCTGCGCCCTTGTGAAATAGGGGCATTTGCAGCTTTGCCTTTCCCGCCCTTAATTGCATTTCCCTGTTTCTGTGCCAATGCTATTCTGCCAAACCTTTCTCTTAATCTTTTGTCCTATAGGCTCTCTACTCTTGGGGTGGTCTGGAGTGCTTGCTTGGCCCATTCCTCTGTATCTTCCTCTGTGTCATCAAAGTCACTCCAATATTCCTTGTCCCCTCTCTGAGACCCCACATTCTCACATCCCAAGCTGTCTGTTTCCCCGTCCCAATCTATGTGCACTGTTCTTATGCGTGCATTGTCTATTGTGAACAGGAAGGCACCTGACCTCCATTTGTCCCCGGGTGGCTGTTGGGGCATCCCTGCGGGCAACAGTTGAACATCTTCCACCCTCGTTGCCTCACATGCTGCCTGTAATCTTTCCAGTTCTGTGCGTGTTGAGGCTAATGATACCTCTAGGTCTCTTGCACTCACCCCGGTGTGGGCTGATACTTCTGAGGGTGAGACATATGGTGGGGCCATACCTGGTGCGACTAAAATAGCGCCCGCCGACACATATGTTGGGTTGGTAAACTCTTCTGCTGAGCGCGTTGTTAGTGGGTATATTCCTGTCTTCATCTTCCCATTTTTCTCAGTCTCTTCTGTACTCGTCTTCTTGTCACTGTCAGAGGTTGCACCCTCGCACTTTGGGACCTCTGTTTCTTCAAACATTCTAGAGAGGTCTAATATTTCTCTCTTATTCTGCAATGGTCTCGCCTTACACCTTACAGTCAAGTAAGTGGACATATGATCCAGGGCGCATCTGTCAAAAGATCCATGTTCGTGCAAGGAGTGGGGCATTCCCTCACCTTTAATCTCAGTCACCCACTGGTTGTGGTAGGGGTGTGTCCGTCCCCATTTCCGTGTCTGGAGAGTGTCTTGTGTCAGGGTTATGCTTGTACTGCTGTGCTACAGTAAAAACAGAAATTCGTACAATACTAGTTAAAGCATATACACCTTAATTGTGTCTTTTTAGTCAATACTGTCAATAATTTCACAGAAAAAAATCATCCTCAATTCCTTGTTCCCCCCTCCCATGTTTCTCACTAGAGGTTCTTCATACACTCCTTCCACATTCCCCTGATGCACTCACACACGCCCCTCCTAGGCCTCCTTCGTACACGTTAAAAAACACAAACAAACAAACAAAAATAACAAGCATGTGACGTGGTCAATAGTGTTTTCTTTTCAACTTTGACTTCATCAGCTGAATTCCCTTCCCAGCCGTGCCTGAGCAGTGCGGGTGCCTCCCAGGGCCACTACTGAGTCACAGGGCAAGCTCAGTATGCTGTGAAGAAGCCACATACTCACCCAGAGATAACTGCGTGGACCGGGAGTTGAGTCATTTCTGCAACTGGGAGTTCACCACATGGACGGCAAGGAGGAGGGGCATGTTCTAATACGGTTGGACCGGCTGCTGTGGTGTGAACCGTTTCTAAAAGGAATTTTGCTGCAGGAGCAGCGCTGCTCACAACAGTCTGGAGTACTGGAGGAACTTTAAAAACACACTGAAAAATACCTTAGAAGCCAACTATCTACAGAACAAGCCACAGTTAGTAAAAACAACAGGAGAAGCCCTGGTAATTGTGTCTTCCAGTAAGACTTGCTTGACTGTTTGAGTCTTTCCTCACTGTTTGACGTGAGAAGGAGGTCTAGCCTACAAACTCTCCTGCACTGTCGCAGAGCAACGCAGAGTGCAGTGGAGTGTTGCTTGTGTTGGTGGGGTGCCTGGGTGCCTGGATCCCAGATCGACATCGCTGACACAGACCTATTCCTGCTCTGATAATGGAGAAGCTGCGCTTTTTCCGGATGCCACAGACAAGGCTCAGAACTAAGACCCAGGTAAGTGGGCCGTCACATTTAACTCAGGAGAGTCCTTTGCAGCACAATGACTCTCCCATGGGAACATTCGGTAAGGGTTGGAATACCCCGGTCTCACCCCGGTCTCCGTTGCTACGATGTAAGACGCAAAGACCTGGCTACTGGATTCCAAGAGGGGAGTGGAATTCGGGGATTTGTCCCACGCTCTTAAAGGAAAAAAGAAAATCAACGTAAAATCCCACAGCTCTTGTCCCTCCCATTTTGAACTCTGACAGTGTACCCACTGCCCAAGCCCCCTTGAATATCTCTTTGGGGCTGGCTGTTGATGATACTGACCTTCCATTGCCTCCGGTGTGTGAAGGGCTGGGGGACCTTACTGATGCAGAGATTTCGCAGAGTGAGAAGTCGGACACTAAGAATGAACGGGGAGGTGAGCAATAAAATCTCCACTTCACTTTTGCCACCGCCGCAATGAAGGTTGTAGTGATGGCTCCTCCCCGTTCATCGCGACGAGCAGACTTATCTGGGCCCCGATAGATCAGTGTCTCTAGCTTGTTTGTTTCCAAACCCCAATAGTGGCGGGATGTGGTCGGAAAATGTTTAAGTATGTGTGGAAGCTGATTTCAACCCCCAACTTCCTTTGATCCATTTACCTTTGATGTCTCCTGTCTCTTGACGATTTCGATGGAGCAGAGAGGCCAATTGTTGAAGAAGAGTTGGTTACCCTACAGAATCTTTTGGGGGAAAAGAAAGAGCAGTTGTTGAACTCCATTGGCATCTCTAAAAACCATTACATGGCAGAGATTCCTATCCTGTCTCAGACTGCTAAGGGTAACGAAGAGGGTCGTATAGAGGAGTGGGCAACTCCTAAACTCTTCCCAGAGCAGGCCCCTGAGAGCTATTGCCAGTGTGGTTCTGCCTCCCACTCTTTAAATGACTCTACCCAGGTTGCAGCACAGATTAAAGGGCTCCACTTAGATAGACACACTCAAACTCCTAAGATACTGGAGATATCAAAAAAGGAAGAATTAGGAGTTGATTTGCACATGGAGGCAGTTAACTTGCAACAGACAATTTTGTCGACCCTTTCCATGGCACTGGCCCCCTACATGAAACTACATGAGACCATGAATGACAATTTGAAAGATCAGGCTATACTCTTGGCCATGATCCACTCTAAAGTCATCGTTACTGAATCTTTTATTGCGTCCTTGCAGTCAAGGGTGGATCACAAAGCTGAGTGCGCCTATGCCTCCTAATATCTGTTTTGGAACTTTTGCATAACAGAAAAGAGGGTCGAACTGCTGGTAGCAAAAAAGACTGCCCCTTGGATCATTTTGATTGTTTTGAAATCCACCTCGCTAATGAAGACAGGAAAGGGTCAACTGAGCAGGTGTTGGACCCAGAGGTGGATCAAGATCCTCATTCAAAAGTACAACATGGGGCTAAACCGGGAGAGAAAAGAAATCACGCAAATGCTGTTATGATTGTGCGCTGTCAGGTGCCGACAGAAAACACTGGTAAGTTGGCAGATTCGTTGGCTACTCATTTGAAATCAGTGACGTCCACCAAAGAGAGTTCAGCGAAAAATGCGGAGTCCTTTCAGACCTTCCATAAAGATAGAAAAAAGAAGGATTCCACCTGCCCCCCCGAAACCAGCACCCAGAACTAAGAAAACCAATAATCTCTCCTTACCTCCTAACTAAAATAGGAACAACAGCCGTGCGTTTGAGAAATCTTCATATCCCTGTTTCTCCAGGCCCGATGGCGCAGACCAAAAAACCTTCCCATGCAAGAAGAACACAGGACACCTTTATTTCGAAGGGAAAATAAGCTAAGATGATGGATCAACTAAAGGAGAACTCTCCTGGTAATTACTTGATGGCGGAATGTTTGGACCTTTCTACCTACTCCATAGAGGATGAAAACAGTGAGGTTCCATACTAGACCGACTACCTTATGATATGAACAAGATAGAACCACAAAGGAATCCAGACTCCCTTCAGGTCATATTACCCAGCCATGAATCTAAGTTGGCCTTTGATTCCGCAATCGTTGATCTAAAAATAGTTTGTATGCTGGGGACTAACAGCCCCTGATTTGGATGTTAAAGGAAAGGCGAGAAAGGTCCACTACTAATCGCAAACCAACTCTCCTTGATAAGAAAGCAATGGTGACAGGCCCAGGAAATTACTAATTTGGATGTGAACCACCTAGCTAGGTGTGTTGGCTGATAGGCGTGAATCTTATGATTGATGGATACCAAGATGTTTATACTCTAAAAAAAAGACATGTATAAGTGGCTTTTGGCCAGAATATAGTCTGTGGACGATGGTTTTATCATAAATCATGCAAACGTGTTGCTAGTAATTCATCAGCTACCCACACTTAGTTTCTTAAACTCTGATGATATCTGCATTGTGGAGTTTCATAGAAAAGGCTGCCTTGACAGAGTGATTCTTCATCTAAAAACAAGCAGTGTTTAAACTGTGCTTCTTGAGGCAACACATTTACTTCTGCCAATGGGCTATGATCTGTCAGATACCCCAGATGAGGCAGGGAGCCAGCCCCTCCAACGAGGCATAAACAATCACCCGGAGTTATCTCGTAAACCAATTACATTGAAAAGACAAGGAAATCACCACTGAGAATTCGACTACGCATCAAATGGGGTGATTTCACCAAGACCTTATGGACGAGTGATTCGCAGAGGTGGGCCTACAGAAAGGAGAATTAAGAATGGAAGTCACAGGCGACCTGCATCCTAAGAGATTCATTTTTGTCTTGTATCATTTTATTCCATTTCAAAGGAAAAATCGAGCTAATAGGGGGAGTCCCGATTCTCAATTGCTATCCCCCAACTAACAACAAGCTTTGCAATTTCAGATGTCATTCTGGAATACAAGGTGCTTTACCATTTGAACGCTGACCCCATGATCCTCTCTGGTACCCTTGATGTCATCTGTCCGCAAGAGACTTGGCTCGCTACACTACGGATTCCCAATGGATATGCAGCATTTATTAATCCTGCATATGAAGGCATGAGAGGACATCTGGCAGCGGGTTTATTGACCTTTGTGAAGCTGGGAGTTGGGATTAGCATAACAGAGGTTATTAGCCACAGCCCTTTTGCACAATTGATATACCTTTCTATACAGAATGAAGACTCTGTGGACTAATTTTTAACATATACTGGAACACCCTGAAATGAAAGACGGAAGCTTTCTTGAGCTTAATGATGGGACTCTATGGATAATCTTCCATTGACTCAGTGCCCTCATTTTACTATTGTGGGAGGTGACTTCAATTGCCATGGATTGTGCTCAATTGAGTCTAATAACCCAGCAAATTTCGGGGCAGGGCATAAGGAAGACTGAACGATAACTGGAGTTCATGGAGGATAAAGATTTGCATATTTTGAATGGAGAAACCCAAGGAAATATTCCTGCGAAACCCACATGGTCAGGCATAGGTATATCAGGCATATTGGACTATCTCTTTATCTCAAGGGCTTTGATACATTGAGTCACTGATATTGAGTTGATGAGTAGAGACATGAGTGACCATGCCCTTTTGTGCCTGACCCGGACCTGACATCGCCAAATTGCAAGTGAAAAAGTGAGCTTTAATGTTGAGACTTCTCAGGGTGGGACCCAGTTAAGACTGAAAAACCAAGATATTCGGTCTGTAGAAGCCCATTTCCTGGAGAACCGAATGAGGGGTGGGGGGAGATGCCAACTGTGCTCTTTTCTTCAGTGAATTCATGTACATACCCATAGCACATGATTGCTTGCCTTCTCACACATTCCTTTGACGCAGCTGTAAAGGAACAGAAAATTCTCCTGCGTAAAGATCTTAGAAGAATCGCACAAGTTGCCCTCTACCAACGCCTAATTAGGAATAAGCAAATAAGTCAGACCTATAAGAACTGGTTAACAGGGCAAAAGGTGGCTTTATTACAATCAGATGCAGAGGCAATGATGTCATTGACCTTTAATAAAGACATTAGAATGACGTGGCAACTGCTTAACGAGACATCAGAGCTCGATGTCATTGGCTGTAGTGGTACCGGAAGAGAGTTGGATTGAATTATTTGGCAGTTTATTCAAAGCAGAATAAAACATCTTGCGACAAGAACCTAAAGGGGATCTCCCTCCCTGGCCTTTTTCCCTGGATCTTCAGGACGTGGAGCTGCTAATCAAGAAAGCAAACTCTTCTGAGAACTCAAAGCCCAGACGGGATTACTAACAACATGATTAAGCAATCACCTGAGCTCTGGATTCTGTTAATCCTAGATGTTTTTCATCAAATATTTAAATCTAGACGAATTCCAGAATCTTGGAAGAAAGCAATCATTGTCCCAATTTATAAAAATGGCTGTCGGAGGGACCCGGCCAATTGCTTTACTGGACCCCATGAGCAAATTGTTCTCAACTTTCCTTCTAAAAAGTTCACAAAGATGGATTCAATCATCCAACAGATTTGACCCAAGGCAAACGGGTTTTGTGAAGGAAACAGGACGGAATTAGATCTCTTTTTTGCTCAACATATTAACGGGAAAGCCATGTAATGGAAATTCTAAGATAAACCTAGCCTTTGTGGACCTGTCCAAAACTTTTGATAGTGTGGATCGTCAGCTTCTTTGGAGAAGGTTGTAGTTGTGGAATCGCCCCTCCTTTTTTCTCACGGCAATCAAGACACTCTATGAATCCACTTACATCCAAGTCAGGCTGAATGCGGAAGGATCCCTGACCAAACATATTCCTACATTTAGGAACTTGAAGCAGGGTTGTCTGTTAGCTCCAACCTTATTTGGTCTCTTTTTTGTCAGACATGAGTGGTGACTTAAAAAAAAAACTCTTATCCTCTATAAATCGGGCAGTTTGGAACTATGAGGGCTTCTTTATGCAGATGACATTGTGCTGATGGATACAACTTTGATTAGCATTCAGAAAACGCTAGCCGCATTAAACAACTATTTACAGCAAAATGGCCTTTCCATGAACCTATCAAAGACAAGTATCATGATGTTGGGACCACATAAAACTAATGGAAAACCAGCCTTCAAGTGGCATGTCGAAGGCCAAAGTCTAGGAACAATTCCAGAGATTATTTATCTTGGAACCCTTATTAACAACAGTATCTGCGATCAGCCACATCATCTCAAATCCAAACTGAAGAGCCTGATTGGTCGGGGGAGAAGGATCCACAAAAAGTATGAAAAACCTTCTATCCAACCGATCCTATTCTTTTATGGTGTAAAGGTAGTACCTTCTTTGACTTATGGAGCTGAGGCATTTCTATTTACTCCCTGGGAACTCTGGGCTTCATTGGAAGTTTTTTTCTGAGCCTGCCAGGGATCGTCTTGACGTCCCTGATCAGATACGAATTAGTGCTCATTTCATTAAGAGGGCGAGTGACATGGAAATCTTTGTCACTTTACCGGAAAACTTTAATTCCCTTCCTGGTGGTCCCGTATGAAATTTAGAAATCCAAGCTACAGAGATCAGACAAGGTCTTAATGATAGTGGTCTTACTGTTGTCGACAACTGTTGGAAAACATGCAATCAGATGTGGAAGAACAAAGTACCTTGCCTGAAAAGGTCAAGACAAAGCTATGGAGAAGTGATTGGATCAAGACATTGGAAGAAAGAAAGTCACACCACCTGTTGGACCTTTAGTGGAAGAAACAAAACCTTGTGGAGTCCTTCTGAAATATCTAGCCAAAGTTCCAAATGGCTGGTAGAGAGATTGTTTCATTCATTTTAGATTTGATTTGTACCCTACAAACCAACTTCTAAACAACTATGGGAAAGCAGTCATGAAGGGATGAAGATTTTGTCGGAGGGGAGACACTATGGAATCTCTAAAGCATGTGTCATTGGACGATAGGGACATTTGGTCTTTTCTGTTGAGGGGAGAGAGCTTGTCGGCTACCATTTCTCTCCTGCAATTTCTGAAAAGAAGCCTTTGAGTCAATAATTTAATAAGCTTGGATTTGTTATTATTGGTTACTTTCAGACCCTTCTCCTTTTCTTTTTCTTCTTTTTCTCTTGATACTGATGAATGGCATTTAATGTTGGAATATTTGATAAAGGTTTATCTGAAACCATAAATCAATAAATAATAAAAATAATAAGCTAAAATAACAATCACTACTTTTCCCAAGCTAACTACACATAGCTCCTATATTTCTCCTTAAATGTATCTCCTGCACTGGTCGAGACAGGGCATGTGACGCCACCCTCCCCCCTTACTACGGGAGGGGGGGCTCCTGTATTCTTTTTTCCTTATCCTTAATAAAGTAGTTAAAAAATGGCCATGAAAAAACACCACAATCTACAAACCAAAATACACTCACTTCCATTCACTGCGTGTTCACCTTTTCAAACTGCTCTATACACCCAACCCTACTTTGTTATCCCTTACAGGCTATACTGACATGTCCATGTTCTTCCAAAAGCCTCCGTTCACGGGGAACCCACAACAGGCCTCGGCCTCTCCTTGGGGCCGTACCGCACTCCAAAGAGAAGCTGGGATTTCTGCAAAGAAAGCACCTGCAAGGACCACTCAGCGTACACATTTTGGGACTGGTACCGTAGGTTGGTATGGCCCTTCCGGAGAAGCCACCTGGAAACCTTTGCAGGTACGGGGACGATGAAATCACGTTGCAAGGGACACCAAATGAAGGCAAGTCCCTTTTTACGCACACTCCAGAATAACGATAACCCTCTATGGAAATAGGCCAGAAGATAGCGTTGCAAAGATAACAAATATTTAATTGTACAGATTACAAATATCAGCAAAAGACTCTGCTGCTCGAGAGCATTCTTGTTAATCTAAGGACATGCAGAAGCCTAAAAAGCCATGTGGTATCATCATATACAGTAAGAACTTGAGCTACAGATTGATAAAGCCCTATAGATGGGCCTGCTCCACAGGGCATGCCAGGCTACAATTGGTTACTTCGGTTGCCATTGATCAGGATCCACTTGGGTCAGCTGGGCTCATCTCTTTCTTGGGTGAAGGTCAGGTTGCTTGTATAATGATCTTTCTTCAGTGAAGGACAATGCAGGGTAAGCAGCGATATGGCAGATGCCCAACCAATTGACCTTACGATTGGAGTACCGCAAGGAGCCTGTTTGTCTCTGATTTGTTATAACATATTTACTGTTCCATTTCTCGATTTCTTGGAAATCAATAAAATTGAATTCACAAATTATGCCGACGACACACAATGTGTCTTCCCCATATGTGGAAACTTTATGGAGGATGAGATTAACATAAATAAGATATGCAGCCTGATCCAAAGCTGGATGTGTAACAATGGTCTTGTGCTGAATTCCAGCAAAACGGAGTTGATGCCAGTGGGCTCAGAAGCAAAAACTTCCAAGATGGAGCTGGAATATGCCTAGATTCCAATTGATGGATGTATGATCACAACAAAAAGTAAAGTCAAGACCCTTGGGGTTTATCTCGACCACAATCTGAATATGAAGGCACAAGTGAGTAGCCTGGTTTCTTTAGCCTCATATTACATTAAGCCAATGACCCATGCACGCCCATTCATATCCACAGAGAATCATGAAACACTTGCCAGGACTATGATGGGCTCCATAATAGATTATTGTAGTAGCCTACTAGTTGGTCTACCGAAAGCCGAGTTCATCCGGCTTCAGGTGGTGCAAAACAACGCCATGAGAGTTACCATGGATATCAATAAAAGGGACCATATCTCTGAGGCTAGGAGAAGTCTTCATTGGTTGCCCATAGAAGATATTATCTCCTTTTGCATTATATTGATTACTCACAAGTGTTTGAGAAGCACAGCCTCTGTTTACTTGAAGGAAGAATTGACATTAAAAGCCAATATACATAACTTGGGATCAACCAACTCTGTACAACTAAAAATTCCTGCCTGTTGACTGTCGTAGGTCAAGAAGGCAACTTTTTTCGCTGCAGCCCCGGCTGCATAGAACACAATTCCCTTGTGTCTTAGAGAGGAAATTTCTACACCTGCATTTAGAAAGAAACTAAAGACATTCCTGTTTAGTTAGAATGTTAATTTTCATCTATGCATTGGTCTATATATGCTGATATCGGCTTTGTTTGGCCTCCTCTGGCCTGGTGGACACTTTATTCCTTCTGTTATGTGTGTGTGTTCAGCGCCCTTAAGCCCCCGGGTCAGTGGTGAGCAATATAAAACAATAAAGTAAAGTTATAGCTAAACTCACACGCTAAGCTCCCTATTCAATCACTGTGGCATGCACCTGGACGACACGGAGAATGGTGCCAGGGGGACAGGAGGATAAAATACAGTCATGCTGACCCACACATTCAGGGCTTCATTGATATTGCACTTCCCGCACTCAAAGTCTCCACCCTGGGTTTGATCTTTAATTTCTCCCTCCCTGTACCTCATGTTACAAGGACTGTGTTTTATGCTTGGAGATTTTATGGACACTTGATTTGTGTTAGGACAGGAGGGTCACTTGCTTATCATGGAATGCAGAGGTGTGGTGATCGAGTCAGTGGTGTGAGCCTAGCTTTGCGCTCACGGGGTGGTGGTTAGAGGCCTATTGGTAGTTTAGTGGAGATGAATGGATGCTGCGCAGAGCTTGGTGTTGTCTCACGCTCTTGCAGGGCGCATTCCTCTGAATGATGCTAAATGTTTGCAACTGTAGGAGGGACAAAGGGGAAGTGAACTTCCGTCAGAACTGGCTGCACTGATTCATTCTGCCTTAATGAGGTTGGGCCTAGCGAACTGGGTTCATGGAGTTTGGCCGGTTGCAGCGCGATCCTACATGCCTGTGTTTCATTGCCTAATACAAAATGGAGTTTTGGTTTATGTATTTTTACTTCATATGGGGTTCGCCCCACCTGAAAGCACCTAGTGGGGGGTGGACTATACAAATTTCCATCACAACACCAGCCTCCCAGGGAACACAGAAGCCCTCCGGCTGCTGCACCACATGAACAGGAAGCAAAAGAGCTTCCTGGTTCCTGCATGTGTGCACGAGCCAGAGCACTTCCAAACTCACCAACGCAGGTAGTCTGAATGTGCGGGAGGCTCATGAGCACCGTGCACACATTTAGTGGTGCAGTTCCCCAGCATGCATCCCCAATGTTCCACGCAAGGTTGAGGAAGCAAAACACCACCGGCATTGTATGGTCCATTGGACATGCATGCTGGGGAATAGAAACTGTCAAAGGGAAACCAGGTTTTCCATTTAAACACAATGGTTTATACATACAGCTACTGCCTACAGGGGGATGTCCGACACCCAGGAGCTGGTTTTAGCTCCTGCTCATCAAATCTCAATTCAGAAGGCTGGATAACCGATTTGCAAATTATTAAAGTTTCAGAGAGGGAAATGCAGTGGTATGTTGGGCTCTTCTGATTCAGTAACTTTCTTTCCATATTTTGTAATAACATTTCCATTTTTCAAAGCAGTGCCCAAATCTCTGTGGGGTTTAAAATTAAGGTACAATGCAGGCAGACATTTTGGGACACTTAAGGCCTCATTACACGGACGGCAGTGGACCAAGGTGCTATTAGCACCTTGGTCCATGCTGGTAAAATACCGGCACCGCCTTGGTGGAAAGGGGAATTACCGCCCTATTCCAAGGCTGGTGGGGCGGTAATTCCCCCTTCCCCCATTGCCCTTCCCCATTCCCATTTTTGCCCCATAGGGCATAATGGGAATGGGGAAGGTGCTAATTACGGCACCGCAAATTGCGGTACCGTAATTAGCTCCCTGGTCCCTTTGCGGGTTGGTTTTTAACGCCTGCAAAAAGCAGGCGTTAAATTCTCCAACCCGCAAAGGGACCTCGTAGTAAGGCGGTAAGGTTTTACCGGTACTGGTAAAATACTGGTACCGGTAAACCCTTACCGCCGTCCGTGTAATGAGGCCCTTATTCTGGAACTTGTTGCATTTGCCTTTTAAATAATTCCTATTTCGAGAACTGGCAAATGCCTGTATACATGTCTTGGTGACATTTTACCCCAACCTCTTCTGCAATGAAAAATGCGCTTCAATGCCCGGTGTAGGGAGGTGTTGGCAGTCTGGGTATTTGGTGCACTTAATGTTTTTAATTAAACACAATTTCAACTACTCCTAAAACGATCTTTGGTAAAAATCAAAATCAAATGTGGGGCTCTTGATTAGAATGAGATATTTTGATTGTCATTGGAAACACTATTAGTCATGTCAGTCCTTTGTACCTTTCTTAGATTACACACGTTTTTGTAAATATAAAGGAGATTTCTGAACATGAGACAGGCATTCAGATCATGTATATGTTTGTATGTATTGTTCTATTAGGAATCAATTAACACCAATCTCTATCTTGCTCATGAATTCTTATAACAGTTATAAATCATCATAATCACTAAACCACTGACAAACACATACCATAACATATAGATTTTAAACAGTATCTCTCAGAAATGAATTGCGCTAATATATGCATTTGTACCTTCTTTATGGTGTCACAGATGGCCTCAATAATCCACAGTCAAAGGGAGGAGATTTACAGTGCTTTATGGACATTGTGGAGAAATGGTATGGAAAGGCTGGGATGCTTCAAAGTAGGAGGGTCCCTTCACCTCTCTCACCCTCCGGGTGGGCTTTCTCCACCCTATCCCCAGGCATCCCTAAATGCTAGGATGCCACCAACGTATTCTAAAGCATGGGAACCTCTACTGTCTAGGCCCCTTCAAATCTTGATGGAGACTTAAGGGTCATGGCCTTTTCTGGAATTTTCTGAGGGATACGTTTGACTGCGCAACATCACCAGGGTTTCTCTTTCAATCTCTCCCCTGCTCAGTCCATCTCTCACTCTCACTCTTGCAATCTCAATCTTTTTGTCTCCCTTTGTCTCCTCTTTCCTCCCTTTGTGATCTTCGTCTCCATCCCTCTATCTGTACCCCTTTCCTTTTCCTCTCACTTCTCTCCCTTCCTTCGCTCCCACTCTTCAGTAGCCTCACATACCTGTCCCTTTCCCCTCTCTCACTCTCTGCACCCCTCTACTCTCAGCTTATTCTGATAACAAACCTTGTCTGCTCCTCTGTGTCCTAATCTAACACTTTTTCTGCTCGTCTCTCTCCACTTTCTTCTCTCCCCCTCCCTACTACTAATCCTACTACAACCTCTCTCACTGTCCCCCTGAACTCTCCTGCTAAACACTCTACACTTCTCTCTTGTCTCTTTATCTCTCCTCTCTCTCTTTCTCACGCACATTTTACAGCCCCACCAAACAACACACATCTGGTACCACTCATTCTCACAAACACTACTGCAGTCTCCTTTTCACTCCACTCCACTGTCCGACCCTCCACCACTACACGTGACCTCACCCAAACACGGTTACACCCTCTCTGTGCTGGCTGGACTTTTATAGCCCAGTCTACCCCCTTCCAACACTGCTCCCAGCTCTCAATAGTCTTCCTTGACACACGCTCCCCTTGGCCAATCTCTGGCTAAGCTATCCTTCTGGGGGTTTGAGGCCTCCAGAAGACTTTAAGATGACTTTTAGCCCCATCCTTTTCATTCTCCTTTTGCAGGGTGTCAGCATTGTACTCGGTATTCAAGATTTCCTTGTGGCTATCTCCATGTGCTGGTGAGCTATTTCCAATTTGTCTTGGGGAGGATTTCTGTGCCTTTCCTGCTCCCCCTGCAGTCCCTTCTCACTCAGTTAATTTTCTGTTCCACTATTCCCCTGGCATCCGTCGGGGGTTGGGAAGTCCGTGTTGGGCGTCTCATTTCCGTTTGGCAGGAAAAGTCCTAGTCCATTCCATTTTCTGTTCTCGATTCCATTCCCCTGGTTCCAGGCTGGGTTTTGTTTGCTGTACCGAGAGGCAATTTGGGGTTACAGCTCTGAAAAAGCAAAGGGAACTCTGGCCAAGAGAGATGTTGACAGGCATTGTGCAAGGGACAGTTGTACCAGCAGTCATAAAACAGGTGGGTATAGACTGCCCCCACTCCCTGACCGCCACCCAAATGCCACACTCCCTTTTGTGGAGGGGTCCCCTTTAACCCCTGACAGGGTCATGAGCCTGTCACAGTGGATGTATATTTTCGGATATTATTACTTCATAAAAAAACAGTATTTGTATCTGTGTTTTATATAGTGTGAACCTAGATCAGGAGCAACAGAGCGCTGAACATTCATTAGAGGGAAAAAGATTAATACATTTACATAACAGTCCTAGAGAGTTGGTAATTCGGTAATTCAAGGACAGAAAAATCTAACTCACACCTTGGAAATGCAGAAAAAGCAGGGTAATTCTGAAGTGCAATACTTCTAACAAAGACTCTATGAGAACATTCTGAACCTATACTCCTATTCAGTTATCTCCACTGTGAATACTTACTTCCATACTCGCATATACACCCATGCACACCCATTACTGTGCATTCCGTCAGAACTGGATGTCTCTCCAGAAGGTCCATTTTTGCTTTTGCAAATAAATCGTACTATTGCCTACACATTTTATACAAAAAAACATTCTTTAACTTTCTTGTTAGTTGTTCCTCTGGTTATGATGCAATAGATGAGTTGTCCATAAAGGCAGAAAGGAATGTATAAATCAGTTCAGTATACTTATATGATGCATTGATTAACGTCTATATTGTTTACATTTGTCAGTGGTTTGTTCATGGCCATTTTTTGTGAATTCCTTACGAATAAATGGGGAAGGTTTCAAGGTAAATATTATGGATGTGAATGGATCACCTGTAGGAACAATATATACAAACTGTATTTGTCACATGAGCCTGTAGTAAATGGTTGAGCGAGGAAAGCATTTAAAATTGGGCAGCTAACCAGTGCAGAGCAGATTTTAGCTGACGGAATGTGAAGCAAATGTGGAAAGACATTTCACTTTTTTGGGAAGCTGAGTTAATAAAATGGGATCTTGGCTGATCAAAATATGAAGGCATGTCGGGAAAACTGGTTTAATATTTAGGTACCGATTCAATTATGACGGGCAGATAAAGTCGCAAGGCACCGCTGCCGAATTCTCTAGAACCTGGCCACCCTTTCAGATAAAAGCACGCACAGTCTGCTTGAAAACTCACGTGTCCCACAAAACTGCACACACTTGGGCGGTTTGATCTATGAATCAACACATTCTAGGGGTGGCGATGCGAGGAAATCCTTCGGGATGTTTGAAAAGTTTCAGATTTGGGCTTGCTAATTTGCTGAAACTAAATGAAATATTGCTTTGTGAGTCATGGCATGAGTGGCAAGCCAAGTGCAGAGTAAATAGTTCAATCTCTCCCTTTTCTTTTTTTACAAAACCATATAGTTGTCTGTATGTTTCATAGGTTAACCTATGTTAGCGGCAAAACAAAGTGTTGCAACCCCCTTTGCAGCAAAATAGATTTTCAATTTACATATTCCCTATTCACTTTAGATCAAAACGAATAGCAAAATGGCACTTTTTGGGCTTAACCTCCCCTGAGGTTGTCGAGCTGTGGAAAAAAGTGTTTATGCCAGGATGGTGAATCTGCCAAATAAATCCCTTTTTGTAGATTAAAATGTGATTTTAAGAGAGAAATCCATTGATTTGCTGTACACCTTTGGAGAAGAAATGTGTAAACTACCGAACATGATGGGCTGAAACAGGGAGGAGTTAACTACCCACCCAAATGGAACAAAAATGAAACTATATGACTCCGATAGGAGAGAATCAGTCCGGACAATATCCTATGTACACTGAATATTTCAAACTGATAAGAAAGAGGAAGACCGTATCAAAATACAACTATATATTCCCATGTTACGGAATTCGTCATGTCTGCATTAAGTTTAAATTTAACCTGTTGGCAACTTTGGAGGCTGAAGAACCGCAATGAGGTCTACGTAGAGAAGCAATGACTTATAGACTTTGTAAAAACCAAGCTTCACTTGAAACTCTTAAACACTGTTAGGGTAGATTCTGGGGTCAGCAGAGCCGTACCTAGGATCCGTGGACCTCCAGCTCACGGAGGGCCCCAACTCCCTCAAACGTCCCAAATAAGTCGAGGTCCACACAAGGAGCAAATGATAACTGCCATTTTATGATATCAAACGAGCATGGACAACATACTAGGCGTCAAGTTTCATCCAAGCACGTCTCAACAATTTCGGGCTCGCAGGCCTTTTTGTACACTTGTGATGTCACAATCGTCGTCACTTTTACCAAAATCCTTCTCCGCACCTAACGCCACCCTGGGTTGGCTCCAAGAGTGGAAGGTCCAATATAGAGAAATATGGGGTGCCTAGTTATTGGTGGGCACGCTGTCAGGTGGTATAATTGGTCCATCCCTAAAAATTGCTACCTGAGAATTGTTACATTGGAACCCCTGATGATTGGCTGGAGATTCCAGCCGCCAGACCCTGTCCCCCAGTCCACTGATTGGTCAGGCTGCGGACCCCCCAAGCCTGGGACCAACGTCGTTCCAAGCCTGCAAGACACCTGCTCCCGTATACTATGTATCACAAGATGTAACTATGTGACAGTGTGTAACAATGAGGTCTTTGCTATTGCCATGAGAGCAGTCCAGTCCCAGTGCATATTGTAGGTGGATTGTTGCAGTTGTGTGACAAGGTTCTGTCTCAGACGTGGGATGGCTGCATCTTCCCAGCTTCCAGGTCTTGGCATCATGTCAGGTCGGCCGGGTCACGTGTGAGGGGGCCGCTAGGAAAGTCAAATTGCTTGAACGTGATTTGTATTTTAGCTTGAGGTGTCCTGCCCTGTAGCTGGGCTCATAGTGGCGCCGTGGGTGAGGAATGTCAATTGCAACATTATGGCCTTGGCGGCGGCAGTCCCTGCCAGGGCGATTCTGCTCGCTCAGCAGCTTGCAGCGTCGAGATCCCTGCTAAAGGAGTTTAGTGTGTTGGATTGATCCGAGGCCTACCTAAATTCTGGTTATTCTTCCAATATGATTGCTCAAGTTTAAAAGCATGCAATGGGTGGTCAGATCCCTTGAGTGTTCCTGTCCATCCATAGAGTAAATAGCGAGTAGCATCTGCAAGCATATACATGAGCTCTTCAGGCATCTTGCATTTCTGCCGTGTGATATATCGGGCCTATATGAAAAATAACGAACGTGCAGACAGGATGTGTGTCACTGTCCTCTAGCTCATAGAACTGTACGCGTATGTTCTTCATATGGGTTGGCGTGTGACTGTCCCGATTGTGCCTATTGCACGTCTTCTTCCTGTCTAATGCGGCTATGTCGTCATGAAGTCTCTAACGACCTGCAACATGGTCTGCGGGGACGTCAATCGAGTTGGTCCACATAATTGTCTGCAGCTCGGTCCTGGTTGTCTTTGGTTGTGTTGGCTAAGGCTCTTGCCATCGTGGGGTTAATCTGGCAGATGGCTGGATGTCTGTCGTGATGTGAGTTTATGTTGGGAGTGGTGGGACCGGGTGCAATCTCAGATAATCGATAGTTGTTCTGTCAGGAATGTTTCTTCTGGTTAGGGGTGCCATCAGAAGGGACACTCGGATTTTCCCTCTTCAGTCCCCCCCTGTGGTCGACTTGTTGACCACAAAATTATCGCTTCTCTTGCAATCCCTCAGGTACCATACTTTCGTAATTCCTGCTAGATGTCTGTAGTGGTTTACATGATCTTCAAATGACCAGTACATATGCACACATCCTCCTCCGGGCTTGAAGTACACCCATTTTCCAACATAAATCTTGGGATTCCTTGGGTTTTCTAGTCTCATTGATGGCGGGTACATATCTGATTCCATTTAGTTGTTGTCTTAGCCTCTTTCGTTCCATATGTATTATATCTCATTGTTGCTTGTCTTCTGCAGGTAGGATTAGCTTCATCCCAATAATTTCTTCTACAGTTGTCTTTGATTTTTGCGTATGTCTGGAACCCTGGGTGTATTATTGCAGAGAAAAACATGGCAGCCCTGCTGAACAGCCGATGTGATGCTGGTGCTTCGTCCAGTGCAGCTTCTGATTTGCCCCATAAGTAATTTCCCTGCCTTTTCACTCTTCGTAATGGCGTCTCTTTGGTCATGTCGCTGTTGGATAGTAGTGGGGTGGGGATAATGATCTCTTCCTCCACTTGTTACTCTCATCCATTTTAGGGAAGTCGTCTATCTTGACATGTTTTGAGGGTACCACTTAACATGTGCCAGGGAGCAGATCCCTTCCCAGTTAGGTGGTAGTTTTTCGTATGCTTTTGTCCCACATGCCCAATAGTGGTCCATCAGTACCGCTGTGCCTGATCCCATGTCTGCTAGCTTCTCTATTCTCCTGCATCCTTCGTTTGTCCCAACTTCAATATCTACATCGTGTTGGTAACATAGCGTTGGTGTTGTGAGAGGAATGATGGTCAGTGGACCGTCTTCCTTATCCAACCATATCAGCAAGCTTGCAGTCTTAGCCCATTCTTTGAGACACTTATCATTTTCTTCCTGGACCTTGTTCACTGCAGCCTTTATTAGTGTTAATGGTTTGCTTCCCACCACTCCATCCACCATACTTCCTTTGTGTATACTTTTCCCTATATCAACATCTGTGGACGTTCCCAGCAACCAGGTTCTCCATCTGTTTATCTGGCTCTCCATTTGCATGGCAGGTATTCTAGTGTCACCTCCTTTGTCTCTCCTTTTTCTGACCCGTCAGTTATGTACCGGAGTGCTTGTGTGTGCTGCCAGTAGTTATCAAACATAGGTAATGTCTTTATGAAATTATCCTCGTACGGGTATGTTGCTTTTGATCTCCACCGGAGGGTTGCTGTTTTTCCTTGGAATCTCCCCCATGTTTGGAACAATGCAAGGTATAGGAGGCATTGTGCCGTTGTTGCTGGTACTTCTGTGGCTACAAAAGTTCTGGAAGCGCTCATGGCATGCGGGATCAAGGAGCAGACATAGCAGCTGTCCTGTGTTGTGAGATATGTGTCAACCTCATTAACATCAGTGCCAATGCTATGCTTGCTTCCCTCTCCTTACCTTCTCATTTGTGCTTGCTGTACCACCTGACACAGTGCTCCTTGCAGCTTGGGTGGGAGAAAGGTTAGTATGGGGTGTTGCGGATACATGCAAAGCTGTGTATGCTTGCCAAACAGGGCATCTACCAGTCCGGTAGACAATACTACCCATATTATTTGTATTACAATCTTTATTAAGGTAGCCATTGCTAGCATTTACCCTGCAGTCTTGTAGTCATTGAGGTGATATAGTTGCCTGCCTGAAAATCGCAATAAATCAGCGTTAATGTATTAGTATTGGTAAGTATTTTGAGCCCAATGAACTAAGCAATTGTTTAATGCCCAGGAGAAAAGTTCCTCCCAAGTCCTCCTTATTGCTCTATTTCGGAGTATGGGTAGGGCGTGGTGGAGTTGTGGGTCTGATTTTGCTATATATTCAATAAAGGCTTTATAATGCATGCGTTGTGGCCTTGGTCTGGAGTGGGTGGGTCTTCGCAGGGCATGAATATATTGGTGCGAGAGTGCTTCAAGGTGTTCAATGGGAGACAACATCTAAATTACTGAATTTTCAATCTATCTTCAACATTTTAGTCACATACAATTGTCAGACGCAGAACCCTGCATGTGCGAGACAAAAGGGTGAAGAGAACATGCAAAGACAGTGTGACACAGTGTATTCCTAATGGGCCGGTGCGTGCTGCATAGCCCTATCTATGTCGTAGCTTTCTTTATTTGTACAACCAGCATTTGTATTAAAATTCGATGTATTTTGGTTTGGAGACATCGGGAAATGTGCTGTAACCACAAGATGAGTGTTAAATATTTCATGTGCAGTAGCCAAAAAATGCATTTTGCAATCCTGGAATCACTTTCTTCGAGAATTGACTTATGTTAACGAATGTGAGGAACAATATGTACTGACTCAGCCTCAGACAAGTCACCCAAAGGACATCTGGGCACCATTTGGGATGCATCTGTGTGAAATGCTCTCTGATGATGTAACTCCTATGTGAATTGACGTGTACCACTATGCTCGATTGATATAACCCTGACGATGTGCGATTTGAGTTGTGGAGGCTGGCACCTTCTTGTATCAGATAAGACCATGAATAAATACATTTTTAAAAGAAAGAATTCTAAGTATTTTGGTGATAACGTCCAATTTATTAAATTTCGATCAACATTTCTGTGGGAACGTCAGATGTCTGTGAGCGCCTGACCATTGAGTGGCCTGTGCGCTCTTGTTCATTCGTGCCCTTAGAATAATCTAAATTTGTAGATACTAAAAATGGGGTGCTGCTGTTGTTTGATGTATCTGTTGCTGAAGCGTCGGCCCTGTCGATGCTGAGGTGGGGCAAGGTTGATGCTTTGTAGGGCTTGATGTCATGTAAATGCGACCTAACTGTTTTATTTTTCAATTTCACTGCCCTGTCTGCGACGCTCTCCACTATGTGGGGGCCTGTAAAACGGGGTGCATTCTATTTGCGTGTGTAGTTCCGTAGGAGAACCTGGTCTCCTACTTTGATCACTGAGTCTTTTGTTTGTCCTTGAGTGTCATTGGCTTCTTGTTGATTGTTCTCTGACCTACCCTGTGTTCGTTGGATCTGTTGAGAGATAAATGAGGCACTGGTAACCAATGAAGTGACATATTCATGCATTTCCTTCCCCAATACCTCAGCTGCTCCCTCGAAATCATACATGGCCCTTGTGGGTGGAGCCAGTGGAAAGTTCATTTGGCGACTGGTCACCACCTCATGGGGTGTGAGGTCGTGGTATGACCAGGGTTTGTTCCGTAGCTCAAATAGAGCAAAGAGGAGGCAGTAAAGCCAAATTTTTTTGATTGACTGTTGTGTTTTAGCAATTCTTTCTTTTAGAAGGCCGTTGAAGCATTCACAGACGCCGTTGGCCTGTAGTGATATGCGCACACAAACTTGTGCTTTATCCCCAGTAACGTGGTGATATGTTGGAATAGTTCATTGGCGAAGTGGGGGCCGTTGTCTGACTTTAGGACTTCACAGACGCCCCACCTTGGGAATACTTCTCTAACCAAGAATTTTGCTGCCCTTATTGCATCAGCATGGGCCTGCTTCTATCCACCTTGAAAAGGGACAAACTACCACAATTATGTAACAGTATCCTTGGCATATGTTTATCATGTTGACAGTCGATGTGGAGGTGCAGAAAGGGACCCTGCAGGCATGGTATTATACCTTTGATCAACTTAAGTGTATGTCCGGCTGTAAATTGCTGGCAGGTTAGGCAATTACTAATGAAATTTGCTACATGGGCATTTAATTCAAGACAAAACCATGATTCTCCTATTTGTGCCGCTATCACTTCCTTCCCAGTATGTGCAGGGTGGTGTAATTGTATTAATGCTGTTTGTAATAATGTGAGAGGCATCACCACCTTTCCTGTATTATTTTGTCTCCACAGGGCGTCTGTAGGGGACATTGAGCACCCTCTTTTTACCCAGAGTTCATTTTCTGTCACTGATTCGGCTGCCTGTATTTCTATTATTTGGGTTTCTGGTAAATGGTTATAACCTTCCTTCATTAGCATCTGTCTTGCCCCTCCCCTCTCTTTTTGTTTTTCTTGGAGGTCCCATAACTCCCCAAAATATGATACATGTTTTGCATAGAAGTCGGCTGCTTCATTTACTTTTGATATTGGGTCCTCCCCATTAGTGTGTGCTTGGCACTTAACTAACACAAGCTGTATTGGGTATGTCACAACCTCAATTAGTTCCCCTAGGAGAAGTGTGTGCTGTACTGGTTTGCCATCTGCCCATCTGAACCCTCTCCTTAACTACTTTACCAGACCAGAATGCACTGTTGATGTCACATAGGCACTATCTGAATAGATAGTGACCATTTTTCCTTCACTCTCTCTAAGGGCTATTATCAGAGCTACTAATTTGGCTGCTTGTGCTGAATACTGGGGAGGTAACCTAACACAACTTACTGCCTCGCTTGTCCAGTCTTCTCTTAATCTTGCCACTGCTGCCCCCGTTCTTCTAACCCTATCACTTTGGTCAATTGTTGAGGACCCGTCAATGTATAGTACATCTCCCCCCTCAAGTGCATCTTTTTCTACTGTACGTGTTTCTGAGTATAGTTCAATAGCTTTTGTACAATCATGGACATATTCTCCCTCTCCTACTTCTTCTGCTAGGAATTGTGCTGGGTTAACATTTTTGCACCTTACTATTTTTAGTTCTGGTAGGGATAGGATTATTTCATATTCTGTTGCTCTTTGTGTAGTCAGGGTGCTTTTTGGCTTGTGTAAAATTGCAAAAAGAGCGCGCTCCACATAAAGTTTTGTGGAACATCCATTGTTATTAAGGATGCTTTTTCTACAGCATAAGCTGCAGCAGCCAAGTGTTTGCACAGGAAATGTCCTGCCACTACTGGGTCTAACTGACCACTGTAATATGCAATAGGTTTGTGGCCCATGCTTGTCTTTTTTGTTAGTACCGCTTTCATTACCACCCCATCTGAGTGTGAGACTATATAAAACTCCTTTTTATAATTAGGTGTACCCAAGACCGGTGCTGTTGATATCGCCTCTTTTAATTCATTAAATGAATCTGTCATTTCTCGTGTCCAATTCAGCGCATTCTTTCCCCTTTGTCCGTCCCTTAGGGCTATAAGTAAGGGACCTGTGTATGTGCTGTAATCCAACACCCATGCCCTGCAATAGTTGCATAGGCCGAGGAACTGTTGTAATTCTTGTACTGTCTGTGGTTGTGCTGTGTTTAGTATTTTATGTGCCCTCTCAGGGGCTATGTGTCTGCACTTTTGAGATATCTTTTGTCGTATGTATAGAACCTCTTACTGACAATATTGCAATTTTGCCTTGTCTACCTTGTATCCTTTTTCTACTAGTACTGTAAGCATTTTGATGGAGTCCTTCCTGCATTCGTTTTCTGTTGTGCTGCAGATGAGGATGTCATCCACATATTGTAAAATAGTACTTTCTGTCTCTATATTCCCTAGGTCCATCTGGATCACTCTGTTGAAAATTGATGGTGACTAGCAGTATCCTTGGGGTAGTCTTGTGTGCTTCTACTTTGCATTATGATACATGAAACACGTTAAGTCTTGGGAATCTGGGTGTAATGGTATTGAGAAAAAGGCATTTTTTGGAGGTCAATAACAGTGAACCGTGTAGCCTCTATGGAATGCTGCAAAGTATTGTAGCTGGGCTAGCTGCTCCTGGATATGTGGACAATGTGGTTTAGGGGTCTCAAATCTTATATGAGATGCCATGAACCTCTGTTTGCCTTGCGGACGGGATACACAGTAGTGTTGAAAGGTGATTCTGATGGTACCAGAATGCCCAGTTCAATGAGGGCTCTTATTGTCTCATAAATGCCCTCATCTGCTTCTTTTGACAGTGGGTATTGTCTAACTCTGGGCAGAATTGCTCCTTTCTTCAATTGTATTTTTACTCCCCCTATGCTTTTGATGCATCCCACGTCGTAGGGGCTTGTTGTCCATAAAGAAGATGGTACCTTTGCTAAGTTGTCCTCGCAGAATGGAGGTGGTGCTGGCAGTGGTGCTTCTAGTGCCATTGCCATTTTCTGGGCTACTTCTCAGTGTGTTACGCGTATCCAAATGTATACACTCATTCCCAGCATCATCTCTCTCATCCCCTTTTCTTGTGAGAAGAGTTCTTTGTCAGATACCTGAGTCAATCTACACCCTTCTGCTAGCGCTATTACTGCCCTCTAGGCCTTCCCATCATTGGCTAAGGTGTGTACTGCAACCCAATCCCCCATGCCATTATTCCTTCAATGTCTATGGACACAAACGTTCCATCTTTCTTGTCTGTGGGCGTTTCTGGCCTAAAAAAGGTACTCACCTGGTTTTTCTATACCTACCCTGCTATTCCGGGTATCCATGCCATTGCCATGTCCGTCCCATATTGAAATACTTCCGGGTCCACCGGCGCCCCCCTCTGCACACTCTTGCCACAATATGCCTGGAGTATCTGTCTTGCTGTGAGCATGTGTATGCCTGGTGTGGAGCACACTATACACTTTTCTGTGAAGGAGATGGTCATGTTCAGTCGGTTCATTATGTCACGTCCCAAAATATTTACAGGTGAATGTTTAGAGTATAGTGAGGGCAGTGATAGTTTATGATGTTATCAGTAAATGGAACCACTTCTCGAGCCCCAGAAAATCCTTGAGTGTTCATGGCATCGCCTGACAATGTGTAGTTCCCTTCCCATACGCATAACCTTGTGGGCCTCATATCAACCAGAAAAGAAAACATCTTGTCATCCATCACCACCTTTATGCAAGATCCCTCCGCAGGGTTAGGTGTTACTGATAGGATGGGACACAGTATGGTAGTCTGTGGGATATCCTATTGTGGGTACAGGGACTGCCCGTTGCCGGTGTAAGGGTTGTGTCCCATAATGGTCACCCCTCCCATTTGTGTTACCGGTACTACTGCCATTGTGTCCATTGGCTGTTGTATGTCGTCTTGTAATTGTGTCAGTTGTTGTACTGTCTGGATGTGTTGTTGTGGTTGTAATGTCCCTTGTACTTGTTGAAGTTGTATCTGTGTCTGGGACATGCCTTGCGGTTGTACCGTGGGTGGTTGTTCTGCCTGCTGGTAATACCCATTCTGACCTCCTTCGTAGTTCTGTGGCCTTGCTCGCCCCACCCTTGTTGTGCTGCTCTGTACCTGCACGTGCGGGAAATGTGACCTATTAATCTGCATGTCCAGAATTGGAGTGGTTCTGGTGCTTGCCATGGGAATCCTCTCCTTCCTCTCCTTGGCCTTGCCATCCCTGTTGTGTTGTAATCCTGGAACCCTCCTCCTGGGTAGTGTGCTGATGGCCAAAATCCCCACCCCCTGTTTCCCCCTCCACTTCCTCTAAAGTTCTGTTGGTACCTGCCCATACCCATATATCCCCCCCACCCATCTGTGGTTGGTACTGCTGTGCTGTGTTGTATTGTATTGTGGCAAGTGCTGTTGCTATTGTGGTCATTGTTGTATGTGCAGTTGCAGTAGTTGATGGGGTTGGGCCACTGCTGTTTGAGTTGGCGGTGTAGGGCTTGTTAGTAGTGCTCCTTTTATGGCGTATTTTGACAAGTTCTTTTGTACTAATTTGGCCTCATCCGCTTTCCTGTCTTCTGCCTTCTGTTTCATCTTCTCCTGCCATAACCTACAATGGTGTACTATTGTTAGCTGTATTTCCGACCATGCTTTGTCCTCCATTTCCACTAATTTCTTAAGTTGACACTGCACAGATTCAGGCAACCCTTTATCAAGATGTGATGCAAGATAGCCAGTGTTTTGTCCCACGGCTTCTCAAGTTTCAAGGCACCAAAGCTCTTGAATCTCTTGAATGTAACTGATGGGTCTTCGTCATCACGCATCTTGTGTGACGTAATTGCCCCTATGTCTGATGTGTCGGGGTATTGTATTCTTAGGGCCTGCCACACCGCATGCCTGCAATTCTCAAATGGGGATTCCGTCATGTGTAGTGTTCTGTGTTGTTACCCCCTGGTAATCCCGTCCTCTTCCAAATGTCATCTGGTGCGTCGTCCAGTATGGACACTAGTAGCCCCTTCACATCCCCCACTGCCAGTCTGTGTCCTGCTGTCTGTTTTTCCATTTCATATATAACTTTCCCTGCCCCTCTACTCAGTGATGGCAACCTATTCTTAACGTTCTCCCTGTCTGCGTGCTTCCATGATATATATTGCAGTCTACCCCCCCCTTTCCAGTAATGGCATCTGTGAATATTCAGCCCTTTCCTGAGGTGTTCGTCTATACTGTTGTATCTGTATCGGGCCTCTCTCATCTTCGATGTCTGCCCCTATGTCTGTGATTTCTATATTGGGTGTTGCGTGTGATGCTTCCCAGGGCCCTGTGTGCCCACCCCGCTGACATGTGTGCCCCCTGTTGTGTGTGACTGCTGCCCCATCTCTTCTGCGCCCAGTGAGGTCTCGAAGCCTATACATGTAGGGTGTTTGTGGTGCCACTGTTGCCGTCGTGTTCTCTGTGGTTGTGTCAGTGTGTCGTCCCCCATCCTTTTCATCTTGAGTTCTACAATCCCATGACATTCATGTGCCTCTTCGTGTGATGTACAATTTTCTTAGCCCTTCCTTACCTATACCATTGCTATCTTCGTCTTCCTCACTGCAAAATCCACTTGAGAATGTTAGTTTGCGTGGTATTGGGTACCGCACTGTTACACTTTCAAGATCAATGTTTGTAAAGTTTGCTGCTTCCTTATCTTCTTTTTTTCCTGCACTCTGTTGTACAGACCCTGCCTGAGGCACTCCAGCTGTCCCCGCACTACTCCCTGTGTGTCCCGTCGGCATCCGTCTAGGCTGGTGCTCTTCTCTTTCTTCCTCTCCTGCCCGTGTCTTATCTATTTCTTCCATTATTTCTTTATGTAGCCTCTGTAGCGCTTCCTCGTCCTGTTCTCAATCACTTCGCGCTTCCTCTGTCAATGCTAACCTTAACTCCTTCAGCCTGCTTTACTCGTATTTCCCGGTGCTGTCCAGCAATATCTTCCGTCTCCAGAATGCCATTTCACGTTCAGCCTCAACTCCCTTTCTCTAGTGTTCTACGTCCCCTTGCTTCCATACTTACTTTACTCGAACCTCCCGTTGTTATCCTCCCCATCACCACACTGTTCTTTCTCTAGTAACTCCCCGTTCCCTCCTTTCGTTTTCTGCCTTTTCTCACCTTTCTAATGCTTGCTGCTCCTCCCGTTCCTTCTGTTCCAACTGGTTCACTAACGCGTTCCTCTTCTCCTTCAGCTCTGCTATCCTCGCTTCCAGCTTTACCTCCTCCTTCTCCCGTAGTTGCCCTTTTCCTGTGTCGTTCATCTGTCTGTCTTTACATCCTTTCCCCAACTCTAATTCCTTTATTGCTTCTGTTGCCCCTTCCGGTTCTTCCGTGGTTGTTCCTTGTAATTTCAATAGTACTTGCACTGATATCCACTCATCTGGGCCTACCCCCGTGAATTCGCTCTTCACCTTCGACATCTTCCACATCTGGGCTACCTACCTCTGCCCGTGTGGTGTGCAACTTCGGGGCATATGGGGTTGTTTGTACGTGGGGTTTGAGTAGCCTTTGGCTGCAGTTAATTCTCGGGGTTCCATGGCTTCTTTTAGTTCCCTAATCGGGTATAGTCTCTGTTCTTCCTCCTCATCCGCATCATCCAATACCGATGCTGGGAGGTGCAGGAGGTGGGGCGCATGTATCCCCTCCCTCCTTTTTTGCCTCCTTTAAGTTCAAGAAATCATGGTAATGCCCCTGGAACATTCTCCAAAGTTCGAATATCTCTAGGCAGCTTGCTAATTTCTTTCCCTTGTATGTATAGTGTACATATGTAAGTAGTAAATGAACAAGGGGGGTCCTGGGAGTCCCTCTGCCAGACATTAATCCTGGTTACGAGAGAATTACCCAGAGTCTTTAGCTCACTATCTCTCACAGAGAAGAAATATCCCAAACTTACCAGTCTTTGTCCTGCCTTGGGGCAGTCCAGTACCGAAATGCTAGGCAATTCTCCTCTGAACAAGAGTACCAACAGCAACCCCAGACACGTGTTTCGGTCTGGTTGGACCTCATCAGTAGGGTGGAGCTGTGCCTCTCTAAGAATAGCGAGCAAGGGGTCCACGTCTGGATTCCCCTGGTTACTTAGGGTGAGACCCAAAGTTACTTAAATATGCAAATTAAAAAGGGGGGTCCTGGGAGTCCCTCTGCCAGACATTAGTGCTGATTACAAGAAACTTACCCAGAGTCTTTAGCTCACTATCTTTCACAGAGAAGAAATATCCCAAACATATCAGTCTTTGTCCTGCCCTGGGGCAGTCCAGCACCGAAATGCTAGGCAATTCTCCTCTGAACAAGAGTACCACAGCAACCCCATACACGTGTTTCCAGAATTGCCTAGCATTTCGGTGCTGGACTGCCCGAGGGCAGGACAAAGACTAATATGTTTGGGATATTTCTTCTCTGTGAAAGATAGTGAGCTAAAGACTCTGGGTAAGTCTCTTGTAACCAAGACTAATGTCTGGCAGAGCAACTCCCAGGAACCCCTTGTTAATTTGCATATTTAAGTAGTGACTGTAAGGTATCCATTGAGAAACTGTTGTTAGGCGGCCATGGTATAGATGCTTTCCCCTCCGTACCCTTAGTCCATTCTACACTGTACTTCACTATTTTATCTCGATAATTAGGTAGTGTTTTACAAAGGTGCTGGATTGGGTTCAGTACCATCCCAGGCACCCCGTATGATGCTCCTCTCCCGCCCACGTGGTACATCATTGTCTTTCACTAGTAGGTTTTACCTGACCACAAATTGAGGATTTCGATTTTCCGCTGTTAGAACAAGGGTGGAAAATGTTTCATTATGCAGTTCAATGTTCAATTAGTGCTGTGTGTGGCTTTTAACAGCTGTATGTCTTGCAAGGCGTACTCTCATACCGCCCTGCTTCTTAAGGAGCTGTCATTGACCGGCACGCTCCCCCAAAGTCTATGGCCCTCTGCGGCCGTATACATTATGCAGTATAATCCATTTTCAAGGGCATTGTTGCCTACTAGCAAGCCCATTCAATGTGTCCAGCCCCCTGTGACCGTACACCAGTGCAGCGTATACTGGTACCGCCACTCCTTTACTGGGCTGCCGCCGCTCGGCACGCCCCTCGACAATGTACCAGAGCTGTCTGGGATGTCAGTAATCCACCGTTTTTTTAATTTGAGCGCTGAGTCACGAGTTCAGCACCTGCTAATCAGGCACTGGCTTATGCAATGGCCTATGAGTAATGTCACCAAGCTAAATCTTCATGCTAACATTTCGTGCACATATCATACACATACCCCGCCCTTTTAATTTACCCCCACCACTTTGCTCGCCTCGCCTCTTCTGGACCGCGTGCGGACACTCGCCATCCGCGGGCAGGATACATTTTTTAAGTCGGCTGCCGACGGCCAATCTCCGGTTGCGCTGTATGGTGGTGTCGCAATTACACGAGAGTCCTACAGTCCTCCAAGGTCTGATGGCAGAGGGGGCCGCACCTTGCCGGGCTGGCATCGCAAGCGATTTTGCCGGGGTCTCAGGAGCGCATCTCAGCAGTGCCTCCAACTTGTTAGGGTAGATTCTGGGGTCAGCAGAGCCGCACCTAGGGTCTGCGGACCTCCAACTCACAGAGAGCCCTAACTGCCTCCAATGTCCCAAATAAGTCAAGGTCCACACAAGGAGCAAAGGATAACTACCATTTTATTATATCAAACGAGCAGGGACAAGATACTAGGCATCAAGTTTCATCCAAGCACGTCTCGACAATTTTGGGCTTGCAGGTCTTTTTGTACACTTGTGACGTCACAATCGTCGTCACTTTTACCAAAATCCTTCCCGAACCTAATGCCACCCTGGGTTGGCTCCCAGAGTGGTAGGTCCAGCATAGAGACATATGGGGTGCCTCGTTATTGGTGGGCAAGCTGTCAGGTGGTATACTTGGTCCATCGCTAAAAATTGGAACCCCTGATGATTGGCTGGAGATTCCGGCCGCCAGCCCCTGTCCCCCAGTGCACTGATTGGTCAGGCTATGGACCCCCAAGCCTGGGACCAACGTCGTTCCCAGACCACGAGACACCTGCTCTCGTATACTATGTATCACAAGATGTAACTATGTGATAGTGTGTAGCAATGAGGTCTCTGCTATTGCCATGAGAGCAGTCCAGTCCAAGCGCATATTGTAGGTGGATTGTTGCAGTTGTGTGGCAAGGTTCTGTCTCAGACGTGGGATGGCTGCATCTTCCCAGGTTCCAGGTCTTGGCATCATGTCAGGTCGGCCGGGTCATGTACGAGGACACCGCTAGGGAAGTCGAATTACTTCGATTTGATTTGTATTTTAGCTTGAGGTGTCCTGCCCTGTAGCTGGGCTCATCGTGGCACTGTGGGTGAGGAATGTCAATTGCAACATTATGGCCTTGGCGGTGGCAGGCCCTGGCAGGGCGATTCTGCTCGCTCAGCAGCTTGCAGCGTCGAGATCTCTGCACAAGGAGTTTAGTGTGCTGGATTGATCTGAGGCCTACCTAAATTCTTGTTATTCTTCCAATATGATTGCTCAAGTTTAAAAGCATACGATGGGTGTCAGGTCCCTTGAGTGTTCCTGTCCATCCATAGAGTAAATAGCGAGTAGCATCTGCAAGCATATACACAAACTCTTCTGGCATCTTGCGTTTCTGCGGTGCGATAGCAGGCCTGTATGAAAAATAACAAACGTGCAGTCAGGATGTGTGTCACTGTCCTCTACCTTATAGAACTGTATGCGTATGTTATTTGTGTGGGTTGGTGTGTGAGTGTCCCGATTGTGCCTATTGCACGTGTGCTTCCTGTCTAACGCGGCTATGTCATCATGAAGTCTCTAACAACCTGCAACATGGTCTGCGGGGACATCAATTGAGTTGGTCCATATAATCATCCCAAGCTCGATCTTGGTTGTTGTTGGTTGTGTTGGCTAAGGCTCTTGCCATTGTGGGGTTGATCGGGTGGATGGCTGGATGTCTGTCGTGATGTGAGCTTACGGTGGGAGCGGTGGGACCAGGTGCAATTTCGGATAATCGATAGTTGTTCTGTCGGGAGTGCTATTTCCGGTTAGGGGCGCCATCAGGAGGGAAGGGACACTCAGATTTTCCCTCTTCAACACCTAGTTTTATATTGTAGGGAAACTGGGTGCATTAGAAAACTACATTTTGAAGCCTATGCATATTATCATTTTGAACATGCAGGGAAATCTTTATGGTCTCGTTTAATGGAAGGGAATAGTGTTACTTTGCTAATAGCACTTCATGGGTTTTTAATTAACCTCTTCAGCTTGCTAGAAATATAGATCTCTTGACCAGTATTTTATTTTAATTGGATTGATCTGTAATGGTATGAAATGTTTACGGTAGTTGCCACATGCTTTTTTTAACTGTAAAGACAACGAATAACTGGACAAGTGCAATTATGAAGGTACTAAATGAAGAGTGATGTACCAGGAAATGAGTAACATCGATGTACTTTTTTGTTTTTACACAGTTTATGTTTTTAATGTGTTTATTATAGATGTATTGTATTGTGTAAGGTTTAAAAGAATAAACCAAATCACAAAAAAAACAAAGAAAATTGTCACTTTTACCATTTGTGTACTGCACTTGTACTAGTCCAAGTAAAAGCGTCTAGTTCAGGGCAAAGAAATGCCAGCTTCTGTTGTTGCCAGAAAGATCCTTGCGAAAGAGAAGACAGGGGGCTTTGGATGCATCAGGCATGCCACTTGGATGCACTGCAAAGCAGAAAATGGCTGATGTCTGATTTCCTAGCCATTCACCTTTTCACACAAAAGTGACTTTCCAACTTTTGGATTAGACAACATTATAATAACAGTAACGACTTGACATTTGACCATACATTTTACTAATTTGTTCAACTTCTCTTCTGTTTTAGGTTGGGGTTTTCATGTTAAAATGTATGTTACAAGAGAAAAGCTTGGTCTTACTACACTGTAATCAATGCACATCATCAGTCTATTCATGCAACCAGTCGGAGGGAAACAACCTAGCCCCATATACACAAGCCTGCTATTACATTGCTCCTCAGCTCCGCCTTTCTAGTTTACACCCCCTTCCCATAGGCAGCCGTAACCCGGTCCCAGTGAATAGTCAGGATCTCCCTCTCCCACGCCCCTCGCCAAGGTTGTCTGATAGTCTAAGGCAGCATAAATCCGATCGTGCTTCAAGCTTGTCCCAGACCTCATGCCACACTGTGTACCGTGGCGCTCCATCCCCCGCAGGGCCCATCAGTGAAGTAACATCCATCTCAGCCCACACCCACTTATGCATCGCCCTACGCCACTCCCTTGGGTCCAGCCTTTGCCTTTCAGGCCATAGCGATCACACTTTTTGCAAATATAACCCCCAGCGATAACACTCTGGAGATAGCCCTCACGAAAAGGGCCCCAGTCCCAATATGCAATGCTGCACCCTGAGCTGGATCCGATCTTCGACCATGTCAAACATTTCTTCACAGACTGCTTTCCAGAACTCCTTCACCCGATCACATGTAAAGAAACATCGCTCCCTGACACCTCCAACAAGATGGAGCCGCACCAGGTGCCATCTTGGCCACCCTTACCGGAGAGACATAAATCCACCTCACAATCTTGTACAGTATCCACTAAAAGCATGCATTCCTAGAGACCTGTTTCACATTCATGAGAGCCAGGCGCCATTCGCCATCTGAGAGTTGCTTGCCTATATCCACTTTCCATTTAACCGTCAAGCTCACTGCCTTTACCCAATTGTGCCCAATCCACTGCATACAGTTCAGAAACATTCCTGCCACCCTCCGCTAATTGCACCAACATCGCATTCACCCTGTGAGTACTGGGTCTATCTGGGAAACCCTCCCATTTCACCCTCACCCCCTCATTATAATCGCACATTCTAAAAAATTAAACTGAACCGTCGGATGAGCTTCCCTAAATTCCACGAAAGTGATGGCCTTGACCTCTTTGTAGCTATTCCCAACTTGTCCCAACTGCCCAATAGTACTCCACCCTTCCGCTAAAATGCATACCCCTGTCTACTGCAAGTCGGGGAAATGTATGCCATGAAGGAAAATCTCTGTCCTGGTACCTTGGTGTCCCTCCACCATGTCCGAATAATGGTAACCACAGGTGTCAAAAGCTGCCCAAGCTCCCTATCCTGACCCCCAAGTAATTCCATCACCCATAGAGTTGCAGACTCAGCCATGATCTAATCTGTAAAATGGTCTTCATGCAGGAGGACAAAACAATCCACCATATGCTGCAACACTGATGCCCAATAGTAAGATCTGAAGTCTAGCATCCCTATTCCCCCTTTACCTGCCAGTAACTGCAAAGTACTTAGCATGATCCTCAGAACACCTCCTTTCCACAATATTCTGGACATAGTCCCAGGAAGAGCCCGAAATCAGGCAGCCGATAAAACCATAGGCATCTCCTGAAGCATGTACAGAAATGTTGGTAGCATAAACATCTTTACAAGTGCAACACGCCCCACCAGAGAGATAGGAAATCTTGCTAAGAATTCTACTAGCTTGTGAAAGGCAACACCGCCTTATCCACATTCTGCCGGTTTACCAAGTCAGCAATTAACATTATACCCAAATATCAGAATCCCCCCCTTACGGATCACCATTCCATACTGCGCCAACTCACTGGCCACCTTAGTAGGAAATGTATAGATAGCAAACTTGAGTTGTTAATGACCAGCCCTGAAAAAGTCTCCCAAACTCGCCTACCATCGCCATAACCTGGCCTCGATTAGCCACTGGGTCCCGCATATATAAAAGCACGTCATTGGCGTATAGGGAAATACAATACCTCTACCCACCCACAGGCCCAAAGCTTCATGGCTCTTCCGAATGACCCTTGTCAATGGCTTGATAGCCAACACAAAAATCAGGGGAGACAATGGACACCCCTGACGTGTTCCCCGCCACTTGGCCATGGACTCATACCACCCCATTAACCTGCACTTTTGAGGTTCAAACAGGAGCCTTAACCAGTCTGTAAATGGGACCTGAGCCCCATCCTACTCATCACCATCCACTATAAATCCCAAGAAACGGAGTCAAAGGCTTTAGATGAATGTAAGCTCACCACTGCTACCTTTTCCGATGGTGGGTTTTCCAGGATTAGGAGCAGCCAACTCAGATTTTGCAAGGTGGATCTTCCTTGTATGAAACCGGTTTGGTCAGGATGCACAAGCACCTGCATAATCGGCATCAGGCAACCCACAAATAGCTCACAAATGATCTTAATGTCCACGTTTATCATTAACAAAGGATAGTATGAGGCACAGTCTCTCCCATCTCTACCCCCTTTAGGTAGGAGTATCACCTGGGCCTCCATCATCGAGTCTGGAACTTTCTGCACACCTTGATCTTCCAGAAGCTTAGCTACCAACAGCTCCCTGTATGCCCTATATGTCTCCACTGTAATCCCATCTATTCCTGGCGTTTTACCGAGGCATAGTCCTTCAACTGCCCGTTCTACCAGTGTATATATCTCCCCCCAAATGGACCTCTAATCCCACCAAGAGCTGCTTCCTCCATCCACACTGTGCTCCAAGCTGTGCATCAAACCATCCCTTTCAACATACAAAGAGGCATAGAAGTCCTTAAGCACTGTGCATATACCCTCCTTGTCCTTGACCAGTGTTCCCTTTGAATCCCTCATGCCATTCCATACACGCTGAACACCTGCCTTTCTCTACAAACAGGCAAGTAGCTTCCCAGCCGTATCTCCCTTGAATGCTGCTTGGCAACATACTCTGCATATGTGTGCGCATCCACATTTTCCCTTGCCCCATGGGCCACTGCCTCAGTATGCATCCCCCATTGCCAGTTCCTCCTCTAAGAGGCTACCTTCAGCTCAAGACCTGTTTGGACCCTGCACATCCAGACCCTTGCAGAAATGCAGACCACTGGATAAATAACTTCAGCACCTTCCACTCCGTAAACCTATGCACTGTGGAGCCCCAATTATCCTGCAAGAACTGCTGGATCTAATCCCCCAGAGAAGTCTGAAAGGTGCCATCCAGCAGCATCAGATTGGCAAATCTTCATTTGTGAATAGGCGGTCTAACATTTTTCCTAGCCCCAATAATAACGGTGCATGATCAGACAGAGGTCTACAAAGTAAGTGCACCGATGAGACAAAGTCCAACTCCTCCTCCCTCACAAGGGCATAATCGATGCAGGAGTAAGACTTGTGCACTGCAAAAAATAGGAATAGCTGCATGACTCACCATGCAACACTGCCATGAGTCCTGTAGGCACAAGTCAGCAACAACCCACGATAGAGCTTTAGTCTCTGAACCATGTGGCTGAAACGGTAACCCTCAACATCTTTGTACAATCCAGCACAACATTTTAAATATCCAAGCCAGAGAATCCAAGCCGTTCTGTAACCCACTATGAGATCCTGCATCTGCTGAAATAACTGGGCCACAGTGGGAGCAAACATCCCAAAAAGAAATATGGGGTGGCCCAGCAACCCCCACCCACCACTGCCACATATCTCCCCTCCCAATCAACCATGGCGCCAGCGACATGCAACACTCGATGTGTCCCTGATCCATACCAACAACCCCCTGCAGTAGGATGAGAAGGTTGTACCAATCACTCTGCCTTCGCTATGCCAGTTGATAGCCTTGAGAAAGGGTGACACCTCAAACTTCTGGCACAGGAAAGTGCTAATTGCCAGCTTGAAAGACTTTGAATACATCGGGACAAAGAAACTTCACAAGCTCACCAGACATTTGTCTTTGCTCCAAGCTGGGACAATAGCAGGCTGTGACTCTCACCTGTCAAGTGTGAGGGCCAATAAAACCTTCAATCAAGAGAGAGGCCCCTCATCCTGCTTCAAAGGAAGTGACAATTGACAGCAGTTGGGGAAAAAAGAAAAAAAACTGATCAAGTGACACTGGACTTCCTTTTAGTTTTAAAGGATATTTTGTAACTGAACTTTAAAGACGTTTAACTTTGCAGAAAGAATTAAGAAAAATATGAACATTTTGTACTTCTAAATCTAATTTTATGCTCTTTCTTTGAAAACTTGGTAGAACTCATTACTGCATAAGGAACAGAAGTTATAAAAAATGACAGATTATGGGGAAAATATTGATGTTGCGAACATAACATTCTGTACATACATCCCTGGGGTAAATGTGCATGAGTAAACAAAATTGGGGAATTTTAGGCCAAATCCTTCATGTTTAGAAATCCCTCCTTCCCTGCAGCTCTCTGGCCTGCCTCCCTTGGCCCCCTCCCTGCTCCTACCTGCAAGGCAAAAAACCTTGGGGTCATCTTCGACTCCACACTCTCCTTCTCTCCTCATATTTCTGACGTCGCCAAGAGGTCACACTACCAGCTGCACCTCCTCAGAGGTATTCTTCCCTTCCTCTCCTTCCCCCAGAAGCTCACTGTCTCCCGAGCCCTGGTTCTCTCGAAGCTGGACTACTGTAACAGCCTCTATCTTAATCTGCCTGCCTCCACTCTCCGCCCTCTGCAACTCATCCAGAACAGAACTGCGAGACTTGTCCTTGGCCTCAAGCCCAGGGACCGTATCTCTCCAGGACTGAAATCTCTACACTGGCTCCCAGTGGCTGCGAGGATAAAGTTCAAAACCCTCTGCATTGTCCACAAGGCCTTCTGGGGCCTGGGTCCTAAATACCTTCAACTCTCTCTTCCCAAATATCTTCCTTCCCGAGCCCTTCGCTCATCCGCCTCCAATTCCCTCAGGGTTAGCCGCTTCTCGAAGCAACGAGCTGGGGGTAGATCTCTCTCCGCGGCAGGGGCCTCCCTCTGGAACAGCCTTCCTGCCTCCCTAAAACTTGAGGAGAACCATCTCCGGTTCCGGAAGCACCTCAAAACCTTCCTCTTTGCTTCTGCTTTCTCTCTCCCTCTCCCCTGCTGAACAGCTAATTAATTCTTCACTGAAACTGCACTGATCCTGCAACTGGACCACTCTAAACGGCCTCGGTCCTTGGCCCAGCCACTCTCCACTTGCACTGATGCCCTGGAACCCCTTTGCACTGCGGGACTCTCTCTATATCCCTACAGCCCCCCCCTCCCCAGCACTTGTTCTGCACTCACCTCGCACTTGCCACCAGCTGGCCCTATTTATTTATTTATTACTTTACGCCACTTTCCTTGTACTGCACTTCCTCCCCTCCCCTTCCCCTTGCACTTTTCCCCCTCCCCCACCCCTGCACTTGCGCGATCTGAATGACACCTGGCCTAGTAAGATCGTTGTCTGTCTCCCCTTGTCCCTCCCCTCCCTGCCTCGGCGCGCCTTGAAACACCTATGTATAGGCGCGTTACAAATACCATATCATATCATATCATACCAAAATTTGTCAGAAAGGCGAAACCAGGTACCACAGACTTGGGGTTTGGATTGAAATATGATGCACAAAATATGTAACCTGTGTGTCTGATTTTCTCAGAGGCTGTAACAGCATAAATATGTGTTTGTGGCAAAATTTGATTTTGGTTCCAATAGTTAGGGGAGGTTCCTAGACATTGTAAAAATCACCCCATAAACATGACATCCTTTTGCTGTGATCAAATCAGCGAAGAGCTAGGAGAAGACTTCTACCTTGCTCAATCCTGTTATTAGAGGCAGGAGTAGTAAGCCTGCCGTGGTCATATACTTTAGTGATGTCATCTGGCATAATAAATAAGGGCCCTTGACAGACACACTGTGATTTCTGACTTTCTTCCTGAATTCCTACGTGGCGTCCGGTTCCTGATTTCTTCATCCTGTTTGATCCTGATTCCAGATTTTCATTACAAAGCAAGGCCTATGCATTGCTGACCCCATTTTCAGCTAGGCCTCAAATTCTAAAAAAAAATCCCAAACCCCAAATGAAGCATCCTGATCCAGCCTGGCTTGCTGCTACTAGATGCATGCCCGCTGATCTGTAGTATCCATTAACCAGAAGTGCCAGCCCAGTGCAGTCCGGTGACCGGTATGGGCCAGCTGATCCTGTCCTGCCAGATTTGCCCAGCTGTCCTGTGCTAGACTAGATCTGTGTGGTGACCACAACCCTTGACAGTCCAAAATCCTAAATTAAAGTGGACTGTAAGTATTTATAGGAATTATAGAAAACCACAGCACAGCCTTGCCTTGTCCTATCCCAATCTCTAACCCATCCCATCCTTACCTTAATAACATGTAACATTGTCAGAATCCTTATTGCAATCCTGTCCTTGATTTATCTTGCTAAGTGCCATTTCTTTAGTCATTTTTATCTTGAGTAAATCCTAAACTATCAATCCTATTTCGAGTGATCTGACTGGTTCCAGCAGTGTGGGCGCTGGGGATCTGGGCTTGAAGTCATGAATCAACTCTAGAGCTTACTGTGTGCCGCTTTGGTATTCTAGCCGGAATGCTCGAGTATACAGTAAAACTTAGAGTAAAACTGTTTTTGTCGTAAATTGAATTTCTTTTCTGTTTTCAGTAACTGATTTTCTCAAAACCCCTCTCATTCTACATTGCATATTTCCCTCAGTTTAATAGCTAGAGATCTCATTTCAATTCTTTCATCCGTTTCTATTGAAAACCGTTTGGTTAATTTTAGGCAGGAATCAACATTTTTGCAAAGTTTTACACGTGTTAATTTTTTCAACCTTCCATTCAAATTCGAATTGTTTATTTTTGCTCAAACTATTGCTTATGGCTGCTAGTATCTTTCCAATGTTGCTCCCATAGAAATGTGTACTGATTTAGTGATTTTTGCACACTTTCAGTGTTTTATTTAGCCATTTTCGAGTGTCAGTTTATCATTGTAAGGTTTCAAATCCATTTTTCTCTCTTGTGTGAGGAGGGAAGGTTGAGTTCAATTTTGTTTATTGTTCCTCATTCCTGATTACCTGCTGCTTCCTTATATCTCTTTAGAATTGATTATTTGTGGGTTGAGGAATATTGCAGGGGGAAATTCTAACTTGAGTGCTATCTTTCCAAAAATTCAAAGTGTTCCTATTTCTCTGGTGTTTTCTATTTTGTGTTGCTAAAGGGTGAATTTAGGTGCATTACGTACCTTCTTATTTGTTATTGTCACCACGTTGGTGATTGCTGCCCCATATATTAAAAAGTATATCTTTGATTTGAATTTTAAATAAATAATTAAATATTACCTTTATCAAACAGCCTGATTCCTGGTCCATCGTGACCCAGGGTATTTGAAAAGGGGTGTGATATGAGTGGTGTATCTCTCAAGCATTGAACCTACATATATAACAAAATAAGCATTTTGGTTGTGCGCTGCATACTAGGCTGAGACCAGGGTGTATCGCCTAATTGAAATCTTTAACAACTTTACTATAATTTCCTGTGCTGGAAACACAAACTGGAACATCATCCAGTCCGGACTGTCACTGTTAGTTCTGAGGCATAGCCGCCCTTGGCTTAACTCCCTTGTTGTTTTATTTTCTAAAATCCAACCCTTTAGGGTGGAGAGGGTAGGGCCAGATTGGCCTGGGAAAGTGAACCAATCACTAGAGCGGCTGGTCTAGAAGAAAAGTCCACAGGAAGCAGGAAATGTGGGTTATTCGATTAAGATCTGACACAGTGGAGGACAAACAGACCCGCAGGATGGAGGAAGGAAGGTGCTGCGGAGTGTAGAAGCAAATTGTGCAAAGGTGCATCTCTAATACCATTTGCCAAAGGGAGATAAGAGTAGCATCAGTTGGAATAGTGATTGGCAGCACGGATGAGGACGTCCTCACGGTTGTTAATAGTTTCCTACACCATGTAGAAGTCATTAAATATCAAGGAGTATTTTTCAGTCTAGGATGAAAGAAGATTGGGAGGGGCCGAGAAAGCATCTAGTGCGTACACGGCTATATGTGTTGTTTTGGTGCAGGTTCATGTACAGGTCTAGTCTTTCCTGGTTGGGAAGTAGCTTTTTGGTGAGGCTATTGAGTGGTAATTATAACCAAATATTAATGTCCCCTCCCATGCAGGATTAGAGTGAGGGGCCAGGTCAATAGCTGAATTAATCAGCAAGGTCATCCCCAAAAATGGCATTATAGAGCAGTGGACTAATAAGGAGGAACATTTTATAAGCATGCCTGTGTAGAACATTTATTCTGCTTGGCATCCTTTACAGATTGTGCCACAGATCTTTTGAAAGACATTTCAATAATCTAAAGAGAAATTAAATTCACACAGTGATTTGTTACAAGGTTTCCTTGATACTTTTTCAATTTCTTTTTTTTTTTTACACCAGATAGCCAATAGCAGTAGACTAAATCATGAAGCTGACAATTGACATTATGTGCTGCCGTGGGGTATGGTGAATTGTCAAACCTCCCTATTCTTCTATAGGGGGGAACTGAGTAATCAGGAGCTGGGCAGGTCCGGCAGCTACCGAATGTGCCCTCCAGAGGCAGGGCGAGGACAGACCATGCCAACTGGCTGCCATTCTACCCCCTAGAGTACTGGCAGGATCACAGTTATCACTGTAAAAGCCATGCAGACTGGTCATGGCATTGATAACTACAGTTACCAAGAATCCATGCTCAAACACACCTCCCCCACTCCCCCCCCCACCGCTAGCCCCAGCCGTGAAATGGAGCAATTGAAATAATACGAATGACAACATTCTGTGTGCTGGGCGACATTCATGAAAGAGTGGAAACATCCATTGTTTACCTGACAGAGGGTGAAAGAAGAAGAAGAAAGGTACACTTGCATGGCACCTCTGTGCCAAAGAATCGTCAGAAGCACAGAGCAACTGCAGAAATCCGTTGCACCATGCTACAGGAAATACAGAATTCCACTGCACTCCACATACGCCTTAACAACTTCGCAGGCCCTCGCTGCAGAATCAAAACAATCAAATCAACATTCTGGAGTCAAGCTTAATATAAAAATGAGAACACTTGGAGATTCCAAGTGAATAACCAACCAGCTTTGAGTATTCCAAGAGGAATAAGTAATATCAGAGGTAGTGATAGGAATACTTACCCAGCCTAGTAAGCAAAGAAAGGGTGCGAAGGAGGAGAGAAGGCAGAAGGAGACAGGCGTGTGTGTGCATGCTCCCTTGATATGAGGTAAGGCTCCTGGAAGTCGTACCCAGGAGAGCACTGTTACTTGGCAGAAAATAAGGAACACCTTGAAGAAGCTCTAGGAGACCAGGAAGCCCCAGAGAGAATACGTGGCCAGGGTGCTGGAGAGGTACTTGCCCCACCTTGAGGGAATTGAACGGCCTAACTTGGGATCATTCACCAGCTACCCAAAGGGAACCAGGGGCGACATCTGACCCATGGAAGGGTGGGGTTTCACTATTGGTTGCCTGACAAGGACCCCAATAAGAGGGAGAAAATACCCATCCCTAAAGCTGTGCAATCTGCTGTAGTGATTCCTGAGAAAGCAATTGTCCATGCCTGTTGTGAAATCGATAAACCCAACGTCTGTAAAAGGACACTATGTGCATCCTGATCATGTTCTGAGGAAGGCATGCCATGAACCTTGAGAAACCAAGGGCCTGGGAAAAGGCTAAGAGAGAAGGAAGTCACAAGAAGCTCTGGGAAAGGCAGAGAGATAGAAAGTAAGAGGGGTCAGAGTGGGAGACTAGGATGTGAGTATCCCAGAAGGAAACTTTACAAAAGAAAATTAACAAAAAAGGGAAATACTTAAGTTTGCTTGTGGCAGAATAGAGATGGGCTTTTGCAAAGTAGATGGCGACTTTTGCTTTGGTCCACACTTTGGAAAATGTATGTTATTAGCTTAGGAGTAGCCTGCGGCGTAAGACTCATAGATTGGGTGTTGGACTTTTTTGTTGGCCGTCCTTTTGAGACTTCACCTTGCAAGATAGGCTCTCAGGCAGAGACAAGGAATAGTACTGCTTAAGAATTTTTGCTTGGAAGCAGAAACACTGAAGGTGCTGGACATCTCTACGGAAGCATCACGTCAACCCATCCTGTGAGATTTTGTGGAGGTGTAGTGGAGCAAAGGATGAGAAGGAGGGGGAGAAGGGAAGAGTGTGGTGGAGGAGTAAGGTGCAGCGAGAGGATCAGAATAAGATAGGCAACATAAGCAAAGAGTGAAGATGATAAGCAGGAGTGCAGGAAGAGTTTAAAGGGGTGGTGAAAACCATGACATGGATAGAGGAAGAAGGGAATAAGAGGAAGGGAGGGAAATGAGTTGAGTTGGAGCGTGGGCTGAGTGGTGGATGAGGCAGTCCTGAAAAAAGAACATTGGCCTAGCAAGAGGGACAAGGGCAGGAGGGGGTGTAGAGTGGCCGGTGGAGAGAAAAGTGTGTTCCAGGCTTTGGAAAAGCTTGGGATTAATGATTAGAGAGGTGGAGAGCCGTTCTGTCCTAGGCCCAGGTACTAGCAGTGCCAACTGAATAAGAAAGAGACCCAAGAAAGTGTGGCTGACTGGGAGCCATAATCCAGGTTCTGGTGGTGTTAGGATGCCCTCCAAAGAAATATTGTAAGGAAGGCTCAAGACGGCTGCAAACCATGTAAATAAATTCCTGGAACATACCTGCCCATTACTTGGGGACATGGCAAGAGTAACTGTAGCCTGATCAATCCACCCTAGGAAGATGGGGAAGAAACCAGTTAAATGAAGACGGAGCAATCCAAGCTCATGAGAGCCACAATTCACCACGGATGTGTAAAACAGTTCCTAGAAATGGGGACTCCAGAGGACCTATGAAAAAATATACAATTTCATTTGGGCCGTTTCCCGTGAACACAAACTAGTAGAACATATGGCATTGGAGTGAAGATCCTGAGCCTACTTAGATTAGACTTGAACACATCTACCACCGATTTGTGTGTTACTTGGATCACCTGCACTGTTGTTGGATGTCATCCTGTGCTGTAGGCTTACTGTTCACTGGCAGTATTCGCAGTCTCGAGGGCATCAAGTATTCCCTGCTGCCTCCATGGCATACAAGCATCAGTGTTCGTATTGCTGCATAGGAGAACAAAAATATACTGGATATTTGTGAGGATGTTCCCTTGTAGGCAGTATAAAGTGGCCAATGTAGATGGTGCTGCCCTCAGGATACTCATTTCTAAGGGCAGGAAACACCGCCCATTGTCGGAGCGTGCAGCATCAAGGGCATCAGTCTGCCCACTCTCCGTATGTACCTCCTCCAAGACAGCATATGATATCCGTTTGCATTTGTGCTGCTCTGGAGAAATCATATGCTGCCCATTAGCATGTTCTGGCTGGAGTGGTGGCTACCAAGGCAGCAGATATTGCCCTTTAATAGTGGGTGGGTTGTTCTTTTTCTACAAATTTGATCGTGCGTGCCTGTGATAATGCTTCACTGAAATGCAATAGAGATGCATTTCCTTTCTTGCAATAACATTGATCTTCCTACTTTTTTCTGTTGCAATGGACACAATTAACATTTTGTTACTTTTCTATTTTGTTGTATTCTCGCATTTAACAAGCAAGGTACCCAATGGCCGGAATCGGGGAGATAATTAGCTCGTGCTTCTAGTCTAGAAGCGCCTGGTTAGCTTCACATCAGCAGCTACCAGGAGCTACCTTGGGTGCTCAGGCTAACACACTAAGAAAAGTTGTGGGGTTTTTTTGGTACCAACTTGTAAGCCCATGCGCCAAATTATTACTGATAGAAATGTTTTTACAATGTGGCGCAGTTTCTTAAGTGTGGAGTTTTTTGTCTACTGCTCAGGCTAACAGTTGTGATACAAATATTTGACATTACATGTAGCATTCAGAAAGCCTGGCTGGAGAGCCACACACGTTTCTTTCCTCTCTTTCATGGATTATTTTTTGATTAATTTTATAGTTGCAAGCACAAGCCTAGCTCGAGAGCAGGGGAGCGCTTTACGTGTGGAATTATGGCAGCAGATACCGTCCATTAATAGTAGTGCTGCCTCCAGGGCAGATAATTCTGCACATCGGTGGAGGGTGCTGTCTGCAGGGCAGTTGATACTGCCCTGCAGTAGCTGTGCTGCCATCAGGGCATAGGATTCGGAACGTTGGTAGAATGTGCCACCTTCAGATTAGCATGCAATTCATACTGGCAGTGGTGCTACCCTGGAGGCAGCATATGCTGATCCTTGGTAGACAGTGCTGTTTTCTGGGGCAGCAGCGTCTGCTCCAATGTGGTACATGTTGCCTCCAGGGTAGCATACAACACTGTTAGTAGAGCTGCGCAGGGACGTTTTTATGGGAGGGCAAAAGGGGCACTTGCCCAGGGCCCCCACCTTGGAGGGGGCCCCACAAGGCTGCCTGATCTAAAGAAGTAGGATTCATTTGTTCACCAGACTTAAATAGCACACATCATGATATTTTATGGCATGTTGCTGAGGCTCTAAACCTATTGCCTGACTGTTTTGGCAAGTACATTCTGCATCGATCAATTCATCATGTAATGCTTTCTGTGTTCACTGTGGTATAATGTGTGTGTCCTTGCAGCACAAATCCTGTAGTATTCTTTCCTTCCTGTGGGAATTATGTTGATCATGGGCAATAGCCAAATTTGAAATGCATATTGGTAAATTGAGTGCCACAATGGCTCAGAAGTTAGCTCAGTGTGTTAAGCACTCATTACAGAGATATGTGTTCCTATGCAATATAACAATAGCAGATTCCTCTAAGGCTGGCGGAGCTTTTCCTATGTCTGAAGTTTTATAAACCTGCCTGCATATGTACTTGGTCTTGCAGTACAACAGGCGCTATTTTCAGCAATGTACCTGCACCAGATAGGGGTTGTAATAAAAATTAACATGTCATCCTTTTGGTGATGGTTTAGAAATTGGTTTGTTCAGATGGGGTGTTGTAAAACCTATCCATTCACCTACAACGATAAGTATAAACTGTTAGTCCAAGAGATGATTTGGAACCAAAACATTCTTGCGTGATCCTGGTCAAATCATCTAATATCTCGTACATTACTGTACTGTACTGTCTTCTCTGAAGTTTACCTTCTCGCATGCTGGTGGCATTGTTTAGCCCATTACCTGATCTTTCTTCTTATGTAGGCCATTTGAGTGGAAGGGGTGGTAGACAGAAGGGAGCGGACTAGATGGTGCAGGACTCGGACAAGCATATTTTAAAGTCTGCTTGTTTGACACAAAAAAAGCTTTGCATTTTTGTAAACTTCAAAGGTTTTTCTGCAAGTTTATGAAAGACAGTTTCACAAGCCAGTGTTTTGGAAGTATGTAAAGCTTTAAAATACAAAAGACAAACCCAGATCAAATCTGTTAAATCACACTGATTGGTATGCTGGTACTTGTATACCTCTCTTGATGATGGAGAGAATGAAGCTAGAATAATTCTGTGTTACACCTTCCTACAATATTTTATTTTTAAAAATGGTCACGTTTGGTAACGTGATTGGTTTACTTTCCAAGTCAGTTTTATAAAATGAGATTATTTTAGTTCATGGTAAGTCCTGGAAATTAAAGTGTTCAAATGCAGAAATTGCAGAGTTGGCACAAATCCCAGATTCACCCCTTAACCAGTGTGTGTAATGCTGGCCAGCCAATTTTATCTTGTATTGCCTAGCCTCTCAAAATTGACAGCCACTAAACCTTTCAGAATTGTCAGCCCTTCAGAGTGATTTCCTTCTCAGGGGATGATCTTCAAAACAGCCCCACTCATGGTTTCACTGGTTATAGTGTTGCCACCACTATGATAGTGAGCATTGATATATTGCATACCACAGGCACTTATTTTTTTGATCTCTAATGACAACCCTATTTGAAAACTGTTGTGATGCCTTTCTTAAGAGCAGGGTGTTTACCTACATCTACATTAGATAAAATGTGAAGTTTCCTGTGATGATGATCCCTATGTGATGTCATAGAATGTTGGGTGCTTTTCCCTTGTTATTGTTCTAATTGTGTCAGTTGGCGAAAAGGGCTGAAGGAAAGGAGCCTCTGTATGTTGGGGGTCTTTTTCCCTCTTAAGAACCTAAAATAAATACCTTTACAAATCTTACCTGCCGCTGCCAGCCTCTTCATAACAATGGTGACGAGGATGGGATATTGAGGCCACCAGAGGCAGGTGAATGGAGACCCCCAGCAACTAGCTGCATCCGCTCCGCTTTGCCCGGTGTTGAGCGACGGCCGACCAGCAGCTGTTCACACCTCTCCCGAGGTCCGCTCCACCCGTGCCTGGTGTTGAGTGACCTGGAGTAGGAGCGCCCCAGAGTGCCCCTCTCATGTGCAGACTCCGGTGAAAAGAGGACGGCTGCGTCGCCGGAGGGAAAAGAAATGGCCACGGCTGCCCGTGGGCTGCTCCGCAGTGCCCTGCGTTGAGCAGCCCGCTGCGGCAAACAGTGGATGGTGCCCTCCTGGAGAAGTGACTTATGCCGGCGTAGGAGGGACGACTCTGGGAAGGCCGCTCCGCTCCCCTTTGGTGTTGAGCGGTCATTAAGCGGTCCCACGTGCTGTTCAGCGTCCCCGCAATAACCCTCACAAGTAAGTGCTGCCTACCTGCCCCGCACCCCTGCAACTGCTTCCAGCCGCTTTGCATGCCTCGCCTTTCACGGAGCTGCGAGGATCTCCGTGAGGGAAGTGGGGAGGCCGGCTCTGATCACCGTATTGCTTCTAGTGGGGGGGGCAAACTAACTGCACAGGAGGACTGAAGGAGGGAGACCGGCTCTCACTACCGTATTGCTCATAGTAGAGGGCCAAAACCAACTGCGCACGAGAACCTCATATCTGCCGTGATGTTATCTTATAGAGGAATAAGCGATCTGAGCAGGAGCATTATACACATTGGTGAAGTTGATCCCCGACGTGCAGAGGAAGGGGGAGGACATTGTACATTCCCCGTGGCAACCACGCAGCTGGAAACACGCATTTTAAAGTGGCATTCGCATTCTCATGTGCTAGTTAGGAATTCCCCCACCTCGCACTTTGTTGGAGTGGTGCAAGCTGCTAGGAGGGAAGCATCTGGAGGACTAAATCTTAATAAACCACAAAGTGGACTTTACGTTGTGCGCTGGGGCAATACCCACTTTCCCCACGCATTGAGATATGGCAGCCTTACCTGGCATATCAGGCCCTCCCATTTTTATGCCTACCCCAGGGTCGGCAAAGATTGTTTGGCCTCAATGGCGTAAGGGCTTTATGCACTACTTGAAGGCGGCCGGGGGAACAGCGTATTCCAGCGAAAGGAAGGTGGCATTATTGCTACATTTTTTAGGTTATGAAGGCCAGAGGATTTTTGAAACTCTTCCTCAGCTAGTTGGTGATGGGAGTGGCGATGAATTGAATGAGTTCGAGTTGGCCTTGTTGAAATTGGATAAGCATTTCAACCCCAAAAGAAGTACAATTTTGGAATGATACAATTTCCGCATGCGCATACAAGCTCATGGTGAATCTGTGGAGGATTATGTGACTGCACTTCGACATCTGGCTCTAACATGCAAGTTTCAAGAAAATTTCGACGAACACATCCACGATCAATTCATGACGCATTGTCGTTCAAATAAGATACGTGAGGAACTTTGGCTGAAGGATGAGTCGAATTTGGATGAAGTACTAGACTTGGCCAAGCGCGTAGAGCACTCTTTGGCATGTGTAGCCAGACTTGCCAAAACTGAAGGGGGTGACTCCAAAGAAAACAAGCCGGAGGTGTTGAATGTGGGGGAAGGAAAGAACAAAAGGAGAGGAAAAAACAAACAGACGGGCAGGAGTAATCCAGAAGAAAAGAGGAATCAAGAATCAACGCAAAGAAATGAAAAGAAAGAAGATAGAAAGGATGAGCGAGCGAACAAATTACTCATGTTCTTTTGGAGGAATTATTCTTTATTATCGTTGCGCTAGTGAGACACATTTTGCATCCTCTGTAGTGTGTCCAGGGCGGCTGGCCGTATGCACCAAGTGCAAAAGGAGAGGATATTTCGCGACATGCTGCAAGAACTACCAATTTGGCCAAACAGCCCAAAGGAAGGTCCTCTATGTGAATGAAGAAGAAGATGGGAGGTCATCCGAAGACGACGTTGTGATGCCATTGCAAAATGTTATTGTGAATACAGTCAATGTTGTTACTAATGGTGGTGACCCGGATGAGTGTGAGCGTCCGTATGCTGTGTTAACAGTGAATGGGTTTAAGATATCAATGATGGCTGACTCAGGATCGAAAATCACTCTAGTGTCCAGGAGCACATTTGAGTGCGAAATGAAAGGGGTAGTGTCAGCATTGTCAGAACCCGACATATGTCCAGGTGGTTACAACCAAGATAGAATTGAATTGCTGGGATATGTGTGGAGTAGGTTCAAATTCAAAGGACGCAGTTGCGATGGCAAAGTGTATGTTACTAAGAAGGGTCAATCCTTGTTAGGATGGAGAGAACAGAAGAATTTGGGGATCAGGCTTGATCCCAACCACCCAGAGCAAGTGTTACAAGTAGCCGAAGTGTCTCCTACTTACTGCAGGTATGTAAGAGAGTATGGGAGAGTGTTTGATGAGACATTGGGGAAAGTGAAAGGGTTTCAACACCAGATCATATTGAAAAGGGGCAGTGTCCCTACTGTGGCGAAGCTCAGGCCGGAGCCTTTTGCTCTACGGGACAGTGTAAAGAAAGAGTTACAGAAGTTGTTGAAGTCTGGTGTGATCGAGAGAGCTGGGGGGGTTGAGTGGGTCTCCCCAGTGGTGATTGTAAAAAAGAGTTCAGGAGATCTAAGATTATGCGTAGATATGCGCGAGCTAAATAAGTGTGTGTTGGTGGACAGGCACCCCCTGCCCAACATGGGTGAGTTGTTAACCATGGTAGGTGGGGGGAAGTACTTTTCTAAATTGGACATGACGTCAGCTTATCATCAGGTTGAACTGGAGGAAGCATGTAGGAAAGTTACGGCGTTTGTGACGCATGAAGTAGTGTTTCAATTTAGGAGAATGCCTTTTGGGTTGGCGTCCGCCTTTTCAGTGTTTCAGAAAATCATGGATCGTCTGTTGAGAGGGGTGAAAGGTGTGTTCTGTTTTCAGGTTGATGTGTTGGTGAGTGGAGTGACATTGGAAGAGCATGACAAAAATCTATGTAAGGTATTGAAGATATTTGAGGAGAGAGGTATTACACTGAGAGAAGAGAAGTGCAAGTTTGCGGTGACAAAAGTGGATTATCTGGGTCACGAAGTGTCGGGGGATGGTATCAGGCCCAAGGAAGTCATGGTAAATGCTAAAAAGAGTATTGAGAAACCAAATAGTAAGAGTGAGCTGCGTTCTTTTCTGGGAATGACAGAGTTTTTTCAAAAATTTGTGGTAAATTATGCCGACAAGGTGCAGGAGATGAGAAAGATTCTGAGGAAAGCTGCTGATTTTGTGTGGAATAGTCAGTGTGACATGGAATTTAATAGAATAAAAGAAGACATAAATATGGCTCATCCATTAGGATGTTTTGACACAAGAAAGCTATCTATCATCACAGTAGATGCTAGTGAAAGTGGACTAGGAGCCATATTATCCCAGAAGCAAGAAGACGGATCTGAAGAGGTGATAACTCATGCCTCAAGAGGTTTCAAGGGAGCAGAGTTGAGGTATTCAGTTCTCGAAAAAGAGGCTCTGGCATGCTTTTGGGCTGTGGAACGGTTCAGAAATGTTTTGTGGGGCGTAGAGTTTGTGATCCGTACGGATCACAAACCCCTGAAAGCTATTTTTGAAAATAAAGGCCTTGATAAGGTTTCCTGCAGAGTGGCAGGTTGGGTCACCAGAATGCAGACGCACATTTTTAGGATGGAGGTCATACCTGGAAAGGACAATATATTGGCCGACAGTTTGTCGAGGGTGAGAGTATTAGACCCTGCAGTTGTGGAGAGTGAGGAAATGGAATTAGTGTTTGTTAACACTGACGGTATTGTATCCAAACAGGAGTGGTTGGATGAGATGAAAAGAGATGATATCATAAATAGAGTAATTCTGTATGTTGTATCTGCGGCATCGCCAAATAAGTTGGAATTGGCCGAGGGCGTGAAGCCGTATTGGGAAGTGAAGGATGAATTATCTGTCACTGATGATATTCTGTTCAGATGGGGAAGGGCAGTGGTCCCGATTGGTCTGAGAAAAAAGGTGATAGATCTGGCACATAGTGGTCACATTGGAGTTACCAAAACCAAGGGAGTATTAAGAGAAGACTATTGGTGGCCGGGTTTTGATAAGGAGATAGAAAACTGTTTGGCTGATTGTCAATTTTGCATTAAGAGTGGAAAGGGAGTTGTAGCCAAGAAACAGCCATTGGTGGATGTGGGTCTTCCATCCAGAGTATGGAGTGTTCTTGCCATGGATATACTGGGTCCTGTGGATTTAGGTTACGGGCGTGGAAAATACATTGTTTTGGTTGTGGATCTGTTTTCCAGATGGGTGGATTTTAAGATTGTGAGAGACATCAATGGAGAGAGTATGATAAAGGTATTGCAGGAGATTTTTGCTAATGAAGGGTTGCCTGAAAGTGTGTTGACGGACAACGGTCTGCAGTTTATAGGGGGAATTTTCACTAGTTATCTAAGTAAGTGTGGGGTCGATCACAAAAGGACTTCATTGTACCATCCCGAGTCTAACGGAGTGGTTGAAAGGATGAATAGATGTGTGATGGAGAGTATTCGTATGGGAGAGGAGTGTGGTTTGGATAAGTTAGCCATGATACAAAACAGGATGTGGGCCTTGAGGATGGCGCCACATTCTACAACCGGTCTGTGCCCATTTGAGCTCATGAGGGGAAGGAAGCCGTATTCCATGGCGTGCCCACCATGGCTTGGTAGGAGCAGGGAGACGGATCTGGTTGTTGATGAAGTGAGAAAGTCATTGGTGAAGAAGAAGTCAGAATGGGTCACGCGTGAAAATTTGAGGAGAGGAAAAAAGGAGTTACGCGTGGAGTGTGGAGATTGGGTCAGGATAAGGAAGGGACTCATCAAGAGGAAGGGGGATTCGCTTTATTCGGATCCTGTCAGAGTTGTGGCAGTCATGAAAGGAGCTGTACGTGTGGCTGGAGGGCAAGTGTGGAATAAAGACAGAATTGCCACTGTGAAGAGAGGCCATGTGTGAGGTGGTGGCCGGAGAAGTAGTTCAAGTTAAATTATGGTTAGAGTATATTTGAGCCAAAATATAGTTGTGTAATGTTAGATTAAGTTAAAAAAAAAGAGAGGAAGATGTGTTGTGATGCCTTTCTTAAGAGCAGGGTGTTTACCTCTTTGAGATGTAATGTGAAGTTTCCTGTGATGATTATCCCTATGTGATGTCATAGAATGTTGGGTGCTTTTCCCTTGTTATTGTTCTAATTGTGTCAGTTGGAGAAAAGTGCTGAAGGAAAGGAGCCTCTGTATGTTGGGGGTCTTCTTCCCTCTAAAGAACCTAAAATAAATACCTTTACAAATCTTACCTGCCGCTGCCAGCCTCTTCATAACAAAAACCTTGTCCCACTTATAATACACCTTCCTGGTAGTGCCTAATCTGCATCCACTATCCATGCTATGGTATGTGTAGCTTTCTCCTTCCTCCCAATTGGTCTCCCCTATCCATGCTTGAGCACATTTGCATTGTGTGAGGCAGCAAATTGGAGTTCTCTGTCTATTCTGGGTCACATGTACCTTTTATATACAGTCCTGCTTTAATACTACAGGCTGTATACCTTCCTGGATACTACTGATAAAAGGTGTCCTGTATCTATGCTAGAACAGAACTAACCTCTTCGTAGACTGATAATGGTAGTTGTTTATCATTCTGATTAGAGCAAGAATGGAGAGAGTAAGGGGACTTAAAGGGTGTAAACATGCTTATTTGTAATGCTGTGAGGCAGCATATCCACCTATGGGTTGAGATCGTGGCGGGGGGGGGCAACGCAGATATTCTTGATCACTTAATTCCTTTGGTTTGGTGGAGTGGGTCCCCCAAATATGTCCGTGCCCATGGCCTCAAAAGTGCTTAAAATGGCCCTGCAGCTGCGCAAGGCAGTATATAAACTATGTGGCAGATCAGAACGAGGACACAGACTCTTGTTGCCATTTTAATGGAGGTGTTCTTAAAGAATAATCAAAATGCCTGCCTGTCCCCATTCTATGGGGTTTTCCCTACCCATCAAACTAAGGTGCCCATCAGTGACTGTCCAAAAGGACAGGGTGTCCTTCGTGCAAACTAAAACTAGCGTACCCTACCACTATTCCAATGACTAAAGGCAGGAGAATGGCTCACTTTTCCCAGAGCTCGCTCTCTGCAGTTTCTTCTTCTTTCTCCTCTTTTAGTATGATATTTTCAGGTAGTCCCATGTGACTCCTTTTATTAGTTCAAACAATTCGGTCAAGCCTGTATTACAATCCATTCCTGAAGTCTGTGTTCTTGCGTCTTTAATCATTACTTGTCTCATATAGGGTGACAGTCCCCTTTTTCCAGGGTATTGATACCCAGTCTTTGAGTTCCACTCTCTTGAAATCTCTCTTCCTTAGATTAAGATATTCCATTGCTTTTGCTTCTCTAACCTTTGATAGATATGTGTGGTTGCCTTTTTCACTAATTGCACTTCTTTCACTCCTTAAACATCTCACAGTTCCTTGCATTTAGATTTCTGCTTTTAAATACTCTGGTTCTTTCCTCAGGCGTTTGTACATTAATTGTGGTATCTTTTACAATATTAATTGTGCTCAGGCTGCTTTTCTCATCATTCCATTTCTTACTCTTTCATTCATAATACGGGGATGAGTATGAAATGTTTCTCTTGCCACAATCAGTCTCTTGTCTTATTCTTTCATATGTATTACTGGTACAAGTATGAATGGTCCCTTAACGATTCCCCCCAACCCCCTGTTCTGCCGTTTTCCCAGTTAACTCTATCTGCCAGGGGTAATGTCACCAGGGCCTTCGTTTGATCTTGGTAGGTCGTATCTTCATTCTCTTGTGGTCTTACTTCACTTCAGCATCTCGATATCCGATACAGTTAATCAGATCCTCGGATAACCGTCTGGTAGGCAGTCGACTAAACCTAATAATATTGGCGCAGTTTCGGGTACCCTCTGTCCACCACAGGGTTTTTGTGGTCACGCCACCACAACTGCCTTTTTTCCTCAGTTCTCTCGGGGCGCTCTGTGTCCCTCATTCCTCTTGCGGCTTCCCAGCAACTTTTCAAACTCATTGGTTTTTCTGGGCTAGTCTCCACCCCACTCTTTCGTTGTTCACGTCCGGGGCTTCCCAAGCTGGCGTAGGCATCTCGCGGCCACAGCTGACTGTGGCGTCTCTCTTGACTTCAGCTTCCTCGTCCCATTTATATGAAATTCCCTATTTAAAGAGACATATGCATGTTCCAATTGGAAATAACAAAAAGGTATCATCATGTTCCTCCCAGTTTTCACCCTGTATGTCCTTCATGTTTTCTGAGATTCCCAAGTATGCCATAAACGAATTTGGGAGTTCCTCCGAGGAACGGGAGGCCTTGTCTCCACAGGGGGAGTCTCTCCGGGTGAGGTCCAGCTTGCCTCAGCGCTAGGATGGGTGTTGCAGAGTGGCCTCACAGGGGCAGGGGATGGCTGGTGGAGAGGGGGACTGACTCCCCTTTGCGGAGAAGGGACGCATTCCCTCGATTCGTCACATATCCTATGGTAGTGGGGTATTATGTGCTGCCTCCAAAGCAGAATAAAACTACAATTGTTCGTATAGTTTACCTGGAAGCAGAAAATACAGATTATTGGTAGATTGAGCCTGGTTAGAAGTAGCTGTTAACATGAGTTGCAGAGACTGTTTATTAATATTAGGGCAGCTATCAGGTCCTCAGATTCTGTCTGTTGGAAAAGTATGCTACCTCTAGGGAACCACATAATTAGAGTCGTAACTAGGACCACTTCTGAATGTAGTCAACCTTGGTAGAGGGTGCAGATCTGGAGAAAGAAATCAACTGCCCAATAGTGTACGGAACTGCCCTGAGTTGCGGCATTATATGCGGCCAAAGGCCGCATATAATGTCCATTAATAGTATCATTGGCTCCACAGTAGCAGATTCTGATAATTGGTTAAGGAGGATAAATTTGGGGATGCAAATAGTTGCATCTGGCAATGGTGCTACGGTCAGGGCAGTAGATACTGGTCATTGGTAGTATGTGCTGTCTTGGGGGTAGCATATAAACTACACAATCATAGTGGTGCTGTTTTCAGGGAGGAGATACTGCTCACCAAAAACCGGTCAGACACTGTGTCAAAAACAGATACCTAGCCCTGCCATGCCACACTACATCGTAAAATCAACTGCCATCGACAAAATCAGCAAGATTTGCCAGCACATAGATACCAGTTATGCATCCACAGACCCACCTCACGTCCCTCCTCGCAAGATCTCCACAATCTGGACAACATTCAAGAGACCCTCGACAGAGGACCTGTGAGAAACCGTGGCTGCACTCAAAGCCGCATCATATACAGACAACCCTCTCTGCAGAAGCTCTCCTTAACTATCTGGCGATCAAGAACAGCTCCCCAACTCAAGCCACTTTCCGTCCACTCTAAAAACAGGGCAATTTCTCCCTCTACTAAAGAAGCTCACTCTGGATCCTGACAACCTAGGTAACCATCACCCCATCATGATCTTTCATTCCGAGGTAAGATCACGGAGAAAGCGGTAGCTGCACAACTGAAGCAACAAAGCAACACCAACAATCTCCTCCAAACCTATCAATTCGGGTTCAGAACCAGATGCAGTATGGATACAGCAACCATACAGGGAGTCAATGAGCCCTCGACATCATTGACGACAGCCACCCCTGCCTCCTGTTTCTACTTGACCTCTCGGCTGCTTTCAACTCAGTAGACCACCAGGCACTTACGGACACTCTACATCGGCGCATAGGGATCAGCAACCTTGTCCTGTGCTGCTTCAAGTCCTACCTTGCCAGCCACCAGCAGTTTGTTCAAATGGACTACTCTAGATCGCCAATCCTACCAGTCACCTGTGGAGTCACGCAGGGTTTCATCCTCTCCCAAGTGATCATCAATCCATACATGGAGCCACTGGGAGCACTCCTAGCCAAAAAAATAAATCTAACAATATGCCAAAGATACACAGCTATACCTCAAAACCAGCCTCTCACTGACCCAATCTTGGATATCCAGTGCATACCGTTTAGGTATACCAGAGGTTCGGGGTTCACACCACACAAGCACCATTCAGAGCACCCACGGCCAAACAAACCCTCCCCGGTATACAGACAGAGGACTCAGCCAAGGGCAAGTTAGAACTGTCCAACAGACAGGGATCAAACAGGGAATAGGGGAATCTCCAGAAATCACAGCTCCTGAGCCTGTGTCAGAGCTCTTGTTGCGGTGTGGCATCACAAGTTAGGGCTCTTCCCCAAAAACATCTGAGCGTGCCCTATTGGGTGGTATTACCTATACATGGCACCTATAGAGGTTAGCTGACTGGTCCTCACATGTCAGGTAGCTTTGCCTGAGCCTGCCCCAAAAAACAATCTATTACATTGTTGCAGGATTACAATTGGCCCTTGCCCTTTGCCATCCACCCCTGGATTGGTGTTCTTGATTGGCAGAAGTGGGCCTCCCGAAGCATGGGATCCAGCTCTGTTCTCAGGGCTCTGTGTACCTTCTCAAGACTATGTCTCCCCATTGTCGCAACTGGTATAACCACTTTGCCTTAGAGAGTGCCTGCAGCATGCAACGTTGTAAAACTACACATTATCATTTCTTGTCTGCTTCGCTGGGAACTGCTGTTCTTACCACCTCAGGTAAATGGCCATTGTTCGGCTCGCCGGATCACGTGGGTGAAGACCGCAAAATTGAGCTTTTCTGTCTGCAATTAGTGAGGATTTCTTTTGTTATTTTGCAGATGGCTCCTTGTCTCTGGGGCCAGGAATGTTCTGCTCATCTCTGACCTTGGCTGCGAGCCCCGGCCCTGGATAGTGTTCTGCAAAATCCGTATTCCTTCGTACCATATTCTGAGGCCTGTGGCTTCATGTAATTCTACTATAGTTATGCTCTGATTTCTATATGTCTATATTGCATTACTTTCCTTATGGGCTACTGGTACTTGGTCCTTCCAGGTTCCTTATACGACACTGTAGTCCATATAGTTGCTATACGCGGCTGCAAGCTTGCTCTGCATCTCTTGCTTTTCTGTGTTTGGCTAATGGAAAGGAAAGGTTTCTGACAGTATGTATATTTATCTGTCCTCCATCTACAGAACGGTGCAATCCTGTTCGTTGTGCGTGCAAGTGTGTCTCCATGTAACTTCGTGCAGGGATGCAAGTTTGCTTCATGGCTAATGTTACCATGTCATGGTATCTCCAATGACGTCAGTAGAGGTGGCATTTATACTTAGTATCAGGTCCAGTCAGGCACCTGCACCAATAACCAGTGTTGAGGCACCGGTATCCAGGAAAACGTCAGCTGAATAAGGTTTGAATGGTTGTCTGAGAGAATTTCTGTTCGCATATATAGATGTCACTGGCCCTGCTGGGGGCTGGCCAAACAGTGACTGGCATCTTGCATTTCTGACTCTTTGGGCTGTCATGCTAATGGGGGTCAAGAGCGGCATTCCAGGTACACCCTCTTCAGTCCCCCCTCTGGTTGACTTGTCGACCACTCTACCAAACCTATTCACTGTTGCTTTTGGTAGCCATATCTTTGTTATTCATCCAAGATGTCCATAGTAATTTGCATGGTCATTGATACTCCATATAACTGCAGTCTCCTTCTGGGTTGCACCATACCTATTTTGTCCAGTAATCTCGGTCGGGAACAATGCGCACTCCTTTATCTGTGTCCTTCTTTAATTTATTTCTACTACTATCTTGTCTTCTCACCATTTGTATTTATAACTATCACTTTCACCCCCATTTTCTTTTCTGTCGTTTTTCTGCTTTGAGTGATACAGATCTTTATCACACATAGTGCTACTAGTAGCAATATTAGTGTTCCTAGTAACTTTGAGTCCGTCTTCTATCCATGTTGGCATCCATGAAAATATACACGACAGCCAGTTATGATCTTTTCCTGTTACTTTGGCTTCTTCTTCCTTTTTGGATTGCATTTTCGACAACCTGGTCACTGCTTCCGTTAGTGTACAATTTGCTTCTTCATTTGCGGGCACGAATATACAGAAAGAAGACCAGATCTTGGTGCAAAGTCCTCCTTCCATTGCTGTGAGTAGGTCTAGAACATATCTGTTCTAGAGAACCTTCAACCTTACTTCTGGGAGCTCTTCTATCGCGCTGAAACCATTTCAAGTTGAGTTTATTGTCTGCATCAGCTCACATTTCGTAATCTGGAGCCATTTTGCATTTGCATAGGTCTGTGCAGCTGAACTACTGATGCAAAGAACATCTATGTCCTACTTAACAGTCTACGTTCAGGTGGCACATCATCTAGGGATGCTTCCAATGCTGATGAGAAGTAGTACTCTCTTTTCACTCTACTCACTTCTACTGACCTCTTCTTTCTTCTCGTATTGTCCATCTTAGGGAAGTCTTCCATTTTGATGTCCTTTTGTGATACCACTAGTGCTGGTGTATTGATGTGTATCAACAAACATATTTCTCCCCAATTGGGTGGCAGCTTCTCATACGCCTAAGATCTGCATGCCCAATAATGATCCATTAATACTGCCATCCCAACCTGCATGCATAGGTGCTTTTCTGTAGTGCACCACCATTCTGGAAACACAATGCTGGTTTCTTCAGTGGTATTGTGGGCATTGGTCGAGCTTCATTGTCCACCCAGGTCAGTAAGTTTGTACTTGCAGCCTATTCTTTCAGGCATTTATCATGTTATGATTGTACTGTGTTTACTGCAACTTGTAGGAGTGTGTGTGTGCTTTTCGGCCTACTACTCCCTTCTTCCATCCTTCAGCTGTGTACACTTGGCCATACAGAAGCATCTGTGGTTGTTCCCCAACATCCTGGCTCTCCTCCCATTTTCTTCATTCCCTTCTTAGGACATGATCATTCTTTAAGTGTTATTTGCGTTTGTCTCTTTCTGTGGGCCCTGTTATGTATTGTATAGCCTAGTCTTGTTTCCAAGAATCGTTCATCATGTCAACATTTTTTATATAGCTATCTTCATAGGGGAATGTTGCATTAGACATCCATCACAATGTTGCTTTTTCTCCCTTGGAATCTTCCTCGGGTTGTAAACATGAATAGGTACTTAATGCATTGTGCTCTTGCTGCTGGTATTTCAGTTGCTACAAACATTCTGGAGGCACTCTTGGCATAGGGGACCAGTGAGCAGGCATAGCAGCTCTCCCCTGTGGTTTGTTTGCCTACTTTAGTCATGTGCTTGTACCACATGTTATTGGAGAGAATGTGTGGTATTCCCAACAAGGTTGTGATGTGTTGAAACATCTCATTGGCAAAGTGAAGACCATTGTCAAACCGCAGGACCTCACACATCCCCCATCATGGGAAGATTTCACAAACCATGAATTTCGAGGTTCTACGGCACCAGGATGGGAACAAGGGCCGGCTTCAATCCATCGGGAAAATGGGCACACAACCAGTATCATGTAGCGGTAGCCTGGGATACTTGGAGCATGTCAACATAGGTCGATGTGCAGGTGCTGGAATGAACCCATTTGGCGAGGTATGGCTCCTCGCACTACCCTTATTGTATGACCTGCTGTAAATTGTTTGCAAATTAGTCATGAATTCTGCCACGTGTTCAGCCAAATTGGGACAGAACCAATTTTTTCTATATGAGCAGCAAGCACTTCCTTCCCTATATGGTTAGGATGGTCTAATTATGTCAGTGCAGTGTGCAAAAACGAGAATGGCATTACCACTTTTCCCGTGTTATTTTGCCACCATAAGGCATAGTACATCCACTCTTTCTTCCCCTGGGCACAGCTACCTGTAATTCCATAATTTGTGTCACTGGTAATGGGTTATATCCTTAGTATCATTGTTTGCACATAATTGCGCACTGGAGACGAAGCATCCATTTTAAAAATGACCCCAAAATAGGCATCACATTTTGCATCCATTGACTCATTGCCCCTAGAGATGGGGTCCCCCCCTCGTGTGTGCTTGGTACTTCACCACTAGCATGCGCAGTGGGTATTGAAGTGCCTCTATCAGTCTGCCCAATAGTAATGAACGCTGCACCGGTGCCCATCAGCACGTCTGAAGCTCTCTTCAGCCAACCTGACAGCCCAGAATGCACTGTGGATGTCACATAGGTTGAATCTGAATACACTGTCACTTCCTTGCCTTTGCTGTGCTCTAGGGTCAATATTCAAGCTACTAATTCTGCTGCTTGTGCTGATAAATGTGACGGTAGACGTGCGCTTGTCACCCACCGGAGAACTGGGTTTGGAAGTAATACTGCATAGCCTGAAGCTCTCGGTGTTGTCAATGTACTTTTGGGTCTTTCCAGTATTGGGAAGATTATGCTACACATAAATAGTGGTGCTGCATCCCATGGTAATGCTCATCCTTTTGTCTACAGCGGCAGCCAATGCCTGTTCACAGGCGTAGTGTCCTCTCATTACTGGGTCTAATTTCCCATTGTAATATGCTAAAGCTTTGTGCCCCATGCTAGTCTTCTGTGTCAGTACTGCAGTCATCACCACTCCATTGGAGTACGAGAATAAGAAGAATTCACTTTGATAGTGTGGGATCCCTAACACTGTAGCTGTGCATATTGCTTCTCTCAGCTCGGCAAATGCCTCAGTCATTTCTTCTGTTCATTGTGATGTAACCTCCCCTCTTTGTGCTTCCTTCAGTGTCCTCAATAAGGGCCTAGTGTAAGTGATGTAGTCAAATACCCATGCCCTGCAGTAATTACGTAGTCCTAGAAACTGCTGCATTTGTCTCATGGTTGTGGGCTTTGCTGTCTTGCACATCATCCTCTGCTCTTCTGGTATCACTTTTCACCCGTCGTGTGATATCAGTTGTGCAATGTATAATACCTCTTTCTGGAAGTACAGTCAACATGTGCACAGAGCCATCTCTACACTGTGTCCCTGTCTTGCTGCAAATCAATATGTCGTCTGCATACTGTATAACAATGCTCTCTAATTTTATATTTCCTAAATCCATTTGAAGGACGCTGTCGAGTATGGAAGGTGATTTGTAGTACCATTGAGGAAGTCTTGTATGTTTCTGCTTCTTATTTCTATATAGAAACAAAGTTAAATCTTATAAGTCTGGGTGTAGTGGTATAGAGAAGAAAGCATTCTTCAAATCTATTGCTGAAGTAGGCAGCTTCCATGGGAATGGTACACAAAATTGTTGCTGGATTTGTAACTAAAGGAAATTCTGTGTTGCCTTTTTGACAGGGTTCACTGTCATGTTGCACAGTGATTCTGATGGCATCAGGATGCTTTGCTTCACTAGTGCTGCAATTGTCTTATAAAAACCTTGTCTGCCTCTCTCGAAAGGGGATACTGCCTAGCTTGTGGTAAAATGGCTCCTTGCTTCAGTTTTATTTGTACTGCTCCTATCCCTTTTAGAAGCCCCACATCATAGGGACTTGTGGGCCATAAGATGCTGGGACCTTTGCCAAGTCTTCCTCGAGAAAGGTCAGCGGTGCTTCTAGCATTATCGCCATTCTCTGTGGTACCGCTCTAATGTATTTTCACCCAGTAGGTTATGTGAATTTCAAACACTACATTGTGATCGGATCTATTGTCTTTGAACAATTCTTCATCTGTAACTGTAATCAATCAGTACCCTTCTGTCACGGCGATCACTGATAGCCATGGTAGCCCTGTGTCATCTGTACCATGCACTGCTATCCTGTCATCCACCACTATTACTGCCTCTAATTCTAGTGGCACCAGCGTCCCTTCCTTCTCATCTAATGGTAATTCTGGCCTGAACATGTACTCATTTGGATGACACCACATTTCTCCGAATTCCTGGAAGCCATGCGATTATTATTTCAGTCCCATATTGAAATAGTTCCACAACTGCTGGCACTCCCCTCTGTACCATGTGTCCACAATAAGCTTGAATAATCTTCCTGACATTTAGAAGTTGTATCCCGGGTGTGGAACACACTATCTCGGTGTCAGTGAATGAGATGGTCATGTTAAGTTTGCTCATTATGTCTCTCTCTATTATGTTTACTGATGTCTGGCGGTAATACAATAAGGGTAGAGCTAGGTTGTGCTCTCCTAAAGAAAGTGCAACATCATCTGTAAATGGAACCAATTCTGTTGCCCCAGAGAATCCTTGAGCATTCATGGCATTGCATAACATTCTATACTTCCCTTCCTAAATGCAGGATCTAGTGGCCCATGAGTCTACAAGAAAGGAGAAAGTTGTGTCACCTATCGTCATCCCTATGCGTGGTTCCTCTGCCAGGTTGGGTATAATCGATAGGATGGGACACATCAGGTACATCTGTGGGCTGTTCTAGTGTGGGTATAATGACATTCAGTTTCCCGAGAATGGGTTCCCCCCACTACAATAGTCCCCCTAGTTTCCTAATGAGAGTTGTTGCCATGGAGTCCATGTGCGCCAGTGTCCCATCATTTTTCTGTGCCGTGTATGGTGGCTGTGTGTTATTCTACATCTTTGGTATCTGTGGTTCCTGTGAATACTGTTGTGCTGGCATCTGCACTTGTGGTGTCTGTGCCATGGGCTGGTGCATCTGCGGGTGTGCGTTTGGTGCCTGTCCTTTTTGTGGTGTCTTATCCTGGGCATAGAACTCATTCAGTTCCCCTGGATGTGCTAGGTGTAACTGCATTCCCCATTCTGTGGCAACCCCCTCTCCTTCTACATACCCTAGAGATATGTCCCATCTGTCCACACACCCAGTAATGGGGTAGTTCTCTTATTTGCCTCTGATACCCTTCAGAGAGCCCTTCTCGAACTTGTTGCATTTGTTGCCCATACCCATGATACCCTCCCGAAAATACCCATTGGCTTTGGTGCATTTGATGCCCATACCCACGTCCCCTGGTGGCCCCCCTCTTCCTCTGAACCCATGCTTCGCATCCCCCGAACGTATGAACCATCAACCCATGGGTGGCTGTGCATACTGCATCTGTGGTGGGTTGTGTCCTCCCGTGCTGGTTAATACTGCCCAGTCCATGGAATATTAATTCTGCACTAACATCGCCTCTTCCTGCATTATTTCCTCACGCGCGTTCCTTGCGCTTTCATGCAGTATTGTACATTGTATTTCTCAACATGTTTTTGCCTCCATCCCCACCAACTTCTTTAGTTGCCTTTGCACCTGCTCTGGTAACCCTTGGCATAATGTATGATGGAATAATGCCACTGTTTTGTCCCACCGTTCTCGCGTTTCAAGATGCCACAACTCTTGAGTAGCCTGAATGTATTGTAGGGGTCTTCGTCTTCCCCCATTCTGCGTGCCATAATCGCACGAATATCTGACGTGTCTGGGTACAGCGCCAGTAGAGGTTGCCATATGGCCGCTCAGCAGTTAGCAAACAGTGCGCCGTGTTCTGGGTTGTTACTCCTGGTTACTTTTCCATAAGTCATCAGCAGCCTCTCCGAGGGTCACCGTTAGTAGACCTTTTATGGACCCCACTGCAAACTGTTGTCCTACTGTCATTCTCTCCATTTCGTATATCCATTTCCCTGCACCTGCGGTCAACGAAAGCAGCCTACGCCAATTTTCCACATCAATATGTTTCCATGTTATGTATTGAGGTTGCACCCCTCCCTTTTCCAGTAAGGGGAACTGACAGCCCAACCTTCCCACCCAGTCTCGCGGTGTCTTTGGTGGCAGTGAATGCCCTTGCCACTTCTCCCTCTCCGTGCTAGAAGGTCTCTGCACATACAGGATTATGTCATCTATGCTGTGCGATGTAGCCCTGGACAGGTGTGGTCTCATCCTGGTTGCCCTACGATTCCTCTGTATCTTGGTCTGCTCCCCATGTGGAGCTCCGATTGGTGTGGTTCACCATCGATCGACAAACAGGCTGCCCTACTCCCTCATCCTCACTCCCTGCCAATTCACCTTCTGATTCAGGGTCTCCCAAGTCACTGCTGGAATCATCATGGAATCTCAGTGCCCTCAGTACCTTTGCTCCCTTTGGTTCCCTTTCTAGGTCAATCAAGTTCTCGCAGTCCCAACCCCCATCACAGAGGACCCTGTGTTGGTTTGGTCTGGCAGCGTAGCTACCCTATCACTCTGCTTGCTCGTCTCTTCCTTCATCATTGTCAAAACCTCCAACAACACTCTCAGCCTTACATCCCTCAGTGCGTGCTCCTCCTCATCACGTTTGTGCTCTCTTCCCCCTTACTCCTTTCCCTCTTTACCAAAACTCACTTTTCCTTTCCATCTTCCTCCATTTTCCTCTCCCTCTCCTCCAACTCTTTCTCCTCTCGCTGCTCCCGCTCTCTTCTGCCTTTTGCTTTTCTCTATGCAATCCTCTTTTTCTTGTCTCTCCACCTCTTCCATTATCTCTGCCCACTCTTGTGCTTCACTGTTCTCCTTGCATCCAGCTACTTCCTTACTCACCCCTCCTGTTTCTCCCGCTGTCTTCCCATCTAATTTCAGGAGTATTTCTCCTACCACCCACTCGCTCAGTGCTATATTTTCCAGCCCTTCCTTTGTGCTTGTCTGGGTCTCACTGTGCACCCCTTTTCCACCTTCTGCTGGTGCAACCCCTTTCTGCCCCTCCTCCTTGATGTATGGTGGAGGTGCGAACATTGGATTTGTGTACCGCTCCTCTTTCAATTTTTGTATAGAGTATAGTTCCTGTGCTCCTGCTGCAGCTCCTTCGTTCCTGTGTTCAGTAGGTGGGAAAGCGGGAGCCCGAGGGCTTTTTGCCCGGGGTCTCCCGTTGGCTCAGCATCCATTGATGCCGCGCCACATCCTATCTGTCATCCAGAAAAAGTTTCCAGAGCTCAGATATTGCCATACGATTGGTCATTGGTTTCCCCACATAAACCGTGTGTGTGTGTCTCTGTGTCTGTGTGTAATGGTTGCTGCACATATTTGGATGAGCGCCCGCCCTTAGGCCATGGCTAAGTCAATTTATCTTCTGTGATTTTCATCCACTTTGTGTTACATGTACAAATCGTGTCCTTATATTGTAGCAGGGCCTTACGTAGCTGATGTAGGGGCATGCCCCCACACCTTTAACACAATACATTGCTTTTTACAACTTACTTGAACTCAAGTCAAGGATTGAACTTCTGTTGTGATTCAGACAAACATGCAATTTATCTTGTTTTTCTTCACATATACCAGCTCTTTTCCAACTATCACAAGCCTTTCTGGCTCCCAACCAACTTCTCAGATGTGCTCTGCACACCACCCTTCTGCAGGTTTCTGCCTCCTCAGGCACACCCACCATTCTTGCGCATGCACTTTCCACACATCGCCACAGAACAGCTTACTCCATCAATTTTTGGTTGCCAAAATCAAATTTGGCACATCCTTGTGCTCTCCTAGTCCTTTACAAAGACTGACCTCATGATGTCACCTCTTAAGTAAGGGAATGATAGAAATGAAAAACCAAGCTCATAACGACACTATCCCATTACAGATATTTTCAAAAACCCAACCAACATATACCCACAGCTGTCGTCCCGCCTCCTAACAGGGCATACCAAGATTTCACATGCTCAATCTGTACTTACAGCATCGCCTTTAAAGGTGGTCATTACCCAAAACACTGATCCAAACTCAGGATAAATGGACAGACCCCAATAGGGAATGAGACCAGGAGAAGGATTGCAAGTTGCAAAGTTTATATCAGGTAAATAGAGCACGCAGGGGACTCTGCTTCTCTGAAAGCACTCTGCCAAACAATACACACTCTGCCAAACGATACATGAACAGTGGGTTATAAAGCACAAATTAGCCACATCATACAGTGCAGGATAACAGTGTTAATTGGTGGGCCCAGATGGACCAGTAGGTAACAATATACAGTGCCAAACTCCAATTGGTTGTTGCGACTGGGGCGGTCTGTGGGCACGTGGGTCTGCTGGGCTCATCTCCGCGGGGTGAAGGTCAGGCTGGGTCCACAAGGTGCAATTGTTCTAGCTAATCTAAACTACATAATAACCATCGACATGCAAAAGAGTAAATGCAGGACATAAAACTTATACTAAAATGAGGGGTCACATATAAATCGTGGGCAAACATATACACATTCTTAGCCCCAGACACTTGCAGGGGTCGAGGTGTAGTGGTCCTTCTCCCCAAATGCCTTATCTAGGGGTTTGATCTGGGATTTATTTGCCCTGGTGCTTCGTGGTTCAAACAAAATGGATTGATGGGTTTTGGGACAAGGAGAATATATGATCACACAGGATTAGGTATATTGGGGGCAATCTATGGTGGTCCATGGGCAAGGGTCCCACCAACTGCTACATGAAAGGAGAATTGAGGGGCAAAAGGTTGTGCAGGCAATATCTAGAGGTGGGGGTCGAAGGAGCAGGTTTGTGGAGACAGATGAGTACACACGTCAAGACTCGCCGCTGTCACACGCAGGGCAATGAGCTCAGAGTAAGAGAAAGAATACAGTTTTCGGTTTGCAACAATTCGCGCCTGGGCTTCTGTGAGAAAAAGGCTGGTGCAGCGCAGACAGGGGAGGAGGTGGTGGGGTGTCAGGACTGGCTGTGCGCAGCACTGGACGAGGGGAGAGAAGACTTCTTAGAGATCATTGCTCGGCCTAGTAAAAAGATGGAGTCTGAGGCTACACAAAATGGAGTTTGAGTGTATCGTTCCATGGCTTCTTCTGCTGTCGTCCGAAGAAAGACAAGGTGGACGTCTCCCCATGATGGGATGAGCAATAGACTTCTTTCATGCAGAATGTACAGGGGTGGGCAAAAATACCCTTCCTCCCTTACATTCCCCCCATTCGTTACTCCTAAAGTAACAAATAACCTTGGTTGTTAGTGCACCTACATTCTTCTGCCTCCATTACTGCTTCATCCCAAGCTGGAGTCCCTTTTATTGGCATCCATGCCCTGCACACAGATCTCAGGCTTTGACCCCTTCTAGCGTATTCATCAGGAGTATAGGTCATATAGATACATCCATCATCACCCACTAAATCTAAACACACCTCCTTATACCATTATAGTTAATGGGGCCCCTTGATCGTTGTATGATATAAATGATCCACTCTCTCCCCTGTATTGTATGTACACTGCTGTCATTCTGTATTTAGGCTCTTGGTTGTCCCCTGTTTGCACTTGTAAGTTTTTCACATCCTGAGGCACCTTTGTTGGGCTGCCCATTGTCACCATCATCATTGCACTACTAGACATGGATTTTGCACATCATCAAACCCCTACCTGGCACACACAAAAAACAAAATTATTATTTCGGAGCAAAAATACTACGATGGGTACCAGTAGCTTCCTTGCAGTCCCGAACCAGGATGGTACCCAGTCAAAAACTATGTTGAACCAGTCACTTTTCTGCACTCCACCTTCCTTCTTCATTCTTTCTCCAAGGTGGTGTACTGCAGTTATCACATGTGATAATGTCCCATTGTCGGTGTCTGCAGAAGTTACGAATGTGCAGCATGCACTGCCGTTTTTTCGGCAAACACTGCCTTCCATTGCTGTGAGAATGTCCAAGACATAACGATTTTGCATGGTCATCAACCGCAGGGCTTGGAGTTCCACCTTGATGACATTGAACCATTCTTCAGTGTTGTTGGCTAGCTGGATCAGCTCCCATCTCACAATCTGCAACCATTTGGCGTTTGCTCGTGCCTGGATGCTTGGTACGAGTGATTCAAAAAATGTCTCTGCTGAGTTGAATAGTTTAAACTGGTCACGTATCTGTGCCAAAAGTTTGGAAGAGTCTTTGGAGATGTAATTTGATGCCCTTCTTTTGCGTCTTGTAGCTTATCCTCCGACAGCACATCATATGTGGGGGGTTCTTAGGTTGTTGACTGGGTTGCTGGAGATATTCTGGCGGGCACCCTCTCCACCTGGACATGACTCTCCAGAACCACAGTCAGTGCCGAATGCAGCATGGCCAGGGTACAAGTACCTCTCCATGACGGTGGGAGATGCAAGTATGACTGTTTGCCGCATACCCAATAAATGTCCATTATAGCAGCTGTTCCTTTCTTCATGTCGGGGAGGATAAGTGCATGTTTGTTTGATCGCATGGGTACTTTCCCTTCTCCATGGAAACAAAGTTCATATTGTACTTCACATTGGATCTTGATTGGCTTTTCAGGAGCTGTTGACCATGTTAGTTTGGCAATGTTCTGAGACCATATTGGAGTGCATTTTCTTTCGACCCATTGGAATTTTTCTTCTGACAATCCTCGTACTGCTTCAGCTCTGCACATCACCGTTTCTTCGTGCCATCTGTTTTCTGTGAACATTGTCCCTTTTATAACAAAAAATAGTTCTTTTTTTACGCAGAGTACTCCGTGAGGCTTGCTGTGGAAGGTTTTCTCGTTCTGGATCAGTTACAATGTTACTGTGTGTGCTTGGAAGGCACTTTGAATGCTACAAAGTGTGAGATGAATGAGACACTGGGCATCCGCTATGGGAGTTTCCTGGTGTATTAAAAGCTTACGCTTTCCTGTTACATGGGCTATCAAGGAACAAACATAGCAACTCTCATTAGTTGCTTCTTTGCCCATGGTACTCATGTCAGAGTACCACTTGTTGGATTGATCTGGGTGAGAGGGGTCTTCCACTGCATCCAACCTCAGGTCATGGTATGCATCGTACTGTTTCTGCTCCCACCCTCCCCCTTTTCCTTCGGTTACTCCCCCTAGACCACTGTGTAGCTTTAAAGGAAAAATGCCTAGGTTCATCTTTTCATTTTGACCATAATTATATTGCCAGTACTCTGTGGTAAGATAGGTGTTTGGGGCGGGTGTTGGGGACCTAAAGTGCATGTAATCACTCTTCGAGGTAGGTCAAATGGTTGTTAGTGGGTGAACATATTACAACATTAGTACATCAGAAAGTAGATTATCTTCATTATGAGCACTAAGTGCATTTCCATCAGTATTCATTATTGGGTGTTCAACCTGTGGGGCTTTTGTTATACGATTTTTGTGCAGAGAGGTAAGGTTCTTGGAGACATTGTGTGCCCACACAACCCATCCCATACTAAGTGTGTTCCCATCCTCCCCTTCTTTTATTCCCTCCAAAATAAAAGATATGGACCAGTAAAGTCCTAGGCACAATAACAGTTGAAAAAACAATGGCCGTAAAGTACAGGCCACAATCATATGAATACGCTCTAGTAGCACTAACACTTCCCCTACTGCTGACTACATTTGCAGCATGGTCATTGAGGGCCCTCGTTTCCGCCATTTTTGTACTTACAGAGTGAAATACAATGGGTTGAGTGTACTTTAAATTATGCAATACAAACTTTAATTCTATGAGAGATAGAAAGGGAGGGAGAGGGAGAAACAGAAAGAAAAAAAGGAGAGAAAGAAGGAAAGAGAAAGATATATACATTTACATAATTAATCATTATTCAATTGTATCTATTTACTAGTACTCATATTTACACTTCTACATGCCTGCTGATATTTCCAAATGTTCCTTCCTACGCTGTTAATCTCTTCAGGGTACAGCCACCTCTTGTTCATTCCGCTGTTCCCCTTCAGGCAGTATGCTGCCATGTGCTTTTCTGACATTCGAGAGATGTATCCAATATTTCAGGCCCTTAACCTTCACTGCAGAGGGGGTGCAATATACCACCTCGTAAGGGCCATGAAATCTTGGAGAATTCCATCTGCGCACAAAACTCCGAACGTACGCCCACTCCCTGGGCATTAACTGTGTTATAGGGCTGTCTATTGCTGCAGTGTTTGTGTCTGTTTCACTGTCCCTTGTGAAGAGTGGGGTAATCTGCTTAGCTATACTCCTCACAGCCAGTGTAAGCTTTTTAAGATAGTCCTTAAATTCCTCCCCTAGAATTGTGGCAGTTCTGTGAGCATCTGATGCTCTTCTCATTGGAGATAATGGGGTTTGCATGCGCCTTCCTGTTACTATTTTGTTCTGGGACAAACGGCGGTCCTTGCTCGGTTGTGTTCTTAATTGGACTAATGGTAAGGGCAGGCAATATACCCAATTCTTTTTAAGGGTGTGGCATAACTTTGACAGTCTATTTTTAAGGAGTCTGTTAATTTTCTCGACCATGCCGTTCACTTGGGGTGGTAAATGAACATAGTTTGTGCTTACTTCCTAACAGGGACGTTACTTCTTTAAACAGGTCGTTAACAAAGTGTGTTCCGTTGTCGGAGCATATGACATCACAAATGCTCTAACACGGGAACACCTACCTTACCGAAAATGTTGCCGCACATTTCGCATCTGGGTGTGCACAGGGTTCTGCCTCCACCCAGCGTGAAAGGGGCACACTACCACTATTAAGTATCTGACCCCATTGCACCTTTCCCCCCATGTCTGCATAATCAATGAGCAGTTAACATAAAGGTCCAATGGGGCGGGGCAGTGTCCTGAGGGTCATTCAGAGTTGTAAGTTTGACATGTTATGCATTCAATTGCCATTTTAGCATGGGTTTCCTGCATGTTTGGGATAAACCAGTCTTCCTGGATGTCCGCAGCTATGTGTTGCTTTGTTGTGTGTGCTGGGTAATGTAGTTGTTGAAATGCGAGCTGTAGTAACTCCAAAGGCATTGCTACCTTGCATGTATTTTCTTGACGCCAAAGGAGATCAGTGGGAGACTGGGTGCAAACCCTCTTTGACCACATTTCTTGTTCTTCAATTGGGTCCCTCTTTTGTAGGTCAATTATTTGAGTGATGGGCAGTGAGTTATATCCAATTTCCTTTTCCTCTTGTGTGTTACCTTTTAACAAATATTCTGTTGCTTGGGGCTTTTAAAATATGCTGCCTCTTTCGCAGTGCCGTCTGCTTCTGCGTTCCGTAAGGAGATTTCATCACTGTTATTGGTGTGAGCTTGGCATTTTACCAAAGCCACCACTGACGGTTCTGCTAGGACTTCTATCAGCTCATTTAAAAGCTCTGCATGTTGTACTGAGGACACGTCTGCCATTCTGAACCCTCTCCTTCTCCACCTAGACAATCCAGTGTGTACCGTTGTGGTTACGTATGCCGAATCTGAATAAATTGCTACTGCACAGCCCTTTGCTGCGCACAATGCTTCAATTAGTGCTACAAGCTCTGCTGCTTGTGCTGAATTTTGCATTGGTAGGTGTTTTTGTACAAGGACTTCATATTCACGCTCTTCCAGTCTTAATACTTTTGCACCCACATGCTTTTCACCTGTCTCTGGGCAAATAGATACTGACCCGTCCACAAGAACACTCCACCTTCTTTTAAGGGATTCTCGTTTGCTTTGGGAATGTCGTCACCCTCCCCTTCATATGTGGTACAATCGTGATTTTGCATGTCCTACACCGTGCACGGCTCTGTGATAAAAGTGGCTGGATTTACTGTTTTGCAGCGCACTACGTGTATATTGGTGCTAGAAAGTATTATTTTGTAAGATGTTGCTCGTTGTGTCGCGAGTGTGGATTTAGACCTTTCCAGAATTGCGAACAAGGAATGTTCAACAAACAGTGTCACTGAGCATCCCATCACTATGGTTGTGCTCTTTACAATCGCAAAGGCCGCTGCAGCGAGAGCTTGTTCACACGCAAAGTGCCCTTGCATCACGGCCTCCAGGGTACCGCTATAGTAGGCCAATGGCTTGTGTCCCCAGGATGTTTTCTGTGTTAGGACAGCGTCATAAGTGTTCCATTGCAGTGTGAAAACAAGTAGGATTCCCATTCATAGTCTGGGGTTGCGAGAACGGGGCTGTGGAAATAAGTTTTTTTAGCGTTCCGAAGGCAGTGTTCATCTCTTGTGTCCATGTGATGGCTATGTTTTCCATTTGCGCTTCTTTTAGTGCTTGGAGTAGGGGTCTTGTGTATGCTGCATAGTCCAAGTATCCATGCTCGGCAATAGTTACATATGCCAAGGAACTTCTTCATGTCTTTCACTGTGTGGGGCCTAACTGCTGTGCGCACTGCTGCTGCTCTGTCTGGTAGTATTCTTTTGCCATCTTTCAATATTAGCTGACTTAGATACAGAAATTCTGCTAGGCAGTACTGCAACTTCCCTCCATCCACTTTGTATCCCTTGTGGGCCAGCACGTTTAGTAATGTGATCGAATCAGCTCTGCACTGTTCCTCATTCTCACAACAAAACAAATGTTGTCTACATATCACTGTGCTTTTGAAATCAATATTGCCAAGATCTTCATGCAGTATTCTGTTAAAATTACTTGACTCTCGCAGTATCCCTGTGGTAATCTGCAATGTTCGTATCTGTTCCCTCCCATGGTGAATGCTGTCAGGTATTGTGAGCTTGGGTCGAGTGGTATTGAGAAAAAAGCGTTTTTCAAGTCTACCACTGTGAAACATGTGGCTGATTTTGGAATGCTACACAAGATGGATGCGGGGTTCGGGATGAGGGAAAATTCCTTCTGTATGATATCATTAAGTGGGCTTGAATCCTGTATCATCTTCCAAGCCCCGCCCTTTGCTTTCTTAATCGGATAAATCGCAGTATTGCAAGGGAAATTCAATGGCACAATGATACCTTGCTGTAGTAGTGCATGTATTGTTTTTTTTATCCCCTCCTCTGCTCCCTGGACAGTGGATATTGTTTTACTCGGGGCAGCACCGCACCAGGCTTGAGTTTAATCTTAACGGGTGTGACCTCTTGCAACAACCCTACATCATGGTGGTTGGTGGTCCATAATTTTGTGGGTACCTATCTCTCTTATCCTCATCAAAGAACGACGGTGGTGATATGACAATGGCCATGAGGGGCTTTGTTAATCGCCTGTTTTGGACCATTATGTCACAGGGCATACATATTTCCATTATTATTTCCCCGTCATTATCATTGTCGGTAAACGGCTCCTTGTCAGTCAGATTGCGCAGCACAATGTTTGTGTCTATGGACAATACTGTTCGCCACTTGCATCCGTGCATGTCCAGACCCATTGCCACAATATGTTTTGCTGATACTTGTGCTCCTTTCAGATCTAGGGAGAGGATGGTGCCTGGTAGTATGTCAGGGGCAGCTATGGGCAGGAAACAAAGTCAGAGGGTACTCTCCATTCTTTTCGTGTTATTTCGGGCACCACCCTTGCCAGGACCTGCTTCCCATACACAAACATTTCTGCATTTGTAGGCACCCCTCGGACAGCTATTTCATTTGCTACCATGTAAACTAACAGCATCGCCCGGAGGGGGCATATTCCTGGGGTTGAGCACACTATACCCCTTTCAGTAAAGGAAATAGTCATATTTAGCTTGCTAAGAAGGTCCCTTCCCAATAAGTTTATCTGCGAGTCTTCGTGATATAATAGGGGTGCTCACACTGTTCCCCCCTACTGTTATATCCGAATCTTTAGTGTATGGAACCGTGACCACAGCCCCAGAACATCCATGCGTTTCCAAATTTTTGCCTGACAGCAGAAACCAGCCTTCCATTAGGCACGATTTTTCCGCTCCCGCGTCCATCATGAAGATTAACTGTCTGTCTCCTATCTCCGCCCCCAACAGTGGTCGCCCGTCTGAACGTAGGGTAGTTGATAGGACTGGACACGCAATTGCTCTCTGTGGACTGTCCTAGTCTGGGTGTGTGTTTGTCCCGGGGAAAGACAATATGTTTTCCCCAACCATTGCTGTTCCCCGAAATGGTGCTGGTGCACCATTGGCGGTGGTGGCAAAAGGGTTACTGTGTGTGTTCCACAATCGAGTTTGATGTATTAATCATTGTTGTGTTCCCTGCGGGGGTGCCCTGGCCCTTTTGTGAACCAAGTGTCAGTTTGCTCTTTCTGTCCGTAACCTCCCATAGGCAGTCCATACAGGCTTCCTGGGTGGGGGTGACCATATTTCTGCTCATTATTGAACCTTGGTGAATTTGGATAATACGCCATGGGACGAGCGCAACATTCCCTTGCAAAATGGCCCCATCCGCCACATGAGCAACTTGCTCCTTGCCCCCTGACCCTGGGCTCTTGTCCTCCGTAGCCCCCTCTCTGTCCCCTGTACCCACATCTTCCTCTTCCAGGTCTTCCTTGCCACTGGGCCCCTCCGTACTGCTCCTCTCCAGCCCATTGTTTTTGCCTGTTTGCTGTCCTGGTTGCTGCCATCCTAGCCTTTAGTGCTACTGGCCCCTCCTCCCCTTCTCCCTGCTGTTCTGTTGCTAGGGCGGCTGTTACTGCTGTGACTTTCAACAACTTATTTTGTACAAGTTTCGCTTCGTCTGCCAACCTTTTCTATGCGATTTCTTTCTCCCTTTCTTTGATCCTCCTACAATGGTGCACTATGATGCTTTGTTTTTCTGGCCAACTTTGGCTTCTATCCCAGCAATTTTATCTAAGGCCTTCTGCACCTCCTTCGGGAGGCGTCGCTTGATAATGAAATAAAAGAGGGAGGTTGACTGGTCCCAGGCTGTGCCCGTCTCCGCCCTCCACATATCCTGCACCCAAAGAATGTATTGCGCAGCATCTTGATCATCCCCCATTGTGCATTGCATTACTAGGTGTAAATCGGGGGTGTCTGTGAAGGTTCTCCGCAGTGCATCCCATGCCTGCACCCTCACATTATTGAATGATACCCCATCGTGCCGGTCACTGTCTACCGTTACTCCCGGGAACCCCACCTTTACCCACACTCCGTCTGCTTCATCACCCACTGCAGATACTAGCAGGCTCTTGACATCCCCTATAGCTAAAGGGACCCCAGCAGTATTTTTCTCAAAAGGCATATATCCATTTTCCCACCCCCAAGAGTGGGGGTAGTGATTTCAACAAATTTGTTTTGTTCATCAGTGCCCAAGGCACATAGTGGGGTCTTCCCACTCCCTTGTGGATGAGGGGCATCTGTAAATTCGTCTTTCCCTTAACTTTTCTCACCTTCGTTCCCTTCTTCTTTGCCAGCGCCATTCTGCCTACCCGGTTCCTGCGTCTCCCTTGCCAACCTGCTTCTTCCCCTCCTACCTGAGGTGTCAGAAACTGTACTTGTAGGCCCCCTTCTGTAGCCCCTTCCTCCTACTCATCAATATCGCTCCAACATTCTTCTTCTTCCCTGTCAGATGTCACACTACCTTGTCCAGCACTTACCTGTTCACCTTCCTGCCCTACTCGCACTATCTTAACCAGGGTATTATCAATGCGGAAGAGGAAGTCCCCGGACTTCCATTCATCCTCTGCTGTAATGGAGGGATTTTTCGATGGTGGCAGTTTCTGCCCTCCCCCTTACAGCGGTGGTGTGTCACCGGACAGGTCTGCTAGTCGAGACAATTTCACCTGGGTATTGATAATGTGATATTCTATAGTTCGGGTGATGTGTCCTATGTGTGTGCTTGTTCGGGCATATGGGCTTTTAGGGTCATAAGGGGGAGGGGCTGCTACTGCCGGTGTAGTTGGCGCACTTGGTCGAGGTAAATACAGCGGGTCACAGTATCCTTCAGCAGGTTTTGTCAGCAAAGGGTATAACTTTTTAGGTTACCCTCCTTACTTTTTTCCTTCCTCTCCCTCCTCCGGGGATGTAGCCCTGAAGACTGTGACTCACGTTCCTTATTTTTCGTAGGAGGTGTTTCTTCAAACATCCTCCAAACGTTCTGATACTTCCCTTCTATTTTGGAGCTGCTTCCCTTTATATTTGGCCAGTAAGTATGTCGCTACAAGATCCAACACAGTTATCAAAAGACCCTTCTTCTGGCCATATTGGAGCCAACCCTTCCCCCTTATTTCTGTTAGCCATTGCCCATGGTACGTCTTTATTTTCTCACTATACGAATGGGAGGTGTTGGCAGATGTGCAAGAGTGTTGTATCTGCTCCCATACTTTCTTTCCCACTGTCTGGGTGCGTGTGCGTGTGTGCGTCCATTACCCCTGCCAGTTGTTCAAGACTTTTATATCTTTAGCATATAACTTTTCCAACTGTATTTTGTTTACACCTTATTTCGCTTTTTACCACTTCATACGAAGAACAAGAAACATAGAAACACAAATCACTTAACACGTTGACCTGACAAACTGACACACCTCACTGACAATGAAAAACACAAAACATATATTTATGATAAACTTTTAGGTTCTCACCCCTTGTTCAAAAATGCTACATTTTCCCGACACTCACGCCTCACATTCACTCCACCCTGGCCCCTTCTGGGCCGACCTCTAAAATGCGTTTATCAGTACCAAATGAAAAAGTCAATACTATTTTCCGAGTCTACTCAGTATACAAGACTCATACTTATTCTGTTTTCCTTACTTATAATCCTGTACTGGTCGAGACAATACTACGCGGCGCCGCCTTCCACCCGCCTAATGGCCATATGAAGTAGAAAAAAACCTTAATCAGCAATCATTCAGTCTCGCTTGCACTCAACCCCAAACCCCAGGCTGTTCCCCCGCTTCTTAATCTAGCCTTTCTCCCATTAATTTTCCCTCCTTTAATTCCTCTTGCAGTCAATACTCACGTGTACGTAGTGATCCGAGAGCCTCCGAGAGCGGTCTATCCACAATCGGGGTGCCTCCCCCTAACCAAGCCGCCGCTCGCTCTGGCAAGCAGTTGGGTATTCGCAAAGCCGGGACCCAGGAGCGTACGCTTTTTAATTACCGGTCGGCCGTAGGTGGCTGTGGTCTTGATGGGGTGCCCCGGATCTAGCCGCAAGGAACGGGGGTCTTCCCGGAGCAATCACATTGGGGTCACCAAGTGAAGGTGGTCATTCCTCAAAACACTGTTCCAAACTCAGAATAAATGGACACACCCCAGTAGGGAATGAGACCAGGAGAAAGATTGAAAGTATTTATATCAGGTAAATAAAGCATGCAGAGGACTCTGCCAAATGATACATGAACAGTGGGTTATAAAGCACAAATTCGTCACAACATACAGTACAGGATAACAGTGTTCATGGTGGGCCCCTATGGCCAATTATGTAACAATATACAGTGCCAAACACCAATTGGTTGTTGCGGCTGGGGCAGTCTGTGAGCACGTAGGTCTGCTGGGCTCATCTCCGCAGGGTGAAGGTCAGGCTGGGTCCACAAGGTGCAATTGTTCTGGCTAATCTAAACTACATAATAACCATTGGCATGCAGAAGAGTAAATGCAGGACATAAAACTTATACTAAAATGAGGGTCACATATAAATAGTGGGCAAACTCATACTCATTCTTAGACCTAGACCCTTGCGGGGGGTCGAGGTGCGGTGGTCCTTCTCCCCAGGTGCCTTATCTAGGGGTTTGATCTGGGATTTATTTGCCTTGGTGCCTCATGGTTCAAACTAAATGGATTGATGGGCACTAGCCCAAGGAGAATATATGATCCCACAGGATTAGGTATATTGGGGGCAATCTAGGGTGGTCCGTGGGGAATGGCCCCAACAACTGCTACAGGAAAGGAGATTTGAGGGGCAAAAGGTTGTGCAGGCAATCATTTCTAGAGGTGGGGGTTGATGGAGCGGGAGCAGGTTTGTGGAGACGGATGAGTACACAAGTCAAAACTCGCCCCGGTCAGACGCAGGGCAATGAGCTCAGAGGAGGAAGAGAAAGAATACAGTTTTCGGTTTGCAAAAATTCACACCTGGGCTTCCGTGAGAAAAAGGCTGGCACGGTGCAGACAGGGGAGGATGAGGTGGGGGTGCCAGGACTGGCTGTGCACAGCGCAAACAAGGGGAGAGAAGGCTTCTTAGACATCATTGCGTGGCCTAGTAAAAAGATGGAGTCTGAGGTGGCACAAAATTGACGGAGTGTATTGTCCAATGGCTTCTTCTACTGTCGTCAGAGGAAAGACAAGGGGGATGTCTCCCCACGGTGGGATGAGCAATAGAATTCTTTCATGCAGAATGTACAGGGATGGGCAAAAAGACCCTTCCTCCCTTACACCTTGTAGATAAAACGCCTCTGCAAGACTTAAACACCTTCCGCAATTTAAGCTAGCTCTATTTGCTTAGCCCTGTACACGGGGATACCATCATCCATGATCCGAGTTTAAATGCCAAATCCACAGGGAATCCAATATCAATATTTATATAACTTTGGTCATCCATACCCTTAAATCAATAGTCTAGGATAGCTGTCTGAGCCTTTAAACTCAAGTCTGAATGTTCCCTAACCACACACAAATGACATCAACCTCCGCTCCATTCTCCACTATACTTCAACAATACTCTTCACCAACCTACACCCAAAATTTCTTTATCACCACCCACCTAAATTGCTATGTGGCTGAATCAATACTTACACTCTGATCCACTGACGCTGCTCAGCCACCGACTCTCCCCAAAGCTGCATAACGCCCTTCTTGTCTGCTTGGTTCCTCACGGACCGCGGGCAGGATATTTCCCAAGATGGCTCCTGACGGCCTCTGCACGGGGTGCACTCCTGTGTGGTTTCGTGCTCCGTGTGGCTCCGTGGAGCACCTCACAGTCCTCCAAGTGCTGCGCTGCGACGGAAGAGACGGCTCTATGCCAAACAGGCATAGTAAACCATCCCTCTGCTACCAATTGTTTAGGTATAGCAGAGGTCCGGGGTTCACACAAGCACCGTTCAGAGCACCCAGGGCCCAGCAAACCCTCCCGTGGTATACAGATGGAGAATTCCGCCATGGGTAACTATCTTTTATTTTACATAAGATACAAGGATCATACAGGAAAAAGGGGAATCTCCAGCAATCGCAGCTCCTGAGCCTGTGTTAGGTCCTTTTGTTGCGGTGTGGTGTCTGTGGGATGTTTTTATCCACGCATCCAAGCCCTACCTCAAAACTGTGCAGTACTGACATGGAAAACATCATGATGGCCAGAGCTTCCCAGAAAATGCCCAGGGAAGTGCATGAAGAATAGGCTGCCACCCATTTTTGCCGATGTTATGGGCACAGAAGGACACTGCCTAAAAACACCATTGGACTACCCACACAGTAGTCTGAAACCATTGGGAATGGCAATGCTGATTGCCAAAAGCAAACCCATAACTGTTGGGAATTCATTTTCTTAAATCCCAAAAAGGGGTGCAGTACCAGTACTCACCACTATCAGAAAGCCGGTGTTTTAAAACCACCAGATTTTGTAGAAAACTGAATAAATGAACCCAAAGCAAGCCAAAGAAAGACTTACTGAGAGGTGGATCCAATGTAAAGTTATATTCTGAAGTGACTTGAAGGTTTATAACAAGACTGGCTGAGCTGTGGATTTCAGCAGTTTAAGTAACTTTGGACTGAAAGACACTAAAAATCTAAATGTTTAAATTGACTGAGTGACCTACTTTTGAGTGTCACATAGGTTTCAATTGTTTAAATGTCATAGTTTTAAACTGAAAACTGGGGAACAGAAATGACATGTAGCTAAAAACTGACTTAAAGAGATTCCAATTTTGCCTGGCAACTACCCCCCATCAGGAGTGAAACTTGAGTCACAGCTGTGTTCGCAGGCCTATCTGCCTTTTGCTGGCCACACTAAGAATATGCCATCTCTCTGATAATTGAATTAAGGGGAGCCCCCACAGAATACAGGAGCTCTGAACAAAGCCCTGTCCTGACTCAGGCAAATGTTTTATTGGCGGGAGTCGTAAATGGAGCTTCCTCCTGGAAGGACAGGGGAGGGGCACTGCCTGTGAGAGCAAGCTGGCTTGGCAGAACTGGAAAAACCAGAAATTCAACCTTGTGCTGGGGGGAAACCACACCCCTTTGGGGCAGAACATAACTCTAAAAAGATGAATAACTCATAGTACGGACTTGTGAAAATTATTTAAATGACACCATAATTCTTGTGATTTTTCTGCCCACATTTTAAGACGTGTTAGGACCCGGTGGTATGTTCAGGGGGGTTTTAGCGGAAAAGAGGATATTACTCAAAATGTGTGCATGTGAAAAATCTGACACTTCATCAACTAATGTCCATACTCCTTGCGCACATGTGTGTAAATTTGGTTAATGTCCGAAATTGCAAAATCAGTTAAAAAGTGCAAATGTTGCCATTTCTGAATGCAAGCCCCCAGGAAGAGCAGATTTGGACAGGGTATACCTCCTGTGATATGTGATGGGTGCATGTAATTTTAAACAAATGTGTACCTGTGCAAATATGTTTTTTTTTATCAAATATAGATTGTGTGCAATTTGACAGGGGAGGATCCTCTGACCCATAAAACCTACAGCATCACTCTGACTCACAGTTCCTTCCCCAATCATGGGAGAGGGGAGAATTGGGCCAATGACAAGTGGAGAGGGGCTGGCTAGTGATGCTGCTCACACACACCCATTTTAAAAACAGATAAAAGCAGACAGACAGGACAGATCCATTTGCAGCTGGAAGCTCTGCCGGAAAATCCATACTTTACCTCCATCAATCTCTAGAGAAAGCTGTGCAGAAAGATCCAGACTTTAAATACATCAATCTCCAGAATCCAGAGAGAGAGCAGACCCAGACCAGACCGCTGTCAGCAGAACCAGAGATCTGAACCGGAGTCCAGTCCAAAACCTGACCAGATCCGTGGCGAGGCCCATTCTATTTCTAAATATATTGTGAGTACATAGCAGAACTGTGCAGAACCAATCTCTTAGTTAAAATAATATAATTCAAGCTATTTTAATCTAAGTAGAACTGTCTCCTAACTGTCACCTGTCATTTGTAAAGCTGTCACCTGTCATTTTCTAGTTGCAAGCTGCACTTGTCTTTTTGAACTTTAAAATTTCAAATCTGAAAAACGACCTTTATTTAATCGCTCATATCTCCGTGACCGATTGTGCTAGAGACTTGCAGTAACTTTCCTCAGAAAGCTTAGAATCGTGGCTTTCCTACGAACCTAGAATCGCATTCCTACCCCCGATACTTTTGCCGCAATCGCGAAAAACGCACACGCGAGTTTTGCCGCGATTTGCAAATTTCTTCACGTGTGAAAACAGCAGTTTTCTTGCTTTCAGTTGCCAAAAATTCGTTTAACCTGCTAGTTACTCCTAGATCCTTGCTAAAGTGAACCTGAACTCATCCCAAGTATATTTCACTCACCCTGAACCTCCTAGAGGGAATTAAAAGCATTTTAGTATATTTTTCACTTCATTGCCAGCACATATAAAAGCATTTTGGGCCTGTGTTTAAAACGCCGATCTGTAATCTAAGCTTGCTGGGGTGAACTGAATTACAGTTGATTGCATTTCTGAGAACTGTGTGCTTTCCTTCCATTTCCTTGCATTGCATAAAGGGGGGAGGGGATTGCCAGAGAAAAGTGATTACATTGTTTTGTTGAAAGCATATTGAGTATTTTCTGTACTGCATTTTCATTCCACGTTACATCCATCTGAACTTATATAAAGCATTCTCTACCACCTTATTCTTCTGTTCCTATTCACAAGTTTGCTAGTGCCAGACTATCCATTATTGATTACTGCTCAGATTCAGTGTGATATCCCATTATTAAATTATTATAAAGTGTGATATATATATCTATTGTTTAAATTATCAAATAAACCTTTTAACTTGCAAAACAGAACTACTTCTTGGCTCAGTGGGGTCAGGGGGATTCAAAGAGAGGGGTGTTATATAGGGGTAGTCATCCAGAACGCATGAACTGGACATAAAGATATATCAATAAGGGTTTTCATTCAGTATTCTAGACTAGGCGTTGACTTGGCTGTAGTGCTGAATTGAATCCTCTTACAAATTGGGGGCTCGTGACGGACGTTTGGATTAGATCTATCACTTGTGCAGATTAATACAGTGTGCCAGCTGACCAGATACACATATCCGGTCAGATCACCACGCTGTGTTACGCTGTAAAGCACTCCTCAAAGGAACGCTCTAAGAAAAAGGTCTGTTTTGCAAAAATAAAATACTAATTTCTGTAAGTCAGGACAGAGACCAATCTCTAGAATGACGACCTTAGTAGACATGAAAATAGCCAGAGAGCACTTCTTACATAAGTTATTTGTGAGAGGTGAGTGGACTCACCAGGACCGCATGGTCTGGTTCCAGGCCATCACTCAACAGGTCACTGAAACAGGGTCAGATATTTGGGGAGATCAGGGTCCCCTACATGTGGCCCTGAGTGAACTATACATGGCTCCTAAAGCTAAGGATGAACAAGACAAGATGGTTAGGATAGCCGCATACCTGTACCTATATATGGGAGACATGCAGGATAAATGTACTGAAAGCCAAGATCTGGCGAATAAGCGACAGATGGCGTTAGAGAAGGTCCAATCTGACCTGGTCTCTTCTGAGCAGAGGCTGCAGGGGAGCCAGGAGTCAGAAAATGAGAGTAGACAGCACATCATTAAAATAAAGAGGGATATGGACATCCTGCAACAGGAAAAGGCTGACCAGGATACCAGATTTCTGGCTTTGCAGAAGGAACGCCAAGACAGTTTGGACTCCCTACTGCAGAGCCAGAAAAAGCTGGAGCAACAGATCAATTTCAACAGGGCATGCACAGAGCAGGTAGCCACCCTGCAAATCCAACTAGACAGAGAGAAAGAGGAGAGCAACAAACTAATTCTGAAAGACCTGGATACCCAGGCAGAGTTTGATCAGGAGCGCCAAAAAGCTGGTGCCTTTCAACGGCAGAGGGACGACCTGGCAGCACAGATGCAGGCTCTCATTCAGGAAAGAGAACCTTTAGGCCAGGAAGTCTTCCACTTAAAAAAGGAAATTGAAGAAAATCACCTGGCCCTCCAGGGGCTGGGTGACCTCAAAAAAGAAAACCAGAACTTGGTAGAGCACACCAGAAGGGTGGAAGAGGCTCTGGCAAGAAAGGAGCAGGCCAGTAGGGATGGGACTCAGGAGGTAAACCTCCTGCAGCAAAGACTGGCCCAGTTCTCCAGGACCAACCAGGAAGCACAGAGGGAAAATGAGGCCCTCTGTCAACACAATGATAGGCTCCAACAACAGGTAGCGATGCAGGAGAGACTGATAGAGTCTAGTAAGGCCTTAACTGAGGAACTGAAGGCACAAATGCAGGCTCTTGCATTGCAACAGGGAGCAGGGGCGGATAGAGATGAGGTTCGCTGGGAAAGGGAAACTCAGGAGCATAACCTCAGGAGCCCTAGTACCAGAGGCCCTCATACCTCTCAGTCCCTGGACTCTGCCACCCCCATGTCCCCTGGTGCACATGAGCACAGGGCCACAGGGATGGCAGATTACTATCCAGCTAAAAGTATGGGGCTCATAGGCCAGTACCACTCAGGAATGGAGGGGTGGGCATCCGGGTATGGGCACCCAAGTACAGTACAGTTCAGTGGGGAACCCCAGGAGAGTAGGCCCATTAAGGGCATCCTGAAAACCTCTGCCCAGTTAGGTCAGTGGAGGGGGTACCCATCAAATCCTGGCAGCAAGGAGGAATCTGAAGACTCCTCTGAACTGCGCAGGACACAGGAGACCAGGTCCCCACATTCTGCCAGCCATTCCCAGGCTCGCAGAATCCGGGAATACCTGGAAGAACAGACGGGAACCTCTGGGAGCAGTGCCTCTGAGTCAGAAGATGAATGGACCAGGGTTACCCGGACCAAAAGGGCCAATAAGGCAAAAAGGGCCTTGCTTAAGGACCCATTGAAGCAAATAAAGGCAATCAGGAGTGTCATCACGCCTTATCACAAGAACGCCAAGTATTCTGTTTGGGAGCACTTAGAGTTGTTTGAGCAAATGATGGAGACTTTCCATTTGAAGGACAGCCAAAGCTGTATTCAATATGTAAAGTGGACCTTCTCCTCGGAATACTCCAGTTTCTTTGCGGGGCTGGAGGACCAAAATCATGTAAGATGGTCCACCTATAGGGCGGCCATCTTGAAACATTTTTCTGTTCACAGAAATCCTCAAGAGGCTCGCAAGGCAGCCTACAATTTGCAATGTGGGGAGGATCAGGCCCCACAAGAATTTGTGCAAGAACTGAAACGTGCGTTTGCGCAGACCACCAGAAGGGTGCGCACAGACAGTAGAGAATTCATTAATACATTTTTTCATGCCTTGCCCAAATACATAATGACCCAGCTCGTGAGGGATTTTCAAGAGAAAAGATCTTTAGACTGGGTCATTGAACAGGCTACCCGGATCTATGAGGTGCAGAAACCGGTAGATAGCAAAAGTAATGCCCAGAAAAACCCCAAAGCCAACAGCACCCCTGCTGCTGCCAAGGTGGCAGAGGTAAAGGTCACCCCCGTTTTGGATTTGGAGATGGGGGGGCCTAAAAACCTACCTGCACCTAATAATCCTACGCCCAGAAATCCCTCGGGACAGTCACAGGCAGGGAGTGAAAGAGGTAGTCCCCCCAATGGGGTCCCTCGCTCTCCTGACTATGTAAGTCCTCGGTACAAGTGAAACAGACCCATTCTGGGTTATGTGTGGACTCCTCCAGCCCAAGGGGGGGGGGATCCAGCCAAGCACCTAACCCAGAGAACTTCCCTCCCAACTTCTCACAGGAGGGCAGAAACTCACCAAACCCTGGGCAGAACTTCTTCCCCAGGTATCCACCCAACTTCCAGCCCCAAAATCATCCATCCTTCTTTCCCCAATTCCCTGAGCCCAGACAACCGAATCCGGGAGAGGGGAGGCCAAGGGTGGAGGGGTACCAAAATCTTCCCAACCAGGGGTACTACCAGAGAAGGGATAGCTACCCTTCCCGGGATCAGCCCAGGGGAGAAAACAGGGCCCCGTATCAGCCTGAGCGGGTTTCCCAGTTAGAGCGCCAGGTTCAAAACATGGCGCGGGATCTGGGTCACATACTGAGGGCGCAGCAGAACCCTCAGATCGGCATGCCGGCGCAGAACGCACCCAACTCTGGACCTGGTGCTCCAGAACAATGATGGGGGCAGCACCCCGATAACACACCGGTTCCCAGGGAGGAGGCACAAGGGGAAGGGGGGTGTAAAGCCTTGGAGGAAGCTTCCTTCCTCACTTGTAAACAGCCCCTGGAAACCCAGGAACCGGAAACAAAATCTCTTGCCCCTGAAAGTCTGCCTCCTAAGGAGCAGAGGGGGGGTAGGAGAAACAAAAGACCCAAACAGACTCAGTTTGAGGAGGAGGTACAGATCTTCCAATTTGAGGGAGAGGGATCCTCAGAGGATCCTGGGAAAAGGATCTTCTCCTTCAGAGAGGGGGGAACTCCTCCCAAAGAAAAATGGGTCCCTAGGGATGCAAATCCAGACTGGGGAGATGTGGAGACTGAGCTACCGCTGCCCACCATCTCATCCCAGAACCAACCGCAAGAAAATCCCCTGGTTCAAACCCATCCTGGTGACTGCCTCCAAAAAGGGGGGGCGGCCCGGAACCGGAGCCAGGGGAACCCACAATGGCTCTGATCTCCAGTTGCCAACTTTTTCTTTCAGATTCCCAAGGCTCTCCACAGAATTCTGCCCAAATCTCTTCGCTAGCGATGTCCAAAACCAGAAAGTTAGCCCACCAGTTGTCCAAAAATGTGCATTATCTGTGCCCCCTTGAGGAGAAGGAGGGAAGATACTATGCCCCGGTACAAGTACAGGGGCAGGTTACAATTTTGGCACTGGTGGACACGGGATCTCAAGCTACCCTTCTGCCCAGAAGGGCCTTTGATGAACTGAATGCAGGAAGGGGAGGGAATTACCAAATTCCTCTCACCTCACTTCCTGGACAACTCCAGAACTTTGACGGGAAGGAAATTCCCATCGAGGGGACGGCAGACTTGGACATTAAAATTGGGCGACACAAGTTGAAACACCCGGTCATAGTAGTGACTCCAGAGGGCACCCCTTGTTTACTGGGGAATGACCTCCTGAGGAGGTTGTCACCCTTAATAGATTGCGTAAACAAGGTCCTCTGGACCCAGACTAGCCGACCAATAAAATTAAAACAGAGTGTCAACCATGTTAGTTTAAGCGGCACATGCCACATGGTTGAACAAAAATCTGACCAAGTAGAATTCCACTTCCAGAATAGCCAAATTCCAGACGTGACAGTAATAGCAGTAGGACAACAGACTGGTGATGGAGGGTCCTCTCTAGTTCTGAAAATCAACCTTCCTTCCAGTCTAAAGTGGTACTCCACGCTGGAAGGAAACACTCTGAGATTCTATACTAATCCACAATCAGAAACTCCCACTCCTATAGTCCAGAAAGATGTGAAATCAGCTCAGAGCCTGGCTGATATTCAGCAAATTGGAGAGCAGTTGTTCATCCCTGTCCAATTAAATGATGGGAAGGACTCTGTTCTCGCTCGAGTGTGTGTGAACAACGGTAAGAGCTTCATCAGCGAAGCCATGTTCCGCCAACTCCCAAAAGATCCAGCCATTCCCACATTCAAACTGATAGACAAATGGGAAATGGACCTGGAAGCACCTAATTCCAAAAATCTCCTGCCAAGCAGGTGTATGCTCAAAATCTCTATTGGCAACAAGAGCATAGTCCATAATTGTTGGGTCGTGCGAGACGTCACTGCCGCCTTTTACTTAGGCAGTGACATTCTCAATCGCTTTGCCATTAGTTTGGACCTAATAAACTTCAAAGCTTGGTCCCGATTAGCGGATAATCCCATGGGCTTTGATGATCCAGAAAAAGCATTTAGGTCAGCTCAATTGCTACCTTATGCAGTTGAAATTCAGATCAAAGAGGAAGTCACCATCCCAGAAAGGACCCGACAATTCTCCCTGGAAGTGAAAGTTAAAAGAGGACAATATTTGCAAAACCCTGATGCTTACATACATCTAAATGCTTCTCTCCAACAGCAAGGGTTAGGGGTAAACCCAACACCATTAGTCAACATAGAACATGACACCATTCCAATAGAGGTGGATAACAGCGACTTAAAGAGTATTACTCTAGCCGCAGGCACCATTATTGGAATGGCGGTTGATGACCAACATTTCTCCATAGATTTAGGTAATGAACTGTTAGGGCCAATCCCCAAGGACTGCTTTGACAGTGACCGTGATGACCATACAACACCAGACAGGATTTTTACCCGGCATGGGGGGAACTTCCTGGTGTACACTTCTTGCCCTTATGGTAAGGAAGATGTGACTTGTGACTTCAGGAGGGATGAGGTGATATTCCAGGTCCATGAGGGCTGCCTTTCCCACCTGAAGCCTCCAGTCCAAATCAGCACTCTGACCAGGGACTTCTCCACCCAGCTGGAGGAGGCCGCTGAGATAGCCAAACCAGAAGTCTTTCCAGGCTTCAGGCAGATGGTGGAAGAGAGAGTCAACCTAGCTGATGCCTGTGTGACTCTGGAACAAAAGCAAAAGTTGAAACAAGTTTTCTTGGATTTCCAAGATCTCTTTGCGGTAGACTCATATGACTGTGGTCGCACTGACATCCACACAACAACAATCCCCACGGACCCTGGCATGACTCCGGTGTTTGTAAAGCAATATCGTTTGCCTCTCGCATCCATGGAGTCCCTTACTGAAATAATTAACAACCTTGAGTCCCGGGGAATAATCCGTCCAGTTCACAGCACCTTCAATAATCCGGTGCTGGGAATATTGAAGCCAAACGGCCAGTGGAGACTTTGCACCGACCTCAGGGAGCTCAACAAACGGGTCCATACTTCCCGATGGCCTCTGCCCTACATTGACCAAGGTCTGGCCCAGATCCAGGGGTCACAGGTATTCACTGCAATAGACCTGACCAATGGATACTGGACTGTGCCTGTCAGTAGGGAGGACCAATACAAGCTGGCTTTTACCTTTGGGGGCCAGCAGTACACATGGACCCGGACTCCCTTCGGATACCTCAACTCCGGCAATGAATTCAACATTTTCCTACACAAGGCCATGCCCGACCTGGGTGCAAGGGGTAACCTGGCTTATGTAGATGATGTCCTCATCAAAAGTTCATCTGTGGAGGAACACATAGCGGAGATCCGTTATGTTCTGACGCAGTTGAGGGCCGCCGGAGCAAAACTTTCCTTTCAGAAAGCACAGTGGTGTAGAACACGTGTTAATTTCTTGGGGCATGAGATTACTCCTCAGGGTCTCTGTCCCCAGGAAAAGAAAGTGGAAGCACTTCAGAAACTGAAAGACCCCACAACTCTGCGGGAACTAAGGAGCCTCCTTGGACTGACTAATTACAGCAGAAAGTTCATTGAGGGCTACGCAGAGATCACTAGACCCCTGATTCATCTCCTGAAGGGGGGGGTCAAGTGGGAATGGGGTCCAGAACAAGCCGAGGCAGTAAAACAACTCAAAAGAAGCCTCTCACAAGCGCCTTGCCTAGCTTACCCTGTCAGAAACAAGGAGTTCTTCCTGGAGACGGGGTTCTCTAATACGTGCTTGACGGCGGTATTATACCAAAAGCATGACAAGGTCAATAAAGTAATCTCCTATGCGAGCAAAACTTTATCCTCTGTGGAGGAAAAATTCAATGATTGTGAGAAGGCACTCCTGGCAACGGTGTGAGCATTGAAGAATTACCGCCCGTTTATCCAGGGGGAACACATCATAGTGGAGACTCCACACCAGCCTCTGCAATATCTCCAAAGTGACAGAATCCGGGCCGGAAATGTGAGTAATTCCCGAACTACTTCCTGGATTCTGTCAATGCAAGGCTTTCCTGTGGAGGTCAGATATGGCCAAAACAAGAAGAGTCCCCTCGCACAAGGTCTGGCTGACTTGCATGATTGTGCCAGAGAAAACTGTCTCGAGGACGAAAGTCTAAAAATCAAGGACAACACAGAGGCATACCTTAATTCCCCACACAAAGTCTTTGAAGAGGACAAGTGTGAGGGAATGCCCACTGTCTATGTGGATAGATGCTCTTACCATGTTGACAACGACGGGGAGAAAGAACTGGTGGCTGGCGTAGGGAATGCATGGGTGAATGAGTCCCCAGAACCCTCCGCTGGATACAAAATTGGTCCCCGAAGTAGTCAGGTGGCAGAATTGATGGCTGTGCATCAGGCCATCCTCACTGCTGTCCAGCATCAACTCCACGAACTGGTCATAATCACAGATTCGGATTATGTACGGAACGGGTTCGTGGAGCACCTGGTTAATTGGAAAACCAGAGGCATGTTATGTGCTAACAACAAACCCTTGAAACATGGGAAGTTGATCCAAAACATTGATGATCTGGTCACCTCGAATGAGATGACCATCTATTGGAAGAAGATCAAGGGTCATTCCAAAGTAGAGGGACCAGACAAAACTGGAAATGACTTAGCTGATCAGCTGGCCAAAACTCGGGCCATCCAAGGGGATCTAATTGAGATTGAGTCCCTGTTGGGGGAAATCCAGGTCACTGCTATCACTAGGTCCCAGACAAATGCTCACAACGACCTTTCAATTGCCCAATGGAGTAAGGAGACCCCTGATGCTGATTTGATTACCGCTCAGAAGGGGGATCCAATAATTGGTAAATTTTACCAGCACATTGAGGACCCTGAGAACTTTCCCCTGACGGATACCGATTACACTGGGAAAGAGGACCTAAGAGTGTTGATGAAATGTCCAAAAATGTTCCGGATCCAAGACGGTTTGTTGGTAAGGAAATCCAAAGCTGGCCACGATCAGTGGGTGGTTCCTACCTCATTCCGAAGCCTGATGTTAAGTCACGCCCATGATGCGGCCACCGCCGGTCATAGGGGGTTTCACACAACATTGGAAATCTTAAGAGAGGTTGCATACTGGCCACACATGGGGCAGGACCTCGACCAATACTTGAAGGGGTGTCTTGTGTGTGCACAATTTCAGCCATCATCCCTCACGCACCGCGCGCCTCTCCAAAAGCGGGGGATGACACTGCCATGGTCAGATTTGCAAATCGACTTTGTAGGCCCTGTGATTCGCTCTGCTAGAGGAAACAAGTACATGTTGACTGTGACATGCTTGTTTACCAAGTGGGTGGAATGTCTCCCAGCCCCAAACTGCAAGGCAGAAACGGCAGCTGCCTTGATGATTAACCACATCTTTTCCCGTTTTGGTCTACCTCAAAGGATTGAGTCAGACAGAGGTAGCCACTTCACCAGTGAAGTAATGACAAAGATGTGGGAGATACTGGGGGTCAAAAGGAAGTTGCATATTGCTTACAGGCCAGCTTCTTCTGGGGCAGTAGAGAGATATAACCGAACCATTGTGAGCATATTAAAGAAGTTTGTGGCAGATTCTGGGCCAAGTTGGGATATCCGATTACCTCTGGTCCTAATGGCCATCAGATCTACCCCTTCATCTGCAACCAAAATGTCACCATTTGAGTTGATGACTGGGCGCAAGATGGTGCTTCCTCAGCATTTGCTCTACAGGACCCAAGAGCAGACACTGATAAATGCCTCCACAACTCATGAGTATGTGGAGAATTTAAGGAAACACCTTCAACATGCTTTTGCTTACGCTCAGCGGAATCTAGAAAGATCGGCTGATAGCATGAAGACCCATTATGACCTGAAAACTTCCAGGAAGGAATATCAGGTGGGAGACCGGGTCTATCTATACAACTTCCAAAGGAACCAGGCCAAGCAGCGCAAATTTTTGCCTACATGGAAGGGACCCTTTGAGATCATCGACAAGATCTCCCCTGTGGCCTACAAGATCCGCATCCCCAAAGGCGGTTCGGCAGAGGGGGAAGACAAGTGGGTCCACATTAACCAGTTGAAGTGTTGCCATCCCAGGCACACTCTGCAACAACTGGAGGAATCCTCTGGAATCCTAGCGGGTACTGTCTCAGACTAATTCAGTTCCAACGATAAAACATACCACATCTAGTCTCTAAAATATTGTGATTTGCATGAAACTGTCTCTTAGTTATACTGTTTGTTTTTTCAAAATAAGAATGTAATGTTTCGTTATGATGAAATACATATGCTGCCCCACTATCTCAAAAGTGGTGGAAAAACGTCTATGAGTAGGTATTGCCGCTCTTCCTTTGTCGTCCTAGGAGAAAGAAAAGCTGGAGACGGGCCAAGGAGGACAATCCGGAGACCGGGAGCAGAGACGCAACGGGCCCGGGGTACCGCCCAATCTTCCCATCAGGACCGGCGAGGAGAACCGATCGATCCGACCGGATGGAGAAAAAGATGCTGAACTGTGCCATCTATTGGAAGAAGATGAGGAAACATCCCAGGTCTTGCGAGTCCCATTAGTGAAATAGAATGGCCATCGTAAGAGGGGGGCTTGTGGGATGTTTTTATCCACGCATCCAAGCCCTACCTCAAAACTGTGCAGTACTGACATGGAAAACATCATGATGGCCAGAGCTTCCCAGAAAATGCCCAAGGAAGTGCATGAAGAATAGGCTGCCACCCATTTTTGCCGATGTTATGGGCACAGAAGGACACTGCCTAAAAACACCATTGGACTACCCACACAGTAGTCTGAAACCATTGGGAATGGCAATGCTGATTGCCAAAAGCAAACCCATAACTGTTGGGAATTCATTTTCTTAAATCCCAAAAAGGGGTGCAGTACCAGTACTCACCACTATCAGAAAGCCGGCGTTTTAAAACCACCAGATTTTGTAGAAAACTGAATAAATGAACCCAAAGCAAGCCAAAGAAAGACTTACTGAGAGGTGGATCCAATGTAAAGTTATATTCTGAAGTGACCTGAAGGTTTATAACAAGACTGGCTGAGCTGTGGATTTCAGCAGTTTAAGTAACTTTGGACTGAAAGACACTAAAAATCTAAATGTTTAAATTGACTGAGTGACCTACTTTTGAGTGTCACATAGGTTTCAATTGTTTAAATGTCATAGTTTTAAACTTAGAATCAGGATTGTAGCTGCATATGTAAAAATGTTTCGTTTTATTTGAATGCAGAAAACTGGGGAACAGAAATGACATGTAGCTAAAAACTGGCTTAAAGAGATTCCAATTTTGCCTGGCAACTACCCCCCATCAGGAGTGAAACTTGAGTCACAGCTGTGTTCCCAGGCCTATCTGCCTTTTGCTGGCCACACTAAGGATATGCCATCTCTCTGATAATTGAATTAAGGGGAGCCCCCACAGAATACAGGAGCTCTGAACAAAGCCCTGTCCTGACTCAGGCAAATGTTTTATTGGCGGGAGTTGTAAATGGAGCTTCCTACTGGAAGGACAGGGGAGGGGCACTGCATGTGAGAGCAAGCTGGCTTGGCAGAACTGGAAAAACCAGAAATTCAACCTTGTGCTGGGGGGAAACCACACCCCTTTGGGGCCAGAACATAACTCTAAAAAGATGAATAACTCATAGTACGGACTTGTGAAAATTATTTAAATGACACCATAATTCTTGTGATTTTTCTGCCCACATTTTAAGACGTGTTAGGACCCGGTGGTATGTTCAGGGGGGTTTTAGCGGAAAAGAGGATATTACTCAAAATGTGTGCATGTGAAAAATCTGACACTTCATCAACTAATGTCCATACTCCTTGCGCACATGTGTGTACATTTGGGTTAATGTCCGAAATTGCAAAATCAGTTAAAAAGTGCAAATGTTGCCATTTCTGAATGCAAGCCCCCAGGAAGAGCAGATTTGGACAGGGTATACCTCCTGTGATATGTGATGGGTGCATGTAATTTTAAACAAATGTGTACCTGTGCAAATATGTTTTTTTTTATCAAATATAGATTGTGTGCAATTTGACAGGGGAGGATCCTCTGACCCATAAAACCTACAGCATCACTCTGACTCACAGTTCCTTCCCCAATCATGGGAGAGGGGAGAATTGGGCCAATGACAAGTGGAGAGGGGCTGGCTAGTGATGCTGCTCACACACACCCATTTTAAAAACAGATAAAAGCAGACAGACAGGACAGATAGGGACCCTCAAATCCATTTGCAGCTGGAAGCTCTGCCGGAAAATCCATACTTTACCTCCATCAATCTCTAGAGAAAGCTGTGCAGAAAGATCCAGACTTTAAATACATCAATCTCCAGAATCCAGAGAGAGAGCAGACCCAGACCAGACCGCTGTCAGCAGAACCAGAGAGCTGAACCGGAGTCCAGTCCAAAACCTGACCAGATCCGTGGCGAGGCCCATTCTATTTCTAAATATATTGTGAGTACATAGCAGAACTGTGCAGAACCAATCTCTTAGTTAAAATAATATAATTCAAGCTATTTTAATCTAAGTAGAACTGTCTCCTAACTGTCACCTGTCATTTGTAAAGCTGTCACCTGTCATTTTCTAGTTGCAAGCTGCACTTGTCTTTTTGAACTTTAAAATTTCAAATCTGAAAAACGACCTTTATTTAATCGCTCATATCTCCGTGACCGTTTGTGCTAGAGACTTGCAGTAACTTTCCTCAGAAAGCTTAGAATCAATCGTGGCTTTCCTACGAACCTAGAACCGCATTCCTACCCCTGATACTTTTGCCTCAATCGCGAAAAAAGCACGCGCAAATTTTGCCGCGATTTGCAAATTTCTTCACGTGTGAAAACAGCAGTTTTCTTGCTTTCAGTTGCCAAAAATTCGTTTAACCTGCTAGTTACTCCTAGATACTTGCTAAAGTGAGCCTGAACTCATCCCAAGTATATTTCACTCACCCTGAACCTCCTAGAGGGAATTAAAAGCATTTTAGTATATTTTTCACTTCATTGCCAGCACATATAAAAGCATTTTGGGCCTGTGTTTAAAACTCCGATCTGTAATCTAAGCTTGCTGGGGTGAACTGAATTACAATTGATTGCATTTCTGAGAACTGTGTGCTTTCCTTCCATTTCCTTGCATTGCATAAAGGGGGGAGGGGATTGCCAGAGAAAAGTGATTACATTGTTTTGTTGAAAGCATATTGAGTATTTTCTGTACTGCATTTTCATTCCACCTTACATCCATCTGAACTTATATAAAGCATTCTCTACCACCTTATTCTTCTGTTCCTATTCACAAGTGTGCTAGTGCCAGACTATCCATTATTGATTACTGCTCAGATTCAGTGTGATATCCCATTATTAAATTATTATAAAGTGTGATATATATATCTATTGTTTAAATTATCAAATAAACCTTTTAACTTGCAAAACAGAACTACTTCTTGGCTCAGTGGGGTCAGGGGGATTCAAAGAGAGGGGTGTTATATAGGGGTAGTCATCCAGAACGCATGAACTGGACATAAAGATATATCAATAAGGGTTTTCATTCAGTATTCTAGACTAGGCGTTGACTTGGCTGTAGTGCTGAATTGAATCCTCTTACATGTCACAAGTTAGGGCCCTTCCCCAAAAGCCTACGAGCCCAACCGATTGGGTGGTTGAGGTGGCATTACCTATACACAGCACCTATAGAGGTTATCTGGTGCTCACATGTCATGTGGCTTTGCCTGAGCCTTCTCCAAAAACTATTACATTGTTGGAGGGTCACAGGATTAACATTGGCCCTTGTCATCCATCTCTGGATTTGTGTTCCCTGTTTGGCTGGAGCGGGCCTCCCCAGGCCTGGGACCCAGCTCTGTTCTCAGGGCTTCATGTACATTCTCACGGTGATGAGAATGACTGTGTCCCCATTGTTTGTTGCTACTGGTATAACCACTTTGCCTTAGAGAGTGTCTGTAGGTTGCAACATTGTAAAACACATGTATCATTTCTTGTCTGCTTCGCTGGCAACTGCTGTTCTTTCCCACCTCGGGTAAATAGCTATTGTTTCATCTCGGCTGGATCACAGGGGTGAAGACTGCAAAATTGAGCTTTTCTGTCTGCAATTAGTGAGGATTTATTCTGTTATTTTGCAGATGGCTCATTGTCTCTGGGGCCAGGACCGTTCTGCTCATCGCTCTTCTCGGACCTTAGCTGCAAGCACCAGCCCTTGAGAGTGTGCTGCAAAATCTGTTTTCCTTTGTCCCATCTTCTGAGGCCTGTGGCTTCATGTAATTCTACTATAGTTATGCTTTGATTTCTATATGTCTATATTGGGTTACTTTCCTTATCGTTAAATAGTATTTGGTCCTTCAAGGTTCCTTATACAACCCTGTAGTTCCATATGGTTAGTTGCAATAAGCAGCTGCAAGCTTGCTCTGCATCTCTTGCGTTTCGGTGGTTGGCTAACGGAAAGGAAAGGTTTCTGACAGTATGTATATGTATCTGTCCTCTATCTACAGAACTGTTTAAGCATGTTCTTGTGTGCAAGTGTAACTTTGTGCAGGGATGCAAGTTTGTTTCATGGCCAACGTTGCTATTTGACATTGTATTTTGATTTGTTTTCTGCATCACCTTTACCCTATGATAATGCAATTTGTTTGTATGGATTAAACCATTATGCTTTATTGCCTATATCATCGTTTGTCTCTATATTTACCTTACCAAACGAGTACCGATTAGTAAACTATAGAAAGAAGAAAATTTTATTAATCCATCATTTGATGGAATATTGATAGTGTGCAGGGGACGGGAGGGCTCCTACCTATGGATCCTCTTTCTTTTCTCTACGTGAATGTAACAGTGATCCTGTGCCAGGGTCACGTTTCCTCCCCCGCACCTTAAAACAATATACAATACTTTTACATACCACACGAAGATCATATAAGATTAGGTGAGTGCTTCTACAATCCCCCTCACACAACATTGCTATGTCGTCATCACAGCAGGATATGTATCCTTAGTCGATAAAGTACAGCGAGGCACCTGCATCCATAATCAGTGTTAAGGCACCTGTATCCAGGAAGACATCAGCTAGATAAGGTTTGAATGGTTGTCTGAGAGAATATTTGTTTGCGTATGTAGATGTCACTGGCCCTCCTGCTGGCTGGCCAAACAGTGACAGGCATCTTGCATTTCTGACTCTTCACGATGTCATGCTTATGGGGGTCAAGAGGGGTATTCCAGGGACCTTCTTCAATACCTGAAGCTTAACCCTTCCAATTGCTGAATTCCTACTCCTCAACAACACCACCAGACACCCAGACATACAGACCTGACCATGAACTCTGAGGGCTTCACTCCCGAGCTTACCTCCTGCGCCAAGTCCCTCTGGTTCCACATCGAGAAATCCACCTCCTTCAAGATACATACAGCTAAGCAAACTCAGACAGCTTGGCATCAGCTCTCTCCATCATAACATCCAGCCATCCCACCGGACAGCTTTAGATCCACCGTTCAGACACTGGTCGTATCCCACCCGGATGGGGGCAATGCACTCCTCTAAGGCCTTTTGGTCTCCCTTCTGCCACTGAGTGTCCTGCACGTGGCCACACACCTCCTCAAGGGTCTACACAGATATGACCAAATCACCCCGGCCCTCATCGACCTTCACTGGCTCCCACTGCACGCATGAATCACCTTTACACCTTACATCTTGCTGCATCATCTACAAGGCAGTCGTCCTCAAGTCACCTAGCTACCTTGTTGAGAAACTGAGCATCTCTGGCGGACAGCGCGCCACCAGAAGCCAGGGTAAATGCAAACTTGAAATCCGCTGCTGCAAAAAGGAAAGGATCAGAAAACAAGCATTCGCTGCCTACGCCATAAGATTATGGCACCTCCTCGCCGTCAGCATCAGACTCGCCCCCCACACTCCTACAACTCAGAAAAGAATTGGAGACCCACCTTTTCAAGGAGTTTCTCCTCCTCAACACCTAGGCCATCACGTCACCCCTTGTGCCACCTGACTCGCAAGACGTCACCTGCCCCTCTCCTCCCTGCCACAGCAGTACCCCTCTTCTGTATCCTACCCCCCGTATATCTGTACTGCTACCTCTGAAAAGCGCTCTTTTATGCATCTGTACAGTTGTATACCTCTACAAAGCGCTCTCAAGCTAGATCTGCACTCAATAATCACCATAATAATAATACTGCACATTAGTGGAATTCGCCATCTCCATGGCAGTATATAGTGCCCTTTAGTTTTGAGGTGCCCAAACATCATCAGATACTGTCCTTTTGGAGTCCATGCGGCCTCCAAAACAGCATAGAACTTGGTAATAGTGCTGCCCTGGAGGCAACTTATATTGCCCATTAGTAGAGGGTACTGCCTCCTGTGCTACATATGATGTCCTACGGTAGTGAGGCTGCATCCAGGACAGCATAGTGTCCTATGAGATTGGAGATGCCTCCATGGCTTCACTACATGGAGAAGTGGTCAAAATGAACACTTTGGAAGCATGTTTAATGAGAGTCTAATTAGAAACCCTTCCTAGACACATAAAGAGCAACAGAAATGTTTGGAGGGGTGTTCACTTTACAGCCCTCAAAGCATGATTAGTGGGGGAGGAGGAAGGGCTTCAACCTGAATGGGAACTATTACCGAGTAACGAAAAAACAAAAGACCATCTAAAATTAGAAAAGATAAACTACAGCTTTCAAGATATCCTATGTCTGATTGGAGATGTTCATCAAGTCCAGACATTCTGCATTTCTGTAAAAATGATTGTAGTTTTATGTTCATGCTGTAAATAAGAATAAAGACCAGAAGGCAATGAGTGGAAGCGTAAACAAATGCATCTCACTCCAGACATGAGAGGCCATGCGATCTCTGTAATCCTCACCCAGTGCCCCAGAGAACAGTTTGAGCTGGGAGAGATTTGCATCCTGTTCGTAAAATGGATGCGACATACAGCAGACATGTGCAAAGAATTAAACTGTATGGAAATCATTATAACACAGCAGTTTTCTGCATTGTGACAGAAAAGCTGGTTTCTCTCACAATTAACACATAACACATAAAGCACATGGTGCATTGGCACAAACGTCCTCTTGCAAATGGAACAGATGAGCACCAACACTTACCTTGCATATAACGGAAGGGATCCAACAGCCCAGGTCTAGCAGAGCCTTCAGTAGTGTACACTCCATTCCCAATATAGAAAATGTATATCATGGATCACAGGAGATCATGCTTTCCTTGCATAGAACAGGAACGTTGTGAGTATCAACAATACAAGATTACCACACTTGGAACAGGTAAATTGTGGGTCACAGCAGTGCAGCTCCACTTGCATAGAAATAAAATACTGCATGGGATGGTGCAGTGCAAGCACCCCACACCGAAGAGGTAAATTAAGGGCCTCACCACAGCACTGCAAGCTACACTCACATAACTGGAACCACAGGACTCAGCAGTCCAAATGTCTGTCACAAAGAACATGCCCAGCATGTGCCTCACCGATACAGTAGTGGGAGAACCGCCCACATAGAACAGGAACAGTTAATTGCCTCCGCAGTGCAAGATCCCCAAAGACAGAACTGATAGCGACTAGTCAAAATATTCACGCTAACACGAATCAGAAATGCTTCCAGTAGAGGTAGGAAATCAGTAAACCATAATTAGAAGGGATTGAGTCTTAGAAAACGAAATTACTTCTATACCAATGATGATACATTTTATTTTTTAAGACACAAAAACCTAGCCAATTACACAGTAAAGCAAACATGAATTGTACTCTGTGTTTTGAAGGTTCGATTGCAGAATTGTCTTGATGTTTGATGAAAGTTCTAATTTCCTGGAACTAGGACTACCTAATGATATGCCAATGTTACGATACAACAGTGCAGAGAGGTAAGGACTCAATGTTAAAAATCAATATTTATTCTCATGGTCAAAATAGAACATATTTAAATACAATTATCACCCAACCGAAGGTGGTAATCATTCATCCACCTCGGAAGGTGAGGTGCCCTTGCTGGGATTTGAACCTGCGATCTTCCTATCCCACACAGATTACAGCAACAAGCACTCTACCGACTGACTTATCTTACCAGCTAACATCCTACAGAGGTCGGTACACTGATTAATGACCGAGTTTTAATAATTGCAATGCCTAGAAGTTGGACAAACCATACATGAAGTGCTGCATAAAAAAGTTAAATACCTATCTGTATCATCGCTACAGGGACAGGCTTTGCTGAGTTTATATTTTAATTACAAATGCAACGGTTTCATGCACTTCATGGAGAGTCAGGTTTTGTAGTCTTGAAGATTTGACAGAGGCTGTGAATCCTGTGATTTGTGTAATGACAATCGCTCACCCTTGAGCAAGGACAATATGATAAGTCATTTACAACGCGCCTATACACAAGTGTTTCTAGGCACGACAAGACACGGGGGAGACAGAGGGAAGACAAGACAATGGGCCTCATTCCGAGTATGGCGGTAAGGGATATCGGCCACCGGTAACGTGACCGGCGGCGGTATTCCCTTACCGCCATACTCCGAGTTCCCTCTGCGCCCTCGCCCTTAACGCCTGCTTTGAGCAGGTGTTAAAGTCGAGGGCGCAAAGGGGCCTCCAAGCCAATAACGGTGACCGTAATGAACGGTCACCGTTATTTGCATCTTCCCCATTCCCATTGAGCCCTATGGGGGCTCATTTGGGAATGGGGAAGAGCCTTGGTGAATGGGGAATTACCGCCCCGCCAACCTTGGAATGGGGCGGTGATTCCGCCATCCACCAAGGCGCTGCCGTTCCGGGTACGGCGTCAACCAAGGCGTTAATAGCGCCATTGGTTAGCGCCGTACTCGGAATGAGGCCCAATGAGCTTACTAGTCCTTGTATCATTCAGATTGTGCAAGTTCAAGAACGAGAAGTGCAAGGGGAGAATAGGGGGAGGAAGTCCGAGAGTGAGACGTACAAGGGAAGAAAGGGGAGGGTGTGCGAGAACGAGAAGTTCAAGCAGAAGGGGGTGGGGAGAGTGGCAAGTGTATTAGCATACTTGATCGAAAAACATTGGACCTTTTCAAATTGACCGAATTTTCTGGAATGTTTTTTCAGCCAAATTAAGTTAAATAAATAAATGGGGAGCGATAAGGGAATAGGTTAACGTGGGGGGAAGTGGGTGGGCGTGTGGGGCTGTGGGAAGTCTCCCTTGCATTTTTTACCAAAAAAACTGACCATAATAAATTAGGTCAAATTGGAAAAGGTCAAATATTTTTGATCAAGTAGACCTAAACAGTGCCAAGGGAGGGACAGGAACACGGCAGCGAGGCTCAGAGTATTTGCAGCACAGGGGTAGTTCAGCTCAGATTAAGTGCAAGGAGGCAAGAGACTGTCAAGGTTACAGTTACAGCCCCCAAGTGCTTGGCAGCCAGGAGGCAGTGCAGGGGTGACTGAATAAGAGAGAGTCTGGTACCCAGTGAGACGGAGGGTGACCAAGCAACCAGTCAGTATGGCAGACCGGTAAGCCAGCAGGGGAAGGAGAGAGAGAGAAAGCAGAAGAGAAGAGGAAGGTTTTGAGCTGTTTCCGAAACTTCAGGTGGTCTGGCTCAAGTTTGTGAGGGGCAAGGAGGCCATTCCAGAGGGAGGCACCTGCAGAGGAGAGAGGTCTACCCCACACTCTCTGCCTGGAGAAGCATCTAACCCTTGGGGAGTTGGAGGTAGCTGAGCGAAGGGCTCGAGAAGGAAGGTATTTAGGTAGAGAGCGTTGGAAGCAGTGTGGGCCCCAGCCCCAGAAAGCCTTGTGGACAATGCAAAGGGTCTTAAACTTGATCCTTGCAGCCACTGGAAAGATTTCAGGGCTGGAAAGAGTAGGTCCCTGGGCTTGAGGCCAAGGATAAGTCTCGCAGTCTGTTCTGGATTAGTTGCAGAGGGCAGAGAGCAGCGGAAGGCAGATTGAGAAAGAGGCCGTTACAGTAGTCCAGCCTAGAGAGAACCAGGGCTCTGGAGACAGTGAGCTTCTGGGGCAAGGTGAGAAAGGGAACAGTACCTTTGAAGAGGTGCAGCTGGTAGTGGGACTTCTTGGTAACACCCAAGATGTGCGGAGAGAAAGAGAGAGTGGAGTCAAAGATGACACCACGGAATTTTGCCTCACAGGCAGGTGCAGGAAGAGGGCCCAAGGAGGGCAGCCAGAGTGAGAGAGGGAAAGCGGGAGCAGGAGTCCCAATGAGAAGGATCTCCGTCTTACTGCCATTAAGGCAGAGATCATTGGAGGTGCACCAGTCATGAATCTTGGATAGACGGTCAGGAATGAGCGAGAGTGGAGGAGGCTGAGGGGAGCCTGAAGGAGAGCTGAGTGTCTAGAGGTCAGGTAGGCCAAAGGGGCCAAGTAGAGGTTGTAAAATCGTGGGTGGGGGGAGAAGGTAGAAACATAGACAGAGACAGAGAGAGAAACCAAGTTGGAGCTGGGCTGTGCTGTCCAAGAGGATGCCCATTTACTCTCCGAGTCGACTGATCAGGATGGCGTGGTTTACCGCATCAAAGGGAGAGGAAAGATCAAGTAGGATGATTACAGAAGGAGTGCTGGAATCAAGGTTAGAGAGCAGGTCTTCATAGGTGTTCAGGAGAGCATTTTCCATGCCTCTCGCAGCTCTGAATCTAGACTGATGGTCACGGAGACAACCAACAGATTCATTGAGGTGAGTAAGCTGCGAGATGGGCAGCTTTTCCAGGAGTTTGACCAGGAAAGGGGTGATAAGAGATTGAGCGATAGTTTGCCGGACAGGTAGGATCAACAAACGGCTTCTTGAGGAGAGGGGGCAAAAGGAGTGCTTGAGGAGTGAGGGGAAAGTTCCAGTGGCGAAAGATTGAATTCAGAAGTCACCCAAGGCTGGAGCGAGGGTGTCAATATGGTCCTTGATGGTTCTGGAGGAGCAAGGCAGCACCTGTTTGGACAATACTTTCATCGATTGGACTTGTCTAGAAACCTCAGGTGTTGTCAGAGAGAAAGGGGAGAGTTGTCCAAAGGGGGACCAGAGAGCTGAAGAGGAAGAGAAGATAGAGGACGCTGAACATATAAAGTAGTTTATCCCATTGACTGCAACAAATTAAATGAGTACACATGATTAGCCTCTGCAAGACTAAATAATATGCAAAAAATATGCAAAAGGCAACAAAACTTGAAAATGAAGCCATAAGAAACAGAAACAACTGTTTTTCAGCAAAGACATCTGATTTCACACTATTTATTACATTTGCGGAAAACCTCCTAAATAATGTGTATTAAAACACCACAGGAACTGTGCAATGCTGGTTTGCTTTCACTGAAAAAAAGCATACTTTGTTACTGAAGATAATTCTCATTTGTTACTTAGTTTTCCATCTTATTAATTCTAGGATTCTATAATGCTAGGAAACTAAACATGCACAATGCTTCCGTTTGCTCCATGAGCATCTAGACACAAAACACAGCAGAAGCTGAACAGAAAGAAACCAATCCTTTTATCAGTGTGTGATGTTTCTTTCCGACATGCTACAGAGAAGAAAAAAGGTATTTATCAGAGGCTTTTCTCCATGGCCTGCAATTACATCCATGTAGATATCAAACGAAGCATTGTAATCAAGCAACCTGACCTTTACACTGCCTTCCAATTTCAGATCATAATATAAAACAAGTTTTTGAATAAATATCTAAGCATGATATAGCTGTTACTTTTCATTTGTATCAGGAAATATTGCGGTCAAAAATTGCACAATCGATATGCAAACTGTTAACTTGGAATTATTAAAAAGATGTTGCCATATCACACTTGTTTCCATGTTACTATACAACAGTGCACATTCTTTTTTAAAATTAGTTCTCCTAAGATTGGCTAAACTAGGACAAACTGTTAAACAATGCTCTAACGTTTCTCTTAAGGCCTTGTTTTCACAGAATCAACAATATATTGATTCCTTCAGTATTAATTTCCTTCTTACCAAAATCTCCCTAGTTGGCCATAGATTCAGCCTGAACCTAAGATATTGATTACGCAGTCTTGGCACAGGACACTTAATAAGATAGTCTGCCATCGTACAGAATCGCTTGTGTATAAATGGATTAGAACAAAAATCTTTGTAGCATAGACATAAGTTACGATTGACTATCCAGTCATTCTGGTACAATTTAGTTTTAGCACGTTCAGGGTTAGTCAAAAGTGAGTCCAAGGGTATTGAGGCATCCGCTAATGCATTTAGCGTATAATCACACCACATTTTTGTAAAAGTCTGATCTCGTGCCAGAAGATGTTCAGCCATTATTCCCAATAAGTTACGTGATGATAGGCCTAGAATACATTTCCTGAGTAAGGCAGCCATTCTCCATTTTACTTGTACTTCAAGTGAAAGTAGACCAAGTTCATGCCTAATTAATGATAATGGCACGGATGCAGGTATATTCAATAATTGTTTCCAAAATCTTGATTCAAATTTTTGCCAGTTGATGTTTTGAAGCAAAAAGGAATCAATCCCATACAATAATCTAGGAGTCACCTTCTGTTGGTAGAATGTCAAAATATGGGTTAAGGTGAATTTCCCAAATTTGCCCTTTAATACTTTTGCTTGGCATATTAAAGGCTGAAGTTTATTGCACAAGTCTAGTTCAATCACTTTGTTAGACAAGGAGTCCACAATACTTACTCCCAAATATTTGTACTGATGAACTTTAGCTAGACATTCTTTTTGAAAGTACCAATTGTATGATTTAATTTTTGTATTATTGTGAGGTCGACATACCATAATCTGCGTTTTTGGAAGATCGATGATTAAATTGTTGCTGGATGCATACTGAGCCAATTTATTAAGCAACAGTTGGAGGCCCGCTGGAGTTTGGGATATAAGAATGAGGTCATCAGCATAAAGTAGATGCGAGATTCTATGTCTCCCTAATTTTGGGGAGTCACAGTGCCCAGATCGCAATTCTTCACCTAAGTCAAGCAAGAAGAAGTTGAAGATGGTTGATGCTAAAATGCATCCTTGCTTTATGCCTTTAAGTATGAAGAATTGCAGAGAGCTTTCCTGCTAAAGGTAACCTAACTTGTACTGAAGTATTTGAGTGGAGTCGTATGATCAAAGATAATAAAGAGGTGGGACAATTAAGCTCAATGTGTTTGCAGTATAAAATTTGACGGTCAATAGAATCAAAAGCAGAACGGAAATCTATATACGCTATATAGAGGACTTGATTTTTGATGGCATATTTCGATTTTAACATATTCAATACCATCAAATTCGGGCTAGTAACCAATCCTGCTATAAACCCCGTTTGGAATGGGTCACGGAGTTGGTTCACAGAGGTCCATTCATTAAAGTCCCTTAACATCAGTCTAGTAAAGATTTTACCCAGGGCATCTAATAAAGCTATTGGTCTATAGCTAGCTGGTAAAGTTTGGTCCCCCTTTTTATAAATAGGGACAATTATTGAATGTTTCCATGATGCCGGGAGAGTTTGTGTTGCATTGATTAATGTAAATATGTTAAATAGTATATTGGACCATATCTCTGGATGTTTTTTAAATGTTCTATTGGATAGACTATCTGGACCACAAGCTCCTGACTTACTGATTTTATTTGTATAGAATTTGATGTTGTCTAAGTCAAACTTTTGATAAAAAGGCCCCCAGCATTGAATCTGGTTAGTGACATTATTTGGAGGAACTGCATAGAGTTTTAGAAAATGAGTACTCCAATCCTGTTCAGTTACGTTATTAGCTTGCACAATAGCTTGTGAATGGTGCACTGTCTGGTTTAAAAGAGACCAAGTAGCAGCCATACTCTTGGTATAAATTGATGACAAAATACTTTCTCCGTCAAGCTGATATATTTTGGCCGTTGTAACTTTTAGCCAGTTTTTATATTTGGTCTTAATATTAGCTAAAAATGGAGCTCTGTCTATAGGTAACATTTTGAGAGCTTCTCTTTTTTGCAGACGAAATTATACCTTCCTCGCTCGAGTAGCCGCATCATATACACGTAATTATGGTCGCAGAGTTTGATGACTATTCGGACTGTTACTATTACTTGATCTTTGAAAGTATTGCAACATATCTGAATAAACAGGCTGAGTTTCAGACAAGGCCACTTGATAATTACAGCATTGTGAAGCTAGAAGCTCATTCAGAGAAGTTAACGATTTAACAGACCATCATAGTCGATTGCCACTGTTATTAACCCTTGTCATGCAAGTAGTTCTTCTGAGTGGCTACGCTGGAAGTCACACTTGGCCATTGGGTTACCAGTTGATTGTGGTCACTATGTTTGTTTTCCAGAATACAAAACTTATTTATGCTGTGGAACATTTGCATATTCACATAGATGAAATCAATCGTGGAACATATACTTCCACGCTGCCAAGTGGGTCGTGGGGAAATGTCGGATGGAAAGGCTCCATTTAATCTGATCAAATTGTGATTAGATGCAAAAGCTACCCATTGTGCTAACCTGGAGTTGTTTCAAGGGACATGATCCTTTGTACACTCAAGATTAAAATCTCCTGCAATTATAATTCTCAAGACTGTTGTATCCATTGCTATTAGGGCAAATAATTCACCCGATGATTTTAAGAAGCAGCTATCCGATATTCCCACAGGATTCCAATACACGTTAATTAAGCCATACATGTCATTGTAAATTTTAACTTTGACCAATTGCATTAATTCATTCGGAGTTGCCCATTCTTCTGCACACGTACCCTGCTCTATTCTGATGGCTATAAGCAGACCAGATGATGGCCTGCCTTGGGATGCCTTGACTGTTGGATTCAGAAATATGTCATAATTGTCCCATACCGGGACTGACACTAACCAAGTCTCTTGAAGCATAAGTATATCATATTGGGTCATGTGACTGTCATTGTTGTTTATCAGATGGGAAAATCATCTTGTATTCCAATTTAACAGTGTCATATTTTGAGCTTTGGGGAGCTGTGCTAGTTAGGAGGAATTAGTCGGCATATTACAAGAGTGCAGTCGGCCATTTTGCACGGTGGGGTGCTCTATTTAGGTACCACAGAATTAGAACAAGAATTTCTCGATTGGTATTGTATTTTCATTCCAATCTCACTGCCTACTGTTGATTCTGTACTAAGTACAAAACCCAGCATTAGCAGTTCCTTTTTGGCCAGCCAGATGGTATTTTGTACCAGCCTGGAATTCATCCAAATCCGTACACACTGTAAATAATTTTTTACTAGGAATTCCACCAACACCAAATCGGTGGAGGTGATATCTTCCAGCATCGGTATATCGGAAAAGATGGCCAAAATTGACCGCCTGTTCAGATCATATTGCATAGAGGGTCTCTGTTTACAAGCCAACTTCAATGAGAAATTGGCCGGAAACTTCTTGTTACGACTTTCAAGGGGGCCACTAAATACCGATTTGTTAGGTAGCTCTGCAGCAACAGGGACCCTTACCAGGTTAGAGTTAATGCCCATGGCGGCTTGAATTATTTGTATGATTTCAGGTGCAACTTGCGCTATCAGAACATTTTTGCAATTTGTTATAATAAGAGTGTCTCTCCCTATATACCAACTTGAGTCAAGCTTCTGTTGATTCGGTACCCTATCAACTGCCACCTTTTTTGTTATTTCTTCTACATTGTGGTCTTTCTCCTTTTATCTTTGAAAGAAATACTTTTAGTGTTGCACTTGGCTGGAGTTTTCAAAGGAATGAGAGATTAATTAGTGGGAATTACCGCAGGTTGACTGCTCATGTAAGCATCAACTGCTTTCCTTATCTCTTGACGGTGATAATCCCTAATGTTAGAGGCTGTATTCCGGTCCTCAAGCAAAGGAAACTTAGCAGGTACGGCAGGATGGAATATATCCGCTTTAGAGCTTTCATACGCCTGTTGCAAGTCTGCCTCTTTGACTAGGGCGTCTAGAGGGGCATATGACACAAGCCAACTAGAGGATTTACCCTCAATGCTGCTCACTTTGTTGGAAATTATGAGCTGATATTTCTTAGATATAGCTTGTGCAGTCGCTATGGACTTTTTGGCCGGTAAACTCAGCCTTTTGATAAAGGTCTGCGTCTTTGCGCCTTTTTTATTTGTTATGTTGGGCTCATTTTTTGACAGCTTAGAGTGAAGGCTGACTGATGGTTTTGTGCTACCTCTAGCATTATTTGAAAAGATAGTGTAAGGCACGTGTGAGGGATTTAGCAGCGCCACAGGTGTTGAGCTCGACCCATGAGATTCGCTCTGCAAGGGGATGTTTAGTCCTTTGTGCAAGTCTGTCCCATCACAATTAGTGTCAATATCATATGCAGCAATGTACAAATTGCCTACATGGCATACAGAGGATAAAATAATTCCAGTACTGAAGAGCGCAAAATATCTGGGGGTGATTATGAGTGCTGACTGGAATGAGCAGCCATGGATTAACCATCTAACCCATAAAATGGATCAATTAACAGCCCAAGCACTGATACTGAAAAGAAAGTTTTGTTAGACTTCTACAGGTTAAAGGTTATGCCAACTATTATATATGCTGGTGATACAGCCCTAGGAATGCCATGGGAAGCATAGGATAGGCTTGAGGCCAGATTCTGGAGAAAAGTGCTAAGAATCCCGACTTGCGTACCAATGAACATAATGAGAAACAAACTTGGATTACACTCAATGCAAGTTCAAGTTGTATGGAAGGCTCTAGCTACTTTCAGAAAGATAGTCTCTCCAAATTGCCATTGCCAATATGCAATCTTAAACACAGAGAAAGAAAGCCCACCCTTTTGGCCACTAATTGAGTGGAAAACAAAATGCACTGGCATCTTGCAAAATCTGAACATATCACTAGAGGCCTTATGCAAACATCCAAAGTGGACTAAAATACTGCTGTTGGGCACAAACAGAAAGTGCACGAACAATGTGTACACATTTCACCTTGTCAAAGATGAACACCAGATTTCCAAAAAGGCTGCCAGGATATTTAAAAAAGAGTGCAAATCAAAAACATAGAGACCTAATTCTTCGCTTTAGACTCAATATTGTGGGAACAAAAATGATTCTTCAAAAATATGGTCTTGAAATCGACAGCACATGTCGGCTATGCAATAAGGACGACAAATCCCTACGACATCTACTACTCTTCTGCCCTAAATTGGAAATGGAGCGAAATACTACAACCGACACTAACGCCAACGTGTAATTTAGACCCTGATAAATGGTGGGCAGCCTTATATGATGAACCAAATCAAAGAACAGAAAGAGGGCTAGGAGTTTTTCTAGAAACCATGCTAAAGAGATTGGCACAACCACAGAATAAGGAATTGTGATTGTGGACGTTGACCTAGAGACCAAGTTAAGACAAAAATGGAGGAAAAGAAAAAAAAAACAAAGCCAAATCAGAGACTGACAGACAAAATTGACAAAAGGATTAAAAGGTGGAATTAAATGGGTTTGGCTTTGTGGGGATTTTTGTAAATTTTCTTTAAAAAAAAAAGCAAAAGTGTGTATTTACTTACGCTGAAGGCTTTAATAAAAAATATATATATATATATCATAAATGATATTGTGGAATTTTATTGAAGACAAATGTAGGCCCCTAAAGACATTGGGCCTCATTACGAGTCGGCCGTGGCGGAATCCGGTGATTCCGTGATGACGGTTACTCCACTTCCGCGACCGCAAGGTTGTGGAAAGAAGGGCCGATTACGGCACTTGGGTCGCGCGCAACACACTGAGGCGGAAACAGAGTCACCGCCGTCATGTAAACACCCACGCACATGGACTTTGCGCCACAGAAAACGGTGCTAAACCCGTGTCCGCCCCCGCCGACACGGAAACACTGGAAGCGGAAAAACCAACACCGGAAGCGGAAACAGCATGACCGCGGGAAAAGAACGGAAACAGAGAGGCGGCCATTATATAAAGCACAATCCACTGCCATCCTCAGACACCACAGATCAGATTACCTCCCTGAGACTGACAACTCATCGAATGGCATCCAGGATACCAGCATGCAGACAGCGAAAACCGCGCTTTAGTGAGGCTGAGCTCACAGTCCTGGTGGACCACATTGTTGAGCATGCGGAAATGCTCTTCAGTGCAGATCAGCAGCGCGCTACTCAGCAACGGCGCAAGGAGGTTTGGGCGGAGGCAGCACGCAAGTGCACAGCGGTCGGTGTGACCACACGCTCTGTGAAGGACTGCCATAAGAGGTGGGATGACCTCAGGCTCCGGGTGCGCAACCTCATGACTGCACACCGCCAACACAGCACTGGCACTGATGGAGGCCCTGCATCCCCTCTCAAGTTGCAACCGTGGGAGGAGCGCTGCAGCAGTGTAATGCACCTCGAAGGCCTCCACGGCATAGGAGAGGCAGAGGCAGGAGTGAGCCCACCTGCACATGCTGGTAAGTGCACACAGTACAAAGCCATAAGTGTGAATGGGAGTGACCCAATGGACCCACTCACAATGCCCCCCCAACAGGGCAGGAGTGACCCAATGGACACACTCAAAATGCCCCCCCAACAGGGCAGGAGTGACCCAATGGACCCACTCACAATGCCCCCCCCCCAACAGGGCAGGAGTGACCCAATGGACCCACTCACAATGCCCCCCCCCCAACAGGGCAGGAGTGACCCAATGGACCCACTCACAATGCCACCCCCAACAGGGCAGGAGTGACCCAATGGACCCACTGACTGGCCAGATGACAAGTAACACATCCCCAAAGCATGAACCCTGGAAATGCACACAGTGCGTGCCTGACTGGAAGCAGACACACACACACCTGAGTGCATCAATAGTCACAAGTGTGTACATGCAAGTGGTCATGGATTATCATGTTGGATGCATGTGATGGACACATGTAGTAACATCACACAACTAACAGCATGCCCTCTGTATCCCCACAGTCGAGACAAGTGACACGAGGCAACGCAGCAGCAACCTGCATGCGCCCAACTCAGCACTTCTGCCCAGGAGGATGATGCTAGCTGCTCCAGCACACAAGCATCGGCTGCATCAGGCACACCGGCTACATCAGACACCGGCTACATCAGCCACACCGGCTACATCAGGCACACCGGCTACATCAGGCACACCGGCTACATCAGGCACACCAGCATACGCCAGCATCCCCATGCAGGCACTCACCCTAGCCCCGGATGATGATTCGGAGCCCATCTGCACAGCTGAGGAGGCTGCATCAAGTGATGGAAGTGCCCCAGCCATGCAGGCAGAAGCAGTACAACAGGGTGAGGGGGACAACATGGATGAGGTGTCACCCATCCAAGGCCTACAGTTCAGCCCCCAAGAACTGCACAGCCCCATGCGCTCCCCAACTCCCTCCATGGCTGACCTCAGTATACGTTTGCAGCACTTTGAGCAACAACAGGCCACCCTGACGCGGCTGGTGGAAAGTCAGCTGGGGGAGGCCAGGCCGCAGCGTGAGGAGGACGTGCATCAGCGGGAGGAGGCCAGGCTGCAGCGTAAGAGCAATGCTGCATCGGTGCGGCGGCTCTCCAGGTCGATTGGACGATTGGCGGCCACCATTGTCACCCTGGCACGCCATGTCAGGGAAGGGAACAGTGTGCAATCCAGCATTGCTCAGTTAATGTTGGTAGCCCAGCAGGCGTTTCAAGGGCGCTTGCCCACAGTCACACCGACAGTCACCTCAGCCAGCACCACCCCATCCAGCTGTGCCACTGCCAGGACACAGAGGCGTTCTAACCGGGTGACTGGAGCCGCCAGCAAGGACACGGCACCGCATAAGCGCCCCCGCAAATAGTGGCATGTGGGGATGCCAGTCAACATGACATTTGGGGACATCATGGGTGTAGGGGGGTGGGTACGTTTGGGTGGTGGGGGAGGTCCATTAGGGGGTTAGTTGTTTGGGGCCTGGTTGGGGGTGTGTACATTTGGGTGGTGGGTGGGCACGGGTGTACAGCTTACCTACCCAAAGCACTTTCTTACATGGTTTATAATGAGTGGACATCTGTCATTTCATATGCAGTACAATTAAATGGTATTTCCGGTCCTAAATTTTTATCGTCCCTACGGCCGGCCATGTGTTTTTAAACATTAATCGGTCGATCGTAGTGAAATTTTCTATATATAGGGATGCACGTTCACAGAGAAGGTCAGCTGCTTCGATTTATTGCTCGCGGGCCGTGTGGCCCACGACTCGCAGTATAAAGTTCTATTGTTTTTTGACCTTGACAGACAGGCACCGTGCCTAAAGACTTCTTTTGAAGGAGGGGTGCAATAACGTAAGAGATGATAAGGATGAAATTTCAGAAACGAGACCGATTTTCATGTTTGTTCACTATAAGAAAGATCATTGGCACAGACGGAGTGGTATTTAGGGACTGCATTACGCCTAGACAATGGAAAATGCAAATCTAATGTAAGTAACCCTTTAGATGATTTTATACCCGATTATATTAACAATAGCGTAGCGTTAAAGGCCGGTTAAAATGTACTTGTTCGTTCAATGTGGCATTTTGTACCGTGGCGTGCTGTGTTGTGAGATGATCTGTGTTGTTTTACGGGTTCTGTGTGAAGTCGCATAGAAGTCGACTGGGCGCGTTTGGCTACGCAGCCCAGTAACGTCATGGAGAGAGGCGGGGAATATGAATGCTTTGTTGATGTCAGGCTGAGGGGCAGGGGATATGATTTAGTGCCACAAAAGCAGGTCAGCCAGGGCGATGGGGCAAGTGATAAGATTATCACCTAATGTCGGCGCAGAGCAGCCTGATTTATCGTTTGTTTAGTGGACGACAAGTCGGGTAAGGTCCATAGGAAATTTTTCTACGATCGACAGATCCATGCCTGAAAACACATGGCCGACCCATAGGGACAGTTACAATTTGGTCACGGAAATACCCTTTATTCATTTAGTGGCATCACCATATCCCTGAAATGCTATGGATGTGCTGTCTCTCAAAATTAAATGTGAATCAGTGCATCCCGTGCTCGTTGTCCATCTAGTGGACCCCCAGGAGTCTTCACTGGGCTGTACAGCAGTGATCCGCCAGATCTGCTTAAACAGCGGAACCGGGCCCTCAGTAGTCCAAATGTCCTCTTAATCATGCCACGTGTGCGGACATGTGCCCTGTTGTACGCATCCTCATGCCTGTTCCTTGGCCTCTGTACAGGCGTCATAAGCCATGGCGTGAGTGCATATCCAGAATCTCCTACATGGGATGTAGATGTGGGAGACATGTCAGTGTTGGTAGTATCATGTCTTCATCAGATGCAGTGCAATCTTGTGTCATCGTTCATTCATGCGTATATGTCATGCAGTGTTTTCACTGATGGGTGTTAATCTTCTATGGCCATCATAGTGGGGGTTGGCAGCTGGACATTGACCAATGTATTGGTGTGCATGTGGCTTGTGAGTATGGCATTGTGCAGTGATGTGCACACATGGCAGGGTCACTCCACAGTGATGATATAGTAGATGCAGGGCGTCTCATGTACAGCCATCATGTGCATTGTGAGTGCTGTGTTGCATATTATGGAGGGGGGGGTTTGCTGTGGCTCCAGGTGTGTGCGCCAGCGGGAGTTCAGGCTGTGGGTGTCAGGTGGCAGGGTGTGTACGGCCACACTGTGGCTACCTGTCATGTGTTGCTTTGTGAAGTTTGGGTTCTGCTGTCTATTCAGTGGATGGGCGGGGGGTGATGCATGTGCAGTCGCAGCAGCCCACTCACGTAGCTCATTGCCCTGGTCACACACCAACACCCCACTTACACAGGTCCGGAGCATTGGCAGCTGTACTCACCCAATAGCCATGTGCTTTGTCCAGCATAGCGTTCCATGTACCATGGCAATGTTGAACTCCGCAGTACCATTGAGTCATGGGTTGAGCCCGGGAAACGTGCGCAGCAATGTGTAATCACTTGCGTCGCATCACATACCATCAGTACATTCAGTGAGTGGTACTGTTTCCTATTGCGGAACACCATTTCAATTGCACATGGTACTGTCAGCTCAATGTGGGTGCAGTCGACTGCACCTATGCAATTTGGCATGCCTGCTATAGCATGGAAGGCCAACTTGGTGGCAATCACCTGGGGAAGGGTACGGGGTAGGGCAATCTGTTCAGACACATGGCGCAACAGGGCATCCAGTACCTGAACCAGGATTATTGAGAAACAGGGTTGTGATAGGCCGTGCAGCTCACCGACTGTGTGTTGATAGGTACTGGTGCCGAGAAAGTGCAGTACAGACACAACCTTCAGGTGGGGGGTGGCGGTGGGGGTGTCTATGTGGCTGCTGATGTCGTCCTCTATCAGGCCAGTGATGTACAGGATTGTTGGACGGTCCAGCAGGTATAATGTGTTGATCTGTCCTGGGGTGAGGTTCCAGGGTGAGGCCCTGATGCGTGGTATTGCAGGCTGCCTGCGGGGTGCTGCCGGCTGGACAATGGGGTTTGCCATGGGTACAGTGTCAGCTGGTTGCCGCCTGCGCCTCCTACGCCTCCGCCTCCTCCTCCTCCTCTGCAACATTACCGCCATCATGTGCAGTGCTGCCTGTTGGTTGAGGAGGCCCAGTCCCAATGCTACTAGAGCTGCTGCCTGCATGGTTCTGTTTTGAGTTGGGCTGGGTGTTGTCCTTTTGTACGCACCCAGTGGCCTGCTGGTCCAGCTGGGCTGATTTGGTGCACCTGTGGCCTGATACAGGACACAAGGCACAGTTTAACGTCATGTTCGCTGTGGCGGCGGTACCGCCACCGTGATCACGGTTTTACTGCCATTTTGTTGTTGGTGTTTCCATGTCTGCGCTAGTTGTGATGCTCGCGGTGTTTCGTATTGCCGGCAACAGAGGAGTTTCAGTGAAGGCGGAGTTTACGGGAGCTTTAACTCCACGGTGGCGGTTGGAGGTGGTGCTATTTCCGGGTTCGCAGGTCATGATTAGGCGGATGCGGAAACGGTGCCGGTATGGTTATACCGGCTGCGTTAATTCTGGACCGGAGCACTTGTAATGAGGCCCATTGTCTCTACAGGTGGAAAGAGCTGAGGGACATCAGTCGCTGTGCTCGTTGCCACCATGCAAATAGGAGGAGCAGGAGTCATGACTGGCTGAGTTGGACTTTTTCCTCGTAGTTTCTGAATGATATGTTGTTGCCATAAAAGCAGTTTTTCAATTTGGGTCGCTTGACTATCTACTTTGCTGTTAAGAGTGTCAAATAATTTAAGCACAGTGGATAGGGAAAGTTGCATTGTATTCAACGCAATTTCCACCAAGGTATGGCTGCTCGGTGCAGAATTAGCGAGATCAGCTTTTCTTCAAGGCACCGAGGAGGTTATAGGTGAACTCGGCAGAGGCACTTCTACCGAATTTACTGGAACATCCTCAGGTGCAAACACTGGTGGAGCAAAAGCTCGATGCGGCGTAGGTATGCAGTATGAAACATGCATGCTAGAATTGTAGGAACCAATACTAGAAAACATTACTGGTGATTTTTACAAGTTATCAGTAAAATGCTGCGGAGAAAAACAAGAATTAGTTAAATTTAAGTCAATTATGACAGCATCTGATGTCCCTCCCTCTGAAATAGACATGTTTACTTGAATTAGAGCTGTGAGAGGTACGATATTTAACAGACTAACATCAGTTATTGATGTTCAATTTCGGATTTTCAACAGGTGATTCATGAACAGACTTTGACTGAGTAGATAGCACGTCCTTATGTTGAGCCAAAGCTTGCGGACCAACTTTCACGGGAAGAGCAAGAGAAGCAAGTCTGGAGTTATTCACTGCATTTTGCGCAAGCACAGCATCCGTGATTATAGAAGGGATGTGCAAAATTTCTGGATGTCCATGAAATCCTTTGCACTGGATTTTAAAATTGCCGCCTCCCCCAAAGCCTTTGGAGTGGACGCATGATTTAAGATACAATTCTTGGTATTAAAGACGGCGGCCCTAACGGCCACCGGTTATTTCAATGGTAAAAGGCCCTGCGGCATACCAGTTTTAAAGGAATGGTTTGGTCAAAAATTTTTATTGCCCCTACGGGTTGGCCATGTGTTTTTAAGCCTAAGTCGCTCGATTTTAGAAAAATTTCCTATGGACCTTACCCGAGTTTTCGTCCATTAAACGCACGTGAAAACAGACACCAGGGAGCTGCCATTTTGTGATAATCCTATCATTTCCCCCATCGCCCTGGCTGACCTGCTTTTGCGGCACTAAATCATATCCCCCGCCCCTGAGCCTGACATTATCAAAACATTCATATTCCCTGCCTCTCTCCATGACTTACTGTGCTGCGTAGGCAAACGCACCCAGTCGTCTTCTACGCGACTTCACACAGAACCCAGAAACTAACACAGATCAGCTCACAACACAGTGTGCCACAATTCAGAATATGAAACTGTACTTTAAAATGAAACAGCAACACAGTAAATTTGGTAAAGTACATTTATTTGACATTAAATGTTTATAGAATATTCTGCAATTGCCATATGAACTCCGAAAGTCATTTATTTTCTTTTATCTCTATCCGCAAATCCGTAAAAAGTTTTCGTGAGTCACGCGCTGTTCCTTTATGGTACACAGGGTGTTGGTTTTCATTCAAAGAAGCACTTTTGTCGCACGTTGAACCGCAAGGCTGTTCCATCAAGTAGGCACTAGGCCAGCGTAAAGGTTGATATGTTGCTTCTAGCCGCTAGTACCACGTAAGGGCATATGGGCCCTTGGCGATCGTCCCATAAGATCATCAGAATGGTGCAGTTGTTTACATTAAGCTGCAGCTGGCGGCTGAAGAAACCATCTGCCGGTGTCTGAAACTGGTGGCAGGGGCAAAAGGGAAGGAAATACCTATTTTGAAAACATAAAATTTATAAGTAATCTAGCCAGCCGATCTTGATTAATATTATTCATTTTATTTAATACGGCCCTGCTGAAACTATTTGCTTTCAAGGATAGTGCAATGGAGTATGTTCGGCACTAAAATCAATGCGAAAACTAACTAAATAAATCGAGGTTAGTACACAATGAGAAACGACTTTTTTTCTACATGCGTGTGGAATGTGGACCTGCATGCCCATGTGCCCGCTACAAGGACGATCCCACAAACCTTTTCAAAGCTCTTCATTCATTCATTTATTCATGCATCCATTCATTAATTCTTCATTCCGGTATAAAAGCGTCTAAAGAGTTACTTACATTATATTTGCAATTTCTATTGTGTCGCTGCGTAATGCAGTCTGTAAATCCCACTGTGCTCTTGCAACGATTTTTCGTATACTGAACTAACATGAAACTCGGTCTAGTTTAAGAATTTTCTGCCTTATCGTCTCTTACGTTATTGCACCCCCTAAACCCCCCTTCAAATGAAGTTCTTTCTGCATGGTCCCTGTCTCTCAAGTTCAAAAAACAATAGAACCTTATACTGCCAGTACGAGTTGTGGGCCTCTTGAGGGCGCGAGCTGAAAATGAAAGCCGCTGACCTTCACTAGAAATAAGCATACATTCTTTCTTTGCAACATCCCGTAGTAAAGCCATCTGTGAGAACTTGAAGTTTCGAATCCATCTATGTAGTGCGCCTCAATGTGCAAATGCGAACTGGCTTCTCTCCCATCTGCAATGGCTCGCTTGGTGCGTTCTAAGGCCCCAATTTTATCCTTGTTGTCTGCGAGCTTTGAAGCCCCAAAGAATCATAACTATTGAGACTTTTAATTTTTTGGGAAAGGTCAGGGAAAGTATAAAGTACCCGAGGAGTTGAGTTGAAAGTGAGATTTATTGTTTGTTTGTTTTATTATTTGCAATACGCAAGCCTCCCCTAGGTTAACAGTGCCCAGCATTTATAAGAGATTGCGAAAATTAGTTACATCAACAAAAATATATACATACACATATAGACAAGGTCAGCAATATGAGGTGAATAGAGAGAGAATTCAAAGATGACACCCAGGTAGTTCGGCACCCAGGATGGTGAAGGTAGGGGTTAGGGTTAGCGTACTTTCTATGCACACTGTACAATAAAATTTATTTACAAAAAGACAATCGTATTACAATTATTTAAACCGGGATTTGTACTTCACAACCAGCTCTCCTTTGGGTGGACATGGCACAGTGGCAATGTTGGGTGGCAATGGATCAGTGCTCTGCACAGAAACGTTCAAAATTCCATATCTGTGCTTCTCTAATACAGCAACAATAAGGCTTTTGACAAAGTCGAACTCCATTTCCTCATAGACTGGTTTGATCACCCATTGCTTACTTCTTTTTGAAAAGGCCTTAGTGTAGCGAGGCATCCTTACATTACCCTTAGTCATAGATTGTTCACGGCCGAGATTCTCTTTATGGGCCAAGACGGCAAGTAGAGTCCTATGTCTCATGCCCTGTATGCTGAAATGCAAGCGCTTTGGCTTGTACTTTAGGCGCATATTGTGGAACACCTCCAAACCTCCTGTGTGACAGAATTCTGTCAGTCCCCTCAAATCTCTTGATAGAGTTTTATCGAAAACAATCTTCTCAATGGCTTTGTGTGTCGGTGAAGATGGATTCAACCACTTCTTCTTCCCTGCCTCCACTGGGGATAAAGGGCCATGTTCACATTGGTGGAAATGTAGGTTTTCTGACCAGCGGTGCACGTTGGTACAGTGGTGCATCAGTGACTGCCATTTTTCAAGTAGTATTTCCACTGACCTTTCACAAGTTTTGGAGCTCCACCAAGGATGGTTGCTGATAGACTGGGACCACTCTGAAATACTTTCCAAACCTTTTTTTTTTTTCCCTGCAGCCGAGATTTTCTTATTGATTGATTTAGCAAGATGCCATACGTCAAATTGATGTTTAATATGTGGGAACTGCTCTCTCATTGTCTTGGCAATTGAAACGTGTCTGTCCGTGGCTATGAGGTCGATGTGCATTCCCCTCGATTGCAGATATTCCACTGATTTTATAAATCCTAGTTTCTCCATGGCCACTGAGGATGTACTTTTTTGACTCGACCTTCATGTCCTGAAAGTGGAAGGTGCAGTACTTGGCAGAAAATCCAGGGCTGTCGCACTGTCCATCGCCAGCTAGCCTGAATTGTTTGCCTTCGAATGTACTTGCGAGAGACAATTGTTCAATTTTCCAAGCATCACTAATGGCCGGAAACAGATAATCATGTTGGTATTTGTAGTACTGAGTTTTTTAAATGAAATGGAGTCCCACAAACTGAAAGAAAGACTCTAACTTTCTAAAACTGGAGCCACTAAAAAGTGATGCAGCTGCACACAGTAGATTGCCTGCTGGCAGTTTCCCCAGCATCGGTTATGCAGACCATGAGAACTGTAATCTACAGGCGGCATGTATTGTGACGTTACTGCCTTGTTTTTGACGAGTCACATGAATCAATAGCTTCCCACATACTTTCCCTCTGACGGAATGCCCACATTTCAGCATACTTATGATATCCATCAAACAACTGTCGAATACTATGTATTTGCCCTCTTTCATTAGACTGTCATCCTACGTCAAAGTTGTTTCGGCCTGTGACGTTGAGGACGTATCACCACATTTGAAAGAAATATCGCTGCTATCAAGTACTGATGCGTCGGTGAATGCTGCTGCTGGTTCATTCTCTGTCATTTCAACATCTGCTACCTCAACATTGATGGAAGAACACAACAATGTCGACAGCTTTTTTGGTGGCAATTTTTTGGCGGGTGTAGATTGTGTGAATTGATCTGCGACTACTTCAGAGCTATCTTAAATGCATCCAGTATCATGTTGTTGCGGCAGTGCGGTCGTACTGTAGCAATGGTCCAATACAACTTTGCTGGATTCTCCGGACACATTCATTTCATGTTCTGGCCATTGGACATGAGCATCCCGAGTCTCAACATGCCACGTCTGAATTAATAGTTTCTCCATAGTGTAAATGGTCTGGCAAGCAACATCTCTCATTCGCTTCACTGTCTGTGTATGTATAGTTCGTAGACCCACGGGTAACTAGAGGACAGATTGGAAAAGGGATGTTCAGTTTAAACACAAGATAAAGTATAGTACAATTGACTGGAATAAAACATAAAATAGTCCCCAGCACAAAAAAATGTCTAAAGTTATGAACTGTTTGTGACTAACCTTATTTTTGTTTCTTTTCTTTGCAACTTTTTTGACTCGACCTTCAACAACTGCACGCTCTTGCTCCGATACGTATCTGCATGTCTCCCCTTCCTCTTGCGCTGCAACGACTATATTTTCTGTATCCGCATAGACAGCATGGAATGAGGCTCCATCGACTCCCTGAAACATAGTATTTTCATTACTGTGTATCAAAATATTGTTAGCGTAAAACGCACGTGAGGACGAACACACATGTACATCTCAATAGCCAAACACGATTTAAAAATTGTGTGGAACAATCAAACGACAAGTATTCAAGCTCTGATGACCTAGTTCGATGGAGATGTCAGTATCCATACCTCTGGCTCTACATGGACTGCCACGAATGATTGTATTGAAGAGGAGGCATCAGCAACTCCCTGAAACACAGTACTTACGATAGTATGGTTTTCAATATCGTAAACATAACACACACTTGGGGTCGACGGCACAGGTACATATAAAGAGATAACCACAAATGTTGCATTGTCTAAAAGAATCAAGGAATATTTAAAAATGATCAGATTTAATCGACTTATTTCTCCGATTTCTTTACATCTGCATCATCTAAATGGGATCTTGTGATTGTAGTGGAAGCGCCATCATCTCCCTGAAACACAGTACTTGCGTTAATAGGGAAGAAAGTATAGCAAATGGAATCACGTTATATGATCACGCTCGATGGAGCCGTCAGTATCCATACTTCATGCTGCTGAAGAATATCTAGGGCTGTTGTCAATGTGGTGTGCACTTCCGAAAGCTGTTGCGCCGATTCGTATCCGCATGGTCCCGCTTCCACCGGAATTACTTGAATGTCAGGCTCAGCATCAAGTGCGTGGGTTGACGATTCAACAACTGCCTGAAACATAGTATTTGCATTAATAAGGATTACAATATTGAAAACACAACACAAGCTTGGGGTCGACCGCACAGGTACATATCAACAGCTAACCACAAATGAAATATGGTGTAGAACAATCAAACGACAAGTGTTCCAGTCCTGATGATCACGGTCAGTTGAGCTGTCAGTATCCATACCTCGGGCTGCTGAAGAACATCTAGGGCTGTTGTCAATGTGGTGGACGCTTCAGCATCTCCCTGAAAGACAGTACTTGCATTAGTATGGATAACACTAATTATAACTGAAAACAAACACCAGGGGACAACAACTAAGGTGTATATCAATTGGAAAGCACTAACCAAACAATTGGTAAAATAATCACACGATACATACAAACTATTACTTGACATGCATAAAATAAGTCTGTAGCGGAATAGCCAAGTATGATTACGTGATACGCGCTAGAAGTGGTTGATAACTCCGAGCACGTGACGGAAGTAGAATGTTCTTGCTTCAGATTCAAGGGATAGTCAAGACGTTGTAAAGGTAAACTATTGTTTGATAATGAAATGCTAATATTTAAAATTGCCATGTAAGGAGACAGAATACTTGAGTAATGCGCAATATAGCACAGTTCCCTGTGCCCATATATAGATTTCGTTTGTGGGTTATGAAATCTAAAAATAATATATTGATAAATGTCATTATTCAAAAAGCTATACACTCATATCAATGTCGAAAGTATTACAATTTGGAAAAAACACCTAAAATATCAATGAATCCATTTGGCTACCTACTCACTACCGCAAGGCCTAAAGCTAAAAAAGATGAAAAGAGTGGGAATGGCGTTTGCGAGCAATTTTCGTGTCGATCGCTGTTTGTTCTTCTTTGTTACCCAAGATGTGGTGTACATGTTCGAGGGAAAGTGCCGGCTGCAGATGACCCCTCTTGTCCCCAAAGACTTGTTGGACTCTACTTTCCAGCTCATCCAGTGGATATCTGCAATGTCTGACCCATTCTCCTATTCGATCAACAGTTTTCAGGAATACATGCATTGTAGTGCCTTCAGATTTAGCATGGGTCTTCGAAGGGCAACCGCTAATCGAACAGGCAGGCATTGTTGAAAATTCTGAAAAGTAAATATCAAGATTATTATAAAACCTTGATGAATAAAAATGTCATAAAAAAGTAAATTAACCATACCATGCTCAATGCAAGGTTTGTTTTGGTCGCCGGAACTATACCAGTTCATCATGTGCGGCTTAGTATTTGCATAAGTTACAGAAATGTCTGTTTTGTCTTGCACGAAAAAGAACCATGCTTACATTATAGACTGGACCCCTGAAGGATGCAATTCGATGACAATTGACACAGATGAAAATAAATAGATCTATTGATAGCATAACAATTGAAACTCAAGTCAATAGCAATTAGACCAATGACCATAGCTCTATTGGGTACTGTAATAGCAAATAGATTGAAATGCAAAAATGACCGAAATATGACTAGGATACATGGCCTTACCTTGACCAACAAACAGTTGGATTCAGCAGGCCGAGCAGTATGTTGCAGGAGAACAGGCCACAGGTAGAACACTGACGAGTTTGCTCGAAGCGGTCACAGATAGCACGGCGACGAGCACATTAGCATAGATCTCAGTGCTTCTCAGGTAGAAGGTTCAGGAGTTGACTTGCAAAGCACAAAGATGTTCTCATGAGACATATCAAATGGTTTATAAAGTATTAGAAACAGGGGTGTGTTTGTGGATGAATGACGTGTGAATGTCGTGGTATTATGTTTATTGCAGGGGGGCGGCCTGCCTCAGGGGAGGCCTGCCTGGAGACACGGGATCTGAGGAGGCCATGTGAGCGATGGCCCCTGGGTGTGGGATACCTTTTGAAGTGTACTTGCTGTTTGGCACCTTGGCCGTTTGCGCCCGTCACAGCCCCCCATGCCAGCGCTCATCCCCGGGTGCGAACCGCCTTTGATAGAGGGGGTGGGATGGATGGGCCTGGGGTGTGCAGATAAGGCACAGGAAGACTGCTGAATGGCGACACACTTATGTGGATTGCAGGGGGGTGGCCTGCCTCAGAGGAGGCCTGCCTGGAGACACAGGGTCTGAGGAGGCCATGTGAGCGATGGCCCCTGGGCGTGGAATACCTTTTGAAGTGTACATGCTGTTTGGCACCATGGCCGTTTGCGCCCGTCCCTTGCCCTTATGTGATGTTAACTTTGCATGACATTCGCGTAGATAGGAACACTGAGCAGGACACGGGGCATCCATTTTTGTACCCCTTTCCACTCCATTTTGGTGACCAGGCCTCACTGCGATAGTACAGCGCGAAGAGCACATGGCCCACAGCCTCGTTCTCACTCTGACTGGAAAACTCCAGAGGTATTTGCAATAGATAATAAATGTAACACATCACTCTCTGAGATCACGGTCCTGCATGTGAACCGGCCTGAACCAAGCACATGGCTCGTTCATCTCCACAAACGTGTCCTTGCCACGCACCCTCGCCAGTGGAAAGTTACTGCCATACTGACCCTGTGTCCCTGCAAGGTATTCTCTTCATGTGCCAGTCTACTGACCACGCCATGATCCCACCTAGCAGATCCCCAACTAACATTAGACCCCTACTGCAGTATATCGTTGCCTATCAATAACAAATGCCACATATCGGAGATTCTTGTGAGCACAGACCCACACTTCAAACAGTGTATTATAGTGGTCAAGACCCTTGACCTAAGGCCTGTATAATCCAATGTTAATTGATAGTATTGATATATGTGTGACTTTTATAGCGACATAACCGACTGAAAGACTTTGAACAAGTGTTATTTAGTGCATGCATTATTGATAATATATTATATTAGCTTAGATAGTGATCACCCCGCTTCACAGCGACCTGAACTTCACCCACTCCGAGCACAGGTGTCTGAGGTCCATCCTTGAATGGAGACACACTTGATTGATTTAAAAAATCAAAAAAAACGTTGTTAAAATATATGTGGTGTTTTATTTTGTAGCTTATTTTGATGACACAAAAATACAAAACTTTACACATTGTACAGTTCAGGTTGCAGCACAGCGAGAGAAAATCCCCTGTACTGACCGCTGTCACTCGGGAACGTTTCTCTTATGGCACGAACGGCACAGGCAGGTATCACTCTTCGAACGCGGTGTCCAAGCCTCCCGTGAAGCCACCATGTAAAGGAACGATAGGCCACCAGCCTGTACCACCTGTGAAAAGGAATGAAACAAACTGTTTTTAAATGACCAAGATAAGTTTAATAAACGTTTGTTGTCAATGACAATTCTTGTAACTAATGGCATTGTGCTTGGACAAATGCTATCTAGACACTGCACACTATTGAACGACTTTCATGCGTTGCAATGATATGTAGATGTAGTTTTGGATATAGGAGACGACCATGAAATAGGAGTGGCATGACAAGCAGAGTATACTTACTCGTTACTAGGATTACAATGACGAACAGTTGCGCGAAGTTGGTGCATAAGCACCATCATTATCCTCAACACGGACCGTGTTAGGCAGGCTGCCCTGAAGTCTGGCAGCTTGGTGATGCATTGCGGTAGTGGCTCGCCTTCCGAAATGTAGGCCACGCATCCCGAGTTTTCACAGCAGCAGCAGCTCTCCTCTACGGTCGGCATTAGCTTGCACCGATTGCATGTGCACCAGGTGGAAACACTGTCCATGCGATTAGGTCCAGTGTCTTTATCCGTTGATTCGTCCTGCCAACTGCTGTCCGAAGCCCCATCGTTTTCACGTGTTTCCCTTTCCAGTAGTTCCTCCTCGGTATACTCGGGCTCGTACATGTAGGGCATTATTGTATCCATTGTGTGTTGCACAAACTAAAATAATTGATAGCGGTGGTACTGGTATTTGCTACAAGCAACAAAGGTAGCTGACCAGAGCACAGAAACGAGTCACAGAATACTCAAAGTAACACAGAGAGAGGAATGGAATCGAAAATCTGCTGCTGTGTGTTGTGAAACGGTCTGTTTATACTTATTGAGGAAAGAGGCGTCCTGCCATTTCCATGGCGACACGTCATTAGCTGAAGCGCAGCGAATGTTGACACGAGACGTGCTTTGGCGTTGTGAAATGGGTGGTACGCGTCTGCTGATGACAGGCTCAGGGGCGGGGGATATGATTTAGTGCGCAAAAGCAGGTCAGCCAGGTCAATGGGGGAAATGATAGGATTGTCCCAAAATGGCAGCTCCCTGGTGCCTGTTTTCACATGTGTTTAATGGCCGAAAACTCGGGTAAGGTCCATAGGAAATTTTTCTAAAATCGAGCGACTTAGGCTTAAAAACACATCGCCGACCCGTAGGGGCAATAACAAAAATTTGACCGAACCATTCCTTTAAGTGAGGTGCCCCTAACAGAGCTGCAGCTATGGGTACCGAGCAAGCCCCGAGGTCCACTCAACCACGATGCTGCTGCAAAGAGGGACTTGCTTGGTGCGCGGGCTGCAGCCTTTGTAGTCCCGCAGCAAAGGGGCGTGGATTGCACACGTTTTTTGATGTTCATGAATTGGCCAAAAGCAGTCTTTTAGAGCACGAACAGGAAGCGTTTCACACAAGGTCTTCGGCATCCTCGGCAAAGAGGGACTTGGCGGGACTTGCTTGGTGCTGGTGTGATTCATTATGCTGGAAAATAATTAAGATGTCGTATTTACAGTATTTTAATGCATAAAAAGGCCTGGTACGATGCTCACCTGGAGGCCTGTCCTCACCCCATTAAGGAAGTAGCAGCCAACAAAATCAAATGAAGCACTGCACAGAAAACAATATTAATGCTCACCTTTGCTGGCACACATCTTTCGAGTACATGGATTTCATCTAACAGTCTGGGCTTTGAGCTCATTACCCTGCAGCCTCCTATGCTTGCATTGTTATGATGATTTGTATGTATCCCACCAACTTATGCAACAATGACAAAATTATTACTGTATATTTTAACCCAACACTGCTCTCCCAGGACACTCATACACAACTAGTACACCTTATGCATTGCTTTAACATGATGACTCACCTTACAGACCCGCTTGCCCCATCACATAGCTGCCTCTCCACACTGAATCAAGGGAATGGATCACCAGTGCTAACCGCTTGAATACCAAGAAGCAGAGCCAAACTCCTACCGCCCCCTCTACCAGCAGAAAACACCTCCATGCTGCAACCGACATTCAATGAGGTGGTTGCAATGGCATCCACCCACGATCAAGAAGTAGCAACCAGCTGCAACACCCAGACCCGTGCAACGAGGAACAGACTGCCATCAACCTGCACCACCCACACTTGCACCTATAACCTCCATGTTGTGAAACATAGACCTCTTTCCCACTAAGTAAGAGTCTCAATTGCGAGTTCATTCATATATGCCGTTCTGTGAACCATAGGCCACTCTCCCACTGCCTAGGAGTCTCAATTGCGAGTGTGCTCATATATGCCTTGTGTGAAACCTAGGCTTCTCTCCCACTATACAGGACTCTCAAACCAATCCCCCACATAACCACCTAGTAGACCTGGTTCTTTGTTAAGCATAGGCCTCTCTCCCGCGGTCTAAGTGTCTCAGGTGCTGGTTTGGTCGTATCTACCAGTTTCTGAAACATAGGCCTCTCCCACTGCCTAGGAATCTGTAGTTTAATTGTGTTGTTATTTGGGAGTCTCAAATATGAGTTTGTATCTGCCATTGTATGAAACATAGGTCTCAGACGCTGTCTGGCAATCTCTAGTTTAAACTGCGAAGTTCTCACATCCACCATGCTGTGAAGCCTAGGCCTCTCCAACTGCCAGAAATCATGAACCTAGGCACGGACTGATTACTGCCTGCCTCTCAGTGGAGCTTAGACCTACAGGTAACCCAGTTGGAATCCCATACCTCTAAGGAACCTATCCCACTGTGAACCACTCTGTAAAACCTAAGGTAGGCAAACTATTGCCCCATGAACAACAACCTTCCTACCTGACACATACACCAGGGAAGCCAGCAGCTTTCGTTATGGCACACCACAATAAACTCACTCGCCCAGACCACGAATAATGAGACCATGCAGCCCGAAAGATCGCTGCAGCTGAACAGCATTGAAGTCTATGGTACCTATACCTTACACCACGTCTGTGGACACAGGCCGCAGGCAGGGCCTAGCATCCATTCACCGTAGAACGCAGCTATGGCTATGCTCATCCGGTCTAGCAGCACATATAGCCGCCCACACTGAAACACCTGACGTACCGTAACACTGCTGCCACTAGCATAAAGCGACTACCAACAAAAGAAATTCGGTATAGCTGGCCACACTTCGACTCTTTTCAACAATAGCACTTAACTAGAATTATGCTGATGATACCATGTGCCCCAGATAATGTGAATGGGTCATTAGAGTGACCAGTGCAGGTGTGAATGTTTCAATTATGATAAAATTTCCATCTGCATCAGAAAGCCCTCTTGCAATTCACGTGAGCCACCTAATTCTGTATCCACAGATTGTCTTGCTTGGATTGTGTTGGGCAGCGGGTTCCACTGGAGCAGAGTGGGTAGGGAGAAAGAGTGGATGCAAGATTCAGTGATTGAGGTAGAGGAGAAAGACCATTGACAGTGTTGTACGCTAGGAGAAGGAAAAGGGAGAAACTGCGTATGGAGAGTCAAAGAGCAAGGTGTCAGTAGGTAGGCGTAGAGAACGATCTCGGCAAGTTGTAAACAGACTGCAGGTGGTTGAAGTTGAGAACTTGATATAGAGGGAGGAAGGGGTACAGCAAAGCCCAGAGGAGATTTTGTAGCCTGACATTACTTTGTGACCTTCCAATGTTATACGATATGACATTTATAATGCCCCTATGCACAAGTGTTTCAAGCCGCGACAGGCAAGGGGGGGCAGAGGGAGCACAAAAAACAGAGATCTTGCTATTCCTAGTGACATTCAGATCACGCAAGTGCAGGGGAACTGGGAGGGAAGAATGGACAAGTGCAGGACAAGGAACAGGAAACAACAAGTAGTGCAGCCAACGGGTGGTAAATGCGAGTGTTCAGAAGTGCAGACAAGTGTCTAATAAGTGCAGGAGAGGGGGCTGTAGGGTTACAAATACAGACCACAAGTGCAATGGTGTGCCAACAGGCAGTGTGGGTTTGCAGCTGGACAGATAGGGACCTGGGCCCGAATTCCGAGGGTGGCCAGGTGACCAGTGCGTGTATCAGACAGGAGATCAGCAGGGGGAAGGAAGTGAGAAGGCAAAAGCAAAGAGGAAGGTCTTGAGGTGATTGCCGAACCAGAGATGGTTCTGCTCAAGTTTCAGAGAGGCAGGGAGGGTGCCCAGAGGGAGGCACCAGCCAAAGAAAGATCTGCCCCCAACTCATTTATCTGAGAAGCGACTGACCATCCAGGATTTGGAGGAGCGGAGAGCTCGAGTAGGAAAATATTTCGATAGAGAGAGTTGGAGGTATTGCGGTACCAGGTCCCAGAAAGCCTTGTGGACGATGCAGAAGGTCTTGAACTTGATCCTTGCCACCAATGGGAGCCAATTAAGAGATTTCAGTGCTGGAGAGATACGATCCTTGGGCTTAAGTCCCAAGACAAGTCTTGCAGTCCTGTTCTGGATGAGTTGTAGAGGACGGAGAGTAGAGGCAAGTAGATTTAGAAAGAGGCTGTTGCAGTAGTCCAGCCTAGGGAGAACCAGAGCTCTGGAGACAGTGAGATTCTGGGGAAAAGTGAGAATAGGAAGAATACTTCTGATGAGGTGCAGCTGGTAGTTTGACTTCTTAGAGACGTCAGAGATGTGAGGAGAGAAGGAGAGTGTGGAGTTGAGGATGACTCTGAGGTTCTTAGCCTCACAGGTAGGTGTAAGAAGAGGCCCAGAGTGGGCGGCCAGAGAGTGAGAGGAAAGGAATGTGCTCGTGAGCCAATGAGAAGGATCTCCGTCTTACTGGCATTAAGGCAGAGATCAATGTCGGCACACCACTCCTGGATTGCAGACAGACCACCCAGGATGAGAGAGGGAGAAGAGGCAGCTGAGGGGAGCCTGAAAGAGAGCTTGGTGTCATCCGCATAGCACTGAAAGTTGGAGCAGAGAGCAGCTATGCAGTGGGCGAGAGTTGCCAGGTATTGGTTGAACAGCCAAGGAGAAAGATTAGACACCTGGGGAACACCACAGGAAGAGAGAGAGATAGAGGAGAGGAAAGACCCAATTTGGATCTGGGAGGGTCGGTCAGAAAGAAAGGAGGTCAGCCAGGCCAGGGCCTGATCAGTGATACCAAGGTTATCACAGAGCCGGTTGAGAAGGATGACATGGTTGATAGTATGAAAAGCAAACAAGAGATCGAGGAGGGTGAGGACAGAAGGATGGTTAGTGTCAAGGTTTGAGAGCAGGTCTTCACGGATGTTCAGGAGAGCAGTTTCCGTGCTTTGGGCCACTCTGAAGCCAGACTGATGGTCATGGAGACAACCAACAGTTTCAGTGTGAAGGTTAAGCTGGGAGATGGCCATCTTTTCAAGGAGTTTGCCCAGAAAAGGAGTAATGGAGATTGAGCGATAGTTAGCAGGACAGGAGGGGTTGGCTGAGGGTTTCTTAAGAGGGTGTACAAGGGAGTGCTTCAGGAGGGAAGGGAAGGTTCCAGTGGTGAAAGAGTGGTTTCAGAAGTTGGCCAGGGATGGAGCGAGGGTGTCAATGTGATCCTTGATGGTTTTGGATGAATATAGAAGACGCTGTTTTGACGAGGCTTTAATAGATCAGACTTGTATAGAAACATTGTCAGGGTGAACAAAGGAAAGGAAGAGAAGGGAGGAGGAGAGGCAGCCACAGGAAGCCCAGAAGTAGAGGAAGGATGAGGGTGAACAAGGGAAAGGAAGAGAAGTGAGGAGGAGAGGCAGCCACAGGAATGCCAGAAGTAGAGGAAGGATGAGAGCGAGGGAGGGTGGACAGGATGTCCGGGTTTTGGAGATGAAATGTGAAGCCAAGGCCATACAGGGATTCTGGGGGGGAAGAGGAGAGGTAGAGACTGCAGCAGGATTGGCCAGCTCCTTACAGATTTTAAAGAGTTTGGCCGAGGTGTTAGATGCTGTGGAGAGGCGAGCTTGGATATGAGCTCTCTTCTTATTGTGGACAGAGTCGGTACTGCCTTTGGAGCAGGCCACAGGCCAGTTTGTAAGAGGGTTCACACAATGCCCTCCATTTGCTCTCAGCCACCCTAAACTTGCGTTTAAGCGTGACAAGGTCTGAGTCGTACCAAGAGTTGCACTTGGCTTTGGGCTTCAAGCGGACCCTCATGACAGGGGCAAGTACATCAAGAGTGTCAGAGATAGAAGAATGGAGGTTGAAAAGGGCCATGTCAGGATGCAAGTAAGCTAGAGGTGCAGCAGGGGGGGAGAGAAAGTGGTGGCAAAACCCTGAACAGACACACGCTTCATGAGTCCGCTGATCGAGAAAGGTGGGTGGCAGTGCTGGTGTTGGTTCGGCACGAGGAGTAGAGAAAGATGAGAGGAGAAAGTGGTCACTCCAGGAGAGAAGAGTGGTGGGAGGGGGAGGTCTGATGAGATCAGAACATCTAAGGTGTGCCCTGCAGAGTGAGTCGGGCCAGAGGGAAGAATAGAGAGAGAAAGAGAATCACAGAGGTTGCAAAAGAGTCCAGAGGAAGGACAGGAAGCATAAAGGTGGATGTTGACATCTCAGAGGAGGAAGAGTTGAGTGGTAGAGGCAAGGAGGGAGGAGGAGAGGTCCGACCACTCGGAGAGGAAGGAGGTTACCTGGCCTGGCAGCCGGTAGATAGTAGCCACAGTAAGAGAGCAGCCAGGAGAGAGAGAACCTGCAGACCAAGCATTCAAAGGAGGAGTAGACCTGCATAGAAAGGATAGAGGCAGGGATCCACTCCAGGATGATCAAGGCTACATCCCCACTGGGATGGTTGCTGCAGGGCGCAGAGAGGATCTTGTAGCCATCAGGCAGGAGAGTGTCAAACTCGTGACAGATCTGGCCGTGAACCACGTCTCGCTCAGACCAAGAACATCAATGTAAATTTCTTCCAGGAGACGGCAGATGTCCGAGGGGTATTTGACAGCTGAGCGAGAGTTGAGAGTGGCAGTGTGTAGAAGGTTGCCACCTTTGAAACACTTCCGTGGAGGGGTACAGGTCAGTGGTATGCCCTGTGGAAGTATAGAAGGAGACCGAGGGTGGGCAAAGGAGAAAGGAGAGGACAAGGTAGCAAGAAGGAGGATGAAGATGCCAGAGAGCTGTTGGAGGAGGGAGGCAACAGGGCAGCCAGAGAAGAAGTAGAGGAAGCCAATGAGGTGGCAGAGGACCCGGAGAAGGGAAAGAAGGGATAGCGAGAGAAGAAAGGAAATTGATGAGGCGTGGGAAGTATCTATCAAAAGGGAAGAGGTTGGTCTGAGGGCCTTAGACTAAGAAGGTGCCATTTAGGTAAACATTAATAATGGTGTTAGGGTAGTGGAACGCGGCCAGGAGGGCCTCGCACCGGGTGCCACCATTAATGGCAGGGGACGGGGAAAAAGAAATAATGATTTGTATATGTGTCCTGTTGTTTTATAGGATTAGTGTATTTTTGGGTTACATTTTTCTAGAACACTGTATTATTGTATCCCTTGGAAGTGAAAGCATTAAACACGTATCTGTAACCATCGAGCTGATGTGATTTGAGACCAGCTTCCAAATTGCACACTGTGCTGCAGTCACTGTTTCAACACTTAACTAAATTAACTCGTGCCAATTTATTATGTCACTTTCGGATGGTGCACCCAAGTACCAAAGCAGAGGGCCCGTATAATATGCTTTATTATTTATGTCGAGGTGGATCGGTCTACCGCAGGCTCCGACACCTTGATCTCTAGAACGTGCATGGGTATTTCTTTTACGTGATCTTTGTATCTACATGATGCCATGAAGAAGCCTTTACACGGTAGGGGTGTCTTGGAGCCGTATGGAAAAAGGAGCGCTCTGGCTGGCTGCAGGCGTGGTGCATTTGGCAGGTTGTTATATACCTCCTCACTGACCACGTTGACCGTGGCTCCCGTGTCCACCAGGAATTCAGCCGCCACCTTGTTGACTTGTATTATGAGTGTGGGGCTGTTCTCCTTCGCGGTGGTGTTCCCTAGTGCATATACTAGCCTTTCACCCTTGGTTCTCCTTTTCGTGGTTTCAATTCATTCTTGGGATTGTCCTCTGAAGAGGCGCTAGAGATAGTGTCTGATTGTGATTGTTCCACCAAGCACCTGACGTATCTCCGAGGACGCCTCCTTCGCCCTGAGGATGCAGACTTGTTGTCTCTCCATTCTTGTGATGCCCTTGATTGTCTTCGATTTGATGGTTCTTCACAATGCCTGCGTCGTGTTGAGTCATTCTGGTGGTGTGAGTCGCGACTGGGACTTGGACGTCTCGGCTCTCTTTCTGGTGTGGAGCGTGTTTCTTCCACTTGCCCCCATTTTGCTACGATATATGAAACATACAGCCTTATAATGATTCCCCCCCCACATGCAGAGCAAATTTGACCCATGGAGGGGCACGTGCCTTCATGTGGGTATTCATGCCCGCAACGATAGCAGAACGGGTCTGTGTTCCCTTTTGGGGTGTTCGCAAGTTTATGTAGACTCTCATGCTTTCCGTGGGTGATGGTGATGCCATCAAGACCTTCCACCTGTGCCGTCAGCGCCGCCTCTGATCGGGCCAGGCGTAGGATCTCTTCAAGGTTTCGTGGCTTTTGCAATAGTCGTTTCCTGAAATCACCGCTTTCACACCCTACTATAATTTGTGAGCGAAGTGCCTCCTCATTTGAATACTTGTTGAAGTCACAGTGTTTCATTTTGACTCTTAGTCTCATTACGAACGCATCCATTGTCTCACCTTTCAATTGTTTTGTGGTATGGAAGACGTGCCGTTCATAGACCACATTGGTGTGCGGCGTGAAGTAGTAAGTTGGTGTAGGTGTCTATGTTATCTTCGGGAATTTCATCTAGAATGTCTCTTACGTTAGACCCTATGGCATGAGTGAGTAAGCTGTGTTTCCTTTCATCCTCCAGGGGGCCCACTGCTTTGAGACATATTTCAAAGTCCCTCAACCATTTCTTCCACCTGGGCCCCAGTGTGCTGGTGTCACTGAGGTCAAAATTGGGGGGCAGTTGTGAAATGAGGCTGTCCGTCATACTTGTGCGCGCTACTCAGGCAGGTGTTAGTTGTACAGTTAGTGATTCTTCAGATGAATTATCCTGCATGGCAAAGGTTATACAACCGTGCACTTACTATTTGTTGCAGTAGGTGGCAGTAGCTATGCCTCTTCTCAATATCTGTCTCTTGTTCTTGGGCGTGGTGTATGTCGAGCAGGATAAACAAAACTCCTTTGTTGGTTTGCCGCGAGCAGGAGAGTAGGGAGCTGCCTTGCTTTACCCCTTCTGATTGCTGCCTGTGCAGTTGATTGCAGGGTGTTTTAGTTGAAAGAGACGTGGAGAGCCGATGCGCTCCACCCACGTGAGTTTCTGTCTTGATGCGAGACGAGGAGAAAAAAAAAGATATATATATTTTTTTTCAAGCCGTGGGGAGCCGGTGTGCTTCACCCACGTGCGTTGCCACCCGTAGCGGGATTCCTTTTACGTGTGGGAAGCCGCTGTTCTCCACCCACTTATGCCGCTGCTTTTTCTTGGCGGGAACGCTGTGGGGAGCTGATGCGCTCCACCCACAAGTATCCGTCGTTGGCGGGAGTATGGGAGTGACGGCCTACCTTCACGTGGGGAGTCGATGCGCTCCACCCACTGCTGTCTTTTCCTCCCGGATGTGGGGAGCTGCCTTGCTCTATCCACGGGCCAACACCGTTGACGGGAATGACCCGCCCGGAATGCAGGGAGCCGACCCGCTCCACCTGCAGAGTGTTCCGTTGCCGTTGGCGGGTACTTGCGGTACCCCGCCCGGAATCCTGACGAGGATTGTGGCTGGCGGGGAGCCTTCTCACTCCCACCCGCCTTACCTTTACCGTTGCGCCTTGGCAGGGCCGCAGCCTGCCGCTTGTCCAACACTTGATGTGTCACGAGCGTGAAAACGCCGGAATGATAGCTGTTGTGGCATTGATTCTTTCGCCTCGTCGCCAGTGTCAAGAGGTGGATCGGTCTACCGCAGGCTCTGACACCTTGATCAGGGAGCTGTTCCAAATAACGGACGGATGCACGGAGACTTGATCAAACACGTCTTTATTCAATTACAGCTTCTCAGGAACTGCCTGAGTCCTAACACATCCTGTCCCTCCCCTTCCCATTGGCCCGTGTTCCTCTCCACGTGACAAGGAAGACAGTGACGACATCACAATTTATATAGCGCTTTTGTCAAATCCCTGCAGAGAACATATTTACATACAATTAACACACAACCAAAGTTGTTACTCGAAGCTGAGTTGGCATTGCTGGGTTCAAATCTGAGACCTGCTGATCACATTCAGATCACAGCAGTGAGCGCTGAGCTATCTAACCAGCCAGAGCTCTGACCCAATATGAAGTTCTGACTAAACACATTAATAAAAATCCAACGTTTACGAAGCAACACGGGCTGCTTCTTAATTACACTTTCTGAAACATTGCAGCTTAAATAACGGCAATCAAGCACTGCTAGAGAAACGCTCATTTATTTAAAAAAGATAAGCTTTCGGTCGAAAAAAACTATAAAGCTACCTCTTACTGTACGGAAACCTGCAGCTTAAATGATTGCTAGCAGAAAAAAACATGGCAAAAAATGTCAACGTTTCCCAAACAACATGCCGCTTTCACGTTGAAAACACAAGCGGTTGCTCCTTTGCGGGCCTTCAAAAATCTGCATGGAAAGAAACGGGGATAGTGACAATTTAAATAAATCATGGCTCGTGACTAAAAATGTACCATTCATGAAAATGAGCAGCCTTCCCTCTCCCCGCTCACTGCGCCTAAACAAACACATTGGAGACTGATGATTCGGCGTTTCAGCACTACTTCACCCACACTATGACGGGTTTAAACCTCCCGCCTGGCAACTTGACAGTTCTGACGCCTTACGCCCGCCCATACGTCGTCACTTCCGTGCCAGCTCCCAAACCGAGAGCCAATAGGAAGATGCTCACACTGAGCCAATGGGAGCCGGCGTTGAGCCCTGCTGCCCTGGGAACGTAGTTGAGGGCAAAACACACGAGCTGGCTGTCACGCCAGCCGCAGAACAATTTTGGAAATAGTCCGTCCGCCCGCCCCTTAACCGCTCAACTGCCTCCCCTCCCCTCCTTTCAGCCCAGGTAAATACATTGTTGTTTGGGTGGAAGGTCATTGCTTTTTTTGTGGTGGGTGGGGCATTGCGTTAGATTGAGGGCAAGAGGGGGACCATTTCTCCCTCTAATTGCTGTTTATCCCCTTCCCCCCATTGGTGCCTTGCCCCCACTTCTACCAAAGAACTGTATCTAGGATTTGTCATTTGCGCCTTTGCAGGGTCTTGTTTGCCTAGCCTGTGTTTTCGTTCTTCTTGCCTGAAAGGGATAACACGGGAATCGATGCTACATTAATATCACTGGGGTGGGGGGCGTCAATGTAGTTGTTTTCCAAATGTGCAGCTTACACTTTCAGGAAAAAACAAGATATTTACATACTGAAACCTCCTTCGTAAACGTACATCCACTAGTTTGCTTTAAAGTGTGTTTACTTTTTTAGTTTGACTATCCCCCAAATGCTTTGTGATTGTTTTGCCTTGGTAAACGATATTATATTCTTGTCAGACTGCTTAATCACAAATACTTTATTTCGTGCTCACAGAAGTTATTAGGAAACTAAACTGTGGGTTTATAGGTGCCAACTTTTGATTTTTCGCTACGGGGAAGAATTCACCCTTCCCCACCTTCAATATAAATAAGCAAGTGACCAGACAAAACATCCCCTGACTGAACACATTTTATTTCACTTGTTTTTTTTATAAGGAATTGCACAATGTCATAAGATTGACAGTTTGAAATATAAAACATCTCAGGAACAGTCATTCAACCTGCTGAGCTACCCTGTTAGCCTTTTACTGTAGGGCTTGTCTATGGATCCCTTAACGTGCTGAAAATCACTGCATTACCAACAATATTGCTCATGTACATGACTTCAAAGTCAATCTTATTTAATCTCCAGTCACACTGACCCTTTGTATAGATTCATTGAGTATGTACCAGTGGTGGCTCGCCCATAATGGGTGAGGGGGTGCTGACCCACCGGCACCGTGCCCATTATGGAGGAGCCAGCCTAGCATAAAATGAGGGAGCGGTTCTGTGCTGGCTTGAACTGTGAAAAGGAAACACAGTTTCCATTTGACAGTCCTGTTCCTCAGCCACACATGTCCAATGGGCCATGCAAAGCCAGGGTTGTTTTGCTTACCCATCCTTGCAATGCCCATTGGGGATGTTGGCTGTGCAACTGCATGTGTGTATGTGCAAGGAGGTGCTCCCTTTTTTTACTTTATTATCATGCAGCCATGAACCCTAAGGCATGAGGGTCGATGACAGAGACAAACGGATACAAAGAACAAAAAAGGACAACGTCGCAGCGGGTTAGAGAAAGCCTTTGGCGAGTGTCATATCAGTGGTTAGTAGACCAGCCAAGTCTTAAGGGCTTTCTTGAAGACTGTGAGGGGGACGTGTTGTCTGTGGTAAAGAGTTCCAGAGTTTAGGTGTAGCAGTAAAGAAGGCCCCGTTCTCAACCTTCTTAAGTTTGCATCGCGGAAGTACCAACAGGATCTGGTTGCATGATCTTAATGGCCTGCAGCTAGCCTTCTCTAAGATATGGTCTTGCAGGTATATGGGCATTATACCCAGTCTACATTTAAAGACCATCATCAATAGTCGGAATTTGGCTCAAACCTCGACAGGGAGCCAGTGTAGGGCTCGCCGAGCCTCAGAAACATGATCCCGGCTGGCTATGCCAGTGATTACTCTAACGGCTCCATTCTGGACTACCTGGAGTCTGTTGGAATCAGCTGTGCAGCGACGCACCAGAAGACTACTGTAATAATCTATCTTTGCCCCAACTATGGCTCTGGCAATAGATTCCGCATTTGCTTGTAAGATGAAGGGTCTCGGGTGGGCTAATAGTTTCACATAATAGACGGATGCTGAGATGGTGTTATTCACATGGGCTCCCTTGTTGAGTGACCGGTCTAATACCACACCCAATATTTTTAGTTTTGATTGAGGAAAAATTTTGAACTGATCCTAACCTGAATGATTTGTAAGCGGGGTCCAGTTTGGCAAAATACTGTTATGAACTCCGTTTTGCTTTTGTTCAGGGCCAACTTATTGCACATCATCCAGTTATCAATTAAAGTGAAGATTCTATTGAGCTCTTGTTCATCCTGGGAGTGCACTCCAGAGAGTGGGACCAGGCACTGTGTGTCATCAGCATAATTCAAAAAGGTGTTACCTTCCAAGAAGGGGGCTGCATAGATGTTATAGAGACAGGGAGACATGCAGGCTCCCTGAGGAAAACAGCACGAAAATTGGAGAGGCTTCGGCATCCCTGAGGCAGACTCTACTCTGTCTTTTTGCCAGGAAAACAATCCAGGATGCTGAAGAGGGGGAGGGGGGGGGAGTTAGCTACCTACACCATGATGGTGTGACCGACCAAGTCGAATGCTGAAGATGGGTCCAAAGAAACTAAAAGGGAGGCTATACCTTTGTCCATGCTTCCTAAGAGTCTTGACTTTAGGTCCAACAGGGAGGTCTCAGTGCCGAAACCCTGACTGATAAGCTTTAAGAATAGGATGCTGGTTCAAATGAAGTGAAATTTGTGAATACTTAACACAGTCAAGGATCTTCAATAGAAAGGGGGTATTGGTAATTGGTCTGTAGTTGAGTGGGTTGTCAGTGGCAAGCCCTGACTTCTTCAGGATGGGGGTGACCCAGACTTGTTTCAAGTTATCAGGAATGGAACCCTCTAATAATGAGGCAGGGGAATGTAAAAGTGGATTTGTGGACTGGAGCAATTGTGGTGGCAAAGTGTTTATTTACTGGTTTTAGTTATAGTGCTACCTATGCTATTTCCATTGCGCCATCCAAAGAAAGAAGAGTTGGGTTGTAGGTTTGCTAGTTGGAGCGGAGCAAATGTTGCTGCTTGGCTGTGCAAGGCATACTGGCTGTTAGTTGCCTGTGTCTCTTGGTGTGTCTTTTGTGTAAGTCATGCAAAAGAGGCCATTGCAACTTAATTCGGGAAATAACTTTTTTTTTATAAATGACTTTCCCATCCTTATCAAGTAGCGAACTGCATTGAAATGTGTTTTAGTAAACATGGACGGGGGCAGGTTTTTCAGTCTCCAACTCCTATGATGCTGTGCATAGTAATAATTGTTTCCCCCATCTCTTTCAGAAAAATGGCAGAAGTTCACATTATTGGGCATATAGTTGGAGCAAGCGGTTTCCCCCAGCACAGTCTTTTCTGTAAATGGGGCATTCATACAGGTCAGTGAAAATGGTTTTGTTGCCATAAATATTATGGAAGTCTATTTGGCTATATCTCTGTTATTCTAGAGCATATAACTCTCCCATAGGGTGTTCGATTGCTGTACATGCTATTTGGGTTGGAGCTGCCTTTATATATTTAAATGTGTATATCTTATGAAGAACATATGGGTGCAAGATGTCACGTTGTGAGCTACTAACCAGCCATAAAAAGTTACTTGCCATCTCAATTTTATACTTCGAGACTGCACTCCATTTCTGACTGGCCAGGAGTCAATTCTCACTAGCCAGTGGCGAGTGCAAATTGTGCACTCTGAGAACATGATATACACAAATATATTCACAGGTTTATTCATTAAAAAATCACTTGGTATCAGCTCGCTATACTAGTTATTCCGGCAGCAGCAGAATCATATTTACGTTGGCTTGGCATTACAAATAAATGAAAAAACAAAGTGACATTCACACGTTGGTACACTGGTAAGTCATTTGGGAAGGGTCTGCATACATCTGGTAAAGCACTATAAACACTATGTTACAAGATCTTGGTGGTTTGACCAGAATGTATGAGGGTGTCACTGTGACGCTAATATATTATCAAGCGGAATACATTGAGACCAATGTGCCATGAGTACTATTAAGACTTGTAGATCGCCAGAGATGGTTACTTGTAAAGGCTAGGACAAACTATTTTCTTTTTCTTGCCAAAAATCATATTCCTACTTTAATAATATTGGTTGCTGCATGTATCATTGGAGCTCTTTTTGAGGGGTTGCATGGTTTTGGGTAGAACCTTCTTGGAGGATAAGCATTCCAGAATTGTGGAGAATGCAGTCCAACGTTGTGGGATTACCTCAGCAGAGTCATATATGGCTGAAAACCATGGTACATCGGGCTGCCACAGTAGGATTACAATGCTCATTCAATACAAGTCTGTGGCAGGAAAAGTGGAGGTCTCTATGGTTGAGCTTGTGCAAAATGTGTAGACTACCGTGGTTTTGCTCCGGATATCATTCAGCAACAAAAGTCCAATCACGTGTGATACATTCATGTTGTATAAAAGAGGGGAGCTAGTCAGTGGGACTTTCATAGCAGTCTTGAAGCCATATTTAATTACCAAGGTTTCTTTGTCTTCACCGAAAACTAAGAAGGATGCTGTATTCTGATGAAGAAACACAATAGGACTATGGGCCTCATTAGGACCCAGGCGGTAAGGTGTTTACGGCGGCGTAAACAGCGCCGACCCTTACCGCCTGATTCCGAGGTCCCTTAGCGCCATGGAGGATTTAACACCTGCTTTTAGCAGGTGTTAAAATCCATGGCGCTAAGGGACCTTGTTGTTAATTACGCCACCGTAATTTACGGTGGCGTAATTAACGCCTTCCCCACTCCCATTATGCCCTATGTGGCAAAAATGGGAATGGGGAAGGGTAAATGGGTTAATGGGGACTTACCGCCCCGCCAACCTCGGAATGGGGCGGTAAGTCCGCCAACCACCATGGCGTAAAACGTAGTTTACGCCATGGTGGTAAAGGGACGACCCAGGCGGTAAGTACCGCCTGGGTCGTAATGAGGCCCTATGTCGTATGATGCTGTAGATGGTGCTGATGTTTCAAATGTAAATTCGTGCATTAGGCATGGTTATATATTTCGCTCTGGTTGTCGGTTTTCCTGGATTCTGACCCTTTACACAAAAGGTAGAATTTGTAAATCAATCATTTTATTACATTTTCAGGGTTTTGAAAAGCTCCTACTTTGCACTATAGCTAGGATGAGAGTCGTCTCTACCATCAAATAATAAATAGAACAGTCCTAGTTGAGTCTGTCAAATCAAAATGGCCTACACTAACAAAGCCTAATGCCTGCCCTATCTCTTGTACAAAAAGTGTGTAAAGGAGAATATGTATGCAAGGGAAAATCAGTGTTCGAATATAAAGAATAAATGTGGCTGGGTCAGCTCTCCATCCCACGTTAGACAGCACAGAGTAAGGCGGTCCCCGTACAGGATGACACAGTCTGGCTCAATTTCTCAAAACAAAGGTGGATCGAGGCCCGCCTGGCATTCCACGTTAAAAGTCTCTTTCCAGCTTTCAAAACACAGTTCAACAAAAAGTTCATGCCAGTTTCCCTCAGTCTGGCTCGTACCTTTCAAAGTTCATGTAAGTCTCCCTCAGTTGGGTTTGGGCCTTTAAAACACACTTTCAGGGATTCCCTTCCCCAAGCTTAATTCACATCCTTTAGGGGTTCCCTTCCCCATACCTATTACACTTCCCTCTCCCTCACTCGGGCTCAGAACTTTTTCTGATGTCAAAGACTTTTGAATGTCCGCGTCTTTTACTATAGACCTCCACAGGACCACTTCGACCTTCCCTTCAGTTTACACTCTTGTAATTTGCCCCAGTGTCTCTTGGTCTGGGTAGTTCAATGTCATAGGCACAAAAATTCAACGTTCACCAGTTTACTCCCCTTTTTTTCCTGTTGTTACATTTGGTCACTTTGCTTTTTATAGTTCATTTACTTTATTGCGCCATAACAAAAACATTTCACCTTTCACTGAGAAATTCGAAAGGGCTACTTCTGTTTCGCCAGACCACTCCGCTACTCAGTATGGCTGGTTTCACAGCTATCAATAATTCAAAGTTCATCACGGGTCAGCCTTCCTTCGCGTCTCATCCACACGCATGCAGCCTTCCATTGTGCAATATACCATTGCAATCTCTCCTTAACAAACACCGGTCTTTCATGTTGCTTGCCAACTCCTGGGATGTGTGCAGTTTTTTCTTGTCTTTGCAGTTTTGAATTCATGAGTCAAGGTTCATTCCACAGGCTTGGCCGCGCCTCCCCAACTCTACCGTTAACCCGGGATGGTCGCTGGAGTCCTTGAAACACAATGCAGTCTTCTTGTCTGGGATTTGGCCTTCTCCACGTGTCTTTTGCAGACTTTTGGAGGCAACAACCTCCTGCAGGGAACTCCTGGGGTTCTCTACTCTTTGCTCTCATCCCTCGGTCCGTCGCTCTGTTCCAGTAGGTTCGACCTCCGCACCGGAAGTTCTGCTCTTGCTTGTGTTGCGCCTTGCTCAGAGTGTGTCTCTATGTTCCGCCTTTTATCTGTGAGAGGATAGCTAATTGGTATCGGATCAATGCACTTAAAATCAAGTGCCTGACTATGCCTGACCTGCTTGGCAGGACATGTCCAATGAGATATGTAAGGGTTAGCCTCTTTACTCTCAGTCGTCCTCTTCGTCTGACCAGTGTTTGTGTAGAATGCGGGGAGAGGAGTTGGGACATTGGAGAATCCTATAAAATAGGATGGGTCATGTGTATGGGAAAGGGGGAATACCGTATCTCACCACCGGTCGCCTCACCCCCACTCCCCAAATACCGCTCACCCAGGTGATCCTCTGCTCTGGTCCACCCACAGGGTCTGGATCCAAAGGTGATGGCCGTGCCCTGGCCACCAATAGAGATCCCCAGGGACACCCTTTGGTTTCTAGCAGTCTGATGTTACGGTATAATTTATCAATATAAAGTGTCATCAGTGCAGGGGCAAACAGTAGTTGACCAAATTCTTCTTGTTTTTTGAAAATCAAAAATCACGATAGCGACCCCTTTTAAAAAATATATTTTGCTACTTTATTTTGACTTACAAGTGCATCAGAACTGACATATATTGTTGCCATCCAGATTCTTTTTTAGATTCAAGATGCATTTAAAATGTTTGTGAACAAATCACCATCTGCCAGATTGGCCTATACACAGAGCCTCCCCTTCCTCAGATTTTATGCATCCATGACCAAGCAAACGAATTCTACAAGGCAAGCCTTACTATTAATGAACATTAGTAATTAGTTGGAGAAAAGGTGCAACGAGGAGCCAAAAGAAGGGCCAAATACACAAAAGAAGGGCAAATGGCTAATCGCAAAAGAAGCAACCGAGTGAAATGCAGCAATCCAAAACATGTGTATGCATAAAGCGTAACCATTCAGCAAAAAGCTAAATCCGTTTTTGTTTTACATTTTTAGCAAAACACAGGCATTGGAAAGATGCCAGCATTTTCAATGCGTGATTGGGGCAAATGGCCAATGGATTCGGATTTTAAAAAAAGAGAAACCATCCTTGATTTGAGTAAGCTTGCACAAATAACAAGTGGTATACAGTTTTAGTTACATTTAATATTTTTTAAGCATTCCGGTTTAGATCTAGAAAAAGCATGTCATGTTTTCAAATAGAACACTATTTTTAATTGGCTTGTTTAGAATAGAAACGACACACATTGGTAAACCTGTTGTAATACTTTAAGTTTGTGGAATGAGTTCAGCTTGGAGTTATTTTAAGCAATAATTTGCCAAAAGCTGATGCTTTATATTGTAAGGTCACAAGCCAAAATAAGTAGCGGTAGATTCCAGAAGCAGAATTGTTTTGCAGATTTGTAATGCTGCCGTAGACAGATTTAAACACATTGCAAGAAGGGGACTGTTTTGAACTAAGCAAATTGATTTTGTCATCTTTAACAACCGAGGTTATGATGAGGAGAGACTGGAGAATTGATGAGCGCAATACTGAGTGCCTATTGCACAGTAGATATTTAGATAACTAAAATATCTGTCAAATTATTCTATATATACAATAAAGATGTGTTTTAACCTTTTAAATGCCAGATGTCAATTTACTGAGTAACTTGAAGTCGTAAGATAGCATGATATGTTACCGTCAGTACAAAGGCAACGTAGACTGATGTGCCACTCATTTGAACCACACTAACAGAAGTCTAAGCAGATGTCATTAAATCCATGGTGTAAATAAATGTATGCTTTTGAATTCATATTAATAATCACCACCCCATTTAACTATTTAGCATGAAGTTGAAATTTGGTAGGACCCTGGGTTTGTGAGGGTTTTAAGAAAGAGAACCTAAAACCGCATCCGGTAACATGCGCACGTACATAAATATAACACTGGCAGGACTGGGCACTATGGAGATTGAAGGTTAAGGAATGGATTTTGTTCTGGAGGTATACGAATTGTGGAAAACTATAAATTGTTAGTCTATATTCCGGATATCCAAAAATGAAAAGATGGCCACAAATATTGGCTTTATGTGAACTGTGTGCACATCCAGCAGGTACAAGGCAATTGTGTTTTTGTTGAAAAATTGTGGAAAAGAGTTGTATTTCTGACTTTGGTCCAGTGATCAATAAATGTGTATTAGTGCCCAATACAATACATCAAAGAGTCAAAATAAAGGTGCACCTGATGATGCTATCGATATAATCAGGAATCTAAAACTCACAAGAGACCAGGACCTGATGGGCTCTGCAATGCTACGAGACAAAGATACTGCCTATTAACCAAGCTGCATTTCAGTCTAATCTACCTTCTATTATTAACATATGTTTGTAGCCCAAGTATCGAAAAAGGGGAAAAGAATGCACGGTAGGACCATATGCACCGTGCTTGTCAACTATGCAGCATCTTGTGACTTTGCTTCACGGAGGATGAGGGGGTTGGGGTGTAGGGGTTATGGTGGCCAAAGTTGAGTAAATGGGGTATTCCAGGGAATATAAAAAATGTGTATTGCCCTATATTTAGATACAAAAGTCGGAGAGCTAATGAGGAAGGCTTGCTCAGTCATAGAAGTACCACCAGAAATTGATTCAAACAGAGCTGTGTCTTTGTGCCTGTCCTGATCAATCTTTATCCGTGGCATTTTATGATGTTGGTTGTCTCTCTTAAGCTAGCTAATTTGTGTTCTGCATAGCTGGCCTATGCGGATAACATTTTGTTGATGGACCTTACATCTATAGGGCTTCAGCATAAATAAACTAGACTGCTTATATATCACAAGACTCCCGATTTACAGATAATTAGATGGAATCTCAACCTCCCGAAAAAAGAAACAAAAGTGTACCATAAGTCACTCAATATGCATCTAATTTTTCCTCTTCAAAGGTCTGCATTTGATCTCTTCTCTATATATTGTAATGTTTAGGACACAGACCTGGCCACTTCCACTGTAAAGCAAACATGACTTGTATTATGTGTTTGAGGTTTGATAGCAGAATTGTCTATTGATGATTAATGAAGCACTCATATATTGAACCTAGTAGTGCTTAATAGTATGCCAGTGTTGTAAAATGGTCTAATGTTGGCTGTCCCGAGTTAGTCCGTTTACTGACTTCTAAAGGGTGGAAGGCTATCAACTGAGCTACTGATCAGTGCTTAGAAGTTGGAGGAATCCTGCATGAAGCGTTCCATAAAAAATGAAATACTAATCTGTGTTACCACTGCAGGGACATGTTTTGCTGTGTTACTATTTCATTTGCAAATGCAATCATTTCATTGTTTTGTAACAGCGATTACACTGGCTGGAGAGACTGATTTGGAATGTTTTTGAGAGGCTGTGATCCCTGTTAATGGTGTAATGACAATCACTCACCAAGGGCCCTGTTACCGTTGACAATTTACATTACCATTTACCATGTAGACTCTGTTATGGTTTGATGGCTGTTTAAAAAATGCATTAAATACTAATCCAAGCCCCAGATAACTATTAGGGTGGGGATTGTTGTACACAGTTTTAATACAATTTTTATTGTAAGATTGATTTTGATTTTAACATTTATAACGCACATACCCAAACAGTAGGGTCCAAGCAGGAGCTGCATGTAGGCGCAGATGTAAATTTAAGTCGATTAGTTGCATCAATATACTAACCTAAAAACTAGGGGTTGGTTCGGGTGGTTACACAGAAAGATACGTTTTTAGTTTCTTCCTAAATACAGGTAAGAACTCTATCTGTCCAAGGTCCTTAGGTAAAGCATCCCAGGAATGGGGACCAAAGGAAGAAAAACACTTATCGCCCCAGGTTGTCGTTTTAGTGAAGGGGCGACCAACACATTTTATTCAACTGATCGAAGTGATTGAGTTGGCTGATGACGTTGGATTTTAGACAAGTATGTCAGGGCCACGCCATGAATGCATCTAAAGACCAGGCACATAACCTTCAACAGAATTCGCTGTTGGACTCAAAGCCAATGGAGACTTTTCCGATACTGAGACAGATGATTTCCTTGGCAACGTAAAAATCAGTCTAACGGCCGAGTTCTGTGCTACCTGTAATCTTTGCATTTGTAATTTTTAACTGCCATAAAAAGTGCATTGCAGTAGTCCAGTTTAGAGTTTGTCAAATAAACCAACCACTGTTGAACGACTTGTTCTGCAATGAGAGGTAATAAAGGCTTAATCAATTTCAGCTATTGTATATAGATTTGATTGACTGATTAACATACACATTGCAGTCCAACTGGACTGCCAGATACAGCCATCATTCTTTACTTTATTAGAGAACTTTGTGGGTACGCCAAAAAGAAGTGGGCACGGAGTGGTTTGGAGCATATTTGCCACTTTACAGTTTGGACCAAAAACAATAACTTCTGTTTTGGATGGGTTCAGCTGGAGTTTGTTAACCAGCATCCAGGTTTAATTTTTTTCTGCACACCATAGAACTCGATCCATAGCCTCATAAGGTTGTTCAAGCCGGACATAGATGTGGGTGTCGCCAGCATAAGAATAAACAATCCAAACTGTTTAAAAGTGGTCAGATGTAAATATTGAACAGTGGGGACAATGCAGACCATGAGGCACCCCATAATCCACTGGTAGGGAGTTTGAAAAACATGAGCCAATTTGAACCTGCTGTGTACGTTCAGTAAGGAACGAAACCAACCATTTCAAAGCCTCATCGCAAACCTTTGCTACCGATGACCGCCTGGAAAGAAGAATTTTTAAATCAACAGTGTCGAAGGCTGGTTTAACATGCTAATGACACCATCATCGGCAGACCTCAGCAGGTCGTCCCACACTGCCATAAGAGCCGTCTCGGTTCTGTGGCCTGGTCTAAATCCTGATTGATATACATCCAACAGGTTATGTGGTTATGTTATTCCAAGAAATTTTGCAGTTGGATGGTTATCCTTTTTTCCAGGATTTCTGCTGGCCAGCAATTGGACGATAATTGGAGAACAGTTTATGATCCAGTGTTGACTTTTTTAACAACGGTGTGAGATTTTTAATTTTTTTTTTTTAGTGCTGTTTAAGCGAAGCATTCAACAATGGCTGTTCAAGCGAAGCATTCAACAATATCTGTATATTCTCGCTAAGAGCACATACAGGTTTCTTGGCCACAGGCAGTAATGGGATGATACACAAAGTTGGTTGGTTTCAATTTAGCTAATAAATTTGCAATCTCCACAGTATTAACTGCTGTAAAAGTCAATTTAAGACCCACAATTTCTGAGTCTGGTTGAATGTTGTTACACATTGAACCAGGTTCAAGGATTTTGGGTAGGGCATCAATTCTGTTTCTGATATTTATTTTATCCAGAAAGAACACATTGAGCTCATTTGCCATATGAATGGAAACTGGCAATCCAAAGTTACTTTTCAAAATATTCTTCCAAGGCTGATTGTTATCTGACGATCTAAACTGTGTCTAGGCTTAAGCCACATTTTTTCGTATATGCTCTTTGGTTTTTGTAACCTTTCACTGTACCTCTCATTTATCTAGACAGCAATCAAGTATATTTGCACATCCTCAGTGTCTTCTGTGACAAGAGAATTTCGAGCTATCCGGTCTTGGGCAGAGTCTATTCACTATTAGAGTTCTCTTCATCAGGTAGAGTTCTACTCAACAGTATGTTCTAAACAGAGTACAAATGTCTACTTGTTGTAGGCGTCATTCCTATGTAAGTTTCTTCGCATTCATTAACGTACGTTAATCCTTTAAGGAGATGTTCTATGCCGGGGGTGTGACTGCTCTTCCATGTTTGAAGAATGCATTTCTTTGCTACTAACATGTGACATTTAACAATCTTCTAGTTTTCTCTGGTACTTTCCCTATATCCCCAAGCAGGTATTTTCGGGGGCTGAGCTGCGCAGGGATCTGTGTTGTATCCTGTAGTATTCTCGCAACCTCTCCCAAGAACCCAGCGATCAGGGGACATGCCCAGTACATATGGAATGCATTCGCTCTGGGGCTTCCTCATTTCGGGCAGTTTCCAGATAACGTGTTGTAGAATTTCGCCATTTTAGCTGGGGTATAGTGGAGCTTATTCAATATTTTAAATTGTATCAGCCTGAGGCCAGCATTTAATGAGACTTTTTTAGACAAAAGGTAATTTCTTGACCATTTCCCCTCTATAGTTATGCCCATATCCATCTCCCATGAGGCTTTGATGTTATTCAATGATTTTGAGTGAGTTTGGATTATGTTGTATAACTTCGACACCCGTGTACCAGATTGTGAGTATAGTGACTGGAAGCACGCATGTACAGGTGGTACTTCTGGGTATGTTGGCCATCGCTTCTTAAATGCTGCTTTCATGCAGTGGTATTGGAGGGTGGCCAATTGGCTTCTCCCCACTGTGTCTGCGAAGTCCTCTGGTGTCACGAATCTCCAGTTCAGAAACATGTCTCTCATTTTGATCTGATATTCCGGAACCCATGTCTTATGTATACTAGTATCATATGTGGGTTTGTTGCCTGGGAAATTCCATAGCGGGGCCTGTGAGTCATAGCGTGTGTCTATTTGTAGTCTTTTACAGATCGCGGCCCAGGCTGCAATCGTGGAGGTTGCTGGGTCGAATTTACATTCATCTCTGTGGCTTTTCGTAAATATTATGGAGCGCAGATCGGTTGGTCAGACCGAGTGTCGCTCGATGGGGACATGTGGTGTTGCATCCTGCCAGTATTTAGCGTATTGTGCTTGCGCCACCAGGTAGTACAGTTCGAAATCTGGTGCAGCAATGCCCCCCATTTCGTAGGGTTCCACCAATTTCTCCCATTTCATTCTGTTAGCTCCATCATTCCATATGAATGTTGTTGCCATGGATCGTAGGCTTTCAAAGAAGGGTCTGCCTGGCCACATTGGAACATTGCTGAACACATACAGGAGCATGGGGAGCACCACCATTTTAAGTACTGCAATGCAACCTATGAGTGATATAGGGAGTCTAGGCCATACTTGTAACATAGTATGGATCGTCTGTAACAGGGATTCATAATTGTCAACGTATAGGGACGTTCTGTCTCTAGAGACAAGAATTCCGAGATATCTAATACAGTTAGGGGACCATCTAAGACCATGCGTATGTGTAGGGCAAGTAGTGGCTGGTGTTAATGGGAAAATCTCTGATTTTGTGGTGTTTATTTTGTAGCCAATTCTTCTATCACTGTCCGTATGGGAGCAAGATTTTTCTCTGGTTTGCGTATGTACAATAACGTGTCATCAGCATATAACGATATGGATTGGAGAATACTGGCCATTCTTATGCCCCTCTGCTCCTGTTCTAGTCTGACGGCTACCGCCACCGGTTCTATCGTGAGAGCAAAAAGGATGGGAGAGAAGGGGCATCCTTGCCTGGTTCCCCTATTCAATCTGAAATTGTTGGACAGAGCATGATTCGTGAGGACCCTGGCTTTGGGGGAGTTGTAAAGTAGTCTGACACATTGTATGAAGTATGGGCCAAATCCAAATGTATCTAGGACCTCGAACAGGTATGCCCATGAAACCGAGTCGAACACTTTCTCGGCGTCCAGTGATATAGCCACTGCCTGTACCTCTGGTTTAATCTGTGCCATGACTCTGAACCGTCTGCAGAGGTTTAGGGCCGTGGATCTTGTTGGGATGAAGCCGCACTGGTCGGGGTGTATGAGGGTGGTCATTTTAGGTAATAATCTGGTTGCGAGCACTTTTGCATAGATCTTAACGTCTGTGTTGATTAATGAGGGGCCGATAGGAGGACAGTTCGTGGTTTGGGCACCTGGGTTTTAACACTACTGTGATAATGGCGTCCGTCATTGTGTCCGGGAGAAAGCCAGCTCTCATAGCCTCCTCTCATACATGGGTTAGTATTGGGGAGAGTATTGTGGAATATTATTTGTACAGTTCTGAGCTCAGTCTGTCTGGGCCCGGGGCCTTTCTGGTTGCCAATGATTTGATCGCTTCAGTGATTTCTTCACTTATCTGTTGTTCAAGGGCCCAGTTCTCGTCTGCCGGGAGCCTAGGGAGTGTAATCTTGCTTAGGTACCCCCTCAGGTCTTCCTGAGTACATGTGTCATGATTTGCATATAGGTCGTTCTAGAATTTGGAATTTATTTCTTCTTCTCCATTTACAGCCACCCCAGTTCCCGTTATAATAATTGTGATAGGGGTGTGATTATATTCACCCCATAGTAAGCGTGCTAATAAGTGTCCCGCCTTATTACCTTCTCCATACCTGCGTGCCCTGGCTGGTATAGCCATTTAGGGGTGTCACGGTATTCGTTTTATGACGGTACGATAACCTTCTTGCCAAATGACGGTTTATCATGGTTATCGCGGTATAGCAGGTGGAGTTAACTGATCTTAACAAATATTTTCTAAAAGGTCATAAATTGACAGATGTGTCATCACAAACAAAACCAGGCACCGGCCAGAATTGGGCTTTTCAACATACTTTCCACTGAAATGCCTTGCTTCCACCAAACACAAACACACGTGCGGAGAGGAGGGGGTGGGGTGGAGGCCTGCTGCAACTGGCAAAGCAAACTGAATAGCTTTTCTTAAGTGGTCATTTAGGCTTTTTGCTTCCCCAGTGGCTACTGGTGAAGATGAACATGTTGCCATCTTGATAACCTGCATGCCACAGATCAGTGGAGGCTGATGGTAGTATATATATATATATATATATATATATATATATATATATATATATATATATATATATATATACACACACACCCCCCCCCCCTCCCATAGCCCCCCGCCCCCGGTGGGGACTATCCTTTCCCAATGTTTTAGAAATTGCCTAATAGCAGAACTAGGTTCAGAAAAAATTCACAATAAAGGATCCAACTTCATATTTGCAAAAATGCTTATTTTTACTCGCGTGTCCGGTACCATCTTTGCGGGGACTTACTTTATTATTCTTATTTGGGATGGATTGCCCCATAAGCAATGGAAAAATGCTTACTTTATAATACTCAATATGCATTATACAATTGTATTCATACATGTGAGTACCTGCCTGCATTATAGCTATCACAACAGGTGCTTTTTGATGGTTTGGCATTTCCCACAAATTGTTTACTTTGCATTAAACCTTTAAAAAGGCACCTAGTTTCTGGCATTAAACACTATTATAAATACTTAAAATGTTCCAGAAAAGATAACTGTGACATAGGAGATGACTCGATTGACCCAGGCTGGCACACTGTGGCCAAAAAGGAATAATTAATTCAAATTCAGCTTTCATTCTTTCACAGGCATCACCTCCCTGCTAACTCATATCTCCTCTTTAGAAATGGTGTAATGGAAATGATGTTGCTTTCTTCTTTTGGAATGTGTATAATAATAGTGGAGTTAACTTTCCTATAGGGGTCATGTTTGATTATGGAAAAGTTACATTTTCCACAGAGATTGTGTGCGATAATCATGAAACGCTCCCCACAGAGACATTGTGTACTTGCAATCATGTTGAGGTCCCCACAGCGATGGTGTGTGATTACAGTGATGGTAAGATCCCCATAGAGATGGTGTGTGTGATTAGGACTGTGCCTTGCCCTGTTCAGTCAGTGTGTAATTATGTGGCTGTTAGCGCTTGGGCATTCATTTTCAAATGTAGATATGGTTGTTTTAAAACAACACAAACTAATTACAGAATTGTATCTTCAAATATAAGTAATTTAAGGAATCTAAGACGATTTACAGTGAATATATTTTAATATTTTTCATTTTTATATTTTTAATTTGCAATAATGGCTATTTTTAATCACGTGTCCGGTACCATCATTGCGGGGACTTGAACATGTATTACCATCCTTATGGGGACTTATTTCATCATTCTTATTTGGAATTAAATACATTCATATGCAAATGACCAAAGGTTTTACAGCACTCTTTTTACATTATACTATTCTATTTCTAAACAATTGGTACCTCCCCGCCTCCTAGGGATGCTCAACAGATAGATGGTAGAGGTAGTGCATTTCTTATAAAATATTCACTTAAAAGCTCTTAATTCTGGTATAAAATCCTATTTCAAATAGACTGAAAGTTTCAGAAAAGAGAACTGGCACAGAGAAGGATGGCATGCATTAACAGGATCATATACTGTCATCAAGATGGGAAGCAGTGATTTGAATTCAGGTTTCATTGTTTCACAGTCGCTAACTTGCCCAATGATCTGTATGATTGGTATGATGATCCAAATGTCACTTAATACTTTGGGACTGTATCTGATGATTGTGAAGTAAATTTCCCAATAGTGATACTGCATGATTGTGGTAAAGGGAATGTCCCCACAAAGACTGAGTGTGATAATATTGTTATTGAAGTCCCCACGGAGATGGTGTGTGATTCATATTATGCTAAAGTCCTTACAGAGATAATAATAACATCATAAGTGATGTTAGCATCCCCCACAGATATAGTGTGTGATAATAATGATGTTCCGGTTCCCATAGAGATGTTCTGTGATAATGATGAAGTCCCCACTGAGATGGGGTGTGACAATAATGATGGTAAAGACCCTACAGCGATGCTGTGTAGTAATACCACTGTTGAAGTACCCACAAAGATGGTGTGAAATGATTATGATGTTAATGTTCCAATATACATAATGTGTGACATTAGCGATGTAGAGGTCCCAATATAGATTGTGTGTCATGAATCTGATGTTAAGGTCCCCACAGAGATGCTGTGTGATGATACTGATGTTCAGGTCCTCACAGAGATGCTGTGTGATGATACTGATGCTCGGGTCTTCACAGAGATGTTGCCTGATGATTCTGATATCCAGGTCCTCACAGAGATGTTGTGTGATGATATGCTCAGGTCCTCACAGAGATGCTGTGTGATGATTCTAATGCTCAGGTCCTCACAGAGATGCTCTGTAATGATACTGATGTTCAGGCCCTCACAGAGATGATGTGTGATTATACTGATGCTCAGGTCCTCACAGAGATGGTGTGTGATTATAATGATGTTTATGTGCTCACAAATATATAGTGTGATAACAGCTATGTTAAAATCCCCCTCATACACAATATGTGAAATTTGTGACCATAGAGATGTGTGATGATCATGCTTTTAAAGACCCCACAGAGCATCACTGTGTCTTGATAGTAAAGTCCCAACAGAAATGTTTTGTCCGAATTGTGATTATGAAATACCCACACAGATGATATGTGATAGTAATGATAGCACAGTCCCCACAGTGATGGTGTGTAATTATGATATCAAGGTCCCCACAGAGGTGGTGTGTGATAATGAGGATGTTGAAGTCCCCACATACATGGTGTGTGATAATAATGTAAAAGACCCCACAGAGATGGTGCGTAATAATGCTGATCTTGAAGTCCTCCAGAGAAATGATGTTAACAATACTGATGTTAAAATCCCGTCAAATATGGTGTGTGATGTTGAAGTCCCTCCAGAGTGTATGTGTAATGATAATGCTGAATATGTCCCGACATTAATGGTAAGTCATGATGGTAATATAAAAATCATTGAAACTATGTTTTGTAAGATGGTAAAATTGTGTGCCTGTGTCACAAAGACACAGGATCCAAGGGTTGAAGCCAGGAATTGACAAGCTGTGAGCTAAATTTTTCAACAAAAGTATTTGACCTACTTTTTGCTGTGCCAAGCAGAACATCTGTCTTTGAGGGATTACATTTTAGTCTATTACTTTTCATCGTTGGCCAGTCTCCACCATGCATTTCCTAAAAAGATCACCCGTCAACACCAGGTCACCGCAAAGTCACCTCCATGTCAGAAGACCCCCTGTCAGAAGACCCCCTAGGTATCATTGGCATACATGAAGAAGGTTAGCAAGTGGGAATGGACAAGATCGGCCAGGGGTCTTAAAATACTTAAATAACCACAAGTCACTGATACTGGAGTCCATGAATTAACCAGAATAGTTCAGCTTGTCTCAGAAGCCATTTCAATGCCCTAAGATCTGAAGTAAGCCAAGGTTTACTAGTAGGCTGCTTTTTCTGATTCTTCAGAAGCTTGAATTTGTCTAAATGCACTTAGCTGCTTTTCGAGGGTAGGAATTCTATTGTACTTAGATGGATTGTTGAGGTATGAAATGTGTGACCTTGCTGTATTTTGGGGGCAGGATATTTTTTGCACTTAGATGAATTGATGGAGGCATGAAATATGTTACCGTAGCTGTATTTTGGGGATAGGAAAGGTATTGTGTTTAGAGAATACTATTATCCTAGATCCAATGGTAGCCTGCCTGTCACGCCCAGTAGAGGTACTAGGACAGCCAGTCCATTGTGCTTAGTAGACTTGAGGGTATCCTGCTCATAGGTCCTATAATGGTCTACGATGGTAGCTGTTTTTTCCCCACAGACGATCTGATGACACAACAACTTCAAAGATAAAGCTCTATCACAGCTTTAGGTACATATAAACGCAGCATCTCGGTGGGTATCTGCCGCAGGCACGGCTATCTATCCACACATTAATTGGAATGTAGCTACGAACTATGACAAAATTTGGTCTGGCTGGACACAAAGTTTTTAAGCCTACTGACCCCAGACTTGCCTCAACACCTCTGCCACTAGGATACAGCGACAACCTATGACAAAATTTGGTCAAGCTGGACACATAACAAGTCTCTCGCACTCGCACACACTTGTGACCCCCCCCCCTCAGCACCCACCCACATGCCTGACCTCTTGAGTTCTTGAGTTGCTTACTGGAGCCTAGCCAGCCCATCTAATCCCTAATCTTGGCCAAATGCACACACGCATTCTAAGCCTTTTGAGCATTTTCCCATACCTGAGATTCGGTCCCCGAGGGCGTTCCCACCACAAGCGCGTTGCGCCCTTAATAACAGGAAAAGGTGCTTTATAAATTACTGCTACTACTGAAGTATCAATAGCAGTGGATATTTTCTCATATAACCTTTTCTGCATTATGTAAATGTTGGGATCTATTAAAAAAAATGGTTTCAGATGCTCAGGGGTAATATTAGTGGCAATCCCCTACTGCAAGGCCTTCAAATGACAACCTTGGCACCCCTAAGACATGTCCTACATGCTGGATCATGCCTCATCAAAAGTCTCTGCAAATGTGCCACATCATTAAATGTCCCTGGCTCCCACTGCAATTATGTATCAACGTCAAATCCTGTTGCATCTTCTGCGATGCCATAACCCTCAAGTCCGCACAATATCTCATTGGGAAGTTCAGGAATTGCAGATGGTTAAGATCCATCAGAAGCAAGGACATGTGCAGACATGAACTCTGCCAGTGCAGGAAGGAAAGAACCAGAAGACAGGCCTTAAATATCTATGCTCACAGACTCTAGAATCTCTTCCCACTCAATACCAGATTCCTCCTCTCGCTTCTAAATTTCAGGAAGGAGCTCAAGGCCCTGCTCCTCCATGGAGACTGATTTTGGTCTCCTTTCATTTATTGGAACTACGTCCAAAGAGTTCTATTAATCCTACCTTCATGGGATTAGGGTTTTTTGCCAATAACAGAAAAAATCACGGCCGAAAAGACCGTAGCTAACTTGACCGTTATGCTCAAACAACCCATATATTAGGAATACACCTCCCCCATCACCTTCACTTACCTATTTACAGCACACCTCCTTGGGTGCTTCAGTCAACTCCCCTGACTCTCTGCAACACCGGTTCTCTGCACTTACGTACTTGAGAACCAGAGCCACAGGGTCCTTTCTTTTTTTTTTTTACATCTTTTTATTAATTTACGCGAGGGACACACCCGCTATCCCAATTCTGATTATAGTAAACATGGGGAGCAGGGGCGATCCCCGCAACCCCGTTCCCCTTATTTGCTATAATAGGTTTGAATGGCATATTTGATCAAATGTACCTCATCCAGTGTTACGAATGTACCTCCCGGAAACATGTCTCCCACTGTCAATTGCATCAAGGGATCCAAGCCCTTTGTAGCATTGTGTCAAATGTGGGGGCAATATCTGGGTAATGCCATAGGGGGGGAAGTGGTGCTATATGGTTCTCTGCTCCCTACCCTCTGAAATAGCCTGGACCATGCTCGCACCGTACAGGCAACTCGATCTACCTCCTTAATCTTGCCATATGTCTTACTAAAAATCATGGAGCATATGTCTGTGTGAGCGGCTGTGTACTTCTCCACTTGTATGTGGGCGTATTTTTCAGTATTCTGAAACCAATATATTGCAAATTGCGCTTGTGCAGCATAATAATATAGTTCGAAATCGGGGGCGACAAGGCCACTAGTGTCAAACCTTTCACACAGCTCTGCCCAGCTCATTCTCACAACCCCCAAACAAAGTTGGATGCTAACGTCCATAGCATGACAAAAAGTGCTTTACCAGGCCAATCGTAATGTTACTGAAAGGGGACAGAAATTTTGGTACCACTACCATCTTCAGCAAGGCTATACGAGCATGCACCGAAATCGGTAGTTTGTTCGAGATTTTCAGTTTAGATTCCAGCTGCAAGATGTATGGTTCATAATTGGCTGTGTATAGAGTGTGTTGGTTGGTCCGTGGCCACGATACCCAAGTAACGAGAGGAGCATGGGGACCAGCGAAAATCTGCCATTGCATCCGTATGATGTGTCCCGTGTGTCAGTGGGAGGATTTCGGATTTGGCCGGGTTGACTCTGTACCCGGAGTATTTGGAGAAATCCTTTATATCTGACATTACCAAGGCTAAGTTACTTTCTGGGTCTCTAATATATAATAGGTCTGCGTATAGCGATTTCAATTGCGGGGGGGGGGCACGTATCTGACACCCTGACAAGTGTGTCTGTGCCATATTAATGCTGCCTTACCTTCTATAGCGAGGGCGTAAATGAGGGGGATAGTGGGCATCCCTGGCGTGTGCCGCTGTGTAATGTGAAGCCGGGTGAAAGGGTGTGGTTTGTTTTGATTGTACCACTTGGGTCCTTATATAGGGGTCCTATAAAACCCAGGAACTGGGGTCCGAACCCCAACCATCCCAGCACAGCATACATATACTTCCATGATACCGAATCGAATGCTTTCTCAGCGTCGAGGCAGATCGCTATCACTCTTGCCTTGGGGTCTAGTTGGGAAATTATGGCAAATAACCTGCATAGGTTTAGGGAGGTGGTCATAGTGGGGATGAATCCCGATTGGTCGGGGTGTACTAGTTTAGCCATTTGGGGTAATTCCCTGTTCGCAATGGCTTTGGTGAATACTTTAGTGTCAGCGTTTATCAGCAATAAGGGGCAGTAGGATGTGGGCTTGTGCAGAGGTTTGTTCTGTTTGAGTAGGACTGTGATGACTGCTCCCCTCATGGTCACGGGGAGTGTTCCGGTTGACAATGCCTCCTCCCACTCCGCCATTTATTTGGGGGCCAGTTCAGACATGTATCATTTATATAGATCTACCGGAAGACTGTCAGGTTCGAAGGCCATACCTGCTGCCAGGTCTTTTATTGCCTGCCTGATCTCCTCCAGTGTTAGGGGGAGTACCAGTTATTCCCTGTCCTCTTGTGCAAGTTTGGAAAGCGAAATCGATTCCATGTATTGGTCTAACTCGCTTGTGGATACCTGGTCTGAGTTTGTGTATAGGGATGAATAGAATTCTAAAAAGGCGTTGTTGATTGCACGGGCCTCCGTGTGAGCAGTACCGTCCCCTACAACGATACCGGTAATGGGTTTAACATGGTGTTCTGCTTTAATTAGTTTGGCAAGGGTCTTACTTGCCTTATCCTCCTCCCGTATTGCCTGCCCTTGTCAGGTGAGTAATATATAATATTTCCCGGTCTGCTAGTCTCCCATATTCCTCTAATTGCGCCTGTAAGGGCGCAAGAGCATCCTCGCCAGGTGATAGGGCATGTGCGTTTTCCAGGGAGCGCAGAGTGAGTTCAGTGTGTTGCACTTCCGTTCTTATCGCCCATAATGTAACATGAGCCAGTCGCAGTAGATGACCCCGCAACCAGACCTTGAATGATACCCACACTGTGCCCATGGATCCCACTGACCCCATGTTACGACCCTGTACTCTGTGTTGTTGACCCTAAGGGGTTCTATAATAGCATTGTCCTGTAACACGGACAATGGCATCCACCAGAGATGGGAGCCCTGCTCAAGGTAGGCCATTCCAACCTCCAACAGCACCAGTGAATGATCAGACAGCGTACGTGGGAGAATGACACAATCTTTTACATGGGGAATCCATTAGAGCAAACACAGCCAGAAGTCTCTGCAGGAGCTTGAATTATGCACAGCGGAATGGAAGGTAAACTCCTCTTCTCGGGGTGTGGCTTTCTCCAGGCATCAGTAAAAAGTCAGTAGGACATACCCGGAAGAATCGTGTGTGCAGCTTTGGTGAGCGCCCGAGGGGCCTTAGTAGTCCTGTCCCTATGTGGTCGAGAATGGTGTTGAAATCGTCTCACCATATAACTTTGTAGTCATCCAGCAGCGATATCAGATCAATAATGTGCAGATACACTTAGGTTCATCCACATTTGGGCAATATGTATTGACAAGTACGACATCTTGATTGCCCATTGATCCCCAGATAATCACATAACGCCCCAATGTGTCCATTATGGATTTTGTAAGTTGAATCCCTGTGTTTTGGTGTATAAGGGTCATCACACCGCTGGACTGCGAGGAATAATCAGTGCTCAGACGCAGCGGACCCCAGTCACACGCAAATGCGTCCACCACCTTATGCTGCGCGTGTTTCCTGCAACATCAGAATGTGGATCTTATGTCTTTTTGCATAGGCCGGAATTTTCCGGGCTTTGATAGGATTGGCCAACCCTTTAATATTCCAAGTGAGGAGCCTAAACATACGGTCCAGCCCGGCCATCGCCACCATAAGTCAATATATGAAGGGTAGTCAACCGTAATATACACTCTGTGAGTTTATTTCCAACAAAATCGACAGTTTTTCTGAATAACCATTCCTCAACTACCTCTCCTCCCCTCCCTTCCCCCGTCACCATCCCCCAACTGGACGGTGTATTCCCATTCCAAAACTTCCATGTCTTTAACAGTGGGTAGCAGCGTGTGGCCACAACTGGTGGCATTCATTCTTTAACCAATGTGAGCCGCACAGTTTGATTCAAGCGGAATTGGAGATCCTCTCGGGAATATGCCCTTGTGGGCACAGCGAATGTGAGCTCTGTATGACTGTAGTGGATAGAGGCAAATGTCAGTTGTTGCCAGGTTGTGCTGGAATGTTCCGCTCAGTGTATGCCATGGTCTCCTCTGGGGATTCAAAGAAATGGGATCAGCCTGAGTGCTGCACTCGGAGCTCAGCTAGGAACATCATGGCGTAAGGTATCTTCACATCTCTGAGCGCTTTCTTGACCTGGTCATATGTTCGCTGGGCCACCTACACTCTGTTGGAAAAGTCAGGGTATATGTGGACTCTTGCAGAACCATAGGTCGGGGTGCCCTTTTCGCTCGACATCTGGAGTATCGGGTCACGGTCGTGATAGTTCAATAGACAAGCAATGTTAGTGCGTGGCAGGGCCTCTGCTTTGGGTGGTGGGGCCAGAGATCTATGAGCCCTCCATGAGGAATTGCGTAGAGAACTGCACCTCTGGGAACATTGTGCAGAGTGACTCTTCCAGGAACACTTCCATTGGAACATTTATGGACCTCTCGGCCATGCCCACCACTTGTTACGCCATGACCTAGATTCCAAGTCATCACATTTGATGCGAACGGCTTTTAAACCTTTCTTTGTCTTCAGTGTCCTTGCCATGTGCGGCTGATGTGTCCTCCAGTGTGCTCACGTGGGTTTCTGCCTCCGTTACTCTTTTGATTACTTTCTGCAGGTCGGCCCTTAGTGAGGCAATATTGCTGCCTATATCATCAAATTTGCAGTGCTGTCATGTATGTGTCCATGTTCATTTCTGCACGAGCCTGGCTCGCCACCGGGGTGTTCTATTGGATGAGATCTGGTTCCTCCACGGTGTGCATATTTGTAAAAGCATCCATGGGGGCCTTTTTGTTGCCTTTCGTGCCACATGTCATGCACTTGCATGGTATACGGGCTGAGAGTGAGGCTTTTTGCTATGCAGGCCTGTATGTGGCTCTTAACCAATTATGTCAGGCAGGGTGTATAGTGCTGCAGATATGTGAAACTTTTTCCCTTCTCTCCCAGCTGGGACCGTGTTGTTTTGAAAGCAGTTACCCGCCGAAGTGTTCCGGTTGCATTCTTCCGACGGTACTAGTGCCCGCGTGTGATTGCTACAGGGCTCCGCTTGTGTTAAGTGCAGGGCTTCGGTATGAGAGGCCTGGGACCGTGTTGTTATGGAAGCACGTACCTGCCGTAGTGCTCTGGTAGCGTTCTGGAAACTTTACTAGTGCCAGTGTGTCCCTCCCCGCTGGCTCCTATCCTACCGTGTATGTGTGTGGCTTCAAACTGTGTGTCACACACAAGGCGTTCAGTGTCTGCAGACACGGGGCTCAGCCACATACATTTCATGGCTGCCACTCTCTGGATGGCCTCTCTTGGCCCTCTTCCTTCTCCCACTTGTGAGGCACAAAACCTAGGGGTCATCTTCAACTCCACACTCTCCTTCTCTCCTCACATCTCTGACACAGTGAACTGGGAACCAGCAGCCACCAGAGGAACAAGCGCAGAGAGTGCGGAAACCCCAGAGAAGCTAGAGAAAACCCTGGGAACAGAAAGCAGAAGAGAGTCCGGGGGAATCCCAGAGGGCCGGCAGGGAGCCGGAAGGCAAAGGCAGAGAGCAAGCGCCACATGGAAGGGGGAGAGATGCAGAGGGCCAAGAGAAGCAGGTGGCAGCAAGCAAAGGCAAGAAAGCACAGGGAAATCTAGGAGCACAAGGAACCTAAACTAGCGTGTCACCCATAAGACATCCAAATGGGTTGCAACGCGCCGAGCCGGTGGAAACGGATAGCATTTATCCGATGCGGCGGCAGCCATGATGGAAATCCGCTAGGCCGCTACTGTACGTTCGATTAGAAATGTGACTTGCAGTTCAATAGAGGAACTTCCATTGTTCTCAAAGACGCCACGGCTTGCCGCACGTGACCATTTGAGGCCATTATTGTTGTAATCTGGGAATCGCGACTATAGTTTTACTACTCTTATCCTTACTCCAAATGACTATAGGTTTTCCAATGTTACCATAACACCATTTGCATAAAGAATTTGTTTTTCTACTTTAGCAATGCCCTTGATGTTTCCATCACCCCTAATGGCACAATAAGGTAGTCACACTACCAGCTGCACCTCCTCAGAGGTATTCTTCCTTTCCTCTCCTTCCCCCAGAAGCTCACTGTCTCCAGCGCTCTGGTTCTCTCTTGGCTGGACTACTGCAACTACTGCCTCTTTCTAAATCCGCCTGCCTCTACTCTCTGCCCTCTGCAACTCATACAAAACAGGACTGCGAGACTTGTCCTTGGCTTCAAGCCCAGGGATCGTATCTCTCCAGGACTGAAAACTCTGCACTGGCTCCCAGTGGTTGTGAGGATTAAGTTCAAAACCCTATGCATTGTCCACAAGGTCTTCTTTGGCCTCAATACCTTCAACTCTCTCTTCGTAAATATCTTCCTTCTAGAGTTCTTTGCTTATCCGACTCCAACTCCCTCAGGGTCAGTCGCTTCTCCAAGAAACAAGTTGGTAGTAGTTCTCTTTCTTCGGCGGGGGTCTCCCTCTGGAACAGCTTCCCTGCCTCTCTGAAACCTGAGGTGAACCCTCTCCGGTTCTGGAAGCACCTCAAGACTTTCCTCTTTGCTTCTGCTTTCTCTCTCTTCCTCTCCCCTGCTGATCACCTGGCTGAAACTGATACTGCCTGGTCATTTGGGAACCCTCTGATCTCGGGCCCAGGTCCCCTCCCCGCCAGTTGCACATCTGGACTACCCCCTTGTCAACCCTTGCACTCAGGGGCTGTTTCTGCATCCCTACGGTCCCCCACCAGCACTTGACACATGAGGTCTGCACTTACCCTTGCACTTACAACCAGCTGGCTGCCTTTTATTTTATTATGTTTTATTTATTTCTACTGTTGTGTTGATCCCATGTACTGCACTGCCCCCTCCCCCTCTCACCATTTCCCTCCCCCTTCCCTACACTTGTGCGATCTCAATGTCACCTGGCCTAGCAAGATCGCTGTCTGCCTTCCCTCTGCTCCCCCTCCATTGCCTTGTCTTGCCTTGAAACACTTGTGAACAGGCACATTATTAATGGCATATCATATCGTGTTCCATCATGGTCTTACATTCAAGATACGGACGGCTTCGGTTTAGAACACGTGGCAGCAGTGTGTACATACACGCAAGTCCACCATCATGAGGCCCCCCCGGCGGCTGCTCTGGCAGTTACGTCAGACTCAGCCCCCGTTGTAGTTGTCATTGGGATGCCATATTGTGTTCTGCTTTATGTGGAGTTCTTTTAATTGTGGACCAATGTGACTGGGTTTACTTTGCACCTTCTGTCAGTTTAAGACCGCACCTGTACGTTGCCAGGATATTTTGTTCCCGGACCTCTATAGCACCAGGTATGCACACCTTGCCAAATTAAGGAGGCATGCAAGCACAGAAGCTTTTGGATCTAAAAGATGGCGTGCCCTTCCCCAGTCAAAAAGGAAGATCATCCTGGAATCATTCTGGAGTCATCCGATGACTCCATTCTAGAGTCATCCATGGATAGTTCAGGAAGATCATCCAAAGTATTCACACAGGCCAAAATATTTAATGAGATGATGACTCTAGAGTTATCACAGAAACTACTCCAGGATGAGTTTGGATTATTTCCAGTGATGATCTTGGATTACTCCAGGATGACTCCATGACAACTTCAGGATGAGTGGGGATTACTCTAGGATGACTCCACGACAACTCCAAGACAACTTCAGGATGAGTTGGATTACTCCAGGATGACTCCACGACAACTTCAGGATGACTCCACGACAACTTCAGGATGACTCCACGACAACTTCAGGATGAGTTTGGATTACTCTAGGATGACTCCACGACAACTCCAAGACAACTTCAGGATGAGTTTGGATTACTCTAGGATGACTCTACGACAACTCCAGGATGACTCCACGACAACTTCAGGATGACTCCACGACAACTTCAGGATGAGTTTGGATTACTCTAGGATGACTCCACGACAACTCCAAGACAACTTCAGGATGAGTTTGGATTACTCTAGGATGACTCTACGACAACTCCAGGATGACTCCATGACAACTTCAGGATGAGTTTGGATTACTCTAGGATGACCCCATGACAACTCCAGGATGACTTCATGATAACATTAGGATGGGTTTTAAATTGTAAATGATTATTGCAGACCACTCCAGGATGAGTTTAAATGATTTCAAGATGGTTCCAAAAGATTTAGGAAAAGGGGTTGGATTACCACAGGATGTATCCCTTTTGAGTAACATTGGTGGCATTACTTTACATTGACTCTAGTTAGACTTCTGGATAGTGTACTGGAAAAAGAAAATCTTGCAGCTGTCACTTTTCATCTTTGCTAGAGCACCCGTTAACCAAGTTCGCCGATTTAGTGCACACAACTACGACCCCCATATCACAAACCAACTCCCCCATTTCAATTCTCCCCTCTAGACAACATGGCCTCACACCCCATAAAAGTCCCACAGTTCCAAAGCACTACACCAAAATACACACTTCCAGCTACCTAAACAGCATCTGTTAAAGGTCTACCAGCATGACAGACTTCCGCCAGTCACTTCACCCAATAACCCTAAGAGCAGCTAATTATTACCAGGTTCATATTGTGATAGTAAAATTCTGCAGCTATAAATTGTTGATATTTTAATATTGTATTGCTCTGGCTATAAGATATCTTCAATCAAACATAGGCTCAGAAAGTGTACAACTTTTTTTATTCAACAAATTCAGTTTAACGTCATCGCTCCATAAGAATAAATAGGTTTACAAAAATACAAACAAACAATCATTGATCCTGCATTTCAAAAGGTGGAGTCTTTTTTAGGCCTCTTCTGGCATTGCAAATTTTGGTAGCAAGCTTCCTCCTTATTACTCGGCAGTCCATAGTAGGCCAGCTGTTAGCCTTGCAGACAGATCTCAAAAATTCTACAAAAAATAAAAATATAAAAAGGATATATGAATAAAAATGGACACCCGAATAGGCACTGTTAAATTCCTTATTGCAGAATACATACCAGATTAACTAAATGTTAAAATGTCAACTTACAATTGCGTCACTACATTTAAATGCATTTGTACACAAAGGATGAAACAGGCTTAAAAGATAGATTTGAACTGAAAATGAATAATGGTTTTCTGTGGCTGCAGAAGATTTATGGTCTTTAGTGGAGCAATATTGATTTATATCACACAGTTAGAAATAGAATGCATAAGTGGAAATGTACAGTTTTCAAAACCAATACAACTAATACGTCAAAGTGATGATTAAGCATTAGCTTCGGAAAAAGAATGAGACTTTTCAATGACCTACCGTGCAAAGCATCAACCTTTTCTACATCAAGGACATCACTCCCAGCTCTGGCTGTTGTTACTCCTTTAGCAGAAGCAAACTCATTCTGGGAAAAGAGAAGCTCGCTGACCCCATTCAAAAGGAAGCTTGCACCATCTCGAGCAGCTTTAGCCCCCTCCAAAAGTCTGTAGAGCTCTCGCTTTGGCACAATTATACCTCTAAATCTGGTGGGGTCATTGGCATCCGTAACCAGCTGTTGCATATCAGCCTGGAAATATAGCACAATATATAATTGTAACACAAATCATCATGACATGCAAGTACACATTGTATTATAAGCAATGATGTGTACAAAACATGGTGAGGTGAATTTCCTGCATAGGAAATGTGACCCCTAAACAGTTGGATTGATATAAATCCTAACATTTGTACTTAATCAAGGACACCTTCAGCTGCCTTCTAGGCTTGCACTTTGGCCGCCATGGCACAATATGAATTAATAACTGTAGGAGAACAAAGTTTCACTGCTAGGATACATTATATATTATATATGGCGTGGTTGCTGGTGAATAGCAGGAGAGTAGATGCACAAAATATAGTGTGTCTGCACACATTTCAAATACAGCCATGCCTACAACTATGGTGCAAATATCCATCATCTAGGTGATATTTTTTAAGCTATAAATGAAAAAATGGGCCTGGCCAGAATCTATGCAGAATATTGCTTCTTAATTTATATGCACACAAAGATTTGGTTATACACTAGGATTAAGGAATAGAAACAGGTTATAAAAGAGATGAAAAAGTATCACCTTCTGTTGTGTGGATGATCTGGTGTCCATTTCAAACAACTTCTCTTCTGATTCCGGGAATGCTGCTGATTCCGGGAATGAATTGGTCCTGGTCTGAGCTGCCAGTGATGCCTGCAAATGATGCATTGCCAACTTACTGTGTCTTTGCGTGGCTTGTAACTGTTCTACAATAAAATAAATTTAAAAAAACAGTTAAAAGGCATGTACTCTTTGTCATCACAAACTAAAACAGGGGATGAGGGGTGAATGGGCCAACATCAGCATTATTACTCAAAGTTACAAATATTGCGAACAGTGTTACGCAGATGAATGAAATCTGGGATGGAAAGTGGAAAGTAGAGCTGTAATTTAGCCCAGTCCACCTTCCCTCCAGGCTGTTTTCGCTGCTTCAACCTCTGATGTACTGTTAGGAGGCGCTAGCCTTATCGATTGGTTACTAGATATTGGGTTACTAGATATTGGTCAATGACTGGACTAGTTACCTTTTAAGCAATGGTTCTCTGCACGTAGAGATCTTATTTCTGCCAGTAATTGGGCTGTATCTTCAGTGTGAGCATTAGGACAATCCGATGAATAAGAATTATTTTCATTCACTAAAGACAACGAATGCCCACACCATTTCCTTGGGGATAAAAAAAAAACAAAATTAGGAATACAAAATTGTAGCATTGACAACTGGGCTATTAAAGAAAATATTGTAGGTGTATACCCTAGTGTCAAAAGGTTGCATTTCTCCATTTCCAAAGTCCATTGATTCATCAGGATGTTGCAGGTCAGACAAAAATGAAGCCTGAAAAGTAAAGCATTGCCAAATAAACAAGCTATGTATGATCTGCTTCGAACAAACATTGTCTTGACATCATTTATTCATGCTACAAATCAATACCAGTAGTATTTTAAAGTGTTATTGTTTATCTTCAAAGTTGTTAGTCTATGTACTATATGGAGACAAAGGAACCAATAGCCTAAGATGTGGATCATTATTAGCACAGGAATGAGTTAAGACCTATGTAAATTCAGTGGACTGACTAATAAGTCAAGGTCACGTTGCTAATGTGTGGGGAGTTTCATAGGAGTCAACTATTGCATGCATAATGTTTACTTACATGTGGGCTTTCATCCGCACAAACAATAGGGCCTGCATCTTGGGGTGCATGCTGTACATCCACATCAATCCTGGATACATTGTAGTTAGGTTTTTTTTAGAGGAGTTGAAACAGCTTGTTTCGGGCAGGTAAACAGTATTTTCTGCATTTTCCCTTCACATGGTGATACACTGCTTTTTCGGTCACTAGTGGGGACTGACACAGCAGCCAAACTCTGTTTTGAGAATGTTCCCAATTCCGCTGTTTTTAAAGACTGTAGTCTGAATGATTGAGCAGGTGTGTGTGCACGTGTAGGTGTCAACTCGCTGTCTAAACAGGCATGACTGTCATTCTGCAATAAGGACACACTATTTAGAAGACGTGGGGATAGAGTTAAGCATGTCAAACTAGATCTATCCGACAAAATATTTGTAGCCGACAATTCACTGTTATTTGATAGTCCATTTAGTGGTTGTTGCGCAGCGTCTTTATATTGTCCAGGTGAAGCAACAGAGGTGGGCTCTGAGGAAGGAATGAAAGAATGAAGAACACTAGCCATCCCTGCCAAAAGAGTTAGGTTCTCCAGTTTTTGTGACTGTAGTTGTGAACAGGCCTTACTAAGTTGGGGAGCAGTCACTTTCCTCCCATCAGCTTTTACTAAATAATTCTCTTTGTTTTCTTTTGTTTTTTTCACTGGATGTTCTTCTTTCAGTTCACGCAACACTCTTAAATTTTCCAGCACTTCCCCGATTGCCCGAATCCACCAGTAGCTCCTTTTCCTCTTCTGCCTTCCTTTTTAAGGCCTGAATCAGTCCCTCTGCATCACCGCAATAGTCTTTAATTATTTCTTCAAATGTTTTTTGTGTCTTGATACACTGTTTCTTGACTGCAGGTATGAAAAAGGCAAGTTAAAACCTCAAGCGAAAATTTCAAAATGTGACTATCTACACAACCAAAGTGTCAGAACCATGTTGTGCATCTATACTTTATACATTAGATTTACTCTAGACGAAGTAGAGATGCTGTGAAAGAGTGGTGGGCATTGTGCAGCACTCATCTGTATGTTAGAAAAAAAGGGGATGCCTCACTGTAGGGACGTTAGATGTACCCTCCTCCCGAAACATCAAATGGAGGGAAACGGAGGGAAAAACATATATAATTTGCTTACCTGCCGATTGGAAAAGCACTACCGCTTTGAAATCCCTTTCTTCACGTATTTCTTTTCCACTTTCATCAAGACCCTCTACCAGCCATTTACAAATCACTTCACCAGGAATTGCCAATGGCTCAAATTCCCCATCCTTTCGAATACAGAGAGAGTTGTCGCAATCAAAGAAAAGCACATTAAAGAGGGCCATGGTTTGAATTATTACCTAAAAGACGAAAAATAAATACATTTAGTGTGCTCAAAGTATTTTTGTGAAACTATTCTGTACAGGATCATTAATTTATGGTCCCCTTTCTATGGACATGTTCCTGCCTGAAGTGTCCCCATTTGTGATTGAAGCTAGTATCCTAATATGCAGCACTTGCATTGGAACCACCATCATTAACTTTACAAATACGTTCTTACCATTTTTTACACTATCCTGCATTTAGCCCATCTCTGTTAGTGAGCCAGATCCTGCATTTAGCCCATCTCTGTTAGTGAGCCAGATCCTGCATTTAGCCCATCACTGTTAGTGAGCCAGATCCTGCATTTAGCCCATCACTGTTAGTGAGCCAGATCCTGCATTTAGCCCATCACTGTTAGTGAGCCAGATCCTGCATTTAGCCCATCACTGTTAGTGAGCCAGATCCTGCATTTAGCCCATCACTGTTAGTGAGCCAGATCTTACATTCAGCCCATCTGTGCTAGTGAGCTATTTCTCACTAAAGGGAACACATCACCCCTGGAGGCACCATATGGGACTCATTTAGTCAGGACAGCGCAGGTTTCAAAGGTGCTGCCGCTAAATAACCCTGCTAAAAACTCACCCTTCTGCATACACCTTCTCAAACACTGAATATTCAGATTCAACTGTAAGAATTACTGGTGTCCACTTAATGAGATTCTGCACTTTACTTTGTCTAATGTAGCTGAAAATGACCTATGAATGGTATATGAAGTAACACCTGCAATCTAAAGACCACATATCCCCACATAATTCCATGACCTCACAACCTACATGCCGATGTTTGGTTTGTGTAAGAGAACAGAACACACATTCAAGCGGTAGTCTTGACAAATCACACACAATGAGACAAAACCCTCATAGTCTTGCCCAACAGCACATGGCAGCTACCAACCGAAAAACACCTATGCTCGGCGAACAGTGTTCCTGAGTTTAACCACAGCAAGTAAGGCCAGCACACAGGTGTGAGAACAGAGAGTAAGCTCACCTCTAAAATATATTTGGAGTACTTTCAAGAAGGGAGACCTTCGACCAGAAGAGCAGCACATAATGGAAGGAGAAACTATGGACGCAAAGTAGCATGTGGAAAGAAAGCATCAAGAAGTATTGGGCCACACGGTGGGGTGGAGAGAAAGTGTAACAGTGATGTGTGTGTGAAAGGTTAAGAATGAGAGGCATGGCCAGATGGGGTTCTAGGAAGGAGCGTGACAGCATGTAGGGTTGAGCGAGAGACCTGTGCATACTAGGAGCGGCAATTAAAACTCTGCTCTATTCCAGTAACATAATTGCATGAACATGAACAGGTAGCCAATCCCAGTGTTTGGTTTCCGCATTGTAAACACATTCCTGGATCGCTCTCCCAGGCCTGCCTTTAATCTGTCCCCGCCCCGGAAAGCTCTGAGGGGGGTGGGGGGTCCGGGATGAGTTGAGATTATCGCCAGCAGCAACGTGAGAGAAATCATGGCTTATTACCACCCTCCTGTCACGCCATGGCATATGAGCAGGCCCTGGGCTGGGAAGCAGGGTCCAAGCAGCACAGGAGAGTCCATGCAGGTCAGAGACAAGAGAGGAGGAGTGTCAGAGTAGGGCTAGGAAAGCAGGGTCCAAAAAAATTAGGGTCCTGAGGATTCGAGCAGGACAGAGACAAGAGGATCTGTGCATGTATGGAGCAGGAGCGCGAGAGCAGGGTTGACAAAGGGGGTCTAGCACGAGTTGTAAAACATGCATTGGCAATGCCAACAGAAAAGCCCCCTACACAACGCACGCATATCATCCACACACATACATTAAAAGAAAAGCCCCCTACACAACGCACGCATATCATCCACACACATAAATTAAAAGAAAATCCCCCTACACAACACACGCACATCATCCACACACATACATTAAAAGCAGCACATGCTCGCACAGGGCATTGCTTTTAATGCAAAATGCAGGGTTCCTATGTCTTTATTTTAAAATGAAACCGCTCCAGAACGGTTTCATTTTAAAATAGTGTAGGATGAAGTTCAAACTTGCACTTTCAGTTCACTGCACGTTTCCCCAAACAGCAGGCACAAGTGTTTTGGGGTTTGTACTGTGCGTGGGGAGGGGTTGCGGGGGGCTTGTGGGGTGAGGTAATATATTTTGGGTGCACCAGCACCATCGAAGTGGTTTAAAGTGGAATTGATATATAGCTTGAAAAAGAAGTAGCATGAAAGAAATGCTGGTGAAATTCCCAACCTTCCTCTCAAAATACATTACATAGATATTCAAATAAACAACATTTTAAATGGATTGGGGGGGGGAAACTTTGGGATAAATGCTGGACATTAAAATCAACGCATGTAGCATTTAAAATGGATTGAAAGAGAACGTTCCCTGGCTTCAACGACCTCCATAAATAAATCACTCCCTCGCCCTAAGAGCCATATGCCAAAGCAAAACGGTCAGGGACCCATCTTAGACCCGTCTCCCCATGCTGGGGGTCCACTGAGCACCACCAGGCCTGGAGTGCCCCAGGTCCCATCTGCCTATCTCCTTAGCAACTGCCGCTGTGCAGGAATTCGGGACCCATCTGTACCAAGCCCCGTCTCCCCAGAGCCACATTATGCGCTGTTGACTTTCCCACTGAGAGCGCCAATTCCGCTGGCCTCGCAATTGCCACGCAGAATCAAGGTCCGAAATTACAGATGGAAAAATGCGCTATGCAGGGCCCAGCCAAGTGCATTCTCCCAATACATGCGGCGTCTCATGGAGCCCACAGGCCTGGGCGCCCCTCACCCTGGCCTGCACCCTCTCCGCTCCCGTCCCATGCATGCACGTACCCCATCCATGGCCCCCTGTGAGATGCCTGCGGCGAGCGGCCCTCAGGCCTGCGGCGATGAAGAATGTCAGCGTTCCTCGGATCGAAATACAATTCCATTTTACTTTGAGAATGTATCCATACACCATGCACCTAACAAGGCGCTTCGTTCACTTTCACATGCCTTTCACATAATAGGAAGCAGAAAAATACATTGCAATTAAAATACATCAACAATATGCTACAAATAAAATGTGTGTATAATTTCAGATGAAAATTGCCACCCCCAGCCAGCATTACCATGTTGCTTAATCCTTGAGGTGTGTCAGTTTCACAGCACCCCTAACTTTGACAATACAGTACGTGCTAGAAAAAGTGCCATATAGCTCGATCCTCGAGGACCATGGCGGCCATATGCCATGCATTGTGGCTACTTCTGTTTGGGAGGATGTACTTACCAGGACAAAGAGGAAACAGCCACGAGGACGACGACGACGAAGATCCAGATACTGCAGAATTCCAAAACCGAAAGAACAAACACAGCCACCAGCAGCTAAATATACCTGCCGGTGCAAGGCATGGAGTCCTCCTTCCTCCATGATTGTCTTCATCAGCTACATCATCACAGTGCGTCATACGTAAAAAAAAACGTCGCCATGTCATGACGCCTTAAGGCATTTCAAAAAAGTGTCGGCAAACTTTTAAACAAACACACAATACTCTTGGGTATCATATGGACTTTATCTATGTGCTAAGGAAAGCAACATAAGGCCTTCCTTCACCAGATGCTCATTTTCAGTTTCCAGCCAGCTTATCAGGTGAGTGTGCATCCTGCAGCTCTGTTTCTATGCATTTTGCACGCGATTGAAAAATTCTGTTATTTGCTGCAGCAACTTGATCAGGCAGCTGCATTTGGCTTTTTTGGGGGGTTTCATGTTTTTTTTAATGCGGGATATATTTAAATCAAATGTGGCTTAATTGGCAATATCGGATCCCTGCTGGAACTTTCCCAGGGTGCATGATCTTCATCATTCATGCCACCTCCCCATTATGCTGTCACCAATCAACCTCACACAAACGTTATCTCTATGGTACATGCTGGGAATGTTACATGCCTTGTAGAATGGTATGTAAATGTGTGTTTACACTGTACCATCACTGTAGTAGTGCATTTATTTAGTTTATATGTAATGCGCTGGGACACCGCACAAGGGCATGGAAGGGTGCTGGGTGGCGGCAAAGGATTCTCACCCAGGGGGTGCATGCTATGTTTAGGCCTCATGGCTTCCATTTTAGCCCAACATAGTCTCAAGCGTTCCCCTTGCCACGATGGGGATTTTGAGGGTGCTGGGTGCCTGTTTTTGACTGGGATGGCAAAGGATTCTCACCCAGGGGGTGCATGCTATGTTTAGGCCTCATGGCTTCCATTTTAGCCCAACATAGTCTCAAGCGTTCCCCTTGCCACGATGGGGATTTTGAGGGTGCTGGGTGCCTGTTTTTGACTGGGATGGCAAAGGATTCTCACCCAGGGGGTGAATGCTATGTTTAGGCCTCATGGCTTCCATTTTAGCCCAACATAGTCTCAAGCGTTCCCCTTGCCACGATGGGGATTTTGAGGGTGCTGGGTGCCTGCTTTTGACTGGGATGGCAAAGGGTTCTCACCCAGGGGGTGCATGCTATGTTTAGGCCTCATGGCTTCCATTTTAGCCCAACATTGTCTCAAGCTTTACCCTTGCCACAATGGGGATTTTGAGGGTGCTGGGTGCCTGCTTTTGACTGGGATGGCAAAGGGTTCTCACCCAGGGGGTGCATGCTATGTTTAGGCCTCATGGCTTCCATTTTGGCCCAACATAGTCTCAAGCTTTACCCTTGCCACAATGGGGATTTTGAGGGTGCTGGGTGCTTGTTTTTGACTGGGATGCCAAAGGATTCTCACCCAGGGGGTGCATGCTATGTTTAGGCCTCATGGCTTCCATTTTAGCCCAACATTTTAGACAGCTAAAAATGCACCTTGGTATCCATGAATACGCAGGGCACCCCTTTTGTCACCTGTATTCTGTTCTGTTATCTTAATTATTTGACTAACTTTTAATTTGTTGTATAATCTGGTTAGGGTATTTCTGTCAACCAACACAGCCATACAAATGGAAATGGATGAAAGGCCCCCTCGAGGAAAAGGAAAGAAACGAGGACCTTACAAAAAATGGATTGCACTGGTAAAATATATTAACGTTCAATGCAACTCTACCGATAAGAGGTCTCCTACATGCTTTTACTCCCCAAAAATACATTCTTCTTAAAACAAGCAAATATTTCTAAAACAAAAAGGAGTGAAAGTGCACCAAAAATAAACTCCTGTATTCGGCTTGCTCACTAACAACCAGATTACCTCTAACCGCCTGACTACCTCTAAAGTTGGGAAATTAAGTCTGCTTTCATTACATGTCATTTGTTTTCTCTATTCTGTGCATTCATACTTTACACTCTCTGGCTCTTAAAGCAAGACCTGTATGACAATTATGCAATTCTAATACTGGTTTTATGTGTGGCTGCAGAAGGAACATTTCATCGTAGAAACTGATTCTTCAAACACTCTATGTGGAACATCCAAGAAGGCGATAGAAGACCATGCCAAGACTTTTAATAGAGCAGATGACCTTTTCTTCCTAGGTACATTATAACCATTCCAAATGTATGTTATAGTATTTTATTGCACATAACCACAAAACACTGTTATTGATACATTCAGTTAAAAAACTCACTGCACACAAACAGCTATTGGTAGTCTGTAACGCTTACTCCTTGGTCCACTTATAATAAATGATCTGAATTGATAAACTAATTTAAACTGATGCTAGCTGATTCTCATACAAATAACACAAGTTTACTATTTCTATTTATACCTATGCACAACCCAATTTTTACTAGCTGAATTAATCAATTTGTCCTGTGAGTGACCCGCTATTGCATTGCATTGCAGATCCTTCTACCGCATACTGTGAAGAGCAGCACACCTAAATTGAAGAGAACATCATTGGTAGAAGCACACACACAGCTCCCATTAGTGTCTCTGAGGAAATGGACGAGAGTGACTGTACAACCTTACCAGATTCTACACCACAAGCAGATGAAGACATGACTGATACTATGTGGAATGAGTTATGTGGCACCCTGATGGGTGAAATGAATGGGCATGTTCATGATTCTGGTCATGATTCTGAGCATAGTTCTGGTTTGCAGGTACTTGCCGATCAAATTGAATACACCATACAAAATGATTATGAAGAAGTTCAAGTACAAGCTGATGAAACGCTACCCTCAGATGAAAAACAACCTATGTTTGAAGGGTCAACCAGGTGTTTGGGAGTGGTTGTTCTACTAGTTTGTTGCTTTATGATTCGTTTTCGTTTGAGTGATGAAGCTGCTAACTACATGCTTAATCTTATTTACCTACTTCTTCCACCCAGTAACAGAATGATACGAACAATGTATCATCTTCAAAAATACATAAAGGGTTTTGTTAAAGCCCCCATTATTAATTACTACTGTGCAACTTGCTATACACATGTTGACAAGAATACGCAGACTTGCCCTAATACTCATTGTTTAAAAGATTTGACACCAAATGATTCAATCTCCTATTTTATCCAACATAGTCTGATTGCCCATTTACAAATCATGTTTAGTCGAAAAGGCTTTACAGAAAATGTGCGAAACTATCGATTTCATCACTATATGCAGAAAGAAAAACATGAAATGAAAGATGTTTATGATGGGGAACTTTATTTGGATTTGTTTGAGAGGGGCTTTCTAAACGACCCAAATAGTCTATCATTTGCTATGAACACAGATGGCGTTCCTGTATTTAAAAGTTCCAAAGTATCAATGTGGCCAGTGCACTTGATTGTTAATGAGCTGCCCATTTCCCAAAGGAAACTTCGAGAAAATGTCTTATTGTATGGCATATTGGTGTCCTCAAAAAAGCCAATAATGTGGTCTTTCTTAAAGCCATTGTATGCTGACCTTGCACAACTTGAAGATGGTGTTGTATTTAATGACCACAACAATTCCAGCTTCACGTGTCATGCTACACTTCACACAGTTACCTGTGATTTACCTGCACGCTGTCTAGTGTCAAATAGCACGCAGTTCAATGGAAAGTTTGGCTGCTGGCATTGCCTTCAAGAGGGTGAAAGCACAGTTTCGGGCAAAGGGCACTGTTGGGTATTTCCTTATAATGATGAAGGCCCTAAAGGACCACCAAGGACACTTGATACAATTACAGAGGATGTAAAGCATGTTATAGACAACATTAAGACTGGGCAGTCTAGTCACACTGTGAGAGGAATTAAAGGACCAACGTGGTTTATGTTCCTGAAATACTTTTGTATAACCAAAGGATTTGTCATTGATTACATGCATGGCGTATGTGGAGGCATTATGAAATTATTGCTGACAGTCTGGTTTACAAAAGATTACAAGCATTGTTCATACTCCTATTATGAAAAAGTGACAATAGTAAATGGTTATTTGCGAACCGACTTTAGATGTAAGTAGAGTACCAAGGTCTATTGATGAACTATTGTACTGGAAGTCTTCAGAATTTAGGAACTTTCTACTTTTTTGGGGAATACCAGTCCTTAAAAATGTTCTACATAAGGAACACTACTTGCACTTTTGTATTCTTTCGAAAGCAATCCACAAACTTTTAAGTGAAAACATTAACCAGGAAGATTTACATATAGCTGAACAAAGTTTATTTCTATTTGCGCAACTCTTGACAGAGTTATATGAAAAACGATTTATGACCATGAATGTTCATCAGTTAGTACATTTAGTAGACGGCGTTCGAGCAACAGGACCTCTATTTACAGCTAACTGTTTTGTTTTTGAAGATCTCAATGGTTTCATTTTGCAGCATTTTCATGGTACTACAGGTGTAGAAACACAGATTCTCGATGCCATAAGTATGATACAGGTGATCCCAGTTCTGAAAGAAAAATATTTGTTAAGTGGTAGTGATGAGGCAGAGTTCTACCAAAGTATGATGAGCTTACATAATAGAAAAAAGTATGTGAACATTGAAAATGGTGTTTACAGTGTTGGGTCGACAAACCCTTACACTTTATCTGAAGATGAATATGTAGCAGTGACTCGGATTGCCCAAATCACTGACTCTGGCGTTGTATCATGTAACAAGATATTTATGGAGAAAAATAATCTTCTTGTTTACAGTTCAAATTACACTTGTATTCAGAGGAGAGATCAAAGTGTGATCAAATATGTGAACGAGGGTGGATTGCACTCCTATGGTAGGGTCCGTAGATTCATACAGTGTAGAGAAGCAGATGCGTTCACCAATTTGGCACTCGTTATTCCACTTGTGTCAGTCTTATGATATGAAAGACCCAGTTCATTTGGTAGTCGAAGAGAAAAGCACATTAGCCATCCAGATACCAGTAATACAAAAGGTATGTTTTTTCATCAAAGTTGAAAATGAAACTTTTATATCTGAAATGCCAAATTGTTTTGAATTGGATTGAACATAACTGGTTTCCTACATTCAAACGCATGCTGGAAGTGCATCTTTTAGGCTTCAAGGAAGCCCCGAGAAACACTTTGCTTACTTTTGTAGCTAGAGGGGGCTACTTTTAGAAATGTTTATACAACCCCAATGGGCCCATTGCTAGCAAATTGAATCCATAACCCTAAACTGGGAATTCCTAAACAGCTGTCTAAACTCACCTATGGGATGGGTTCTCTAGTTTATCTGGTCATTCACCACTCAACCCCTTCTTCCATTAAGTGCTGCTAGTATTTTTACTGTGTGTTTCCCTTACTTGTTCCCTAGGGCCAAATATGTGTTGGGGACATGTGTGACCAGATTTTGGGGGCCGGTGAATCCATCTTAAATTTCCTTTGTCACCTTTTGAGTGTGGTCTGGATACCTGTCTTTTCCTTCTATGTGTAAGGGAAGGGCCTGGTAGACTAATTGCCCCTTTCTGTTGAGATGTTATGGTTAGTGGTCTATATCATTAAGTGGCAGACCTGGTGAACCAGGTCTGGTAAGTGCATATTTTCTGGAGACCCTGTGTTAGCTCCTATACATAATGGGGTGTTCATATGAAATAATGTACTCACCTGTAATGTTGAGATTAATTTATATCTAAACGTTTATATAAAGACTATATTTTTAACCAAACTATATTGTGTGGGCAATCTTTTCTTTTGTACTTGTGGTGGTTGACATTTGGTGAGTCAGTTTAACTTGAGAGACTTTGCTTGTGGTTACCAGCAGAATGGAGGACACACTTTATCTACATACCAGGAGCTTTGATGTATTTTCTGTATGTACATAGACAGGGCAGTATGAATGTGGATTGGGCAATATGACAAAGTGAGTCTATTATCATTCATATATGATAAGCTTGACTTTTTATGTCCAGTGAAAACATTTCACATAACTTGTACTGAAGTAATTGAATTTTTGGCAGAAGTGAAAGAATAGCGCTATATATGCAATTTTTCTTTTTTTGAAAAATTTTGGTTGGACAAGATTTCATTTTGGAATCATTGAAGTAATCCTGTTTCAGTCGCTTATCTTGCCAGCTCACATTGCCTTCGGGAAGTGTATAGACTGCCAGTCGAAGCCTTATTCAAACATATGATTGGGATCACTCCAAGTTTGTAGTAGTGTGGGGCCTGAGTAATCATTTTAGACCGTACTCCTCGCTGTACTCATGCAGAACAGTAGTCATTGCGTGATAGGCACCAATGTAAAATGAGTGCACTGATTACTGTCTAACAAATGTTAAGGTTGGATAATTGTGGCTTAATTTGGGCTCCATGGCAAGTTCTACCAATATGTGTCTTGAATCACATGGATTTGGTTTGGAAGGGTGCATGACTAATTAAAATGACTATTTTTGACTATAGAATGTACTTAGCGGTGCATTCCCATACATATGCGTTAGTCACTTATTACTGCAAGAAAACTATTTCTGTGGCATGTATGCTTTTTAAGTGTGATTCCTGGTCAATGGTTTAGCACTTTTACATTGGGTGTTGCAATTTAAATGATCATATCCATATTATGCTTTTTACATGCAATTAAAACTAATGCCAACAGATGTGCCTAGCAAAGCATTAAAAAATCATTCAGCACAAGTGCAACTAAGCAAAAGCTGAAAGACTATCCGTATTAGACCGCAAATCATCCTACAAACTCTCTGATTAATCAGTAAGCCATCCCCAAATCATCAAGAACAAACATGTTTCATGACGATGCTCTTGACAGTAGGTCATCCCAGAATCATCCCCAAATCATCAGGGACAAACATGCTTGTCAAGTAATCAGCAGGTCATCCCAGAATCACCTGGGGCAACCTGTTGATGCTCTTGAAGTAATCGGCAGGTCATCCCAGAATCACCTGGGGCAACCTGTCGATGCTCTTGAAGTAATCGGCAGGTCATCCCAGAATCATCCCCAAATCATCATGGTGATGCTCTTGAAGTAATCGGCAAGTCATCCTAAAATCATCATGAACAAAGAGTTTTCTAAAATAGGGATGATGTTAGCATCATCAGCAAGTCATCCTAAGCTCATCCCCAAATCATCACCCAACATTCTGAGACATTTGCTGATGACTTTAACAGCATGATGACTTCTGATGATGTGGGAATGACTTCTAATGTAGTTCGATGATCATCGGATGACTCCAGGTTGGTCTCTAAAGTCATCCTTTTTGACCTGGGCTTGCCACCGCACTCCAGTGCATGACCCGAATGGATTTCTAAATGCAAAAGAATAAATGCATTGAAAAATGATATTTTCTCTGCCCCCAAAATCCGCAAAGGTTTACCGTGATTTGGAAGTAAAGTCTCTCTGCCGCATTTACGCTGCTCGCTTATGGGTAGGAAGCACACTGCTTTTGAATAAGGCAGAACGAATGTACTTGCAGGATGGCTCCCCATACTAAAGTCGCTTACCCTTGTACCCAGGGGGCAGGAGTGCCCCAGATGCGGAGCGCTTGCCCACAGTGGTGAAAATACGGTGGTCAGCATAACATACCAGAATTAAGATAGTTTGGCAGTTCATAGTACTTTGAGGCACTGTATGGATCGAGCAAAGGCTTTGTGACATTGCTGCAAGTTAAAACGCTATTTCTGATAGTCCGGAAACATAAATGACTTTAAGAAACTTAAATATCAGCAGCATTTAATGAAAAAATGCTGTTTCCCCACGAGCCGTGAGGCCTGGTCATTTCATGGCATTAATATTTAAACTATCTGCCAAATGTTGTTCCCATCAGTGTGCCCGTGCTTGTCCTTGGTGTGCTGGCCGAGCCTCCTCCTTTGAAGAAACATTCCAATTGCCATGGATACCAGGGAGCTAAGGTGTGAAGGGTGGCCGGCAAACTCTCCATAACAAAGGCTGAACGCAATTACGCCTCATCCCACTCTCTGCTCTCCTGGTAACGACATAGCACAAAGTTCTCCATGTGAATGGATGTAAACTCGCTCTACTTGGGAGGTAACTTTAAAGAAGGAACAAAACAATTGCTATGCACTGCTTGTATTGCAAAACAAGTAATCGATTACTTAAAAGTGAAGTGCAGCAGCGAATTCCTTGTTCAACCCGCACACACAAAATAAATGTATATCACATTTTAAGTTAACAGATAAGATTGCTCTTCTTGCCAACTTCAAAAAAGAATCACCCTTCAGTATAAACATGTAAGTAGTAAATCATGTTATACAATTCAAATTGAGTAATATTATTACTTAAAGAGCCCCAAATTGACAAAAGCTGTTTTAAGTTATTATTCTTATGAACTCTGGGCCACTATAGTAGCCAGACATTACCCTTGTGATGTCAAAACCAGCACATCCTTTTATTTATGCTTCTTGTATAGCGCCCAAAACCCAGGGGTAACGAGGCACTTTAACCTATGGAAATAGTTTCATAAAGTGCGAGGTTACAAAGCAGAAGACATGGAACCTGGAGAAGTGCATAAAGTACAAACATAGGAAAGCTCGCCTCTTGTTACGGGGAACTGCAACAGAGTACAAAAAGAGACACAGTCAAATCAAGGGCAAATACACGGTGCCTACCCCATGTTACAGGGCGGCAGCAGCACACACGAGACACTGCAGTGACAAGCAAGCATACAGCATGTCAGTCACACATCCATAGGACACCAGAAGCTTTCCTGGTCTGAGTGCTTTTGTAATAGTAATGTATCTGTTCCTGGAAATGCAGCCCCGTGCCACAGAACGGCAGGTGCATGTTTCCACAATATTAGTGCTACATATGAGGATCTTTATTATAGCAATGGAACAATATAATTGTGTTGTATCTGACATATGACGTGTACTTCAGTTTTAAAAGTAGAAACAAAAAATGCATATTTAGGAATCTTAAAATATACTATTACATTCGGAGGATTGCTCATTAAAAAAGCTTACATTGTTTTCATTCCCACAAGCAGTACTCCACGTGATACTGTAGGCATTATGCCCATTTCCTTAAACCATATGCCACAATAATGTTTTGATGGGACTTGAGATTCTCAATGCTCACACGGTTTTGCAGCACGCACCTTACCATGCAGCTAAACTCACAGGCATGTCATGCAATTTAAAGGCTCCCTTTAAACCCATGAGGCACAGGGCCTCATTACACGTAGTGCGGTAAACCATGGTGCTATTTGCACCATGGTTCATGCCAGTAATTTACAGGTACCGCCTTGGAGGAAAGGGGAATTACCGCCCTATTGCAAGGTTGGGAAGGCGGTAATTCCGCCTTCCTCCATTGCCCTTCCCCATTCCCATTTTTGCCCCATAGGGCTCTATGGGAATGGGGAAGGCGCTAAGTACGGTACTGCAAATTGCAGTACTGTAATTAGCACCCTGGTCCCTTTGCGGGTTTGTTAAAGTACCAACCCGCAAGGGACCTCGTAGTAAGGCGGTAAGGGTTTACCGGTACCGGTAAACCCTTACCGCACTACGTGTAATGAGGTCCACAGTCTGTTATCAGATCTTACTCTGCCTGCTTTTTCTAAAATAAACAGTATGTGACCTAAAGGGTCAGAAAGCAAACAAATACACATTAGTTCACATGAAACATTCCGGATTTAAATAAAAGGTGTTGGAAGCATGCAGTATGGATCGGCTTATGTTTTCATTGGTGGTGTTTAAATGTTTCCAACAAATATGCTTGAGCAGATCATAGCGTAGTGAACAACCAATGTGAGTTCAGGGAGGTTCTCCCCCTGAGAAAGTGTTACAATTATGCATTTTACACTACACTTCCTACAAAGAAATTGGTAAAAGGCAATGTTATTTCCAAGCACTTCAAGGGTACTATATGAAAGAAGCTAAGCCAAGTAACAGACAGTGCACAGTACCATTTGAAAAAACATGTTCTAGATGCCTTTGCCCAGAAAATATGCCACTGTAAGAAGACCATTTCTTACTGGCTGTGGCAATGTATGGCAATATTGCTATATGTTAAATGTTAGAGGCATTTGTACCGCGCAGTGTCACCAACAGCGTCGGTCCCAGGCGCTCTGACGTATCTGCAAACGAGAAGGTGGGATGGGTTAGTAGGGTGAAGAGGGAGTAGGATAGGGAGAGGAGTGGTGTTCTGTTTGCAGCTTCAACTCGGTATACACCGGGTGCTGAGCTTTTGGTGTGAGTATCCGGGCAATGTCGGGGCAATGTCAGTCCTCTTGTGCTGTTGGTGTGCTGTTGGTGTGGTTTATGTGTTGTAGCTGTGTGGTGAAGTGCATGCGGATTGCGGTGCTAGAGGTGGTTGTGTTAGTTTGAGTGAGATAAGTCTGTGGCCAGTTAGAGTATTTTTTTAAATAAGAACACACTCATGTTGGATTTGCCTATATTGCAAATAATGTAACTGTAAGAAAACAGGTCAATGCAGCTTGCACATATATATGCATGTATACCCATTAAGAACGCACCCATGGTGGCATTGCCCATAATGCACTAATGCCAGGGTGAGAAAACATACACAAACTGGCTAAACCAATATATGCCGCTGATCCTACCTGACACATTTGTGTTGGCTTTGCAAGTAATGCTGTAATGCCAGCGTAAGTAGACATGTCCATGCTTGGCATCACCAATATTATGGCAGTATTTCTCCCTAAGGATGCACACACTCATGTTGGTTTTACCCATAATGCAGTAACGTAAAATAAATTATCCAGGCTGGCTGCACCAATATACACCACCATTCCAATCTAGAGATAACATAGGGATGATAGGCAGATGGGGAGTAGGTGCAAGTGGATCTAGGTCACCTGGCCTAAGCTCCGCCCACTTGGTGCCTTCCTGCCTGCCGCTCTTTTTCACCACTTAGCAAGCTCTGCCCACCTGTTGCCCTCCTGCTTGCCGCTCTATTTCACTACTTAAGGAGCCCTCCAGCCTCTTTTCCTTTGCAGATGAGGAGCAGGTGCAAGTGGATCTAGGTCACCTGGCCTAAGCACCACCCACCTTCTTAGCCCTGCCTCTTCCTTCCTGCTCTTAACTATTAGATCAAGGGCGTCTCTCGCCTGGGCGTCTGAAGCAAAGGGCAGATGAAGAAAAGGGCAATTCCTGTTTGGACCTGTTCAGACCAGGAGGACCCAGGGCCCGACCCCCTGCTCGGACAGCAGGTAAGCATGCACCAACATGTGTTTACTCCCTCTGTCCCCAAAGGCCATCCCCACGCCCTCTGGTCCCCCCGTGATGGTCCCTTGTTCCCCCACCATTCTCGCACACAGGTGTTGCCTGTTTTGCTTGATTCTTCTACCCTGTTCTCCCCTAACCCCCCTCAATCCTACTTCTGCAGGAGTCTGTCCTGATAAATTCTGGTTTCACCATCCCCGTCTTGTGGCCAATGCTGGATTTGACTTTTATGGACTTCATTCATTCATGGTGCGTCACCCTTTCTCAACTCTCATGCTGAACATCCTTTGCATCTTGTACTGGTGGCCCTGATTCATGCTGTTCCCATCTTCATCTTGTATCCTGGTTTGCAACATTATGTGTTACTACTGACTTCTGCAATTGTATTCACTCTTTCCTCTTGCTTCTCCACTCTTTTGACTGCTAACTCTCTGTTCTCTACTACTTTCCCTTCTCCCTTTTCCTATCTCCTCCCCTTACTTTCTTCTATGCACTTACTCTATCAGAATTGTCCCTGGACCTAGCATGTTAGCAACCTCGTCTGTCAACTCCCCCCTCCCCTTACTGGTTTTTTTCCTCCCCAACCCACTCCAGCACTATCTGAAATGTCGTCAGACCTAGTATGATAGTCGCTTGTTTTGTTCCTCCCCTACCTTTCTGCACCCCTCTCCCTCACCTTTTTGTTTTTCTCGGCTCTACCAGAAATGTCGTCAGGCCTAGTACGGTAGTCACCTGTCTGTTTCCATTTCCTTCCCACTCTCCCCTTCCCTTCCTTATCTATGTCTTAGCTCTTGCACTATCTGAAATGTCGTCAGGCCGAGTACGATAGTTAATTCGATAGTTAATTTCACATCCTTACTGTTCATGGCCTGCAATAATGTTGTTGTATTTTCCCTTGTTCCCTCCCTTGCCTTGAAGCGCTTTGAAACTCATTGTGTATAGGCGCTATATAAATAACTATCATATCATAGCACGGTACATACCCCTGCATCTACAGCTCTGGTGGACATTTCTCATCTGCAGCACAGATCTGCAGCCCTGAATTGATTGTGCCTAGCCCTGAATTGATTGTGCCTAGCCCTGAATTGATTGTGCCTAGCCCTGAATTGATTGTGCCTAGCCCTGAATTGATTGTGCCTGGCACTGAATTATGCCTAGCCCTGAATTGATTGTGCCTAGCCCTGAATTGATTGTGCCTAGTCCTGAACTCATTATTGCCTAGCCCCGAATCGATTGTGCCTAGCACTGAATTGACTGTACCTAGCCTTGAACTAATTATGCCTAGCCCTGAACCCATTATGCCTAGCCCTGAAATCATTATCCCTAGCCCCAAATTGATTGTGCCTAGCACCGAATTGACTGTATCTAGCCCTGAACCCATTATGCCTAGCCCTGAACCCATTGTGCCTAGCCCTGAACCCATTGTGCCTAGCCCTGATCCCATTGTGCCTAGCCCTGATCCCATTGTGCCTAGCCCTGATCCCATTGTGCCTAGCCCTGATCCCATTGTGCCTAGCCCTGATCCCATTGTGCCTAGCCCTGATCCCATTGTGCCTAGCCCTGATCCCATTGTGCCTAGCCCTGAACTCATTGTGCCTAGCCCTGAACTCATTGTGCCTAGCCCTGAACTCATTATACTTAGACCTGACCTCATTATGCCTAACACTGAATTCATAATGCCTAGCCCATCATTGATTGTGCATACCACTGAATTGATTATGCCTAGCCCTGAATTGATTGTACCTAGTCCTGAACAGATTGTGTCTAGCCCTGAACAGATTGTGTCTAGCCCTGAACTCATTATGCCTAGCACTGAATTGACTTTGCCTAGGCCTGAACTGATTATGCCTAGCGCTGAAAAGACTATACCCAACAATGACCTTATTATGCCTAGCCCTGAATCCAGTATGCCTAGACCCACTGATTCATTTGGGTTACCCAACCCCACTGAATATGACCAACTGCCCGTAACCCATACTCTACCTTATGCTCCACCCAGGCCAGCCCTCCAAAATTACACCTGCTGCCTAACCCTACTAAGCATGACTGTTTGCTCTCTGGCCCCGCTCAAGCAAATGTGCAGCCCAGACCCAACAGATGGGACCAACAACTTACTACCGCATCCGAGCCTAAGTTGATACCTGGCCATACCAAAACCATTCCAATGTTTAGCAATCCCACTAAGCCCAATGATGCACTGAGCCATACTATTCTCTCCCCATCACACAAAACCCCAAAAGACACTCAGACTACCACCATCAGTGAAACCACCATCAAGTGCGGTCTCTTCAACGCTAGATGACTCCTAGCACATGCCCTTGACATATCTGACCTCATAACTACGAACCATCTTGACCTCCTAACGGTCACAGAAACCTGGCTGCACCCTGCTGCAGGCCCTGCACTTTCTTTAGCCATACCAGAAGGATTCACAATTTACAGAAAAGATAGAACCGCCACCAAAGGAGGTGGAGTTGCCCTGATTGCTAAATCTGACCGTTCCATTAGAGAATCACCTGACCAAGCTTTCCCCTCTGGGGAACTTCTCTCAATCAACCAATCTCACCCTAACACTGCAACCACCACCATGCACATCATATACAGAACACCAGGCCCACTACAAACCTTTGACGAGGATATAACTCTACTCCTCTCAAAAAACACAAAACCATCCTCACGAACCATTATTCTAGGCGATTTCAACCTTGGCCTCTACAACAGCCTAGATCCCAATGCCACGACCATTCAAAACACAATGGGCCTCATTACGACCCAGGCGGTAAGTTACCGCCTGGGTCGTACCTTTACCGCCATGGCGTAAACTATGTTTACGCCATGGTGGTTGGCGGATTTACCGCCCCATTCCAAGGTGAGTGGGGCGGTAAATCCCCATTTCCCATTTACCCTTCCCCATTCCCATTTTTGTCCCATAGGGCATAATGGGAGTGGGGAAGGAGATAATTACGCCACCGTAAATTACGGTGCCGTAATTATCTCCAGGGTCCCTTAGCGCCATGGATTTTAACGCCTGCAAAAAGCAGGCGTTAAACTCACCATGGCGCTATGTTGGGTGTCCTGACCCACGTTTGAGCTATCATGCTGCAACATTTGGTGCTGTGGGCTTAGAAAATCCAAGATGGCCAAAAAGCCCACATGTGCGCCAGAATCCAGGAGAACCACGCAGTTTGTGCGCACACAAAAATGGTTACCTAACTTGCCAACCACCAGTGTAAAGAAAGATCTTTGTTCACAAAATCCACTGTTACTGATGTCAAAAGGTTGCTGAAATCGTGGCTCATCGGACCACTTTAAAGATTCAACCCTTTTGTGGGGTTCCACATAACCATTTTACCCCATCAAAACAATGTTAAGCAAGGATTATTTACTACCATGTAAGAACCATTCCTGTTTGGAATGCATTAATCCAAGAAAGATCCCAAAAATGGATGCAGTACCAACAAAATCCTCAAGGCGGCGCTAGCGGTCTAAACTCTGACAGGAGAACTGAGTGCAGTTGCTGACAAAGGGATTTGACTCAGCTGACTTCAAAGGCTGCATTTTAATTAAAAATTAGCCACCTGCTGTTCCCAGAGGCCTGAAGCCTGGGAAACCCTCTCACCTCCAGAGATTCACACCAGGAGTTAGAATCTCACATGACCTCTTGATTGATAGAAGGCAGACTGGCTGGGAGCCTCCTGGAGACCACACAATAGGCTCTTGCAATTGAATAGGATATGTTGATTTTGACTGTTTCCTGTCAACAAAGGCCTGCCTGCCAGAAGACACATGTGACTGACCCACCCAATTCTTGGAGGCGGACTCCAACACTCTGAGAACTGAATTGAAAGCAAAATATATATTCTACAGAAACACTGATAACTCTTTGTAATCAAATGACAGAAATGTATAACTTTGAGAGCCTTTATTTAAAAAATGTACCTTCAATTCAAGCCCAAACTCCAATTTGTGTGATGTTCTGGGGCAAAACCCTGCTATTTATGTATACTACAGACTCTGTGTTTAAGCTAGAGACATGTTAATTTACTGGAGTATGTACATGTGTACAAATCTGGAGAAAAATCTGATGTTGCAAAACCACTAAAAAGCACAAAATATTGCCATTTCTGAATGCAAGCCCCCAGGAAGAGCAGAGTTTGAACAGGGGCTACCATCAGTAAATGCATGATGGGTGCATGTAATTATAAACAACTGTGTACCTGTGCAAATATGTATTTGGATCAGATATAGATTTGGGTGTCAAGTTGACAGGGGTGGGTTCTCTGTATCATAAACAGACCTCATCATGATGACACTTCATTTCATTCCCCCAATCAAGGGGAAGAGGAGGAAGTGGCCAATGACAAGTGGAGAGGGGTAGGGCCTAGGAAGCTAGCCTCTCCACCCACTTTCAAAACACATAAAAGCAGACAGTCAAGACAGATAGGGACATTCAATTCCATTTGCTGCAACGCGCTCTGCCGGACCACACAACATCCAGAAGATACTAGATTCAACACTTACACTTTAAAACTCCAAAGAACTTGATTCAGAACTCAAAGCAAGGGCCTAAACCCACAAACTGAGAACTCTTCTCAGTGGGCCTCAGCATCCAGCAAACCTAACAGCGATAGCAGCATCCAGGAGCCGTGCAGATCAGCGCTGGGTCCAGAGAAAGCTGTGCAGAAAGATCCAGAAGCAGCGCTGGGTCCAGAGAAAGCTGTGCAGAAAGATCCAGAAGCAGTGCTGTACCCAGAGAAAGCAGAGCAGTATCCAGAACCAGAGGCAGAGCAGAGCTGACCCAGACCGCTGTTCGCAGAACCAGAGAGCTGACCCAGACCGCTGAGCGCAGAGACCGTCCGTGGCGAGTGAAGAAAACCTGACCAGATCCGTGGCGAGGCCCATTCTATTTCTAAATATATTGTGAGTACCTAGCAGAACTGTGCAGAACCAATCTCTTAGTTAAAATAATATAATTCAATCTATTTTAATCTAACCAGAACTGTCTCCTAACTGTCACCTGTCATTTGCAAAGCTGTCACCTGTCATTTCTAGTTGCTAGCTGTAACTTGTCACTTTGAACTTTTAAAATTTCAAATCCGAAAAACGACCTTTACCATATCGCTCATATCTCTGTGACCGTTTGTCTTAGAGACTTGCAGTAACTTTCCTCTGCAAGCTGGGAATCATGGCTTTTCAACGAACCTACTCCCTGTACTTTTGGCGCAATCGCGAAAAACGCACTCGCGAATTTTACCGCGATTTGCAAATTTCTCCACGTGTGAAAACAGCAGCTTCCTTGCTTTCATTTGCCAAAAATTCGTTTAACCTGCCAATCATTCCTAGAACATTGCTAAAGTAAGCCTGAACTAATTTAAACCAACTAATCCTCAACCTGAACCTCCAGAGGGAATTAAAATCATTTAGCACATTTTCCAATATATTGCTATCACATTTTAAAGCATTTTGAGCCTGTGTAAAACTCATATCTATTCTCCTCTAAGCTTGCTGGGAAACTGGAACTCTGTATTACATTGTGATTGTATACCTGAACTGTGTGCTCTTCCTTCCATCTCCTTACATTGTACAGGGGGGGGTGAATTGCCACAAAGGGGAAAGTGATTACCTTGTCTTTTGTGAAACCATATCAGTTTATCTTCTATACTGCATTTCATTCATTCAACCTTGCATTTCCTTGAACCCTATAAAGCATTCTCTACCACATTATTCTTCTGTCCCTATTTACCAGTGTGCTACCTTATCCATTTCATGTCAACTCCTTAGTGATTATAAAGAAGTGGGCTAGTGCCAGATTCTCCGTTGTTAATCTTTATCATATCAGATTAAGTGTGATATTCAATTATTAATTTATTATAAAGTGTGATATATATATATATTGTTTAAATTCTCAAATAAACCTTTTAACTTGCAAAACAGAACTACTTCTTGGCTCAGTGGGGTCAGGGGGATTCCAAGAGAGGGGTGTTATATAGGGGTAGTCATCCAGAACGCATGAACTGGACATAAAGATATATCAATAAGGGTTTCCATTCAGTATCCCAGACTAGGCATCGACTTAGCTGTAGTGTTGAATTGAATCCTCTTACAGCTAAGGGACCTTGTAATCAGGCGTTAAGGGTCGGCGCCGTTTACGGCACCGTAAACCCCTTAACGCCTGGGTTGGAATGAGGCCCAATGGCTGCTCTTGGACTTACTCAACGAATTGAACAAGCTACCCATGACAAAGGCCGTACTTTAGACTGGCTTGCAGACCTAAATTTATCAACCGATATTAGAGCTACTTCCCCTTGCCCCTGGTCAGACCATAACATCATCACATTCACTATCCCTAGACAAACCCAATACAAAACTGTTTCACACTTAACCCCAGATACCCGTGCAAGAAACACGCGTAACATCAAACGCACAAACCTGCTCCCTCTATTAGGCCCCATCACTGAAGGTACCTACTCCCATGCCAACCCATCAGTCATGGTAGATCTCTACAACCCTACTATCCTCCAAGCCATCGACAAAATTGCCCGACTCAAACACCGCAAACCTAAACAGACAGCTCACCTAAACTCCTGGTTCACGCCTGACCTCAAGAATGTTAGATCTAATAAATGTGCCGCTGAATTAATTTGGAAAGCTGCACCATGAAAAACAACATGGATCTATTCATCTCCTCCGCAAAACAATACAAACAAGCTATACGGCTAGCTAAAAACGCAATCATTAAGCGCACAGCAAATGCTAAATCTGTCAGCAAGGAACTATTCACCATCCTGAGGTCTCCAACCAGCCCACCTGACACCTGTCAGAAAGATGAAACTTGGTGTGCTAACATACAGCATGCACTCTTGGACAAAATAGCTATGCTTCAAAACAAAATTGCAAACAAAAAAGACAACGTATCATTGCCAGTCATAAACACTGATCCACGAGATTCCCCTGCCTCCTGTGGCCAAAATTAGCAAAACACCCAAACCAGGCAAACAAGGATATATTTCAACAATGCTGCAGCCTGCTGACAAGATCAGGCATATTGAAGTGGTAACAGCCCATGTCCATGGGGCTGATCCGCTTCCAGCCATGCTCACACAAATGTCCAGCAAATCAGATTTGCAAGAACTACTGGTGGAAATTTGCAAGGAAATCCACAAAAGCATGGAGGAACTCTCCCAAAAGATTTTGGCACTAAGTAAGAGGGTCTCAGAAGCTGAGCTGCGGGTTTCTGAAGTAGAGGACACATTATGTGAACAGTCCTATAAAATGGGTGAGTGCTCTAAATAGATTGGAGGCCTTGGAGGTACGTGGAGACGCCCTGGAAGGTAAGCAGGAGAATGGGGAGAATCAATCCCGCAGGAATAATATTCAGATCCGTCGCATCTCTTCGGTGGCAAGGGGTGATGAACTCCCTAATTATTTGCCAGTCATCTTTCAATTCATTTTGAAGCTACCCGATGACTCGGCTATCGAATTGCACCAGGACCAGGATGTATTCGGCACAGGACAAGCTCCCGGACATATGCTCATGTGTCTACTTTTTCAAACTGAAGGAGCGCATAATGACTGAGGCCCGACCCTTGTTGACTGTGTCCTTCCATGACATGTCGCTTTCCTTGTTTCATGATCTGGCATCCATGACTCTGGCGAAGCGGAGGGCGCTCCGACCACTGGTTGCGCAGTAGAGAGGTGTCCTACAGGTGGGGTTTTCCTACCACACTTAATTTCGCTTACCAAGGAAAGCGATGGACTATTTGGACGCTGAAGGAAGCAGAGGACTTGCTGAATGCCGGGCAGGCGGGGGCGGGGAGCCTGAGGTGGCGGAGTTCAGGTCCTGGTCTGTAAATTTCACAAAAATGAATGAAGGTGGGCAGGGGGAGGAAGGTGAAAGGTCCGGTCAAGAAGACTTGCACAATCCTACAGTTGCTATGAGAGTTTGGTTGTTGTGGCGGGGGAGCTAGGGTATGGTTTTGGAGTATTTTATTACCTTCCAAGTCGGATTCCCCTGTAGAAGTAGAGATGTCTGTTTTTTGCTCCTGTTTGAGCGCTGTTAACTGTTGGGTAAAGGGTGGATTGGGTTTTGGGTTAAACATTTTTACTGTGGGACTGGTGTTGTATTACATAACCTATGAAGGAGCGTCTCTAGATTTGATGAGGGGGTGGGTATAGCCTGCTCATATGATGTGTTCTGGATAAGGTAGCCACTTTTTTGGGGTTGGAGGACCTAATTATGATGGGCACATGGAATGTGCAAGGGTTAAATTCCCTGATGAAAAGGAAATCTATCTTTAGTGAACTGAGGGATATGTCTCTCTCAATAGATTTCTTACAATAGAATCATTTGCCTTCTGGGGGTGAGAAGCGGGGGTGGTGATGCTGATTAGCGAGCAGATCCCGATATCCAAGATTAAAATCCTACCAGATCCCCAGATAAGATTTCTGTGTATGCGATGTTTACTCTGGGAACGTGTGTTCAGTTTGCTTTCCTTTGTATGCCCCTAATGCTGGGCAAGATCCTAGACAATGTTTTCCTTCATGTGCTACCCTTTGAAGAAGGGCTGATTTTGATACGGGGTGATTTCAATCAGGTACCCAATCATCTGGTGGCCAATACTCTGCCAGCTGCCAAGCTAGATTTCAGCCATGCGCTATCCTTTGGGTCTTTTATTCAGGAGTTGGGGGTGGTGGCCTGGGGCTGTTTCATGGAGAGAAGAAAGATTTCTCTTTTCATTCACATGTTTATGGGGGCTTCTCAGATTGGATCTCATGCTGGTTCCCAGCGCATTCTACCCATGCCATATCCCCTCTCTATTTAACCATCCCACCCTATTCGCTGTCTCTAACCCACCCACTCACTCTACCCCGCTCATCCTTCCTCTCCCACTTTTATTTGTTGATTTCTTAACCAATCACATTCACCCTTTCGTGCTCATATTTCCTCTTGCTCATCATCAAGTGAACCCTCTATCAATGGATTCCTCCCTTGCTCTATTCCCCTTCTCATTCACTTATATACCTGCATCCCTTCTCGCGCTCTCCTTGGAAACTTTACATTCTTCTCCAGAGGCGTAGCCAGGTTTGTCTGGCAAATGGGGCCTGAATCTAATGTAGTTGGACCCACTGCACTGAAATAAAAATCTGTAAATGCCCACACAGCGCTGCTGAGTGGGCATTTACAGATTTTGGGTGGGCCTTGCCCCTCAGGCCCTACCCTGTCTACGCCTCTGCTCTTCTCCTTGGACCCTGGTGCCTATAATTGCAAAATTCCAATGGTTGTGTTTTATTAATACCTCTTATTTGAAATAGGTTCCAGCAATCGCACTAATGTTGCTTTTCATTATTAATCTGGAGCTTTTAATTTCAGAGGTAACATGCTCACAATATATATAGGGTATTCATTTAGAGAGGGTGTTTCATTTTCATTTTTTTTTACTTCTAAGTGATATATTCTTTATATAATTTTACATATTTTGTAGCATTTGGCAGAATGAAATACAATGCTATTTAACCATGCATTTAAATTGAAACTATCAGCCACCACGTTTTTGCTACAGTCTGTGTGTCGAATTATAAATCTGTAAAAACATCAGTGCAAACAGAGGAAAGATGAAAATGCATTTGATTTTGTGACTGGTAGAACTAACATGTTTGGTAACAAGAAGCATTTTCAAAAACGTGGTTAGTTGCTCAAACCTGAGCTTCCCCCTCCTCCACCTAGCACTCCGCTCAAGGCCATCAAAGAGGTGTGAAATTCCAAGCACCACAGAGTTTAAGCATGACAATGGCTTTCGCCATGGTGTAATCTGATCCCCAATCAAAGCCAAGGCAAGCTTTGGGAGACAAACGGAATGAAAGCCTCCTATCTCGGCTGTTTTAGCAATGTAAATAAAGTAGGAAAGAACACGGAAACATTTAAATGCACAGTTCTGGAATCTTTTCCTTTAGTTTAATTAAACATTTTCTGGTTTCCTTTTAAATCAATAAAATACCGAAGAATCGGCCCGCTGAAGAACTCACTTTGATAATCATTTCAACGATTTACATCAGGGCTCACTATTGCCATGTATGGCACAGCACGAAGGGAAGAGAATTAGGAAACCAATTCAGTGCAGGTGAAAACCAGCAGATTTAGAACAGGGCATGAAATATTTATTTAACCCTGCCAAACATTTCTAATAAGCCTTTGCCTAACATAAGACGCAGAGCTTGATTATTTTTTTGCTGCAGCCTCAAACGACCGCAATCCTAAATTGTGTTGTGGGATGACATGCACAGTTACAAACGTTTGGGAAATCTGACAGAGATTACCTGCAACGGAAACCTGCCATTTACAGGCCTCTCTCAATTCAGATACAGGGTCTCAAAACTCTGATATGTTAAGTATTAACATAGATTGGGATGGTCCTGCATGTATCTTCCACTCTAGCTGAAATTCAGAATGCTTGTGCTAGTTTGTCACATAGCTGTTAACCTTACAAATAAATAATTTGCGTTCTTAGGTAGGGAAATCCTTGTGCCAGGGCTGCCCTTACAAGATCTTCTAAGTTTCATAATGGATATGTGCGGGTGCTGTTGCAAATGCACTCGCACGTTCTCAATGTCACTGGGCCTAGTAAGATCATTGTTTTGTTCTCCCTTTTTCCCCCTCCCTTGCCTTGTCGCACTTTGAAACACCTGTGTACGAGTGCCATAGAAATATATCATATGTGGTATGCTTTGTAAAATAATGCAATGAGCTACTTTGGGGGCATTTTGTAGGTATGTATACTTGTTCATATGCTGACTGTTTATTTGGCATTGGTTTAATATTGAACATTTTAAGAGTGGGATGAAGCAAGGAGGAATGCTGATATAATTCTGCACAATAACCTCACCCATCATCCAGCCAGTGTTGGAATTTTTTTTTGTTTTACATTTGCTGAACAACCGTAAGCAAATATGGGCAGAGTATCAACTGGCATCACTTGACAAATCTCAGTTTCTGATTTTCAAATGTAGGCAGGTCTGGATGTCCCTGGAGCTTCTTGTTAAAGTTCCCACCTATAAATACTACTTTGTAGCGCGCTCTGTTTTTCCCAAGAACATTCAAATCTAGAGTGCAACCCAGTTTACTTTGCATTGTTTGGCACAACAGCTACCTATTGGACAAACCACTGCACAAAGGGTATGTACAGAGCCCAACTTCGGAAAGTCAGGAGAATATCGTTCCCTTCCATACACATTTCTGCAAACCGAAAGCTGCCTCCCACCCCTCCACCCTCCAGACCTGCCTAGTCTTTGGGTTTAGCCCATAGACTCTGGGTTTTTATGCTCATCTCCAGGTCTCTGGGGGAGAGCGTGGGGTCTCCAAGTTTTCTGCGGCAGGCCCAGAGTTGCTGTGGCACCACCCATGCCTCCTGGTTACAAAAGACCAAGTAATGGCATAAATATCGGGTCTTGTGACAGGCCGAGCTGGGTAAGTTATAGCTATCGGACGTGCCACAGTGACTAACATTGCGACTGCAGTATCTCTTGTTGGAGACAGTTTCTGGCTTGTCTGTGCCCACGTAACCCGCCAGCTCTGGCTTCCCTCGGGCCATAGCCGAGCCTCCCGAGCGGAGATCCATTCATCATCATCCGTCCGCAGCGCACTGCAGGCCGCTGCAGCTGATCTGCCCGTTGTCGGACTTGTGCTGTGTGTGTGGGCCTGTGAAAAATGTTTCTGACTCTGGTCTCAAGATGACTCGTACATGCACAGTCAGTAAGTGTCATACTGTTATATAATGAAATCTGTTATGCATCTCTGGGATGCTTAGAACAGAAATGTTTCTAAGGATAGTCGAGGTGATGGTTTGATTGTACTAGCGTTCTTGTCAGTGCTTCAGCCTCTGATCTGGGGATATAAGCTTTAGCACACAATAAGATAGGCTCTTCTATAATGCAAGTCAACATAATGAGGGTCATCATGGCTTAGTCATTAGGGTGTTTCCATTTAATTTAAAGCCATTGGCCTCGATTTTCAGCTGATAGAAGGGGCTCTCCTTTTAGTGTTTCTTTCTTAAACTCTTACTTTATAGCCTGGTGCCAATATTATTTTGGCTCTATCTCTACTCAGTGCGGATACTGTGTACTTACCTAAGCATGCCACTTCCTGCTAATTCACTCGATTGGCCAGTACTTAGGAGTCACACAAAATAGTGAATATTTTGTACTCTATTTATTTATTATTTGTAAAAGGCTGAAACAAATGGCCTTAAGAGTGCCAACAGGACAAACATGACGAAGAACAGAAAATATACCAAACAGATTGGTAGCATATTAGGGAAGGGGCAGCATGAAGAGTCAAGACAAGAGCACAGTCTTTAAGCCACGTTCAATGCAGCCAAGAGAGACACATGCCCTAAGTTTGGCGGTGTAGGGCATTCCAGCATTTGGGAGTGATGTATGATATGATAGGTTATTTATAATGTGCTTAATACCCAGAGGTTTCTAAACCGGACCCGGGGATCAAACCTGTGTTGCTCCATGTCGCTTTGCTTCCAAGGCGAGCACTTTGCCCCTGAGCTATACGGAAATTCTCCCTGATTGACCATGGTCAATTTAGCTCTGGGCATGCACAGAAGGTGGGTGCTCTTAGACTGCAACACTCTGTGAGCCAGAAACTAGGACAACCTGTTTGACAGATACGTTTGGTTAAGGCTCTTCAAGTATTTATGTGTTAAGGAGAGCAGACAAAAGGTGATCCTGGCATCAACTGGAAGCCAATGAAGCGCTCTTCTAGTTCAGAGATGTGAGCTCTTTTTTTACCTAGACCTTCTACTGCCCGAACACTGCTGTTTTGAGCGGTCTGGGGTTTGATGGGTGCTTCTTTCCTGATGCCCTTCAACACACTGGCACAGTAGTGTATTTTTGAGCCAAAAAAGGCTCTAGTAATAGTCATGCTGTTGTCATGGATCATCAAAGGTCTACATTGAGTCAACAACTTAATATAATAAGACGAGGAAGAGGCAAGACTGTTAACATGCACCTTCATATTAAGTTCTTGATCAAAGACAACACCCAGTGTCCTTACTTTGGGAAGCGTAGTAATAGATCAGCCAGCTGTAAGGATCTCCCAGTATTTGGGGTCTAACTTCTTGAGCCGGGCTGCTGTACCTGTTCTAATCAACTCTATCTGGAGACATTAAGAGCAAGACTATTGTCCATCATCCATGATTGAATCATGATCAATGGGGGTCAATGCTGGAGACCTTGAGGTGAACAGTCAATGAATGTAGATCCTATTTTCCAGTAGTTCAACAGTGGGTTTGGCGCTGCTAATAAATGATCTTTAACAAGCACAGCCATCAGGTGGCTTGTGATGCTTCAGTGCCTAAGAACAGAAAGTGTGCTGGATGTTAGGTACAATTCAGATATCTGTTTATTTGGAGCCATGGCCCAGCACCTAAAGTACACACATGACAGGCTGCCTCCTTACTTGCGTGGTTAGTCAGTTTTCTAGGAACTGTAGGGGAGGCTGGCACCCACCCGTAGTGGTAGCGCTCATCAGCTCCATCAATCAGGGGTCCAGAAGCAGATATTCTCCTGGAGTGGCCCCAGCACACAAGCCCATCAAAGCTCCTCCAGCAACAATCAACAATGCTTACCACTGCAGGTGCAATCTTGCTCAAGGCAATTCTTCATTCAGACAGCAGTCTCCCTTTCATGGGAGGGGGAACTGGCCCGGGATAGTCTAATCCAGTGATCCACTACTACTGTCTTCTATATTATACATGAGAGTAAGACTGCATCTACTAAACTACTCCACAATGTCTCTCTGGTATTCTAACCATAGACCCCATAACTTTAAGCTGTTTATCTCACCCACCAGGCTACTAAAACCAGCTCAGATCAGAATGGGGACCTGCATGGAGAATGTTCACATAGGCCCCTGTCATGAATATGCCCCCTTTTCCCTATTTCTATGAAGCCACAAAATAATGGTCATGGACCCATGCTGTGGTTAAAGGCTTTGTATGAATTTGAAGGGGATTGGATGCAGTATTTTTTAGGCCACAGACAATAACAATGTAAGAAAAGGCTCCAAATTACCCACCGGATTAGCAGGACTAACATTGACAGAATTCCCAGGTCCAGGCAGTTTGAAAAACCTTTTAATGGTGTCTTGTGCATGACAAGTTACATTTTATATCCTATATTTAAAAGCATCCTAAATAGTTATTTAATTTCAGACTCGGGGAGAGGGAATACGACTTCAATTCATAAAACAGGCTGCTCACATGGATGAACTTTTTAGACCATTTTATTAAACCTATCCTGGCAGAGTTGTAAGTGTGAAAAAGTAAGAATCTTATCCAAGTATAAAAGGCATGTTTGCAGAAGCGCTTTTCCACCATTCATTTTATTTTTTTGTTTAAAGCAAAGACCTAGCTCGAGAGCAGCACAAGGCTTCAGGACAGATTGCACAGGAGCAGACAATGCAGGTTCATAGGGGTCTTCTAAACTGGTTTGGCAATGTATGGTCAGAAGTTCATGAAGTAGAGAGCCACTTCCTGGGCCAAGTTAGAATCCTGAAGTATCTAAAGGGATCGTTTTATAGCATAACTTTATCTCTCCACTTAAATAACTACACCCAAATTAAAAATACAAAGCATGGATTTTTAAACATTTGTTTATCTGTCAGGTGTCACTAATGAATTGGGTCGGGACTATGTTTTGCCCCACATCTTGTCCTCTTTTCCTGGCAGGTTTGACAAAATATGTCCTACAGAAACATGCAATTAACTATAGGTTATGAAACTCTTAGATAGCATGCTTATTATATGCGGATGAACCTGTAGTCCATGTATACCTATTATTTTGCAGAGACAACTATGAATATAGGTAGAAAGCATTCTAGAATATTGGGATCAGATGCTGCTCATTTAAGAACGTATCCTCAGATACCCTAGAACATAGTTTTGTTTTGTAATACCAGCAAACAGACTACAATGTTGACGCCTTATTAACAACCTTCAACCAAACCATGAAGGAATTGGTAGACATAACACTATGTGAACACAAGAAATATGCTGGTGAAAAGCACATAAACCCAAGGACTGCCTCCTCTTTGTGTGAAAGAGACTTAGCCACAGAAGGCCCTGATTATTTGGAAACCAACTGATAATTTGGAAATGAACTGTAAGCTTGTGCTGGACAAGCCCAGGAGTGTGCTGTGTTCAAGAGTCCCTCCTTGCCCCGTGCTAACAACGTGGGGAAGGGAGACCCTGGCTATACCATCCTGACTTATAATTTTGAGAACACTTCTTTCTTTTCTTGTGAACATTATGCCATAATATTTTGCAGCGTAGCACTAAGGATTGGCAATAGTTTTATTTTGTATAGGCCCTTTTTATTTGACTAAGACACCACTAGGACAGTATTATTATTATTTGATTGTTGTAGCTTGCGCCCATCTTAGATTTAGATTATGAGTTTATCTCACCCCTTTGTACAGTTTAATAAACACTCTTGAACTGTGATCACTTCTGTATGTCTTATCTCGATACAATGCATTCCTTAACACCCAACTCCCCACCCATTTCTTACACGAACACTGAGCTGAGGTAGAGGAGAGCTAAGAGCAAATATGCCCATACATTGCATTGGACATGTCCCACTAATACGGTCGGGCAACGTCAGGCACTTGTCTGTGATTGCATACACCTGAGGCCTATTAGCTCTCCCCACATGGTTAAGAGGTGGATCAAGGAGACATACTCTGAGCAATGCGAGGCACAAGAAGAAGCAGTGCTTCCAGGGTGATGGTGAGCCAGGTGGAAATGAACTACAGGCCGAGGGGCTGATTTAAGGAGTGAAGAAACCTTGGATATCCTGATGACAGATCGTCCCTCCCAAAGAACCTTGAGACTTACACCTGAAATGCCCCCAGAAGGAAAGGACATAGCCACCCTGCCGGGTGAATGGCAGAGTTGGGGAGGCGAAGCGGCACTTGTGGTAGCAAATTTAACTCCCAGATTATAAGCTGTGAAGCAAACAAAATTAAAACAGCCGGTGAGTAGCTGAAAGCTTTGAAAAACCAGTCTGTGTTGAGAAAGAATCGTGACGGCAACACTGTGTCCAGTGAATAAAGATTGGCATGTGCCAATAAGGTGCGAGAGAAAGCCTGCATTTGGTAGAGTGAACACACCACCTCTGTGAGCACTACACAATGATCATACAGCATCTGCTGTTGGGGTTTCAACATCATCCCTCCCTTCATTATTATCACACAACTTTCCTGTACAAACCTCAATATCATCACAGATACACAGCAGACACCATATTTTTGCAGACTTTAGCATTACCCTTTTAGGGCTTCATTTTCATCTAATGACTAATACCATCCTTGTGGTAACTTGGAATTGCCCAATTTAACTGAAAGAAATTACTGTATGGCCTAGTTGACCAAATTTAGGCTGTACGAAATGATTGTACAATCAGAAATTCGGTCAACTAGGCCACACGGTTCCATTATAGCAAACAAGGGGAATGGGGTTGCAGGGGCATCCCCCGCTTCCCTTGCTAACTATAATGGGAACGGGGGTTGCGGGGATGTCCCCCTCTTCTTGGACATTGTAAGGGGGGGCTAAAGGCTAAAAAAAAAAGGGACCCTGCAGCGTCAGTTCCGACCCGCGTTGCAGGGACAGAACTGACGTTGCAGGGGAGTAAAAGGAGCTCCGGCAGACGGCACTAAGGTAAGTAGGGAAGGGGGGGTGGATAAAGGGCTGCTGGCAGGCCAGGGATTGGCTTGTTTGGCCAAAGGTCAAATAGATTTGCAGCAAAATCGACTATGGTCAATTCTGCCGTGAATATATTGATCTCGGTCAAACAACCCATATCTGGTGAATTCAATATCATCATACTTCTCATGGGAAATTCATTATTACATAACTCCATTCCATCAAGTCTTCAATGTCATCATAAAGCATACTTGTGAAGATTTAAATGTTCCACACACCATCTTGGACAACATATCTCACGCCATCCCTTTAAGGACTTTGAAATCATCAAAGATCATCCTGTAGGGACTTCATTATTGTCTTATCATCATAAACCATACTTCTGATGCTTGTTAATCTGCTTAGAATCACATGCTGTGCATATGGTCCGACATCCAGTGATAACCGCGGAGTATTGCATCTTGTCTTTCGGGGACCAAAAGGGGAAGTCGGCATAGGCGTGTCTATCCCTATCGTGATGTGTGTAGTACCCAAAATCCCTCACGCGCCGAGGTCCCTCAGATTGTTTTTTTTCCGCCCAGATAACTGGTCGCCCTAAGCAGGGCTCTTCATGAGACATTGTTTATCTTACCGAATTGTCGGTTTTACTCCCCTTTAAGTCACTCGCCTTCCAGAAGATCATCGACAATGACTACGGGGAGATCGGCTGCGGCTGTGGGATCCGACGCCTACGTTTCGGCATTCGGCCTTCCACGTGGTCGGGCCTTCTGGCCGACACACACATAGTAGGGAGAGTGGGACTGGGGTTCGCCATATTGTTTTACTATGTCTTTCCTCTTTTCCACTGCTTTCCTTTTTGGTCTGGTCACCCTTCCCTCCTGCTATGGAGAGGACTCCATTTAGATTCTGCCCTGTATGCAGGGTCAGGTATCCGTGGAAAGACGAGCACACGTCGTGTAACGCTCGTCTCCCCCTAGAGCACGACGAAAAAAGGTGTTCGGTGTGTAAACTCCTTAAACCTAAAACCGTTAGGGAGCGCCGGTTGAAGCGGTGGGCTGCGTACGGAATGTCACGTGTGGAGCCTTCCTCCCCTGCCGTGACACCTGCCGAAAGTGACGGGGGTATGTCGGATGACCAAACGTCCAACGCGGACGTTATAGACCTTGAGGCGGACATTTCTGGTGCCGCCACGCCCGTCCCGTACCCTTCCGGGCTCGACTCCGGTCCTGCTACAGGGGCTACACCCGGTGACAGGGGCGTACAATCGCACCTCACAAAACACACAGCCCAAACGCCCTCCTCGACGCCTTCGTCGAAGAAGGCGAAAGCACCAACGGGTCCGCCGAAGATTTCGACGGTGCCCACGGATCGTTCTGATCCGACGCCTTCCCTGCACCCGCAGCAGCGCATGACGACTGGGCAGAGTAAACATAACAAGGGCGCTACCCCCCAAACTTCACGCTCCGAAGTTTCCGCTCTAGAATCTTCGACGGCTTCTAAGGCCCGTAAGGGCCCAAAAACTACGAGTAGGCCTCTACCCGAGAAACCTTCCGCAGGCCCTGCTCTAGCCGCGGAAAAGGTTCCCGCTACCGGTACTTCTTTGGAGACCTTGTCTCTCGACGATTCGGAGACTATCCGTAAGAGTATCAACAGAATCGCTACGGCGGTAGGCCTAGTACCGGTTTCGTCAGAAGATATGGGCCAATCCGTCAAAGTTTTCCAAGGATTTGGAAGACGATGCCGAGGATTCCTACGAAGAAAGCCAGGTGCCCCTCTCTAGTACTCTGAGGAGATCCTCTCAAGGCCTCGGCCTGAGGCCTCAGCGCCTACTCAGTTGGGTCCATTTGGGTCATCCAAGAGGACCACGGAACAGTTCGAGGGGTGCATGGACCGGCTGGAACAGTTTTTCAGAACTTCTGATCAACCTCCGCCGAAAAAGACTCGGGAGGGGGGGTGGGACCCTAACCCAGCACAGGAAGATGTCCAACTACAAGTGGATTATCAAGAAGATACGCAGATGGACACATATAGAGACATATATACTGAAGAGGAGGAGGCCTCTTTTCTGGACAACTACAGGGAAGATCAAGGTGTTACTGACAACTGGGAAGACGCCCAGCAAGACGATCACAACTCCGATATCGTTTGCCTCGACTCTCCCCCATCCACACCGATTCGACAAGCCTCCCCGGTGGATGATCAAATGGCTTTCAACAACATGTTAAAGAAAGCAGCAGAGTTTTTCAAGATTGCCACGCTTGAAGCCTTGCCCGAACAAGATTTCGCGGAGGACATCATCAATGAAAAACCCCCGGCAAGCCAGTCCATACCCCTTTTGAGTTTGGTCACTACTCACACCCGCTCAAACTAGGGCTGTGAACCCGAGGGTCGAAAAGCTTTTCCGCCCTTCTCCCACCGACCCATTGTACATCAAGGGACATGCGATCCCAGACTCGCTGGTAGTCACTAACACTCGCAAAAGAGCAGGGGTTCCCCTCGCCAAGGGTGAATCCTCCTGGACAAGGAGTCTAAACGGCTGAATGCCTTTGGGAAACAGATTACGTCTGTGGCGGCTTATACCGTCCGCATTGCCAATAACACGACACTGCTAGCTAGCTACGTCGATGCTCAATTGAACCTACTCAAGGAAGGCCTTCAAGAGGTTCCTGAACCTACCAGAGCCAAGCTTCTAGCTATTGTCTCGGAAGGTAAATTGGCCAATCAAAATGTGGTGAAGAATACCCTCGACTCAGCAGAGACAGCAGGCAGGTCTCTCACTCTCCTAAAACGGCATGTGTGGTTGCATACGTCGAGCTTCAAGCCCGAAACCCAGGCATCCATTATCAACAAACCCAGCGAAAAGGCCAACCTCTTCGGGAAGGCGTTGGACGATGCGTTGGAGACGGCCATAAAGGAGCATGAAACTATTAAATCGCTGCACCAGATTTCCCAGAAACCCTCTTCGCAGAGGGCCAATAATTCTTGGCGGTCCTTTCGAGGACAAGCCCGCGCCGCTCCGAACAATTTTGGCACTGGCACCTTCAACGCAAGTCAACCTTCTACAAGCTCCACCTACTACCCCCAAAGGGGTCAGAAGCGGGGTAGGAACAGGGGCAGAGGCTCCAATTCCAAGGGAGCGTCTACTGCCGGTCAGAAATGACAACCAAGTCCAGGTCCCCTCCCATGTCTCCCCGGTCAGGGGGGGGGGGTTTAACATCTTTCCTCAAGGCATGGGAGGGGATAACTTCAGACCAGTGGGTCTTAAAGACGGTCGCCCATGGTTACTGCGTGGAATTCGCCCGATCTCCACAGTTCAGACTGCCGAAACATCGACGCCTTTCACCGGAACATATTCCAGTGGAGGAATGGGTAAGGGATCCCTGCTGCATCCAACTTCGCAGGAGCAATGTGATCAGGAATAGTCTCAAATGAACACTCTCAGATTCAGGTTCACGTCCTCTCCTCTCACTGCTGGTGTCAGCTAAAACTCATCCTGGACTTGGAGCAGATGGTTCCGGTGCAAGGTCTTGATGTTTCTTGGCTGTCCTCCTAATCACAGTCAGTAGACATTCAGCACTCCCAATTGATGCTCAATGATGAATGGTTGAGACTCCCACGTGTGACTCAGCTTGTTCTGTCCACTCTTTCCCAGGCTGTGGATCAACACACAATCACTAGGTAGAAGACTTGCATCAATGTGCAAGATGCAAGGCAACAGGATCCGTGTAGCCCAGAATTGGTTTGAGGATTTGAGGAGCTCAAGTAGTGAGGGGCCATGTCTCCTTGAATGCCTCCTGGCATTAGTCGGTCCGCCTATCATCAAAGGGCTCATGTGGATTGTGTAAATGGTCTGCAGAGTTGATGGGTAATCCTGTAGCTCATCTGGTTAGGCAGGTATCCTTTGATGAGGACAACAAGTGGTTGTGCGATGTTGGCAAATCCCACAGCAAATCTACATAGCAGTTAAAGAATTCAAGGAAACTCTGTGACTCCTTCAAGTTCTGAGGTCTTGACCAGGTGAGGAGGGCTTCCGTCTTTGCGGGATCTACAGGAATGCTGTCTACAGCGATAATGTTTCCGCTGCATTTGATGCTTGTCCAGCAACACTGGCATTTGTTCACACTGACCTTTAGCCTTTGCTCACTAAGGCGATCAAACACCTTCATGAGCCTCTTGTTGTGTTCCTCCAAGGTCCTTCTGAACAAAATAAAATCATTCATGTAAACCATTACCTTCAGGTGGTTCATGTGACTGACAGTCTTTTACATGAGGTTTTGGAAATTTGCTGGTGCACTGGAAACCCCTTGTATCCTGATGAATTTGTACAATCCAAGCAAGCAGGAGAATGCCGTTTTCTCAACACCCACCGGATGCATTGGGATTTGGTAGTACCCACTCCGCAGGTCCATGACCAAAATCGGTTTTCCCATCCTGATGTCCACCAAGAACGTCACATAGGACTACCATTTTAATACCAATATAGCTCAACATACGAAATATTTTCCATAGCCTTTATTGATGGAACTAATGACAAATGTTGCCAGTACTTGTAACATAACCATATGTGTTTATAGCGTGCTTGCCACTTCTTTGATATATGAAAATACATGCAAATATCAATGTAATATTGCAGCCGCGTTCAGCATATAACTGGTATTTACTGCTTACTGTTATTTCTACGCCTTCCCACAATTGCTGATTCTTGTGCATGTGAATGTATACTTGCATGATCAATCCTTAGGGAGTCTACTTTACTCAATTCTCATTAGGACACCCAATATCCAGCCATATGTATTGAGTGATCTTAGCCTTGGTCTCCACTTGCTAGGAATCTTTGCCAAGAAGGACCCTTTTTGGAATATTGATTTCTTTGTGCCTAATGGTTGCGTTCACCATATTAAAGCCAACCTCTTGATACCTATCCACTGTGATCCTGATTGAGCCCCGCTTTTTGCCTACTGTACTGCTGTAATCCTGGGCGAGCCCCACATTTGCCTTTTGTATTACTGTATCCCTGGGAGAGCCCTGCATTTCCTTATTGCACTATTGTATTCCTTGGTAATCCTTGGTGAGCCCCGCATTTGCCCATTGCATTGCTGTATTCCTTAGGGTGCCTCAGACTGAGCCACTGTATTATTGTACTATCTGGTGGGCCCCACATTTGCCTACTGTACTGCTGTATTCCTGGGTGAGCCCCACATTTGCCTATTGTATTATTGTACTAATGGGCGAACCCAGCATTCACCGAGTGTATTGCTGTATGCCTGGGAGAGCCCCACAGCTGCCTATTTTGTTATTGTATTCCTTAGTGAGCCTCGCATTTTGAGCCCTACATTCCTGTATTCTATGGTGAGCCCCACATTCGTCCATTGCATTGCTGTATTCTATAGTTGCTTCGTATCGAGACACTGCATTGTGATACTCTATGGTGTGCCCAGCATCTACCTATTGTATTGCTGTATTCTATGGCTATTTCTAAAGGTTTTATACTGCCATTTCAACTGTGCCACTGATTGTGGGACAGCTCTACTGGCACAGTAGCATACCAGACATCATGTCAGACACACCTGCTTCTGTATCGCTTTGAATTACGCCTCAAATGCCGCACTACTGCTTCTGCAAACTTTACTGAGCTGTATCTCACCTGCGTACGGTATACCCAATGTTATCACCCCATGGGGAACATCCCCCCCTCTTATATCTCCCAACCACAACATGCATGTTGCCTGCCTCCTCCTAGCTACCTTACTGTTCAGTCTAGCTCAGGCTCGCCATCACCTCACGCTGACCTATCATTCGACCTCAGAGCTTCCCAAAGTCACAACCATTATGACCCTGCCCCCTTCACTAGGGATCAAACCGTAGAAATTCCTACCTTCCCTTAACACCAACTCATGTCACCTCAACATCAGACCCACAACATTCTTACCTGAACTGTCCAAAACCCCCAACTCCTCTAAGGTCAACACCAAACCGGATACAGTAGCAACCCTAACTCCAGCACAATGAATTAATCTATATGCCAGGAAATGCACTCCTAACCAACCCTGCTCTACTATGGTCAGAAATGACAGGCTCTGCTAGACTTAACAATAACCTTGCCCTACAGTCTAACCCGCAAGACAAACCTTGCACTCCTAACTTGATACATTTCGCAACCTCAAAGACACCCAAGAAAAATAGTCTCTAGAAAAAATTTAAACCAACCTCCCCACCCATGACTATCCCCCATCTAAAAGGAGGTCTAATCAATGCCATGCCACAGACATGGTCTATCTAATCACCACAGGTGACCTAGACTTCCTAGCTGTATCCAAGACCTGGCTACATGAAGCAGCAGGACCCTCCCTCGTGTTGGCCGTACCAGTCAACTTCACCATTGTGAGAGCTGACAGAGTCTTGTTGCAAAGGGGGTGGCATCGCCTTTATCAATAAATCTAGCCTACGGCCCAGAGCAACCCCCTCGCCCACTCTTAAGTCCTGTGAACTACTTGCAGTTAAGCTTCCCACGTCCAAGACTAGCACCCTTACAATTCACTTAATATACAGACCCCCTGGCCTTATTGGTACCTTCGAAGAAGACGTCATGAGATTACTTTCAGACAACATCAAGCCCTCATCCCAAATCTTGCTGCTAGGTGATTTCAATTTGGGTTCTTCATGACCCTAGCCATACACGAACCAAGGCACTACACAACGTCTTAACTGAACTGGGCCTTACTCAAAGAGTCAATCAACCTACTCACCAGAAAGATAGAACTCTTGACTGGGTAGCGGACATCAATACAGAGACCCCCATATCATCTATCCTACCCTTAACTTGGACAGATCACCTTCTCATCTCCTTCACCACTCAGACCAAACAAGTAGAAACCAAAACCAAACTGATAGTGCCGGCCCTCCCTACGAGGAGCAAACAAAATATAACTACCGACAGGCTCTTGCCTCTCTTACTACCCACCTTGAACACCGCTTCAGAATCAGCGGACCAAGCCGAACTAGTTGAAATGTACAACGCCACCATGACCTCTGCGCTAGACGCCATCGCGCCTCTCAAACTGCGTAAAGGCAAACCCAAAGCCCATCTCAGCACCTGGTTCACCCCACAGTTACAAATCATGCACGCAGAAAAAAGAGAACTCGAAGTTTATGGACAAATCTCCCATCAAAAGAAAATAAACTCCATTTAACCAAATCAGCAAGTAAATACAAAGCTGAAATCCTTTGAGCTAAAAGAGAAACTTACAACAACCGTATCAGCAAAGCCAGTTCCAACACCAAGGAAATCTTAACGATCCTGAGGGAACTGGAATCCCTCATAACCCCTGAAGATCCCCGTACCAAGGATAAAATATGTTGCAGAGACATTCAAAATGCTCTGTAAAAAAAAAATAGACACCCTCCAAAAAAAGATTGTAGCCAAAAGTCTCAATTTTGCCAAACCTGACTCAGACCCAGAACCGGCAAAACCCCAATTGAAATGCACTCCTGAATTCAAATTCTCACGAGTTACAATCATAGAGGTGGAAAAAATCATCACATCTCTCAAGCCTTCCAGATGCCAAGGCGACATCTGCCCCCCCCCTCCACCCCCCTCAAATAATTAAAGAAGCTGCCAGAGACCTTGCCCCATTTATGACAAAATTAATAGGCTTCATTTCGAACCTGCAAATTCCCAACCAACCTGAAGGACGCCTGGGTCATACCCTTGCTAAAGAAAGCCTCCCTAGACCCAACCATCCCCACAAATTACAGGCCAATTACACGGTCTCATTCCTCATTAAAATTGTAGATAAGGTGGCCTACCTACAGATCTAGTACTTTCTGAAAGCAAATAACCTAACCTCCTAGGACTCGGACAATCAGGCTTCAGACCACTTCATGGTACTGAAACCGCCCTGATCAACCTAAAAATGCAAATTGACTTACTGAAGGACAAAAGGCAATATGCCCTGCTCCTCCTACTTGACGGCCGCCTTCGACTTGGTGGACCACACTATTGTCTACAAGCACCTTTCCACTGCGGCTAACGTCTCGCACGAAGCCACTGATTGGATCCAACCCTTTCTTAACAGGTCGATGAGGATCTTCTCTCAGGCAGCTGCGCTGACCCCTCCCCAATCACATGCAGTGTGCCTCAGAGATCTTGTGTGTCCCCCATGTATAATATATTCACTAAACCGCTATTCGACAAACTGGACTGTCTACGGATCATCTACACCAACAATGCAGATGATACCCAGATACGGGGAGTAGTATATCAGGCGACTACGACCGAGATCTAGCCTTCCTAAACAACACCTACCAAGTCATGGATGGCGGTCCATGGATTATGCCTGAATGACGAAAAGACAGAAATCCTAATCCTAGGTGCTCCAGCCCACCTCAATAAACTCGATGCACAATAATCTGCATTTATTATTGATGGCATCACCATCAAAGTTACTAAAGAGACTAAAACCCTAGGCTTCTACTTGGACTCCACCCTGAACAGGGGAAAACAAGTCAACGCCACTTCATCCGCCACAGCGTACACTTGTAGGCCTATACATGCCTGCAAACCTTACTTATCCACTAAGAGCAGCAGCACCCTAGCGATAGCCCCAATTATGTAGAAACTCGACTACTGGAATGCCCTCAATGCCCGATATTCCTCTTCACATCTCACGGTCGGTTTCCCACCTGAGTAGGGTCTCATGCAGATATAGGGTCCATGTTCTGCTGGTGTCATGATATCCTCATTCAAAATATGCTTGAAAGCATTTGCCATGGAGGAAGAGTTCAGTATGGTGCCTCTATCCTCTGGTGTAGAACTGGTGCATGCTACACCCTGGTGAACTAGGGTTGCTTGTTGGTGCAGCTATGATGGCACCTACAGTGGTCTCTGCAGGGTGAATGCATGCAGTGTTGGTCAAGGAAGGGAAGGGCAGGGCAGGGCCTGAGCTAGGCATAGGTGGTGTGGATGGTAGGCTAGCCTTTAACACTGGCCAGGTGTTTAATGCCCAAAGAGGATAGGACAATATTGAGTAACACCTGTGGATGGTAAGGGGCAATGTCTCAGCGTCGACTTTCTTAGGGCCATGGCAGACCAGGATACGGGTCCTTGCTGGGCCAAGGTCTTTACCCAGGCACTTGACCTAGCCTGTGAGGGACTCGAGGGACTCTAGGGACACCGTCATTTTGAGCACCTGTTGTAGGGGTGTGCTCCATGCGACATCACCTATAATTAATTAATGGTCTGTCTTAAACCCCTCACGCTCAGCCCAGCTGGCTGCTGGAATCTCATTAATGAAGACGGTGCCTTTCTATCTGCTGTGGTGGGAAATCACAATTATTACAAGAATATAATCAAATCCTTTTCCACAAATGTGCACAAAAGAAAAATTGAAATTTACACTAGAAATATGCACTAACTCAGAGTAGAGAAAGAGTAGGTATGCCTAGGTGGGTGGGTAGGGTCGGATAGGTATAGGCATACCAGAGGTGAGCTCAGCAGTGCCTCCAAGAAATGTAAGGGGGGGTGGTCTTGCCGTGCTCCACCCATGCATCCGCATAAGGTTTGGTGGTGAAGGTCATGATGGCTAGCTTCCAAACCACATTTTCCCCCTTTTGTCTCCTGACAGGGGGAGCAAGAGACTGGATGCTCAGGGGCACACGATATTAACTACGGGCATCCTTACACTGAAAGCATTAAATGCACCCTGCACCTTGGCCAAGTTATCTTTTGAATTTTGGGCCGTGGTCTCTGAAGCAACAACAAATCTCCTAAATGGAGTTGAGGGACAGCTTCAACATGCTGGTAAAGAAGGACAGTCGTGAATTTCATGTTAAATAAATGGGCACAGTGAAGTAGGTGAAATGTGGCAGACGTTTGGCAGAAATGTAAAGGATTCACCTCCCGCTATGAACTGGAGCTAACTCTGCTGACTTTCTACCCATTTTCAGTGAAATTACTGCGGCAGAATTACTGCTGCAGTAATTCTGCCAAAAATGCCCCATAGAGTCCAATGTGAAAAAATGGAAACATACTCCGCCACCACCACGTGTAATCCAGCGGTAAATCTGCCAGACCAAGTGGAAGTAACCGAAAGTCCAGTGGATTTACAGACAGAATACCGCCCAACTCGTAATGACCCCCATTGTCAGGTGAGATTTCGTTTGATTGCTGATTTGGTCATGTACTAAGTAGAGCTTGATGTAACGTTACCATTACATGAGTTCAAATTAACATAAAACACACTCGGGCCTATAAATACTTTCTTAAATTATTTCAACATCTTCACAAAACCTCTCTTTTACTTCCTTGAAGCATAATATATCTGTAAGGCATGTAATGTCAAAGAGCCCACGTATGAAAACTTTAATATCATTATACATCTTCATTAAGGAGACTTCAACATCATCACACACTATCCATGTGAGGACTTCAATATCATCACATGTCAACCCTGTGGGGACCTCAACATCAGCACACACCATCCACGTGAGGACTTCAATATCATCACATATCATCCCTGTGGGGGACCTCACCATCAGCACACACCATCCATGTGAGGAGTTCAATATCATCACATATCAACCCTGTGGGGACCTCAACATCAGCACACACCATCCACTTGGAGGATTCAATATTATTGCATTCCATCTCTATGGGACCTTAAGCATATTTACGAACTATTCTTCTGGGGCCTAATATGCCATGACGCACCATCCCTGTGAGGACCTCTTTGTCATCAAACAACATCCCAGTGGGGATCTGAACATGACCACGCACCATCCTTTTGGTGGACTCAGTACCATCATATCAGCTCTATGGGGACTTCAGCATCATGCCATACTATTCGTATTCACATACCCTTGTATGGCCAATTGGGTGCATCGGTGGCTTCATTTGCATCACCTGAATGCATTTTCCTTTGCCTTTTGGGTATTTTTGGTTAAAATCGGCCACTATTTTTGGCTGTGTTTCGTTCAGTATTTTAACCTGAAGATAGGATGGAATAAGCATTTTTATTTCCAGCTCTAATTCCACTGGAGGATGTATCCCTGGGGGAATTATCACTGGGTTTCATTGCTTATTCCTCCAGTGCTAATTTCTTCAGGGTTAATTCCACCAGAGGAATTGGCGTCCATTTTCAATAACCTGTATATCAGCAGACTGATCAAAGTGGCGGCAATTCCACTACTGCCACTTTGACCCTTAGAGATGAACTTGTAATGAAACCAAATTAGTATCAATTAAACATTAACCCTGTGAATATGTTTGTGTAATCAGACAAAATGTGATGCCAACATTCAATTAATTCACATATCAGACTATAGACAAGATGACATCAGAGCACATAATGTGTTGTCTTCACAGTGTGGACAAGATGACATCAGTGCACATAATGTGTTGTCTTCACAGTGTGGAATTCAATATCATCACACACCACCCCTATCGGGACTTCAACAAAATCACAGAAAAATAAGGAACTAAAGTAAGTCACATTGTGATTGGTTTGTTACAAAGTAGCCAATGCTTAAAATGAATCTGGAAGTGTGTTGTGCAATGAGGGAAGACTTATGTTGCGTAATCTATTCAATTCTGTAAACATACAAAATACACAAAAAACAGCTTAATTTCATTCTTTTACATTTAAACGCAGAGTTCAGGCCATTTAAAACACAATTGAATTTGTGTATAAATGGTTCCCATGAATCTGTCTGCTGCCTAAGCATGTAGGGCATCTGATTTATCAAGTGTATTTAAATTCCTGTCCGTGTGTTGATGACTGCAATACCACACCCAGCCTGCGGGGGCAGAGCTGAGTAAAAAAAAATCAACACACCAAAATAAACACAGGTCCCCACAAAGCCATTTTTTTAGAAGTTCTAAAAATTCTCTCTCTCTCTCTCTCTCTCTCTCTCTCTCTCTCTCTCTCTCTCTCTCTCTCTCTCTCTCTCTCTCTCTCTCTCTCTCTCTCTCTCTCTCTATCCTTTCCCAATGTTTTAGAAATTGGCTAATAGCAGAACTAGGTTCAGAAAAAATTCACAATAAAGGATCCAACTTCATATTTGCAAAAATGCTTATTTTTACTCGCGTGTCCGGTACCATCTTTGCGGGGACTTGGACGCGTCTTACCATCCTTGTGGGGGACTTACTTTATTATTCTTATTTGGGATGGATTGCCACATAAGCAAATGGAAAAATGCTTACTTTATAATACTCAATATACATTATACAATTGTATTCATACATGTGAGTACCTGCCTGCATTATAGCTATCACAACAGGTGCATTTTGATGGTTTGGCATTTCCCACAAGATGTTTAATTTGCATTAAACCTTAAAAAGGCACCCAGTTTCTGGCATTAAACACTATTATAAACACTTAAAATGTTCCAGAAAAGATAACTGCGACATAGGAGATGACTCGATTGACCCAGGCTGGCACACTGTGGCCAAAAAGGAATAATTAATTCAAATTCAGCTTTCATTCTTTCACAGGCATCACCTCCCTGCTAACTCATATCTCCTCTTTAGAAATGGTGTAATGGAAATGATGTTGCTTTCTTCTTTTGGAATGTGTATAATAATAGTGGAGTTAACTTTCCTATAGGGGTCATGTTTGATTATGGAAAAGTTACATTTTCCACAGAGATTGTGTGCGATAATCATGAAACGCTCCCCACAGAGACATTGTGTACTTGCAATCATGTTGAGGTCCCCACAGCGATGGTGTGTGATTACAGTGATGGTAAGATCCCCATAGAGATGGTGTGTGTGATTAGGACTGTGCCTTGCCCTGTTCAGTCAGTGTGTAATTATGTGGCTGTTAGCGCTTGGGCATTCATTTTCAAATGTAGATATGGTTGTTTTAAAACAACACAAACTAATTACAGAATTGTATCTTCAAATATAAGTAATTTAAGGAATCTAAGACGATTTACAGTGAATATATTTTAATATTTTTCATTTTTATATTTTTAATTTTGGTCCAAGTCACATTTGCATGTTCACTTAAATCTAATTGCAATACAAAAAATACAAATATGAAATATGGTCCTCACAGATATGGCAAGTGATTATGATAACACTAGTCCCCACAGAAATGGTATGTGATTACAATGACAATAAGGTATCGTTTTAATATTTTTAATTTCGGCTCAAGTCCCATTTGCATGTTCACTTAAATACACTTAATTTGACCAGTAGCCACATTCCATTTGCTTCAGGGTTTTAAATGTTTGATTGTGATTCCCACTATGTCATACAGAGAGGAATCTGTGATTGAGATGTAGGCTTCCTGGGTTCACAGTCATAAATGTAACCTTTACAATAGGCCCTACCACAAGAATGGCATGATATAATGGTGTTACTATCTGCTCTCTTATTTAGGATGGTGTATTTTGCTGATCTATTTTGACAGTGAGATGAATGCCTCCTCGGGGATGTTGTTGTCGAGTGTGGTTTTAAAGTCCTCATAGTGCTGGTGTGTGATGATGGTGGCACTAAAAGTACCCAAAGTGATGGTGTGTGATAATCATGGCATTAAAGTCCCTACAGAGATGGCGTGTGAAAATAGTGGTTTTAAAGTCCCCACATGGATGTTGTGTGATGAGAGTGAAGCATGGCAGTAAGGACCAACAGAGATGTGTAACCAAAGACATTGTGTAGGATATTAGAAATGTTTAGGTCTCAGTGGGATTGAGAGAGGAGGGGTCTGGTAAAGTCCTCACAGAGATGGCGTGTGACGATTGTGCTACGGAAGTCCCCAGAGAGATGGTGTGTTATGACTGTGAGATTTTGAGTGTACACACATAAAGTATATGTTGTTTGGGGTGTTTAACAGATTTTATGTGTGATGAGCTGAGTTTTATTGTCCTTGTAGGGGTTTTGTGTGATGATCATGCCATTGACGTCCCCACAAAGATGTTGTGTGGACATTGTGGTGTTAAAGTTCACACCTGGATGTTGTGTGATGTGAATGAGGATGACATTAAGGTTTAAAAGATGCTTTTTAGTGACCACAGACAATATGTGTGATGTCACAAATGTTTAAGTCCCAAAAGAGGGGGTGAATGAAGAAGGACATGGTACAGTCCTCACGGAGATGTTGTGTGATGATTAAGCTATTGAAGTCCTCACAGAGATGGTGTGTCATGACTGTGAAATTGGAGTTGCCACAGATATGGTGTGTTTTGTTGGGGATATTTAAGTCACCACAGAGACGTGCGTAATGGGTGGGTGTTATATTCATTAGATAAGAGGTATGTGATGATTGTGGCATTGAAGTACCTACATCGATGGCGTGTGATGTCGGATATTGGAGTTGCATCATGGATGGTATGATGTCCGTCAAATTTAAGTCCTTACAGAGGTGTGTGATGAGGGCAATTTAATGTCTTACCAATGGACAATACAATGATGATAACTCCCCCTATTTCTGTGATGATGATGATGAGGTTTAAGTAACTGTAAGAATGGTGTGCGATTGTAGTAATGATACATTCCCACAGGGATGGTGTGCAAAGATTCTTTCAGGTCTTGACAGAGGTACATAACTTGTTCCTGATCCTGTTCCACATCCTAGAGACATACAACCGATGGATGGTAATGTCGTTGCACTTCCTGTAAGATATTCACTTAACAGAACTTCATTCGGGCATTAAACCCTATTACAACACCCCAAATAACGATGAGGTGAATAATAAAGCATCACATACTGTGGTCCAGTGGGCAGCAGGGATTTGGATTGCTACAAGGTCACATACTTGCCCACTGAACCACATCGCCTCTCTTGGATTGGTGTGATGATAGAGATGTTACTGTCCTCTTTGGGACAAAAGTGGCATTTCCAAAAAGGGATGGTACGTGATTATGGTAAAGTAAACGTCCACACAAAGATTGTTTTAATAGTAATATCTGCAGGCTCCAGAGAGATGGTGTGTGATTACAATGATGCTAAAGTCCTCACAGAGGGGGTGTGGACTATTAGTGACATTGAGGTTCCACTGAGAGATAATAGGTGATATAAATTGCATTAAGGTCCCCATAGAGATGGTATGTGATGAGGATAAAGTCCTCACATAGATGATGTGCGAAAATGGTGTTAAAGATCCCACAGAGATGTTGTATCATAATGCTAATGTTTAAGTCCCTACATTGAGGGTGTGTGATTATCATGATGTTAATGTCCCCGCATAAATGGTGTGCAATGTTGGCGATGTTGAGGACCCTGTAGAGATTGTGTTTTGTGATACTGATGTTCAGGTCCACACAGAGATGGTGTGTGATAATAATGATATCCAAGTTCCCACAGAGATGATGTGTAATTATAATGATGATAAAGTCCTCAGAGAGATGGTGTGTGATAACAATGATGTCAAAGAACCACAGTGACATTTGATCTTAACACTCATTTTAATATCTGATTAGAATGGTGTTATAATCCTTGCAAAGATGGTTTGGGCTAACAATGATGTTAAAGTCCCCCTCAGAGGTAGTAAGTAGATAACATAGTGTTAATGTCCTACAGTTATGGTGTGTGATTTATAATGATGTTAATGTCCCCAGAGAGATGGTGCATGATAGTTATGAGAGATTTTGTATCGTAATACTAGTGCTCAAGTTCCTACAGAGAAAGCATGTGATTATAATGATATTAACGTCCTTACAGAGATGGTCAGGGCTTTCATTGATGTTAAAGTCCCTCCCAGAGATAGTGGGCCTCATCACAACCCAGACGTTAAGGGTTTAACGGCGCCGTTAACCCTTAACGCCTGATTATCATTTTAACGCCTGCTTCTAGCAGACGTTAAAATGCAAGGTGCTAACCCGCCTTGGTGCTAATTACGGCACCGTAATTTACGGTGCCGTAATTAGCGCCTTCCCCACTCCCATTATGCCCTGTGGGGCAAAAATGGGAATGGGGAAGGGTAAATGGGGAATGGGGATTTACCGCCCCACTCACCTTGGAATGGGGCGGTAAATCCGCCATCCACCATGGTGTAAAAGTGGGGAACTTACCGCCTGGATTGTAATGAGGCCCAGTGTGTGATACATATTATGTTTAAGTCCCCAAGGAGATGGTGTATGATGATGATGAACACGTCACAGCAGATATATTGTGTGATATTAATGATGTTAAAGACTGCACATAAATATAATTAACTCCCTCACCCCCAAAAAGAGAGAGGATGTGTTTCTTCCTCATGGACAACCCCCAAGCCCATAAATACAGATCACCTCAGTAAGTCACAACTCTAGTAAAAACAAGGCATTTGTCAAGAATTGAATAAGCAAACAAACTGCTTCTCTATGGCTTATTGAAGCATTACACTAAACCCTACCCAAGCATGTTTAGGGCAGAACATTTAAATTAGCTAAAAAACAGTCAGTGAACATTTTCTAAGTGAAATACTCGGTGCTTAGAGAAGAAATTAACCACTTGTACAAGAAAAGTGCTTATAACTGCTTGGGAACTATAATTTACACTTTCCAATCCCTTGATAACTGTTGAGGTAAAACAAAATAATAATGGATTGATTGGCTGATAAGAAAAATGGAACACATAGTTACTACACTGTGTGGTAGAAAAATATTCACTCATAACAAAACATTACCTGCATCAAACAATCGGTGTCTGTCTTTTTTCCAGTCATTTTATGACAGAATCAAAGAACCCCCCCTGACCCTGGCAAATTCTGTATAAAAGATCCCACTTTTAGAGTATTGAGAGAGAACTGTATATATATAGCGGCCAGACATTTCTCGGGCTAATCAAGTCCATGTAATGCTCAAGCCCCAAATCAGGTTTATACAATAAATAATACAGAACAGTATTAAGAGCGGTGCATTCCTCATCTAACCTGCAATGGGAGAGGGTACCACCTGCACATTTGATCTGTCGCTTCAGTTCTCAGTTCTGGTCCAGAGTCAGTTTAGATAATTCTGTTTTCACTTATCTGAACCATGGGAGGGAATTGGACCCCACTAGAGACAAATTATGTACCAAGGCATCTTTATATACGGCCAAATCTGGCGAGGTCCAAATCCTCATCCAATACAAAAGGGGTTTCAACCTTGCTTGATCTTCGACCGGTTGAAGGTTGCATTACATAAATATACTAGTGCTAGGCGAAGAACTTGGTAACATGAATAGCATTTTTAAAAATGTCCTTTCAACAATGGCCAGAGATTTCGAAACCCATGTGTCCCCATATCTCAGCCCCATATAGTGACAAGGAAATGGCCTGCATCCGGTGTAATAGCAGGAATGGGCTAATGGCATTGCTGTGATGCATTCGGTAAAAATGCCCTATGCCGCCACAATACATTTTACGAGTGGCCATTGCGTTAGTTACCTACTGCAACCACAAACCGTTGTCCATGAACCTGACTCCAAGGTAGTCATATGATAGGACATGTTCTAGATTTGTTCCATCCACCTTAATGTCAAGCTCAAGGATTGTGCCAGGCGAGGTCTGATGACAAGTGTCTTTGTTTTCTCTTTATTGAGCTCCAGACCCAATTCATTGCATTTGTCAATGAACTTTGCCAGAGTGGTCTTAAGACACATTGGGGATGTGGCCAGCCACACTGCATCATCCGCAAATAACAGTGCAGGGACCCTGCTGCTGCCCAATCTAGGTGGGTCAATAACCTCATTGATATAAATGTTAAGAGGAGTGGGGCTAGCATGCAGCCTGGCCGGACACCTCTCTGAAAAGCAATTGGGTCTGTCAACTCACCCCTCAAACCTCAGCATACAAACAATGTGTTATCAGTATACAGCTGTTGGATTGTTCTGGGGGATACCTTTGTTTCTTAGCACTTGCCAAAGGGAATTTCTGGGAACACAGTCAAAAGTGTCCTTTAGATCTACTAAGACCGCATATATCCTGACACGACTAAGGGCTGACTATTTATCCAGGATTAGATGGAATTGGAAGCTCTGATCTATTGTGCTGTACCCTTTCCGAACACCAACTTGTAGGTGGCTAATGAACCCTCTTGATTCTTCCCAGTTCTGTAATCGCTCCAGGATAGCTTTGGCAAACATTTTCCCAGCCTCATCTAGAAGTGAAATGGGGCGGTAATTCCCAGGTTGTTCCCTGTCCCCTTCTTGAAGATCAGAACTTTTGCCGCATTTCTCCATGACCTTGGTGTTGCCCTGTTTTCCATTGCTACATTAAAGGCACAGCACCATAAGGGAGCCAATATTGAGGGTTCATCTTTGTATAGATTACCCTTACCTTGTGCTTGTATAGCTCTTTCTACCTGCCTCTCTGTAAGGACCAGGGCATTTGCAAATGGGGGGAGCATATTCTCTGATTTTAAGCGTTCCTCCAGCTGGTCTGGCCTAACTTGGCACAGCTTCCCAGAGTGCTTGCGCCATGAAGGGGGTATGATGCACTGGAGGGCATTGGGAGCATTACGATCTTAAAGTGCAACCATTTTCCAGAACTGATGGGAGTTGCCATTTACACATGCAGAGTGCAACTCGTCCCATCTATTCTGGTTAAAGTCTGCCTTTTTCTTCAGAATCAAAGATTTGTATGCAGACCTGGGATTGTGCAGACTTACCAGTGTGCCCTCACTGAGACAGCATATTAAATCACACTTGACAGCTCTGCATTCCTCGTCGAACCACCCATCCTTTGCTTACTCCTTATGCTTGGTTTGTCTGACAGGCCTGGTGAATGCATCCTGAAGACTTTGTCATAACTTTATAATAATCCAAAATGGTTAGAGAACCAAATGGAAGGGTGCTAATTGCTTCTATTTCGTGTATGACGGTCTGATACACTTTGGGTTTGAGATTTTTTCACCAACACGTCTCCCCATTTTACCCTTCTTGTTGCATTCCACACTGTCTATCCCTACAGATCTGGACGCATTGAATTGGTGTGCTAGAACGCAGGTGACTAAACAGATGGAACTCGTGAGCGGCTTGCCGTCACTCTCATTGCGATTTAGTATAGGGACATTTACCATCAAAGGCCAATCTTAAGTGTTAATCCGAATAAGGTCAATTCTCTGGCAGCCATTCGGCCCAGAGAAAGTATGCCCCGCATAATTGCTAATAGACCCGCAAGATTACACCCAGCCGCTTCAGAGATTGATAGAAGATTGTATAATGCTGGACTGAGACTTTCCAATGGCCGGTTTGCTACTGACCAACCAGCTGGGTATACTTTTATCGACCCGGAAGGTCACTCTAGAATAGATTGTGCCCTAGTGTCAGAATCAGACTGGCAGATAATAGAAGGGTTTCAGGGTGCTTAGAGAGCGATCATATGCTGATACTTCTCCAATTAAAGAACTTTCACCTGAGCCAGACCTGACAGTGGATAGGGCAGTGTCTGTGATGGTTCATGGTAAAGCCAGGCGCTCTGTGAAATGGGTGGGCCTGAACCTGGTTGATCTTGCTCCAGTTTGGTACAGTAAATTTATAGTGCTGCATAAGTGCATTTGTGAGGCAAGTACCTCTCTTGAAAGTAAACGTGCAAGTTATTTCACTTTAATTGAGTAGCTAGGAGAATCCCTGACCATGCCGGAAAGGTGACCAAGACAGGAGGGTAAAAAATCGAACTTCTGGTTCAACAAGGTGTGCAGGGAAGCAAAGCAGGCTCTGGTCACATGCCTGAGGGGCACTGGCCAGGTAGATGGAGCTCATGTACAATGGTTACGGAGTGTATATAAGAAGATCACAGCCAGTAAGAAATCTCAGTACCTACAAAGTAGGTGGCCTACCCTGATCAAATGTGTGCAGAGTGGGGACCAAGTTGGGTCTGTCATCTTATTACGGATATGGATATAAACGGTGATGCAATCGACCCTGAAAGTATAAGCCCGACCAGATGGTATGCCCACTTTGAAGGTTTGTACTCATTTCAATCTAAGGGGAAGGGAGCATGTATGAGTCCCATATTGGAGGGGGACTGGACCTGTGCATGATGGACTTGGCAACTTAACATTCATACTCGCAGAAGTGGAGAGGGCTATCAGAGTACAGAAGGCAGTTGAAGCGCCGGGACCCGATGGGGTGCTGGTGGGTCTCTATAAAAGCATGCTTGCAATTTGGGCCCTAGTATTAACCATGGCATTTGACACTGTAATGCAGAGTGACTGGGTGACTAATACCTAGACATCAGCAGTAATGGTCTGCATGTACAAAAAGGGTGACCGGGCAGACCAGGGAAATTATAGACACATTACCTTACTGGATGCCACAGGAAAGACATTTGCTAAGGTCCTGCTGCAGCACCTAGTGGCATGGGTGGATGATACCAAGCAATTGAGTCATCTTCAGGCCTGGTTCTAGGCAGGAAAACACATGATACATAAGTGCTTCCGGTTCTACTTAGTGGTCCAAAAACAACTGAGAATCGCAAACACCATTTTATATGGTGTATACGTGGATCTCAAGGCAGCATTTGACAGCGTCCCTAGAGAAACCCTGCGGGCAGTTTTGCATGCCAAAAATATCCCCAGTGAACTTTTGCGAGCGATCCAACTCTTGTATAATGACAATACAGCAACTGTCTGCTGTGGGAGAGGAGGCAAACGCACAGAAATTTTCAGAGTGGACCGAGGGGTCCAACAGGGTTGTGTCCTTGCTCCGGTATTATTCTGTTTGTATATTAACTCTATTATTGAGGGACTATTGGCGGTGAGCACGGATCTGCCAAGATTGTGATGGAACCACATCCCAGTTTTGTTTTTCGCTGACAACGCAGTCCTATTGTTCACCACCCCTATGGGACTGTGCCTTGCCCTGTCCACTCTAGCAGATGAATGTGGTAAATTTGGGCTGGAGGTAAATGCCTCAAAGACTAAGGCTATGGTCTTTACATCAAAATCATTTGGAATCAAACCATTGAAATTCGAGGTGGGGGGTACAATTCTAGAAGAAGTGGGTTGGTATGATTTTCTGGGAATTCGGTTCTTAAGTGGGGGTTGTTGGGTTGGTCAGGTTGCCAAAGCCAACACTCTATTACAAACAAAACAGTGGGGCCCTGAAAGCCTAACATGCTAGGCACGGAAGGGGTGCAATATGCCTGGCCCTAAAGTTATACGTACCGCAGGCTAAGGCAGCAGCATTATATGGCGCTAGCAGCATTATATGGCGCTGAAGTCTGGGGCTACGCTGATGCCACCCCCTAACAATTACAGAGAACACATTTCTGAAAGTGATATTGTTGCTTCCCCAAAGCACCCCCACTAGTACAGTTTGTATGAAGTGTGGTCTCTCTCCCACTGATGAAGAAATGAGCATTAGACCGGTTTATTACTGGCTCTGAGTTTGGGGAAACCAGGAGCTAGTAAAATACCGGAAGCATTAGAGCATGTATTGACATTCGGGGGATGGCACATGATTCAATGGTTGGCCCACATAAAATAAAATGGCTTGCCCCCTTGTTTTTATCTCCATATTGGCAAAACCCACAGACTTTGGGAGATAACGTTAAAGGGAGAGTCAAGGTGACTTTTCATAGATCTAAACTAATAAGGGCACAGGAAATCTCATTAGCCTTGGTAACTGGTTCAAACAATTTAGAGCTTAAAGCTACGCAGGGCATGGAGCTATACCTGAATACAGTGGAGCCAGCTAGTGCCCGCTCCTTATACATTAGGCTACCCCTAGGTTGCTTGCCGGTGCAGGAAAATATGAGTAAAGAGGATGGAATGGGTAGCTCGGAGTGCCCAATTAAAGAAGCCCTCTGCCGATCCTTCCTCTCCGGCTAACTATCACCCGATCTCTATCACTCCTTTCCTTGGCAAACTCTTGGAAAAGCTGGCCATCTCCCAGATTAACCTTCATACTGAATCTGTTGGTTGTTTCCATGACCATCAGTCTGGCTTCAGAGCGACTAGAAGCACGGAAACTGCTTTCCTGAACATCTGTGAAGACCTGCTCTCGAACCTTGATTCTAACCTTCCTTCTGTTCTCATTCCCCTCAATCTTTCTTCTGCTTTCGACACAGTCAACCATGCCATCCTGCTTAAGCGCCTCTGTGATAACCTGGGTATCACTGATCAGGCCCTGGCCTAGCTGACCTCTTTTCTCACTGACCGACCCTCGCAGGTCCAACTGGGGTTCTTCCTCTCTTCTATCTCTCTCTACCTGTGGTGTTCCCCATGGGTATAACAACTCTCCCTGGCCGTTCAACCAATACCTAGCACCTCTTGCCCACCGCATCGCTGCTCTCTGTTCCAATTTTCAGTGTTATGCCAATGACACCCAAATCTTTCACGCTACCCTCGGCCACCTCTACTCCTTCTCTCATTCCTACCTGTCTGTCTGCAAATCAGGAATGCCGTGCCACCAATGATCTCTTCCTTAATGCCAGTAAGGTGGAGATCCTCCTCATCAGAACACCAGCTCCCTCTTTTCCTCTCTCTGACTGGCGGCCCACTCTGGGTCCTCTTCCTGCTCCTACCTGTGAGGCTAAGAACCTTGGGGTCATCTTCTACTCCAGCTTCTTCTTCTCTCCTCACATCTCCGACATCTCTAAGAAGTCAAACTATCAGCTGCACCTCCTCAGAGGTATTCTTCCTTTCCTTACTTTCCCCCAGAAGCTCACTGTCTCCAGAGCTCTGGGCCTCTCCAGGCTGGACTACTGCAACAGCATCTTTCTAAACATTCATGCATCTACTCTCTGTCATCAACAATTTATCTAGAACAGGGCTGCAAGACTTGTGTTTGCCCTCAAGCCCAGGGATCGTATCTCTCCAGATCTGAAATCTCTTCATTGGCTCTCAGCGGTGGCAAGTATCAAGTTCAAGACACTCTGCATTGTCCACAAAGCTTTCTGGGGCCTGGGACCGCACTACCACCTACTCTCTTTTCCTACGTATCTCCCATCTCGAGCTCTCTGCTTAGCCACCTACAACTCTCTGGTGGTCAGTCGCTTTTCCAAGCGGAGAGTTGGGGTTAGATCTCTTTCTTTGGCTGGAGCTACCCTCTGGAACAGCCTCCCTGCGCCTCTCAAACTTGAGCTGAACCATCTCTGGCTCCGGAAGCAACTCCAGATCTTCCTCTTCACCTCCACTTTCTCTCTTCCTCTCCCCTGCTGATCACTCATATATTCCACGCACTGGTCACATGGGTACCCTCTGAACTTGGACCCAGGTCCCTGCCTGTCCTGTTGCACCTCGCAATGCCTCTTGGCTCCCCCAGCACTTGTGGTCTGTATCTGTAACCCTACAGTCCCCTCTCTCTGCAATTATTTATTTTATTTTTATTTTGGGATTTGTAGAGCGCACTACAGTCCACAGGCATCAAGCCGCTATTACAGGTGAGAGTAGGTAGGCTTAATTCAGGGTTACAGGAATGCAGCCCAACAGCAAGTTTACCTGCTACATGTTACTTGGTTACATTTACACAGATACATAGAGGTAGTTATGAGGGTAACAACAACAGCATGTTTGATACAGAGCAGAAGAAGCAAAGGGGAGGGTACAGGTGCAGTGTCATACAAATAGCCTGGTTTTGATGGCTTTCCGGAAAGCTGTGTGAGAGTCAATTAGCCTGATATGAGAGGGGAGGGAGTTCTAGTAAGTGGTTGCCATCGTTGGGAAACTGGTACCGCCCGCACGAACTCTGCAGGTCTTGGGTACAGAGATCCTGTTGGTGTATGCGTGCTTGTAGGCCTAGCTGGGGTAGGTTTGGTAATCCTTTGGACCAGGTAGAGGGGTTCCAAGTCATGGACACACTTATGCGTCACGGCGAGGGTTTTAAAAACAATCCTTTCCTTAACAAGAAGCCAGTGGACCTGCCTCCTAATCTCCGCGATGCGGTTCCTTTGTGAGATGCCTGTGGCAGCCCTAAGGACATTATGTTGTACTAGTTGTAATTTAGTAATGTTCTTGCAGGAGGTCCCTATGAAGAGGACATTACAGTAGTCCAGTCTTGACCCAATTATTGCCCTAGCAATGTTGAGGCAATTCTGTTGGGATAAGAACGGTCTAGCTGCATTAAGCAATTTGGAGTGGTAAACTGAGGAGGAGGCGATGGCATTGACCTGCCTATTCATCGTCAGGTTAGAGTCAAAGTAGACGCCCAGGGTGTTAACAGATTGGGAGACAGAGATCGGGATATTATCAGCGGTGAAGGAGCTGTGTTGCTTGTCCAGTTTACCCAAGGTGGCCGGCGATCCAATTAACAGATGTTCGGTATGCCGCTGTTGAGGCATAACCAGTTTTCTGCCATCCAGGATTGGATCGTTGAGTAAATGGAGTTGAGGGTGTTCAGGTCAGACAGATAATCACCCGAGAGGGGAATGAGCACATGGGTGTCATTAGAATAGTTTGTGTATGAGATGCCCAGTGTGTCCAGAATGTTGAACAGAGGCCTCGTTAAAAGGTTGTACAGGGTGGGGGCAATGCACAAGCCGTGTGGGACCCCGCATTTGATGAGAATTGGATTGGCAAATGACGATTCGGAGAAGACCTTCATAGTTCTTTCCTGAAGAAGAACAAGTTACTTACCAACTGGTAACATTCTTTCGATTGGATGTTCCTCCGACGTATTCCTCATCTTAGATGTATTCCATCAAGCTTTAGCTGCTTCGGAAAAGAACTTCGGCAGAGAGCACCGGGCGTCAATGTCGTTGAGTCGATGGTCCCTCGAAGGCCTCTGTCTAAGGTGACGTCATCGGGTGTACAAGTAGCACGCGTGGCGCCCGTTGGCCTCAGTTCTGTTTTTCCACCTCAATTTTGTTCTACTGTGTAGATTGCGCCGGTAATCAGGTATCAGCCTTGCGAGAGTTGAAGTGGCAATAAACCGGAAAAATAGTAGGCTGGGGGGGTGATGAGGAATACGTTGGAGGAACATCCAATTGAAAGAACGTTGCCAGTTGGTAAGTAACTTGTTCTTCTTGTGCCTGGATAACATTACTGGATTGTGTCCTCCAACGTATTCCTCATCTTAGATGTATTCCATCCAGCTTTAGCTGCTTTGGAAAAAATGTTTGGCAGAGGGCGCCGATGTCGTTGAGTCGATGGTCCCTCGAAGGCCTCTGTCGAGGGTGACGTCATTGGGTGTACCAGTAGGACGCGCTGCGCCCGTTGGCCTCAGTTCTGTTTTTCCACCTCAATTTTGTTGCCCTCAGGGAGAAGTTGGCCGTAGTAGAAAGGTGATGGCAGAGGGTCTTGTGATCCACCAGATCAAAGGCAGCGGATAAATCATGGAGCAGAAGGAGTGCAGGTTTGCCTGCGTATCTGAGGTCATCCATTTGATTTTTAAGGTTTAGCAGGGCCATTTCGGTGCCATGTCATGGACGGAACCCGACTGCCGAAGACCAAGAAGGTGGTTATCTTCAAGGGATTTTTAGACTTGCAGGTAGGCTGCTTTGTCCAGGATTTCTAGCAGAAACGGGACAGTGGTAAAGGGTCTATAGTTCCCTGGAACCAATGGGTTGAGGGAGGGTTTTTTAAGGAACGGTCAAACCCAGGCTTCCTTAAGTCCAGTTGGGACATGGCCAGGCTGGGAGGAGGCTTTCATGAATGCAGTGATGAATGGGGCAAGGTAAGGGGCACAGTCTTTGATGTCCTGGGCCGGGCGGGCATCCCCTTTAAAGTTGGAAGGTTTAATGGATTTGAGGAGGGCAATGACTTCCGGTTCACTCATATCCTTAAATTCAAACATTGGGGAATTTCTAGAGTTGGTTACTGGGGACGGGTTACTGTGACTGTTGGCTATAACGTTGGTAAGTGCCTGTTGGTGGGCTAAGATTTTGGTGTGCAGGGTGTGCAACTTATCAAGCATGGCAAATTGAATTTTGTTACACCAGAGTTCATCCTTCATGAGAGTAGGTGGCGTGGTAGAGGGAGTTTCCAACTCTCTAATGATGGCAAAGATTTTTTTTGTCCCAGATTTTGCTTTAGCTAGCCTAGTGTTGAAGGTTGCAGCTTTAGCCTTGATGATGGAAGTTTTATAGTCTTTGGAGATAACGTTGAAGTCTACTTTCGAAGCGCCATTGGGGTTATTTTTCCAGGTGGCAAGCGCTGCCCTGGGCGAACCAGGCATTAGAATGCTTTGTTCTCTTAGCTTTCTTTAGGGTGAGTGGGGCAACGTTATCAACAGCTTGGGTGATGACCATTTTGAATTTACTAGCAAGAATCTCAGGGTCCTTGGAGAAAGGGGGCAAAGGGCAGGAACCGTGAGGTAGGGGGTGATATTCTCCATGGTGAGCTGATGGGAGCTCCTCGATTGTGCTGCAGGGAGAGGGATCATTGGCTTAGGGGGCCCTTTGGAGGCAATGAGGTCAAATTTAATGCAATGGTGGTCAGACCATGGAATGGGATTAATATCGGTGACCAAGAGGGAGCAGTTATGGTGAGACACCCAATCGAGCGTGCAACCTTTAATGTGGTTAGGCTTAGAGGTGGCTTGGGTAAACCCTAGGGTAGATAAGACTTTATTCAGGGCAGTGGCGTGGGCATTTTTAGGGTCATTAAGCCCTAGATTGGGATCACCCAGGAGTATGACTTTAAATGAGTTTATTAGGTTGTCGGAGAGCGCGTGGATTAGTGCTTCACAAAAATCGGTGATAGGGCCAGGTGGGTGGTAAACGACATGGAGCGAGATGGTACAGTTGGGGGAGAGCCTCATTTTGAGCTGAAGGTAGTCTGAATTCTGCACAAGTTCCCCTTCAATCCTTCTGATAGAGTCTCCTTAGCAATTACAGCTACCCCACCGCCCCTATGAGAGGAGCGGTCCTGCCTGAAAAAAGGTGTAGCCACTTGCAATGGCGAGGCCAGAGGTTTCACTCAGCCATGTCTCACTTAGTATCAGTAAGTCAATGTTGTCCCTAATGATAAGGTCTTGCACATCTAAGGTGTGTGCTGGTAGGGAGCGTGAATTGACCAGGGCACACCTCAGTGGGGCAGCAGGTGAGGGACACTGGGAGGCAGTAGGGGGGATATGGATCGCTAGACCTGAAGCAACTGCTGTTTTCTGCCAATCATAGGCGGTGGGCGGGTCGTGAGGCCGGAGGGAGAGGGAAACCAGGAAGAGACGCCGGGGATCGAGGGGGTGCAGGCACACGGGGCCTAGAATTACTTTTACACAATACAATGGGCAAAATGGAGCAACAAGGAAGGCTGCACTCACCTGCTTCTTTGGAAGGAAAATACAGCAAATTAATTCTGTTTCAAAACGCCAACAGGGCAATGGGGAGGGAGAGTCAAAGGTGTCTCGGAGGTTGAACCTCCTCACCTCCCTCCTCTCCAGTTTCTACGACATGGCCATGGAACCATAACTCATAAGTTAAATACACAATTTCCGACTTGGAAATACTGTGCAAACTCTGCCATTTATTTTTGTTTATTTCACTGTACCCCAGTTTCCTTATCAATAACTTTAGACTAGCAGGTGAATAGCAGAATCAATATTCTCTGCGCAGCTGACAATTAGACATTTATATAATTTATTGTCTAGCATTTTACTTATTGAAAGGTTGAATGGTTGACAGTGCTGTATTGGGCGATGGTGGGTTAAAATGCACACCAATGAGAGCTTTCAAGTTTCTCAGTTCAGTGTCATACAACTGCTATAAGTTTAAAAAAAGACAGAACTGGATGGTTTACACACACATGGAGCTGAAAAACCTGAAAGCTCTGGTCAAAATATATTTTAGCTTTTAGTAAGGTTTGCAAAGATTAATTGTGAACAACGTATTGCAGAAAGTTCACAACATTGATGCATCCCAAATGGAAAATGTTTGAAATAACGGTTTGAAAGGTGATATGATATGATATGGCATTTATAACGTGCCTATACACAAGTGTTTCATGATAACTATGTATAATAAACCAGCAGAGAGCCATTGACCACTGTAGAATGTCAGCAACTTTGTTCATTTGATCCTTCTATCAGCCAGTATTAAATCTTATCGTTTCATGCAAATATTCAATTGTGTGAAAAATAAAATGTCATTTTGTCACAATCAAAAAAATGTTTGTCATTTTTAGCATTGTAGCATTTATGATTATATTGCGTTTTGGTAACCATCGTTAGTTATTTTTAAAATTGGAGTTATGTCTGCAATTCATGTATTATATGCCTTTCATTCATGCGCAGTACATCGTTACAGAACGTTGGCCATGCAGATAGAAATGGCATGCCTCTGTGAAAACATATAGATAAGGGCTGGGGCTGCTAATACTGTTTAAAAATACCCATACTATGAGAGTCCTGCTATCCTCGGCTGCCCCATATTAGATAAAATCAAAAACACGGGTGCCCGCCAAAACTGCCTTCTTTACTGAAACCTTTCAGAACAGACAAGTTTGCAAATGTTTGTTCTAGGGCAATGGCTGCAGCAAACATCCCCCCTCCTCCACAGCACTAAGGAATGCAAAGCCACGGGTGTTGCAATTAGGTGCTAAATTCCCCTGAGCCCAGGAGCATCTGCATTACAATAGCCCTTCCCAGGCTGGAAGTGACCTCTCCCTAGATAACACTGGCATCACTACAGCCAAGGGGAAAACAAAACATGCAGTTGCAAGTGAAACCTCGCATTCAGCTTGTTCTAAAATGAGCAAAAACAAACGTGTTGGTGTTTAATTTAGAAAATAAACGTTGTTAAAAAGCTGCACAGTATTTTGATAGTCTTAAATTGGATAATGCTTTTTTTATTTTTAAAGTTAAGCAACACTTAAGTAATGGTGTCACTTTTTTAATCTTTGTCATTGTATTGTGGTCATTTTTCCTATAGAAACGGGTTGTTTTGCAAATGGAAAAGGCAGATATTCGCATTTTGATTGCAGTGTACTAACGCTTTTACTATGGTTAGACAATTTTATACATTTTGCGCACCAATGCATTGCAAATGGTATATACGGAAATTTGGATTTCACTGCACTTATTTAATGGCACACCATTTTAGTGCATAGCTTTGGATGTGGGGCATTGGGATAAACCCTATGTATTGGGTCTCATTACAAGTTCAGCAGTACAGGGAACAAATTGTGGTTATTCTGTTACAGCCATTGGGCCTCATTCCGAGGTTGGTGCTAGTCATGGCGCTATTAGCGCCATGACTAGCACCATTACCGGTACCATGTCTGCCCTTGTTCAATGGGGACTTAATGGTCTAGTCCGACCTTTGCGGGACCGGTAAGTCCCCATTGAAAATGTCAATCCCCATTCCCATTTGAGCCCCCATAGGGCTCAATGGGAAGGGGGAAGGCCGCAATAACAGTACCGTAAATTACGGTACCGTTATTGATCCCGGTATCCCTTTGCGGGTCCCGTCCTTAACGCCTGCTAAAACCAGGCGTTAAGGGAAGGACCCGCAAAGGGACCTCGGAATAGGGCGCAAAGGGATTACCGCACCGGTGTCCTTACCGGTGCCCGGTATCCCTTTGCGCCCAGGTCGTAATGACCCCCACTATGTTTGGCAGTAACAAAATTACCACAGTTTTTCTCGCACAGCCAAATTATAACTTTGGAGGCAAAGTGGACAATTTCCCTACAGCAACAAGCTGGAGGTAAAACAGTCACTTAACCTTTGCAAAATGGCATATTTAACATGCAATACTTAGGCCATTGACATATATATATATATATATATATATATATATATATATATATATATATATATATATATATATATATATATATATATATATATATATATATATATACCAAAATTCCACATGGAGCCCTAAGCACTCCAAAAATGGGAAATTGCCACCAATTGTATTGAAGGAGTAAACCCATGAGACCAAATGGTGGTAATGGTAAACGAGTTTGGTGGTAATTTGGCTGAATCAAATTACCACCAAATTCGTAATAAGTCCCAGTGTGTGATTGTGGAGAATTGTGAGTGGAGGGTAGAGTAATAAGGAGGGCTGCATCTGGACATGAAAACACTTATGTGAAGACAAACATTTACACATATAACATCCACCAAATTCCTAGTTTTTTTGCACTGTGCATTATGGCACATACTGTTACCATGTGTTAATACCACATTTCCACAGTGGAATGTAATGGCACTCCAAAATGTGGGAATGCCTATTGAATCATGCATATCCCTCCCGTTACTGCATGCTTACCATGTAGCATTGGTGATTGACATGGCCAATATTTCCAAAGGAATAATAATGTACGCTTTCTCCATAAAAATAAAGTCCTTCAAAATGATCTGAAAATGCATTATGCTCTATCAACTGCACTGACCTTTCTTCAGGATGTGATGGAGCACTTTACTATCATATCATATGATATACGATATGGTTTGATATAAGTCATTTATAACGCACCTGTACACAAGTGTTTCTAGGCACAACAAGACAAGTAAGGGAGGACAGAAGGACGACAAAACAACAATCTTACTAGGCCTTGTGTCATTCAGATCGCTCAAGTGCGTGGGGTGGAGGAGAGAAGTGCCGTAGGGGAGGGGAGAGTGGAAGTAGCTAGTAAGTGTAGGCGGCAGGTGGCTCACAAGTGTAGAGAGTCTGGGGACTGTACGGTTGCAGACAGTCCCTTAAGTGGTTGCGGGGCCCAAAGGCAGTGCAAGGGCAACCAGTCATGCAGGAGCCTGGTCCTTTAAGTTCAGTGGGTGGCCAGGTAACCAGTATGTGCAGCAGACATGGACATCAGCAAAGGAGAGGGAGAGAGAAAGCAGAATCAAAAAGGAAGGTCTTGAGTTGCTTCCGGGACCTTAGGTGGTCCTGCTCAAGATTGAGAGAGGCAGGGAGGCTGTTCCAGAGGGAGCTCCCAGCTGAGGACAGAGATCTACCCCCCACTCTCTGCCTTGAGAAGCGTCTGACCCTAAGAGAGTTGGAGGTGGATGAACGGAGGGCTTGAAAAGGAAGATGCTTAGGAAGACATTGGATATAGGGCCTCATTACACGTTATGCGGTAAACCATGGTGCTATTGGCACCATGGTTGCTGCCGGTACCATACCGGTACCACCATGGAGAAAAGGGGAATTACCACCCCATTCCAAGGTTGGCGGGGCAGTAATTCCCACTTTCTCCATGGCCCTTCCCCATTCCCATTTTTGCCCCGTAGGGCTCAATGGGATTGGGGAAGGCGGTAATTACGGTACTGCAAATTGCGGTACCGTAATTAGCATCAAGGTCCCTATGCGGGTCCAATCTTTAACGGCTGGTAAAACCAGCCGTTAAGGTGGGAACCCGTGAAGGGACCTCAGAATAGGGTGGTAAGGGTTTACCGGTACCGGTGCCCTTACCGGTAAACCCTTACCACCTACCGTGTAATGAGGCCCATAGTGTGGTCCTCGGCCCCAGAAAGCCTTGTGGACGATGCAGAGGATCTTGAACTTGATCCTTGCAGCCACAGGGAGCCAGTGAAGAGATTTCAGGGCTGGAGAGATACAATCCCTGGGCTTGAGTCCATGGACAAGTCTCGCTGTCCTGTTCTGGATAATTTGTAGAGGGCGAAGAGTAGAGGCAAGCAGATTTAGATGGAGGCTGTTGCAGTAGTACAGCCTACAGAGGACCAGGGCTCTGGAGACAGTGAGATTCTGGGGGAAAGAGAGAAAAGGAAGAATACCCATGAGGAGGTACAGCTGATAGTGTGACTTCTTAGAGACGTCAGAGATGTGAGGAGGGAAGGAGAGGGTGGAGTCGAAGATGACCCCAAGGTTCTTAGCCTCCCTGGAAGGAGCAGGTTGAGGGCCCAGCGTGGGCGGCCAGAGTGCGGGAAGGCTGGAGCAAGAGTCCCAATGAGGAGGATCTCAGTCTTACTGGCATTAAGGCAGAGATCGTTGGAAGCACACCATTCCTGAATAGTGGACAGACAGTCTGGTATCAGAGAAGGAGCAGTGGAGGCTGAGGGGAGCCTGAAGGAGAACTGGCTGTCATCCGCATAACACTGAAAGTTAGGGCAGAAAGTAGAGATGCAGTTGGCCCGAGGCCCGAGGTGACAGGTAGTGGTTAAATAGCCAGGGAGAGAGGTTAAAGCCCTGGGGAACACCACAAGTAGAGAGAGATAGATGAGAGGAAAGACCCAAGTTGGATCTTGGAGGGTCGATAAGTGAGAAAGAAGGTCAACCAGGCAAGGGCCTGACCAAAGATACCCAGGTTGTCTCACAGACAATTGAGCAGGATGGCGTGGTTAACCGTTTAAAAAGCAGAGAATAGATCAAGGAGAATGAGGACAGAATGTAGGTTGGAGTAAAGGTTGGAGAGCAAGTCTTCATGGGTGTTCAGGAGAGCAGTTTCCATGCTCCTGGCTGCTCTGAAGCCAGACTGGTGGTCATGGAGACAGCCAACAAATTCAGTATGTAGATTAAGCTGGGAGAAGGCCAGCTTTTCCAGGAGTTTTCCCAGGATGAGAGATTGGCCGACAGTTTGCTGGAGAGGAAAGATGGGCAGAAGGCTTCTTAAGAAGGGGGTTTTCAAGGGAGTGCTTAAGGGGCGAGGGGAAGGTTCCAGTGGCAAAAGAGTGATTGCAGACATCGGCCAGGGCTGGGGCAAGGGTGTCAATGTGGTCCTTGATGGTTCTGAAGGAGCAGGGGAGCACCTGCTTTGACAAGACTTTCATAGATCAGACTTGTCTAGAAACACTGTGGGGAGTGAACCAGTGGAAGGAGGAGAACCAGCCAGAGAGGGGCCTCGAAAGGTAAAGGGAGAGAAAGAGGAGGTGGAGGAAGAGAGAGTGGACAGAATGTCCTGCGTTTTAGTGGTGAAATGAGATGCTAAGGATGTGCAAAGGGCCTTGGAGGGAACAGGAGAGGTAGAGACTGAAGCAGGTTTGGCCAGCTCCTTGCAGATTTTGAAAGGTACGGCCGAGTTCTAAGAGGCTGCCAAGATGCGGGCGTGGCTGTAGGGGGAAGAAAATGGTGAGGGAAGCCGAACAATGAGGGAAAGGGCAGCTAATAGGGGAGGGACAGTATATGCTATTTAGCAGCAAGGGATCTACAACAACCGGGGAGGAAACATTGGGGGACAGTTCACCTAGTCTCTGATAGGGTGTGAAGTGGTTAATGTGTGGACCTAGGTGTTAAGGGGAGAAATTCCCTGAAGAGAAGGATCTTCTCCCTGAACTTTAGAAGTGATAGGCCAACTCTAATGATGATGGGAGGAGATTCCAGAGTCGTGGGCTGTAGACACAGAAGACCTGTCTTCTGGTTCTCGCCTTCCTGCACCTCCGGAGTTCAAGTCTGCATTTATCATTGCTTCTTGTGTATTGTAGGCCTCAGGAGATACAGAGTTTCTCAGTGAGGAAGTTTGGGGATTTCAGGGTAGCAGCCTAGTAGATGATGCAGCAGGATGAGTGTCGGGGTGATGTGGTCGAATGTGCAGAGTCACTTGAGATAAGACGAGCTGCAGCATGCAGGACACCTCTCAGGAGTGCTATGGTAGTCACTGGGACGCCTTCCAAAAGGGCATTGCCATCATCTAGGTGTGAGTGGTCCAAGGCCTGGACAGTAGATCTGAAGTTGTTTTCTGGGATAAAAGGCTTGATTTTTCACAGGAGAGCGAGTTGTTACTAAGCTGTTTGTGTCCTCGTTGGTATGTTGGGTTTGAAGGAGAGGTGTCTGCCAGTGTCATACCTAAGAGATTTGGCGCAGGTGGGCAGCTGGGGTTTGCATTCTTGAGAAGCATAGCATAGAGCAAGTTATGGATGTCAGGGTGTTAGGAGTTGTTAGTCAGCAGTAGGAATTCAGACTTGAAGGGGTTCAGCTTCTGGTAAGCACTAGACATCCGTGAAAGGATCAATGTGAGGCTGGCCTTAAGCCTGTGGATTCCTTTGAGGGAGGAACTCTTGAGGAAGATCTGCATGCCATCTGCGTATTGGTGGGTGTGGATGTTGTGTGAAGCGAGGAGAGTTCCAAGTGGTTCCATCTAAAGATCGAAGATCACGGGGGAATGGACAAATCCTTGCGGGACTCCCCAGGTGGTTGGTAGGGTTGGTGAACTAGAGGAATCCATTTGTATGAACTGGCAGCCTTTAGCAAGGTAGTATTTGAAGCAGCTGAGGATGAACTCAAATATCCCCATGTGGAGATTTAGATTTTTGGTGAGTGTTTGTTGATTACTGTTTTGAATGCTGCTGAGATATCAAGGAGAGCAAGGAAGCAATGATGGCCATCATTAAATGTTTTACAGGAATCATTGATCACCTTGATGATAGCTTCGCTGTTTCTGTGCTGCATCTTGTTCTGAAGCCAGATTTGTAGGACTGAAGGAGATTGTTAACCTCGACAACATGTTGGAGGATTTGAGTGGCTACTGCTTTCTCAAGGATCTTACCTATGAAGGGAAGATGGGTGATGGGGCGGTAGTTTCTGATGTCGTCAGGATCCAATTTTGGTTTCTTGAGAAGTGAGAGGATTTGTCTAATCTCGAGGGACTAGGGGAGCATGCCTTGGGTAAGGGAGCTGTTTATGATTGTTAGGTCTCGGGGGAGTGCTTCAGCCAGAAGGATCTTGCGTACAGAAAAAGAGGATTACGTCCATGTGCAATGTTGACTTGAGGGATGCTAAGGTGCCAGTGAGATCTTCAATAGTGAGTGTCTTGAAAGGTGTCCATGTAGTTTTGGTTTTCGGAGATGGGATGTGTAGTGTGCTGTCAGTTGTGGCGTTAGCGTCTATGTGTTGGCAGGTCATACTGACCTTGATGAAGGAGAAAGACTTGATTGCACTGGATTTTTCTATGGATTATTGTACAGGTAGGTCAGGCAGAATGTTGATGGAGTTCTTGATAGCTTTGAAGAGGGCTCTGCTATCATTGTTGGCCTTGGCAATGGTCTTTTGGTCATAATTGGCCTTGGCAGTGGTGATCAGTCGTATGCGTGTAGCACAGTGTTTCCTAAGATAAAACTGGATAGGCCAACGATATAAAAGCAGGACTAACCCACGACAGTGACTGACAGCTGTGATTGCACTTTAGTAGTGGGGAAAACAGAGTGGTCGGGTGGGAGTGGTGTTGTGATTCTAGGCATTTACTCTGGGCTTATACTGTGATATACCTGTGACTTTAAGGACACTAAATACAAAGGTGCTTTTGCTCAGATTGATATTGTAGTCCTGTCTGGAAAGCAGTTTATCCGAGCAGTGTCTGTGGTACAGTTGGTTAGTACTAAGGGGTGCTAACTGATAGGATGGTGGTTCAAGTCCACACAAGGGCGGTTGGCTTCAGGCATTACAATTAAATCACCAATTATGTTTATTTAATGTATAGCAAATAAATGAAGAGGTCTGTTTGTAAAAAGGAGGTTGAAACTCATTTCTTCCAGGATGGGGTTTTCAAATCAAAAACTCTGAGGTCAGGGGGACAGATTGCTGAACTTTGGGACAGTCCTGGCAAAACTGGGACATCTGGTCACCCTACCGACATATCATTGATAAATGAAGAATTCACCTGAATGCTTTAATTGTTAGGCTTTGCAGGAACTCTGAAGAAGTTTGTTTGTTTGTTTTATTTCTATAGCGCACCGAACCTGGAGGTATCAGGGCGCATTGGAACCGTTACAAGTGTTACAGATAGGCATGATCACAGAATACAGAAAAATAATAAAACAATGAGTAGGACAATTGGTTACAGGTGATGTCCAGTCATGGGAACAATATTGCTCTGTACATTCCCTATGCTATTTGAACTTTGTACACTTTGTAACCAAGCTTTGCATATTCTTGTAAATGCTGCGCCCTGATACCCTTGGGTATAATAGCGCATTATAAATAATAAAACAAACAAACAGTGCAGAGATAAATAATGTACAGTATGTGCCCTTGGCGGTGCTGAAAACCTATTCTTGGCGTAGGTACATCTTAGTTAGCCATAAGATAGATTTTCTTCTGAAGTCAGAGAAAGACTGGGTCATCTTCAGGGAGGGTGGGAGTGAGTTCCACAGCTGGGCTGCCATAACTGGGAAACTGTTTCCTCCTGCTTTTTTAGTTTGTACCTGGGACTACCAGACAGGAGGTATTTGATGACCTGGTGACCCATACTGAAGATCTGATGTTGAATTTTTCAGTTAAGAATGGAGGGGCTACATGGTTCAGGGATTTGTACATGAGACATGGTTTTTAGTTGGATCTTATCCTTGATCGACAGCCATTTATGCTGTCTTCTTGTTTGGGAGATATGTTCTCTCCTTGACATACTCAAAGCAGTCCGAAGTGCATTATTTTGCAGGATTTGTAATTTATTGATAATGTACTTACTTGCACCTAAATAGAGTCCCTTACAATAATCCAACTTGGACAGGAAGAGGGCTCTGGCAAGTGTAAGGTAACACTCCTTAGAGAGCAGAGGTTTGCAAGCCCTTATCAATTTACCAGTATAGGCAGTAGCCGAAGCTGTGGCGTTAACTTGTTTTTGTTAATTGTGTGTGGAATCTAGAGAAAAACCTAATATTTTTAGCTCTTTAGCCACTAGGATATTGTTCCCATTGATATTGAAGGAGGCATAATCTGTGTTGAGTTTATTCAGGTTAGCTGGGGATCCTATGATCAGAAGCTCGGTTTTATTGTCATTCATGCAGAGGCCATGGGTGGCCATCCATGCCTGAAAGATTAGATACATTGTGTTCACTAGTGTACATCAGTGTCATAAGTACCCGTTAATGGGAGGAGGATCTGGGTGTCCTCTGCATAGTTAGTGTAGCTGACACGCAGATGGTCCAGGTCATCGAATAGGGGCCTCGTGAAAATGTTGTACATAGTCGGTGATATGCAGAAGCCTTGGGGGACTCCACATGTAATGGGAATGGGGCCAGCTGCTGCTGATCGTGAAAAGACTCTCATTGTCCTGTTATTTAGAAAGGATTGGATCCATGTAATAGCGTTCTGAGAAACGTGAGCTGCTGAAGTGAGGTGATTGCATAGTACTCTATGGTCGACCAGATCAAACACAGCCAATAAATCCATCAGAAGTAACAATGTGATTTTCCCATTGTCTTTGAGTTCGGCAATCTGGGTTTTTAAATCAATCAACGCTGTTTCATTAACATATTGAGGTCTAAACCCAGATTGCCAAGTCCGTAGGAGATGGTTAGTCTCTAAGTCTTCATCGATCTACAGTTATGCTACCCTATCCAGTATCTTCAGTAAGGACAGGACCATAGTTATTGGCCTGTAATTTGTCGGAATTGTAGGGTCCAGTGATTGTTTTTTAAGGAGGGGTAGAACCCACGACTCCTTTAAGTAGATGGGTACAATACGAGAAGTAAATGAAGCATTAATTAGTTTGGATATGAATGGCGCCATGTCTCTAGTGGCATCTTTAATTATTTGAGCCGGACAACTATCTCCTTGGCACCTTGAGGGTTAAAGGGATGCAATAATTGTTTGTACCTCCGGGACGGAGACTTTGGAGAATTAAAAGCATTGGGATGGTTTAATAGATGGCTTTTGGGTGTGGTGTGGAGTATCTGAGTTTTGTAAGTTTAGGCATTTGTCAGCAATTTTACTTTGCAGTGTGCCTATTTTATTGGTGAGAGCATTCTGAATGTGTGTGCACCAGAGTTTGTCCTTTAGGCACGGATCCGTAGGGGTAATGGGTGTCTCCATCTCTCTACAGATAACAAAGAGCTCTTTAGTGCTGGAGCTAGCTTGATTAATTCTATTGTTGTACGACTTGCGTTTAGTATGAAGTATCTCTTCCTTGTATTTAGCAGATAAATTAATCAGATTGGTTTTATTCTCTGCGGAAGGGAGGTGTTTCCATAGAATTTCCAATTTTCATTTTTCAGCCCATAAAGATTTTAACTGCGGAGTAAACCAGGGGTTCACGTAAACTCTTGGTTTGACTTTGCACATTTTGAGAGGGGCGATAATGTCCAATGTCTTGGTCATAGTGGAACAATAGATCTCTACTAACTTGTTGGGATCAGTGGTGCCCTTTAGGGAATTCAGAGTAGGGATCACTTGTGGCAGGATATCATCCGCTGTAATGTTCCGTTTTTTCCTTGTAGGACATGGAGGCGCTATCAGGTTATTTGTATTTGTATTTTATTTATTTATAACGCACAAACCAGCAGTCCCGGGGGCATCAAGGCGCAATTTGTACAAAGTTGCAGAAAACGAAATACAGACAATAAATTACATTACAAAATTTATAGTAACAGCATATTAACCATCTTTCTAATTACATATATTACAAAGATTACAGTGCCACTAGGAATAACAGAGGATATACCCTAGGGTGTACAGTAACAGTACGGCGGTAGCAGGCCAGAAATAGTATCAGAGGAAGCAGACCGGAGTATGTGAGACAGACGCAGAGCATGTCTTATTGCTGATCAAAGAGCCACGATTTGGTTTTGGTCTTAAAGGTGTTGAAAGAATCTTCAGCTCTGATAGTGGCAGGGAGGGTGTTCCATAGTTTAGAGGCTAGGACAGGGAAGCTGGTGCCCCCCGCTTTTTGAAGCTTAAACCTAGGGATTGATAGACAATGAGTCTGGGCAGTTCTCAGTGGTCGGGCGGTAGAGTGGCGAGATAGCTGACTACAGAGATAGATCAGGGCTTTGTTGGCCAGGCATTTGTGTTAGGGCAAGTGTTATAAGGAGATTCTCTGTTTGACAGGTAACCACTTTAAGTTGGTTCAGTCTTCTGAAATGTGGTGGATGCGGGGGATGTTCAAGGCCGGTCGAATAGCGTTATTCTGGGTGGTTTGGAGTTTGCTCAAGTTCTCTTGGCTGGTACCTAAGTAAAGAACACTGCAATAATCAAGTTTTGCCATAATGAGGGTTCTAGCTAGTGTGACACTGTTGGGGGTGGTAAGAAACGGTCTGCAGGCTGCAATAAGTTTGCATGTGTAAGCAGAGGCAGACCTGACTGCGTTTGTTTGTCTGGATAAGGATAAGGTGGAGTCAAGGTAAAAGCTTAACGTTTTGGTGTCTTTTGAGACACGTATGGTATTACCGTCTATGGTGAATGACTGATAGGACGGCTCCAGTTTGCTCAGGCGTTGTGCGGTACCCAGGATAAGGAGCTCCGTCTTATCTTCATTTAGACAGAGCTGGTGTTGGGCCATCCAGGCTTGGATGACCAGGTAGACGTCATTGATGGCCTTGGTGTCAGCTAGATAATCACCTGAGATGGGAATGAGTATCTGGGTGTCATCCGCATAGTTAGTGTAGGAGACACCCAGATAGTCAAGCACATCAAACAGTGGTTTTGTAAAGATGTTGTAAAGTGTAGGTGACACGCAAGAACCTTGAGGTAGGCCGCAGTGTATAGGGGAGGGATCCACGGCTGCGGATGGTGCAAAGACCCTCATGGATCTGTTGCTCAGAAAGGATTTGATCCAGGCCGCAGCAGAGGAGGAGAAGTTGGCAGCAGAGTGGAGGTGCCTGCAAAGGATCTGGTGGTTGACCAAATCAAATGCGGCGCAGAGGTCGAGGAGTAATAGCATTGCTAATTTGCCTTTGTCCTTCAATACTTCGATCTGGGTTTTTAGGTCTATTAGAGCAGTTTCAGTCCCGTGTCTGGGCCGAAATCCGGATTGTCGTAGACCTAGCAGATTGTTGGATTCCAAGTAGTTTTGGATCTGAATGTAAGCTGCGCGGTCCAGTATCTTAAGCAAAAACGGTACTGTAGTGATCGTTCGGAAGTTCGAAGGTATACTTGGGTCAAGGAAAGGTTTGTTGAGTAACGGGATCACCCACGCGTCCATAAGGTTATCCGGGACAATACCTGTTTTAAAGAAGGAGTTGATGAAGGCCGTAATGAATGGAGCTAGATCATGGGCAGAGTCCTTAATGATGGGAGCTGGGCAAGGGTCACCTTGGCAGTTGGATGGTTTAATTCTCAGGATGATATTTTCTACCTCAGTAACAGTGAGCGGTGAGAAGGTGAAAGGTATGGTGTTAGCAGTGTCTGACGGGAGGGACCTAGCTGGAGAGAGTGCGCGGTTGTCAAGCTTTAGGCTGTCCTGCTTGTCTTTAATTTTGGATTGAAGCATGGAAATTTTATTTAGTAAGGCTGCTTGAATGCTAGCACACAAATTACTATCTTTCGTGCATGTGTCAGGAGAGGAGACTGGGGTTTTGAGCTCTTTTAGGATTCTAAAGAGTTCCTTGGAGTTAGAATCGGCTTGCAAAATGCGATTGTTAAGCGACTTTTTTAGCAGTGATGATGGCATCTTTGTAGGTAAGGGAGGCAAGAAGGAAGCCATCTTTATGCTCATCAGACGGGTGGCTTTTCCAGCGATTTTCCGCACAGCATTTAGCTTTGCAGAGGATTCTTAGCTGTGGAGTGAACCATGAGTTAAAGGATAGTTCCGGGACTTTTTTTTTATTGTCCCTACGGGTCGGCCATGTGTTTGTAAGCATAAATCGGTAGATCGTAGGAAACTTTCCTATGGACCTTACCCGACTTTTCGCCCATTATCGCACTCGAAATCAGCCTCCATTTTGTGATAATCCTATCATTCCGCCGCATCGACCTGGCTCACCTGCCTTTGCGGCACTAAATCAAATCCCCCGCCCCTGAAACAGACTTTATCAAAACATTCATATTCCCCGCCTCTATCCGTGACGTGACTGAGCTGCGTAGGCAAACGCGCCCAGGCGTCTTCTACGCGACTCCACACAGACCCCGGAAATCAACACAGATCAGCTCACAATACAGCGCACCACAATTCGGAATATGAAACTGTACTTTGAAATCAAACCGCAAGATTGTAAATGTGGTAAAGTACATTTATTTGACATCAAATGTTTAGAGAATATTCAGCGATTTGCATTTTTATTTGCTCATGTTCCAAAAAGTTCGTATTGAGGAACGCGATGGTCCTTTGCTGTACACAGGGTCTTAGAGCATCTCACAATACAGCACCACAATTCGGAATGTGAAACCGTGGTTTAAAAGCAAACGGCAAGATTGTACATTTGGCAAAGTACGTTTATTGGACATCAAATGTTTAGAGAATATTCAGCGATTTGCATTTTTATTTGCTCATGTTCCAAAAAGTTCGTATTGAGGAACGCGATGGTCCTTTGCTGTACACAGGGTCTTAGAGCATCTCACAATACAGCACCACAATTCGGAATGTGAAACCGTGGTTTAAAAGCAAACGGCAAGATTGTACATTTGGCAAAGTACGTTTATTGGACATCAAATGTTTAGAGAATATTCAGCGATTTGCATTTTTCTTTGCTCTCGATCCAAATTAGTTCGTCTTGAGGGAAGCGATGTTCGTGTGCAGTACACAGGGTGTTGGTTTACGATAAAAATAAGCTCTTCTGTCGCACTGATAATCGCATGGCTGTTCCAACAACGAGGCACTAGGCCACCACAACGGTAGGTATGTTGCATCTAACCGTTAGTACCGCGTAAGGGCATACTTGTACTTGCCGATCGTCCCATAAAATGGTCAGGGTGGTAACGTTGTTCACGCGGAGAAGCAACTGGCGGCTGTAGAAGCCGTCCGCCGGTGTCTGGTACTCGTGACACAGACAGTAGTGAATGATGTACCTAAAAACATAAAAAATGAAATTAGTCTCACCATCAGATCCTTATTAAAATTATTCATTTCATAGCGAGGACAGCGCTACTGGGTGTACACAAGTGTTTAAAGGCGTGGCGAGGCATGGAGGGGGGGGAGTGGAGTACAAGGTAAGTAGCATAAAATAATAAATAAATAGGGCCAGCTGGTGGCAAGTGCAAGGTAAGTGCAGAACAAGTGCTGGGAAGGGGGGGCTGTAGGATACTGAGACAGTCCCCCAGTGCAGGGGTTGACAGGGAGGCAGTGCAGGTGGAGAGTGGAAGGGCCCAGGACCGAGGTCGCAGACAGTGGACCAGTTGTAGCAGGGGAGAGGGAGAGAGAAAGCAGAAGCAAAGAGGAAGGTTTTGAGGTGCTTCAGTAAAAGAAGATGGTTCTCCTCCAGATAGTGCGCGGTAGAAAACACTATGCCACATAGAACGAACAAGTACAACTGAACCCGTCTTTAAAGCCACTGTATAGTAATGAAATTGCGGTATAAACTCATCAAAAGTTACTTACATTATATTTGCATTTTCCATTGTGTCTCTGTGTAGGGCAGACCCGAAACACCACTCCTTCTTTGCCGACGTTACTTCTTCTAATGAACGTGGCTCATCGTTTCGTTTCTGAAATTTTATTCATTATCTTTTCTTAGTCTTTCAGGATGGTCCCGGCCTGTCAAGGTCAAATCACAATAGAACCTTATATTGGGTCGTGGGCCTTTCCGCCACCCGAGCAAAACATCAAAGCAGCTGACCTTCACTTTGAGCGAGCACACATTTCTAGTTAGCTCCAGTTAGTGTAAGGGCATCTTGTCTGCGTGCCTTTTTTTTTATTGTCCCTATGGGTCGGCCATGTGTTTGTAATATGGAAACATTCTATAATTTTTGTAAAAATGATTTATATTACTGTTTGGTTTAATTGCAATGGGCCTGCAACATGAGGAGACTCGAGAGAACAGACAATCGAATTACAATCATTTAAACCGTGATGTGTATTTCTCAATGAGCTCTGCTTTAGGTGGACATGGAACAGAGGCAATGTTGGGTGGCAATGCAGTTGTCCCCTGCATAGGTTCGTTCACCACTCCATGTATGTGCCTATCGAGGACATCTACGATAAGTCTCTCAATAAACTCATATTGCATATCCTCAAACACTGGTTTGATCACCCATTGTTTACTTCTTTTAGTGAAGGCCTTATTGTAGCGAAGCGTCCCTAAAGTTCCGGTCGTCCTACTTTGTTGACGGCCAACATTATGGTTATGTGCCAAGACCGCTAGAAGAGTCCGATTTATCATGCCTTCCATGCCAAAATGCAATCTTTTGGGCCTGTACTTTAGGCACATATTGTGGAACACCTCCAAATCTCCTGTGTGGCAGAATTCCGTGAGTCCCCTCAAATCTCTTGTTATAGTTTTATCAAATACAATCTTTTCAATGGCCTTGTGAGTGGGTGATGAAGGAATCAACCACTTCTTCTTCCGTGCCTCCTCTGTGGACAAATGGCCATGTTCACATTTGTGGAAATGCTCATTTGTCGACCATTGATGTACGTTGCTACAGTGCAACATTACTGACCGCCATTTTTCCAGTAGAATTTCCAACGACCCTTCACATGTTTTTGAGCTCCACCAAAGATGGTTGCTGATTGACTTGGACCACTGTGAAATACCTTGCATATCTTTTTTTTTTCCTGCAGCCGACAATTTTTTATTGATTGTTTTTGCAAGATGCCATACGTCAAATTGGTGATTTATATTTTTGTACTGTTCTCTCATTGTCTTGGCAATTGAAACGTGTCTGTCCGTGGCTATCAGGTCGATCACCATTCCCCGCGATTGTAGTTCTTGCAATGATGCTACAAAGCCAACTTTCTCCATGGCCACTGAGGATGTACTTTGTGACACCTGCACGACCACCGAACTCACAATTTTCTTACTTTCCATGTCCTGAAAGTGGTAGGTGCAGTACTTGGCTGAAAATCCTGGACTGTCGCATTGTCCATCACCGGCTAGCCTGAAGCGTTTGCCCGCGAATGTACTTTCCATTGACATTTTTTCCATTCTCCAAGCTTCGCTGATGGCTGGAAATAGATAATCGGTTTGGTATTTGTAGAACTGACTTTTCGCAATGAAATGGATTCCCACAAACTGAAAGAAATACTGTAACTTTTTAAAACTTGAACCACTAAAAAGTGCGGCCGCTGCACAAAGTAGATTGCCTGCTGGCAGTTGCCCCAGCATGGGTTGTGCAGACCATGCGAACGGATGATATTGTGTACAGGTGGCATGTATTTTAAGGTTAGTGCCTCGAATTGCACGAGTCACATTAATCAATGGCTCCCCACATACTTCCCCACCAACCCAATGCCCACATTTCATCATCATAATAATATCCATCAAACAGCTATCGAATACAATGAATTTGGCCTCTTTCCTTATACTGTCACTCTGCATCCCAGCTGGTTCGGCCTGTAACGTTGAGGACATGTCACTCGCATGAAAGGTACAATCTCTGATATCGTCTTCCGCTATGCTGAGTGATATTGATGGTGTTTCATTGTCGTCCACTTCATTCTCTTCCATTGCAACATCTGTTCCTTGTCCGGAGATGGGAGAAAAAAACAATGTCTTCAACTTTCGCGTGCTCTTATTTTTTGCGGGTGTGGATTCTGTGAATTGATCTACGACTGCATCCAAACTACCAGGAGGACATTCACTATCAATGGCTGGTGGTGGTATAGCTCCGTTGTCAATCACTTCATATTCTTCCCATTGGCACGATGCATCTCCAGTCTCAAGTCCCTGCCAAAAGGTTTGACAAGCAACATCTCTCGTTCGCTTCACTGTCTGTGTAGATCTAGTTCTTACACCCACTCGCAACTAGAGGACAGATTAGAAAAGGGATGTTCAGTTTAAACACAACTTACAGTATTGAACTATTGACAGTGAAAGACAACATAATATAGTGAACAGGACACTAACCTTCTTTTGCTTTCTTTTCTTTGAAACTTTCTTTCCTCGAACTTCAACATCTGGACGCTGTTGCTCCGACTCGTGTGTGCATGTCTCCACTTCCTCTCGCGCTGCAACGACTATACTTTCATGATAAGCACATCCATCACTCACTGAGGCTCCATCGACTCGCTGAAACATAGAACTTTCATTAGTATGTATAATAATATTGAAAACACAAAATGTACTTGGGGACCAATACCCATACGTACATCTCAATAGCAAAACACGAATGAACGCATTGTGTAGAACATTCAAACGACAATAGTTCACGCATTGTTGATCTAGTTAGATTGAACTGTCAAGATCCATACCTCGGGCTCCGCATAGACTTCCATTGATGATATTATTGAAGATGACGCTTCAGCAACTCCCTGAAACACAGTAATTGCATTAGTATGGTTTTCTATTTTGTTAAAAAGAACATAAACTTTGTGCAGGCGTCAACAGCTCATCTAAATAGACCTGCACAATCTTTGATCAGTTGTCTAAAATAAATAATGGATATCTAAATATGATTCGATTTGCTCCATCGTTGGAAGTGTCACCACCCAGAGATCTGCATCAACTACTAGGGGTGATGTTCTTGTTGAAGAAGCTCCGTCAGCTCCCTGAAACATAGTACTTGCGTTAATAAAGAAGGAAGTATAGCGGATGTAATCACGTCATTTGATCTCGCTTGATCGATCTGTCAGTATCCATACCTCGAAATGCATAAGAACATCAAGGGACGCTGTAACTGCGGTGCACACTTCTGCAAGCTGTTGCGCCGACCCGTAACTGCACGCTCCCCCTTCTTCTTGGACTAATGCTCCATCGACTCCCTGAAACATAGGACTTTCATTAGTAATGAACACAATATTGAAAAAAGAAGACACATACGAGGGCGACGACAGAAGGACATATCAATGGCTAAAAACGAAAGAAACATTGTGTGTAACAATCACGCTACAAGAATGCAAGATCTGATGATCTCCATCGATGGAACTGTCCTGAAACGTACCTCGAGCATCTGAGTGACATCTACGGTTGTCGTCAATGCGTTGGACTCCTCAGCATCTCCCTGAAAGACAGTACTTGCATTATTTTGGATAACAATAATTATAACTGAAAACAAAGACTAGAGGACGAGTACTGTGGTGTACCATTAGGTAAAATAATTACACGATCAATTAAAACTATTGATTTACATGCCTAAAACAAGTCAGTGTCAGAATAGCTAAGTAAGATTACCCGATAGGCGCTTGAAGTGGCTGATGACTGCAATAACGACACGGATGGAGAATCTTCAGCCTTCATATTGAGTGGATACATAAATGGGGAAATTATTGTTAGCTAATGCTACACACTACCGCAATGCCGAGAGATAAATACGTAAACTTGACTCACCAGTGGAGGGATGTGGACGAATAGAGGGGGAATAGCGGTTGAGAGCAATTTTCGCCTCGCTCGCGGTGTTTTCGTCCTTATTAGCAATGATGTGGAGTACATGTCTGGGCTAAAGTGCCTGCTGCAGATGCGGTATCGATCACCCCTCTTGTCCGCAAAGACTTCTAGGACTCTACTTTCTATCTCAGAGGCTGGATATCCGCAATATCGGACCCATTCTCTTATCTGATCTATTGTCTTAGGGAAAACATGCATTATAGTACCTTCAGATTTGTTATGGGTCTTCGAAGGGCAACCGCCAATGGAACAGGCAGGCATTATGGAAAGTTCTGAAAAGTAAAGATCAACAATTCTCTATGAATACCAATGTGTTAAAACATTAAATGACACATAAAAGGTTCAATGCAAGGTCCGTTTTGGTTCTTGGAACTATACATGTTATTCACATGCGGATAAGTATTTCAATAACTTTCAAAAAATAGAAAAAGTAATTTGACTAAACTCAGAACATGTGACTAGTTCCTTGCATGTACTGTAGTGAACGAAAAGAAAACATGGATGCAATTTGATGACTACTAGCAAATAGATATAAATTAAAAAATTGGACGCAAAATGATTATGGTACATGGACTTACCTTGACGAACAAACAGTTGGATGCAGGGATCAGAGTAGTTTCTTGTCGTAGAACAGGGAGCAGTTCACAGGTTGCAAACTGACGAGTTTGCTCAAAGTGGTCACGGAAGTTCACAGAGACGAAGAGCAGATAACCAGCACCTTCACGGGTTGACTAGCAAAGCGCAAAGAAGTTCTCATTAGAAATATGAAGTGGGTTATAAAGAATTCGAAACAGGGGTGTGTTTGTGAATGAATGACGTGTATATGTCGTGGCATTATGCGGTCTGCAGGGGGCCGTCCAGCGTGAGGGGGGATGCTTGGCAGGAGACACGGGGTCTGGAGGTAGACATGGGAACAACAACCCATGCTCTATAGACCACTTTGAAGTGTACATGGTCTTTGGCACCTCTTGGCCTTTATCGCTCCCTGACAGCTCCACTTGCCAGCACAAGTACCCCGGTGCGAACTGCCTTTGATAGGGCGGGGGGGTGGATCGGGGCGGTGGTCGTGCAGACAAGACACAGGAAGACTCGTGAATGGAGACACACTTATGTGGATTGCAGGGGGCCGTCCAGCGTGAGGGGGGATGCTTGGCAGGAGACACGGGGTCTGGAGGTAGACATGGGAACAACAACCCATGCTCTATAGACCACTTTGAAGTGTACATGGTCTTTGGCACCTCTTGGCCTTTATCGCTCCCTGACAGCTCCACTTGCCAGCACAAGTACCCCGGTGCGAACTGCCTTTGATAGGGCGGGGGGGTGGATCGGGGCGGTGGTCGTGCAGACAAGACACAGGAAGACTCGTGAATGGAGACACACTTATGTGGATTGCAGGGGGCCGTCCAGCGTGAGGGGGGATGCTTGGCAGGAGACACGGGGTCTGGAGGTAGACATGGGAACAACAACCCATGCTCTATAGACCACTTTGAAGTGTACATGGTCTTTGGCACCTCTTGGCCTTTATCGCTCCCTGACAGCTCCACTTGCCAGCACAAGTACCCCGGTGCGAACTGCCTTTGATAGGGCGGGGGGGTGGATCGGGGCGGTGGTCGTGCAGACAAGACACAGGAAGACTCGTGAATGGAGACACACTTATGTGGATTGCAGGGGGCCGTCCAGCGTGAGGGGGGATGCTTGGCAGGAGACACGGGGTCTGGAGGTAGACATGGGAACAACAACCCATGCTCTATAGACCACTTTGAAGTGTACATGGTCTTTGGCACCTCTTGGCCTTTATCGCTCCCTGACAGCTCCACTTGCCAGCACAAGTACCCCGGTGCGAACTGCCTTTGATAGGGCGGGGGGTGGATCGGGGCGGTGGTCGTGCAGACAAGACCCGTTTGCCGCAGGGCCTCACCAAGGAGAGGCCATCTAACTGAATGTAAGAGGATGGCTGCAGGATCTACTACATGGAATGCAGGGGGGTGAGTTTATAAATACCTCACCCTCCCAGGAGAATATACACTAGATTCATTTAAAAAATCAAAACAACCATTGTTAAAATATATGTTGGGCTTTATTTTAGATTTTAATTAAACATAAATAATAAACATTACACATTGTAAAGTTGAGGTTGCAGCACATCGAGGGAAAATCCGCGGTATTGTCCACTGTCACTGGGGAAATGTTGTCTAATGGCAAGTACCGCACAGGCAGGTATTACTCTCCGAACGCGGTGTCCGAGCCTCCCGTGAAGCCACCAAGTGAAGCAATGATAGGCCACCAGCCTGTACCACCTGTGAAAAAAAAAGATGCAAACTGTATTAAACTGACCAAACTTTCTTATCAATGTCGATTCAGGTAACACATGTCATTTTTCTTAGAAAAAAATTATATCTAGAAAATGCACTATATGGAACAAATTTACATGCGTTCGAATGATATGTAAATGTAATTTTATATGTGGGAGACGACCATGAAATAGTGGTGGCATCACTGACATCACAAACAGAGTATACTTACTCGTTACTCGGATTACGCGGACGAACAGTGCCGCGAAGTTCGTGCATAAGCACCATCATCATCCTCAACACGGTCCGTGAGAGGCAGGCTTCCCTGAACTCTGGCAGCTCGGTGATGCATTGCGGACTTTGCTCGCCTTCCTGCAGACTTTGCTCGCTTTCCGAAATGTAGGCCAAGCACCCGGAATTTTCACGGCAGCAGCAGTTCTCCTCCTCAGTTGGCATTAGCTCGCACCGATTGCACGTGCACCAGGTGGAGACGCCGTCCATGCGACATGGTCCAGGCTCTTCATCCGTTGACTGGTCCTCCCAACTGCCGTCCGAATCCCCATCGTTTTCGCGTGCTTGACTTTCCAGTAGTTCTTCCTCGGTGTACTCGGGCTCGTACATATACGGCATTATTGTGGCCATTGTGCGGTAAAGATAGTAAAATAATTTACAGAGATGGTACAGGTGTTCACACGGGCTACAAGCGGCGAAGGTAGCTGACCAGAGCACTGAAACGAGTCACAGAATACTCAAAGTAACACAGAGAGAGGAATGGAATCGAAAATCTGCTGCTGTGTGTTGTGAAACGGTCTGTTTATACTTATTGGGGAAAGAGGCGTCCTGCCATTTCCATGGCAACACGTCAATAGCTGAGGCGCAGCGATTGTTGACACGAGACGTGCTTGAAATGGGCAGTACGCGTCTGCTGATGTCAGGCTCAGGGGCGGGGGATTTGATTTAGTGCCGCAAAGGCAGGTGAGCCAGGTCGATGCGGCGGAATGATAGGATTATCACAAAATGGAGGCTGATTTCGAGTGCGATAATGGGCGAAAAGTCGGGTAAGGTCCATAGGAAAGTTTCCTACGATCTACCGATTTATGCTTACAAACACATGGCCGACCCGTAGGGACAATAAAAAAAAAGTCCCGGAACTATCCTTTAAGATGTGTTCGTGGTTTGGCCTTCCTAGGTTTGATGGCTGCTATAGAGTCTATCGCCGTGAGCATAGTTTGGTTATAGGTGTCTGCTAGGGAGGTGGGATCAGAACATGAGTTGGTAGCCGCGTTGAGGGAAGGAAGTAGCAGTGGGAGGAGTTGTTCCTTAGTTATGTTTTATTTACTACGAGTGGGGAGTACTGGGGCTATCTGTGTCGGAGCCCGCTGGGTAGCTTCAATGTTCAAAGTTATGATGTGATGGTCAGACCATAAGCAAGGGGAGTTGTTGAGGACCTGAATTTTCAAAGTATTAGCTGAGAGAGTAAATGACAATAGATAATGATATGTCCAAGATTGGGGTCTAATAGATGTAATTATAGTATCACAGTTAAGGTTGGCTACCCAGTCTAGGGTCCTTCCTTTGTCATGGGGTAAGTAATATACAATTTAATTTTTAAATAAATACTGTGTTGAAGGCTGTCTCGAAATGGTACTTTTATTACTCTCAGCTGGTAATGTTTTGTTTATGGCAAAAACCTTTTTCAATATATTCGCCAATTCATTTCCGTTTTACTTGTAAATCCGAATTTCTAGCATACAACCCCTCCCAAATGTTGTTGGGGACCTAAGGAAGTAAGCACATGGGATTTGCTATCTGTGTTTTCAGGGACATGGCATAATAATGCTCATGCTACCCATGCAGTGAGTACATTCCAGAGATACACCACCTTGTGCATTGGACACCTGCTCTCCAACTGTCTCTTCTCTTGATGCTGAGCCCCATAGAATACAGTTGAGTCCCGCAATGTATTCAATACAATTGTACACATAGCTCCTCTACCTTTTCCTACTCATGACTTCCTGTGCATCATATCTATCCCTCACCTTCATCCAACTATCTACCCAACTTTACTTCTCCCTGCCACTATTGAATGTTCTATAATACTCCTCCTTTGCCTATCTGATGGCACATTTGTTTCTCCCAAACAGCATTGCTAGTTCCCAGATGAAACTTCATCCATTCCAATTTGGACTGCCATGTCATATTGCAGAAAGCTATGGTTTCTGAAGGGATCCCCAGTGACTCAGAGGTTAGACCATGTGTTTACAAACTGCAGGTGCAAGTCACCTCATTGGCCTGAAAATAGTCAAATTGGTAGGTTCAGCTGTGCATTGGGTGGACATGGGTAATATTTCTGTGTGTAATGCTTTTTTACTGTTATACAAATATTGTTTTTTATCTTTATTTCCATTTCAAATGGCTCAGACCAGCACCTTTATTTATCCCAACCGGCATTGCTAGTTCCCAGGTGCATCTTCATCCATTACACCTTTGACTGCCATGTCATAATGCACAACAATATGCTCTCTGGAGCAAGACCCAGTGACTCAGACGTTAGAGCATACAGGCTCGGACTGGCCTATAGGGCTTTGCCCGAAAGCGCCAGCCAATGATTCTATAATGGGCCAGGTATTTGTTTACAACATGGACCACTTTTGGACAGAGTAGGCCGGTTTCATTTGTTTCCACACTAGTTTTAACCAATTTTACTACGCCTTGGATAGTACTCAAAAGTCTGTTCTGGATAGTAATCAATAGTAATGTGTGATTGTGGGCCACATTTTCATTGGTGCCTGTACTAATTTCATGCCCCAGTCTGACCCTGCCTTGGTGCACCTCGTTGGGAAGTGGACGTGGGATCAAAATGCACAGGTTACACTGGGTATGCCTTTTAGCACACAAAACATAAAGGCAGACAGCAAAATGCTGCTGTATGGTTTGTTTAGTTGATCTTAAGATGTTTCCCTTCTCCCAGTACACCAGTAGATTTTTATATTTTTATATAAAAAGGGGTAATCACACAATACCATTTACATTATTAACCTTCCTAAGCAGCTGAATGACTAAAAACAGCAGAGAAAAGAGTTATTTTAAAATATAAACAGTTCTTCCAAAATATAAAAGTCTGTGTTGTGATGGTTCTGTGGCAGGTATGGCAGCAGCATGTGGGGTGAGTCCCCAATGTTTTTGGGGATGGGCAGTTTATGCTAGGGGCAGTCCAGCATTGATGGCAGCCTGGGAGCAGGGTCCAAACCAATGCTCCACCCACGCTGCACCTGGCAGATGCAGCCCTGGGAGTCTCAGAGGCCTGTCTTGGCAGGGGCCAGGCCTTAAATCATTACACAGCGCTCCCCTCTCTATACCAGAGAGCGCTGAGCCTGACAGACCAAGAGAGGGGGCAATGACTGGGGGCGCTTACCGCTCTGGGAGCACTGTGGAGCCAGGCCACGGCAGTGACAGGACTGCCAGGAGGCGGTGGTGGGTTCTAGCACTCCCCTACCTGTCAGGGTCAGCTTGGGTCCGCAGAGGTGAAAAAGAACCAGCAAAGGTACGGGTGGAGCACTGTTCCACCCTCCTCAGTGAAAGTTGAGACCAAATGTTCCCAAGGAGCTCTGCTCGCGCCACAAACGTTTTCCTTTTTTTAATGAATCTCTGTGCTGCATCATACACTGGTGCCTTTCACTCTACTTGTTGCATGCTTCCCCACATTTAAATATCACAAACCTTGAGGATAGCCTTGGCCTGATTTATAAATCTATCCAGCTAACACCTAGCTCCACACACTTTCCACTCTGCATCCAACCTGAGACTGGGTGATCTGCTCCTCACTGTTTCCTCCCCTGATTGATTGGAGATCCCTTTCCTGCCTTCCCCTTCCAAATACACTAATAATAATAATAATAATAATAATAATAATAATAATAATAATAATAATAATAATAATAATAATAATAATATTAAAATAATTGAGCCATGATTTCTAGCTAGAGGCCACCTGCCACAGTACCCTATAATTCCTAGGTTCATGTCCTCTTCTCTCACTGCTAGTGTCAGCTCATACTCAACCTGGACTCAACCTGGACTGGGAGCGGTTGGTTCCGTTGTAATGTCTTGATGTTCCTTGGCTGTACTCCTTGTAGACCAGTAACTCTCCTAATTGTTGCTCAATGATGAATGATGGAACCTCCCACTTGTCTCCCAGCTTGTTCTGTCCACTCTTTCCCAGGCTATGGATCAACACACAATCGCCAGGCGGAAGAGCGTGAAACAACCTTGGTGTTTTAGCAGCGTTTGTTTCCCTCTGTTGCCTTCTCCACAGCAACTTGGACAAGCTGATGACCTTGCTCTAGGTGTTGTTTCAGCTGCTTCACATAGCTGGCATAGTTCTTGTCACATGTTCCATCTGTGGATACTCCAAAATACAAGTTTACAGGCAGTTGGGCATCTCTTCCCAACGTCAAGTAGAATGGTGTAAACCTGGTGGCTTCATTCTTGGAACAATTATAACGATGGGTCAAATTAGCCACAGGCTGATACCGCCTGTTCTTATCAACTGGCATTAGGGTGACCAGCATCGGCGAGAGGGTTTGATTGAACCTCTCTATTTTGGCATTCTCCTAAGATTGGTATGGAGGCATACTGGTCTTCTTGAGGGCAACCAGCTCCAGTATCTGCTTTACAAGTGTCGACTCAAAATCCGGTCCCTGGTTGGAATGAATCCTTACTGTCCAACCATAGTGCACAAATGATTTCTCCCACAGCACCCTGGTAACGGTGGTGGCACACTGATCATTAGGAAGGAACACCTGCGTGTTCAGAGTAAAGTGGTCTGTCACCAGCAGGAAGTTCTGCAAACCTTGCCTGTCCATCTCCAACATGATAACGTCGATGTAGTTGAGGTCCATGCGAACCCTGCAGGTAATGAAAATAAGCAGCATGATGAGTTGCAGTCTTCTTGGTGACATACCTGGAACTGTGCTGACAATAATACTGCATATCTGCTGCTAGTGTAGGCCAGAAAACCCTCGAGTGGACCAAACAAAAGATCAGTCACTGCCAAGATGTCCATGCTGGTCGAGGAAATGCATACACTACTGCTCAATAGATCCTCTGTGGTAAAACCAGGCAATGCAATAGCCAAATTCCAACTTTACTTACCTTATTTAGGATTCCTCCCATCTGCACAAGTGACTTCCACTCCTTCAGAATTGCAGCCTGTTCTGGGTCATGATAGCCATCGATGTCTGGAAGCATCCAGCTTAACTGACTTCAACACATACATCAGGGGGTTGTTGTCTCTCTCTCTGGTCTCTGAAAGTTGCACCATAGAGGTAATTTGTATTTGTATTTTATTTATTTATAAAGCGCAGCCAGGCCCGGGGGCATACGGGCGCGTAAATTAGATCTGGTTACAGTTACAATTAAAAGCAGTCAACAAGGGTTATGTTACAGTTACAGGTATGTACATATTTAGTGTTGCAGGTGCATATAAACATGATCAAAGATGTCATACATACATAGTGTACAATCAGCGGACAATCACAATAGGAGCAGTAAGTTAGGCTGTCATAGAGTCCATGTTGTGAAGCCAACACTTCGTGTTATGTTTGAAGCGGTTAAATGACGGTTCTGCTCGCAAAAGCGCTGGGATTGTGTTCCATAATTTAGAAGCTTGTACAGGGAAGCTAGCTCCTCCCGAGTTATGAAGTTTGAATCTCGGTATGGACATAGTGTTAGCTTGTGCTGCTCTGAGTGGTCTTGAGGAGGTGTGAGGCGTAACTTGGTTGGTAAGGTATGCTGGTGCCAAGTTGGCTCTGGCTTTGTGTGTAAGGGCCAGAGTTTTGAGGGATATTCTATGCTCGACTGGGAGCCAGCGTAGTTTGCGTCTAGTCTCAGAGATGTGCGCCTTTTTGGGAATGTTGAGGGCGGCCCTGATGGCATTATTTTGAATTACCTGAAGTTTGTTGATGTTTTTGTGGCTAGTGCCGAAGTAAAGGGCATTACAATAGTCTATTTTGGATAGGACTAATGCTCTAGCAAGAGTAGTGCAATTAGGTGGGGAGATAAACGGCCTGCATGCAGTGATCAGCTTACAGGTGTAAGCGGCTGATGATGCTACTTCATTAGTTTGTTTGGAGAAGGATAAGGTAGCATCTATGTGGATACCAAGGGTTTTGGTATTATTTGACACGGGGATGAGATTGCCATCTATGGTGAAGGATTTGAATGCATGATTAAGATTTTTGAGTTTGGCGTGGGTGCCAAGGATGATCAGCTCAGTTTTTTCGTCATTGAGGCAGAGACCGTGTTGTGCCATCCATGCTTGTATTACTGAGTATATATCATTAAGGGTTTTGCTGTCTATTTCATAGTTGCCCGAGATAGGAATGAGTATCTGGGTGTCATCCGCGTAGTTGGTAATCCTGGAACTTGTCTGTGAAAGCCCACCTCAATACCAGAAATGCCAACTTGACTGGGTAGTTCCTCTGCTATGCATGCAGACCTCACCAATCTCTTCTCATCATTGTTCTCCTGGCAAAGGACAGCTCCCAATCCCTGCAGACTTGCATCAATGTGTGTGCAAGATGGAAGGCAACTGAGGATCCGTGTAGGCCAGAACTGGAGGGAGGATTCAAGGAGCTCAAGTGGTGAGGGTCTCCTTGAGCTCCTCGAATGCCTCCTGGTATTGGTTGGTCCACCTATCATCAAAGGGCTCATGTGGATGGTATAAATGGTCCACAGAGTTGATGGTAATCAATGATAGGAGAAGTGTAGGGGTTCTTGGACTCTTGGATGATCCCTGCCTCCAGAAGATCCTCCGGGTAGTGGTGTAAAACCTCTACATCTCATGGGTCTAGGCATCATAATCACTCCCTGAAGGGCATCTCGTCACTCACACAAATCCAGTATTGCACTGTTTGGGCCTTGCCGATGTCCCAGGGGCTGGTGGAAAAAGCCTTGGCGCACATGGCGACCTGTTCTCTCAGGTGGTCTGGGTCCTTTTCTGACATCAGTAGCTAAAGTCCAAGGTCTTCAAATCCAGTACCTGTCATGATGCATGTCCCCCCAGTCTTGAGGGCCAAGCCAGCCTTTCCAAGTTGCAGGCTTCCAATGGGGCTTTTTAAAGGCCACACATTGTTATCAAAGGCTCTCCTGGAGCCAGTCCTGGCACCTTTGGCACCAGGTTCATGCTATTTGACCACATGGAATAAGGTTCCAGTGAACATGGAGGCACACATAGCCCATCCTGAAAAACTCAGCTATGCAGTCTAGTTTCTAGGGCTATATAAACCGCACCCAAAGAGCAGAACACGCTTCGCGTTATTCTGCACTCCTGCAGCGTAACGCTCACCGTGCCAGCTCTGCTCCTGCTTACCTGGACTTCAGCCACACCCTGTTAACTTCATCGGGAACCACGGACCATCAGCACCTGCCGAACAAGGGAAAAACAAGAAGAAGAACATTAGTTAAGTTCTTACCTGAGAGAAGCAGTCTTTCCAATTCCATCCGAGCGGCTCTTTCACCCGCCGCTCCTGAGGACCACCGCACCTGCAGAAAGGAGACAAGAAGAGAGAACGAAATTTACCCGGAGGCATCAGTCATCTCAGGATTCCTTCGAAGCGGTCCACGCGGCCGCTACCCCGGAGCATCACCACACCTGCAGAGGAAGGAAAAAGAGACACCAGGTTAGCCGCGCAATAGAAAAATACTTATTTTAAAGTACATTCCGACGCCAGCTAGCACTCACCTGCATAAATACTGCTCGACACCGTATTCAGGAGTCAGTTGCTTAATCTGGCATCTCCAAGACCGCTTCTGCAAAATAATAAGGACAATAGTGAAACTTTGGCAACAAGAAGAAACACTTAAGCAAAAACAGTTACCAAGAACCAATTGGTACCAAGACTTACTTACGGAGTCACAGCTGGTCTGGATTCCACTACAGGCCGTAGGATCAGTGAAGGAACTATATCCAGTGAAGGTGCCTAAGAACATTAAAGCGCCCCTGCATTCAGATGCAGGACGGATAGCCCAACGTTAAGATACCTAAGGTGAGACATAAGCACAGAGGGAAGCAGTTGGAGGTTTGAGGGAGGTGGGAATCTTGCCCACCCTAAGCAGCAAGTTAACTTCCCCGTTCATCACTTTAGGGTAGCGCCCAAGCGTGAGTGAAGCAGTGGGACAGGAAGAGACGCGCGCAGACGTTCACCGTTCAGCTTCGTGCAACGCCCCTGTGGAGACCAGGTGAGCGTAACAGTACCTTCTCTGATTGGCTGGTAGCAACACCTGCTAGGGCTACAGGAGGGGTCAGGTGTGACTGCATGATGATGATGATGCATTCTGGTAAACATATGGTCCTATTGGCCACATTAATGACCAATACCTTGATGGTCTTGAGGCACATGCTATCCATTGTCACCATGGTCTCTTGTACTAATAAACCCCTTGGGATCTCCCCTAATTCTGATGACTCCATCACCAGACATCTTGGGTGTTGCTCCCCACCGAGTCGCACTCTGGCAGGAACCCTCACTGTGGCATGTGCCAGGACTGTGATCTGGTCCAACCAGTTGTTGTGGACATCTACAACGGGTCCATCAGGTAAAGCTCTGGACCGAATATCTATCTGCAAGCATGCCTACTGGCACATAGGGTGCATGGATACTGTGCTGACATATCGTGGTTCAGCCATCTCCCAACATAGTGCAGCCAATGCATTGAACATCGAGGAATTGGTTCTAATCACCACCAGTGAGTGGGTTCCTCACTCCGGTTGCTGCACAACAAAGCCATGGAGACGATGGAGAAATTGCAGCCTGCATCAGATGTACGCCAGATATTTGTATGGGTGATCTCTCTTGCAGAGGAGGATCAGTCCAGTCAAGGGATCCAATGGGATATCAGTTAGGGGTTTTCTATAGAACCATTCAAACACAATGTTCATCTGTGAGCTGCTTTGCAGTATCGTTTGTGCCTGCTATCCATCAATGGTAACTGTCACAGTGGCTGGTGGTCATGGGAGCCCTTTAGGTACAAAGTGTTCCAGTGCTTCTCTTGATGGTAGTTAGATTACAGGTGATCTACCTCACAGGTGGGCTAGCCAGTTTGGGTGGATGCTGGTTCTCAGATGACTTTCCCACAAGTGGTGCCACTGCAGCTTTGGACCTGTCTGGTGGCACAGATTTGCAGTTCTCTGTCTTTACACTGTCGGTGCATAATAATTGTGAGGATTCAGTTGCCCCTCCGTCTGGTCCTCACTGGCGTTTCCCACCATTGCACATGTTGGAATGTTCAAGGCCTGGAACTTCTCTGCAACTCGGATGTAATCTGGTGGGTTTGAGCACATACAGAAAGTGCTGCTCTGCTGTCCACACCTTTGGCAGAACTGCCCGGACTGCAGCGGTGCTGTTCACCATTGGTACACTTTGGGCAGCCGTGGTTCTTGAGCTTGAAGAGCTGGCATTTCCTCTCTTGGGAGGAGAGTGTAGAGTCTCTTCCAAGCTCTGGTAGCATGGGTGACCCTAAAGGCAGTCTCCTGGCTGGCGCCCTCTGCAGCTGCATCAACAAGCTGGTCTGATTCAATTTCACCACTTGATGTCTCCGGTCATATCCTGGGACTGTGTAAGGAGACACCAGTTGACTAGGTAGACTATACACTGTGTCCTTCATCTCTCCTTCCGGGCCAGTTCATCAAAGGAAGGTGGTTTCGGGATCCGTTCTCAGAGTCGCAGAAGCATCAGCAGCACTGATCTTGATACACACATTAGGTGTTGCTGCCTGACCAGTTTCAGGTTGTTTGGCTCAACCTCCTTCTGCTTGTAAGGCAGCTGCAGAATCGGTTCAGTTCTGCCCATATATTCTGAGAGACGTTCACTGTGTTGGAGGTGGTTGGCATAATACTTAAATGTGAGCTCTAGATCTGACTCAGTGGCTCCAAAGACTCCATCCAGCATGAATAATGTCCTTTGATGTGGGCTTTGGGTGTGTGGCAAGACATCAGAGACTCTCAAGAGCACAGCGCCTTGTCTCCCTGTCGGGAGCTCTCCAGTCGTGGATTATCTGGTTGGTCTGGTCCACCCTTAACCAATATTCCTCTTCACATCTCGGGGTCGGTTTCTCACCTGAGAAGGGTCTCAGGCAGATATAGGGTCCATGTTCTGCTGGTGTCATGATACCCTCCATTCAACATATGCTTGACAGCATTCGCCATGAGTAAGCGTTCAGTATGGTGCCTCTATTCTCTGGTGTAGAACTGGTGCGTGCTACACCCAGGTGAACTAGGGTTGCTTGTGGGTGCAGCTATGATGGCACCTACAGTGGTCACTGCAGGGTGAATGTGTGCAGTGTTTGTCAAGGCAGGGCTTGAGCTAGGCATAGGTGGTGTGGATGGTAGGCTAGCCTATAACACTGGCCAGATGTTGAATGCCCAAAGAGGATAGGACACTATTGAGTCACACATGTGGATGGTAAGGGGCAATGTCTCGGGGTCGACTTTCTTAGGGCCATGGCAGACCAGGATGCTGGTCTCTGCTAGGCCAAGGTCTTTACCCAAGCACTTGACCTAGCCTGTGAGGGACTCGACGGACATGGTCATTTTGAGCACCTGTTGTAGGGGTGTGCTCCATGGGACATCACCTATAATGAATTAATGGTCAGTCTTAATCCCCACACGCTCAGTCCAGCTGGCTACCGGAACAAAATTCATGAAGCTGGTGCCTGGCTATCTTCTGTGGTGGCAAATCACAATTAATTCAAGAATATAAACAAATCCCTATCCACAAATGTGCACAAAAAACCTATTTACACGATAGAAAAATGGAAACTTACACTAGAAATATGTACACTAACCCTGAGAAGAGAAAGGGTGGGTATGCCTAGGTCAAGGTAGGGTAGGATGGGATAGGTATAGGCACTCCAGAGGTGAGCTCAGCGGTGCCTCCAAGAAATGTAAGGGGGTGGTCTTGCCACTCTCCAACCATGCATCCCCATAAGGTTTGGTGTTGAAGGTCATGATGGCTAGCTTCCAAACATTTTCCCCCTTTTGTCTCCTGACAGGGGAGCAAGGAGCTGGATGCACAATATATCAACTACGGGCATCCTTGCCCTGAAAGCACGAAATGCATCCTGTAGCTTGGCCAAGTTATCTTTTGAATTTTTGGCTGTGGTCTCTGAAGCAACAACAAATCTCCTAAATGGAGCGTTGAGGGACAGCTTCAACATGCCTGTAAAGAAGAACAGTCATGAGTTTCACGCTAAATAAATGGGCACAAGAAGTAGGTGAAATGTGGCAGAAGACCTCACAGTTGCACAGAAGAGAAACTAAAGATATTTGGACTCATTATGAGTTGGGCAGTGCAGTAAAAATGCAGCAGTAATAGCATTCACGCCACATTACCACACCACCCAACTATGAGTTTGGCAGAAATGTAAAAGATTCACCTCCCAGCAATGAGCTGGAGGTAAATCTGCTGACTTTCTACCCATTTTCAGCGAAATTACTGGGGTGGAATTACCGCTGCAGTAATTCTGCCAAAATGCCCCATAGAGTCCAATGGACTCTGAAAAAATGGGAACATACTCAGCCGCCACCACATGTGATCCAGCGGTAAATCTGCCAGACCAAGTGTTTATAACGGTAAAACCAGTGGATTTACAGACAGAATACCGCCCAACCCGTAATAACCTCCATTGTCAGGTGAGATTTCATTCAATTTCTAATTTGGCCATGTACTAAGCAGAGGTTGATGTAACATTGCCATTACATGAGTTCAAGTTTACATAAAACACACTCAGGCCTATAAATACTTTCTTAAATTATTTCAACATCTTCACCAACCCTCTCTTCTACTTCTTTGAAGCATTATATTTCTGTAAGGCATTTAATATCAAAGAGCCCACATACAAAAAGTTTAATATCATAATACTTCTTCATTAAGGAGACTTCAAAATCATCACATACTATCCATTGTTAGGCAGAAACCTGTGCAGTTCCCTCTGGGACCACTGCAAAATGTTTAAGACTACAGGTGTTGGCAGTAAACCCAATTGGTAGCAGTCTGTACCACCCAGAGTTACCTGGTAGCTGTGGCTGAGCAGTCAGATTTCTCTCAAGAAGAGTTAGGCAGTATATAGAGCATACACAGAAGGGTGGATAACACAGCAATAAGCAAACACTGACCAGAGCTTTGGTATTAAAGTATAGATTTATTTATTTAAAACACACTTTGTAAAAATACACTAACACTAATGAGGCAAGCAATTTCAAGCACAGTCACTATAATTATATACAACCCCCTTATAAATATTCGACAAGTCTAGGTTCAAGACACCACTTATTTTCAGACAGAGGTGAGCGCATAACCTAGATGGCACTCTAATATTTGTTAAAAAGGGAGAGAAAAAGGCAGGGTATGAAACCAACTCAGTACCAACACTTTTAAGAGACAAATGCAAGTCAGGCAGGCAAAATCTACTGTATAGCACACAAAGTCAAGGGCCAGGCCCACTCTTGGAGAGAGCAAGGCTGAATGTCTCAAACACCACAGTGGAAAAGCACTTCCAGTCTTTGTAGAAAAATGTCACAGAACGGTTGGACCAGTTTCGAAAAGAAAGTTTAAGAAGGTCTGGAGGACGACCCAGTGGAAAGGTGAGGATTTACGGGACACCCCACTCTAACCGTTACAAGGGAAGTCAGGCGGACACAGTACATTTAAAGTGGGGAGACAGCTCCAGCGGGGGCAGTTGTTCCTGGCAGCGGATGCAAGTCAGGGCTTTGCCTGGAGAAAGAAAAGATCTCGACGTGGAGGAAAGCTGAAGATCGTTGCACTGCCAGGGAAGAAACCAGCCGCGGAGTTCTCGGTCACAAGGCACCACCTTTTGTTCGCGGTCCCGTGGTAAGTGTGGCTATCTGGTTGCCGGGGTGCTTGGCACGGGCAATTCGATCACACGACGTCGGGGGTGATGAAAAGAAAGGCAAAACTGGTTGTTCCCACCAGTCAAGGGAAGAAGACTCTCCAGCAGGGAGATCTCCTCTGGCGTTGGGAAGTGGTGAGTCGGCTCGGCAGGGCTCCACCGGTGGTGTTGTCGTTGCAGGTCGGCTCAGCTTCGCCCTCTTCGGATTCTTAGGTCCTGTGGCGACTTCTGAAGTTCCAGTCCCCAAAGGCCCTGCTTTTATGCACCAAAACCCCCATTCACACAGCCTAGCTGTCAATCAAACATGCTAAGTGGTGAGCACACAAGAGTGCGACTTGAGTTGTCGAGGCAACTCAGTCCAGGGTGCCTAAACCCCCTCCCACACCACCAGACAGAGTGGCACCACTTTGGAGGGCTTCTGTGCAGAAGCCCGCCAAAAGTGGAACAAAGGGTTCAACCTTGGGTTAGAATTACAGAGGCGAACACCATCGCCATTTTAGAGCCGAGTTCTGGCAGAAAACACCAACCAGTGAATTAATATTAATTTAATAAACTGGCGGTATGTCTGAGGCTATGTTGAAAAAGTATTAGCCTCGAATAATGGGAAAATCCCAAAGGAATATATTCGCGGTCAAATATAAAAAGTAGTATCCACTGCCACCAGCCAAAACTCGCTCAGGGGGGACGGGACAGTGCCCCCTCGAACAACAGACCCAGGGGCAATCGAATTGCCCCTACCAGTACGTCCACAATAGGATGGTTTGTACTGGTTCTGTTAATAATTTGGGACTAGTAAAGCCAATGGCGACTTTACATGCCCTGGGAGACAGTAGTCAGTACCAGGATATGGAGTCTATGTTTGGGAGCCACTATGACATCCCTGTGTTACTGCACAGAGGGTGCTTTGTAACACACATAGAAAAAAACACATGAAACCCTATGGGGTGAAAGACCCCCATAGCCCATCAAACACATAGATAGTCAAGGGGACACCCAAATCATGTCCAAGAGTGTGAGGAAAAGAGTCTCACTCTTGGTAGGAGAAAAAAATAAACCCCAAAAATCCAGCAAAGCTGCTGGGGGACTCACTAGGTTCGGGAAATTAGCCTCTACAGAGAATTCTCCCTAGCATCCATGTGAGGACTTCAATATCATCACACATCAACCCTGTGGGGACCTCACCATCAGCACACACCATGCATGTGAGGACTTAAATATTATCACATATCAACCCTGTGGGGACCTCGCCATTAGCACACACCATCCATGTGAGGACTTAAATATCATCACATATCAACCCTGTGGGGACCTCACCATCAGCACACACCATGCATGTGAGGACTTAAATATCATCACATATCAACCCTGTGGGGACCTCGCCATTAGCACACACCATCCATGTGAGGACTTAAATATCATCACATATCAACCCTGTGGGGACCTCACCATCAGCACACACCATCCATGTGAGGACTTAAATATCATCACATATCAACCCTGTGGGGACCTCACCATCGGCACACACCATCCATGTGAGGACTTAAATATCATCACATATCAACCCTGTGGGGACCTCAACATCAGCACACACCATCCAGTTGAAGGATTCAATATCATTGCATTCCAACTCTACTGAGACCTTGAGCATAATTACAAACTATTGTTATGGGGCCTAATATGCCATGACACACCATCCCTGTGAGGACCTCTATGTCATCAAACAACATCCCAGTGGGGACCTGAACATGACCACACACCATCCTTTTGATGGACTCAGTACCATCATATCAGCTCTATGGGGACTTCAGCATCATTACATTCATATTCACATACCTTTGTATGGCCAATTGGGTGCATCTGTGGCTTCATTTGCATCACCTGAATGCATTTTCCTTCGTCTTTTGGGTATTTTTGGTTAAATCGGCCACTATGTTTGGCAGTGTTTCGTTCAGTATTTTAACCTGAAGATAGGATGGAATTAGCATTTTTATTTACAGCTCTAATTCCACTGGAGGATTTAGCCCCGGGGAATTATCACTGGTTTTCATTGCTTATTCCTCCAGTGCTAATTTCTTCAGGGTAAATTGCACCAGAGGAATTAGCGTCCATTTTCAATAACCCTTATATCAACTGATTGATCAACGTGGCAGCAATTCCAGTACTGCCACTTTGACCCTTAGAGATGAACTTGTAATGAAACCAAATTAGTATCAATTAAACATTAACCCTGTGAATATGTTTGTATAATCAAACAAAATGTGATGACAACATTCAATTAATTCACATATCAGACTATAGACAAGATGACATCAGTGGACATAATGTGTTGTCTTCACAGTGTGGAATTCAATATCAATTCACCCTAAATAACGCAATGCAGAGTAATCTGGAAAAGACATTTGACAGTATGGCCTTTGAGCAACTAATTAAGGTTCCCACAGATATTGGGTAGCAACACAGTGAATGTTAGCATGAGTTGGGAACATTAGCCTGCGCTGTATCTAGACAGGATTGTGAATGTTAGCGAGTGCCACACCTAGACGGAATTATGAAGATTGTCAAGCACTACACTTAAAAGGAATTGAGAATGTTGGCATGTCCCGCACTTGGATAGAATTATGAACATTGGCCTGTGTGGTATCTAGATGGTATTGTGAGGGTTGGTGTGTGCCACACTCAGACTGAATTGTGTAGGTCAGCACGTGCTACACTTAGACAGAACTGTGAATGCTTGCATGTTAAATGCCACATAACCCACTAACCAATATAAACTCTAACTCTCTGCATACTTAAACTCACACAGCCATCTCTCGCACAACCAGCTGCACGCACTTCACCCCACTGCAACAACACATAAGCCGCACCAACAGCACACGCGGACTGACACCGATCCAATACTCGCACCAAAGCTCAGCACCCGGTGTCGACCGAGTTGTAGCTGCCAACAGTACACCACTCCTCTCACTATCCTACGCCCTCTTCACCTTACTAACCCATCCCACCTTCCCATTTACAGATCCTCCAGAGCACCTGGGGACCAATTCTGTTGGTGACGGTGCGCTATATAAGTAACGTTAACATAACATCATCACACACCACCCCTATGGGGACTTCAACAAAATCACAGAAAAATAAGGAAGTAAAGTAAGTCACATTGTTTAATGTTAAAATAAATCTATATACACTCACACTTTACAGCCTTTAGTTTACTTGGGGGCCAAAAGATTTTCAGTAATCACTGACATGTTACCCTTTGGTATGGCAGCAGGGAATACCCACAGAGATGAGTGAATTTCGCAGTGTGACTTATTATATGTAAATTCAATGATAGAACCAGGGAAATCCCCCATTGTCATATGTTTAGAGAACATCATCCATTATAAATATATAAACCCCAAAGCCGCCACCCCAAAGTAAACCCTTTTCCTTCTTGGCACTGTATCTATTCTTCCTATTGCTAACATATTGATTTTGTGTAAGCACGTGTGGTTTATGGAATGGCATTAAAAACTGCTCCAACTGAAACTACTTGGCAGACGGCAATTCAACAGTGCAAAACCAAGACTGCGCAGCAATTGCTTACTGCAGCCTTTCCAAATCAGATTGAAAAGCACACTTAACGGTATAAACAATGTGACGGTTATTATTGTTCAATTAAGTGGTTCACGGTATCTTTAACGTTATACCGTTACATCCCTATAGCCATATACTACTGTTCTTTAGTTGCCAGTTCGTTAAACGTCTGAAAGTGTGCGTTGTTTTCAGCTAATGTTTGTTTATTGTGTGTTGTGCTATAGTCGTTTTCAGGTGCGTTTCGGTTAATTCGGTTCTGACGGCTTTAAGCAGTCTGGTTGTTTTAGACATTATGTTACCTCTTATCCATACCTTGAACATTCCCATATGGTCGACCATTTGTCTACTGACCCTTTGTTTTGCTGGAAGAATTCCTCTATCTCAATATGTAGTGACTCTACCACGTTTGGGTCTTTCAGGATATTTGGGGGCATTCTCCACCGTCTAGCTGGTGGTCTTATATTTTGGATCATCACTTCAGATAGTTTGTGGGGGAGTATATCACAATGCTGCACTGAATTAATCAAATGGGAGGAGATAAACCAGTAGTCTATCCTTGATTCTGTGTTGTGTACTGATGAATAGAACGTGTATTGTCTGTCTACCGGGGCTATCCCTCTCCAGGCGTCTACCCGGGGTAATTCCACTAGGGCTTTCATGTAGGACAGTGGCTGATCTAGTGAGGCTCCTTTGTTTATCAGATGATCTGTCCAAGGAGACATCGAGTATAGTATGAAGTCTCCTCCCCATAACACACATGTGCCTATTGTCCCGCCAATTTCCGCCAACACACTGATGTAGAACTCTGGGTCGTCTGTGTTTGGCCCATAAGTATTGACCAGGATCAGTTTCTCGCCTGTCAACAGTGCCCCACACAATCACGCACCTACCCTAAGGGTGAATTTTGCTTTTCTCGGTTACAAACCCCAAAGAGGGATGTATCCGTGTAAGGACTCCCCTATTGTGGGTTGAATTTTCAGTATAACATCTGTTACTCCCCCATTGTCGTAGAATACTGTCATTAACGTTTTGTAGTTCATGGGTTTCTTGCAGCATAGCTATGTGTGGGCGATGTCTATTGATATATGCCCCTACTTTGCTAGCTTTGCCCTGTTGTTCAGCCCACGAATATTCCAGGTAAGCAGTTTGTGTTTCAATCCTGTATGTGGGTTTGCATGCTGTGCCATTTCGTCAATATCGGGTGGTGTATGTAGAAAGGGGTCATTCCCTTGGGAAGTTCAGCTTGTAATAGAGTGATAGCTATTTTTAAGTTATTCCAACTAGTTAACTTTGACTCCTGGTGCCCAACTGGGGATCTATCAGGAAGTGACAGTATTCTCAAACAACAAAACAGTCCCTTGTGCCCTGTGCCCACCCACACCATCGGCCCCAACATGATGATGACCCCTTGTTACAAACTTGTGGTTCTTCCCAGGGGGGGCGAGTGCTGCAGCACAGCCCCTGTAGCCGAGCGCGTCTCATCCGGCCCAACTTAAATTATGGGGGCTGCGTTCCCCTATCTGCCATGATTACATCATTAAGAGAACAAAGGAGATCGTGAAGCTGCCTTCAGTCATTGGAGTTCCCCAATTCTTCCACCGGTTGTTGCAGGTCGTCTCGGTCGTGTTCATTTCTTCCAGGAGGGAGGGGGATTGAGGCTTCTACATAAGCCATTGCCGCTGCGGGGGTTTAGAAGAAATGTACCCATCCAACATGTTGTATACGCAGCTTTGCGGAGAACAGTAGGGCATAAGGTACTTTCCTCAGCCTGAGTTGACGTTTGATTGTTTCATAGGATCGCCTTTGGGTTTGGACTCCAGCTGAGAAGTCGGGGTAGATGTGGATATTGTCGTTACCGTGTCTCAGGGGTCCCATTTCTCTTGCCAACCTCAGTGCTGTGTCTCTGTCTCTGTAATTAAGTAGTTTAGCGTTGACTGTGCGAGGAGAAGCACCCGGCTTGGGCGCTGGAGTTAGGGTACGATGCGCCCTTTCAACCAAGAATTGTGGGGAGAAGGATTCTTTGCCGAAGAGGGATTTCAGCAGGTTTTCAATGGGGGATTCCATTGCTCCCTTGCAGAAGGACTCAGAGCCCGACGATCTGTATGTTGTTACGGCGCAATCTCGATTCCAAATCTTCACATTTGTCCCGGAGCTTGGTCATCTCTCATTTTAGGAGTGTTATGTCGTGGGTATTTTGGTGAATTGAATCTTCATTGGCGCCGATTCTGTTTTCAGTTTCTGTGATTCTGGCACTTTCTTTGTCGACACAGGCTTTAAGTGAGCCTATTGTTGAGACGATGTCCTCTAATTTGACATTAACTGCTAGGAATACGTTTTACACCGTGGTAAGGAGGTGGTCAAATTTCGTGTCATTTGTAGATGCTGCTGAGGTGGCAGCTGGTGGGTCCGGGCTACCGGTGGACGCTTGTGATTTTCTGTAAGAATCCATTCCTGTTCTTTACAACTTTCTTTCCGGGCATCTCAAGAATATCTATCCTGCGTGACCCTGTCAGGTTGGTGGATTTAGTCAACCAGCCAGATCTGTTTGTGCCTGTGCCTGTGCCAGGATCTAGGTCTGCATAGGTGTGGGCTGAAGGATACAGTGGTATTGGGCGAGATGGTGCCAGAGCACTGTTCGCCTTTTCTTCCTCGATGAGCTGGTCTCCTGGTAGTTGACCTTCTGTCCCTCAATGAGCTAAGTGTTGGATCGCTATACACCATTGAGTGCGGCTGTAGGGCCAGTGTCTTCCTAAGAATGTTGGCGCTATTGAGCAGCAAATGTTAGCAAGTCTTTTGTTTGGGGGTTTAATTTGTGTGTCACATAGGTTTCCAGGAATGGACTGTGTCCTCTCACGTATTCACCTTTCCTCAATCTACGTCGCCACCAGGATGAGTAATGTCTACATGTGGGACCGCCTTAGGGCTTATTGGTTTTGATTCCAGTTAGTATTGGAGCTGGTGTGTCTAATTCTGGAGCTGGCGTGGATCGTGGAGCTATTGCAGCGGGTAGGTCTACGGCTAGATCTTGCTGCCCACGGAGTCAGGTCCGCACAGCGCCTGATGGTATGTGTGAGGCTCGTGTCTTGGTGGCCTCTCTGGCCGTGTTGAAGGGTGTCCCTGTGCGCCTTTCTAATAGTTGAGTCGGGGCCCCCGCGGTCGACCGCCACCTGTCGGGTGCCCCCCTGGGTTGCCTTGTTTGGATTTGAGTGGGTTGAACGTAGCAACTCTGGCCCGCGATGTGCACAGGGTCCGCTTATGGTGTCGCCCGATGGAGGGGGGCATGGATCTTCACCGGCCCGGTCTCGAAGGATCCGTGCTCCAGCGGGGCCGCACAATGTGTGAGCCGGAGCACTGTTAATGTCTCTGATAGCGCACTGTGACAGGAGAATGGCGGCATACTTACTGGGTGGCTCGGCTGCGTAGTGCACTCCCCAAGTGTCCAGGCTCGTCGCTCGCTCCACCGCTAATGTTCGCAGTTGTCGTCTTCAGTTTGGTCAGGCGATCTCAGCCCGGGAGCTGTAGAGGCGGTTTGATGTTCCTGCTGCCACTGTCCGTGGCCCGCAACACTGGCTCTGCCTACCTCGAGGCCTGCATGTGCTTTGGAGCCGCAGACTCTGCGTCGGGATCTCTGGGACTGTGAGATGGCTCACTGTCCCACACCTGCGTCCTTGAGCAGGAATTGGGTATTCCGGCTCCTATTTCCTTTGTTCTTTTTCTCAGGGTCTTCAGGATGTCTTATGAAGGCAGCTCTGCTGTTTTCGGCGGTTCGGGGTGTGCAGCATCTAAGTATATTTTATCCAAGGATTTCTGGCAGAGAGGAGCTTAGCTCTTAGGCGGCCATCTTTTTTTTACACCTTTTATAGGAGCAATGCTATCACAGTTGTACAAAAATAGTATGCGACAAGCAACCAGAACCTTTAACTTGATACAACAAATAACCAAAACAGTTGTGTAGCCAAGTTGTCTGGCTTCAATATAATTATTACATTGTGGAAAATGTTCTCCTACACAGTAATGTGTTGAACACACCACAAAGATGCAATTTTATGATAAATGCACACAACACAGGAACTTTCCGAAAAATACATTTGCACGCATTCACTGAAAAAGCAACATTTGTTTGTTAATGACACTTCTCAATTGTAACCAATTTGTCCATCTTATTACTCCAACAATCCTAAAATGTTAGGAAAATAAATATGCTTACAAAATGCCCCACTCCTCCAGACACAAAACACAGCAGCAGGTGGACAGAAATAACCATTTCTCATCTCGCTTCTTTCTCTGACAAGAAAAAAGTCTGAACTGGTCCTTCATGGTCTTCAGGTTCAGGGGAGAGAATGCATCTCTGGCACAAAATAGTCGCTAGTACATGCCGAAGAATAAGTGTCCTAAACTATTGGACACTCGCGTCCCTTGCACACCACATTTACTGATCTATTTTTCAGCCAAATCGTGTTATACTTTGGGGATTATTATTCAATTGGTTAAAGCAATATGTTAGATCAGGTTGATGACCATGGTTGGTTTCTGTTGTAGCAAAATGTAATTATACATAAAGGATATTCATGTAACACAACATATAGATTTGAACAGTCAAAAATGTAAATGCGCTCATCGCGCTTCGGGAAGAAATTCAGTTCACGAGGAGTGAAATTATCATTACATTCATGAAGTTCATCAATTTTGTAGCTTCAATTGTAATCTATAAGGTAAACAAAAGGAAACCATAAGTCTGATGCTTCTAAAGCTAAGTATTTTCGTGAATAACTGATAATGTTTACATAAACGTCGCCTTATTAGAGGATTGTTCGAGTAGCATAATCTGAATGATCAAGACTATCACGTCTGGTCGAAGACAATTGTCTGTGTCTGGTCTGCAATTCTTCGAGGATTACTGAATGAAAAATGTTAGGTTAATGGGTCAGAAATATTCTAGGGAGTCAGTGAACAGTGACTAGTCCATGTTAAAACCAATGAACATACCTCTCTGATTCTTTCTCAGAAGGATGAAAAATAACAAGAATTAACAAGAAAACCAAATGGCATCGAAGTCCTTGTGGTTGGTAAGAGATAACAATTGAAGTTATGCGAATATAAAAGCACATAACTCCAAATGGAATATCTGTATGTACTAGCAAAGTTTGATAGGTCAGTTCAAATTGTAGGTCAAACAGTGAAAAATCTTTTGCAGGACATGTTGTCTGTGCGGAGAAATATCATCGAAATCCCAATTGTGTATAAAGTACTTAAGTTAGGACACACTAATTCAGAAAGTTGAAGTGGCACAAAGTCTTACCAGTAGGTTTTGTTTGTGATAATATGTAGATCACAACTAAAGTGTACCATATATATCGAATGTAAATGTATTTAAAAACTGTAATTTTAGACTGATAGCCAATCTAGCAATGAGATTGTCTTTAACTCCATATCTCCACTGTTCAACCTGATGATTCAATCAGGTTTTTATAAAAACACCCCAGGAGCCTTTCCCGACTTGTTTACCTATAACGTACATTACCTATGACGCAGGTTCATCCACATCAATATATGGCCCAGCATGTTAACATGCTACCGGTTCCTAACAGTTTTGCAACCTTGGTTACACCGACAGTCGTAACGCTAAATCTATTTAACTGCCGAGCGTCAACACTACAACTTAATGAGTTGTTTTTCCAGATTTCCGCACAGGCACCATCAGCCACCCTACCATCCGTGACATCATTTCCTTCACTGGTCAGCATGCCCATTCGAGCATGCTGAACGCCATATAAAAGAGTATCTTTTTACAACTTAGCTCTTTAGTTTCAGAAATCATGAGACTGCAGTTAAACTCTACACCTATTGGTATGACTTTGTGCCACTTACTTTATCCACGACCTTGATTTCAATGATCTATCTCTGCACAGACAACATGTCCTGCAAAGGATTTTTCATTGTTGACCTACAATTCGATCTGACCACCGATCAAACTTCTCTAGTACATAGAGATGCTCCATTTGGAGGCATGTGCTTTTATATTTGCATGAATTCAGTTTTATCTCTTCCCAACCATGAAGACTTATATGCTATTTGGTTTTCTTGTTATTTTTTTCTCAGTTAAAAAGCACCATCCATATTTTTTCGGGATACACCACTAGGATCTAAGAATCTTTTTGAGAAAGAATCAGAGGGGTATGTTCATTGGTTTTACCATGGACTAGACCTGGTACACTGACACCTTACATTATTTCTGACGCATGAACTTCATTCGGTAACCCTCGAAGAATTGAAACCAGACACAAACAATTGTCATCGTCCCAGACGTGATAGTCTTGATAATTCAGATAATGGTACTCGAAGAATCGTCTAATGAGTTTACCTTTTATTTATCGGTTATTCACGAAAAATACTTTAGAAGCATCATACTTATGGGTTCCTTTTTGTTTTACCATATAGATTACAATTGAAACTAGAAAATTGATTGATGAACTTCATGAATGTAATGAAAATGTTGCTCCATTTCTTCCCGAAACGCATTAAGCTTATTTTAATTTTTGACTGTTCAAATCTATATGTTACACAAATATGCTATATGTATAATTTACTTAAGTTTTTCTACAACTGAAACCAACTGTGGTCATCAACCTGATACGAACATATTGCGTTTGACTTAACCAATCGAATAATAATCCAAAAAGTATAACAAGATTTGACTGACAAATATATCAGTAAATGTGGTGTGCAGGGGACACGAGTGTCCATTAGGACACTTATTCTTTTGCTGCGGGTTCATCCATACAGGTATGCATCAAAGCATGTGTTCTAATTTCGGTCAAGCTGCCTGCCGTTTACAGTGATTTCTGCTCTGAATTGGTGCATAAATGGTACACACAGAAAGATAAAAGGTGTTGAATTTTGCAAGATTTTAATGCGCAAGAATGGCCCCGTACGACACTTAACTGAAGGCCTGCTTGCAACAATGTTGGATGGAATTTTCATCTTCATGGCTGAGTTTTGCAATGAAGTAAATGCAAGAAGTGTCTTAAATTGGACCTTTTTTCCCTTATCAGTTAATGTCTTGCATGAATTTTGTGCTTTCTCAGGGATAGGACAGAGGATTCATTTCCTTGGACGGTACGTGATTCATGCCAATGGAAACTAGTATTGCCTACGATGCAGTGTCAATTCATACAGCAGATCTGACCCTCACGATCCCACTTGCTGCTTAGCTCATAACTCAAACTGCTGCTGTCACATAATGTTCCTGAAGGTGGCTTTGTTGGAATGACTTGCACCCAACTACGAATCAAATGCAATTCTGGTGATCGTTGATTCCGCATCTTTCTCATCCTCGAATTTCAAAATCTTGGCACATGATGGACATAGCATATAGCATTTCCACCTGGGAGATCATGCTGAGCAACCAGTAGTCCATAAGAAGGGACCACATTGTGACAGCCTATCCAAATCTGAACCTAGACTCGTTCAATAATAAAGGAAGTGCCACTTGTGCACAAGCAGTACCTCAATTGGCACTGGTACACTTTTAAATGAGAGGGTGGCAATGTAGCAAAGCATTCCATCGCTCACAGGAATGTGACAACGCACTGAGAACTCCACAGCCTCTGATTACTCTTAAGATTTACTGATGTAGAGGATGGAGTTGCCAGTGTGGAGGACTGGCTTGGAACAACAGCAATTCAACATGTCCGATTTAAGGGCGTAATTAAAAACCTGTAAGACGCAATGTTCATTGTGTTCAGGATCTCCAATAGCTCAGAGTTTTACCCTGTGCAATGTATGGAACTGATCATGCTACTCCTAAAAATAAGGCCCAATTCTTGAGTTGCTGACGGCGTAGAGGTTTGGACCTATGAACCCAGGGAAGACACATTTGGAGACACTTTAGTGTGCATCTTCTACATCATAATCACTTGAGACTCCTACCACAAGCACTGGGGCAAACCGTTCGCAAATGAAGGTTAGGTCTACACACCCCAAGATTATTTTTATGGCAAAATAACTTTTTCCGATTTTAGGAATGTGAAAGGTCACACCCCATTGTTAAAATGCGCCAACTGAGATGGCATGGACTGCTAGCTCAAATAAGGCTAAACTATTTTCTTTCTGTTGATCAAGGTTCCAATCTACAATTGTCAGGGTCCCGACACACCGACATCCACGGTCTGTTTATCCACAGATCTGGCGGCTTCCATGAAACTGTAAGGAACTCATGGTGGCAACATTAAGGACAGAAACAAGTGATCCCAGTTCAAGGGTGTTTATTGAACTTTGTACTGGGTGAGATAAACGTCTAATCTAAACCTAAATCTAACATGGGAGCAAGCAACGACCATCAATTAAAAATAATCCAGTCCTAGTGGTGTCTTGTCAATAAAAAGGGCCTATACAAAAAAGCCTATTGCCAGTCCTTACTGCTAAATTACAGAAAGAGTGCGGGATAATGTTCACCAGAAAAGAAAAGTGTTCACAAAATGATAAGTCAGGATGGTTTGTCTGGGCCTACCTTCCCCACTTTAGGCACAGGACAAGGTGGCACTTCTGAGCACAGCACATTCCTGGGCCTCACTTGCACAAGTTTACATTTCCAGTTCGATACCAGCACCTTCAGGTGCCAAATCTCTTTCCTGCAGTCTTTTGCCTTAGAAGGCCTGCTGGTTCAAGACAACAAACAAACAAAAGTTCCTTTGGTGATCTTGCACCTTGGGCGATTGCTCTTCGCCCCTAGGGTCTCCCTCTGCCGGTCTCAGATCCTCCTTGCAACTTGGCCCTCCCTCCACAGCCTTTTCAAATGCACAGTTCAACTTGCTTTATCACAGTACAGGATTCCCCCTCGTTAGCTCTCCCCTTGGAATCCCTCTGTCGGGTTCACACTTGCCTTAGTTTACAACTTTACAACCTTTCTCAGAAAGTAAGGGAGTGGAGATTCCCTTCCCCCAGCTTCTCTCAGTAATGGGTCAGAGGCGTTCGATTGTACAAGGGATTTTACGTGACCCTTGTAGGCCCACTCTGACGCAACCCTCTCCTAGGGCCTTCTTAACTGAGCTTTCTCTTCTGGTTCACAAACACGCAAGTTCTTTATTCATCAGTTCCTCACGTTCACAATGTTGTCACTTGCAACCGTGGGCTCATCACAGTTCGGGTTGCTATCAGCTCTTTCTGACTCACCGGCTGTGAGGAACCCATTGGCTTGTCTTTGCCTCTGGAGTCAAGGATGGTATCACGGTAGCCAGCATGCCTCCCTACCTGGGTTATCAATGCGGGAGGCCCCCCTGCATGGTTGACATCTGCTACTCCACACGTTGGCTGCACATCCGGGTCTTATGTTTTCTCTTTTGGAGGCTTTGCGGGTCCGGGTTGAAAAGGGCAAGGGCATCTCCCTCCTTGCCGTCCTTTCAGGTCTTGCTGCCTTTCATCTCAGTTTAAACTGCCATCCTGGATTAGTTGCTTCCTCTTGCGGTTGGCTTGCTCGAAGTGTGCTTTTGTGCTCCGCCTTTTATCCCTGTGGGGAAAGTAAAGGGCCGTCGGGTGTGCGTGGTTACTGTCAATTGCTTGACCTGTGTGTTGGGAAATGTCAGGTAAATGGCTCTGGTGTTAGTCCTTTGTCTGTTACTGGGTGAGAAAGTGTTTGTGTGGGAAAAGAGGGTGGTGGGGGGGGTAGAGCTTCTAAATTTCCTACAGGGTAGTATGGGGAAAAGGTGTTACAGGGAAGGGGATTCCGCGTCTCAACCTTCGGTGCCCCACTTCCACTCCCCCAAAAAACCCTCATCCAGGTGATCCTGCCCCACTGGTCCACCCCCAGGAACTGAATCCAATAGCGATGGCTGTGTCCTGGCCACCTGGATGACAGATCTTCGGGGACAAGCGGGTGAGACACCTTCAAGTTTCTCACAACCTATGACAACGGAGATTCCGTTGTGCGTGAAGGCGGACTACATCTGCCCATGAACACGTCCTGTGGCCGTTCATGTCATGTGACGTCAGTACGCTCTGTTGTCTGGCGCTAGCAGGAAGGGCTGCAGTTAATCTCCACCACGCAACTGCTCTGGTGCTCCTATACCGTTTTACGGTGAGTTGCCTTCTTTTTGGCGCCTTGTTTGATATGATCGGTTATTTACAATGCGCTTTATACCCAGAGGTTTCTAAGCGCAGACCCAGGGATCGAACCTGTGATGCTCTGTCGTCTTGCTTCCAAGGTGAGCGTGTTGCCCTTTACCTATCCTCCCGAGACTAAATTTCCCACATAGCTTGTTCAAGACCCGCTTTTGCATCTATTGGATTCGCCTTGATTCTGTCTCCTCCGGTTTTGTTTGCCTTGGATATTGCCTGCCCAATTGGTTATCAGACTTGTGCTTACCTCCTGGATTGCTTCTTGGATTTACTGCTACCCATGTGGGTGGCTCCTCATGCATTATTTCTTTGTTCTCTTGGATTGGATTACCCTTTGTACACCCTTACCTGTATTAGAGCATCCTTGTGCCATTCGGGTATAGACCCCTTGTGTTTCCTGTACTTGATAGGGACTGCTCCCTTGTGCCGTTCGGGTTAGTGTTCATCTTGAATTTACTAGACGGTTTCTTCATTGGCAACAGCGTTGGTCTGTCCTCTGGTCTATGGACTTTCAATCATTGGTAGGAGGATTTTTACAGCTTCGGTCCAACAGCATCCACACACTGATCACAGGTAGGATGCAGTAGTTATGGGGGACAGAGGCCTGGGGTGGCTACTGTACCTTAATGTATGTATACCAATTGTTTGTTGTATCTTAATTTCTACAGTTTGTTCATGTGGTTGCCTGCCTTTTCGCTTGATCCCCTGGCCTGGTTAATATTCTTGTTCCACGGGCGGCGTTCTCAAGAGGAACGTCTCCCTAAAGAGTAGGAGACCTTGCAACCCCATTTGTCATGTGGGGTGGAGGGGAGGGTTCACGAAAATAATTAATTTCACTTACCTGGATAACACATTGGTTTCTCAAATTCTCAATGACCCCTATGCCATTCTCTTTGCCTAATCAAACAACAACTCTGTTATTAATGCCAGATTTCATAATCCTAAAATAATTGTTTGCATTTAAAATCGTAATCTGGCGTACACATTTTTCTTGAAAAGAAATACTGGTGGGTTAAATAGCGGATCCCCAAGACGGGTTGTGAGAAACGATGTAGAGTGTAAGCCTGATTAAAATCACGATGTAAATATTACTTGGTTTTAGAAAGGATGAAATGTCTACATAAGGAAAGGTCTCCAAACCTATATTCTCTAATAAATGTTTTGTTTAATTATGTTGCTGTTCTAACAGACCTTTGAAATGCTTAACCTTGACACAGTAGCCGTGTTCTTCTGTAATGTGACAGGGCAGCCTTCTGAGTTGCTTGGAAGTCTACCTTGCAGTAAAACAGATTCTCGTCCTTCACACTCACATTTTCCTGGATACTGTAAAAGTAATGTCATTAGATGAACACCTTTTGTTTAAAGGAAAAACATATTTCATTATTTCGAAGCAGTGTAACATGGCCCTCTAGCAAGAAATGCATCTGACCCCAACATAATCTGATGGGTGAGATTAAAGCACGTGGACTAGGTTCGGAGACTGGTGCACAGTAGCGGGACAACCGCCAACAAATGTGGGGTCCCAGTATTAAGTAATCCATGTCTAACCTGTAAAATAGCAAAAACTGATGAATAGCCATGGTGGAGTGGCATTAGCCAAACTATTGCATAACAGGACAAATATGATGGGGCCACTTTATGACGTGCTAGGGGGATAAAATGGGATTTCTTTAGTTTGACAACCAAACTATGTCACATGCTGTGTATCGAGTGGGTGGAGGCTGGAACCTGGGGCAACGTGCATTGCTTGATGGGTAAAGTAGACCCTCCCTGAATGCAGAATGGAGTCGCACCCCTTTTAAAAGATGTCATGAGAGGCCATGGGCTGATGGAACCTTTGAGCACAATACATGCATCAGACAGTGATTATACACACATCTTGTGTATACAACACCCATGCAATTCTGGACTATCTTAGAATACCACAATCTCTCCTAAATGCAACCGCTACTTCTAACGTTTTCTAATAAGGATAACTGACCATTCCCCTATAACTCTAGAGCCTACCATATATCTAATAAGAACTTCAAGTGGAGAATTAACCTTTGGATCTATAAAGACTTCCGCAACAAGACTGTTCTGAGACATGCCGAATTACTTCTTGGAAGTAAATGAACAATCGTTCACACTACCTGGTGCCTTAATGGCTGCCCCCACCCAGGTCCATTGAGAGAGGAAAACGATTGAAGACATTTAATTTAGGAACTTAGCCAGTGGAAATGCACACAAGCAATTGGAAAACTCTATACGAAGCCACAAAAAGCAGTAACCTGAATGGCAATCTGAGAGCTCAAGCTAGAGTCAAAACCTACTAAATGAGGAAAGTTCTATTGACAAGGAGTATGCCCTCTTCTACCTCTGACGGCAGGTTGGTGGGTTGCACTTCAAGACAGCACAGATAGAAGAGTGTACCACTTTTAAGAGAATTAATATGTAATTTCTGCACCTGAAATCCAAAAAGGGTGATGCTGGAAAATGGAAGATGCATATTTTCTTAATTTCTTTTTATCATTGTCACATACATACATTGGATAGTGATAAACTCTAGCAAAATGACCTTTCAGATCGAAATGAAACCATACAATACATGCATGCTGACAAATCACCAGGCAAAGACCTTCAATTTTACTCCCATGTTTTTAAAAGAAAGAGACCTCTTCTAATTGGTAAAATGTTACAGGTAGCTGGAATGGTGGGAGCATTCCCGCCGTTTCAGGATAGTAGAATGGTGGGAGCTTTCATTGGATTTAACAGCTGGATCATTACGGGAAGCAGGAAGAGACCTCTCAAAGTGCCAATTTAGATATGAACATTTGTTTTCACATTTTCTTGCCCACAGGCACCCACAATACATCTCTATGCAGTTTACTAGTTCACAGGTGGATTTTGCCCCTAGGAGATAGGCTATGTGTAGCATGTGAAAACCTCTATATAACATCTGGCAGGGAAAAAGGCTTCTCCTAATGCTAAACCCTTCCTGTGTTCGAATCCCAATACTGATTTTCATGCGGATGAGTGAGGATACCCGTTCAGAATCCAGACCGGATTTCCTCTGAGATCTTCCTTCATTAATAGGATACAATTATTATCTAAGAACCCAGTGTTGCATTTAAAAGGCAAATATCTGATCCCTTTGTGCAGTAGAACCTGGAGCGTATCAAGTGCTGGATGGGATTGCCATAACAACTAATTAATGGCCCAAATAACCAGACAGACTCAAAGAATGTGGCAAAGTACTACTTTATTATCAGATCATTAAAGCAGGGAAATCTGGCAAGCATAACAAATCACAGCTTACTCACTCTCAAATACATTTCTAATACGCAAAGGCTTCTTTCTTTCCTCTGCTTCTCACTGAGAGTGAGGTCCTGTTTCCACTCTCCTGGCCATCTGTTATTTTCCTGCACATGTGGAGTTTGTGGCTGACTGCTGACCATTCCATTAGGTAGGTGCACTTTATGTGCATTACTGCACCTCCAGGGGAATTATTGAACCTGAAAAATCAAAATTGGAAACAAAAGAGAAGGAAAACAAAAAACATTTGCATAAAATTGTTGGAAAGGACCGTTTTTATTTGGCATTTTCATTGTGCTGCCATTTTCTGAGCTTTTTAATACCTGGAGCTGCCTTGCTATTTTGAAAGCACACGTTTTTTCCCACTATTGCCTGCTTATTTGACAGTTTTTTTGGCCCTTCCAAGATGGCCGCCATGTTTTTCTTTGTTGTGTAGGCAGGCTGTGCTGAACCACCTCTCCATGTGCTTCACTCCCATTGTTTGCTGAGTATTTTCTTCCGTCCAATCAGGGACCGGCAGGCTTCAGCCAGTCCTCACAGCAAAGGCCCACTTCTAAGGCTAATCAGGGTCCCCCCTGCACCTTAACCACAATGATGCTGCCACCTCACGCCTCTAAGAAATCCGGTCTGCCTTGACGTTGCCTCCTCCAGAACTATGGATTAGTTGCCTCCTTATGGGCTCACTCCTACCGCCTTTGACTATCACTGTTATTTCTGCTTGTTACTCCCATGTTGTCATCCTGATGCGCAGTGCTTCCTAAAACCCTTTGCTAGCATCCGATTCCAAGATTGAAAAGTCAAATCTTGCTGTTTTTGCTTTGTGCTAAAAAGTCAAATCTTGCTGCCCATTGCAAAATTCTCTGTATTTTGCTTGTAAACTGTTGCTTATCTGTAACTTGCCAGCCCAGTGACCTCACCACCCTCTTTTGTCCCACACCTACCTGCCTTAGCCCCCCCAGTATCTCCATCCTCTCCTCCCTTCCACCCCAATGGCGCTTTCTGTTTCTCCTATCTTTTCCAACTGCTTCTCCATTGACTAGCCTTCCCTTCTCACTACGTCTGGTAGGAAGAAGTTCAAAAAGGATATCTTGGCCTCTAACCCTTGTCTTCTATCGCCGACACCTACTCCAATGCTTCCGCCAGACAGACCCTCACCGACATCCTCTTTGTCGTTCCTTCGGCAGATCTGTGGACTCCTCATATGGTCTCTGTGCTCTGCCCCATCTCCTCCTCTCCCATTAATGGTGGCACTCGCTGGAAAGTTCTCATGGCTTCCTTTGACTCCTCTAAAGTCATCATAAATGTCTACCTAAATGGCACTGTCATGGTCCAAGGCCCTCAGGCCAATCTCCTCCTCTTTGATAGGCGCTTCTCTCGCCTCATCAATTTCCTCTCATCTCCTGCTGTCCCCCCCTCTCCCCCCTTGGCTACCTTACCCTCGCTCTTTCTCCTCTGCAGGGCGTACTTCTGATCTGTACCCCTCCCCGGAAGGTCTTTAAGGCTGGCATCCTTCTTCATATTGCCACTCTCAACTCTTGCTCTGCTGTCAAACACTCCTCTGATATCTGCCACCTCCTTGAAGAACTAGACCTTGTTGTCCTTGGTCTTACTGAGACATGGTTAATGGCCAGCTCTGTCACGAGCTTTGACACTCTCCTCCCTGATGGCTACAAGATCCTCTCAGCACCCAGATCCTCCCGGTCCAGTGCAACCCTGATCTTTCCTGAGTGGATTCCTGCCTCTATCATTCCCACTCAGACCTACTCCTCTTTTGAATGCCTTGTCTGTAGGCTTTCTCTCTCGCCTACCCATTCTCTTACTGTGGTTACCATCTACCGGCCTCCTGGTCAAATCACCTAATTTCTTTCTGAATGGGCGGACCTCTCCTCCTCCCTCCTGGCCTCTACCACTCAACTCCTACTCCTCCTCCTCGGTGAACTCAATATACATTTAGACTCTCCTTGCTCCTCCTCTGTACTCTTCTGTGACCTCTGCGACGCCCTCTACCTGTCCATCCTTCCCTCTGGCCCAACTCACTCTGCAGGGCACACACTTGATGTCCTGATCTCCTCTGACCTCCCCTGACCTCCCCTCTCCATCCCTCTGACCACTCCTCTGTCCTGGAGCGATCACTCCCTCCTCTCCTCTCTTCCCCCCCCCCAAGCCAAGCCTACCCCAACACTGCCACCTACCTTCTCGGACATCCGTCCCATGAAGCGTGTGTCAGTGAGGCTTTTGCCGCCACTTTCTCCCCCCCCTCCACCTTTTGGATGTCTCACATCCTGACACAGCCCTGTCTCTGCTCTACTCAATTTCTGATACTTTTGATGCTCTTGCCCCTGTCATGAGGATCCGTTTGAAGTCCAAAGCCAAGTGCAATTCCTGGTATGACTCTGAACTAGCACTTAAACGTAAGTATAGCGTGGCTGAGAGGAAATGGAGGACTTCCTGTTCATCCTCTTGACAAACTGGCCTGTCGCCTGCTACAAAGGCAGTACCGACTCTCTGTCCTCACCACGAAGAGAGTCCACATTCAAGGTCGTGTTTCTGCGGCATCTAACAACTCGGCCAAACTCTTTAAAATCTGCAAGGAGCTGACCAACCCTGCTGCAGTCTCTACCCCTCCTGTTGCCTCCCAGGCTCTTTGCAATGCCCTTGCCTCTCACTTCATTTAAAAAAAACCAGGACATCCTGTCCATCCTCTCCACCAACACACTTCCTCTCCCCTCTCCATCTGTGCTTGCTGACCCTCCTTTAGCCACCCCACCATCCTTTTCGTCCTTTTGTCTTTTCTCCCCTGACAAGGTCGCTAGACAAGTCCGATCTATGAAAGCCTCATCAAAACAGGTTCATCCTTGTTCCTCTAAAACCATCAAGGACCACATTGACACCCTCGCTCCGGCCCTTGCAGATTTTTGCAACCACTCCTTTGCCTCGGGATCCATCTCCTCCCCTCTGAAGCACTCCTTTGTGCATCCTCTTCTCACGAAACCCACAGCTGATCCTTCTTGTCCAGCTAACTATTGCCCAATTTCCGTTACTCCCTTTCTGGGCAAACTCCTGGAACAGTTGTCCATCTCTCAGCTTTGTCCATCTCTCAGCTTAACCTTCATTCCAATTCTGTTGGCTGTCTCCATGACCACCAGTCTGGCTTCAGAGCTGCCAGAAGCACGGAAACTGCTCTCCTGAACATCCGTGAAGATCTGCTTTCCAACCTTGACTCTAATATTCCCTCTGTCCTCGTCCTCCTCGATCTCTCTTCTGCCTTCGACACGGTCAAGCATACCATCCTGCTCAACCGTCTCTGTGAAAACCTGGGTATCACTGAGCAGGCTCTGGCCTGGCTGACCTCTTTCCTCTCAGATCGACCCTCCCAGGTCCAACTTGGGTACTTCCTTTCATCTATCTTCCTCTCTACCTGTGGTGTTCCCCAGGGGTCTAACATCTCGCCCTGGCTTTTCAACCAATATCTGGCAACTCTCGCCCACTGCATTGCCACCTTCGGCTCAAATTTCCAGTGCTAAGCTGACGACACTCAACTCATTTTCAGGCTGCCCTCTGCCACCTCCTCTCCCTCTCTCATCGCCGATTGCCTAACTGCCATTCAAGATTGGTGTGCCGCCAATGATCTTTGTCTGAATGCCTGCAAGACGGAGATCCTCCTCATCGGCACACCTTCACCATCCTTTCCCCTCCCTCTCTGGCCGGCTTCCCTTGGCCCTCCTCCTACACCCACCTGCAAGGCTAAGAACCTCGGAGTCATCTTTGACTCCACCCTTTCCTTCTCCGCCCACATCTGAGGCCTTAAAAAGTCAAATGTCCTACTGCATCTCCTCAGAGGTACTCTGCCTTTCCTCTCCTTCCCCCAGAAGCTCATGGTATTCCAAGCTCTGGTTCTCTCTAGGTTGGACTAGTGTAACAGCCTCTTTCTAAATCTATCTGCCTCTACTCTCCGCCCTCTGCAACTAATACAGAACAGGACTGCGAGATTTGTCCTTGGCCTCAAGCCCTGGGATTGTATCTCTCCAGCCCTGAAATCTCTCCATTGGCTCCCAGTGGATGCAAGGATTAAATTCAAAACTCTCTGCATTGTCCACAATGCTTTCTGGGGCCTGGGTCCAAAATACCTTCAGCTATCCCTCCGCAAATATCTCCCATCTCAAGCTCTTCGCTCCTCTACTTCCAACTCCCTCAGGGTCAGTCGTTTTTCAAAGAAACAAGCTGGGGGTAGATCTGTCTTCGGCTGGGGCCTCCCTCTGGAACAGCCTCCCTGCCACACTAAAACTCGAGGAGAACCATCTCCGGTTCCGGAAACACCTTAAGATCTTCCTCTTTTCTTCTGCCTTTGCTTCCCTCTCCCCTGCTGATCTGTTCTCTCTTGGCACCTGGCCACCCCTTGCACTGGGGTCTGCATCTCTACCCATACAGCACCCCCTTTTTCTTCCTGCACTTATCAGACCGACCCTGTCTGCTGCCTTAAACCTAGCACTTGCAAATTGCTGGCTGCACTACCACTGTTTGTTGCCTTTGTTATTTATTTATTGTTATTTATCTGTTTCTCCTCTACTTCACACTTTCCACTTCTCCCCCCTTCCATGCACTTTCCCCCTCCCCCTCTCCCATGCACTTGCGCGTTCTCAATGTCAATGGGCCTAGCGAGATCGCTGTTTTGTTGTCCCCTGTTCCCCTCCCTTGCCTTGTCGCGCTCTGAAACTCTTGTGTACAAGCGCGATTGAAATAAAATATCAATATCATACCTCCAATATGCATCGGCTATGATGTCATCCTACGTGGCTAATAGTGAAAACCTGTCGGGCAGAGGGATTGATTAAGGGAACATATATACATATAGCTTATTTAGGTGTTAGTAACATCATTGGCTACCTTTTTTCTGGTTGGCATGCCTAAAACAACCTATAACTACGTATAATACAGATGATAGTAGAGTAAAAGAAGCGTATTGACTTCTGCAACAGTGTATGATCCATCATTGCATAGGCCATCCTGATTGATTGGTATCCTCTTCCAACCTTGGACATTCGGCTGGTTTGCAGCACGTAAGCAAAACAAAACCCAGGGGCGGTGAACTACGTTGGAAAACTGCCCACTTGGACAATTAACCTTACCATCTCTCATCAGTTACCCTAAGCCAAGGCCTCTTCTTTGTAGTTGACCTTGCTGACTGTTCTCTTCTCCAGAACATTTGCTATCTTCGCCTGGAGCGTTATGAATAAGCCTTGTTTTCTGATCTTACACCACGTGTGAGGAGGCCATGATTTGTCCATTCTGTCCTTTTTATTTAGTGCTATTTGATTCAATTATACTGAGTGCTATTACTCTCTTTGGCCTCTGGAGACTTGGTTGCTCCGTTTTGCATATGCTTTCTTTTTTTTTAGTTGTCCAACACTTGGTACTTAATCTAAGAGAAATATGTTTTACGTACATGGCTTATACTCTTCAGCTCCTTTTGTATTTGCAGCTGCTTCTCACTGTGGCATCCTTGTTCCTTAGCCAAACAAATACTCTTTATTCTTGCATGAATCTGTATTCCAGTGCCTGTCAGCTCTGCAGTCTTGGTCTATCTCCTTGGGGTTTTTAGCTTACTTTTGTACAAAACCGACGTCCATCTTCTCAACATGGCTGCTTTACCCGTGTTAGGTTTTCTACTGTAGCAAACGTCAACTTCTATATTTCTTATCTACTTTGCGTTTCTGTGAATATACACTTACTGCATCTCTTCTTACTTATCCTCTCAGGATATGATTTATTTGTACCAGTATGTTCATTTATTTTGTTACGTCTGTTACATCTTCATTCTTTGAGTATTTGCATGTCGTTTCAGGGCGTCATTGTGTCTTCTCTTTATGACATCACTTTACACCTGTCAGACTTTGCTTATAGTTCTTCTACGTCTGGTGGTGCCTGCAAACTTGGTTCTACCACTTCCGTTTGAGGGTACATTTGGTACGGTTGTCTGAGTACATAACGTCATTCATATCTTTGATGCAGTAATGGTACAATACCATGTTTTATGCACAGTGCTTTCTTGCTGCTCTTCCCAATACGACAGAGTTGAGGATGGGAATTTGGAAGTGATTTCAATCCGGCATACACACAAGTCAACACCTAGCTTGTAGTGCACAACTGAAATCCTTATTTATTTTTGTCTAAAAGTTCTTTATTCTGAACGATATACCACTCATATCACGCCCTTCTCCTGGAACACCCCCCACACCCCCGGTCACACTGAACCAGGAATCAGGCTGGTTTGCAAAGGTAAAGATGTATTTATGTATTTAAAATTTTATCACAATATGTCTTAATAGGCACACAACAATCACCAATGGGGTGACGTAACACTGAATGATCTCTTTAATACACCAGGAGTAGCAGTGAGCAAACAGTTCAGCACAGAAAATAATACTTGTGTGTGGTTTCAGATCGGATAGCACTGTGGTTAAAGGTTCCCCCTGCAAACCCCTCAACCCCCCAATAGGTAATGTAAAGAGATCGGAGGAGAGAACAGGTTTTCAGGAATGGCAGAATTCAAACAAAATATCAATCCCACTTTCCCCCAGCAAACACAAGAGAAAAAACGGAATTGACTGTCAAGCTGTCAGAATGGCTTTTAAAGTTATCCTTAAATAGACTGGGCAAAAACACCAAATATGGTAAAAATTGCTGAAATTGTTATAAATTCTTATGGGAGCCACTTTGGATAGTTGCACACAAACGCAAGCAATGATTTAATACCAAGAAACAATTTGAAATCTTAAAATTCAAGTCGGAAGCAATCAAAAGCTCTTTCACACGTGCACGATATTCGCGATAACGGGAGAACTGTATTGATTTAGAATGCGGTTCTAGGTGCGATTTTAAAGCTGTGTTTCTAGCACAAAAACTGAGGGAGTTATAGGCGTTTTAGTAAGAGGTTGTTTTTTTTTCGAGATAGGCACAAGAATGGAAAACAGGAATGTGCGTTTAAATGACAACAGGGTTTCTTATACTAGAGGATGACTATGAATAAAAAGAATACCACACAGGAACACAGTCACTTGATCAGAATGACTGCCTGTGGAGGAAACTCGCCTTCTTCAGATGAGAAAAGATCAGTGCAAAGATCAGCACAAAGATAGTTTAGCAATGCTAGTACACAAGGAAGATAGGATGGTTTGAATAGAGAGTTCAGACAATTCAAAAATACTCCTAACAATACAGGTTCTGAATACAAGATAGGATGGGTTTAAGATAGGGATTGGACTATGCAAAATACATATGCCAGTGACACAATTCTTCCTATAGATACTCGCTGGATATGTTTTTAAATGGAACAATCGGTTCTGCTCAGGGTATTGGATCTGGTTTAGGACAGACAGCTGAGCACATCGGACTGGGCAGGATCAGCAACGCGCTCTGGTCACCGCACGGCACATGACTGGATCGGATCTGCCCTTCTCGGTTCTGATGATGATTATTTTCAGCAGGCAAGCAATACAGCACACCCCGGCTGTATTATGAAGCTTCCCCTTGAGTTTGTGGGGCTCTGGTTCTAGAATTTGAGGCCTACCTGAAAATGTTTCAGCTATGCAATGGGTTTCTGCTTTGCCAAGTTTCTGGAGTCTGGAGCAAGGAAGATGTAGAGTTCATCAGCAGGGTGCTCCGCCAGCATCAGGATAGTGAGTGAATCTGTCTGTCCTTCTGCGTGGGGTTCTGTGTCTATTTATGCTATGAACAGATGTCATAAAGTGGGTGTGTGGGCTGTTTAGCCTAAGCTTGCCCCTTTGACAGGTGATTGGGTCAGAGTCTACTCTCTGCCTTGATAGGAGGAGAGAAACAGTGTGTCATCTTTATGGTGTGATTTTTATGAGGCTGAGAATCCGCCCCTGGAACACAAAATCTACTTTTGGCACAATCCATATTTACACATGTGCAACCTCTATAACAATAACATATACAGATTACATATTTTCCAAAGGAGCTTCTCCTCAAAACTCCGTAGCTGTGGGATCTTGTCTCCGCTTTTCACTGAATGTTGCACTTTTCATCAGGAACACAATGTCCAATTTTTTAGCAAATTTCTACAAGTGTGCCGGTTTAACATGGCCATAAGTGTATAAAGTTTCATAATTCTTGTCACACGATTTTGCCACCTCTTGAAACGTGTAGCCAAAATTTAGATTCACAAATCTGTTACTTTTATATTTTTCACAATTTTGACTGGCAAGTTATAAGTCTTTAAATAAAATGTTCTTTGTGAATGTTCAGCCACAGATGGTTGTTTGGGTCTGCCTCTTCTTGTCTCCCTGCATTCCAGGAGCAGTCTCTTCCCTGTTTGCTCCAGCAGAGGCCATTTACGACTGTCTTCGCATTTCGCATTTCCTTAACTGCAGCTGGTCATTGTTCCTCTTGCCTCTGTAGACCGGGTTCCTTCCTACCCTGTACTTCACACTTCTGTGTGATTTCCTGCTGGGGAGGGAAAGACCTTCCTTCTGTGAGAAAACCTTTTATTCCAGTTTGGTAGCTTCGGCCAAGTTTTATTTTAATTTTACTTCTGTTGAATGTTCCCTTAGCACAAAACACACTTGTTTCAAATACAGCTAGAATTCTCATTCAAGATTTTAAACCATGGGATCAAAACTATTATAAGATGGGTTACTATCAGTAACAGGCCTCCTAGATTGCAAGCATTTGATTTCCAGTTTATACATGTTAAAGTTTAATCAGGCAGGCTCCTGACAGCTGTCATCACATCAGTCCTCTGCTGCACAGAGATTTTTGACATCCACAGACAGGCTACTTTTGCTGTGGAGATCTCTTTCTGCTCTGTTTTTCAGGACCTTATAAGTTCACAATGATTTCTTAAACTAAATGAATTGTAGCACCCAGCATGAATTTTGGATATTTGAGGGTGTTCTGTACCAGCATTCTGAAGTTTCAGCAACAAAGAAAAGGGGATTTAAAGCAAGATTCTGGGTTTCATTTAGCAAAACACTGCTTTTTCCTTCTGCACTCCATTTTCAATTGTTGTGGAGCCCAGTGAGCTCTGTTCCACCACTGACAGCAGACCTGGCAGATTGGCAGCCATCTTTTTGTGTTTTGCTAAGCGCGATTTTCAGAGGTTTTGGCGCGCACAAGGGTTTTGCGGCCATTTTGCTTTTTCTGGCACCATCATAACACAGTGATGCAGCATAGCAGAGCAGAAGTGAGTCAATACATCCCACAAATTCCATGAGTGGCGTGTACATCTCCTTGTCTACACCTTTTTTCATTTAAAGAGGGACCTGCCTGGGTGCTCGCAATCCCGAATGCCTTTCTTAGTGATATGATATGGCATTTGTAACGCGCCTATACACAAGTGTTTCAAGGCGCGACGAGGCAGGGGGGGAACAAGGGGAAGACAGACAACGATCCTACTAGGCCAAGTGTCATTCAGATCGCGCAGGGGTGGGGGGGAAGGGAAAAGTGCAAGGGGAAGGGGAGGGGGGGGAGTGCAGTACAAGGTAAGTAGCGTAAAAAAATAATAAATGAGGCCAGCTGGTGGCAAGTGCAAGGTAGATGCAGAACAAGTGCTGGGAAGGGGGGCTGTAAGGTTACAGTAAGGATACAGTCCCGCAGTGCAGGGGGGTGCCAGGGAGGCAGTGCAAGTGGAGAGTGGCTGGGTCCTGGACCGAGGTCACTGAGAGTGGCCCAGTTGCAGATTCAGAGCAGATTCAGTGAAGAATTAAAGCTGTTCAGCAGGGGAGAGGGAGAGAGAAAGCAGAAGCAAAGAGGAAGGTTTTGAGGTGCTTCCGGAACCGGAGGTGGTTCTCCTCAAGTTTCAGGGAGGCAGGAAGGCTGTTCCAGAGGGAGGCCCCTGCTGCAGAGAGAGATCTACCCCCAGCTCGTTGCTTCGAGAAGCGGCTGACCCTGAGGGAGTTGGAGACGGATGAGCGAAGGGCTCGGGAAGGAAGATATTTAGGAAGAGAGAGTTGAAGGTATTTGGGCCCCAGGCCCCAGAAGGCCTTGTGGACAATGCAGAGGGTTTTGAACTTAATCCTCGCAGCCACTGGGAGCCAGTGTAGAGATTTCAGTCCTGGAGAGATACGGTCCCTGGGCTTGAGGCCAAGGACAAGTCTCGCAGTTCTGTTCTGGATGAGTTGCAGAGGGCGGAGAGTGGAGGCAGGCAGATTAAGATAGAGGCTGTTACAGTAATCCAGCTTTGAGAGAACCAGGGCTCGGGAGACAGTGAGCTTCTGGGGGAAGGAGAGGAAGGGAAGAATACCTCTGAGGAGGTGCAGCTGGTAGTGTGACTACCTTATTGTGCCATTAGGGGTGATGGAAACATCAAGGGCATTGCTAAAGTAGAAAAACAAATTCTTTATGCAAATGGTGTTATGGTAACATTGGAAAACCTATAGTCATTTGGAGTAAGGATAAGAGTAGTAAAACTGTAGTCACGATTCCCAGATTACAACAATAATGGCCTCAAATGGTCACGTGCGGCAAGCCGTGGCGTCTTTGAGAACAATGGAAGTTCCTCTATTGAACTGCAAGTCACATTTCTAATCGAACGTACAGTAGCGGCCTAGCGGATTTCCATCATGGCTGCCGCCGCATCGGATAAATGCTATCCGTTTCCACCGGCTCGGCGCGTTGCAACCCATTTGGATGTCTTATGGGTGACACGCTAGTTTAGGTTCCTTGTGCTCCTAGATTTCCCTGTGCTTTCTTGCCTTTGCTTGCTGCCACCTGCTTCTCTTGGCCCTCTGCATCTCTCCCCCTTCCATGTGGCGCTTGCTCTCTGCCTTTGCCTTCCGGCTCCCTGCCGGCCCTCTGGGATTCCCCCGGACTCTCTTCTGCTTTCTGTTCCCAGGGTTTTCTCTAGCTTCTCTGGGGTTTCCGCACTCTCTGCGCTTGTTCCTCTGGTGGCTGCTGGTTCCCAGTTCACTGTACATACTCGGCTCTCCATCCTGAATCAATGCTGTACTCTCTCATCTCTAAGTTTCCCAAGACTTTCTACCACTCACCTGCTCTCGTCTTACCTGGAACGTCAGATTGGATCTCTGCCACGCCAAGTCCTACCAGAGGTTTTTCTGCTGACACAGGATTTTCCCCTGATTTGCTGTTTCAGAGAAGGGGCCACTAGTCTGCTTGTTTTCCTTGGCAGACATAGTGGCTTCCCCTCGAGACAGGCTGTACCGGAGGAGGAAGAAGAAGAAGAAGAAGAAGAAGAAAGGAATCCAGGCCCATAGAACACTGGCTGACATATTGTCTAATAGCCTTCTGAGGAGGATAAAGGGAGCCCAATCATTTTGGATGGTGCTGGGGAATGATATACCTAGACTCAGGCTTTACATACTTTATACAGGTTCGTACTCTAGAGGTTTACAAATCCCCAACAAAGAATTAAATGTACCGAATTACAACTCTGGTTTCACATTTTCAAAATCTGAACTTCCACCAAAGTTGTTTGTGAAGTGCTCTATTGGAACAAAAGCCTTCTGATGAAACATCCAATAACTGCTGCGACTTCCATAACTGATGTGACTGCCTACTACTGGACAAGACCACATAAAATGATGAGGTTGGCCTTCCACGTAGAAGCGCCTGTTTGAAAACATAGGAAATAAAAAATAGTGGGAATGGGATTTGCTACAAACTGAAAATGGTGTGTTGCCCGTTCATGTGGCATAACTGGGTGGCATAACTGGATGAATAAAGGCTTGCACTTTAGAGGAAAATCATTGGTGACTGTATTGAAAACTCCTTTTGCTTAATTGTTTTACTTAGGGCTACGTCGTTGTGCCACTCTTATTTTACTGTTTAATATATCGGAAGCATATGACCAGGACTCGCCAAATTGGTAAAAGCGAACTGACCCTCCAAAGGCTCACATAGGCCTTGTGCCAATTGAGTTTTTGCTGTGACATTTGGGGATTTACAATAACATTGCCCCTGCAGTGTATCGAAAATAAATCTGTAAAGCAGATTTTCTTGCTCTCTTTTGAGTACACCCACAGTATCGCTGTTTCTGGAAGTAGGCCTCCAATCTATCCATTTTTGACCAAATCACTTTAAGCCTTCATACAAGTGAAAATGTGACTTGGTATTGAGAGGTAATGCGGGACATCATTTTTGCTCCAGGTGGTTCTTGGGAATAGTTTAAACCTATACAATTACGCCTCAAAAAATAAAATGGAGTACTCATCTATTGCATCATACCACAATGATTACTGATTCACTTATCGGTACTATTAAAAAGACCAATTGGAGGCTTAATTTAGAATCACAGATGTTAAGCTCTAGAAACCTGTCTGATTTTACGGTCATTTTGATTTTTAAAGATTTGTTATACCTGAACCATATTTAAATTGCATCTTTTCAATGGAGGGCGTTTATATATGATTTTTAGGTTTAATGCGTTTCCAGTTACTGATTTTACCATAAGTTGCATTACCTTAAAAAGTCCTCTCCCTTTTTGACAATTTTTAGTAGAATCAGTTTTTTCTTACTTTGTTCTAAAATGTTTGACCTCAGGAAAAAAAAAGTTTTTGTTTTTTTGGTTAGTCATATTTGTGCAGCTACTGAGGCTTTTGTGCTATATTAAGGTATTCAGAAATAACTTTTGTTGTCTCCAGTTACTTGATAAAAGCATGTTGATGAAGATTTAATTATTACAATTTTAGTTGTCTATTCTAGGTTTTGAAGGGATGTTTTTATATTTGTACATTGTAGCCACCCGGGTATTCCTTCTTGTGTGTTTTTTATATTTCATTTTCTGAGCATCCTTTTTGTGTGTGTGTGTGTGTGTGTGTACTTTCATGGGCTAAGACACTTGCATGGGCTAAGAACCTGAAATAAAGTCATATTGACTGACAAAGTTATGCCTAGCAAAAGCCATAACAATTGTAAAACACCAGTGGAAACATTGGCAATTGTGGCGAAAGAAAATATTGTCTCAGCCTCCTACACCACAACTGTTCTCACAAAATTGAATTGGAAATTCAGAGAATTCGTTGGGAAAGGAATCTACATTACAACTTCACTGCCCCCTCTGCCCCCCATGGAAAAGAACATTTCATTAGTTACCCAGAAGGGATAAGGCAAGTGAGAACAACATTTTCACGAATAAAGATACAACACAAATGCTATTGTCCTCACGAGAAACTCTGAAAGGCAGGTTTGAAAGAGCATGATGGATACTGGGGAATAGTGTGGTGGGTCAGAAAGACGGAGACGGATATGTTCATTCTATGGACTTATTTGACAAAATTCCAAAATAACCTCCCATCTAACCCTAAGCTGTGGTTTTCACCAGCCTAAAACAAAACTAACTAGGGTGCTAGTCGATGAGTCTAAAAGGATGATTCTGTCCAAAGCTAAGCTATTCTCTCGCTGCCACTATCCAAATGAAACGAGGCACAGGAAAATGAATCCCTTCTCCTGTGGTCTGCATTTCAGCACAGTCACTTTAGTAATTTAAGCATACATGATTCTTGTCAACTATTTTGATCAGCTCATACAGTTCATACACCTTGTTTTCCCATTTCAAAGTTATTGCTCTCTTTTCAATACACTTGAATCTTTTTCTGCAATGTTCACAGTTCCTCATGGTTGGGCCAGTTCTAAAGATTCTCAAATGATCTCTTACTTTTCTTTCACTTGACATTTACTGGGACAGATGCAGAGGTTCCAATAACGATTCTTCTCTGCTTCCACTACGTATGTTTTGAGTGTGCTAGTAATGATTCACTTCTATTTTCACAGTTCTCTCGCTCTCAAGAATGTTCCGATATAACTTCCCCCTCTCCTTGGGGAATATTGAATTGCATTCATCACTGGGACAAGTATGATCATTATACTTATGTTCGTTATCCCTTCTGGGTCTCCCGTATTCCCAGTTACCTCTTGCTTAATACTTTTCATGTATAAATTCATATTTGACCTAGTGTACATGTTCTTCATGTGGACTGCATATTCGATTTGTGTCTAATGCATGTGCTTGCTACTGGTGCAACGTTGGCTAGACTGCATTTGCCATCTTCGGTTTAGATTCTGTCTTGTTGTACTGACTGGGATAAGGTTGGTATGGTTGTCTTGGTGAGTAATGTTTCACACCAGTGCTGCAATAGATTGTGGCGGGGCAGAAGCTATGGATGACATGTACATCTGCCTCCCAATGTTAATGTTGTAAAAAGTATCCGATTGCTGGGAGTAGTTGCTGTGCATTGACCGACTCTATATGCCTATGTTACCCCACTTTCCAGACCACTTCACACGCCTCTTCAAATCAGCCTGTTGTATTGTGCTCTCTATTCTAGCCCCTCCAGTCCATAGGTATGCAGCATCATGCCCAGGGTCGAGGCAAGAGAAGTGCAGTGCCCATGTGCGAGTGGAGTCGAGTCCAACACGGTTGCAGACCAGCAGTGCTGCCCTCCGGGTCTGTTTCTGGACTTGCCATTAATGCTTTGAGATATTGTTCATAAATAATATATAGTTAGTCCAGCATTTGGTTGAATAGTTATTGCTGCATAATGTAAATACAAACATAATCAAAACGCCACATAGGTAGGGTCAACCTCTGGCAAACATAATGCAGATCTCCAGGCCACCATTGCTGCTCCTCCAGTCATCCAGTGAACCATCACTCCCATAGAATCCATGGCTTCTACTATTTGAACCCAAAGTGGAGGCAATAGGAGGTAAAGCCTTCCCACCCTTTTCCCCTATGCAAAAAAGCTATGTTGTTGAACACCATCACGGAAGAAGGGACAGTGAAAATGTGCAGGCTTGAAAGAAATCCCCCTGCCCACACGGCCGACCCACCCAGGAGCAGCTGAGGAAGTGTCTATTGTGACAATGTTGGGAGAAAGACAGTTTACTATTTGCCATGTAACTAACGATAACAGAGGGACTGCATTATCAAATTGAGAGAAATGTAACTTGTGAGATAGGCATGGTATCAAGAGAGACGACCTAGACAACAGACATCCAGTTTCAAAGAACTTTATTAAAATGTCATGATGGTGTAATGCCTAACTTGCCCTATAGCTAAGGTAGGGATTTCACCTGCCTAAATAAACTAAGGGAAGTCTATGTCTGAGTCCAAATTAAAAAGTCTGTATGTGTCCAAACTTATGTTTGCCCACACATCTAGAAATAAAGTGTGGGATTCTTCTTAACCACAATAGTTGTCAAAAGTAAAGTCTCAGCTGTTCTCAGCTTAAGTCCTTTTTGGGCTTTCTATCTCAGGCTCAAAACAGTTCCAGTAGCTGTTTGGCCTTGAGGTTCCCTTCCCTTAGTTCAATATGATATAGTATACACCGAAAATAAGATATTGAGGTTCTGTTCCCCAAGACACTACTTCTTAGTTCCTTCAATTCTCAGGGCTCCCTTCCCCAAGATTTCAATCCACAAAAAGAAGCTCTTGAGGTTCCTTTCCCCAAGACAACACTTCTCAGTTCCTCTTGACTCTCAGTTTCTTACTCACAACGTCCTTTGCTGGTCATCATTGAGGGCTCCCTGATCTGGGCGAAATTAGCAGACCACACGGCCCACCCGTTACAGGTTGCGCAGCCATAAGTCTTCCCCCTTAGCTTTGTTTCGCGCCGCATGAGCTCTTCTGTTTTGGGTTTTCTCACACTTGCTTTTCCTTTTGGCTATTGCAACTCTTCTCTGCACCAGTCTTTTGCTTTGCCACACATTCATAAATCTCCCTTACATTCGTAGATCAAATACCACATGCTTTCACTATGTTCACAACGTTGCTGATGCACAGTTTGACATTCACTATGTCAGTTTAACTTCTTATTGCTCATTTGGTATTTAATATCACTTGCTTCTTAATCAGAATAGCAGTTTCCATTCAGTTCGGTATTCAATAAGATGTGCTTTCACTCAAATAGGACTTTCCATTCAGTTCAGCATTCACTATTGTTTGTTTTCATTGGTGTTTGTGGACCGTTACTTGCCTGCAGTCCCATGGGAAGCTCCGGTCTTGCCGTGTCCTCTGACACTCACTGGCTCTTCGCATCCCCAGCGGTGGCTCCTGCTGCTCCTGCTTGCCTCTCCCAAAGTCAGGAAGCAGACCGCAGATGTGCTGCTTTCTCACCGGGCACATCCATGCACACGCTGGCTTCTCAGTTCCACGCAGAGAGCGCAGACTGCGTTCTGTCTTTTGGTAGCTCCTTTCTGCAGCTCAGCTGTTTGGCAGCTCCGTCTGCCCGCCTTCCACTCTGAATGCCCCCGGTCCTGCAAACGCCACATGGCCCGTTCTCCCCAGGTCCTCCGGGATCGTTGCCGGTCTCCAGACTTCCTAGTCTCGCTCCACCCCGGCGATTCTCCTTCTCCCTGCACAAGGTTGCTGCCTCTTCTCGTATGCACCTGAGCCCTATTAAGGGACTTCAGGTGTGTGCTGTTAACTTGGTTTGCCTGGTTTTCGCACCTTGAAACACTTGTGTATATCATATCATATTTCATAATGAGCCCAATTAGTGGGACATGCCTGACCTTTAAGTACTGCATGTTCTTACACTTCTGTCTTTCGTCTCAGTACTATAGTGGTGTTTGTGATCGAAAGTGTACATTGCTCCTAGTTGTCTCTTCCTCTTCTCAGTACTTGGTGGGCATTTATATGGAAAGAGAGGGCATGAGTGGACATAGCCGATGAAGGCTGACGGAAGGAGGGGCGAGTTCAGCATTGGGGAAGGTAGATACCATGTCTCGCCATCCAGCACACTCCAATCCCCAAAGACCCTCCACCCAGGTGATCCTCCCTCGTTTGTCCACCCCAATGGTCGGCATCCAAAAGCGATGGCCCTTCCCTTGACATCTGAGCAAAAGATCCCAGGAGAGTAGTTGAGAGTGACTTCTGGTTTCTTACAAACTGTACTACAATTTTGGCGGCCAAAACATGATGAAATAGTCAAGCAGTTAGAGCACACTAAGAACAAAAAGACACAGCAGACATTCTTTCAAGAAAGGACATTCTGCTCGGCGGAGCAGTAAAAATAGCCAGACATCTTGAAAATCATACTGTCCTTTAGAAATAGACATGACAGCACCATCACATGCAATGGAGCTAAAACCATAGCTCAGCTCTCTTCCCATGTTTCATGCAGCTTGTGGTACGGGCCTGCATAAGGGCACCAACCAAGACGAAACCAGGAAACTCTCACAAGGCCAAGCCAATCTTGCCAAAGATGCACCCTTAAATATCATATTCCTATGCTGGCCCTTTCAGGAAGGTATGCTGACAGAAAAGCAAGGCATCTCATAGCTATGGTGGCAATTTGTGGATCAGAAACCAATGGGGACAAGAACACCCATATTGGCCATTAAACGAACATCCAAAAGAAGAGCGAAACCCCATTGTGCCATGTTGGTAGACAACAATCCATTGGAATTATTGACAGTGGGTCAGACCTTGCAGTGATTTCCTGCAAAGACCTGCAAGGGAATGTTAGTAAATATCTCATCATTCATAAAAGTAGATGTGTGCCCCATAGTGTAGGACAGTCACTTTGTTGAACTAGTACTTCTTACTTGAATTCAAAGATCAACAAGCCAACACTAAGGTGTACTTCTCCAAACGTCGACCAGCTGATTTGGACTTTCATGATCAAGCCAAAGTATACATTGTTTTTGCCGCCCATCAGCCGAATGGGAACATACTATAAAATAATACACTTATTTATTTGGTAGCATGTGTTGTACAAATATTGTGTTCACAGTATTGGACTACATCCTGGTGCAGTGCTGGTCAAACCTAGTCTGTCCTGTTCCAGCCCCAGGGGATTGGTGTTCAAACTGCTGCAGAGGTTACAGTATGATTAAAAAAAGGACCTGTAGACTCCTCTGAATGGTGGTTCTCTTAAAATCCCATTTACAACAGAACTCTAATATATGTTGGCCTGAAAATCGTACACCTCGAAATAATGGACAATTAACCTACATAGCCTATCGAGGTAATTCCGACATTGATCCATGGATACCGGTCTGTCCTCCATTAGATCTGAGGGGTGCCTACCACCAGATAGTTTAAAAAATGACTCTGGAGGTGGGGGGACGGGAGGAGTAAGAGTAGCACCAACCCATCCCGGGGAAATCCACAAAAATTATCCATGCCAAGGAGTTGAGGCTGGAATTGGCATACAGGAGGTGAGCAATGAAGTCCTAGTGAGTGAACTGAGAAACCCGGCAGCTGGGAAGTTCGGCGGTGAACACCATGGGTGAGGCCGATGTGGCAAGAGGACGCGAGAAGGGCTGGGGAGCAGACCTAGTCATAGGATCTCTACTCTGCTTGGGGAATCCCAAAGATGGAAAAATCCATGAAGCACGGAAAGCAAAGCACATGTCGACAGTGGAATACGATCATTGGAGGCAGAGGAGCAGTGAGGTGCTGCTCAACATGACTCGGAGACTGATCGGTGGGAGAAAACAAAAACTGTGGCAGAGTAGGTGCCGCGACTGGGATCTCCTTCCGGAAGCAGACTAGATCGACGAGACCCAAGAGAGGAGACTAACTGGAGAAGCCGGGCACCAGAGCTGGCGGACAGGAATGAAGACACAGAGAAGGAATATTTGAGAACAGGGCCCCTTCATGCTGATCACAGGAGAGCCTTGCAATGATAGCTGGAGAAGGTGGTGGCACAACTCGCTCCCGGTCCTCCCATCTGGCGGGGTGTTGCCAACTACGGTGGGGGAAATCCCGACTGCAACATCCACAAAGCCTGCAGAGCGAGGAACACGCTAAAGAAGGAATAGGATATGTTGAGGCAAAGGATCAGTGGGACACTGCTCATCTCAACCTGGAAAAGGGATCCATAAAAACTGTGGTGGCGGTTGTGCCATGATTGAGAACCGCGCCTCGAGCATAACGGTTTGACAAGACAGAAGGTAGTGGATGACCTGTGGGATGACATCAGCCAGAATGGGCAGATTGGACTGGAGATAAGCGTAGGGGTGTGGGGGGGGGTCTGAGAAAGGGCCCCCTCGCCGGAGAAGGCAGTAGCGCAACCCCTGCTCGTGGTCCAACTTCTTCCTGCTACAACTCTCCTCGCATCTGACAGTCAAGCTGAGAAGAAAACATTGGCAGAAGAGCAGGAAGACAAACCAACAAAGGAAAGAAAATGAAAAGTTGATGAGCATTAGCACTTCCCACCCTCATAGCGATGGGCCAAGTGGGCAAGGATAGTCTACAGACAGCAATCTGGTTAAAGACCGAATGAGGAAGGCATGCCTGAGGAAGATAGAGGGGCACATGACCCATCGCATGGGGTGGGGTTGATGGGGAGGACTCGTCGGTAAGGAGAACATTCTTACAATCTGAGGTACAAATGGGCCAAAAAGCCGATGGGGAGCAATCTATTTCAGCAGTTTTGAAGGCAATATAGGAGTCCAGAAGTATCTTGGAAGATAAAATCGGACATGCCTTGGTCTGATGTCTACCTGCTGAGGCAGGATCTACGTGCCGTGTCATCAAGGGTCAGTGACATGTAGGAAAAGATAAGTGAACTAGAGGACAGTCTGAGCGCTCCAAACCTGAGGACAACACTTTGAAAAGCACATTCTCAAAGAAATGGCTGAGGATGCGGAAGGCAGATCCAGGAGGTCGAACATCAGGATGATTACCCAAACCGATAGAGGGTCCGGGTATGCCCCTGTACTTGGAGAAGTGGATCCGGGAGGTAATTAACCTGCAAGGATTGACCAATTTCTTCTCAATCGAACACGCTCACCGGTTACCAGAGAGACCCACAACAACACAGGGTGCTCCACCGAGACCTATGATGGCTAAACGCTTCAACTATAGTGACGGGGACATAATCCTCCAGGAGCAAGAGCCCTATACAAGTTGGCCAGGCCCAGCTGACGATTTTCCTGACTACACCCTGCATGTTCAAAGGGCAAGAGGAGGTCAAACGACAGCTGTGAGCCAATGTCAAACGCATGCTGCTTTTATCCCCCAGCCAGGTAGAGAGTGATTCTGGGGGAACACTCCTGTTCTTTCAGTATCCCAGAGAGGTATGAGGCTAGATGGAGTTTAGAGGCATCCAAGTGGAGAGGGGCAGGAGTCTCAGGAAATGCTGATCAGCTGGGGGAGATGTTAAAAGGTGGAGAAAGGATGGGGACAGAGGTGGGGTAAAAGGAGGCTTTGAAGAATCGGGAACCTATGGAAGAACATTCAGGAAACTGAATATTCCTGATACATTTGTATTTTTCATTGTTGGTACAGTCCAGCCAATTAATGCTTTTATGCAGAATTAAAACCCATGCACAAAATTCTGGAACTATATATAAAAAGTGAATAAGCTCTGCACAATTTTACATAATCCCCCTGCTAACGCATACAATTTAATAACATAATATTTCTAAACAGCAAATGAACAAATCTCAAGTTTGCCTAGTTGGAGAGGAAGGTATTGGGGGTCAAGGCATGCAACATGCATTGGATGCTAAGCCACGTCTTAGTCAGGTGATACATTGTTACAAAATCATTTCCCTGAAGTGTGTAGTCCAAAATAACTCAAGAACAAGGGAAATGGCTGTCCAATTGCCCTCAGCGTATGCCTGAGCATCACCTGGTTTCAGACTCTACCACTAGTGTCTTTAGTGCCATACTCTCAGTGCCTCACTTGATAATTGGGCTTGCCCGAGAGACTATGCTCAACAGTGAAGAGTCCTGGCTATTTTCCAACTACCAGTACAGGCTCACACAGCCTGCTTGCAATTGACCCAAAAAGCTAGGAATATCAAACTTGCTGCCTAATTATTTTTCCGGTAGACTGCTAGGGCAACAAAGTAAAATCTTGAGGCGTTTCGCCTCTATTTTCCATGGGCGCTCTGGACCTCCGCACCATACAGGAGTCCCGAGGGATCTTAGTTTTGCATGCATGAAAAACAGAGCCCAAGGAATAACCCTCATGCTTCTTCGCAAAAGTGCCCACAAATGTTGTAATGCTTTACTTTCAACCGTGTCCATCTGAGGTTTCCAGGATAATTTGTTGTCAGTGGGCACTGTAAGGAAGTCATGGTGGCAACAGTAAAGACAGACACAAGTGATCACAGTTCAAGGGTGTTTAATAAACTGCATAGGTAGGTTGGAAAAACACCTAATCTAAAGCTAAATCTAAGATGGGAGCAAGCTTTGAACATCAAACAATAATAAGGCAGTCTGAGTGGTGTCTTGTTAAATAAAAGGGCCTATTCTAAAAATACCTGTTGCCAATCCTTACACTAAATACAAAAAAGTGTGTAATAATGTTCATAAGAGAAGGAAGTGTTCACAAATAATAAGTCAGGATGCGGTAGTCAGGGTCTCCCTTCCCCCACGTTTTAAGCACAGGACAAGGTATGATTTTAAAGCACAGCACACCCTTGTGCTTTCGCAGCACAAGCCAACAGTTCCACTCTCAGCAATCGGGGCCTTCGTGGTTAGGTCTTTTTTCTACCAAAAAGTTTCTTACCTCCGTGGACCTGATGTATCCAAAATAATAAACAAAGTTCCTTTCTGCCTGTACGATGGGTGATGCCTTTTCACCCCTTTAATCCCTCTCTTCTGGGCTCGGATTCACCAAATGTTCTTTGCACTATCAGGAGCTTCGGTAGTTGGGTTTCTTGCTTCTGAGGGTCTGCTAGGTTAATAATAAACAAAAGTTCTTTCCTGATTATCCTGGAGGTGATATTGCTTCACCCCTGGGTCTCCCTCTTCCAGGCTCAGACCCCTTTCGTTTGTCAGCCTCCCTCTGCCAGGTTCACCCTGGATTGTATTCAAAAGTTTTCTCTGTGGTTTACTTGTCAATGGGGTGATGGCTTCTCACCCCTGGATCCCCATCTTCTGGGCTCAGACCCTTCACGAATGCTTGCCTTCCCTTTCGTCGGATTCACTACAGCCTTTTCTGATGGGTGATGACTTTTCACCTCTTTTGCGCTCAGACCCATATCGATTGTTTGCCTTCCTTTCGTCGGGTTCACTACGGTTTTCAACGGAATCTCCTCTGTGACCTTCACAAATCTCAATGTCTTTTTGAACAGTTTACTGTGGACATCCCTCTGCCGGATTCACTCTTGCCAACTTAGTCAATCGCACATTTTCTCAGTTAGTTCCTATGATTTAGGATTCACTTCCCTTAGCTTCATAATCATCGGTCGGTCAAAGACTTTTGACTCTACAGAGGATTTTACTGGACCCCTGTATGACCCCTTTGACCCCTTTCTCTCCTTTCCCAAGGCCTTCTGGTATCGGTAGATATTCGGGTAATCGCCCAGAGTTTCCTGAGTGAGTGGTGCCTGACTCGTCTGTTGCTGGCCACCCCACACCCCTTTGGTATCAAGTTCTTCGATTCTTTCACAGTTCAATTAGCTGTTTGCTACTTTCATTCAACACAGTTCGGTTTCTTATCGGCTCTCCCCTTGACTCACCGGCTGTGATGAACCGCTTGGCTTTTCTTCTCCCTGGAGTCAAGGTTGGTACTATGGAAAACAAGCTTCTCTCCCTGGCTTGGTTATCAGTGGAGGCTGGCCCTGTGTACCGTTGACGTCTTCTGCAGCACACGCTGGTTATTGTTCACTGGCTTACGGTTCCTTCAGCAGAGGTTTCACATGCCTTGGTCGGAAAGGGCAAGGTCGCTTCTCTCCTTGTCACCCTCTAGGTTCGTGCCGTTTTTCTCCTCCTCTTGAACTGCCATGCTGAGTTGGCTCTCTCATTGTGCGGTCTGCCTTGCTCATATTGCACTTTTGTGCTCCACCTTTTATCCCTGTGGTAAGAGAAAGTGACGTCCATTGTGGGTGATATTCTGGTTAATTGCCTGACCCACATGTCGGGTAAACAGTTTTAGCATTTTTCCGTTGTCTGTCACAATGTAAGGAAGTGGTAGAGCTCCTGAGTATCCTACAGGGTACGATGGAGAAAAGGTGTTATACAGGATTATAGCCCTCGTAATAGGGGGTTGGGTGAATTAGGAGTGAGATTGGTAGGGGTTGTGCAATGAACAAAAATTACCAGAGTTTTTATCGTGACCTGATGTTGTCAAGGCAGTATTCTGGGGTTTCGGGAAAGAATAATCAAATGGACGTAAAAAAGAATGACTGGGAGTATTCAGGTAGGAAACAGGGATTCTGAGGAATGTGGTTTCTAAGTGCAACAGCTTGTCTAATGGATTCACCAGATGCAGAGGGGATGGTGGATTCTCGGCGCAAGGGATTTCGATTTGATGCAGCCCATAAAAGCCACGAGCACCTAGTCTTCCTCGTCACTTTCCACTGTATAGTACCGGGTCTCACCTGGGGCATTCCCCTGAGCATAACCCCGGGCTCGCCTAACCACTTGATCCTCGCTCGTCCACCACCAGGGCTGGGATCTGAGAGCACAAGCCCTTCCTGGCCACCTGAATAAGGGATTATCGAGGTCTGCTGGGGAGAATACCCTCAGGTTTCTCACATCACCCCCAGATTGACGTGTTGACGACTTCAATCCTATTAGTCCCAAGCCAACATGCCAAACAGCTACTGCATTTGAGAAAATCCCAATCTAGGCGGCCTAGCGGCAGGTGTGTTTATATGAGGACCGCAACATAAGTTTAAAACAAAAGGTGAAAGAATGCAACCTCTTTTAAGTCGGTCATAGGTGGGCGTAGATTTAGTGACCTCACTGTTTACAGTGACCCGTACTTTGACATTGGTGGTATGGAGTGATACAATCCTATTAAATACGCCACGTGGTATACCCCATCTATCAAGCTGGAGAAGTCAAAATATTTTTGGGCAACAGAAGGAAGAAGCAAGTTGGCTTAGTATATGTTGTCATGACTCCAACTGATCCTGTTAAGTTCATTGTTAACCTCCACCAGACCAATCTTGCCTGTGTTTGCCTCCTGATTGCTAATGGCTAGGTGAGCGATTAGAAGATCATAATACCTCTCTTCTCAAGGAACAGTAAGGTCAATTTTTGGGGGAAAACGGGCAAGAGGAAACAAATATGTAATAAATGGTGGAGGCACTGTTGCCAATGACTCGTGTAATTGCCTGGGTGGTCCCCAATCCTCAGGAATCATTCTTTGTTTAAGAACAGGTATAGGAAGTCCCTCCTAAGTGGCTAAATCCGCTGGTATCCTAGAATTAAGATCACCTAAAACAATGCAGTAATCCACAATCTCACTCTTTTCAACATTCGCAATCAAAGAATAATTGTGCTTGCCACCTGGATGGTCATCCATGTTAAGCAGCAGAGTATGGGGGCATCCCATGAGAGAGGTCCAGCATAAGGAACAAGCAAGTAGTGAGTCATCGGCAGAGGCTGTCTCAGAAATTATATAGACTATCCTCACCCTCCTTGACCTTTCATCTGGTTTTGACATGGTCAATCATGCATACTGATCAATTGACTCAGTGAGAACCTAGGCATCACGGATCAGGCCCTGGAGTGGTTCTCTTCCTTCCTCCTGGACCAACCCTCCCAGGTCCAACTTGGGTCCTTTCTCTCCACCACCTCTCTCAAAGGATAAATTAGATTTAAAAAAAATGATTAGTAGAGTTTTCTATTAAAATGTTCTTGATTAGCAAACCAACCCAATTGATTAGCAATGTTAAACTAATATGTCACACACTGAAAAGTATTTCAAATTCTACTAGACCTGCAGGTCGAGTAGCTTAGTTTACCTATTCAACCTAAAAGAAATGCACTTGACCCATGGCAACGGATGACAACAAAGATAAATGTGCTTTCTGTAAAATGGTGCATGTCACCACAAACCCATTTTGTTTGGCACAATGCTGCCACTCGGAGACAAGCCATGCACAGTGTAACCTATTTGACATTTACTACATGTTAAATAAAATTTCAAACATCCCCTGCAAATAATACTTGCCCTTCATAAAATCTACTATACTATTCAAATGGACTTTGCGAGCCCTGGAGGAGTGCCTATACAATGTAAAAAGTTAGCTGCAAGACAGGTCAAAGATATGAAAAAAAGGCTCTGAAAACAGGTGCTAATATATAATGTAATCCTAATCCTAAAGCAGATCAATCACTGGAGGCTAATGTGTTTGCTAGTGCAGTAGATATGAAGATGTACAGACTGGATGGAACTATTGATCACTACTTTGCGTAAACATCTAGTGAGCTTATGTATTCATTATGCAAGAGAAAGAAAGTAAGAGACTAAGCAGATTGGCTGGCGTGGCAGGCAGAGAACTCTGCAAACTAGGTGGAAGATTGTTGATTCCAGCCATCTCACTTTCAGGGTATCGGGTATAAAGCAACAGGGTGATAAGCTAGAATGTCGAGGAATATGGACTCAGCTCATGGGTACCTGCTGCACGATGTAACCAGCAGGTCACAGAATTACGTTTGTCATCGAATGCATTTGACTGTGTGATCATGTACATTTTCAAAAGTGTTAACTCGTCAGTATGATGCATCTTCCCCAACAAATTGAAAAATAGCAGACACTGAGATTTAGATACACAAACCTAAACTTTCCTATAAAGCTTTGAGACAATGTAGTGTTTTACAGTAAAAATTCTGTAATTATGCATTATGTAACAATTTACATTTTTAAGAATGGAATTGCATGACTTAAAAAAAAAAAAAGTTACCACATGCCTGTCTTTGCCATACAGGATATAGTTAGCTTAATAAAAGAATAATCCCGATTACTTCTAGATTGCAATTATTTGAAAAATAAAATAAAACATTCTTGCACTCCCACACAGGCCTTCGACACTTAAGATACGATTGGAGGCTCCTACACTCTCTCTGTCCACTAGCCCCCTTCAACTTACAGAGAAAAGAGTGGAGTGAGCCCTGATGGCAAGAGTGGACTGCAGGGTCAGCTGTGCTTTTATTGAACAGGGCAACTTAAATAGCTAGCATCAATTTAATTAGCAAACATACAAAATTGCATAGCAAATTGCTATGCAACACTGCTTATTTTATGCCTTGCCGTTCAGTGTTCACCAGGGCTCTAGCCTGTCACCCTGGCTCTTCAATGTCTACTTGGCCCCTTTGGCCCATCTTACCTCTACCTTCGCCTTTAACGTTCAATGTTATGTGGATGACACTCAGCTCTCTTTCAAGCTCTCCTCAGCCTCCTCTCCTCGCTCGCTCATTCCTGAATGTCTATCCGTGATTCAGGATTGGTTAGTCTCCAACGATCTCTGCCTTAATGCCAGTAAGACTGAGATCCTCATCATTGGGACCCCTGCTCCCACTTTCCCCTCTCACTCTGGCTGCCCTCCTTGGGCCCTCTTCATTGCATTCATGTGTGGCAAAAAACATTGGTGTCCACTTCGACTCTACTCTCTCCTTCTATCCTCACATCACGGACCTTGCCAAGAAGGCACACTACCCAGCTGCACCTCTTCAGAGGTTTTCTTCCTTGTCTCACTTTCCCCCAAAAGCTCACTGTCTCCAAAGCCCTGGTTCTCTCGAGGCTGAACTACGGCAACAGCCCCTTTCTCAATCTGCCTTCCTCTACTCTCCGCCCTCTGCAACTAATCCAAAACAGGACTGCAAGACTTGTCCTTGGCCTCAAGCCCAGGGACCATATCTATCCAGCCATGAAATCACGCCACTGGCTCCCTGTGGCTGCAAGGATCAAGTTCAAGACCGTATATCTTCCACAAGTCTTTCTGGGGCCTGGGACTCTCACTACATCCAACTCCCTTCTAAATCACCTTCCTTCTCAAGCCCTTCGCTCAGCCACCTCTAACTCTGAGGGTCAGACGCTTCTCCAGGCAGAGAGTGGGGGGGGGGTAGATCTCTCTCCTCTGCAGGTGCCTCCCTTCCCCTCTCAAACTTGAGCTGGACCACTTGAAGTTCCAGAAGCAGCTGAAGACCTTCCTTTTTAAAAAAATAAATAAAATTTCTCTCTCTCCTTCTCCCTCTCACTCTCCCTCTCCCCTTATCACCTTTGGGGGCCAGTCATTGGATGGTTCATCTGCCATCGATTTCCATGGCTTCAGAGGCGGCTATTTTAAACCGGTCAATACCTGAAATTAACCCAGTGAAACCAAATGAATTGCCTCAGGTGTTCCACGAAAGCACACCTTAGTTGACACCGCTACGGGCAAATCCATTGCTTGAAGGGTGGAGCGAAAAAGAGTAATTGCCAGTTAATCGCCTCGGATTCCTCTTCAACTCCAGAGCCCTGATCTATTTCAACAAATCGGGTGCTGCTTCTAGAGATATTGATCGAGATGGGTTCATACCCCACAGGGAGCTGCCTACAATTTGACCCTCGCTTGGCAGAATGTGTATTACCATTGCCAATATGCAAGATGTGTAGTCTATCCCTAACAGTGGAGCAGTGTTTTCCTATATTGAGTACACTCGTCCCACTTGTAATTTGCTGGATTGTACAGTCATAACCTAGACAAGCAAAATAGGCAGAATAAGCAACAGTCTATGGGAGCGTGTGAAAGCATATAGATCCTGTATGTAGCGTTATTAGAAGTTTCCAGTAACTCCACGACTTCTATATCAGAGGATGTGATGGAAAACAAGGAAATTATATCATGTAACAGCTGTAAAATGAATTCTCCATAAGAGCAAAAGAGACCCTGTACCCACAGGACTACTGCAGTCATGTTTTTCCATTGAAAGGCCATCATTGCTCTAGGGTCACGTCCCGTCAAACGATAAACGGATACATTTGGAACGGACGATGAAAAGAATAGATCTGTCTTGAAATGCAGGTGGGGGACTTGGTTGCTGTGGGGGAGGGAGCAAGGCTCTGGTAACTTGAAAGCAGTGGAGATGTAGTGGACAAGGGGTATGAGTGGAAGGATACCCTTATTGGGGAGAGTATATAGATATTCCGATTATCGTAAAAGGTTTTGGGGCTAAGGGGGTTGTTATGGGTTGTTGGGGTGAAAGATACTTCTCTGTCGGGGTATGGGGTGGGGAAGTTTGAAGTTTAACAAGTATGTGTGTCATAACTAGTTGTGCAATGCAGGTAGTGGAACTGGGAACAAAAAGGGCTACACAGGACAGACAATAGGAGTTCATTCATATTGCATGCACGTTATTGGAGGAGGGGGTGATTAAATACTGAAATGCATGTCTTGGAATACCAACAGTCTTCATGAAGAGATAAAGCGCAGTGCAGGCTTTTCATACATAAAACGACACAAACTGGATGCTGCAGGAGATGCACCTATTGGAAACTCATGGAACCTTATGACTGTGTGGCACACGTGAGTTTCTCAAGGGGATTGGGAGGGGTTGCATTACTAGACGGAAGATCACTGAACCTGCACATTACTTAAAGTAATATGGTACCCCGGTGGTCTAATTGCTTGGATCACCGGAACAAAAGGAAGGAGTATTTAGATTTATTTGTGTATGCACACCACCCACGCTACTTTGGACGAAGTTAAAACTTTCCTATTGGATGCCCTGCGAGGCCCGTTATTTATTGGAGGTGACTATAATCCGACACTCAATAGTTGGAATCCCGGGATCAGGGGTTTGGAGGATGGGGAGCTCAGTTAGGGAATTTCCTGAATGCAACGGGCCTGCCAGATATATGGAGGGAGTTGTATCCAGATCAAAGGGAGTACTCCATCTTTACAGCAGCCCATGCTTCCCTGTCAAGGAAAGATGATCTGATATGCCCAGTGCGCCAGATAAGATTTTGAGGTGGGAGTATTTTACTCCATATTTTTTAAAAAAAGACTTCTCTCCTTAAAGCAGTGTCGCATAGCAGTTTGCTATGCAATTCTGTAGGTTTGCTAATCAACTTGTGTAGAAAAGTTAATTATTTAATGATGTGTTATTTAAATAGGGCCTTAATCCAAAGCACTTTACAGAGAAAATATTTGCATACAATGTCACCCAACCGAAATTGGTACTCCTTCATCGACCTCCGAAGGATGAAAGGCTGAGTTGGCCTTGCCGGGATTTGAACCTGCGACCTGCAGTTCACACTCAGATCGCAGCAGCGAGCGCTCAACCCGGAAAGCACAGCTCACCCTGCATTCCTCTCTCGCCCTCTGTGCTCCCTCCGCCCTTTTTTCTCTATTCACTTAAAGTGCTAATGGAGGGAAAGTGCAGCAGTAATCGTCTCCTACACTAAAGGCATGTGTAGTAGTGCTAGGCAAGAATTTCTTTTTCAAATAATTGCAAACTTGAAGTAATCCGGATGATACTTTTATTAAGCTTTCTGTATACTGTCTGGCAAAGACCAGAATATGTCAACTTTATATCTTTTAAAAAGACAGTCGGGTAATTCCATTCCTAAAGTGTAAGTTGTTAAATAATTACAGTATTGATACTGTAAAACACTGCATCAGCTCCATGCTTTACAGTCAAGTTTAGTTTAGTGTACCATTTCATAGTGTCAACTATATTTCATTTTGTTAAGATGCATCTTGTCGACTAGTGAACTTTTGAAAATGTACATGATCACATGATCGCATGCTTTTGATGGCAAACTTGGTACTGTAACCTGCAGGTTGCATACATCTTGCAACTGGTGCTCAACCCATGATGGAACCCTATTCGACATTCTATATTATCACCCTGTTGCTTTATTTCATATACTCTGGGTGGAAGCAGCGTGCCAAACAAAAAGACTGTTCGTAGTGACTTGCACCATTTTACAGAAAACACATTTTAAATTTGTTGTCCACCGTTGCTAAGGGTTGAGTGCATTTCTCTTAGGTTGGATAGGTAAAGTTACCTGACGTGCAGCTCTAGCTAAAGTTTGAAGAATTTGCAAGGTCCAGCTCCTCTCAATAATGTCTTAATTCAGCACTACGCAAAACTGCTGTATTGTTGGTCATTTCATGTCTTTGGTACAAATAATCACTGGTGACATAAATATTAGTACAAAATTGCTAATCAAATGGGTCTGTTTGCTAATCAAAAACATTTTAATTAGCAAACTTTGCTAATCAACTTTTGAAAACTAATTTATGCCTTGCCTTTGCAAGAGAGTAAAAGGTATGCAACATCCAGCCGATGTGTCCAAAAACTGTATGGAAATCATTACTATGCGGCAGCTTCTGCATTGTGACAGAATACACCTTTCATTATTTCTCTAAGGTCTGGCCATTTGATCTCTCGTGTATATATTTAAATGTTGAAAACTCAAACACCTAGCCAATTACATAGTAAAGCAAACATGAATTATATTGTGTGTTTTGATAGCAGAATTGTCTTTTGATGTTTAATAAAGTCCTCATTTCCTGTAGCTATTACTACCTAATGGTATGCCATTGTTATGATACAACAGTGCAAAGAGGCAAGAAATTCATGCTAAATTTTATTTCTAATCTAATGGTCAAATGGTTATTTATATAGCGCCTTTGGCAAAGCGCTGTACATAGAACATATTTATCCCAATAATCACCAAACCACAGTCAGTACTCCTTTATTGACCTCGAAAGGATGAAAGGCTGAGTTGGCCTTGCGGGATTCGAATCTGCAACCGACAGATCACACACAGATTGCAGTAGCGAGTGCTCAACCGGCTGAGCTATCCTATTGCCTAAAATCCTACAGAGGTCAGTTAACTGAGTGTCGACTGAGGTATAATAATTCCAGTACCTAGATTTTGGACAAACCATGCATGAAGCGCTACATACATTTAAATACCTATCTAGATTATCAAAGGGACAGGTTTTGCTGAGTTTCTATTTCAATTACCAATGTAACTTTCATTTGTTTTTGAACAGCAATTGCACTTCCTCGAGAGTAAGGTTTTGGATGTTTGAATTGTAGTCTTGAAGATTTGAGAGGCTAGAACACCTGTGATTGGTATAATGACAATCACTCACCCTTGATCAAATACTCTGCTGCCACTGACCATTTATAATAATGTACCCCATTATGAATGTTGAATGGATGTAAACTAGACTGTGCATAGTCCTCATTTTACACACAGATTTTATAATTAGTGTACATAAGGGGGAAAATGATGTGCCTAAGCATGATTATGCTCACAGCACCGGAACTCTGAAAAATACAATTGTGCAATACTGGTTTGCTATCACTGGGAAAAAAGCATAATTTGTAAATAATTAAAATAATAATAATTCTCAATTGCAACTTGGCTTTCCATCTTATTAATTATACAATCCTAAAATACTACGAAACTAAATATGCACAGTGCTTCTGTTTGCTCCATGAGCTTCAACACAGCAGAAGCTGAATGGATAGAAACCATTCCTTTTATCGCAGTGTGCAGTTTCTTTTTTTGAAAGGCTTCAGAGAAATGCATTCTGTTTCAGAGGCTTTTATCCATGGCTTGCAATTACAACCATGTAGATTACAAATCAAAAGAAGCCTTCTGGTTTTTGTCAAGCAACCTGACCATTGCACAGCCCCCTCATGTAAACGTGTGTAAATGTACGCAGGAAAATAATTAATAAAGCTGTCGTATTTACAAGATTTTCATGCGTAAAAAGGCCTTGTCTGAAGGCCTGGATATGCCCACAGATGAAGTAATACTGTGTGACATCTGCGGGTCATCTATCTAGAGTGGTCTCAGATCATGCTCAGTCATGCCAATCTAGTTAAATAGCCATACAATAGGTGGGACCTGGAGACTAAGCACATACAATCTGTGAGATGATAGTGTGGTGACAGAGTTGAAAGAGGAAGCAGGGCATTACTTTCAGATCGACCGAGAGTCAGTGGATTTGAAACTGACATTCTGGGAAGTGTATAATATAGTGAGGAGAGGCAAGGCAATAGCATCTGTTGTTGCGAAGGAAAGGGCGAGGGAGGCAATAAAGGGAAGCAGAAGGTGAGGTTGGATGGTTGGAGGAAAAAAGGCAGCAGTTGCAAAGATACGACATTGAGGGAATTGAAAAACGCTGGAGAGGAGGTTCAAATTAAAGAATTCCAAAGCTAAAATGTGCTGGTGGCTTAAGGGGCACGCATTTATGAATGGTGAGATAAAACTGGTAAATTACTTGTGTGGCTGGCCCACAGGGACAAGCAGAACAAGATAAGTGAGATTCAGATGAGAGACACAGACCAAAGAGTGAAAACCTCAAGATATTACGCAGGCCTTTGGTACATTTTATAAAAAGTTATTCACAGCAGAGATTGGGAAAAGGGATGAGGAGGTATGCCAATATGTGGATACCCTTCCCAATCAGTGGATACACACATGGAGGCACAAAGAGAGGCCTTGGAAATGGACATAATGATGGAGGAGCTAAAGGCCACACTGTCGCAACTGGCTAAGGGTAAGTCAGCGGGACCGGATGGACTCCCGCTGGAGTGGTGGATCAGTTTGAAGGAGGAATAATTGGAGGCCACGAAGAACATGCTCTAGGAAAGTAAGGGGAAAAGGAGTTCCTTCCACCAGGTCTAGGAGAGGCCACCATAGTACTTATACCGAAACAGTGGAAACCCATGGAAAAACTTGGGTAATTCTTGGTCCTCCTTTCCAATCTTTTCTGCTGATACTATCATAACCACCAGACACCTTAAGTCTTCATCCCGCTTGATCCCATTCCATTAGCGGTTATCAAAGGGATCATGGCAGCTATTGCTCTGCAGGTGTCACATGCAGTCATTCTTTTCTGTTTTCATGGTCTCATTCCGGCGGAGCTGAAGCATGCACTTGTAATGCCTTCTTAAAGAAACCGTCATTAGATCCCACTGTCCCTGCACATTTCTTTCTGCCCCATCTCTCTTGCTCCGTTCTTTATGAAACTTGGAAATTCTGATCCCACCTCTTACTACCTTCTGGTTAAAGAATATGGTTTCTTTGACCCATTTCAGTCAGGCAGTAGTTTGTTTGTGCCTACACCTCTTTGCGCCAAATTTCTGATCTGAATGAATCAAAGTACGTAGTCAAGTTTCTTCAAGCATATTTTCTTAATTTATTTGATATATATTCTGCCCATATGGATGACACGTGTTTCGGCGTTTCTTTGACGCCTTTTTCAAATCCGGGCTGAATGCAAACGTAACATGTAATAAAACAAAACACAAAATATAACATATGAAATAGCATTTTAGCATATTTTGTAACACATTTAGTAGTTAAAATAGTGACTTAGGCTGTGTAGTATATCCTTTGAGCATTCTCAAATTACATGAACACCTGAAAGTGCAGCACCTCTTAGTTACCTCAAATGGTTAAAAATAAATCCATTACAGTGACTGTTAGTTTTTAAAATTAAATATGTGCAATCCGAAAAAGAAGTAAGTATGGGATGGCATGGATCTAACAATTTTTGGCTGTCAGAAAAGCATGTAAATTTGTTTTCTTACCCTTATTGAATGTGATACGAATCTCCCTTTCTTTATTTCCGGGAATTAGTTTTTAGTTGAAGTATATCACGGTAGTTCCAGGGTTAAATCCCACCTAAAACAAATTTGATTATTCTATTATGCTAACATTAGCCTTTTAACCTTCTATCGGATTGATTCTTTGTGCATGATTCCCTTGCATATATTTAGACACATTTTAAACTCTGGTAAGCATGACTAGTAACATCTTTCTCATTGAATTTATATAAAAAAATGTTATTCATATTTGCAATCCTCCAATTGCATTACATATCCTTGGTCTCATGCATTCTGTTACTCTAGCGGTCACTAGGAATTACTTTTTCAGTTACAACGACTGGTAATCGATTTGCTCCCCATTTGTGTTTACCAAAACACCCTGTCGCGTGAGTTTGAAATCCCAACAAAAATATATTTTATTTATGCCACTCGGCATCAAGCGTGCTGATTTCTACATTGAGCATGCTTGTAGCGGTGGTCTTTCCACCCCTTAAAAGCGCTTACCTACAAAATTCACCTGCTCATGCCTCAAGAACATATTTCAGCTATAGGAAGTCAAGACAAAAACCATCCGTTATCTGTTCATTGGCAAAACCAACATCAAATGCAAAATAATGCATGCTTGATGCCGAGTGGCATAAATAAAAATATATTTTTGTTGGGATTTCAAACTCACGCGACAGGGTGTTTTGGTAAACACAAATGGGGAGCAAATCGATTACCAGTCGTTGTAACTGAAAAAGTAATTCCTAGTGACCGCTAGAGTAACAGAATGCATGAGACCAAGGATATGTAATGCAATTGGAGGATTGCAAATATGAATAACATTTTTTTATATAAATTCAATGAGAAAGATGTTACTAGTCATGCTTACCAGAGTTTAAAATGTGTCTAAATATATGCAAGGGAATCATGCACAAAGAATCAATCCGATAGAAGGTTAAAAGGCTAATGTTAGCATAATAGAATAATCAAATTTGTTTTAGGTGGGATTTAACCCTGGAACTACCGTGATATACTTCAACTAAAAACTAATTCCCGGAAATAAAGAAAGGGAGATTCGTATCACATTCAATAAGGGTAAGAAAACAAATTTACATGCTTTTCTGACAGCCAAAAATTGTTAGATCCATGCCATCCCATACTTACTTCTTTTTCGGATTGCACATATTTAATTTTAAAAACTAACATAGTCACTGTAATGGATTTATTTTTAACCATTTGAGGTAACTAAGAGGTGCTGCACTTTCAGGTGTTCATGTAATTTGAGAATGCTCAAAGGATATACTACACAGCCTAAGTCACTATTTTAACTACTAAATGTGTTAAAAAATATGCTAAAATGCGATTTCATATGTTATATTTTGTGTTTTGTTTTATTACATGTTACGTTTGCATTCAGCCCGGATTTGAAAAAGGCGTCAAAGAAACGCCGAAACACGTGTCATCCATATGGGCAGAATATATATCAAATAAATTAAGAAAATATGCTTGAAGAAACTTGACTACGTACTTTGATTCATTCAGATCAGAAATTTGGCGCAAAGAGGTGTAGGCACAAACAAACTACTGCTTACTTTACAAACGGAGCTGAGGGACTCTGTCTCCGTGTTGACCTACACCCTTGCGACACAAGAATAAAATAAAACAACCATTGCTAACCTTAATAGCACTGACATACGGGTCGCGAGAGTACACCTTATGAGATCCCCACTCAAGAAGTTCCTCACTCAGCCATTTCAGTCAGGGTTCCGACCAGGCAGAGGCACTGAGAGTGTTCTGGTCTCTGTGATGGATGATCTCGCCCAGCTGGTCGTGTTTAGGGAGGAGTGAGTGCGAAGATTTTTCTAGATCCATCAACAGCTTTTGATACAGTTGACCACCCCCTTCTAATCGGCTGCCTCGCGGCGGCCGGCTTGTCGGGCCCAGTTCTGTCGTGGGTTACATTCTTCCTGGCTGAGAGGGGGGTCAAACTCTTGCTCTTTCCTCCTTTCCTCGCCTCCTTTCTTCTATTCCTACTCTTTTCGCACTCTCATGTGGTGTCGCCCAGGGCTCTGCCCTCTCCCCAACATTATTCCATGTCTACATCCAGCCTCTTGCGTAACTAATCCGTTTCCGCTGCTATTCCTATGCTGATGACACCCAGATCATCGTCTGGCTTGATGTCTGTGTCAAAAAGCATCTTGGATTAGGGGGTTCTTGTCTGCTGTCGCGGGATGAATGGGCAGCAATTGGTTTAAACTGAATGGGGACAAGACAGACGTCCTGGTGCTCGGTTATACTTCATCTCTTTTCTCTTCTTTTTGGACGTCCTCTGTCTGGCTTCAGATTTGGCCCTGTGGACTCCGATACCTGTGGTAAAAAAAAATCTTGGGTTCAGATTTTCTGCATCCTTATCCACCGAGGCTCAGGTTAGTGCTGTCTGTCAGACTTGCCTTTTTCAGCGGAAAATTTTGCAGGAGGTCTTGCCTTGTTATTCCTTCTAATCTCTGTCCTCCGGTCGTTGCGGCACTTGTTCTTAGCCGCATGGACTATTTTTTTTATTTATTTATTTATTTGAATGTATATAGCGCACACCAGCCCAGGGGCATCGGGCGCTGTTACAGTATGCTCAGTTGGTACAGGAATACATTATAGCAGGTAGGCACGTTCATAGCATTACATACAGACAGTCCATATAAGAAAGGTGAGGAAGCGAGTTAGGTGAACAGAGTGGTTTTCAGCAGTTTGCGGTATGCGGTGTAGGATTTTTCATTTCTTAGTGCAGTGGGTAGTGCGTTCCAACATTTTGGTGCCAAGTGTTGACAGCTAGACCTGCCGGCTTTGCTTATTTTTCAGGTGGGTACATAGATCTGGTTGGTTAGATGGGATCTGGTAGGTCTGGTGGACGAATTGAGGGCTAACCTTTCTGATAGATGTCAGCAGAGAGGCATCTTGTGTGATGGCATATGGTTTTGAAGAGGATGCATTCTTTTATTGGAAGCCAGTGTGCTTCTTTCCTGGCTTGAGAGATGTGTTCCCTTTTCGGAATACTCAGTGCTTTTCTCACAGCATTGTTCTGTGTGATTTGCATTTTGTTTACATTTTTTGCAGAGGCGCTCAAGAAAAGGGCATTGCAGTAGTCCAGTTTGGTGCCTACTGTGGCTCTGGCTATTGATAAGCAGTTTTTAGTGGAGAGGAAAGGTTTAACCGCATTGATAACCTTAGTGGTGAGTGCGGCGGAGGAGGCCATTGCCTTGACTTGACTTGACATTGAAGAGTTGAGTCAAGGTATACTCCTAGGGTTTTTACTGCTGAGGAGACCATAATGGTGGAGTTGTCAATGTTAAAGGTTTTGTATTGTGGTGGGAGTTTGTTCAAGGTTTCCTTGGTACCTACTATGAGGATCTCTGTTTTATCACCGTTTAAGCAGAGGCCGTTGGCTGCCATCCAGGTTTGGTTGGCTGTGTAGATCTTGGTTAGCGCTGCAGCGTCTTGTTCATAGATGCTGGTGAGGGGGAGAAGGACTTGTGTGTCGTCGTCCTAGTTGGTGTAGGCTATGTTGCGACAATCCAAATCATTGAAGAGTGGAACAGTGAATATGTGGGGGTTATGCATGAGCCCTGTGGGTCCCCACAGTGGATGGTGGTTGGGGTGGCGCAGGCGAGTCTGAGAAGACTTTCATGAGTCGACCTTTTGAGGAAGGAAGTGACCCAAGAGATGGCTTGAGGAGAGAAGTGGGCTTCTTTTTTTAGTTGCATACCTAGGATGTCGTGGTTAACCAGGTAGGTCAAAGGCAGCAGAAGGGTCCAGCAGGAGCAGCAGTGCCGGTTTACCTTTTGTCCATGATGTTGATCTGTATTTTGAGATTGAGTAGGGCGGACTTTGTCCCGTGTCCTGGACGGAAGCCTGATTGTCTTTTACCTAGGATATGATTTTCTTCCAGGTATTGCTGGATTTGCATGTTGGCCACTTTCTCATAAATCTTGAGCAGGAAGGGGACAGTGGTGATAGGTCTGTAGTTGTTGGCATTTTCAGGGTCTAGGGTGGGTTTTTTGAGAAGTGGGCGCACCAAGGCTTCTTTTTAGGCAATCTGGGACTCAGTTGGAGTTGAACGAGGCATTGATAAATGACCTGAGAAATGGTGCAAGTGTTTCTACACAGGCTTTCACTAGTTTGGCGGGGCAGGCATCGACTTTGCAGTTGGAGGGCTTGATTTTGTTCACTATTTCTATTACTTGAAAAAGTGAGGAAGGCGAGGCACGCACTTCAGTTCCCAGTCAAAATATACCTGTTGCAAAAAGTAACTGGGTTAAATCACAAGAATGTCCAAGTATTAACAGGGTTGAATCCCAAGTGCTGCAGTTCAGTTGTTTTTTAGTTGTTCTCCTACAAACGCTTTCTTGTCGCAATCATCCATCAGGGAGTCTGTTTCTTTTCAGGTGTTAACAATTTAGTTGCTCTTTCAGTCTCTAAAGATGCTGGTATATGTAGTGAGAACATTTTTTCAATTCAGGCGACCAGGAACCGACACCCCTCCTGGAGCACACATCTTTCCCAATATTGGGGGATGGGGGCAAACCATCATACTTGGGATTTAACCCTGTTAATACTTGCAGCTGAACTGCAGCACTTGGGATTCAACCCTGTTAATACTTAGCCATTCTTGGGATTTAACCCAGTTACTTTTTGCATCGGGTATAAGACTGGGAACTGGAGTGCGCTCTGCGCCTTCTTCACTATTTCTATTACTTCTTGTTCAGAGATTTCTCTGAATTTGAAAGGTGTAGTAGGGTCGTTTTGTGGCCTCTGTCTGTTTCAGCGTTGGAGGCTGGTTTAATGTCCTGAGTGAGGTTATTGTGGTGGTCTAGAATTTTCTTCTTGTGGAGTTCAATTTTGTTTAGAAGGCCGGACTGTATGGTATGATATGGCATTTATAACGCGCCTATACACAAGTGTTTCAAGGCGTGACGGGGCGAGGGAGGGGAACAAATGGAGGACAGACCACGATCCTACTAGGCCAGGTGTCATTCAGATCGCGCAAGTGCGTGGGAGGGGGGCAAGGGACAGGGTAGCACATGGGAATAGTTAACAATAAGTAACAGCCAGCAAGTGGCAAGTGCATGGGTAAGTGCAGACATCAGGAATCATGGCAAGTGCATGGGTAAGTGCAGACATCAGGTGTCACAACAGGTTTCAAGGTGGTAGGGGACTGTAGGGATACAGAACAGTCCCCAAGTGCAGAGATTGCCAGGCGGGCAGTGCAGGTGTGTGACGCTGGCAGAGGATGGACCTGGGCCATTGATCAGGGGGTGTCCAGGAAGCCAGTGCAGTTCCGGTTACAGCCAGGAGGTCAGCAGAGGAGAGGAGGCGAAAAAGCAGAAGCAAAGAGAAAGGTTTTGAGGTGCTTTCGGAACTGGAGATGGTCCTCCTCGAGTTTAAGGGAGGCAGGGAGGCTGTTCCACAGGGAGGCACCAGCCAAAGAAAGAGGTCTACCACCAACTCGTTGCTTGGAGAAGAGACTGACCCTCAGGGAGTTGGAGGCGGATGAGCGAAGAGCTCGAGAAGTAAGATATTTCGCAAGAGAGAGTTTGAAGGTATTGTGGCCCCAGGCCCCAGAAGGCCTTATGGACGATGCAGAGGGTTTTGAACTTAATCCTCACGGCCACTGGGAGCCAGTGCAGAGATGTCAGTCCTGGAGAGATACAATCCCTGGGCTTGAGGCCAAGGACAAGTCTTGCAGTCCTTTTCTGGATGAGTTGCAGAGGGCGGAGAATAGAAACAGGCAGATTTAGAAAGAGGTTGTTGCAGTAGCCCAGCCTAGAGAGGACCAGAGCTCTGGAGACAGTGAGCGTCTGGGGGAAGGAGAGGAGAGGAAAGGAAGAATACCTCTGAGGAAGTGCAGTTGGTAGTGTGACTTCCTAGAGACATCCAAGATGTGAGGAGAGTATGGAGTCGAAGATGACGGCAAGGTTTTTAGCCTTGCAGGTGGAAGCAGGAAGAGGGCCAAGAGAGGCCGGCCAGAAAGCTGCATGAAAGGAGGGAGCAGGTGTGCTGATGAGGAGAATCTGTCTTATTGGCATTAAGGCAGAGGTCATTGGCGGCACACCACTCCTGGATAGCAGACAGACAGACAGTCCGAGATGAGGGAAGGCGGCCGAGGGTAGCCTGAAAATGAGCTGGGTGTCATCCGCATAGCACTGAAAGTTGGGGCAGAGAGCGGTGATGCTGTGGGCAAGGAGTGCCAGGTATTGGTTAAACAGCCGGGGAGAGGGGTTAGACCCCTGGGGGACACCACAGGTAGGCAAAACGATAGCGGAGAGGAAGGACCCAAGTTGGACCTGGGAGGGTCGATCAGAGAGGAATTAAGTCAGCCATGCCAGAGCCTGACCTGTGATACCCAGGTTATCACAGAGATGGTTGAGCAGGATGGCATGGTTGACGGTGTCAAAGGCAGAAGAGAGATCAAGCAGGATGAGGACACCAGTGGTGTTAGTCATGGTTGGAGAGCAGGTCTTCACGGATATTCAGGAGAGCAGTTTCCATGCTTCTGCCAGCTCTGAAGCTGGACTGATGGTCATGAAGACAGCCAACAGATTCAGTGTGGAGATTAAGCTGGGAGATGGCTAGTTTCTCCAGGAGCTTGCCCAGGAAGGGAGTGATGGCGATTGGGTGATAGTTAGCCCGGCAGGTGGGGTCGGCAGAGGGTTTCTTAAGAAGAGGGTGCACAAGGGAATGCTTCAGGGGGCATGGGAAGACTCCAGTGGCAAAGAGTGATTGCAGAAATCAGCCAGGGCAGGAGCAAGGGAGTGGTGTTACACCAAGTTTGATCTTTAACGATCTCTTGGGTCTTGGTGGCTGGGGTAGATGGTTCTTTGAAAATGGTGAAGAGCTCTTTCGATTCAGAGCTGGATTTAGAGATTCTATCATTGTATGATGTAGACTTGGCTGTAATAATGGCACTATTGCAATTTACTTCTCTTAGCTCAACCACTCTCTCACTCATTGGCTTTGAATCTTGCTAAATCTGTAGCCACAGAGAGCCCTTATGTCTCCCATATTTCCCCGGTTCTCAGTTTCCTAAATTGGCTGCCTGTTTCCTCTGCAAAGTTAATCGGACATTCTACATTCAGGGTGTGGAGTAGTTGCCGTCTAAGTTTCCACCTTATTGATCCACCCACTCACTACACTCTCAAAATGCCTGTCTGGTTCCTCAGTTTTGCTTATCCACACTTGGGGGGGGGGGGGGGGGGGGGGTAGCCCTTCTCTGTGTCCGCAATTTAGCTGTGGTACTCTCTACCATTCATTCTTAGGGCCACCGAGAACCATTTGCAATAGACGTCTGCTGAAAACCTATCTGCAGGGTTTGAAATTGAGATTTGATAAGCAGGTGATAATAGCAGCTTCTGGGTGTCGGGCATTACCCTGTAGGCAGGAGCTACCGCAGGGGAACCAGAAACTTCAAGAAATGCTGCTTTAACATTTTGTATGAACCATGGTGTTTAAATGTGTACTAGATGTGTTCTAGTTCTTTATTAACATTCCCAAATACTCAAGTTAATGTGGTATGTAATGTTTGGAAGGCACCAGTTGGCCCTAGCAGCCAAAAGTAGCTCCTGGTAGCTGTTGGTTTCAAGCTAACCTGTCCCATCTCAATTTCGAACCCTGTATTTGTTTTAATTATTCTGTTTTCTATCTGACTGACGTTCTGTTGGTATCCTTACGCCAATAGTTGCCTCAGGTGTTCGTACGCTTTACAAGAATACGTAACAGAGCAGCTAAGAATGTCCGGCAGGTATCATGTTTTGAACATTAACAGTAAATAAACTGAATTTGGACTTTGTTAGTATGTTCCTCAGCCCAGCTGCTCCAACGCCTACATGGTGTGACACCATGGCACAAGGCGAGAGAAGCATGATGTGCATGCGCGAGCCCTGGGCATGCAGACAAGGGAGTGGCGGGCATGGGCAAGCCAGGCTTTCCTCGGGTTATATTTTCTCCATCACTTGTCTGAATCGTTATTGCTGCATATTGCTGATACAGTGAGGTCAAAACGGCACACAGCCTCGTGTCTGTGTCGCCTGTTTGTATTCATTGCTAACGTCCGCTAAAGTGTTTATGAATGTGGAGGCTGCATGTCCTGAACTCTCTTTAGATCGGAATGAATGGGAGATGCATTAGAATAAAGTGCTTGATGAACACGTAAATTGGTATTTGTAAATGTTTTCCAGAAGATTTACGCAGTCCTCGTAAACCAGTTTCTTCTATATGTGACCAATGATGGTTACTTTGGGAAATGTTTATAAATGATTCTGACATCTACCTGATTACAATTTATAGCGCCCTAAGTTCCTTTGAAACAACTTTGACCTCTATGGAAACGCAAAAATAAATAGCGCCTTCTGTTTTCTACCCACAGGTGGTGCCTGGAAACTGTTGTCTGGCATGAGTGAAGGGCAGACCCAGGTGGATAATCCCCAGAATCAGGAGATGGCATGCTGGTCCCATCCCATCGACATTCACTTTGCAACCAAAGGCCTGCAGGGTAAGGAGTGAAGAAGTGGGCCTGTCAGCTGTGCTTAGGAACATATCTCGGGAGGCACGAGATGGCATTTGTTTGTGTGAACAGATAGAACAAATACAAGCCATTTCTTCCCTCTACACCGGAGCTTGAGAATGAGATTTATGTGCAGTGTGCTTTGGGGGACATGCACAGTGTAGCAATATCTCGTTCTCCCTTTTCAGGTTGAGGATTTTTTTTAAAGGGGAACTCTGGCATATTGTTTTTGGCTTAATCCATTAATGCTTGCTTTTTTGCTATTGTTTTCTGAAATCATGTGTGGAAAAAGATCTTTCTTCCATCCAGTGTTTGCCGCTCTGGCCAACTCTTACTGTGGAATGAAATACTTAGTGAGGTGCTGGCTGCTGGTGATGCTATAGTTTATTCCTTCGGTAGCTTTAATATTTAATGTCTGAAACTAACCAAATGAGGCGAATAGATTTTCGACCAAATAGTGTTATTTTGAGGCTTAATATAATCTGTCAGCTTGATGGGAATGTATCCTTCAAGAAAGTATTCAGTATACATAATATGATATGTCAGAAACTTGGTATGGGAAGTCATCTTAATTGAAAAAAACTTAAACTGAGGCGATGGCTACTATAGTATTTGAAGGTCCTGTACAGTGTGGCTGCTCGGAGAGGACAGTTCTTGCATTTTACAGAGCTTGTCAATCTAATTTTATTCACAAGCCATTTGCATACATTCTAGTGATCAACATTTGGTTACCCCTGATGCTTATGGGGTTGTTGTTACCACTGTTAAGCCCCACCCTGTTTTTCTAGGTCTCAGTTTTGTACTCAATTATTTTATTTGGGGAAATTGATTAATAGATTAGGGCGAAAAGTGGGTAAAAAGAATAAAGAATTTAAGGGGTAAAGTGCTTGCAGTTACTGAAAAACCCTTTCACTAGCAAGTACAAAAGGCAATGATAAATGCAAACTTCTTTTTTGTTGGTGTGGTAATTATTTGTGCTTACAGACTTCCGTGCCTGCTGATTGGACGGCGTCGTATGCGCGGATATTGTGATTTATCATGGGCGTAACCGCGTCAATACATCCGAACGTGCGATTGTACTGTCCGTAGTCATGGCTAGCAATGACGCATAGGCGTGAAGCTGCAGCATGTATTATAATCAGCTGCAGCTTGATGCATAGCTGCTTCAATGTAATTTGACGTGTTATTGGATGATTCTGCACATGCAGATGTCTTGGAACGTCATACGTGTAGTTTTCCGTAAATGCATCTCGGTGTGCCATTGGCTCCTTTGTTGATGCAACTCACCAAGGCAATTAGCCGGTGGGAAGATGTGCAAAGCCACGCAGCCGTGCCAATTCAACTTTCGAACCGTTTGCCAGACCATCTTGTGCAATTTCCAATACACATTATCCAAATCATACCAGGACCCTAACCCCATATGATTTATCATAATTGATGTTCTCAAGCTTTTTGATGGAACATTAGAAGGGCCACGTCTTAGTGTTTTCTTGCACACTGTTAAACATATTCAAACGTCCAACTTGTGACGAAAATAGATAATAACAAAAATGACAACTCTAAAAAGACAATGCTACAATAAATGAAGTTGCCTCTCTTCAAATGGAGTGTTGCAATGCTGAACATGTTTAAAGACTCTGACTGTTGCTAGCACCACCTTTTAATAAGTGGAGGTTAATTCTGCACCACCACTGCTCACAGCTACATTGAAAATATAACCCTGTAATACTGTTTCCACTGCCTCACTTCGTGGTTCCACCAAGATATGGCAGGCAGTGGAAATCGGGAAATGGTACATCCCTATTCCCATGGAGTCCCATAGGATTCCATGGAAATGGTACATCCCCATTCCCATGGAGTCCCATAGGATTCCATGGGAATGGAAGCAATGAAGCTCTGGCACCGTTGCCAACCATGCTGGTGCTTTAGTAAAACACTGCCGGTAGGAACCTGAACTCTCAGCAGATCAGGCCTGCCAAGAGTTCCAAACCTCTACAAGCAAACTCTGTTTGTCATTCCAGGAAGAGTGCCACTACATTTCTACCCAATGTGTTGGGACCAATTACAAAGATACTATCAGAAGAAAAATTGACCCAAACGCTCACATTCATCCCTGGTCATCAGAACGGAAGCCACCAACAAAAATAGCTTTAGTTTGTTAACTAACCATCAAACATACACAAGTCTGGTACAGTCACACTGCCATTGTATAAGTAATTGTGCTCCAATATAAACGCAAATGCAGTTTTCACATTTCCAAAATCTATAAACTGTTGTCAAATGTTCTCATCTTTTTTGTCAACCGCATTTACTAAAACGGAGACAAAATTTGCAATGTCACACTTCACTCCTAGAATGTTAAAATTTTCCTCCAAATTGAGAGGTAAATTCACAACTTTGCCTCTGACACCTTGCACTAATGATTTTTTTAGGAAATGTTAGTATCTTTGCAATCTAACAATAACATCAAAAAGGATAAATGGTTTGCAATGCAATCACTTCAAACAGGTTCAATTTTTAAAACAAAAGAGATCAGGCACTACCATGTCGTTCAAAACACTCTTGCTCAAATAATTGTTTCATTATAAAACCCAGCACAATGTCTACAAACAAAGGGTCTCGTTTGTATTAGTTTGTAGAAGAACGATTTGACACAAAGTTTTAATAGCTGCCATAGAAGGGAAAAACAGACTATATGCAGTCCCTTCTCCCGTTCCATGGTGGCCATCTTCTTTGTTTAGTTTTTATTTAACTGTTTTAAATGGCCTGAAAGGGTGAACGGACTTCGTATCCCATTACATAGCGAACATCCTTTTATTTTATTTTTTAATTTATGTTTCAGTTATTGCAAAATGCCAGAGCATCTTCAACCGAATAAAGACACTATTAGTACCCCAGCATGAAGACTTCCAGTAGATGCATTGCATCAGTAAGAAAACATCCTGGAAAGGCCTCTCGCTCATCCAAGTGGTACTGCTGGAGATGGGAGCAGCACATCTTCATAAAAAGCCACCTCTCTAGTATTTCTAATAACATGTTAAATAGAGTGTTGCAGTGTTGTCAGTGTTTAAATACTCTGGCTGTTGCTAGAAACACATTTAATGGGTGGAGGTTGATTTCTGCACATTCACCGCTCCCAGTTACAGTGAAGATATAAGGCCACATATAGCCAAAATCGACTGCAGCCCAGTATGGGCCAGACCATCTTGTGCAATTGTCAAAATGCATTATCTACATCAATGCAGGAAACCCGCACCAAATGATTTATCATAATTGATGTTCCCGAGCTTCATATCCCATACCATGACGTACAACTTTTATTTGTTTTATTTTCATTTTTTAAGTTTTGCGAAATACCGGAGGGTCTTCAACCGAATAAAGACACGATTACCCCGGATGAAGTGGATGAAAACCTCCGAAAGATGCATTGCATCAGAAAGAAAAGATCCTGGGAAAGCCTCTCGCTCATGCAAGTGGTACTCCTGGAGATGGGAACACCCCATCTGTAAACACTTAATGAAAAGCCTCCTCTTTGAACCTCTCTAGCATTTCTAATAACTACTCAAAAAGAGTGTTTCCGATGCTGCAGGCGTTTCAAAACTCTAGCTCTTGCTGGCTGCACCTTTATAGGTGGAGGTTGATTATGCACAACCGCCGCTCTCAGTCAGCTGCAGTGAAGATACAAGACTGGATAGCTACTGAAAAGCTGCGGATACAGGTCTACATGGCCAATTTCGATAAACTTCACTCAGAACACCTAACTGAGAAAATAAAATGCAGTGTAAATACACAAATACAATAAAATACCCAAAAACAAGGTTTTTATTATACTGGCAGTTACATTTTATTGACTTTCATCCTGACTGCAGTTACATAAATTGGATAAAAAAAAGGGGGCCTCTCTTCAGGCTTTATACTACAACACAACTTAAAAGATCAATACAGTACAACACTACTCATGTACTTCATTAAAGTAGCTGAAAATAAAGCAAGCAGAGAATAATAGATATCAGTAAACTGAGAAAAACAAACATTTCACAGCCACACAACTCATACCATAAGTATTTGTACGGGACATCTAAAAATAGAATATGATTCATCCTTTTTATATACACATTTCTTCTCTTTATCTCCAGTCTCACATATACAAAAGCTTGAACATACAGCCAAAATAAAGAGTCCCAAATACCTAGCAGGCCACTGACCTGTGATTTGTCACGCCCAACATCACTATACCTATAGAAATAACTTAAAAAAAAAAAAAAAAAAAAAAAAAAATGAAAAACTGACACCCCGCAATATATAGCAGCAGGAACAGAGCTACTCGTACCCATGGTTATCTGTAGCCTCGTATATAGCCGCGAATATCGGCAAAGTGGCCACACACAAAAATGATTTCCTCCCCCCCCCCAGCACCTCACCTAGTGCCCCCCTCATCTGTGCCAGCTCCCCCCCACTCTCCAGATGGCCTCCTCGCATCCCCTGCCCTCTCCCCCCAACACATGCTGTTTTTGTGACGCAGTTTGCTTTCAGATGTCGGCTATTTGCGGCTAAAGCTGAGGCTACGGAAAACTTCGATTGTCATCTTTGTTGTCCTGGGTGTTAGTTTCAGCAGTGCACAGTGCTGGCGCAAGTTATGGTTGCTTAGCTTACCATAACTGGCGAATTTCTGGGGTTTTTCGGTTTTACTTGGAACCATAATGTCCCTGTAACAAAGTTTTTTCACTGAATATAGATATATAGATAATGTAAATTTGATAAATGTTTACTAGGATGCCCTCAGTTTATATACATATAACATAGAACATACTGAACCCCCTACCTGCGCTAATGGTATATCCGCGGACCATGCGCCTGTTCGGACGGACTCGGACAACATCAACACTATCCAAAAATTCAGGGGGTATCTTACATTGTTATATCATCCAAAAAAAAAGAAACATGTTCAAAAAGCAGCACATAAATACATTGCATTCAATAATAAATAAGAAGTGGAAACTGTATATGTAAGACACAAAAATGTCTAGTACTTTGGAATGCCTGGAAGAAAATGTTCCTCGTGATGAAATGAGTGAAAACAGTGATACTAATGGTAGACGCTACACTTCTCTATATACACCAATTATTACCCATTACTTTGTGTACTTACCAAACTTTTAATCACACCATACAGACATTAAAAATAATACAGAAACAGAGACCTTAGAAAATCATCTGCAGCGAATGCGCCATCAAAAGAATAGTGTGCTCAGAAATATTATTGTCCCGAGTGTTCGGGCATATGCTTCTAAGCATACGTTGATCGATCGTACAAACATTTCCTATGCACCTTACCGTAGTTTTCCTCTTTTTTTGCACATGCGAAATCAGGCAGCAGGGGGCGGCCATATTGTGATAATCTTATCCATTGCCGCATCGCGCAAGGTGGACTGCCCTGTCGGCACTTATTCATATGCCCGCCCCGGAGGCTGACATCACCACACCTAGTGATATTCTCTGCTTATCTCCAGGACGTTACTGGACAGCGTATCCAACGCTCGCAGTCATCACCTACATGATAACGTTACTTGACGCAGAACCCGGAATATCAACACACATCATCTCACAACACAGCGTGTCCCAATTTTGAATATAAAACGGAGAAACTGTACAATTTTTAAAGTAATTTTATTTCACAGTAAAAGCTCCGAGAACATCCGGCGACTGCCATATTCAAGCGAATGGGTAATTTTTTTTCTTCGTTCTCGATCCACAAAGTTTTATCGTGAGTCACGCGGTGTTCCCTTTGGGTATAAAAAGCGCATTGGATGCACTGTGAATCGCAAGGCTTTGGCATCAGCTTAGCGTTAGGCCTTCGTAAACGCTGTCAGGTTGCTTCTTATCGCTGTTACCGCATAAGGGCATATGGGCCCATGGCGATTGTCCCAAAAACAGTCATTCATAAACAGCCATTCACGTCTATCTGCAGCTGCCGGGTGAAAAACCCATCAGTTGGTATCTGGAATCGATGACAATCGCAGAAAGGCAGGATGTAGCTGTTTCAAAATGATAAATGTGTCTCAGTAGCCAATCTTTAGTACAGTTTATCATTTTACCCATTAATTTGGCCCGTGTTAAAACTAATGAGGAACACGGAGGTGAAACAATGGGAACACAGACAAAACAACGTGGAAAGTAGTCTACAATTAGCTTCAGAGATTAGTGCAATGGAGTATGTTCAGCTCGAAATGGGATGCGGAAGCTGATGCTACAAATCGAAGGAACACATAGATGGAATTTTAATTAAATATTAGCGTTGAATTAGGTGTTTGTGGAACCTGGGGGAACCCACTAGTGGAGTACATGCATCTCGATCCTGGACTGCCCGTGTGCCTGAGACAACGGCAAGTACATACACAAGTTGTAATTGTGTGTAATTGCAATATGACACAAACAACAACCGAGTACGATATAAGCCAGCAAAAACAGCGAATGATAAGTTGACTCTTTGGTCTATAAAATCATCAAAAGTAAAACTTCCATTCTCTGGGCATAACGCACACACTCCGTTCAGCTCAACGAATGTTCATAAAATTAAATTACATGTTCCTTTGTCCAGTTTTGGAATGGTGGACCTTATCATATTTGACAGTGTTACATGCCTCCCTTCTTGCATTCTTTTTGCAATCCTCTTTGTTTCGAGGTCAAAAAACAATTGAACCTTATACTGTGTACAATGCGTGGGTTTGCTCCGCTCAGAAGCAAAAATTCAACGGTGGTGACCTTCACTCAAAAAGGGAGCCAATAGCCCTTCACACCATACTGGCATTAGAAATATTTTGTAAAAAGATATCAATTGTGTGGTACCATTCACTAATGCGAGCGCCACTTCTACGCATTTACTTTCTTCCTCTGGAGAACTTCGCACTCTCCCAACGACTGCCACAGCCAGGCCACACCACCTGTCACCTCAGTCCACCTCCTCTTCACACGGCAAATCACGTAAACCTTCTTCGCAAGTAGCAAGTCTCCAGCCCTGACAAAATGTGCGTGTGCTACCAAGCCCTGCTGCAACCCCCTCCCTCCAGGCTGCGGTCCCCTGACCCAGTGACCGCAGTTATATATTAGAGGCCTATAATTTGCACACATGTGTTTGTACTATCCCACTTTGGGTCAGTAGGGAGGTGAACGGGGTGGGGTTCTTGCCACCAGACAGACTCATAGTAGATACGTAATAGTAATGCCTTTACGTTACAATGCACATGGTACCAGAAATAACGGTAAGCTAAGTTGACTCACACATGGTAAAGTATCACTTGGGTAAGGCAACATTCACAACAATGGGTACAATATACCAGGCAGGAGCCACAACCAATGCAGATCACTACACTACATATATGAAAAAGAATTGTGGATGGATCAAATTTAATGATACTAACATTACTGTAACACCGAGATTACCAGCAAATCTTCTAAACGCTTACTTAATATTGCTAAAACCAAAATCTGCTAACTAATCTGTGTATGAACTTAAACAAAACTTGAACTTCAAAACTATGACCAGTTACAATACGCCAACAGGTATCCAACTGCCCCAAAAATCTGCAAGAAGCCAACAGATGAATACCGCTAAAATGGGAAAAGAAATAAACAAATAAAATACACCAACTGCTGTCTAATTGCAACAACACTACCACTTCTTCCAAATCGAGAACCATACACATATTCAATTCCTCCTACTGAACTCAATGAAAGAATGTATTGTACCACAAAAACGTAGAACGTGTTTTTTTTAATCCAGCATGGATTTTTTTTCCCCACACACCCAATGATTTAATCAACAAACACAGGCACTGAGCAAATTGATCAGTACACTGATTTGAACTATAGTACTTCTAAAGTGCTATCTATGAGGGTCTACAAAATACAGAAATGTCTGCTACGCAATGCAATACTCAAGTAGCTACACTAACGTGTGTTTTTTTTTTTCTTTTATCACAGTGATTGAAAACAATTGTCTGCTCCAACTACCCATGTCATGAAAAAAGTGAAAAAACAAGGGGGTTCCTGGGAGTCTCTCTGCCAGACATTAGTCCTGGGTGCGAGAGCCTTACCCAGATTCTTTAGCTCACTATCTTTCACAGAGGAGAAATGTCCCAATATCCCATTTATATCAGTCTTTGCCCTGCCCAGGGGCAGTCCAGCACCGAGAAGCTAAGCAATTCTCATATATATATATATATATATATATATATATATATATATATATATATATATATATATATATATATATATATATATATATATATATATATATATATATATATATATATATATATATATATAGTCCCTGAAGAGTTTCGTAACCAAGTAGAGGAACAAGGCAGAAGGTCACAGAATTTTGAGGCAACTTTAAATATCAGTTCTAAATACAGTAGGGGTTATTTTATTACGTATAATACATGGCCATACACAATCATCTACTTTAATGCATAAACCTTTGCTACATATAACATAAGAAGCAAACCTTTTTGCTGATCCATATAATCCATTTACAATCTGTTTGGATGTAAAAAAGCAATTTTTTTCTCCCTTCATCTATCTTCCTCTCTACCTGTGGTGTTCCCCACTACCTGTGGTGTTCCCCAGGGGTCTAACCTCTCGCCCTGGCTATTCAACCAATACCTGGCAACTCTCGCCCACTGAATTGCCACTTTCTGCTCAAATTTCCAGTACTATGCTGACGACACTCAACTCATTTTCAGGCTGCCCTCTGCCACCTCCTCTTCCTCTCTCATCTCTGATCGCCTAACTGCCATTCAAGATTGGTGTGCCGCCAATGATCGTTGTCTGAATGCCAGCAAGACGGAGATTCTCCTCATTGGCACACCTTCACCATCCTTTCCCCTCACTCTCTGGTCGACCTCCCTTGGCCCTCCTCCTACCCCCACCTGCGAGGCTAAGAACCTCGGGGTCATCTTTACTCCACCCTTTCCTTCTCCGCCCACATCTCTGAGGTCTCTAAAAAGTCGAATTTCCGACTGCTCCTCCTCAGAGGCACTCTGCCTTTCCTCTCCTTCCCCCAGAAGCTCATGGTTTCCCAAGCTCTGGTTCTCTCTAGCTTGGACTATTGTAACAGCCTCTTTCTAAATCTACCTGCCTCTTCTCTCCGCCCTCTGCAACTAATCCAGAACAGGACTGCGAGACTTGTCCTTGGCCTCAAGCCCTGGGATCGTATCTCTCCAGCTCTGAAATCTCTCCATTGGCTCCAGTGGATACAAGGATTACATTCAAAACGCTCTGCATTGTCCACAAGGCTTTCTGGGGCCTGGGTCCAAAATACCTTCAACTATCCCTCCACAAATACCTCCCCTCTCAAGCTCTTTGCTCCTCTACCTCCAACTCCCTCAGGGTCAGTCGTTTTTCAAAGAAACAAGCTGGGGGCAGATCTCTGTCTTCGGCTGGGGCCTCCCTCTGGAACAGCCTCCCTGACACTCTAAACTTGAGGAGAACCATCTCCGGTTCCGGAAGCGCCTCAAGACCTTCCTCTTTTCTTCTTCCTTTGCTCCCCCTCTCCACTGCTGATCCGTTCTCTCTTGGCACTGTGCACCTGGCCACCCTCTGTCCTTCGGGCCCAGGTACCTGCTCACCCTGCCACCCTCCCGCACTGGCTGCGGGCCACCCCTTGCACTGGGGTCTGTATCGGAACCCATACAGCCCCCCCCCCTTCTTTTTCTTCCTGCACTTATCAGACCTACCCTGTCTGATGCCTTAAACCTAGCACTTGCAAATTGCTGGCTGAACTACCACTGTTTGTTGCCTCTATTATTTATTTATTGTTATTTATCTGTTTCTCCTCTGCTTTGCACTTTGCACTCCTCCTCCTTCCATGCACTTTTCCCCTCCCCCTCTCCCATGCACTTGCGCGTTCTCAATGTCACTGGGCCTAGTAAGATTGCTGTTTTGTTCTCCTCTGTTTCCCCTCCCTTGCCTTGTCGCGCTCTGAAACACTTGTGTACGAGCGCGATAGAAATAAAATATCATTGTATCATAATATGCAGCTTCTAACGTGTTGCAAGAAAATACTTTGAGCAATTTAATAATGTGTTAAAAAGGATTTCATGTTTAATAAACGATTTCATACAGATTCTCGCTTGCATGAGCTAAACTCCAGCAGTGCACACATTAAACATTGTACCAAACAGTTTCCTTGTCAATGAATGGCTGTAAGGTATAACACAAAACTATTTTACAAGTATGAAAAGGTTGTCAAGGCTTTAATTAAGTGGCGTGGGACAGCTGGAATTCTCTCTGCTGGCTCAAACAGCAGGCATTGTGAAGTCACAACTGTAGCGTAGTAACTGATTGTAGAGCAGTTGTGAGGTCATTTTCGTATTACAGGTCAGTTGCGATGTCACAACAATCCTGTACTGAGAATATTATTTGCAGGTTTATATATAAATATTGCAGGCTGCCATGTATTATTTATGTTAATATGAGGTGGATCGAATTACTAATGCATTCTAATGTGGCGTTCATCCCCCATTCGAGGGGCTGGAACTGGGGATAACGGCCCAGCATTCATGTTATAGGCTCGAGCAAAGCGGATTTATTCCCCGAGACTCTATAGGCTCTGGTTCTGCCCCAACCAGCCCCTACTTTCATTCAGCATGTCATTTTTTTCAGTCCAGCTCTAGCTTGAACTGATAGCTCCTTCTCTACCACTTGCATGCTCTTTCTCTGTCACACATCCTGCTACACTTCACAACCTTCTTCCATCCCAAATGGTCATATGGCATCCTTTCTGTATATTTTACCCCTCCAGCGTCTTGCCTAGTGTCTGTGCATTCTCCTTTTCCATCTGTTTTTCCATTTTCCATCCCTTATCTCCAACTGTTTTTTCATTGTATCTCCCAAGTTCCTAACGTCTCCCCACCTATCTTCTCATGGCCGTGTTTTCTTGGCTTTCCTTTCCATCTACTGTTACTTTTTCTGTGGGTGTTTGCTCCTCCCCATCTACCCACTTAAACTCCTTAAGTGCCTTTTAATATCTTCAGATACCTCTGTGATGCTGGAAATGCATTGGAGGGACAGGGCCTCCCTGTCTTTGTCCTGTAGTCTTTTCATTTGTGTTCTGTATTGTTTTCTGCCCAGAAGTCCATGTGGGACTCCTGGCAGTGCAGCTCTTCCTGTTTTTGGTTTGGTGTACAGACCCATGGGATACCCTTATGGCAGTCATGGGTGGGGGTGCAACCCTGTGCCCCTAGTGTATGTTTTTGGACACCTGTGTGTGTGGCCCGCAGAGCAGGGTATGGGCTGTGGCAGCTCCATGCTGAATTTGACAGGTGCTCTGAGTATCCTCCATTTTGGGATACCCAGACCCTGCCATTGGAACCAATTGATTCCTGATAGGAAACAAGATGGCCCCTGTGGCCTCTTGCTTTCTATTGCCTCTTACCTTGTTTTCCCAAAGTCGTGGGAAGCCCTGACTCTGTCCCTTCCCCCTGTCTGGATGTTGGGTGGAAGTCCATATATGGTGTTGTTGTGAAGTTCAGGCCAGACTGGCTGGAGCCTTCCCAGTGAGTGTATGTTGTGGGTGGGACCTGGGTGAATGGAGTGTCTGACAAATATGCACTTCTTGTTGTGGATGTCTAGTTTATGGTGTTTGACACAATGACTGAGACAGCCCTGCCGGAAACTGGCATGAATGCAGTGTGGAGTGTTGAATGACTGGGTACTTGTCCCAATACACATAACTTGTTGTGTCTGGAGAGAAGTGAATGGCCTGAATTCACTATTGGCTGTCTGTCTTCCTGCATGAATGCCCCTCTGACCGATTGGTTGCCTGACTGTGACCCAGCAGAATGAATGGGAGATCAACTAGTATATCTGGGGGCCGCTCACTGCTAGAATTCGTGTTCAGAACCTGAAGAGAAACTGGAGTTGAAACTGAAGCTTAACCTTGAAGCCCTGCTGGAAGAGAAGTCTTGTTGCTGCTCTACTTCGTCGATCTGAAAGCTGCTGTGTCTCCAAGGGCTGACCCAGAGAAGACCTGGTTAGGCGCCCTCTTCCCGAGCTACGAGGGTCCATCGTGCACTAGCTGATCTTTGCCAAAGCTCCCTGGTAGACAGACCTATGATAGGCTGCCGACCGGAGGCTGGGACCACCGCGGAATCGCAAGAAGCGCCCAGACATGGTTGTCCATCACTGTCGACGACCGGAGCAGCCGTGCTCCCTTTGCCTAAGTAACATTTGATCCAAGGACGCTCTCGCCTCCACCTTCGACCGCTTTATCCTGCTGGAGAAGGCCAGGCCGTCGACGAACTGAGGTGCATCTGCCGGTGGGTTTCCCGCCACCCAAAGGCCACAGAGACGCAGACGACTTGACGCCCTCGCTGGGCCACAGTTCTTCAAACTCTTTGCGGTCCAGAACTATCGACATCGAGGTGCCCCGCGCGCCTCTTCCTTGCAGGACGTTTACGCTTCCCCGTCGACGAGCACCGCTAGGAAAGAAGCTGCCACTTCACCACTGTAGTTCACCCTGTTCTTCACCCGACGTTCGACCCGTGACTCCTGCCTTAAAGAGAGGGCACTCAAGCAGGGCCGTCGATTCCCCGACGAGGAACGCTACAACGCCAGGTACTTTGGGGTTGCTGAACTATTGGAAAGACTCTTGTGAACTATATATGGTCTGGGCTTGTGAAATATCTTTCTTCTAGAGGTTGCCCATGTGGGGGGGGGGGGGAAATCTCCACACAGAACTGTGTCTAGGTAAACGGGGCCAGTATTCTGCCAATTGTTCTAACCAACTGCTTTCCTCTTTTATCTATTGTTGGTTTCCTTTACAAACTGATTTGTGCGACATTCAACCATACAGTTGATGCACTTTAAAGAGATCTAATAGTAATTGTGGTACCACGTAGAACTGTATATTTGCCATTGTAGATTTGCTAAGCACAAAGCAAATTATTGTGATTGTGTACATAACTTTGAACTTAATTATATAAAGACTGTGTTTAATGAATACATTGTGTGGACATTCCTTTGTGGGGGCTTGGGGACTACACTGTACTATCGCTTCCTGTGAAGATAGGCCTTGATTGCTTGACCTGTGCTACCCTATAGAGAATCTTGGCTGGGGTCCTCTGTGCCTCTCCTCTGCCACATAGAGAGCAGGAGTACAGACACCCCCCTCCAGTCTTTACAACCTCCCATTGAGGTTTTTTGCTTCTTCACATTGTGTGCCAGTGGAAGGGTCTTCCATTAGCTACCACATTGCTTTGTTTCACACATATTTTCTTGTATAACTCACACTACTAATTAAATCGCTTCTAGACACTTAGTTATTTTTACATTGCTGTTTCACGTGCATGTTAAGTTTCTACATGTTTACGGATTGAGGAATAGCAATTTTCAAAATATGTTGTGAAAAACTGTGTTTACAGAGGTAAGTAACTTATTTTTCTAGTGATATTTCCCCTGATTTAATTTCCTGTGGTGTCGCCATATACACATAAGAGGGGTCCCTCACTTGAATTGCTGCACTTGGCCCCACAAATACTAGAAATGGCCCTGCATGCAAAGACACAGAAACAAAATCTTTATGGCAAGCCACTCGCATATATAACGCCCATTGGCACGCACTGACACATACTATAGTTTATGGCCCAAATGAAATGGATCAACACCTTAGTGTTTAGTGGCAAGTGGATGTTTTTTCACTGTGCCTTTTAAACTACCCCCCTCCCCCCTCCCAATCCACCCCGGGCATCAACTTTTCCGTGTGAAAGCCAGCCACAGGAGTGGGCATCTGGGCGCTCCGAATGTGTTTATATTGACCTGCTGCCATTTATCATTAAATTGCTGTGCTTTTGGCTTAGCAAGGTGAGAACTACTGGCTATTCTTTGCATGTGATAGGTTGGAGAGGAGACCTACGGTTAATGATACATTTTTAAATTATTAGTATTGAATTTATTGAGCGCAGACTTGGCTTCGAGAAGTAACAGAGCGCTTTACAACAATACAGACACATACACAGCGCTTTACAGAGGTATACAACAGAACAGATGCATCCCTGATTGAATTTCCTTATTTGTAGAAACCTCCACCAAACAGTTTAAAAGCCCCTTCACTCCATCTAAATCGAGGGGATTTAATATCATGAAAGATATTAAGAAAACTTTGGTTCCTCAAATTCCGTGCTGTAAGATCTCAAACCTTTGAAAGTTTGCTCTAGCAGTGCAAACATACTTTGTCTAACACCGTTTTGATGAAAACTTGTTTACATCTGCTTTAAATATTGTGGCTTAGTTGAGAAATCTACAACTTGTTTGAAGCATGACTGTTTTTAAAACTGCCCTTATTGCTGGGGGTTTCTTTTTTTAATATAATAAACATATGTGCTTATCCGAGCTTTAAGGCTTCGGCACTCGGCTGGCCTTGCCTTATGTTACTTTGAATATGGGTTGGCTTGTGTCTGTGGCAAAGTCCCCAAGGTGTCCCCTGCCCCCCCCCCCCCCTGATGTTATGTATCTACTTCACCCCTGGTTCCTATGCAAACGTATTCATGCACACAAGCTTGTATTGGACAAGCAACCCTGTCTAATAGCGTTGCTACACATTTGGTGCGCTTGCACAATGGGCAATTGGTGTTCACTTGGCCATCACATTGCCAGTGGCCTCGCTAGTCTCCCCCAGAACCACAGTTCCTACACCTACAGCCTTCCGCTTCTCAGGAGTCATTTGCCTCCATCATTTGCTTACTTATTGACTGAACAGTAACACAAGCTGACAAGCTGTATTGGGCAATTACCTGCGTAGCAAAATAAGTGTTTATCTTTTTTCTCTCCTGACATTGACACTGTGTGGCTATTAAGTTTCCTATAAGAGAGAGAAGGGTAACCTGAGCTGCATTCTGCTTGTATATTCAACTTCCTCATACACTATGGCATGATACGTCTTGTTGGTGTTCTGTGCTCTGTCTTGTTCTTTTCTGTGTTGTGTCTTTAGGCGCTACATCTGGCTCATCTGATGGCATCCTATTGTGTGTTGCCTCTCACTACATGTGGCATCCTGTGTTACCTTGTCTGTATGATTTGTATGTGCGTATGTTAACCCATTGGTTGGATATGGTAGATAATATTAAGCATTTGATGGCATTTCTTTTGTTTCGTTACTCCGCACTTACTGCACTTTTATTAATAGGTTTGCTGAAAATGTCAATGTATCATGTTTGGCTGATCAGATTTTTTTAAATCTATTCAGCGTACACAACTTCAGGATAGGGGCGACCTATGTGCCAGACATCCGGAAATCAAAATGGACAATTTCTTAATATGGAGTCAAATTAATGATTATTATTTTTTTGTATCTGCCCTATTGAAAATACAATGCAAAACTTTAACGGAGTCATTTTGGGCATGAACATGTTGATGACATGTCACAATTTGGTATGCATGCTTGGATCACTCCAGAACAGTTGCTTGCCAAATTGGTGAATGAACGAGAACAAAGTTTACAGCGGGAAACATTTTTCCCTTTTATTATGTAAAGTGCCCAGTTCCAAATTAAGATAAATTGAGCAGGAGCTAAAATCGGCTCCTGGGAGTCCAGCATTGCCCAGTCGGTAGGAGCTACCACTGGGCATCCACGAGCCACACCACAAATCTAATTCCGGTAGGAGTGGTAAACCGTTACATTTTTGTCCAGTATGTACGATATATTATGTTTAAATGCATACTAGATGTATCACAAGTGGGCCTACCGAGCGAGACGTAGCTCCTGGTAGCTGTTTATTTCAGCTACCATGCTCTCCTAGGGTAGATGCAGCAGCTAAATGGCTCCCACTAGTTTTAAACCCTGAGTGCCTTGTAACAGTTGTAAGTGGCTTGTCTATATGGTAGTGTTGTCTTGTTAGTGGACGGATGTTTGAGTGTACTAGCCCAGGTCGTCCACCCCAGGCAGTTAAATGCTGTAACCTAGTTGGTGGGTACTGGTAGGTCCTTGTTTCTGTATATACTTATGTATCCTATTGTTGCTAAAGCAACTTACCTTGGAAAACGTACCTGGATTGTCAGCTATCTCACATAATAGCAATAGTGACGAGCAAGTCCTTTTAGTGGCCAACGAAACTGACTGAAGTGTGCTGGAGGGAAAAAAAACTGACGTTACCTGCAGTGGGAGGGCAGCCGCCCAAGGACACACTGCTACGAAAAGGAAGCCTCACCACCCAGGGTGGCTAACTGTCGGGAATCAACCGCGGCAAAGAGGGTTTCTGTTCGCCACGCATACTTGCCTGTTGCCCTGGAGATGAGGGCTTGGTAGGGAGAAGGCTGTTGCCTGTGCTCCGTGCATGCCTGGAGTTGATGCAAGGCTGATTCCGGGTGCGGCGTGACAGTTCTCGTATCGGGGTCCTTTCTTATGATTGCTCAGTGCGTGTCACGCTGTATCGGGATGCAGTCGGAAGCCCACAAAAATATGACTTGACGCAACCCATTCTTTCAACGGTCTACTTCAGTACTCTCCTTCTGGAACTTTGTCCATTGCAGTAATCCGCTTCAGATTGAGAACAGTTTCATTCCTTTTGCATAGGTAATTTTCTTTTCTTGACTAGTGTTTTCCTTTTTGCATGATTTTGTCATACCAATGAAGTCCTTCTTTTTATAAGGATCGCATATACACTTAAGATACCAGCAAAGCACTGCACAGCAACAGGTAAGCAGCCTATGCACAGTGTATTGGTCATGAATTCAACCTCCTTAGTTTTGTATGAAATCCCATGTGGATACTTGTCTTCCCCTGCAGCTCCAGTGCCTCTCTGTTGGTTCCTCTTGTCTTCTTAGATAGTGTAAAGGCGGTTGTGTTATTGAAACCCGAACAACAGGTCTATCCTTGAGGGTAGGAGTGTATTATCTTCTGTGGCTCCTGAGGTTTCCTTTGTTCATCCTGAACCGGTCTTCTAGTTTGACACTAGCAGGATTCGGTAGACATTGTAAACTGGCCAAGTGGTGGAGTATCTGGGGGACCTACATAAGTAATGGACTGTGTGAGAACAAAATTGTTAATTGATTAAAGACGCAAATATAAGCTAGCAGGTGGCACAGGGAAGGAGATGGTTTAGTTGTGCTATTGTATATAGCCAATTCTGAAGTAAGAGTCCTCCCTCATTAACAATTAGTGTTAACATTTGTTGTGTTACGGATTCTTGAGAATCAGTAAACAGATGCTGTGTGACGAAAAGTGAGCTGAAAGAGTAGGCCAGCAAGAGAGGATTGACTGATGTAGAGGGTGTTGTATAGTAGCATATTACTGATTATCAGGAGGAGTACAAGAGGTTTGTAATGGACAAGCATTGATGCCGACTATAGAAAAGAAGCTTAATTGACATTACAAAGTTTTCCGGGACTTTCTATGGGGAGAGGGTGGCGGATCTAAGATCCCTAGAGAGATACTAATGAAACCTGTACGCTTGGGAGGATTTGGTTTTCCAAATATCCCTTTATATCAAAGAGCCTTTTCCCTTCGCACATTGCACTTCTGGATGAGGGGAGATGCAGAGACCTATCCGAATTGAGTTGGAATAGAGAAATCTTCTGTTAGTCCAGTTCCCCTAGATTGTCTCCTAAGAAGTATGGATATTGATAAACTCCTCCTTTTGATCGGCATGTCCGGAAAGATTGGAAGAAAAGCGGCAAGACCTCAGGGATAAAATACCTTCTGAGCTTGGAGTCGCCTATCTTGGGGAACTCAGCAATTCAACTTAATAATCGCTCCTTATCGTGGCCTTCTTGGCAGTCTTTGGGTATCTGGAAAATTGGGCACATTTTCAATGGGACGTCCATGCTTAGTTTTTGAGTTCCTTGGATTTAAATATAAGCTGAAATTGACAGAAGTATGCCTTATCGTGTACTTTGTGGACTCTTCAAATTATTATTTGCACCATTGAATGCTACTATACACAGTGTTGTCCCATTTCCCTGTTTCCCCTTTCCCCCCATATTGCACTTGTCTAAAATTAAACCTCTTTCGGCTTCCACTTTATAGAAGCTTATTACACAAAAGGAAATTACTGTGGCATCTGAATGTGGAAGGGGAATATGGAGTTCGGCCTTAAGTTTTGATTTTTTTATTTATTGGTCCCCTTCAAAGATGAAACGTTGCAAACTTATTCAAGATTAAACTTGTTGGAATTGTAAATCAGATGTTGGAACAGGTTTACACATGTTTTGGTCATGTCCAAAAGTTGCAGGTTTCTGGGAAGCTGTCATTCAGAGGATAGACCCAGTACTGGATTTTCTTCTCTCCTTCGTACTCCATTAACATGTGTGCTTGGTTTGTTTCCTTTGGATCTCCGGGTGTCTGCTGATTTTCTCCTCTGGACATATAGAGCATTGATGGTTGCTAAGAGGCACTTTTTAAAATGCTAGAAGAGTGATGCAAGACCATCTATTGATGACTGGCTATTTGATCTTTCTATCCTTTCTAGCAGGGAGAAAGCAACGTATCAGAGATTGAGTAAAATCGAAACATATGGTGCCATATAAGATGTTGTTAATGATTTGTATTCATAAAACAATTTTATAGATTTTTAGATTTTTTTTGTTTGTTTTTCTTTCCCTTTCTTTTCTTCCATCTCCCTATTTTCCGTCCTCCCAATTCACTCTTACCATTGATTGTTTTTTTGGCTTCCTCTTCCGTTCTATAGTGGATTTCCACAAGATAGGTTTTAAAAGGACAAGAGTGGGAGGAGGAAGGAGGAAAATTATAAAGTGTTACAAATTGAATAATAAAGAGGGGTATACGTTTGGGGTGGGCACTGGGGGGATGGATGGATGGATGGATGGATGGATGGAGGTAGGGAGCAAGACAAAACACATATGAATGTATTGATATTGTTCTAACGTTACTAATGTATTAAGTCTGTATTGTTCTTACTTGTTCTCTTGAAGAATTCTAATAAAAAGATTTACAAAAAGAAAAGAACTTAGTAGCGACGGCATGCTCACCAAGGTGTTGTGCTTGTGATGCATGGACTGAGCGAGGGAGGAGCGGTTGCGCCCAGTGATATGCCGGTTATTCCAGAGAATCGCTATGTCAGTGATGGGCACTGTGAAGAACTCATTTCTGGTTCCTTAAAGGGTGTGCATGCTGAACCGGATCAGCGAAGTTAGGCTGCATGGGGCTCCTATGGGCATCAGCCGCTGTGTGGGTGTGTGTGGCAGTTGGAGACAACACAGATGTTAATAATATATTATGAATCCAGGGAAATGTGTCCACTTTCCCTAAGGGAGAGCCAGCCCCTTTGGCACTAGAGGGGTGGACCTGCTAAGCAGAACTCCCCTAGGGAACCAGGCAAGCAGGTTCTCACTGGAGAGACCCTCCTTCATTAGAGGACAGGCAATCCCCAGATAGGGATATTTGTTATCCTTCCTTATCCAAAAAAGATAATAACTGAGTAGATATGATCCACACAGAGAGGGCGAGCAAATCCCGTGCAGAGCAACAAAGGTGGGAAGACCACCTCCTGGGCATGGAGTTCAACTGCGTGGAAAGGCCCAATGAATGCTGAGACGCTGCTAGAAGACGCTGGGGTCACCCACTTGGTGGGTCTCGAATCCAGAGACTAATGGTGTGCCGAAGAACAAGAACCGCAGAGTTACAAGGGGCCTGGGAGAGAGGCCCAGACACGAACCACAGCTGAGACTAAGGGAGGAAGGGAGACACGGAAGAAGTACTGACCCATCCAGATGCTCCCTGTCCACTGGAGGAGAACTGCAATAGAGAACAGGGAACGTTGTGGCTCCCGGAGAGGTGGGGGGCGGGGGGGTTGGTCGACGAATGGTGGCAGCCATACTGCAAGACTGGGTGCATGGATACATACCCCAGGGCGGGTTGAGAGAGGCCACAGCCCAAGACTGCCTACTAGAGATCCTAACCCAAAGCGGTTAAACAATTATCATACCCCAGGCTGGAGTGGGAACGACGATACCCCAGGTGGCAAAAGAGAAACCAAACCACAGGGCGGGGATACAAGAACAAACCATGAAACGGGGCGAGTGCAGCCCAATCCCAAGACTGGACATTAAAAGCCAAAGTCCAAGGTAGCCTGAAAATCCTGACATCCAATTGGTTTAGGTGTACCAGTATTTAGGTCTTGGCTCTACCATATTGGAGCATATTCAACCTATCCATACTTCACTGATTTACGACCAAATGACAGTGAATATGACCTTGCCTGGATGATGCAAGTCGATTTTATCATCAGCGTGCCAAGGAGTGAAAATCGTGTTTGTTGTCCGTTGAAAGGTTCATAAGTGGCCTTACTGATATGTTGAAGAGAAGTTTGGGTAGGCAGGAGTTTCATCTGGCAGGTTATTGGGCTGAGTGGGCTTGTAAATAATATTATTCTCGCTGTTTTATCATCCATATATTCCTCAGTTTCTTACCTATGTGCTATACCAATGCCGTGATACTTTCGCGTCTGGGTGTTTCTAAAATATAATAAATTAAATAAATGGTAAGATGTATTCTCCGTGGCTCATAATCTTCGTTCACAGAAGAACCCTGATCTCTGACCTACTTTGGAGCATAGTGTTCTGGTCAACGGTGTGAAACGTGACGAGGAGTATTATCGGGGATAGTTTTCTGTTGTCTACTTTGTTGAGCAGGTTGTCCCACATCATGATCAAAACACAGGCATTCTGCAGTGTCTTTGGTGGAAACCTGACTATCATTTGTCCAGGAGAACATACATTTCTTGCAAGCCATATTCCTACATATTCTAGCACTTGAGTGAAGGGCCAGGTCGCGGTCACCTCGGGGATAGTGTTTGGGATTCATGCATAAATTAAATGAAATGAAATGGAATGGAGGAGTGGTGAGATGTCATTGGGTCGTCTTTTTTTTTTCTTTCTATTGTGAAGCTGTTAATGTAGGTGTGCATGCTATAATCAGTTTGTCAGGATTCATATTTAGGTCTTTCTTTTTTAAATTTCTACTACCTCTTTGAAGCTGTAAAGTAGGAATTTTTCTTTCACTGTGTTGAATGCAGCATCAACCAAATTGAGAAGCTGAGAATTTTCAGAATTCATCTTGCTACGATCAGGCATATAAAATCAATCAGTTTACCAAGATCTATTGCCATCTATTGATTACAGAGGTGTATCTGTACGTGCACTGCCAAACTCCTATCACACACTCCCAGTTTGTTTTCATCATGAGTCTGATAGGCTGAAATAAGGCCAAGAAGACCCACCTGTTCTGAGCTGCTAACGTGCAATAACTTTAACCCTTTCATCCCTTGCAACCCTGTGTGCAAAGGGACCATAGGTCTCTCGGGGTTTGTATTCGTTATATATAAATAAAACTGGTTTGAAGTCAGGAATGTAATGATATACATACATTCATATTCTCCCTTTACCAAGAAGCTCCAGGTTCCTGGCCTTTTTCAAAAAAAGGAGTTGTGAATATCTACTTGATTTGTATGCATACTCTTACTCTCTCATATTTTATTAAATCACTTGCTAAAGTTTGGACTGAGAGGGACATTGTGAGTTTGTGGGGAAATTCCCTTGTGCCAGTGTATATATATTTTTTTTTAATGATTTTTTTTTCTTTTATCCCCAGGTTGGCCAAAATTCCATCTTCAAGTGTGGCACCAGGACTCCTTTGGTCGGAATGAACTGTATGGCTATGGCTTTTGCCATGTACCTTCCAGCCCAGGGTGCCATGACCTGGAGTGTGTTACCTGGCGTCCGCTTGGATCCTGGCAGGAGCAGGTCTCCCAGCTCTTTGTTGGAGGTGGACCACAGCTCAAAACCAGTGACTTGATTTACAGTGGGGCTGACCGCTTCCGACTGCAGACAATGGCCATGGGGAAGGTACACCTTCAGCTGGGTGTCATTTTACGCAATTTCGACCGGTATGGAGTAGAATGCTAAAGAGTGGAAACCTGACTGTTTTGTCCAATCATATGCCATTTGGACTCTAATCACAATGCCAAATGAACACTCTCAATGTGAAATCTCCAGGTAAAAAAGCCAGCAAAGGAAGTGCAAGCGGTCCAATTTACGCCATCACTCTAAAAACACTAAACCCAGCCAATGCCGTGCAGCTTCCTCGCTCAAAGGCTGGCCAGAATAGGGGCCCATCATTGCTGTCAAATCTGGATTGTGTGACTCCTCCTAATTGCACCCGGTTTTGTTCATGTAATTGTTGTGGGAGCAATCTCAAATGAACTCCAGCTCAGTATCCTGTGCACGGTGACCTAAGCTTAACTCTGTATGTTGAAAGCTGATCCTCACTCGCTTGCCAAGCCCATGGTTATTTTTTCCCAACCTCTGCCCCACACGGCTGTTTGGACTTGCCCAATAGCTCTTTTTTTAAAGAGGGTTTACATCTTAGTGAACTGTGCTTGTGCTTCAGATCCATTTGTTGACGTCACACAATATTAAGAAACCACCAACTACAAAAGATCTCTGTGACCCCTTTAAAGATAATTTGCCACAATATAATTCCTGAATGTGGTGAAGTAAAGGTAACTGGATGTACCTCCTTCCCCTTCATCAATTGGCCCAGAGGTTAACATTCTTTGAGCAGCGAGCTTCGTAATAACTTAGTTCGTATTCTAAACGTGCCCTTTCTCCCCTTCACAATAAACCTATTTCTGAAGAAATATGGTTGTTTTAATCCGCTCTGGCCTCGAATTAAAGCATCCCATTGCCTGTGTCTCCCTTCTGCCTACTTAAGAATCGGTCACTAGAGTACTGCATATGGTCACCTTCTCATTAACCTTGAAAATGCTACTTGCACACAGTTGCTCATTATGCCACCCGCCATTATGCGGCCCTCCATGTATTTTGGACTACAGCTCCATTATTCTTCACCTCTTGCTGTGCAGGTTAGGGTTGGTGGGAGTTGAATTCGGAAACGACTGCAGTACCCCACAATCGGTAGCCACAGACTTGTGTGCATTCGGGTAACTTAATAAATCTAACTATTCTCCCCACAAGAGTTGACCCTGTTTTTACCTGTTGTCATTCCTAGAGTGTGAGAGTAATGTTGAGCTTCTCTACTAGTTCTCCCGTGATTTAAATGTTTGCTCATACTGTGTAATTTGAAATGCTTCCTACTATACATAGGTTTTTATACAAATTGTTTGTGTTTTTTGTATTATTCATACCATGAAATAAATGTATTTGTAATAAACACAACCTGTGTTTCCTTAAACCAAATACCTTCATGCAGTTTTCTTTTTTTTTTTTTTTAACCAATTACTATGGAGGCTACTCCTATGTAGGGAAAATGTTAAAAGCCCAGAGTGAACAAGAAACCAACATTATTTCGTAAGTGATTGTATCTGAGTAAGAGAGCATCCCTTGCCGTCAAGTAGCTGATGCTTTGCCATTGCCACACCATACTTGCATTTTTCCTTTGTTTATTCCCTTCTATCTGACAGCAATTTTGACTGCCGCTCCCTTCATTTGTGGGTCATTCCAGTATCTTGAGACCAAATGTCAACTCGAAAGCGGGTCTCGCCCAAAATAAGTTCATAGGTTGACTGACCTGGAAATCTCCCAATGATAAAGAGCATATTAATCGTGAAATGCTTGATTGGAGGAAATGTATCAATTAACATTTAAAGGGTTTCACAAATCGTTTTAAATTAGGCACAGAATAAATTGCATACAAGGCCTTTGCTAGTGGTATAGACCTAAATAGGAATTTCAGCCCTTAATGTGGGATAAGAATACCAAGTTGTTTATAAGAATAAAACAATTATTGTATAATTGAAGTACCAAATATATATGATAAACAACTTCCATATTGCCTGCACGGATCAATGCTCAAGGCACATCTTCTAAATATGTGTCTCCATATGAAATGATGATCATAATGCTCACTCTTTTTATTCTTTAATATTGCACTTAAAGGGGGTACACTTGGATCATATTTACGTGGAGCAGTACTTTGTATATAAAATACAATGTATTCACACAATAACGGCATGAACATCTAGCCCAATAATGTTTACGCTCTGCCTATTACCATAAAATGTGTACTTGAGTGCACCGGACCCCAACCACAAAATTAACCTGGATTTTAACGGCCCGCGGTAGCAGCCGTGTAGTTATGTTTAAGTTGCTTTTTTGATAGCTTATAACTTTGCTCGCTCTGGAGGAATCCTCACCAAACTTTGCAAAAAAAGTACATGGCCGGCTCTGAATTTTGTCCCCAAGTTGGGTGAGTTTTCGTTCAGGGGGGCAAAGTTATAGGGGGGGGGTCCCAATTGTTTTTTTTTTTCCATTGACTGACTGAATGGGCAAAAACTTTGCACATGGCTACATCACGAACGGCTGGACGGATTTGCACCAAATTTGCGGCAGGTGTGGGGGCTTGGGTCAGCAAGGGTCATTTTGTGTGTTTGGTGGGAATCCGATCAGTACTTATGTTGCAAACAACTGAAAAAATTAGTGATATCTATGTCCGCTGCGCGGACCCATTTCCCTGTTTGCTCCATGGACCGAAGTCGGATTGGCCTGCAGTACGCCGTGCTGTCAGTGAACAGTGGACGCGGCTGGTGGTTGTCTGGAGGGAAGCGTGCTGTGCGTCAAAGGTTTTGGGAAACGCCACCATGGTGTATCGCAATAGAGTGCACCGGCGGAAGGGTCTGGAAAATATACTGTATCCCATATGTTGGCGGCAAGAAGGGAGGGGCAGGGTGGGGGAGTGAGAAGTGGTTCATGAGAGATATGTGAATAGGTGGCAGAAGACGGCGGAGTGGCTGCAGTATTCGTGCGTATTGCGCCATATCACGGGTACCTAGACAGGCGACACATTTGTGTGGTGATTGGAGGCAGCTGTCGTAACAGCCCGATAGCTTGTGCCGCGACCTGTTTGTGCCAACCTCTTTCCGTGGGGAGTGGTGGCAGGTGATTTTCAGACAGGGAGTGCTTTGCACATGACATGGGTTGGGTGGGAGTGATGGTGGCTTTCCTGTGCGGATGGATTGCAGTAGTTGGGCACATGGTGGCATGCATGGGTGCACGAAGTTGCTGTTGGTCTGTTGAAAGGTTAGACTATTGGGTGCATGGCCCAAGGCTGTAGGCCATAGGGCATGCAGTAAAGAGCCTAGGCCTTCAGCACACCCACCGCAGCAATGCATGTCTTACTCTGCATTCGGTAGAGGCTGGTGCTTCCATAGTGTTGTGTGTGCAGATAGCTTGGAGTAGGGCCAATGTTGCGAACAGTATGTGGGTAGGTTGGCAGTGACAGAATACTTTGTGAATGGAAGTGGGTATGGCCATAGTATGTGAAGGGGTGCAGGAGACAGTGGTTTCTTTCTACATTATGGTAATGGTTCCACTTTTTTGCTGCATAGCTCCATGCCGGTGCACAGGGTGGGTAGGCGGGCTGGTGGCAGTGGTGTGTATGTGGATTGTCATACATGGTGACGTGCATGTGGCATTACATTGTAGTGGGTGTGTTCAAGGCCTAGACTATTGGGTACATGGCCGAAGGCTGTATGTAATGCACTTAAGAGCCTAGCGCTTGAGCACACTCACGGCAGTAATGCATTTGTGACTCTGCATTAGTTTTCAGGTGGTGATTTCCCGGAATGGGTGTGCACATTTCAGACGCAATAGAGCAGCAAAAGTGAGCTGGCATGCGTGTACGTTTGGTTGCGCAGGTGAGGTCACTGTTAGAACATGGTAAAGTTTTTATGTGTGTTTGGAGATGGTGCAGTGAAAGTCACGCAGTGTGAGCACTGGGTGCAGTGTTTGCATACTGTCAGTATGGAAGAGGGTTTGGTTGAAGTGCAGCTTGTATGTGCTTGGATAGTGTGCTGTAGGGGCAATGTGTGGTTAGGTTGCCAGTGACACAACACTTTCTGAGTGGAAGTGGGTAAGACCATACTATGTGAATGAAATGGCGTAGGTATGCCGGAGACAGTGTAATGTTTGTAGAATATGGTAACTGTTGCATTTAACACTGTGTAGCTCCATTGCGGTGCAGAGGTTGGGTATGTGTGCTGGTGCCAGTGGTGCGTATGTGCATATTGGTAGTTGACATGCTGACATGTATGGCTGCATTATGGTGCAGGGAATGTGTGCAAGGAGCACACCCACTGCAGCAATGCAGGTTTGACAGTGCATCAAGCACAGGGTAGTGAGCTTTGGAGAATGGGTGTGGAGCATATTGTAGACATGCTGCAGCAGCACAAGTGAGTTGAAAAGTGTTTATTGTGCATCCATGGTTGTGGTGATAGTTTCAACATGCTGCAGTATTTGGTGTGCATCAGGAGATGTTGCAGTGAGAAGTTGTGCAGTGTGGACACGGTGCAGTGTTTATGTAATGTGAGAATGGAAGTGGGTATGGTTGAAGTATGGTTAGTGTGCTGTGTTCAGATTTATTGAAGTTGCCCCAATGAAGTTACCCCAATGTTGTGAAGCTGTTGTGGTTGGGTTGCCAGTGACACAATACTTTGTGGATGGCAGTTGTTGGACGTGGTGCAGGCTCTGGTATGTGTGTGGATTCTGCTAATTGTGACACATTTTCGTGAATGGATGTTATATGGTGTGGGGGAGTTGGGTAGAAGTGCCAGTATGTATGTTACATTTGTGCATATTGTTAGCTGCCCACATGGTTGCATACATGTATCCATAGTGTTGTGGTGGATGTGGGCAAGGGCTGCACTGTTTTGTGCATGGCCAAAGGTGTGCTGGGTACACCGCAGGATCTTTGGTGATGCTGCAATCGTGCATTCATTAGCAGAAGTTTCTGGTGGAGGGGTTTTGGAATGAAATGGAACGTGCACTGACAGTGTGTAACGGTAAATATGGAGTGGTGTACAGAAATGATAGTGTGCAATGCAGAGGTTTTGTATGTGATAGCTGCATGCGTGTTTGATAATTTGACAGCATTCAATGAGGGAATGCTGCAAAAATGCCACTGCAAAGGGAAGAAGTATTGTCTTCTTTACTGGGCCGTGGTCCTCACTGTAGATGGAAACCGCACGTGGCACATCCTGCCATTATGAGCATGCTGGCCATGGAAATGGAATTGTGGGAAATAAGCAATTGGGTGTTTAGGGTGTGGTTCACAGGAAGGGGCGGTACCATAGCTTCCCAATACTGTGTCGTGAGGTTGGTGGAGATGGAGAGACTCGCAGTGCTTATCGTCGGTGATACCTTTGTGCACCATCTGTACAGGTGTTGTGTGCGCAAAGAGCTGTTGCTGGTAAATTCGGGTTGGAAGGAGTGGACGCTTTCTGGGGCTGTCAGGGTGACTGCAGTTTCGGCGGGATGGTTCGGCTTTGTAGATATGTGGCCTCCGTCACGAACGTAGACTTTGTCGTGGTGCACTATGGAAGTCTACATTTGGGTTACATGTCATGTGGACTTTTAATCAGTAACCTGAAGAGGTTGGTGAACTCAGTGATGCAGATTTATCCTACTGCCAAGGTCGTTTTCTCATGCATAACACCAGGAGGAGTATGGGCCCATGCCAGTGCAATTTGTACCCAGCCAGTGGTTGGAAGGTGTGTTCTAAACAGAAGCATGTGTGAATTTATGCAGACTGCTGGCATGTTCTCCACTCACTATGAGATCATGAGTTGGCAAAATATGCAGTGGTTCCGTAGAAATGGCATTGATTTGAGTGCCATTGGCAATGCCGTTTTCTTTTACACTGTGCAAGAAGCATTGACCAGAATGTGGTAAAAATGTGAATAGAGGCAAACAAACGCATATAAAGGGGAAAAAAACAAAAAAAGTTGCTTGCACGCATGTAAAAAAACCCCAAAAAGCTATACATCTAAAATGGAAGACTCAATCCCCTAACCAGCTTGATATTGCTTCCCTCACAGCCCCCTCACTATCACGAAAAGGTAGCGGATTCCGCGGTACTTTCTGGATTACACGTGCCACATCCTGGGTGGTCATGTGGATGTATGCTGATGGAGAAATCATGCATACGTTTACCGAAGTTTGCAATGGACGTGCTTTGGAATGGCATGACAGTTGTACTGTAAATGTATAACGGTACATTTGAAGTGTTGTACAGGAGTGACAGTGTTGGATGATGGCGGCTTCAATGCGATTGTGTGTGTCCCTATTTGCACGTAACCCAATGAGGTAGTACTGCAGAGAAGATAGTAGAAATGGAAGAAGGACTTCTCCAGTTTTACAGGGGTGCGGCCTTCGGGGTACTTTGGGAGGTGCACATGCTAGAATCTGCCCTTCCCACCATGTTGCCTAATTGACCTAGTACTGTGGGGATTGTCCAATCAGGTGATTAGGATGTGCGGCAATAGGAGAAAGGACTCCTGCTTCACTCAGGCCCGGCCCTCGCCATAATTGAGGAAGCACGCGTGCCAAATTCTGCACTTCTCGCCATGCTGGCCTATGGAAATGGGACTGTAGGGATTGTCCTATCGGGTGCTCGGGGTGTGCGTCACAGGAAAGTGCACCAATAGGAAGAAGGACTCAACCTACTTCACTGGAGCGCAGACCTTGCACTAGTTCGAAAAGCATACGTGCCACATTCTGCCATTCTAAGCATACTGTCCAATGGGAATTTGACTGGGGACTATCCAATTAGCTGCTTAGGTTCCGCCTCACAGGAAGGGACGGTAACAAATTCTTACTTTACTTTGTGTACTCAGACTGGTAGAAATGGAGAGATGCAGAGTGCTGTTACTGGGTGATCCCTTTGTGGTACATTTGCACAGGTATGCCCAGGAAAGAGACTTGCATGGTAATTTCGGGTTGGAAGTAGTGGAGGCATTGTGGTGCGCTGCCGATGTCTACAATTTCGATGTTGTCATTGACCTTTGCAAAGAAGTGGTCACTTTTGCGCCTTTTCATGTTGTCGTGGTACAGTACGGAGCTCAGCATTTTGGTTACGCGCCTTGATGAAAGCAGTGAAGCGTTTTTTTCCCACTGCGAAAATTCTATTCTCATCTATACCGCCAAGAAGAGGGGGGGACTGTTCTAATGCAGTTTGTTCACACTCAGAGGGTGCAAGGTGCATCATCAATGGAAAAATGTCTACTTTTTTGTGCAATAGTGGAATGTTCTTCTGCAACAATGACATCATTGATTCTCAAAATGCGGATTTATTCTATGACAATGGCATTTCTTTGTCCAACATTGGCAATGGTATTTTGTTGCTCCATCTGCAAGATGTGTTGAAGAGCTTACTGTAAGAATGGGCTGAGTGCAGAAAAATAAAAATCTCCATAAAAACCACAAAAAGTGTTTCCTTAAAAGCATCTAAAAAAAATGAAACCACAAAAGGCTCTTTTTAGAGCCACCACTTTATATGAAATCCGCTGTCCTGGTTGAAATGTATTCTGCCACGCCTGCACATAGCACGAAAAGTACGCAGACACTGTGTTACTTCCACGATTCCATGTGCCACATCCGGCCCATTTGCAGATTGGCGCGCATGGAAATGGGTCTGTGGAAGCTAAGGGATTGTGCAATAAGGCTTCTGGGTGTGGTGTGAGCAAGAATGTGTTGGAAGCGTAACGTTTGCAAAATATTCACCAATGAAATATTAAAGCACTGTATATAATCTTGCTAGCAGGTAATTGCAATAGCCACTGCAAAGGGTGGGCAGGTACTTGGACACGCATTGCGAATGAAAGCCGCCGACTGCAACTCGGTCCCAATACCCACTGTGTTACTTTCTTCTTGCCTGTAAACAAAGGGCTACTCTACAGTTTGCTATGAACAGTACACTACAACAGCAGACTTCTGATGCACTAGTCCTAAACAGCTTGTGCAGTGGCACTGCCATATGTCTGAATGTCTCACCACAGGTAATATGTTCTCGCAGAAATTGATCTGGAGCATATTGTATGACCTGTATTACGCCACAAAACTGCTATTTGTACGTCTTCAAATATAGCAATCTGCATCGAACTGAAAGTACTGTCACTTGATGGCACGACATTAGCGGCATTTGTAGCATTCATGGAGGCGAGTACATTTTGCCACATAATAATGCTTTTCATCAAGAGACACGCAGTTTCATTGGGGAGAGCAACAAGACAGTTGTTCAGGCAGCTGCACGCGCCCTCAGTACATTTGCAACCAGCACTGATGATCTTTGAGATCCGACGATTTTGTTGTTTACTTAGCTGTGCTTACATTTAACTGTTTGCGTGTTAGCAAGCTGCAACAGCGTTCATATTTTTCCAGACTCACTACGGACTGTCGTATGTGCAGTGCAATCCTTTATGCACCTGTACAAACCTCAGTGAACAACTTGCTACGTAACCTCATGGTGCTAAGTGCAGAGACGGTGTGTCAATTTCACGGGCCATAGAAGGGCAAGCAGCTCTTCAATCAAAGCAATGGGCCATTTAACACGCCCACTGTACACTGGAGTATCCTGCTCCTTGCTGCCTCAGGCAGCCAAGTGTGACGCAGCCATAAATCGGTAGCTTTGCAACACGAAATCCATAGGCGGCAGGACTGTTTGAAATGCTGTAGCCTGTCGCATGAATCGGTAGGGTTTGGCGACAGGGGCAGCATTACCAGGAGACAGAGGATGACATACGCATACTTATTTATGTGCAACCGACAGATGTCCGGTGCCATGACTAATTAAAAGGGAATGAGAAGATGCAGACATGAGGCCAGTCCTGTAGTCCTATGAACATTTCCATTGTGATTGGACATACGCTGGGCAGGTGCACTCTCAGTAGGAAACCTCCATTTTGCTTACCTGCAGGCATCTCGGGCAGCACTGTGCGCTACAGATTCATAATGAAATTACAGCACCAAAGCAACAAATACGCACACACTCACAAACGGTTAACATGTACACGTTTAGTTTTTAAGAAATATCACCAGTATTCGGACAGGGTAAGGGTAGTAGTAATTGTTTAGCAATTGTTCCATTTGTACGTACAGGCTGTGTACGTTGCTTTTTACAGCGTGTCATTGATTCTGTGTGGCTATATGCTGTTGCAGAAGAGTTGCTGCTTCTGATGCATTCCTTCAATGTATGTCCTGTTACACACAAACATGTGTGAAGTTTGCATAAAGCAATACATATTAACTACATTACTTTTGTGCTGCTTGCCAATGCAGTTACTATCAGTACTCATTTAGCGAAGAGGGACATTCTCTTCCAGCCATTCTAGGGTGTTTGGCATTGTTGTGTTTAAAAAAAAAAAATACCATGGTTTGCTTTTGTGGTACACTGCAGAAATTCTGCAATCATAGGAGAGACTTCAGTGCAGTTACCACGTTGCAGTTATGTTCTGCTCTCAATACTTTGCATTGCTTACTCTATTTGCTTCTTCGTTTACATGTACAGCGGCAGTGTGGTAATATTGATGGACGCAGACGTCACTTTGTGTACTGGTGCATTCCATTATGGTGCATACTCTATGCCTTTGGTCTGTTTGTTTCACAAATATAGAGTTTGCACACTTAAGTTACTTCATTCTCCTTGAAATGTACATACATGGTGCTATTTGTACATGTTTATTCACTTTGGTGAATGGTCGCAATATGCAAGAGAACTCATGCTGTTTCCAGCAGTTTGAATGCTAGCCGCTATATGCGCACAGACGTCCAGTTTTTGATTACTGTGCTCATCGGTATGGAGACATCAATTTTGTATGCGGTATGGTACATCTACACAAACTAATGGCTTCCTGGTAAAAAACTATGAAATTCAGTGAAAAAACATTGTTAAAGGGACGCGCTACTAAAAACCTATCACCTTCACTGAAAAATCTATACTGCAGGAACTTTCTGGATCCACTGCCCAACTAAAAAACTATCAAATAAACCAACAAAAAACGTTGTTAAAGGGATGTTATGGTTAAGTTGCACTACTAACGAAAACCTATGCAATTCCATGGAAACCCCATAAATTCGCCAGTTATGGTAAGGTACGCAACCATAACTTGAGCTACCTCTGTGCACTGCATGGACTAACACCCATGACCTCAAATATGACATCACAAATGTCATTTATGACATCACTGATGCCATTACATGTCTGGCTCGCTCTTTTTTTTGTTCACTGACATATGTAGGGCAGGTGGTTTTATTCACTGACAGGCAGGAAGTGAACATTCAAAAGGTACTATATTTGTAGACCTTACCCTTCTCATATGTCCTTACACATTGTCTTCAAATGTGAATCTATATTTTATGGAATGTGTTCACCTCCTTGCTTTAATCGATCACTGCACAGCATTCGGTCTTGCTGTGGGAAGTTGCAGCTTGTGTGTGTGGGCCTCTTTGCAAGCACCTGGCTGATTTTCTCTGTTGAGGGGATGAGGTCTTTTATGCTACAGAGATACTGGGTCTGGAGGCCTATGTGTGTTGTTAATTCAATTATTGTAAAGGTTCATTGTCATTTGCTATGGTTATGAGTGCCCCTAATGTTTCCTTGACTACTGTTGACTGCTACTGTACTTGTTAAGGATATGTAGTTATATTCAAGTGTAAGGTCTGTGCTTTATGGGTTAATTGCCTCAAAGGGATATGGCTTACTGAAGCATAGCTACTAGTGCATTGTTGGAACTACATAGGGAATTCTGTATTTGTGCACCTGCTTTCTCTATGATGTGTGCCCTCCTTTCACAGACACTTTCGAAGCTTGTATTTTTGTGCACGTTGGGGCCGTTTGATGTACTCCCCATTATTCCTTTTGTCCCACGAGGGACACATCTCTCCATGTAGTCTATCTTGTTTTATCTTATTCTTGTTGCCAGTCATGTATATTCTTGGATACCCATACCTTGCATACATTTCTTAGATCCTCTGCCCATCTAGCATAATCACACGGGTTACATCCCACAAAGTTGCTCTCCTTCTCTGCAGTGGGGTCCACATAACACTGTCATTTTCTGGATCAGGGGGTAGTGACCGAAGGGTACCATCTGGGCCTATGCAGTGATCTATTGGGACCAATTTCTATTTTTACTACCTTTTTGTTTCTGCATCAGTTTGGCAGCTTTCATCTTTTCAAGGAGGGAGTGGCATTACCTAGCATAACTGCAAGGAGATTAGCTTTATTTCCTTGAGTCACACAACAGGTTATTATTTGATAAACACACCAGATTATTTATTATGAAGAGGATAAGGATAGGAAACATGACTCGACATATATTGATAAGCCAGCGGGGCATCCATGAAGGGTGGACTGATGACCAATTTTCATTTTTATTGATCCCCCTGCTGCTTCCATGTCTGTTTTCAGCTTTGCCATCTGTTCAATTGCAAGTGTTAATGTGCCATTATCGGCATCATTGGGAGGCACGTAGATCCTGCAGGTGCTGCCGATTTATTTTACAGACGCCATAGTCCCTTGCTGTGATAAAATCGAGCACTATTTGATTCTGGAGGCCAGAAGTCTCAATCCACAGAGCTCCTCCCTGGTTGTGTTGAGTCTGTTCTCTGGCATTCAAAGCTCCATCAAGCTCCGGTGGACTATCTGAATCCACTTGGTGTTTGTAGCCGTTTGTATTCCGGAGCCAGTAATGAGGTGAAGAAAGTCTTGGTTCTGGAGAAAAGTCTATATTGTGATGGTATCTTCTCCAGGGCCTCGTCTTCTTCCTCTTCCAAAGTAGTTTGATCATATCTTTCTTGTTGCTGTTTGTGAGTTTATTTGTCTTGTGGCTGTTGGGGACATCTCAGGGGACTGGGACTGTCTCTTGGGCAATTCTACATAACTTTCTGGGACCAACAGCACAGGGGCATACAAAGTTACTAAAGAGCATAATCCATTCCAGGAGGGGGCTGGGGGAGTGGGGCAGCTAAAAGTACATCTTGGAGACGCATTGCCATAGGAAGTCCATGATGGTGGCCGTTCGTTCACAGCTGGCATCACATAGGTTTGATTGCAATTGCTGTTGGTGCCAACTGGTACGCTTCTTTGCCCCTGAAACAGAACAAAGATTGAGCGAGTTTCTGTATTTTTACGGGTTGTTCATGTAGATGCACACTGGTCAACTTATGCACACGCAATGCCCATATATTTCTACAACTCCTCTGTTTTCATTATGGCTTCTTCAGTAAATCCCCTTAGTGACTCTGCATTGAATACTGCTTGCCCCTTCACCCATTTCTTCCACATGTTGCTCATTCTATGACCATCTGTGGTTTTACAGGACACTGTGCTTCATATTCCCCCATCCCTTCACATGCATCTTTGGATCTCTTTTCCATTTTAATTTGTACGGTGTCCCTGAAACTGCCCTTGCATTCTACTAATTACTAAATGTGCCAAGCACTGTGTTTCTAAAGTTGGCACGTCCTTAGATGAGAACAGTCTGGCGGTATCAACCATGTGTGGGATAAGCCCACATATGTAACATGACTCATTTACTTGTGCCTTTCTCATTGCTTTCATTGTATGGTACCAAATGTTAATACCCTCATAAGGATATTTGTCCAGCAAGTTATTATTTACTCCTGTATTCAATTGCCTTTTGCATCTGGTCACAAGGTTATTTCTAAGAGTACCTACATTTTCCACTCTTGTTTCATTATGGCCATTACCTCTGATACCTAAACTCATTAATTTCATTACTGAAAGAGAAAAGAACAAACAACCTATTCCGAAAAACAAATTGTTTAAATTTCTATGATTGTTCATTTTGGCTTCTTTGATATTAGCTGCTGCACTGCAAGGCATACAATAAGCAGTATAGAAACCATTTCAATTCTGTTGGTTTGCTAGTCAAATGGAAACCTCTGTAGCAAAGCGAGCTATTTAAGTTGCCCTCTTCAATGCCAACCCAGCTTGCCCTGCATTCCTCTCTTGCCCTCTGTGCTCTCTTCACCCTTGTTTCTCACATAGAGAGAAAGTACAGCCGTAATCATCTCCTCCACTCTTAAGTGCCGAAGGCAGGTGTGGGAGTGCAAGGCAATACATTTATTTTTCAAATAATTGCAAACCAGAAGTAATCGGGATGATACTTTTAAGCTTTCTATACCCTGTCTGTTTTTTTTAAAGACAGTCCTGAAATTCCATTTCTAAAATGTAAATTGTTACATAGTGCATAATTACAGTATTGATACCCTAAAACACTATATCTCCATGCTTTATAGTAAAGTTTAGGTTGGTGTATCTAAATTTCATAGTTGACGGAACACCAAAAGTTTGAACCTTTTGTGGTAGCATTGCAGGTAAGTAAAAAAAGTGTGTGGCATAGTGAGTGGGGTGTTGCGGGGGACACACCTGCAAAAAAAAAAAAACGGGAGCTGCAGGGATGTCCCCCGCAACATCCGCTCACTATACTATACATTGTATGTAAGTGTGTTCGCATGACAAAGGTGCAAACTTTTGGTAGTTCGCACCTTTCTCATGCGAACTTTCCGGCTGCGCCAAAATCGGCCGCGGCCGGATCACTTACAATCAAATGCTTTTGGTGGCAAAACTAGATCTGTAACCTGCAGGTTGCCTACATCTTGCAACTGGTGCTCAACCCCTGAGTGAACCCATACTCCTTGACATTCTATCTTCACGTTGCTTTATACCAGCTAGCTTGAAAGTGAGATGGCAGCAAACTACAATGTCTCACCTAGTTTGCTGAGTTTTCTGCCTGCTTTGCCAACAACTCTGTTTGGTCTTTTACTTTCTTTCCTCTTACATAATGAATGCACTAAGCAGACAAGATGCTTACGCAAAGTAGTGATCAATAGTTCCATCCATTCTGTATACTAGCAGATCTACTGCAATACCAAACACTGTAGTTAGCCTCTAGAGCTTGCTTTGGTTTAGGATTATATTGTATATTACCCCCTGCAGGAGACAGATGGCCAAACTGTTTTCAGAGCCTTTTTATTATATCTTTTTTTTTGTGTCCATTCATGCAGCTAACCTTTTACATTTTGCAGCCACTCATCTATGGATCGCAAAGACTTTTCGTCCACTCCCATGGTCGGGTAGATTTTATGAAGGATGCATTTGCAAGAGATGTTTGAAACTTTTATTTAGCATTTACTTTATTTGCAGTAAATGTCAAATAAAAGTTTCACTGTGCATAGCTGGCCTCTGAGTGGCAGCAGTATGCCAAACATCAAGCGGGTAAGTGACATGCACCATTTTACAGAGATAGCATTTGAAATTTGTTGTCCTCCATTGCTATGGGTCAAGTGTATTTCTCTTGGGTTGAATAGATAAACTAAGTTACTCCTCTCCCTAATGTCTTATTTCAGCGGTACGCAAAACTGTTCTATTGTTTCTAATTTCATGTCTTAGGTACAAATAACTTCTGTTATCATTAACATTATTAGTACAAAATTTCTAATGGAATGGGTATGTTTGCTAATAAAAAAAATGTAATTCGCAAACTCTGCTAATCAATTTGTGAAAACTAATGTATGCCTGGCACTGGCTTTGCTGTGCCTGAGGCTTCCTTACATTTAATATAATTTTTCATAGACTGCGGTTGCTCATGCTTTGCTCAGACTTCAATGTCTGCTTCTATTCAGTGCTGTGGAGCTGTTTTGACGTCCTTGCATAGATTAGTTAAATGTACCCAGGCACAGCGATTCTTGGGCTTTGATGCAGTTGGTGTTGCTTTGTCCACTACATTAAGGTCATGTGAACTTTGGCTGATTCCAGCGTTGCGTGTGCTGTCTGGCGCAGGCTCTGTCTCCTGGCAGTAGTTGGAGGGGTTCTTCTGTCGCTGTGTTGCATTCATCTGTTGGAGCTCGTTAGTGCACTTTGAAGTTTATCTGGGAAGATATAAGCTTAGCACAATTCGACATATTTTTTAGATCTTCATTAAATTCCTCGCCCAACCAATCTGCACTTCTGTGTGTGTCGCACACTGTTCATGTGGGTGCAGCCGGGGTATGCATTCTTCTTCCCATTGCCACTTGATGAAGCGACAGGTGGTGGGCCTTGCTTTGCTGTGGTGGGCCTTGCTTTGCTGTTTGCACAGACTGAACATGGCAAGAGGCAGGCAATAGAGGCAGCTCTTTTTTAGCACATCAAAAATCTTTGCTAACTTAATTGTAAGCAAACAATTGAGGCATTCTACCACCCCATTTGCCTGCGGGTGGTACGATGAGCATAGTTTGTCTGATACCCAATAACCTTGTGACTTCATTAAAAAAACTTGTTTACAAAATGGGGGGCCATTATTGGACCTCAGTATCTTTCAAATACCCCAGCTGGTGAACACCTCTCTCACAAGGAACCGCGCTGCAGACTTGGCATCTGCATTCACAAGGGTCTTGCATCGATCCAACAGGAATATGGCAATACCACTACGTACCTATAAGTGCTGTATCTATTCACCATGTCAATATAATCTGTAGAGCCATTTGAAGGGCCCTGTCGGGCAATGTTCCTTTCAGTGTCTCTATGTCCTGGATACAACTTATGGCATGTGATACAGTTTGCCACAAAATTGTTGACTTGTTCGATCAAATTAGGTACAAACCATTCCTCACTAATGTCAGCAGCAATGTGCTGCTTAGGTGCATGTGTATGGAAGAGAAGTTGCTCCAAGGTGACGTTTAATAACTCTATGGGCATTACTACCTTACCTGTCTCCATATGTCATCTGTGGGTGGCAGGGCACATCCCCTTTTTAACCATAATGCCCTTTCGTCTGTTGGAGCTCTTTCCTGAAACTCCATTATGTGTTCTTTTGATAAGGCACTGTGAATCTCTGGTAGTTTCTCTTGTTGTACTGCTGTGACAGGAATTTGACTTTCCTCTGGAAAGGGCATATAAACTGCCTGTTTGGCGGCTGAATCCACAGCCGCGTTTCCATGTAAAATCCCATCTTTCCCTTTGGAGTGCACTGCACACTTCACAATAGCTATATGAAGGGTGGGCTTTTAATGCTTCTATTAGCCTAGCTAATGAGATTGCATGTTGGACTGGTGAACCATCTGCCCTTCTATATCCTCTTTCTCTTTTCCCTTGTTAAGCCTGAGTGTACTGTAGACGTCCTGTATGAGTCTGTATAAATGGTGAAGTCATATATGGATACGTCTAGCGCTTCTATGAGTGCTAAAAGTTCTGCTGCTTGTGCTGAATAGTGTGACGTAGTCTCTATTGCATCACTATTTGGAATTCCTCTTGGTCCTTTACAAATATTATTATTTCTTCTCCTGTGTGCCTCTAGCCACTCTTGAACTATGCTCTATGACCCATCTACATAGAGCACTTCCCGTGTGTGTAGGGGTCCTAGCTCACCCTGCTGTATCCTTCAGGTTCTCCTTCATATATTGTCCTGAACCTCATCTTGGGACCCCACTGGTTTAGCTATGAGTGTTCCTGGGTTATTTGTGTGGCATCTCACTATGGTGATGGCTGGGTTAGTTCAAATTCCCTCATAACCACTAGCTATCTGAGTGCTGAGTCTTGACTTGTTCCTTTCGAAAATGAAGGAAACTGCATGCTCAACATACAAAATGATTGGGCATCCCATAGCTATGTTAGCAGATTTGTGTACTGCAAATGCAGCAGCAGCTAATGCTTGCTCACATGGGAAGTGATCCTGCGTTACTAGGCCTAAAAGAGCGCTGTTGTGTGCCAATGGCTTGTGTTTCTGTGATGATCACGGTGTGAGAACTGCTGTCATGACGTGTCCATTTGAGTGCGAGTATAAGAAAAATGGTGTGATGTCTGGGGTGCACCACTGATGGCTATTTTTAGGTCCTTGAAGCTTTCTGCCATCTTGTCTGTCCATTCAAGCTTGCCTTTCAGCTTTTGTGCTTCTTTGAGTGCCTGTAATAGGTGTCTGACGTGTGTCGAATAAACAAATACCCATGTTCTCCAATAATTACACAAGCATACAAATTGCTGCTTTTCTCTGACTGTTTTAGGCTGTGGTGTTTGTCACTGCTGAGACTCAGTCTGGATGTATTCTCCTTCCTGCTACACATGATCTGTCCCAAATATACTACCTCCTTTTGACAGTACTGCAATTATTCTTTGTCCACCTTGTACACTTTGCAAGTATTGTCAGAATTTGTATTGTCTTTTCTGCACTATTCCTCTGTGGTGCGGCACACTTTATAGGTCATCTACATACTGTAGCACTGCACTGACCATGCGTATGTTTCCTAAGTCCATTTGAAGGACCCTTTTGAAAACATTAGGGAATTCACAGTACCCCTGGGGGTAAACGAGTGTGCTGGAATCTCTTTCCACTATACGAAAATACATTTAAGTACTGAGAGTCTGGATGTAGTGGTATTGTGAAGAATATGTTCTTAAGTTCAATTACAGAACAAATGACCACGTCAGAGGGTATTCTACACAGTATTGAGGCATGGTTTGGCACTAGTGGGTGTTCTGCTTCCACTATACCGTTAAGAGGGCTTAGATCCTGAATGAATCTCCAAGATGACCCTTTTGCTTTTTTCAGGCGATATATGGCTGTGCTGTATGGGGAGCCTGAGGGCACTATAATGCCTTAGTCAAGTAGTGCTTTGATTGTGTCATAAACACCCTCATCTGCTTCTTTAGATAATGGGTATTGGTTTACTCTGCCGAATATATCTCCTAGTTTGTGTTTTGACTTTTACTGCCCCTATGCTGGTCAGTCTCCCTATGTCGTGTGGGTTGTTTGCCCATAGTCGACTAGGCACTTGTGCCAGGTCCTCTAGTAGTTGTGAGGGTGCTGCTGTGTCTCTCAGTATTGTCTATGGTACTTCTTTGTGCTGCACTACCATGTGGCAAGGTATGCTGATTTTGAATACTATTTCTCCCTCTGTTTCCATGTTTGCAAATAACTGTTTCTCTGTGACATCTCTTAATGGAAGTGTGGAGTCTATGCATAGTACTACAGGGACTCACGGGATAGTAGCACCATTACTTTACAGCACTGAGACACCAGTGAACCTATTAGGTAGGGATCTCCTTCAAAAGTTAAACCTGATCATCTCATTCACTGACAAGGGAATTGTGTGATCCACACCAGGCATGCATTACAACAGAGTAGTCAAAGTAAAACACGCACTCTGCAGCACCAACTCAATTCGAGCATTACCATTACATGAGACTCTACATATGCAGTGACCAATCTGATAGGCTGGTTGCCAGGTGTACAAGATGTGATATTTCGCCTACCAGCAAAATTTCTATTCAGACCAGCAGTACCACAGGAGGCAGCACCAGACACAGTTTTCACATTACACATTGAGGCAGTGATCATGAGAAAAGACAAAATCATCATAACAGCCACAGATGAGGAAGGGATGGAGTATAGGACAGTAAGGGGTAGTTTTCCTGTAAAAGGAGCCCTTACAATTGCCCCAGAGAATCCATGTGTCCATACTGTCATTTGTCAATGGAAACCGCCCTGCCCTTCTACAGGATCGAGTGGCTCCTATGTCCACCAGAAAGGTAAACCTACTGTCCCCTATGCTCACTACCACTTTGGGTTCCTTGTCTGTGTCTGGGGGTGATTGAGAGAACTGGGCGTGTCAGGGCTAACTGTGGGCTGTCCTATTGTATATATGTGTGTGACACTGTGAGTGGGAAAGTATTGCTTCCTATGAAACTAGCTCCAGTCTAGTGTCACTGTACCTTGTGGAAGGGCATTTTACTCCCATGGTATTGTAGTTGCTTGTGCTGGAGCTTGTTGGGTGACATTCTGCATGACATCTGGGGTTGGATACTGTATGGGTTGTCCCTGTGTGGGTGCAATCATTTGCACTGGGCCTACATTCTAGGGTTGTGCAGATCCTTGGGCATACATGGGGTCTGGGTTTGTGGTCTGGTTTGGGACATAAAATCCATGTGTTGGCCCTTATGCGTATTATAGGGCTAGGGGTGCTCCTGGGTGGTATTGCATGGGAAGTCTGCTTTGACAATCTTTATCCATGTGCCCCATCTTCCCACATGTCCAACATTCTCCTACAAATCATGTTCGAAATCCCCCAAATCTTCCTACTCTCACTTTTTTGTGATTTACATTGTGCCCCTTGGACTCCTTCCCTATCTCGTCCATTGTTATCCTTGTGATGGCCCGAACGGCTGTTGGGCATCTGCAGGGTTGGTTATTACTGCACCTTCCATGCTAATGTTTACTAGTTTCTTTTGTACTAACTTCGCCTCTGTGCACTGCGCCTTCTCTTCTGCTGCCCTTTCATTTTCCCATGTCTCCCCTGTCTCTTTACGCCACATCACTTTGATGGACAATGTATAAAGCGAGGTCCTCATGTTTCATGGTGCGTGCCATAAGGACACCTACATCAGGTCTATCTGGGTACGTCTCAATGCATCCCACACATGGGCGGGGCAGTTGTTGAATGAAGATTCATTGTGTGCATCACTCTCTAACCGGACCCCTGGCAGCCCTGCTCTTTCCCAGAACATGTTTGTCTGATCCCTGATTATGTTGTCTAATCAACCTTTCATATCTCCTACTGCCAGAGTGGCCCCTGATGTATGTTTTTCGAATTTGTATTGATCCACTTGCCGGCTGCCGCTGTAAGAGGTAGTAGTGCCTTTATCAAATGTTTGTCCATTTGGGAATATTGAAGTAGGAATCGTGTCAACGGAATTCAACAATGCTCAATCAACAGGACATCAGCGACAAAAAGTGAGAAGGACCCCCAGGTCCACACCACAGATTGACTCTAGATAAGACCAAAATTCATTGTAAAAAACTCTATTGTTTTCATCAATATTAAAATACATATTAAACTGTCATGAGCTCATATTTGTTGCAAGAATATTAAAACTGACAATACAAATTTGCATATTAAAAGCAGTAGTCACACTTGAAAGAAATATACCAAGAAATATAACAAGAAAGAAGAGAAAGAAAAAAGATAAAAGAAAAAAGTAAGAAGTAAAAACACAAAACCAATCAATGACAAGTTAAAAATTTGCGATCTGTGAGTGAAACATGGGGGAACTTCTCTCAATCTCTAAATTCAGGTCTCAAGTCATGAGGCATAAATAGGGAGAAATGGTAATTACCGTTCTCTCAACCCAAAAGGCTGGTCCCAGAGCCCTGTGAATGAATCCAGGAGTGTGTGTGTGTGTGTGTATATATATATATATATATATATATATATGATATGGGCCGTGCCAAGAATAGATCATAATAAATTAGATCTACAAGGAAAGCAAGGATAAACATTTAAAGTCTATGACCATGAATAACATAGTCAAAACAAGTCTCCAAAGTGCAAATCAGGGAAACCCAAAGGGCCGCCGATCCCCAAATATCCAGTTAATCGAGGAAAAGATGGAGCATTCAAACTAATTCAGGCCACCAAAGGCCAAATTAGAAATATATAGTTCAGAAAACTGCACTAAAGCTGCATGGCCACTCACCTGTGAGCATTTGCTGACAGGTCCAGGAAATGGAATGCTTCCATCATTCAGATGTAAACCATGTACACAGTACTGGAATTAGTGGACCGCCATCTATGATCGAGTCATTACCAAAGTAACAGTAGCCCTGTTTTCTAACTGTGCACAGCTGCACCATTAAGGTGACTGCATGAAATAAAACACTGCAAAAATATATGAGAGGGTAAAGTACTTCATTAAAATAGCTTCATAAACGCGATCATCTCGCTAGTATATAAACATGATATTCCATTATCAGAAGGGAGGTTTTCATTTATAGTCACGCAATGGCTTAAAGCGTGTCCACCTGCTCTCACATAGCCACACTTTTTGTGTTGCCACCAAGTTTACAATGATCAAGATTAGCAAATGGAAAAGACTGCTAACGTACAGGAGACAGCCCCTAAAATGTTCCGAAATCAAATGGGAACATGAGGCAAAAATCCAGACTGGGACCCGTGCCTACAGCAAAATACCCAACAAAATACCCAACCAAATACCCAACCAAGTACGGGCGTCCACATTACTGCAAAAACTCCTGACTAAAACGCAGAGAAATGAAATGGCATGGCATATTTCCAGCTTACCTTTCAACCGCAACGTCTGGCCGCATCAAAGGAAGGAAGAAAGTGACGAGCCTTTAATCACGTCAGTGTATCCAACATACATATGTGCACTGAACGTGATGCGTGATACGTCACGCGTGCAGCCTGAGAGCTGAAATGCTCTCCTTATATGAGACGGTACATCAAGGTAGTCCCACCGTTTTGATGGATTGGCAACATTCCGATTGCAAAAACGCCCATAATGTGCGTCACTGATGCACAAAAATGGGCGTTAACTTTGCCGAACACTCGGCAAAGAAACTTTTTTTTACAAAGAATCGCAAAAATGGGTGGATTCAAATTTATTTAAATAAATGAAGACCCCCACCCTAATATTGTCAAAACACTGCAATGTTCACATGATATCCTAAACGGGAATAAATCAAAGCGGCAAGTTATAAAAGAATGACTCGCCCTGCATGATAGAAATCCATATCCAGCATTGAATGCTGTCAAAAACAATGCAATCTCCCTGCGTAGTGGAAAGCCATCTACAGCATTAAGTGCTGTCTAAGACAAAAAATACGTACACGTGACGAGCACATGCGCTGACAGATATGTACCCGATCAGAAGAAAAGGGAATTCATATTATACATTGAACTACAATGCGGATGTATATCTATCACAGTCTCCAATATATAGTTATTATTAATTTATATGGAGAATAGAAGAAAAAGGGGAAGAGAGAATGAGAATAACAAGGACAAAACTAGCAGGAGCACCTTTGGAGGTCTATTAAAGACTTTGCCATTCATCCTGTGCATTCAGGCCAACCGTGTGGCTTTGGGTATTATAAATCCACCAGTGTTCTCGTGTGTCTATTGGCAACAGCATATTGATCCGGCCCACCTACACGTTCAAGAGCCCACTACCGTAAGTCATCACAACTGTGATTATATACAATAAAGTGGGCGACTAAAGGGGAGGAAAGATTACGAGTCCTAATCCTGGACTTATGTTCAGTGATCCTTGTTTTTATAGGCCTAGATGTTTTGCCTATATAGGTCATTTCACAGGGACATGACACAGCATATACAACGTTCTTCGAATTGCATGTGGTATGTCCCCTAAGATTCCATGATTTGTTATTGATGGTGACGATGCTAGTGGCAATCATCGACCCACATCGACAACAATAGCCGCATGGAAAGTGGCCAGTAACCTTTTCCATCCCCCACATTTCAGTGATGGTTTTAGATACTTTTTTGACTTGGGACCTATCTTTCCTGGGATAGCCAGCTCTTAAGATTCTTTCCCTTTTTAAATGCATTCATAGGGTGGTCCAAGTCCTTATTGTTCAGTTGTAATAGGTGCCAGTGTTTGCTAATTGCCTTCTTGATCTCCGGATGGTATGTGCTATAAGTCATCGCACAAACCATACGTGACTTATTTGGGCTCTCGCGAATGTTTTTAGACAGTAACACCTCACAATGTTGGTGACGTGCCCTTTTACGAGACTGTCTCAATATATGATGGGGATATCCTCTGCGAGACAATCTTTTCTCTATAGTGTCAGCCTGTGCTGAAAAGTCTTTTCTATCTGTGCAGTTATATTAAATATGAGCTCATGACAGTTTAATATGTATTTTAATATTGATGAAAAAATTTAATATAGATTTTTTTACAATGAAAAGAAAAGAAAAAAAAATGCACGGCCTCCCATGGTTGGCTTTTGTGTGTTTTTGATTGTGTGATTGTTTTGTTTTTGCTTTCATTAATTATTTCTCAGGTAAGTTGGTTCCCTCGTTGAGTGATATCTTTCACTCACTCGGGGCCCCTGACACTGTACCTGTGAATTAGCAATTTGGATTAATCAGATGGTTTTCCATTTTTGCTTTTCTTCAAATAAGCACTTTATGATTATGCACTTTATTTTTGTTATACAAGGTTTATATTAAATATGAGCTCATGACAGTTTAATATATATTTTAATATTGATGAAAACATGAAATAAATACAGTTCTTTACAATGAATTTAGTCTTATCTAGAGTCGATCTGTGGTGTGGACCTGGGGGTCCTTCTCACTTTTTGTCGGTGAGGTCCTGTTGATTGAGCATTGTTGAATTCCGTTGACACGATTCCTATTTATATATTGCTTGCTGTTTCCCCTCTGTCAGCGAGGAAGGGTAACCCATCTATTGTGTTATTGTTTGTCCATTTGGAGCCATGGTATGAATTGTGATCTGCCTACTCTCATGGGAACTTGCTGCCCCGTTTTGGGCAACAATGTGTTCTAGCCTTTTTCTTCCCTCTACCCACTGCCATTTTTCTATGGCGAGGTCTTAATCTTCTCGCCCATGGCGTTCTCTCATCCGGATCCTCTTCAGTTTTCCAATTCTCACTTTCTTCCTGCTCATCCTCACTTTCAATCACCTCCGATTCGTATTCTACTTCCTGTGGCTCTGGATCTTCAGTTTCTATCCTCACATCTTTTATCACTGCCTTATTCAATTTTAATAGTATTTCTCCTGCAGCCCATGCCTCAGCATCTACCATAGAGCATGGCCCCTCCCTCTTTCTTGTTGCCCTTTGCCATTCCTCTTCTGTCTCGCACATCACTGTTTCTAAATCCTTACGTGCTTAATTTTACAATCGCTGTATCCCACTTGCACCAGGTGCACTTGCTCTCCTTGCTGGGTTAGTTTCTGAATAAGCTGGGGGTTTATATCTGGGGTTTGTGTACCCTGCTCCAGATTTTAACAGCTACAGTCTAGTTATGGGTGGGGCTGTCTGCTGCGCAGGTACTGGAGCCTGTGCTGACTGGGTCCGTTGTTCTGAGGATGTCGGGGCCAACGACTGTGCAGGCATTGCAGCCTGTGTCGTATTTGTGCTAGCTGAGAGCGGTGGGGCTGTTTTACATTCTGTGTCTCGCTATAATTTCCTCATACAATTTCCACGATTCTAACATGCTCTCTCCTTTTCAGCGTTTTAACCTTGTATGTGTACAATAAATGGGCATACGTGTTTTGGTATATATTTGTATCATGTGTGCCCTCGGCAGGCCATCCTGTGAACATTTCCCTTTTGTTCCCATGCCCACTCATTATTGTGCTTAAATATCTTCTCCTTATAAGTTGGAAGCTCTTTGCACAAATGTGCTACTGGAGTACTTACCTTCTTTTAACTATTAAAATCATGAACACAGCTGATCAGTACCTACTGCTCACAAAAGATTTAAACAATATTTTCAATGCCACCTCTGTGAGCTGCCCCTCTATAGTGCTCCCCCAGTCACCTTATAAGCACAAACCACAGAAATGGCAACTAAGAGAACAATGCCTGAACACAAAATCGCCATGCGTCACTGCATACAAACTAAATCTCAAAAACCACCCCCCAAATACAATCGCCACCCCAATCTTTTCCCCACACTCAAAACCTTAAATCAAAACACTTAACTCTGATCACTCGATACCTTTATACATATATCTATATCCATATATATTACAGGGCCTGCGGTAGCGGCTCTGTAGTTATGGTTAAGTTGCTCAACTCTTAGGAAGAGCACTTTTTGGGAGGCTTATAACTTTGCTCCCCCTGGACGAATCCTTACCAAACTTTGCAAAAAAGTATATGGCTTGGTCTGACTTTTTTTGGCAAGTTTGGTGAGGGGGGGCAAAGTTATAGGGGGTGCCCAACTTTTTTTTTTCCATAGACGCAATGAAAAATAATTTTTGCTTGCGCCTAAATCCCAAACGGCTGGACGGATTTACACCAAATTTGCGCCAGGAGTGGTGGCTTGGTTCCGAAAGCGTGCTTTTGTAAATTTGATGTAAATCTGTCCAGCAATTTTCTTTAAAACAGGGGGGAAATGTAGGTAAAAACATTTAGTGATATCTGGGTTCTGTTCACGGACCGACTTCCCTGTTCACTGAGTGGACAGTCTTCCGATTGGTTCAGAGGACATAGTGATGTCTGTGGACATATGATGTGCTCGCTGATTGGTTGGTGAAAAGCGTGATGTGCGTCATATTTTTCCAAAATGCCTGCCATGTTCTCTCCGTGGATGTCCACGGCTGTCCACGGACAGCGGGGTGGGGAACAGGGCTGGGAAACATATTTTGGGTCATTTGGTGTTCGAAAGAGGGGCTGGGAAGGGTGCAGGAGTTAAAGAAAGATGATATGGGGCTATTTGTTCAGGTGCAAGATGAGCATATGGGTCGCAGCAGTCCGCGGACACCACAGCAGTCCACGGACAGGATCTTGGGCAGGCAGCTTATCTGGTGACTGCAGGCAGGCTTTATTAGAGTATGGGAGAGGGAGTGGAATGTAGATGACATGAGGATGTTTGCATAGGTTAAAAATAGGCCATGCAACCGAGAATCTAGGCACTGGCACAACTACCACAGTATAATACGGCCATGCAACCAAGAAGCTTGCCACAACCATTGTAATAGTAAGTGTTCGGTGGGCTATTGGAGAAACACATTTGCGGTTATTTGGTGACTACAAGAGGGCTTATTAGAGTGGGGGAGTGGAATCTAGATGATATGGTGATATTGGCATTGTTGAAAAATAGGGTTGGCGGTCTATTTTGATGTCTGCAGATGGCATTTGAATTGGGACGTTAAGGGCAAGTTGTGGTGTGGTGGTTTTGGCCAGTGCCTAGATTCTTGGGTGCATGGTCGTAGGCCATAGGCCATGCACCCAAGAATCTATGCATGCCCACAACCACCACAGCATAATCTGGCCATGCACCCAAGAATCTGGCCACAACAATTGTAATATGTGTACAGAAATGGAATTCGGCCATTGGAAACAACCATTATAATATGTGTATAGTAATTATACATAGTGTGTAGGCAGTGTATAGTTTTTGTAATATGGTGACACAATACCATTGAAGAGCAAATGGTACTTATGATTGATGTACCGATGAGGGTACAGGTGGACTTTGTTCTACATGGTAATGCAGGAGAAATCTTTGCTTCTTTCTCTGTGAAAAAAACATAGCCTAATATATTAGGTAGGATAGTTCACAATGTCGCATTGCACAAAATCTCACATATAGTACTTTTTAGACCCTCATAATAAGTAAATTACAAGTACTATGCTTCAAACAACATTATGGTGTGTTTTGCACAGTTGCTGTTTTTTTTTTACATAATTGGTTCTTTGAGAAAAAGAATCCATGTAGGATTGAAAAAACCCTAGTACATTTATTTGACGTTGCGTGTCACACTGTTTGAAGTGTGCAGTACTTAAAGGAATGTTTAAGGTGCACAAATAAGTGTATTTGTTGTTACAATTAATGTTGCGGTAGGAAGAATTGTAATGGTGTGTTTTTGCTTTTTGAAAGTGCTGGTGGTCTCATTTTTTAAAGGAATGTTAAAGTATTTAGATATTGGTTGGCGTATTGAAACAGTTTATTTGAAAAGCAGAATTGCAGTACTACAGATGTAGTTAGATACTAGTTGGTGTATTCTAACCGTTGATACTTTTACAGGTCTGAAGGGACTTTTTTGAAGCAGTTTGATACTTGTTGGTGTATTCAAACTATTTCACTATTGGAAACTAATATTGCGGAAACTAATATTGCAGTATTATGGGTGCATTTAGATACCAGTTGGCGTATTCTAACTGTTGATAGTTTTACAGTTTTGAAGGGTATGTTTTGAAGCAGTTTCATTCCTGTTGGTGGATTCTAACTATTTCACTATTGGAAACTAACATTGCAGTATTATGGCTGCAGATACCAGTTGACGTATTCTAACTGTTGATAGTTTTACTAGCTAGTGACTAAACTTTGTAGACCCTCATAATTGGTACATTCTAAGTACTATGGGTGAAACAACATTAGTGTGTGTTTTGCACAATGGTTGTTTGTTTACATAATCATTGGGTAATTGCGAACAAATCTATATAGCATTACCAAAAATGTACTAACTTTACATCTGTTGGCATATTAAAACTGTTTTCCATTTCAAAAACAGCATTGTAGCACTATGGATGTAGTTGGATACAAGTTAGCGTATTCTAACAGTTTATAGTTTTACAGTTCTGAAGGGCATTTTATGAAGCCGTTAGATACCTGTTTGTGTCTAAAGTGCACTAACTTACGAAAGTTTTACAGGTCAGTGACTAGATTAAGGTTTAAGTAATATTAAGTAGGCATTTGTTAGATTTGCTTGTAATCTGTCTTGGAGCAGTGGAAGTGTCATTGCATTCAAACCAACCGCAACTTTTTTTAAAAGTATGCAGTATAGTGACCTGCAGTGGTTGTAGCATCAGTGTTGTATATTAGGCCTAGTGTTGTGAAGATTTTCTTGCCAAGAGATACTTGCCCGTGTGTGAAGCTAGTAAGCTTGCAGTTGTTTTTGGTACCAGCTACGTTGTACCTTAAAAACAATTACATATTGGCTATGTGAGTTTGTGTAAGGTGGAACGAATGTCTGAATTGCAAACAGTGCTTAATATGGCATGATTTGCATTTAGCAGCAGCTCATGAAATGGAATGAATTCTCAATTAGGTATAGATACATACATACACAAATGGTTCATTAGGGACCTGTTCTTGTGCAAGCTCTAAGCGCCGTATTTTGTTTAGTTATGGTTGCCTAGCAACAACTGTATTTGCTCAAGCCATAGGCTGGGAGGCAAGTCGGTAGGCGGTAGCCGGCCCCCCACACCAGGCCTCCCAAAACAAGGCCACCCCTGTCTAGGCCCTCATTACACAATCCTACCTCGCCAGGGCAGGAGCCCGACAACGAAGCTGCTGCAGGAGCAGCACGAACACCTTCGGCCTTCATGATGCGTGCATGCTGCAGGAGCAGCTAGATTGATCAGCACCTGCTCTCCTTCATGATCACTGTGCTGTGAAATCAACTTTCTTGTTTGTGGGTTAACGCCAACCTAGTATACATCTAGAGACTCTTTCTGCCCAGCTCCCACTTCACACGTGGAGCCGTAACTCCTTTGTTCCTTGCCGGAGGCATTTCCGAAATTAAGATGGCCGGCGCTCTAAGCCCCGTATTTTGATTAGTTATGGTTACCTAGCAACCACTGCATTTGCTCAAGCTATAGCATTTTCTCAAGCTATAGGCTGGGAGGCAAGATGATAGGCAGAAGCTGGCCACCCAGAATAAGGCCACCCCTGTCTGGGCCACGACGGCTGCAGGGCCTGCCACGCTGCACAGGCGCTACTACCTAAACTACGTGTCACCCTCACCATCCTACTTTAAGAGTAGTACAACTCTCGTAGCACTGTCTGACACCTCCTCTCATTCAACCTGCCTGCACTAGAAAATCTTGGTGCAGACTATCTAAGACACCTACCACACAGACTATACCATGCGGTAAGCATGGAAAAATTTAAATGCCACTTTCAAACTTCTGATAATTCAATCCAACCCAGGTAATCTTGGAGAAACTGTACTACACACGCTGCTCCCTCCACGCTGTTGCTTACAGTGTATCTTCCATTTTGCTGCCCATTGTATGTTGGCACCCTATGGAATCTTGTATCTAGCTGCTCCCCCCCATGCAGGTACTCACAACTTACAGCCTATGATTCACCTACTGCACCCTGACTTATGGCCTTTGCATCAAGGTTGTGCCTTGCTACGCAAACTGCACAGGATTATTGCATGTTGCTGCCATGTATTAATGATTACCTAACCCAAAGTGTACTCTAGATAATTGCTACACTGCATTACTACTGATTCGCCCCAAAGCGAATACGCTTCATCCTGCATTTGACTCGACTGTGTAATTGTACCCAACACTTTGCATTGATGCTCACTTGATCCTAAGTATATCATAGATTCAATGAAAAAACTTTGTTAAAGGGACGTTATGGTTCCAAGTAAAACCGAAAAAAACCCCTGAAATTCGCCAGTTATGGTAAGCTAAGCAACCATAACTCGCGCCACCACCGTGCACTGCTAAGACTAACACCCAGGACATCAAAGAGGTAGAATGTAGCTATTTGGAAAACCTAACAGAAAATGTGTATCAATACCCAAACTTTATAACAATATATCTATTGACTTTTTAATTCGGCATATTTTAAACTATTAGCACACACATCAAACAATCTCAACAAAGACAAAAACAACATGTAAACTGATATACAATTCGAAATGGTCATGCAGGACATTTTAATGAAATATTAGCGTTGAACCTGGGTGAACCCAGTGATGGGTCTATATGCCCATATATCCGGCACTCCCCATAACCACACAAAGAAAACCACACAGAAAGATACTACTTGTGTTACATTGCAATAAAAAACACAGAACAAACGAATAGAATATAACCCAAAATTAATCTTCAGATAAAAATAAGTTAATGCTCGTTCCGTTATACAGTCGTCAAAATCAAACTTATGTTATATTAACCCTTTCCATTCTCTTGACGTAAATCAGACCGTGACGCTCACTGCACTCGGACCAAAGATTCTTCATGAACTGACTTTACAAATGCATGGGGTTCCCTGTTTTCCTCGGTGGCTTGGACACCCGAGGCCCATATCTGTATGTTGTGCCGGTCGGCAGAATGTCTGAGATTCCGCTCTGAAAACAGACTTGGGGTTACTTGTGTTTTAGGCTTTCCCCTTGGTGGCCAGGTAGGTGCACCCACACATGTGAGGTACCGTTTTCATCGGGACACCTGTGGGAACACGGGACGGTAGGCCATGTGTTGTTTGTGTGGTTTTCATAACATTTTGACCCATTTGCTGGTGCCCTTTGTCTCACAACCCTTTCATTTCCCAAATGTGACCTACATTTAGTCGCTGCTTTAGCCACCATACACTTTTGTAACCTGCACAAGTCACCTACCCTTGAAAAGGTCTGCCTGTGCTCTTTCAAAAAATGTATGCTTGCCGTTCCTCACCACATTGGTTTTCCCGATTTACACATGCTAAATGCGTCTGGTCAGGCCGTGAGCGTAAAACTCCTGTGTACCATGGCTCAGTGTTTGGCTTGTGGTAGTGCTTGTTTTGTAAAACACTACAAAAAATGTATGCTCTCCTAACTGCAAGAGTCGGGGGAATGTAGCGGAGCATTGCTTTTCTCAAAATTCATAGAAGCCATTGCCGTACCAAGCCAACCATGTCCAACACATACCTTTTTTTTCCAGTTATTTTCCCGCTTTTCCCCCAATCGATGGCAGTTTCCCCTACCTAGTTGTTGCCTGACCTACGCAAATCACCCCTTCCTAAACTTGGAATTTTGTCTACTTTTCAGAAATATATGCCTTTCTGTCCTCCAATTTGGCTTTCCTTCCCTTTTCTTCCATTCCGTCCATGCATATCCAATTGGCAAAAATGGCCAAAATCGCCTACCTCTCACAAAACGGTTGATAACCACATCAAAATATTTTTTTTCCATTTCCACTCAACCTGTTCTTGAAAGCCAGGAAATTGGGGAACTCAGCACAGCAAACCATTTGTTCCTAGCTCTTACAAGGAAAAAAAACACAGGCTTCTTTGTATATCATGTTATTGGCATTTTTTGAAAAAACCCAAAATCTTCGCCCTTTTTGCTTATTATCTCTCACCCCCCTACAGCAACCTGGGATTCTTGGGTGGCGTTACGACCACCTACATGTGGGAATAAAAGGAGCCAAATTTGGCCGAGATATCTCATGTAACAAAAAAGTTACAAGCCATTGAATGGCCACATACCAAAATCACCAAAAAAGGCCCTGGCACTGGGGAGAAATACCCATGGCACTTAAAGGGTTAAACACTTTTGGAATGCATAACCTTCTTGACCAGCCCTCACCAAACTTTGCAAAAATATTCAGAGTGGGCCATATACTTTTTTTGCAAAGTTTGGTGAGGATTCGTCCAGGGGGAGCGAAGTTATAAGCTGCCCAAAAAGTGTTCTTCCTTGGGGATTAGCAACTTAACCAGAACTACACGGCCACTACCGTGGCAGTGTAATATCTGCTCTGTACCTCCCCTAGCTCCACTTTGAGGTACACCTTACCATGCATCTACCAACCACCATGCCTGTTGCTTTGATTAGTTTACTGATGTATGCCTCCCACTGCCTGACCTTATCCTACTTCAGGCCCCCTACAACATCCACGCTCCCCTACCCCATCCAGGCCCCATCACCCATCCTGGCCATTACCAATTACTACCCATCGATGATCCAGCTACCCCACAACCCACCCGAACCCCTAGACAGGCACACCTTGGAACCTTTTACATCCCCCCAGTGCTCACCTCTATGCACAGCATCCCTTGCCCCCTTGCACTCAGACAATTGCCCACTGCAGCCAGAACATCCATCTCCAGAGACACCACGGGCACCCATGCCCCCACCATTCGACTCAGAAACTCACTCCTCACATATTGCACGTGCACCAACTCTCGAGCCACCACCCCTCCACCCACCACCCTCAACATTCCCAACCATAACATTATCGGAGCACTCATCAATGCCAGATCTTTTAGAGCCCACGCACTTGACATTGCAGACATAACACTCAACTCAATTTAGATTTCCTAGCTATATCGGAAACCTGGCTCAACGAAATCTCAGGCCCAGCTGTGTCTCTTGCTGTCCCCGACAACTACTCCATCTGCAGAAGAGACAGACCCAATGCCAAATGTGGTGGAGTAGCCATCATAGCTAAATCCTCCTTGAACATGAGTAGTGCCGTCCACGCCTCATACCTCCTGCAAACTCCTCTCTGTGAAATTGTCTCTCTCAACGACAGTGACACTAAGGGGCTGATTCATGGAATTATTTGTGCCAAAAATGGGGATTTGTTTGCCATTCTGCCCGCGAATTCCCATTTGTTAAACAGGGATTTGTGGGCAGAATGCCGCACAAATCCCCATTTTTCGGCATAAATAATTCCATGAATCAGCCCCTAAATGTCCACCTCATCTACCGTCCCCCTGGGCCCACACACGCCTTTTGAAAAGGAGGTCACTCATCTTGCCTAATACAAAACCCAAATCTCAAACCATCATACTAGCGGACTTCAACCTAGGTCTGAAAGACCCACTCAACACTAATGCTCTATCCCTGGCCAACACTATATCAGCAGTAGGCTTTGCACACAGAATCCAGAATCTCACACATGTGAAAGGTCGCACTGTGACTGGCTTGCAGATACCAACTGCACTGCCACCATCATATCAAACTCTCCCTGCCCCTGTACTGATCACCACCTAATCACTTTCAACATAAATACCATGTGCAGCCCTACTAACCTTCCCAATCTAGCCCTTGAGGCTCCCTCGAGAAACAAAAAAGAATATCACAGCCAACAGCTTGCTCCCACTTTTGCAACCCGTTCTGGCGACTCCCACGGACATCACTGCTGAGCCCACCATAATGACTAGGCTCTACAACACCACCATCCTGTCTGCCATTAACAAAATAGCTCTGCTCGCACTATGCAAAGCGAAACAGCTGGCCCATCACAGTGCCTGGTTCACCCCTGAGCTAAAAGATCGAAGACTAACTAAAAGAAAAGCAGAATCACTCTGGAAAAAAACACCTACAGACACTAACACAATTCTCTTTGACACAGCCTCCAGGAATTACAAACAAAAAGTACTTCTCACCAAAGGGTAACTGTTCAACGACAGAATAGCCAAAGCCATCTCTAACACCAAGGAACTTTTCCTAATCCTCAGAGCTAGAAACCCCTATCCCAGCACCAGAAAGCTGAAATAAAGACGCAAACTGGTGCGAAAACATTCAAAACGCCCTCCAAAACAAAATCTGCCATCTCCAATTGACAATCGAAGCCAAAAATAACAGCTTATACAAACTACACAAACCCCCACCCCCCTCTGTCACTGCCACCCTCCCTAAGGTGCTTCCCCAATTTGAATTCACTGAGGTCTCCATTCCAGAAGTCCTGAAGATCATCCGTAGCCTAAAACCTTCAATATGCCAAGGCGACCCATGCCCATCCACAATCATCAAAGACTGTGCACCCCAACTCGCTCCATTCATCACCAATCTCATCAATGTCTCTTTCAAAAGCAACTTTGTCCCATCTGACCTAAAAAAAAAAAAAAATTTAAAAAAAAAGCGTGGGTACTAACCTTACTAAAAAAAACATCTCTGGACCCCAACTCTCCCATCAACTACCGCCGTATAGCGACAGTACTGTTTTTATTGAAAATTCAGGATCAGATGGCTTATTTGCAAATTCATAATTACTTGGAAACGAATAACATCCTGGGGTTATGTCCGTCTGGTTCCTGTCCAAGACCCGGGACGGAAACGGCATTACTGGATTTAAAAATCCAAATGGACAGTCTCAGGGACAATGGGAAACTAGCAGTGCTTCTTCTCCTAGACATCTCCGCTGCATTTGATCTGGTAGAAAACAACATTCTATGTGAACACCTAACCTCAGCAGCAAATTTCTCCCCTAACGCCATACTCTGGATTAGTTCCTTCCTCAGCGACAGAACCATGAAAGTCTTTTCCCCCAAAGCTGAAGCCCCACCAACCCCGATCACCTGTGGAGTGCCACAAGGATCCTGTGTAGCTCCCACCTTGTATGATACATTCACAAAGCCACTTTTTGACCACCTCGATCACTTGGGTGTCATCTGCATCAACTACGCAGATGACACCCAGGTCCTCATACCCATCTCAGGAGACTATGACAAAGCCACCATCAATGCCATATACAGCACTATGGGTGACTGGATGGCACACCACAGGCTATGTTTAAATGACGGTAAGACCGAGCTGCTTATAATCGGCTCTCAACACAAAATTGCCAAACTTGATCACCTCTTCAAGTCTTTGATCATAGATGGTCACACCATTAAAGTCAACAGTGAGGTAAAACACTTGGTTTCCACCTTGACTCCTCACTCAATCTCAACAAACAAGTTAATGCCACCACCTCAGCCGCTGCATACACATGCAGACTCATTAGCGCTTTCAGAAAAATCCTCCCACCAGACCGCTGTCTTACTCTAGCCAGACCCTTAGTCCTTACGCGCCTCGACTACTGCAACGTACTGTACACCGCGACGAAGACAAAGAATATCCAGAAGTTACAGGTCCTACAAAAAAATGCCCTCAGGGCTGCACTCAACAACCCCAGATCTGCACACATCTCAACCACTAGACACCAACACCACTGGCTTCCAGTGCAGTAACGCATAATGTTCAAATCACTCGCCCTCACACACAAATGCCTCCACCAGATGGCCCCAGCCTACCTGTCCAACAACATCACGCTGACACAACGCTCTAGACCCACCCGAGCAACCTATCAGCACCACCTATCCACTCCCAGATTCAAGCTCCAAAAGGCAGGTGGCAGCAGCTTCCCCAGGCTCGCCAGCAAACTCTGGAACTCACTGCCTCTCGCACTCAGAGCTCAAGACTCTCTCTGGATCTTCAGGAAACAAGTCAAAATGCACCTCTTCACCCAAAGCTTAAGCAACCTACCACCCCCTCTCACATAGCTCATCACCTCCCCTCCTGCTCCTACCTGTACTCAAACGTATGTTTTTATGTTCTCGCCATCTTTTTTCTTTATGCCATTATCTTGACTGTGTCTGTCATGTACGTGCTATGTAACAACTGTAACCTCTACACTCTGTAAGAAAGCGCCCAGATGCCTTCGGGCTTAGCGCACTATATAAGCTTCAAAATAAATTAATAAATAAACATGGTTGCCGAGAGTATTTGTATTCTTCCATGTGTATGTATTAGGTATATTTTTTCTTTCTAGTACTTGCAGTAAGTACATTACAATTTCTTGTGGATCTTCCTGTGTGTTTAAGGTGAACTTTACCATTCCTGCACAGTGTTTTCCGGATTATTCGTTGCATTTCTATGAAGGACGAGCTTTTGCAAACACAACTGGTCAACTGGTCTGAGCCATTAAAGTAAATGTTTTGTACAATTGGTGGCAACTGGAACAGAAGATTGATTGCTACATTTGCCTAGCAATTTACACCGGTTGTGTTGGAAAATTTAAATAGGCCAGAGAGTTCTGTGTCTGTGTCATTTGGTGGACCTCCACTTGTTTTTTTAGAGGACATATTTCTCTTTATTTCTGCTGATGGATGTGCACTTGCATTTGCACTAGATAGTTTTGTGGTTGTACTACTTGATGGCGAAGCAGTTGTTTTTAGTTTCTTTGGTGGTACTGTCGGGATATCTATTATAAGTTCTGTTTGCATTACTTTTCTTTTAAAAAGTTTACCTTTTTCAGGTTCAGGGTACATATCTAGATAGGGTGTGCAGAGTGCATGTAGTCTGTTACGATGCAAGAAATGCCAGCCTTGACTTTGTTTGCATCAAAATGACTAGAAATAAGCTTTCGAGTGTACATAGACATGATGGTGCTACACAACTAATACATTCTTTAAAGACTGTGCAACCAATGTCAACCAATGCCTGATATAGGGTTAGAACTTGTAATTTGTGAATAGTGACTGATATGCAAGAGACAGAGAGAATTGCTCTCTGCGTACACACGTCTTTGAAAAGAAGGAATCATGCTGTTGAGCGTCCTATCCTTTAACTTCTGAAAGATTGTCAAAGTGGATATTGACAAACTGAATGTTGTTGTCATGTAGATACGTCTGGAAGCCAACAACTGTACCAATTACACCATTGACTAAACCTTGCTCCACGTCAAGGTTAGTTTCAGAATTACTCTGCAGTTTAAACACAATGTTAACCTTTTCTCCAAACCAGCTGTGTTGTAGATATATTTTTCAAAGCTATTTAGTTGTGCTGTTGCTTGTTGAAACATAGGGAGTGTCATGCCGTGCACTTCCAGTTTGTCTGTGGAGCTAATATGCACTATTGGTTGCATTTCTTTTTTAATATTGTCTCATTGAATTGCATACAGCTTGCTAGGGTTGGCATTAAGGACATATATTTTACATTTGTTTGTTGTCATGGGTATCAGGCAGGTAGTTGGGGCAAGCTGGGTGGAGGCTTGGCAGGCCTGGTATAGGCACACAAAGAACCCATAACAAATCCCTCCTTTCATTCCTTTCTAGTGTTTGTAGCAACTGCCTGGTTACCACTTCCTGTTGGCAGGAAGTGCATGATAACTCATGAGCTCTCTAGTGTTTGGGTGTGGCTGGCTACATAAGCCACACTCAAGATTCTACCAGTGCTTTGTGTTGCTTACTGTGAGCTCTATCAGCAACACACTTGCCGTGCTCTGGATCAGCCAGCATCTGCTTGCCTGCTCCGGATCATCCTGTTTCTGCTTACCTGCTCCGGATCATCCTGCTTCTGCTTACCTGCTCTGGATCATTCAGCTTCAGCTTACCTGGTTCTTACTCCACGCCGCAGCTATCTCCAGTCAAGAGGGAACTTCTTCACCGGCACCAGTAAGAACAAAGAAGAACAGCGTTAACATGCGCACATCAGTAACGTTGCGCATACTCACCGAGTCTTCCTGTGACGCTGGAATCCAGGTTAGTTGCACAAAACCCCTGTAAGAAAGCAGAGACATTATTCATTGCGCTCGCTCCAATAACGCGGACACTTTTATTTCACTGCGCTCTCTCTCTACGCGGTGCATACTTACCAAAAGCCTCCGTGCTTTTGAGGCTTTCAAATGTATCCTAATGTCGAACAACTTTACCACAAAGCCAGTCCCAGGTGGTCATGGCCACTTTAATCCTATATTTTGTCCCTTCTGGTCATGGGCAGTAGCCACATTGTGCGGATCATGACCTTATACCATGACCCCGACATTCTGCCCACTCCCCATGGCTACAGCCTACCCCTCAGTCAGTCAAGGTATACCGCTATTTTTTTTTAACTACATTACGACACTTGTCAAATACGAAAACAGTCCCACATCTCGTCACATGACCAATCCTAATGATATTTGACACCTTTTTTGGATGCCGTTCCTCTCCAGCGTAGCCAAATGCGCCCATAAGCACCTACGTACCGTGACGCAGAACCTGAAAATGAACACACAGCGACGTACGTCGTCACATTTTGAAATAATAAACTGGTTTTTAAAAAAACATGAACACTTTACAATTTGTAAAGTACTTTTATTTCACAATAAACTGTCCCAGACCATCGGATTATTCCCATGTTCAATCAAATAGTAACTTTGTTTCTTCGGTCGTCATTGAAAATGTTAATCGTGAGGCACACGTTGTCCTTTTCCCATACACAAAGTATTTGTTTTCGATAAAGCAACTGATTCGGTCGCACACTGAATTCCAAGATGTCGGCATGAACTTCGGCCTGGACCACCATAAAAGATGTTATGTTACTCCTAATGGCCCTTGCAGTGTATGGACAAACGGGTCCTGCGCGATCGTCCCACAAAACGGTCACGACTACGTGTATCTGGCGGGCAAAAAATCCACTTGGCATCTGGAATCCTTGGCAATCACAGTAAGGCAGGATGTAGCTGTTCAGACAACATAACAGAAAATATGTATCAATACCCAACCTTTAGCAAACAATTTAAAAAAAGACAAAAAGAACGTAGAAACTAATACACAAATCGATGTGGTCATACATGACATTGTAAAGAAATATTAGTGTTGAACATGGGTGAATCTAGTGATAGCCTACAAACACTGAGAATCTGCACTCTCCATAACAAAATAAAAATGACAACTACACAGAAAGATAGTACTTCAGTTACATTGCCAAAATTAATATTCGGGTAATAAAAATTGAATCTCGTTCCGGTGTAGAGTCGTCAAAAGTAAACTTGCACAATATTCACCGTCTCCATTGTCTTCATAAAACTCAGACAGCAATGTATTGCCACCAAAGAATCTTCTTGAACTGATATTACATATGCCTTACAAACGCTTTGAATACATAACCTTATCAAATGGTATTTTTTGCAAACTTTCACTCCCTGCATTCCTACTGAATTTTCCCTTTCGCTCAAGGTCAAAAAACAATTGACCCTTATAGGTTCAGTCGGATACGTGGGCCTACTGAGCTCGCAACCAAAAAACAAAACAAGTGACCTTCACTCAGAATGCAAATACATTCTGACTTTGCAACAACATGTCTCAATGCATTCATGAGAACTGTACTCCCATACACTTGCAGACCCGCTGTTTTCATCAAGCAGTGCAGTTGGCTGCCTCAGATTTCAAACTCTGGCGCTCCAGTCTGACTGCAATATTATTTTAAATACATTGTAACACAGACACAGTAATTCTACGCCTTTACTTTACGGACACTATATTGAGCAGCAACTTCCAATTTACCGTATGACTTTGGTGACAAGAAAACACCACTTTTTGACTTCCTGCTGCCACATCCCATCCCAGCCTCATTAACCCTCACCTTCCGAAACAGTATTTCATAAGTTTAACAAGTGCAATGTTGTGTTGTTTTCTATGTTTTAGCAGCGATGTCTGCGTACACCAAAACATGAATGAAAGATGGCGGGCGCAGCAAAACAATCCGACGCACTTCATGCTCTGCAACATCCAATCAGTGAACGTGTCACATGTCCGTGGACATGACGCTACGGATTAGCCAATCGTCATCTTGTCCGCGGAGCGAACAGGGAAGTGTGACCGTGGAGCGGACATAGATATCACAAATTTTTTGAGACATGCTTTTTCGTTGTTTTAAAGAAAAACTACTGGACGGATTTTCACCAAATTTACAAAAGCATGCTTTTGGGACCAAGCCCTGCCCTATATTTGGTGAAAATCCGTCCATCGGTTTCAGCTGCAAGCATGCGCAAAGTTTTTCCCCCATTCAGTCTATGGGGGAAAAAGACATTTTGGGACCCCCCCTATAACTTCCCCCCCCCCTGGCCCAAATATCACCAATGATTGCAAAAAAAATCAGAGTGGCCCATATACTTTTTTTGCAAAGTTTGGTGAGGATTCGTCCAGGGGGAGCGGAGTTCTAAGCCGCCTAAAAAGTGCTCTTCCTATGGAAACGGCAACTTAAACATAACTACACAGCCACTAGCGTGGCTGTGTAATACATATTGAAAAACATTATTAAAGGAATGTTATGGTTACAAGTAAAAAAAACAAAAATTAATTTGCCATTTATGGAAGCAATGCAAGTTTATCTCGTGCCACTGCCATGCACTGCTAACACTAACACTCGGGACATCAAAGATGACATCACAAATGACATTGATTACATCACTGATGACATTACATATCTGGGGTGGTTGTTTTTGTTCAGTTACAGTATTAATTTTAAGCTGAGGACTTCATGTGGTTATAGGGGAAGGGAATGTGAGAAACCAGAGGGTGTCTCACCAACTAGTCCCCAAGGATCTGTCATCCAGGTGGCCAGGACAAGGTCACCGCTTTTCTATCCAGGTCCTGGGGGTGGACCAGTGTGGGAGGATCACCTGGGTAAGGGGTCTTCGGGGAGTGGGACACCTGATGGCAAGACGTGGTTCCTCCCCTGCAACACCTTGACCCCATCCTACCAGGTAGGATTCCTTGGAACTTTACCCTCTCCTTTCCCTACACAACTTTCACACAGACAGCCCGCTCTGGGAGAAAACAGACTCATGCCCGAGCAATGCACCCGACATGTCCCACTGCTATGGTCGGGCAAAGTCAGGCAGTTACTTTTAACAACTCACACCTGACTTCCATTAAGCTTCCCCACGTGGATAACAGGCGGAGCACGAGAGCCCACTCTGAGCAAGGAAAAACACATGAAGGAGCAGCGTTTTCCAGGCAGCAGCTGAATGAGGGGAGAAATGTGGCAAGCCGAGAATGGAAAATGAGGTGGGAGATAAGTTACCTTGTCCACAAGAAACCGTTACTTTCCAGAAGCCTTCAGATTAAAAGGCGTAAGACTAGGAAACCAGACTGAAGAATACTGCATTGTGTGTTGGAGATACCCGGGGCCCTCCTGCATGACTGGCCGAGTCGGGGAGGAGCAGCAGCCACCCTGGTATCGTCCTTGGCTCCAGGATCAAAGCAGCGCCAGAGAAATCAACACAGCCGGTGAGTCGTGTAGACCGATACAAGACTGCTCTGTGTTGAAGTCAAGGTTGCAAGCGGCAACATTGTATTAAGAGCAAAAAATATTAGCGTGTGTGATGAAAGACACGAGTAAAGCTCAATTGCTGATGGATGTTTGAACTTTAATATGAATCAGAAAAGATATGAAACAAAGTAAGAGTGGTCCGGCACCGCACGTGTGCTCAATCGAAGGTCTCTGAGGTATCCAGCCAAGCAGTGGTAGAAGCAAAAGTAAAGTTTAAAGGTGAGACTTATGAATAAAGTGAATCGAAGTGGTTCTGCGATGATTTTTGATAGAGTGGAAAGGAAGGAAAGTTAGATTACAAGGTACAAGCATGGCTGAGAGAGACCTACTGTGAACTTGTGTTGAAAGGTGTCTGAGCCCGGCAGAGAGAGATCCGTGATGAACAGTAAACCTGAGAAGTGGTGAATGTGAAACACCTGATGAGAAAGGAACTTTGGTATTTGTTTGTTAATCCAGGCACTTTGCAAATAAGAGATTTTTATTGGGAAAGAGATGTTGGCGCACATATCTATGAGTTGCTAGAAAAGCCAGAGTGTGTGCGAAGCTAGAGTGTGCCACCTTGTGCCGTGCTGAAAACAGGTGGAAGGGAAGCTAACTGCTCAACTATCCTGACATATTTATTGAACACTTATTTTGCATACATCACTTTCCTACACGATTTGTTCTTAGAGGTAAGGATTGGCAATAGTTGTTTTTTTAGTGTAGGCCCTTTTATTTTGACAGAGACTCCACTAGGACTGTGTTATTTATTATTTGATGGTCGTAGCTTGCTCACATCTTCAGATTTTGGGTTAGATAGGTGTTCAATCAACCCATCGAAGTTCAATAAACACCCTTGAACTGTGTTCACTTGTGTCTGTCTTCATTGTTTGATACCATGCTGTCCTTACACCAGGCAGCAAAGTTGTATCACTATGTTTTGTAATTCTAGTATGACACTTTTTTTCTAAAGGAAAACACAGGACAGATAGGCGAAAATACTTTCAGGTCCTTGGTAATGCTCCTTGCGCAAGTTTACTGCAATCCCGTCCAGCGATTTAGGTTGCAGCCACAAGCAGAATTTTTTTTCCCCATTCAAACCTGGGCTTCGGTCATGCAGCATGCCCCCAATAAGTAAATCAGTGTAGGCATTCGTCTTTGTTGAGGGCCAGGCCCACTGTCCAGGCACAAAGGTATATCACTTTTTTTGTACTTAAATTTTGAAACTTTTGAAAAAATAAAACACAGGACAGATTGGAAAAACTATGCTTTGAGATCCTTGCTGATGCTCCTCGCGCAAGTTTGCTGCAATCTCCTCGTGTTGTAGCCACAAGCAGATTTTTTTTCCCATTCAACCCTATACAGTTTTCAAAATACTTTACCACATAGGCAGTCCCTGGTGGCCATACCCATCTAAAGTCTATTGCTGGTCCCTTGTGAACATGGCCAGTAGCCAGATTGTCTGGGTCAAGCCATGCCCCAGACAATCTGGCCACTGCCCATGGCCACCGGCTATACCTCAGTCACCAAACGCATTTCACAATTTTGTGTACTTACATTATTATACCTTTCAAAAAATAAACACAGACACATTTCCAAATACATGCTTTTGGGTCCTTGCCAATGCTCCTTGCACGAGTTTGCTGCAAATCCATCCATGTTTTATTTTCAAACTGTACTTGACAAAATCCATTCAAACTTTGCGCAAACATTCATGATTACTTTGCTCTCTGATTGGTCCAGAGGGGTCAGGTCCGCGGACAACGAATCAGGAAATGAGTCTGCGGTCCAGACGTAGATATCACTATTTTTGGTTGACCTACTTTTTTGACATTTTAAAAAATCTGTTTAAAGACAGATTTCATTATATTTGCAAAAGCACGCTTTCGGGACCAAGTCACCACTCCTCGGGCAAGTTCTGTGCAAATCCGTTCAGCGGTTTGGGCTGTAGGCGTGAGCAAAGAAAGGTTTTCCTTTATCTTTGAGGATTTCAAACATTTTGGGATCCCCTCATAACGTTGCCCTGCCTTGACGAAACCGCACCAAACTGTGCATAAATCATTTGGAGGTGGCCATATACCTTTCTTGCAAAGTTTGAGCAGTCGCATCTCACACAGGGATTGGTTGAATTCTATCAAGACACTCACTCCACGAATACTCCTCTTGGAACGATCAAAATCATCTATTCTAAAGCATAATGTCAAATCAGCATCATGGGAAGAAAGATGATGGCAGTGTCAATTAATTAATAATGTGATGTCTTGCGAAAGTCACATGGTTAGAATAAGCCAGCAGGGCTAGGGATTGTATAGATTCACCTATAGTGAACATGAGGATGCCCAATCGAAGGCTGGGGATTTGTGAATAACCTGTAACGTTTGTAGTCATTTCACCTATGATAATTACTATAAATGCAGCCATTTTTGGTGGCCATGTTGAATGTCTTTTAGCTCATTGGATTGATTTGTATTATTCAATTTGGGACTTGCATTACATATTTGGTGGCCCGTACAGGGATCCAAGTCTCTTCCAGAGGCTCCTCCGCCGCATTCCTGTGCAAGCGAGGCTTGCCTGAAAGGAGCAGAAGACTGTGCAGACCACGTAGAGGCAGCCAGCACCAGGATTATCCAGAGTCTTGCTTGATCACTTCTGGCCTCAGCCGGCCCCCTCGACTGCAGGCCATTGTGGTATGAGGAAGGCATGGTATTGAGCAGTAGACGCAGACACAATGGATAAAAGTTTCAAAAAACCTTTATTTACAAATTTGCTTGGGATGGTAGAATTACTAACTGGCCCTCACTCTAAAAAGGGAGGAATCTCGACCATTAAACAATAACAAATACGTCCAAGTTAGTCTGGTCAAAATAAAAAGTCTTATACTAAGAAAACCTAACCTTGCCCTACTTCTCTAGATAACAAATGTGTTAAGGGAATACAAAAAGGAAAACAATGTGTCTAAAAGAAATGTCAGAATGGCTTCAGTACCAGCTCCCTTCTCCAGGTTAAACCCCACAGAGTCTAGAGAGTCCCTTAAGAAACAAAGGATAGGCGGATGGCACAGTTCTATCAGTTTTGCACAGGTTGGCGTACTGGTACAGTTTAACAGCTGAATATTTAGGCTTTCAACTTCTAGTAGTTCAATCAGGCTTCCTGTGCCTTATCATCAATACTCAGTTCATATGCCCTCAGTTTCTCAGTGTTCTGCACAGGTTTCCCCACTGCCAAGCTCGAGCCTGTCTGATTTCACTTTATCACACAATTTCTTACAGTTCTGCACATGCTTCCTTCTGAATAGGCTTCCCTCTGCTGGGCTCCAGCCTGTTTGTTTTTCATGGGGGTTCCCTTCCCTATGTTTTATTTAAGAACTTTGTCTAATACTTTTGAAACTGCATGGAATTTACATAGACCTCTGAATAACCACTTCGACCTATCTTTCAATCTTCCTTCAATTCACAATCCCTACTCATCTTGTGACACCAATTCGTCTTGGTACTCCTAATTCTCGTTCTCTTTGGTCTGCCCTCTTGGCCTGTTCAAAAGTTCATGTGAAACACCAATACCTCTTGGTATTTCTCTCCCAACAATGCTTCTTGGTACTTGTAGTTCTTATGATTTTTACCTTTTGCCCTCTTGGCATATTTCACAATTCACATCTCGTTCAGCACCAATGATCTTGGTTCTTGTGGTTCTTATTCTCTTTCACTTGCCTTCTTGGCCTTTTCCAAAGTTCTTATATTTTACTTTTGCCATCTTGACGTTTTTCACATCTCACATATTTTATTTTCCTCTTATTTAACGTTCTTTCCTTTGATCTCTGCTTGTAATACCTTACAAAAGTTCATAACATTTCACATAGACTTTTGAATGTGTGACTTCCTCTTGTAGGACCATTTTGCTACTCTGTATCCTTTTCTTTTAACATTTACTCTCTACATTCGCGTTTTATCGGCCCACGCGCAACCTTCAACTTTCAAATCACTGTCACTTTCCCATTAACATCAACCAAACTTTTGTGGTGCTTGATAACTCACTGGTTGTGTTAAATGAATGTTTTTCATCTTTTGCTTGCAGATAAAGGTCATTACCAACACCACCTCTGTTCCTCCCAAACTCTGCCATTCACCAGGGAGAGTCGCAGGCTTTTTCCTGGCACCTTGAAGGTTTCTTTCATCCGCTTGCTCGTCTCTGCCTTTCAAACACTCACGGCTTCCCAAAAGCTTGGAAATCTTGCCTGGCTTTCACGCAATCCTCTCACTTGCTGATGAGCCCATTTGCCTTGCAACTCCCATAACCTGGTTCGCATCAGCCCCAGAAGAGCTGTTCCTTCTCATACCCAGCCTCGCTCAAAATGTGTCTGGGCGCACCACCTTTTATTTTCACATAAGAGACTTAATAAGTGGCAGGTGTACATTGTTAGACCTACGTGCCTAACTCTGCCTGGCCTCATTAAAGGGACAAGGTCAATGCAAGTCAGAGGTGGTAATCCTTCTGTCCTCAATTACTCATCTTCCTTGGTGCAGTGCTTTTGTCAAGACAAGGTGGGGAGTAATTATGGGAGTTGTCGTTTCCCATAAAATAAACAGGGCTAGGGGTTAGATGGGTTGTGGAAAAAGGGAGATACCATGTCTCACAATTTAGTGCTTTTCCCAACTCCCCGAGGATCCCCTAGCCAGGTGATCCTCCCTCGCTTGTCCACCCCCAACGTCGGGATCCAAAAGCAGTGGCCTTTCCCTGGCCACATGGGTACGGCATTCCTGGGGAATAGGGAAACGCACTCTGGTTTTTCACAGTGGGGAGCGGCAGCCCTGGAAAACTTCAGAAGACCATAGCAAGCCAGTGCACCTGATCCGAGAACTACAACGGGAGAATGGGTATAAATGCGCAAGTGGAGTGAGTGACAGTGTGAGCCACATGGTCTGTTTTGCCTTGTTTTGAACTTTAGTAGAAACTGAAGAGGGCTCCCGTAGCAAGGAGCGATGATGTCACATCAGGTTAGTTGTAAACTTGGTAAGTGAAGTGTACACATCCCTCATTAAAGGAAGGAGGGCAGTGCTGCTTTAGAAATAGAGTGGGAAGTCCCACACTGGTAGTGACTCTACCATCTGTCTGCGGTAAGGGATGAGAGGCAGAGAACATACAACATTGTGTAAATAGGTGTGATTTTCAATTGCATTGCATAACATGTCTTTAACCGGGCATGCGGTAGTGGCCCTGTAATGGTTAAGTTGCTCAACCCATAGGAGGAGCACTTTTTGGGAGGCTTATAACTTTGCCCCCCCAACCCCGGACAAATCCTTACCAAACTTTGCAAATAAAGTATATGGTCCCGTTTTTTCTGGAAAGTTTGGTGAGGTATCGTCAAGGGGGGGGCAAAGTTGTAGGGGTGGTCCCAAAACTTCCGTTTTTTCCATAGACTCAATGTAAAAAAAACTGTTTACCCACATCTACAGCCCAAACCGCTGGATGGATTTTCACCTAATTTGCGGCAGGAGCGGCGGTTGGTCCCGAAAGCGTGCTTTTGTAAATTTGGTGTAAATCTGTCCAGTAGATTTTTTTTTAAAGCCCAAAAGTAAGTACAAAAAATAATTGTGATATCTGGGTTCAGAGCTGCGGAATGGTCTCCGATTGGCAAAGAGGTCGACATGATGTCGGCAGACATCGGAAATGCCCACTGATTGGATGGTGAAAAGCGCGAGTGCGTCAAATTTTTTTAAATGCCCTCCATGTTGGATTCACAGACATTGGCCTGTGTCCGCGAACATTGCAGTAAAAATCGATTGAAAAACACAACATTGCACTTGTCAAACTCATCAAACAATCTCTGGGGTTGGGGGTTTATGAGGATGAGATGGGATATGGCTATACAAAGTCAAAATACAGGTGTTTTTCTTCCCCGAAGTAGGGAACAGTCCAGAGGTTCGGGTAAAGTCCTGTGATGTTCGCGAACACTTCAGATGTTGGGGGACATCAATCCCTACTTCTGCATTAGTGGGTTGGTGAAAAGCAGTTTTTGGATGGCTTTTAACTTTGGGACCACTCAATGAAACTGCATAAAATGTTTTAATGTTATTCTAGATCGAATTCTGAATGGTTTTGAAAAGTGTGGAGCTGTTTTGTCAAAAGGGAACAAAATTAGAGGGGGGGGGTCTCAAAATATTGTAAAGGCTCATAAATGTGGTGCCATTTGACAAATCTACACAAGTTTGCAAAAATATTTTTGATCTAGATATACATGTATTTGTGAAGTTTGGTGGTATTCTGTCAATAGGGGGCTAAATTAGAGAGGGGTCTCAACATTTCTAGGTGGTTTATAACTGTTGCCATTTGAGGAACGTGGACAAATGTTTTCGGAAAGATTATAGACCCAACCTTGCATGTTTGTATAAAGCCTAAATAGATTTTGTCAAGTGGGGGGCTAAATTATACTTATTTATTTCATTTATAAAGTGCACAAACAACCCGGAGGCATTGAGGCTATATGACTATTGTATGTAGACACATTTTGACACATTAAAAAAAAAAAACCTTGGCGGATTTCCAGCAAACTCGTGTAAGAAGTATTGGCAAGGACCTTAAAGCATGGTTTTGCAAATGTGCCCGTGTTTTAAGTGTCATAATGTAGGTACAAAAAATAGTGATATACCTTTGGTGACTGAGACATAGCCTGTTGCCATGGGCAGTGGCCAGATTGTCTGGGTCATGGCATAAGGTCATGACCCACACAATGTGCCTACTGGCCATGACCACAAGGGATGACAAATGGGGTTAAAGTGGCCATGTCCACCTGGGACCACGTATGTGGTAAAGGTTATTCGAATGTGGGATAGGTTTGAAAGGGAGAAGAAACATTTGCTTGTGGTAATATGGTCATAGGGTGCTCTCTTCGCCTTCTGCAGGCTGCCATGGAAAGGGAAGAGAGTCCCGCCTTCCCTTTCCATGGTGGCCCTCTTGGGAAAGGATTTTTCTTCCTACAGCTGGACACCGCAGGTGTCCCGGTGTAGGAAGAACATTTTTTTTTTTTTAGCCCCCAGGGTTCCCGCCTTGGCAACCTGGGGTGCTAATGGCTTTCATCCCCCATTACAGGGGCTGGAATCAGGGATAACAGTCCAGAGCCCTCGTTATCCGCCCTTGCTTCGCTTGGGCCGATAACTTGAGCTGCCGGGCTGTTATCCCTGTTCCAGTCCCTGGAACGGGGGATGAACGCCACATTATTTCCATTAGCATAGCACAAAATGCTAATGGGAATGGTGGAAAATCTTATTGAGTCTATGTACTTTACTGAGAAAAGTAAAGTAAATGGATTCTATAAGAGTCATTTTTTTAGTTCTACTTTTTTACTGTGAAAGGTGGTTCCTAAAGGAACCTTTCTTTTGTTGTTTTTTGATGCATTTGTCTTTTACAGGAGAGGGTTAGAACGTAAGGTGGGGAGGGAAATGAGGGAAGAGGTATCAAGCACTAATATGGAGGAACAGGTGGACAGTGGAAGATTTTACACATGTGTTACTTCTAAGGTAGGAAAACAACAGCAGTGGTCAAAACCTTTGTGTGACCCTCCCGTCCCTTGCACACCCTTTGTGTGCTGTAGACCAATCAATGATTATATGCTTCTTCAAATTACTTGAAACAGGGATTTTGGATACAAGAGTTGTAAAAAAAAAGGGCTTTACTTCTTGTAAATTTGATTTCATACAGATAAACATAGATCATATTCCCTTTACATAGATTATTTTATCACATAATTCAGAAGAAAAACAAGTTAATCCTAATATCATACATTGTTTCTATCATCAGAAATTACTGTATGTACACCAATACAGTTATCAACCATTCAATTCCAGATCATTTATTATGTCCTTGAACTAAGAGTATGGGTGGTGTTGGAATCTCTTAGCTACTTGCTCTATGCATTTTGGGGATTGATCCCCTTCTTCAGGAGATTTCTATTTGATATGATGTTTAGTCCTTTTCTATCTAGAATACATAAAGTTTCACAATATTTCATTAGATTCAAATAGTCTTCTAGGTAAATGTCAACTAGTTATCAACATTATTTACTGTTATGCTTAATCCTTAGATAATCACCTGGATGATTTAGTCTTTTGCTGACTCCTTCAAATTTCTCATCATCAAACTGCTTCAGTATGTCACGAATCTTCCTAAAAATAGGGCAAGTGTTACCATGGTAACCCATCTTTTTCTTCCTTGCAACAAACCATATAGGGTTTATCTGAGCTAAAATTGATGTTGTCTTCTATCCAATATACTCATTCTAAAAAAAGGAATATTGATGGATGTAGTATAATAAAATCAAATGGAGAAATTCTCAATAAATATCTCAACAAGAAATGTTAGTCCAGATTTTTACCTGTTTGTCAAAAGCCATCAGCTATTCGGTGCTGGTGGTGAAGGAAGAATGGTTTGTGACTAACTTCATATAATTTTCTTTGACTTCAGTCCCACTGTGAATTAGAATCAGGGTTCACATAAGTCTATGTGTTTCTAGGTATCATAGATACATATTGTTTATAAACCAATGTTAATTAGAAGTCTTTTTTATCTAAAAAGGGCCTACCCCTATGGTGTCTTTTGATCACCAACATCTTATTCAGTCTTGGTCATCACAATCCAATGGTAGCATAACCATGTTACGTTTTGTTGAAAAAAACAATGGAGTACCACTTGGATCGGTTCTGTGGACATAAATATAGCGGGAAGTATGTTAAAAAAGCTTCATATTTTGTAAAGGTGATTCATCTAAGGTAAGTAGCATCCACCAAGAGCTTATCCTAAGATCATAGCTTACAGTCTTTTTCCACGAATTCCAAAAGCCAACTAGGATCACGAGGAGCGCGGTACCCAAAGTGGCCGGTATTTGTTGATATACGTCATCGCATACTAACGTGATGATGTTGCGAGCCGATGTGTACCATTTGTGTTTATAATATGGAGTCAGGATTCCTAACTGTAATAATGTTTTACGGGCCCACTGGATGTTAAGCGTTTCATCCAAAAATAGATGTTCTTTTTTTTGTACATGGAACATTTATTAGAATGAGCCAAATTCTCACAGTGATTGTGTTCATTTTGAGATCCACCATGTTTCTTAATCTAATTATAGGAAAATATTACTATACTTAATTCCATTAGATATGGCCTAGTTTGGTTACATGGATTCAGCATTTGGCGTTGTTCCCTAATGATGTTTAAGGTCAACAGGGTATCTATATTCCCTGGGCCAGTTTTAAGGATGGAGGATACATCCATCTTGATGTTCAAGAACAATACAATAATATTCAAAATCTTGCTTGGACTTTTTATGCTGCTCCAAAATGTTTGTATTGTTCACTTTCATCCTTGTGTTTATCTTCGGGAGCATGCTTCCACTCTAATGGTCTCATGATTTAGATTTGTATACAACAGGTGATAAGACACTTTGTCATTAACATAGAATGACCATGTGTTCAAGAAAATACACAAAAGAGATTGTACAATGCAGTTATGGATATGCTAGAATGGTTTTGGATTGGATTACTTAAAGCTAAGAGATTGGCTATGGACAATTCTATGCTAGATACTCACAACTATGGTTTGGAATAGTCCCTTCAAAGATCTGGTCAAAGGTTTTGGACTGGAATTCTGCTAGCCCACCAGACAGGATTCAGGCACCCAGTTCTGCACTCAGCACTGCACTGGGTCTCTGCACGGCCTCTGAACTGGATCTGACGTGTTGGTTCTGGGTTACAGCTATCTGGTTACATCTCTGCTCTACTGGTTTGGATCTCTGGGTTCCAGCAAGAGTTCTTGGCAAGAAGCAGAATCAGCACAGCCAGGCTGTTCCGTTTTTTTGTGTGTCCCTTGGAAGTCTGGGGTTAAAATCAGGTTGCAAGATTTTAAAGGCCAGCTGAGAAAGGTTCAGCTTTTGAATTGGGCCTTCTGCTTTCAGAGTTCTGGAGTCTTGGATCTGGGTTCTCCTGCAGAGCACTTCACCAGTAAATCAGTTGATGGGTGAATCTGTGTGTCTCTAGGTCCTAAACAGTCCCTATTTATGTATTTCCCAAAGGGGTGGGTAGGCTTATTATACTAAGCCCACCCTATAGGAATCTGATTGGTCAGAGTATTTCCCATCTCCTGATTTGAGAAGGAAATCTAGTGTCATAGTGATGCTGCAATTTACAATCCAGGGAGTACATCCCCTTTGTTTCAGTACAGTATATTTATTTTTCACATAAATCATATTTACAATATCACCAAGTTGCTAATAATACATATTCGCATCACAAATTTAGTAGAGCACGTATCCGTCTGAGTCTTATTTTAGTGCGAGCTTCAGTTCAAAATTAACCGTTTTTCGTGCTTGTGGTGGGGTACCCAGTGTCAGATCTGTATGTATTTTTCTCCATAAATGTGCATGACATCTGGGCATAATCCTGTGAAGTTTCATATTTCTAGCATTATCACAATTGCTACAACATCAACATTTCGGTAGTCCTCAGAGTAGTCTCAAACTGTGATCAGCATTTTCATATTAACAACCTATAAATTACAGATTTTAACCAGTTTTGCACAGTTCTCTGAGTCTTCTTCCAAGAAGATATTTTCTTGTAATCTAAGATACACAAATCTGTAAGGCCCCGCCTCCATGGTCTGGCTCAGCCCAGAGCGCTCCCAGGCTTTCTTCCTGCTAGCAGTTGGTTTCTGTTGACACCCGAATTTGCATTTCCTTTCAGTCCAGGAAGTCTTTTGTATCTCTCCCAGAGCAACAGGCCAAAATCTCCTCCCACCTCCATTAACCACTCAATGACAGTTCCTGAGCAGAGAGCAAGGGGAAGATGCCCTTTGTTTGGAGCAAACTGTGGAATGTGCCTTTTGAAGTCCTCTGGCTGGTATCATTTCACTGTAAAACACTTTGTTTAACATTGTCTTTTTTTAAAATAAACCTTACATTTTCAACACATATACCCACAGATCTCTTCATTCCAGTTTTTTTAAAACATAGAAATTGAATTGTAGCAACCTATATTGTTTTTGATGGAAAGTCTCTTCTTTTCCACAATTTGATTTTAAGACACAAGTTTTAAACTGCCAGTATAAGTAATTGACAGCTTTGACACAGACAGGCGGCGGTACAGCACCCATATTCTGACCTATTTTTCCAGGCAAGCACCTTTTGGAATGGGGATATTTTGGTGATGAAATGTGTTTAGCCTGACATTGTGCTTAGGCGGCCACTTTCAACAGCCAAGGAAAAACGGATTTTAAAGCACTTATGGGTTTTGCTTGGCAATGCAACACTGCCTTTTCAAGTAGTTTCATTTCGCTCTGTGGGCAGCCCAATGACAGGTTTTGGTAGTGTGGTCTCCTGTTTTACCACTGACATCGGCAAAATGGATTGGCGGCCTATTTTTCAGGTTTCCCTGCGCACTTCTCAGAGATTTGTCAGCGCATAGATCTTTTTGGCGGCCATTCTGTTGTTTCTGATGAAAGCAGCACACAGTGATGTCGCAGGGCAGATCGTAGTGGGTCAGAACATCCCACATTGCAATGGAGGGAGGCATGATCAATTTTTCAATGACACGCTTAGCCTGTCCCGTGGAGGTGACCAGAAGTGGCTGCACCTTGGGGCTGTCTGTTGGGCGTCTACTGAGGATGGTAACACACATAAACACAGGCCTGCAGTGAAAAGTCCCCTTGTTTTTATTATGCAGACTGTAGCTCTCAGATATAAAGTTGAATTTTAAAGACTTAAATAAAAGGAATCTCTTCAACTCGTCCCTTTCTGATTATTCACAGGCTACCTGATGGAGTAAAGAGTCGACAGAATTTTCATTTCAAAGTGTGTAAGGAGGAATGTAATGCAGGAAAGATGTGTTAAGAGATCCTGTTCAAATGAATTGGTGTGTTTGTCTATTCAGAAAGTATATTTTTAAAGTTCATGCTTGTTCTGTGTTCCTGTTCTCCAAGATCTTTTTGGGTCCTGAGGTTTGCCTTATAACCTCAGGTAGATATTCAGGCAAAATCACTCTAATTTACCCAGCGTAGTATCCCTTGCAATTTTAACAGCCCATCTCTTGCCTACAGGTTGCACCATTCACTACTCTACCCCTTCACTCAAGTATAAGCTTCACCAAGATATCTGCTATTCCTCCACACCATGCTCTTCAAACACAAAATGGCTTCCAGTAAAAAACTCCTCCAGGTTAGAACTGAAAATCTAGAACCAAAAATCAAACCATCATGAACCAGGGAAGAAATATGGCCCTACTAATAAAGAATTTGAGGACAATCAATACATCCATTACTATACATCCGTCTGAAAGTTAGAATGTATTAGTTGTGACACATTTTTATAAAAACAGAAGAATAGACTGCATCACAAAGTGCAAAAAACGACACTGTGCAAAAAATGTAATACATATCCGCAAAATGCTTGCATTAATCGAGTCTATATTTATAAACTGCCCTCTGTCGCACACAAGGATTAACACAAACAATTCCAAATATATATACAAAACATTTTTCGATGGTTTTCTAAGTACTATTAACTGTTCTTACTGCACATCAGTTGACTGATACATGTGGACTAATGTTAACAATTCTGCGTACATCTAGAAAACACGTTTGGAAGGTTCTGTAAGATTTCCTTATTGCACATCAGTTAGTTACATCAGTAAAATTGTCAAATCTTATCATTCCTAATTTAGCTCTGCATGCCGTTATTATATTCCCCTTATTGCATATCAGTTGACACAGCTGGACTAATGCAAACCATTCTGTATGCATCCCAAAAAAAATGTGTAAGTCTTCAACCCAGTTCTGCATGCTGTTGAATCCCTACGTATGTAAGTTTCTGTCCATTTTGCTCCCCAATGCTGGACATTCTTCAGGGGAAAGGATTAGCGGTGATTTTCGTAAAGCTCACATTCAATCTTTTTAAACTTACTGCTACATCAAAATCTACAATGAACAACTATACAAATGAATGACTTCAAATATCACATCAATTGGAAGCATTACTGTGTATTAAAGTATAAAATAAAAAAAGTGGGGAGCCTCTTATGTCACATACCCAAGTGAGATAAATTCCCGTAGCCGTTCTTACTGCTTCTGTATAGCCTTAAATTGTATCTGTATATCCCACATATTCTTATTCGCTGGCAGAAGAAAAAGCTATAGTTTTATTAGCAATAACTCTAAAAACTATGTGGCTTCAAAATAAATGAATGAATGATTCATAAACGGTACTTACCCCATATTATGGTAGCAATATCTTACCAATCCTAGTGCGGTATCGGTCCCTCTTGTTTTAGTGTATTGGGCTTCTCCCCTTTAACCAATTTAGCTGCTGTACAAATGTGCTATACAATAGCATCATGTCACGCTCTTCTATATGGCTGTCTGCAATAAGGTGTACAAGAAAATGGACGTCAGCAGTATAAATATCCTGAAAGGCTGCCTTCATTAAGTAGGTTGTACTGATATAGCTTCTTACCTCTTACTTAGTAACCAAACCCGTGGTTGCATTCTCCTTTCATGCTGAGAGAGCTATGTTGTTACTGCCTTAGGCATTGTGGGAAATGTAGTTAACTAATGAAGCATGGAACCACGTGGCTTTAAAAAATAATGTACTATTATAACTGGAGTCTTTGTGGTACAATAGTGAACCCTTGCTTATCTTAAAGCACTATAAAGCTTTGACCTGGACACCATAACATTGCCAGAAACGTATACTTGATGCATTTCCATAGGATGGACAAAGCATTTACTAGAGTCATGAGCCACCAAGGATCAAAGAGAATCCCATTACGTTTTGTCATTCATCCCAGCACTGGCACTTTTTTAATTGAATATCATCCTTTATTCTCATTTGGACATTTTTCTTTTGTTGTATATTGCTATCCTTGACTTGTTGTAGAATTAGCCATTTAAACTTTGTAGCTTTTTGTTCAGCTTCTGCAAAGTTCTTTATCTTGGGAGCTGTCAATCTGTTTATTACCAAACAAGGGGGGGGGGTCTGGGAATTTCTCTACTACCCGCCGATATCCCAAATTAGAGTCTCCACCAGAGTCTTTAGCTCACCATCCTTTCACAAAAGAGAAATTTCCATCTACAAATCTGTCTTTGTCCAGCACTGAAATGCATGGCAATTCTCTTCTGAACAAGGGTACCAACAGCAACCCCAGACACGTGTTTTGGCCTCATTGGGCCTCGTCCGTGAGGTGAGATGTGCCTCTCTAAGAACAGTGAGCAAGGGTTACACGTCTGATTGCCTTTGTAACTTAGGGTGAAAACCCAAAGCTACTTAATATGCACAAACAAGGGAGGTTCTGGGAGTTTCTCTACTGCTGGCCTATATCCCAGATTAGAGTCTCAACCAGAGTCTTTAGCTCACCATCCTTTCACAAAAGAGACATTTCCAACTACATATCAGTCTTTGTCCTGCCCAGGGGCAGTCCAGCACTGAAATGCATGGCAATTCTCTTCTGAACAAGAGTACCAACAGCAACCCAAGACATGTGTTTTGGCCTGGTTGGGCCTCATCAGTGAGGTGGAGCTCTGCCTCTCTAAAAACAGTGAGCAAGGGTTCCACATCTGGACTACCCTCATAATTTAAAGTGATAACCCAAAGCTATTTAATATGCACAAGCAAGGGGGGTTCCGGGAGTTTCTCTACTACCGGCCTATATCCCGGATTAGAGTCTCAACCAGAGTCTTTAGTTCACCATCCTTTCACAAAAGAGAAATATCCATCTACAGATCTGTCTTTGTCCAGCACCAAAATACAGGGCAATTCTCTTCTGAACAAGAGGACCAACAGCAACCCCAGGCACGTGTTTCGACTTCGTTGGGCCTCATTAGTGAGGTGGAGCTGTGCCTCTCTAAGAACAGTAAGCAAGGGTTCAATGTCTGGATGGATTACCCTCGTAATTTAGGATGAAAACCCATAGCTACTTAATATGCACAAACAAGGGGAGTTCTGGGAGTTTCTATACTACCGGCCTATATCCCGGATTAGAGTCTCAACCAGAGTCATTTCCTCACCATCCTTTCACAAAAGAGAAATTTCCATCTGCATATCAGTCTTTGTCCTGCCCAGGGGCAGTCCAGCACCGAAATGCATGGCAATTCTCTTCTGAACAAGAGTACCAACAGCATCCCGAGACACGTGTTTTGGCCTGGTTGGGCCTTGTCAGTGAGGTGGAGCTGTGCCTCTCTAAGAACAGTGAGCAAGGTTTCCACGTCTGGATTACCCTTGTAATTTAGGGTGAAAAGCCAAAGCTACTTAATATGCAAAAACAAGGGGGGATCTGGGAGTTTCTCTACTACCAGACTATATCCCAAATTAGAGTCTCTACCAGAGCTAATTGCTAATTGCACAGGGAGTCTTGATTCTATTAAAGACTAGGAGGTGCGCATTACGCTTCACTTCTATTTATTTACTCTTCAGCAGTTTCAACAAAACACATAAGAAAACTGAAAAGGCCTTCTCATTACCCCTTTTCTTTTCTAATAAACTACAAGCCCCACTGTCTCTGTGGTCCTGTTAGGATCAGCCGTGCTTATGACCCACTTCCTGTTCCTGGACTGCTCCTCTTCTTATACTGCTCTAAACTGCATCTCTTCGAACTTTTATAACGTTGTCCAACCAAACGGGACAAACAACTCCAACTTTCGCAGATTCAATTCTGCGTCTTCACGAATACGGATCTCGCTCTCTAGGCTCCGTTGCTTGAGGTTCCTCCTTACTCAAATATTCTTCTGGTCTTCCCCTAAGGATCATACAAATAACAACATTAGGGTGGAGTCCTTGTACTGCTATTCAATTATCTCACAATTGATATACAGTACAAACTAGGGAGGGAAATTAATGCTCGCCTCCTAGTCTTTAATAGAATCAAGACTCCCTGAGCAATGATGAGGGGTAATCTTCATTCTGTATCAATACTGGAGGTGAGCATTATGCTCGTTCAAAGCTTCCCCAGTACAGTCGTAGCCAGCCCCTCAATTGTCTTGACAAAAACTCTTTAAAAGTAGTATCACTAGCCCAGTCAGCTGCTTGCATAATATCTTGCAGTGTTACCCCTGCTGTGAATGCTTTGGATGCCATCGCTCCTCTCACTGAATGCGCTTCATGCTCTCTTAGGTCTATGCCTGCTAGATGCATTACTTCTGGAACCCAACTAGCTATGGTGGCAGTGCTACTGCTTGGAATGGTTTCCTGCGCGCTATTAGCAATTGCGTAGTACCGGCTGCTTTGCATTCTGACGTTCTAGTCTCGTATACTATACTACATTTCGCTGTGCACCACTTGGCGTTGCTCGGGAAATAGGGATAATGCACTGTAGTGGACCCTGTCTTTGTCCTCCTAGCTATAGAAAAGGTCACTCCTTCGGGACCAAAGGATTTCCTGTGTATTTCTAGAGCCTTGACATCCGCAACTTGCTTGCAAGACACTAGACATAAGAGCATGGCCAATTTGCCTGATCACTGCTTCAGCAACAGATAACTTGCCAGAAATCGCAACACCACTGTAAAATCCCACAATTGCCTGTATCTTGGCTCTGGGGGTGCTCATATTGAGCTCCCTTTTTGAGTCTGGTTACTGCTGGGTGTTCTCCTGCTGGTACCCCTTTGAACAGAGGGTGACCTGCTGAGATAGCAGACCTGTATATTACGATGGTCCTAAATGCTTTGCCATCTTGCAACAGGTGTGCTAGAAAATGTAAGATCGCTACCACAGCAGCTGAAATGGGATAAAAATGTCTCTCTACACCAGCTCGACCATTTGGCCCAAGCCGTGTCATAGCTCCTCCTAGTAGATGGGGCCCATGACTCTGCGATGAGCTCTGCAGCTTGTGCCGAAATACCTGGCAATTGCCAGCGTCTCTTGATATTCTGCACGCTATCAGCGGGAGAGTCCCTCTCACTCTCAGAGGATGAAACAACCCAGCTGGGTCCGTGAGCAATTGCTCCCCATCTGGGAGGACTTGCAGTATGTCCACTGACAGTTCCATTAGCGCCGGGAACCATACTTGCGATCTCCAAATTGGAGCTATCAGAATCAACTCTGCTTTCTCTCTCCAGCACTTCGCTAGGACCCTGCTCATCATTACGAAGGTGGGAAAGGCATAATGCAGCTTTCCTGGCCACTCTTGGAGGAATGCGTCTGTGCCTTGTGCAGACAGATCCAGCCTCCAGCTGAAGTAGCTGTGCATCTGCGCATTGAGTCGGGACGCAAACAGATCGGTGTGGACTGGTTCCCACAGCTGGTCTAGCTGCTGAAAAACCTCTGCGCTCAGCTTCCAATCACTGGAGTTGGTCAGATATCGAAAGTTCCAGTCGGCTACTACATTGAGCATTCCTGGAAGGTACTCTGCCGTCACAGAAGTCCCTGACTGAAGGCAGAAGTGCCAAAAATCTTTTGCTAGTTCTGCTAGCAACTTGGATCTCGTTGTCCCTAGGTGGTTTATGTACCTGACCGCCGCTATGTTGTCCATCTTGAGGAAGACGCAGGAGCTCACTCTGCCTTTCGTGAATGCCTTGATGGCAAAGTAACCCGCTAGAATCTCCAAACAGTTTATATGGAGACAAAGTTCTTCTCCGCTCCATTTCCCTCCGGTCTCTAGCGACCCGGATCTTGCTCCGCAGCCCACTCGGCTGCCATCTGATTCTATGACTAGATCCGGACAATCTCTGAATATGACAAGTCCATTCGAGGCGTCCATATTCTTCAACCACCATTCTAGCTCTGTGATGGACTCTTGGTCTAGAGGGATCTCCTGGTGGTACTTCAGACCCTGCTGTAAGTGTCTGATTTTCAGTCTCTGTATGGCCGGTAGTGCAGGGGACATGGGAGAATAGCTTGAAGCAATGCTGCTTACATCTCTACTACCCTTGCTAGTATTCTGATAAATATTGTCTGCTTGCTCAAGCGGTCCCTGATCTCTTTCTTGGTGTCCTCTATTTTTCAGGCTGGCGGCTACGGAGTCGCTTTTCGGGTGTCTCGGATGAAACCCAGGAAGTCTAACCTCTGCGCTGGGGTTGTGTCTGATTTCTCTAGGTTCACTAGGAATCTTAGCGATGTAAGGAGGTCTCATACCCACTCGGTCTGATATATCGGCGTCTCTCGATCCTCCACCAGAAGCAGTAGGTCGTCCAGGTATATGATAATCTGGATCCCTTTCTCCCAGATCGCTGCCACCACTAGTCTCATAAGCGTGGTAAAAGCCCAAGGTGCTAAGGCTAGACGAAGGGCATTGTTTTGAATTGCCATAACTGGCCGCTAAAACAAAAAACCAGGAAACACCTGAATTCCGCCTGTAACGGTACCGTAAGGTACGCGTCTTTCAAATCTATCCTTGTCAACAGTCCCTCTCTCAGTTGGTATGTCCCTTCCATTTTGAAAGTGCCGGTATGTAATCCAGACATTCAATTCGCTCAAGTTTATGACTAGTCTCACCTTCTATTTTGTGTGCACCAGGAACATAGTGCTCACAAACTTTGGGTTTATTCTGCACTTTTCTATCGCTTCTTTCAGCTCTAGTTGGCAAAGCTCCCGGTGTAAACTTTCTCGTTCTGCTTTTGCTAACTGTATCTCTGGGGGCCAGCTCCTTTGTACTGACTCCTGAACAAATTCTAACTGCAGCCCTCGGACGGTTTGCAGAACCCATGCATTGCTGGAAAGCGCATGCCAATTTCCCCAAAATCGATGTGTTCTCCCCCCCACTGCAGGGTGTTTTGGGGCTCTCACCTGGGGTAAAGCTCTGGCCTTGGCCGACTCCTCTGGCTCTGCAACCTCTGGGAAATCGTCCTCTGGCCGGGAAGAAAGAATCCTGCTGCTCCTTCTTCTCCTAGTACTGGGCTCTAGTATTCTGCTCGACCTCGATAGCGGCTGGCCCTGGTACATATGTATGCTTGAGCTTTCTCCAGAGATGTATAGGTCCCTATGAACCTGCCCATCTCTTTACCAAAAGGTCTCCCCAAATAGGAGGCTGTGTTCCGCCTCTTCAGCTTCGTACGATGCTAGATCACTCAGCGTGGCATCTATCTTAAGCAGTAGACTCTCCTCCTTTCATAGGAGATAGCACAGTTTGCATTACATAGTAGGCAGACTGCTCTCTGCATCCAATTTGCTAGGGCTTCGGGGTCGTTCTCCTCTCCGGTGTCTCTGGCTATCTTGGCCAGATCCATTATCTTGGCTAATCGCCCGGAGATAGCTAGCACCTTCTCCTGGCAGCTCCTCCATGACCTGTCTATCCCTTTTCATTTTTTTTTTTGCTAGTCTTCGAAACAAAAGCCAGCATTTTTGTATCCAACTCTGGCGTTTTCCGTCACCTTGCCCGGTAAGTCCTACCAGGGACATTCTGCTCTCAAGCGCCGTCTTACCTCTTTGTCGAGCGCTTTCCTTAGTCTTGTGGCCATGTATTTAGTTACTCTGGGGAAAGGCTGCCTGGATCAAACATGTCTGTCACTTCCTCTAGATCTTCGCCTAGGTGCTTCTCTATGTGTGCTTTCTTGCCTCCGGTGGGTCTCTCCACTCTTCTTCGGCTTTGTCTTCCTCTTCTTGAGAGGACAGATTGCCTTCTGCCCAAATTCTCCACCCCTGGGGAGGGGGTTGTGAGGCTTGGCACTGCCGAACCTCTGCATGAATGCCTCTCTTAGATTTGCAAAAGCGTCGGCTGCCTCTGGGGTCTTCTCTTCTACTCTGTGCGGTCGACCCGGTGGGTCAGTAGAGGCTTTCCACTTGCAGGTCTGTTGACTCCCCTTCAGGCCTCTTCACAAGGACTCTGTGGATGTGCTGTCTGTCTCTTCCATGCTCTCTCAGGGCTGGCTTAGGATGGATTATTGGGTCACCATCCTATCTTGTAAGGGTTTCACCCCTTGCACCACAGCATCTACCAACGAGCTTCCCAGCACTTCTTTAAAGCGGGAGGCGAGGTCCAGCGATTGCTCCTCCTTGTTCCACTCAAATTCTGACATGTTACCAGGTGCTGTGTGCCTTATACCTGCATTATAGGTGTCTTGCCCCCACTGCTGCGTTATCTGATGACCTAGTATTATAGATGATGGCCTCCTATGTCTCTCTTATTGATAGGTTTGTGTGGATATCCTCTTTGCTTCCTCATAATCCACTTTACGGTTGTGGCAAGCAGATGAGTCAGTGCAAATAGAGTGGGCTGCTAACATTCATGCAAGTAACCTGTCTTCGGCCTGGTCCGGTGTCATCCATAGAGTCCTTTGGAGCAGATCACCAACATAAAGCTACACGTACCGCTATCAAAAGAAGTTGTTGATGATTTCTTCGCAAAAGACAAATCCATCTATGCAATCATGTTGGTGCTGAGGCAATGTTGGCTCCCTATCATGGCCATGGCCAATCATGATCTGTGTCAGGGTCATCTTCATCAGGCCTGTGCAACGTTCAGTGGATGGCAATTTTGTAGATCATGCAACAGATGGCCTTAATGAGGGAGACCTTCTCTGGATGGTACACAAAAGAACCAGATGTCCTGCGGAGGCACCCGAAGTGGTTCTTCAGAACCCCAAATGCACACTGAGTGGCATTCAGGGTGCAGCTGTGGGCAACAGTATTGCATATCTGTCTCTGATTAACCAAATTCTGCAAAGTTGTCATTGCCCACAGGTATCCTACAACTCCTGTAGGGCAGAGATTACAGTACAGATGTTCAACATAATGGTGGTATCTCTTGCACAAAACCACATTTAGCTGTGATGCATGTCCATGGTAGATTGTTGTGGTTATCACCACTCCTAGAAGTCTGTGGAATGTGTTTCCCTTTTGTCAGTCAGCTTTTTCCACTATCATTGACGTCTGTTGGCATACAGGGCACAGGCAAAGTCATCACTTATATGCTGTTCGGTACTTTGCATGCTATTTGTATTTAGTATATTCAGAGGTATAGAAAACTGAAAAGCAAAACTAGACAAAACTACCTTTACTCTTCTGTTGTACTCGTCTTGTACAAAAAGTACACTGCACATGCACATGCACCGTTTCAGATGCCCTTTAGTGATGGATAGCTATGAAATTTGCCTGCTCTTTAACCGGTGCTAAATCAAAGCAGATTCCATTGAATAGAAATCTTGTTATGCTTGCCAAGTAATCTTGTCCAATCTTGAAGACAAATGTACACATGAGACAGAGGAGGAGGAAAGGACGGTGGAGATAGTAACTCTGCTACTGGCCCCTCCTCTGCATTGTGACGGAACGAAAATGGGGCAGAGCAAACAATGGATGCATAATAGCCATAGGCATCGCTTAGACACCTTGAGTGCACCTGCATATTTGTGGTTGGAACTTACTAATGGACATTGTCCGCTGCATTGCAAAGTAGACCAGCTGACTCCTGCATATGTAGCAGACCAGGGCCTGAATCCCATGGGCAACCAGTGACAGGCTCTTGGAGAGGGGTGGGATATGAATGTTGAATTGAATATGGAATGTGTTAGGGAAAATACTCAAAATTATGCTAATTCCCTTCACCTTAGAGACCCCCAGCAACTTTGCTGGATTTTTGAGGAGTGCTTGTTTTACCTGGAAAGAGTGAGAGCCTTTTTTCACAATCTTTCATGTATTTTGATGTGTGTTTTACTCTTGTGTTCTTTGATTAGAGTTTTAAGATAACTCCATAGGCATCATCTTTTCATGTGTCTTACACAGCACCCTCAGTGCAGTAACACAGGGAAGCCTTTTTAGGCTGTCACAAGGTTTAAATATCTTCTCTGGGATAAACTACTGTTTCCTAGAGAACGTAAGGTGAAATTGACTTTACTAGTCTTTTTAAATTCCTAGACTCAGCACACATTATCTGCCAATAGAGTGTTGGAGGGGTTACCTAGTATCCCCTGTGTCTAGAAACTCATGTAGCAGTCAAATACTACTTGTTTCTATCGAAATGGCTCGTGGGAGTGGTTTTGAAACAAACTACCATGATTTTTCCCCAACTGCGAACACTGGTAGTTAGAAATCACTGGAGCCATGTTTTTCAAGATGGTGCCTTAAGCCCCTTTGTTTAAACGGGTCCCGGTCTCCTTTTTTCACCGTTTCTTTTTGGAAAGGTCCTTCTAGATTTTGTCTCTGCATGCCAAACCTGGTTTGGTCCCTTTGTTTCCATGCCTTTGCAGGCTTCAGGACTGAAGACCGCCTCTGGCGTGTGAGTGTCTGTGGTGGGCAGGAACTGAGGGAGATGCCCGAAACTCCCTGTGCCTGATCTCCTAGGAGACTCCAATGCACTCTGACGTGATTGGCTGGCGGACTGTCCAGCAAGGACAGGCACACTGCTGGGTGAGTGGCAGCTATGCTGGAATGAATGGGAGAAAACTATTTAAAAGGCCAGTCTCTTGGACTGGAAAGCAGAGTCGACCACTGGATGAAAGAACCGAAGACGAGCTGGAAGAGGACGGCTGCTGCAACTCCTGGACTTTTGGTTCCTGGACCGTTGGTTTGCCCGGTGAAGCCCTGCTGCAGGTCCGAATCACCAATGCTCCTTTCGACAGAGAAGCCTCTTCAAGGACGACTTCTTCCTTTGAGTTGGTTGGACCAATCAACTCGTATGCCACCTGGATACCATTCTCAAAAGCTGGTTAGGATTAACCAGAGGAAGGACACCAGCTTGTGTGCTTGATGAACAGCTATTCGATCTGAAGTGACTCCATTTTGTCAGCGTTTTCTGGCGAACTTGTGCAGTTTAGGAGTCCCTTGAGGTCCTCCCGCTTTTTCCCACGACTGAGGCTCAGGAACAGCGAGATATGCAGGAACTGCCAGGAACCAACGTCTTAAGGTGCATCTTTTGCTTCATACTAAGGTACTGTGCTAACCCGATTGATAGAACGCTTCTCTCTCGGTGAAAATTCGTTGAACTTTTCCAACTTGCAGACCTAATCAGCTTGTACAAACTACTTCTGAGAACTTTCGCAAAGACTTTACTGTTTACTTCAAGAACTGCTCTTTCCTATCCAAGACACTAGTCCATTGACTTTGGCCTAGGCCTATTGAACTGAATCGAGCCCTCCAGTGAACTATAAACATTTGCACTGCCTAACAAAGTAATTGTGATCTTTTCTGCTGACTTGTGCCTTTTTACTCCCATTGAAAGGAACTGAAATACTGTTTTGCTCCTATTTCAGGGGAGCCTCATTTGTTCAGAAACGTATTGGTTTGCTATTGAAGTGTGTTTGTGTATAATATTAAGTTGCCTCCCTCTAGTGAATGTTTTCTAAGCGATTTTTTAATTAATTAATAAGTGTTTTACCAAGAAACCTTGAGTGTAAGTGTCTACTTGAACCACTGTGATTGTAAGACCTCTGTGTAACCTCTTGTACTGCTCACATCCCTCTTGAGATAAGAATGGCTGCTCAGCTCGCTACCACCAAATATGTGTAGTACAGACTTATACCAAAGGTTGGTTTTGCTTACACCTGTAGACTTAATTGTATGGGGTGGTCCTAATTCTGCCTAACAACATGCATACGTTCTCTCTGTGACATGCTAAGATTCCTTGGATTTTTGTCTGATATTTGCATTGCACTGTGTGCAGTGTGAAACTGCAGTCATGCTGGATAACATGAGGCACTGGTAACGGACTAACACATGGAACTGCCTACAGGGCTGGTGCATATTTTTCCTTTCTATCCCAATAGGCTTGCTAAACCAAATCACCAGTACATGGGCCTTCCTACTCGAGTCCCCTACATACACTCTGCAAGCAGGTAAAATCTGCCTCCTCTTCCTTTTATGTTCCTGCCCTTTGTGCCACATTCATAGTGCCCCAAGCCTGGCATTGTCTCTCAATGATGTCCTATACTTCTCAACTCTGCCCAGGCACCCCGCCCCCCACCCCTCCCCTCCCGATGCTGCTGCATCCACGCTGCTGGATTGCTTTTTTGGTTCTACAGACTTATTGCTCACTGAGCTGTTGAATTTTGGCATCCAGTTCTGACAGACCTGGTCATATAAGTGAGGTGCCCCCAGCCCTACTGTGAACCCCAGTACCCCTGCTACCTTGCATGCCAACTCAGGTACTTTTTCACACCCCTCCACTTCTTATTGAAGAAGTAATTGATGTGAGAATGGCGATGAACAAGAAGCTCAATCAATTTCTGTTTGTGGCCAGTAACTTAGAGGTTTCTGGAACGCATATACTCCCGTCCATCACTCGTCCTATTCCCCAAAGGTTTTCATGTTAAGCCCTCTCATTGCCTTGAAAACTGATGTTGGCCTCCTTCCATACTTAGGATCTACATATGGCCCTGCCTCTCCCATTAATGAGTCCTTCCTACACATCTTGCATCACACCTAGCACGATGTGACTGTCAATGGCAATCACACCATGGGATATGACCCTGCCACCATGCCCCATTTGCATTTGGTGCATGTGGTGTTTGTGCCTCGAGAACATTTCAGTGGTACACATGTTCTCCTCTTTCTGAAGCAGGGAAATATGTGTCCCGTGTGCAAGGTGGGATAGTGTTTGGTCATCCTCAGGGTAGCGCTGTGATAGCATGCATTGGGTGCAGGGGGCTGTTCAAGTACTTGCCCAGCAGCCAGTACCATGCCATCATTGTTGCAATCCATCCATTATGTATGGAAGGTTGCTCTGAACCAGGATCATAGAGTCAAGGGTGGATCCATGAAATCTGGCACACACATGCATGAAGAGCAGGTCAGCATCACAGACCATCTGTACATTGACGGAATGTTGCATAGCTCTATTTCTAAAGAATTGCTCTTGGTGATACAAGGGCCTCATGGGTTCAGTTGAGGACCCCTACTGTGTTGGGGAAGCCCGAAATGACATTGAGCCTTTGTATGGTTAAGGGCAAATAGATCAGTGTGGAAGGATTTGAGATTGTGCAGAGGTCTTGTTATGACATTCTGAACTTGTGAGAAAATGTAGGAGAAGCATGCATGGGTACTGCCATGTGCCAGGAACACATGTGTGGTGGGATGGGCCTATGGCATAGAAATAGAGCACTGTTAGAAGCTCCAACAGGGGGTGGAATACATATTGCAATCAGCCTGTTGGGCGGTATATAGTGCTCAATTTCTGCCAGGACTCTGCAGATGGGGGGCATGCCCATGCTGATTAGTTACGTCATGGTGAGACCGCCTCGGCCTGTATATCCTCAGTGTGTAGGGCCTTTGGGCTATCTTACTCCTGCTCCTGACACTACTGGGAGGGCTGGGAAACAGGCAGATGTGGTGGTTGAGGGGTTGGCTTGATTGCAGGCAGATGAACTGCTTAAGAGGTTGGAGCACAGGCTGATTGGCTGCTTGGGCACAGGGGATTGGCTGCTTGGGCACAGGCTGATTGGCTGCTTGGAGGAGCTGGGCAAAGGCTAGTGGACTGCCAGATGGGAGGCTTCTGCACAGGTCGATGAGCTGCCTGAGGGGACTGGGGCACATGCTGTTGCACTGCCTGTAGGAGGAGCTTGAATGTAAGCTGATAGCTTGGTGGGGGCATAGGGGAGATGGGGCATACATTGATGAAGTATCTGAGCAAGGGGCTGGTGCACCCGCTGCTGTTGTTGCTGACGTCCAATCTGTTCCCGGTGCCAGCAGTCTGTGTAGCATGTTGAGATGCACAGATAAATGTCCTGTTCTTTTCATTCAGTGCAATGGTTTTCCTATTATGTGCTGCTCCCACCCTTTTCATTTGAGTATTTTCACTTGTGTTCCCTGTGGTAGATATTAGGAGGGCGTATTGCTGTGATTCGGGTTGCCTGCTTTGTAGGCCACCTTACTCCTTCAAATTGCACCCGCTTTGCAGCACGTGCAATTTGAAGTTGTAAAGATGGGTGCTAAACGAGGTGCTGGCCCATGTCATTATGGTATGAGGCATAATTCCAAGGTATATTTGTGAGGCATAAAATGAGGAGTTAAGCACAAAGCAGTTGCATTGCCTTGTGTTCATGCCTCATCTTCAAGGCATAACGCATATGCTCTCATTCACCTTGAAAGAATATTCCCTGGAGTGTAAAAGCGAGACATATATTGGTGTTACTCCTAGCTTATATGCCCGAGGGGTCTTATAAAAGCACTGCCACTGTATATCTGCCTCATTATGAGACATCGGTCCTCATTCCGAGGTTGGCGGTAAGGGATACCGGGCACCGGTGAGGAGACTGATGCCGGTAATCCCTTACCGCCCTACTCCAAGGTCCCTTAGCAGGTCCCTCCTTTAACGTCTGGTCTGACCTGGCGTTATGGACGGGACCCGTTAAGGGACCAGGGTGCAAATAACGGGCTTGACATTCGCGAGCCCGTTATTTGCACCGTCCTCATTCTCATTGAGCCCTATGGGGGCTCAAATGGGAATGGGGAATGGTTTGGTGAATGGGGACTTACCGGTCCCGCCAAGGTCGGACTAGACCGGTACGTTCCCATTGCACCAATCCGGACATGGTACCTTTATTGGTGGCAGTCATGGTGCAAATAGCGCCATTACTACCACCAAACTCGGAATGAGGGCCATCATCTCTCCTAAAGGAGCAAGCTGGTTTCATGAGCGAGGCCATTTGTATTAATGCTTAAAGCATTATTGTAAAAATATTGTATTTGAATTTGAAGTTGTAGTAGATATCTAATGATATACAACGATAACAGTTCATGTATCACCCTTGAGAAGGACCATGGGCCAAACACCTGTCGTCTGATGGCTGTTGTTTAAGGGGAATAAAACATTGCGTTGCACTTACAACTTGTATAACTTTACTGTCATGCTTCTGACTGTTTAAAGGAATTGATGTCTAGGATCTGTACAACATTATTGTTAAAGTGGATAACACATTGTTCTAAAACAAAGTGTAAAATTGGTTGCTCATTGCATAATGCAAGTGCTGTATTGTACAAGGGGAAAACTAAAGTTTGAGAACTAAACCAAGTTTTTTGGATTTATATTAACACAATTGCAAATTGGCATATAATATGGTCAGCGCAGCAAACAAGTTCATTCTCTATACCTATATAAAAAGTTTGTGTGCCCGCTTACATACAGTTGTCTCCCACAAATTTGTGTGGTACGAACCCCTGACCCCTCCCCCAATAAATGATATTCTAAAGTTATACATCTTACTGTATTGTTCAACTAGTTCATTTTTGCAATCTGTTTTATGAGTCCTTCAAACAAACAGAATTGCATGATTTAAACTGATTGCCCAACACTATAAGTGACTGTGAAATAAGCTGGTCATGTATTTTTAAAAATATTGCTAATAGAATAGTGGTGAATTGTGCTTACTAAATCTTTGTGAAAATCTTTTTTATTCTACCGACTTTGGAAAATAATGACACAATGAATGAAAAATAATGCACCTCATAATCATGTTTGATTTGTATCACCTGTTTAAATAATGTCAAGTATGAGCTTGTTTATCAGGTTGCTTACAGAAATCCTAGGCAAATAGTACTGTCGCTGTACTAGCGCACTGACAAAAGTGCTGTCCATCCAAAATATGGCGAATGTGTAAACATTTCATGGAATGCTACTGGATCCATTTGCTGACATATGAGTTGGCAAAATCCAAACACTCATTCCAAATATGGAGATATTTTATTATGGTTTTCATGCCCTTTTCCTACAATTTTATAGAGGCTGAAAAATAAAATTTTGACCCACATATCTAGAAATTATCCGCTTAGATTTCTGAAATTTTGGAGCTCTTAGGTGGTCATTGTACTCAAGTTGTGCACAACAACATTTTTGAGTCCCCAGTCAGCCACGATCACAAATACATCTGCAACCCACACACGCAAACACACACACTATTCAGTTAGGCACAGTAAGGTATGGGGAACAAAACATAATGAACACTATACCGCAAAATGAAATATATTCAGCAAAATACACAGGAAAATTAGCCGCAAACAATAGTCATCAGAGCCACACTCGAAGTGCAGTAGGGACGGAGAGACAACACTAAATGAAAACCAAAGATGATCTCTGCACCTAACACGCAGTAAGGCTATCCTAAATGCACTGTAGGGGTGGAGGGACAAAACTAAATGAAAAACATGCTGCAAAATAAAAGAAACTTCACAAAGTCCCAACAATGATCTGTTGAAACGAACATGCAGTAAGGCTGCCACACAAGCACAGAAGGGGCAGTGGGACGAAACAAAATTAAAAAACATTGCACAAAAAGAACAAGATGATGTACGCGCTCTCTCGCTCTCTCTCTCTCTCTCTCTCTCTCTCTCTCTCTCTCTCTCTCTCTCTCTCTCTCTCTCTCTCTCTCTCTCTCTCTCTCTCTCTCTCTCTCTCTCTCTCTCTCTCTCTCTCTCTCTCTCTCTCTCTCTCTCTCTCCTATTCAGTTACGCTCAGTCGGACCTAAGGACAAAGCGAACTAAAAAATACACTGTGACTTTAAAAAATATATCTTCAATGCACAGGAGGATCCAACACAATCAAAGCAAATCTGTCAACATAACTCAAATAGAAATCATGAAATAGTCTTTCACAAAAGAAAACAGACATGTGTACAAACACATTTAAAAAACAAATAAGGTTATTGCCCTTGAAAAGATTTATCATTTTTTAAACATTGCACATGAATCAAAAGCAACATTGTTGTAAACATAAGTTACCCTCATTTACTACGTCAAGAAATAACATCAGCACATATAGATTTATAACATACCTCAACAACATAGCAAACAGATAATGAATTCTCAAAAGACGCATTACAGTTCAAACAATAGTCCTGATATGTAAAAAGAATTAACTCAATTAAACCTACTTTTACCAGGGGTAAAAAGCTACTTGTCCGCCATAAAGACTCACTCACCATCTCAATTATATACATACACATACCACACCCATTTTTACTCACCAAGAGTCAATGCCAATTTCTAGTGGTGAGTGCAAATGTTCACCCTACCTTTATTACCCTATTCATTCTCCACTCTAAGAAATAATTAACATTCACGTGATAAGTACAAACATGCACTCATGCAATGTCCAGGTGCAAGCAAAGCACAAAACACAATTGACACATTAACAACAATTAACAGAAATGCAAAACAAAAGCCTGAGTTAAGAATCCAACAATGTTGTTTGTATTGTATATTTGATGCCTAATGTTGGGTTAAATCAGTGACCCAGGAACCAAAACCATAGAGCTGGGAGATAGTCCTCGGATCAAGGGCATCATAGACCAAGCCCTGAGATCCTGGTAGTGAGTGGAAAGGCACACCCTGTGCCACGACCTCCTAGAGGAGAATTTCAGACTTTTTCAAACCTGGAATGCATCAGCCACAGAGGGCCTTAATATACATAAACACACAGTGGGACAGAAGTCATAGGGCCTCATTACGAGTTTGGCTGCAGCTATGCCCTTAATAAGGGCATGGCTGCCTCCTAACTCGGGTCCGTGAGCCATGAATGGGGAAATACCGGGCCATTCCAACTTTGGAGAGCCCGGTATTTCCCCATTCAGGGAACCCGGACCCAGACCATCCCCATACCGCTATAAGGCTCAATGGGAATGGGGAGCATGCTAACAACGGGCCCGTTGTTAGCATGCTGGTCCCCTCGCGGGACCCACAAAGGACGTCCGATCTGACCAGACATCCAGAGCGGGTCCCGCGAGGGGACCTCGTAATGAGGCAGTACGGGGTTAACGGCGCCGGCACCTTTACCGGCGCCGTTAACCCCTTACCCGCCTCACTTGTAATGAGGCCCATAGTGTATCAAATATAAATCACATAAATGTTAATTCACATCATCTGGCCAGGGTACAAATCCCACCACTCACATCAAAAAAAAGATCCGCATGGGGGAGGGGAAAAGAGTGGAGTGAAAACTCCACTGGGTCCCCAAGGTGATCATAAATTAAGGCTGCATTATGAGACTGTGCCTGAAATTTACCCATTCCATTCAAGTCAGGGAAATGTGCTACAAAGCGATGGCACTACCCTCCCGAAAGGTTGCATTTTATGTACCCAAACACATTGTTCTTTTGTTAGAGGGGTTGTGGGACGAAGGCGGAATGGAGACATATATCGTTGGACTGTCCAGTGTTGCAACTGTTAAGATGGATTTCTGAACTCGGACCTGGAGGGGCAGAGGTTCAGAAGGCCAGCCTAGTTTCTTGGAACAGGGTAACCTCTGGACAAGCCAGACCAATCAGGGTAGCGATGGCGGCGGTCAAGACTAAGTCTCAAGAGGGGTGAGGGTGACGGAAAGACCTCAATGAGCACACGAAGCAAGGACACCTACAAATTACTCCAGACCGGTGTTATATTAAAAATATAGACACATTTATTACAAGGCCTTTGTAACATCGACCATAGCAAAGAATCACAATAATACTAAAGTAAACCAACACATCACAATCAATACAATATATATACAAGACCGAGGGGTCTAAGGAGTGAGGAGCATGTAATATGTAGACCACCTAGATGGGGAGGAAAACAGGCAGCGCAAGTAATCATTAGGCCCAGTTCGGCATCCGAAATTCACCTAACTAGGAGGAAGTCCGAGTCCTATGGAGAGAGGAGCCTTATGCTCAAAGATACCTGCACGCGCTGGTGCCAATGGACAAAAGAGGGCCTCTTCAAGGATATCAGGCAGTTCAGGAAGGTGAATGATGCGATACAGAACAAGTCCCCATTACTCAAGCAGGGCCTCCACTTGTGGGCAGAGGCAGGGTGAGAGTGCGGGATAGAGTCGCTATTTCGTAACAGCGGTAGAAAAGAAACGAGCTCCTGCGCGAGGGGCCACCGGTTGGGGTATGGACTACTCACCGGTCCCCGACACAGGCAGACCCAGACTTCTCCAGTTCAGTTCACGTTGCTGGCAGGTTTAGCTGCGATGATCAGGATGTCTTGACACTGTGTAGATTCTGTGTAGCAAGATGCAGGGTCGATGGTGTCCCAAATGCAGCGGACGTGCACAGGTTGTTACCACAGCAGGGCAACACAGCAACCGCGTTTACTCTGGTCCGGGCGCACTCGTCTCACTTCAGACCTGGGAATGCCAAGTGTACGAAATTCGGTGTGAGGGTGCCATGGACACAGAGCAAGCAGTAAACCAAGTTTTGAGGGCTTCCCCGAAATGGCGGCGGTGACAGAGCAAAGCGTCCTGCGTAAGCTGGTCAGCCCACTGGTTGGCCCAGGGACACTTCCGAAGAGGCTTACTTGCAGGGTTTGATGAAGGTGCCGGGAATAGTTGATCCCACTATACCAATGGGTCGAAGCACCTTCGTAGACCTTCTAGGACGATCAGATGCAGAGGGGTCTCGCAGGACGACAGCAGTTCAGGGTGCCAAACCTTCAGCGGGTCACCAGCGGTTCCTCGACTCAGCTTCTTGTTGCAGGATACTTGGCTCCTTATCCCTTGTTCGGTGTGAACTCAGGAGATCGACATGCTAGTGGTGTTTTCAGCCTCCTCTTATCCAAAGTTCCCTTCGCGCCAAAATGGAGAGGACCCAATGGGAGATCTGCTCACAAACACTCACACCATACGTGGACCTATCGCGGACCACGGTGGTCCCAGGCATTCAGGACACTCCAGACTCTCTGGCCCCCAGGGTGTGTATTGGGACCAGACATCCCAGCCCACATCCTGGAGGCACACACAAGGCATGCAGAAGCCCGCGAAAGCTTTAGGGTTTCGCGGGAAAGTGCATGGCCAAATAAGGACTGCCCCGGGTCGGCTCGACCTGGGGGAAGGTGAAGGGGCAAGACGGTCAACGGACAGGACAAAGAACCTCGTGGCATGGCCATTTTGGGAGCCAGGCCACCTATTCGTGCCAAACATGGTAAGCGCGGATAACATGGCACAAAAGGGTTCAAAACAAAAGAGAAACGATAGCTGCCACCAGGCTCGTCCGTGACACACTTGCACAGTTCATAATAAGTCCAGCAAGAGTTTCTAGGGCCTTTGGAATGACTAGAGACCCAAGAGCGCGGTAATGTAAGTTACGGTGCACTCTTGTTTCATGTTGCACAAAAGCTGCAACATGAGGAAAGGATTAAGGAAAACGAAGTCTCCCAGTACTGACTGTTTTAAGGGCATGTCAGTTTCCCCATAAGAATTGAGTGAAAGCCCAGAGGAGTGCGGCGGAAGGCTGCGCTTCTCTGGCAAAGTCTAGATCAGGGTGTAAAACAACAGCAAAAAGTTTGGGGGTTGCCACATGGAGGGAAAATTACATATAATTAGGAAATCTTGCCTAACAGCAACCATTTTGGGAAGAATTAAGTGGGGCATATGGAAGGTAAGTCCCTTAGAAACGGAAGTGTGGTTATGTGGTCTTTGGGACCCTAAATGAAAGACCTATACCAAAAAGCAGAAACATTATTTCTTGGATTTGCTCATAGCAGCGTGGTTAGAGTTGGAAAGAAGATGGAAAAAATCACAAAGACCTACAGACCAGGATTGGTTTAGGAAAATATGGGACTTCTTATCAATGGAAAGGGCCACGTATGTAATCCATGGAGAACAATCCACTTTCAAACAGGACTGGGACGAAGTACTGAATTATCTTCAGAAAGACTATATGAAGCAATGGTGCCCGCACAATATACGGATCATGGACAATTTTTGAGAACTAAGAGGAGTAGGCGTGTAATTAAAAGTGAAGAGATCAACAGGCAGATGTGGGAGGGGGCGATTTCGGGGTTTGATTTGATTTTGTTGTAAGAATAAAATGATCAAAATAAATATGAAAAAATAAAATTGTCCATTTTCCCGCCTGGCACCCCATGATGCTCTGCATTGTTTCCCCTGAAATCCCTTCCCTCCTGTCCTTTACTGATCTGCTGCACCATATGAACATTCTCTTAACCAAAAAGGAGTGCAGCAGTTTCCTTCTCTGACGTGCTTTGGAAATCAGAGTAACGGTAGATACCCACAGCGGAGCCCAACATGTGCTCATCCCTACCTTCCAGGCCCAAAGCAAATGCCTTAGCCTTTGCCAATTCATCAGCTAACCAATGTGACATATGCCCTGCATTAATGCCTGTAATCACCAATGCATGTCCTACAACATGCTTCCTTTTAGGTTTTTTGGACAATGACTGCATCACCAGCTCATTCAATGCCAGGCACCAATGCTCCAGAGGTTTTGCGGAACTGGTGACATCTCTTGTTTTACATCTAGCAATTGCAGTTTCATTCTTGGACCCCTTCAAAAGCTTAGCACAAAAACAGATGTTCTGCTCCAGACTGCCTTACGTCACAAGTAGGCTTGAGAGGTGTGGGCTCATTGCTGATTCTTTGATGAGAACCTAGACAATGGACCAGCTGTCTGGCCATAAAGTAATCTCTCTGTTGGACAGCTCCACCTCCACACATTCAATGCCACTGGGATTGTGAACAATTACAGTGTGTTAATGTTCTTACCTAATTCCTCACTGAGCCACACTTCGGGCCATCGCATGGCGCATCACCTTTTTGCCAAGATTGCCCCAGAACCCATGATGCATTGCACAGTTGCAGAGTGAAGCTGCTCACTTCGCCACCTCTTCACATACGTACACCAGTGAACTTCAGAAAAGTGTCCCACATCTTGAGGCCCTGTTAAACTCGCCATGCTAACCTGGAAAAGTGATTCTTGTGTCTCAGACCTGCTGTAGTTCTGGCCAGCCTCATGCAGAAAGAATCACCCTCATTGCAAATGTCCCACCTCTTCCTTACAGCACCATTCTAGGAATTAAGTGAACTTTCTAAACACAGCACATGTAATTTCACAGCCTATGGGCAAGCATCTAGCATAGTATCAATGTCCATTTGGCAAAATCCCTGGTAGCTTGTACCTATCTGGATGTACTGCTTGGACCATGAATGCAGATTTGATGTCTGCCCTAGCCAGCTTGGCCTCCTCACCCATGGCTCTGATGATCTAACCCGCCTGGACCAAAGAGGTGTATTTCTCACAGCAATCTTCTTTCCTTAAATAGTTGTTAATTGAGTTACACTCTGGGTATGATAGGTGGCGGATGAGCCTGAATTTGCCTTACTTCTTTTTCGGAACCAACCTCACATGGGGACATCCTTAAACTCATTGAAAAACGTATTGGCCTGCGTTGAAAACCTATTGGCCCAAGTTTTTTGCTCTAGGCCTCTATAGGAAATGCTAAATTCCCTCTGTCAATCCCTTCAACATAAACTCTGCTACACTCTGATTGTTGTATCCAACCCTTGCCTTCCTTAATCTTAACACTTTTGATGTCCAACTTATGACCCACTTTACACTTCCTTTTCCTCTTCTACTATGCCTAATGCCCCTGAAAGGGAGTGAGGCTTTTTCTTTATGCATCCAGACCCTGCCTAATCTGCCACTGGTTCTCCCTACCCATGTCTTTCTGTCTCTGTCTAGTGTCTAGTGCCCTGCAGCTCTGTCTGGGTGATCGCCCTCAAAGCCACTGCATGTGTGAATGAATCTGCAAATACCACTGAATCTAACTTCCAGGAGATCACACTTCTTCCTAAAACCCTCTCTCCTCTCCCAGGCTGCTCCTAGGGACAGGGACAGGTTGGGCTGTGTGCATGGTCTGTTCACCGCTTGCTACCACATGTCAATGTGCAACTTATTCCATCCATGGGAAGGCTGCGCTTCTTTGTGTTGGTGGAAGGGCTGATTATAAAAAGACCACCTGTCATTTCGATGCCTCTCTTGCAGGCATTGTATCACCTTCTTATACTCTCAGCCTCTCAAGAAGGTAAGGTGCTACTACCCACAGAATTGTTGCCATGAACGTCAGACCTCCCGTTCTCTATAGTGCATGGCAGGAAACGCTGACAAGGCTTCTTCTCCGGGTCAACCTTTGTTTTGCACATCTGATCATTCACCTTTTCCCCCCATTCCCAAGGTAGAATTAACAACATATTGAACTTCATTGCCACTAGCTTGTCTTTGGGATCTCTAGGCATGTGACTGGCACTGTTTACTCCCTCTCTTACTGGCAGAGCCCATGAAGACCGCTATATAGTTGGCTAGGGTTTATAAAAATCCCATATTATTGCACCTGGTCCTACTACTCATGACCACACTTGCCCGTGTTTTTGAGCTCTTGCTCCCTCAATACCATGCCCCTCTTAGTCCCCCTTTTTTCTCCTCACCTTCCATATCCCTGCTTTCCTCATCCACCTCTTCACCCAGATGAGCAATCTACCTTCAGCCCTATCTTTCCTTACTCGCTTGCCTTCTCTAACCCCCAATCCTTACCAAACTGCTATAGTGCCATGGTGTTCCACTTCCCTTTAGCCCCGCTCTTCCTCCTTGCACTCTTTTCCCATCTCTTTACTTTCTTTTTGCTGTCCAAGAAATGTTCCTCCACGCTAAAGGGAGACGCCTGCCTACATTCCCCATTCCCTCCTGATACTTCCTGTTGACCCTGCTAACACACATGACACATGTGTGGGTACTCTCCTGTCACTCCTGAATGAATCCCTTGAGATGTCTGACCCTTCTGTCTCCCTCTTGTCTGCCTCTCCTGCCTCCTCTTCACCTTTACCCTTCTCCAGCTCTGATGCTTTCTTTGGAAGCTGCGCAAGGCAGATGCACCATCTCCTCTCTGGCCTGCACAGACTGCAATTTCAATTCGCTCATCTCTTCAAAGAACAGTATCTTTTAAACTTTCTAGCACTGAATCCCATCCCTCAGGGACAGGAGGAGAGGTCTGTTGTTTAGGTGTTTTGTTGGTGGGAGCCATTTGCTCTGGTGGACACATATTTCAAATGAGTCAACAAATATATACTGGCAATTCCTAGAACCAATGCGAGACTGCCTCCATATGTATACTTATCCACAATATAAAAGCCGAACACATTATAGTCAATACAAAACATGAAGATGAGGATAAACAGTTGAAATGTAGACAAGAACAATCTAATAGCAAGCAAAAAGTGTCAATGCAGGCCCAACCATAAAATGCTGACAATTGTGACAATACCGGTAAAAGACAGACAGTACAAGGTTGTAAACAGTGTATACAATGTTATGTTGTTGTATACCGTTATCATTGGGGTGGTCTCTAGGCGCTCAGTTGGCTCTGCAAGGAATAGAGTAGAGTGTCTTAGTGAGGGTAGAGTGATAGAATAGATCCAGAACCAGGAAAAACTGCCATTTGTGTTTGTTGGCTTGCAGATGTGCTGATTGTGTGCACTGGCTTGTTGTATTCGTAAGGGTAAGGCCCAGTGCCGGGTTGTTTGTTGTATCTGGGTCTTTGTTATGTCGGGTGTATGGTTTTGTGTAGTTTGGCTGGTAGTTATGGTTGTTTGAACAGGCCTGTTGTATTCATAAGGGTAAGGACCAGTGTCTGGGTTTATTCGTTGTATGCAAGCATTAGATATGTTGGGTGTGTGTTTGTGTGTAGTTTGGCTAGCCCATGGGCATGTACAATATTTGGGAGGTATGTTGGAGGAGAGCAAGAGCAGGTTGGATAGTATATTGGCTACTCTTAAAGTTCTTCCAAGTGTGTCCTCAGGGCTAATCCAGCCTCAACTCAATGGTACCATCCAATTCTTTCAATTGCTATACATTGGCTACTCCCATTAGCCCCTTTCTGCGGAGCAAGAATTCTCAAACACAAAGTGGGCTTTTGAGTGCAGCAAGATTAACTAGCTAATGTGACACATGGCTAGTATTCAGAATGCTATCTAGTCTGATGCATGGCTAGTCTTCACAAATCTATCTAAATGTAACGCATGGCTAATCTTTACGATTCTATCTAATGTGACGCATGGCTAACCTTCGCAAATCTATCTTAATGTTGTGCATGGCTAATCCTCACAAATCTATCAATGTGATGCATTGCTAATCTTCACAATTCTAGCTAATGTGATGCATGGCTAATCTTCACAATTCTATCTAATGTGATGCATGGCTAATCTTCACAATTCTGTCTATTGCAACACATTACCTGCCCACAATGTACATCTAAGTCCAACACATTGTCTGCCCCCTAAATTACATCCAATTGCAGCACAACGCCTGCCCTCTAACATGCATCGAAGTGCAACACATTTCCCACTGCAGAATACATCCAGGTGCAACACATTTCCTGCCCCCAAAATACATCCAAGTACAACACAACATCTGACCTCCAAGTACATCTATCAGGCTATCTAAGGAGAGTAGCAGGTTATCTACACCATGTTCAGGTTTGATGGTAGTAATAAAGAAGTGGTAGGGTTTTAATTGAGCACAGTAATGAAATGTGCTCACCTCCCGTTACACATTACCTTAGTTGTTGCTGTAGGATGCATTGTCAGGTGTCTAGGGGCAAACAAGTGTAAATGGGAAATGGAGCTGCCCATAAGGGAGCTGCCCTTTGCCTCTGGCCCTCAGTCGGCTGCTCAGGCAAGGCTGCCCTGGGACTAACAGCTTAGAGGCAGCTTTCTGAACCATGCACCGTCAGAGGGTTGGAGCGGGGCGAGAACACAGACTTGGGAGGGGAAGGGTGAAGAGAAGGCACACACAGGGAATGAGTGGAGTGCAAACAAAGGGGAAACAAACAGAAAACAAAAAATTGCTACAACAGTTTGCAGTGGCCTACTAACCCCACAAGGCAATAAACCTAATTGCAGCGGCTGAGATCCACTCTCATGGGTCTCCACAGTATAGAAATTAGTGTCTGAAGAGAAATGCTCTGCAGAGCTTTGACCTTCCTTAACCACACACCAATCAGAGGGTGGGAGGGCGGGAGCGGGGCGTCTACATGGACTTGGGAAGGACATTTGCAGAAATGGCACAGAGAGGGAATGAGTGGAGGGCATGCAAACAAAGGGGAAAACAAACGGAAAACAAAACATTTCTGCAAAACAAGGGGGGTTCTGGGAGTCCATCTACCAGCACGAACACAGCCCAATTACCTGTTCTTGGGTGGATGGCCCCTGGGAGAGACTCTACCAAGTCTTTAGCTCACTGTCTCTTTCACAGAGGAGAAATGCCCCTGCATGTCAGTCTTTGTCCTACCGGGGGGCAGTCCAGCACCGAAATGCTAGGAAATTCTTCTCTGAACAAGAGTACCAACAGCAACCCAGACACGTGTTTCAGCCTAGTCGGGCCTCATCAGTGAGTTGGAGCTGTGCCTCTCTAAGAACAGTGAGCAAGGGGTCCAGATCTGGATTCCCCTGGTAATTTAGGGTGAGACCCAAAGTTACTTAATATGCAAAACAAGGGGGGATCTGGGAGTCCCTCTACCAGCACAAACACAGCCCAATGACCTGTTCTTGTGTGGATGGCTCTTGGGAAAAACTCTACCAAGTCTTTAGCTCACTGTCCATTTCACAGAGGAGAAATGTCCCTACATATCAGTCTTTGTCCTGTCGGGGGGCAGTCTAGCACCTAATGCTAGGCAATTCATCTCTGAACAAGAGTACCAACAGTAACCCCAGACACGTGTTTCGGCCTAGTCGGGCCTCATCAGTGAGGTGGAGCTGTGCCTCTCTAAGAACAGTGAGCAAGGGTGAGCATTTCTGCAGCAGGTCACAGTGGCCTTCTCACCCCACAGGGTCCATAAACCAATTACAGGGGTTGAGATCTGCTCTCTCGGGTCTCCATAGTAAGCAGAAAATGAGGTTGAGGGTAGACCATTGAATTGTGGCCAAGAAAATCCTAGTAGCAGGCAAAAAAGTATAAATGCAGGCAAAACATTAAATATGCTGATAAGGACTGGAAAAGTGGTGAAATGTGATAACACATTTAAATGCAGTAAAATGAAAGGTAAACATGGAAAAAATCAATAAAATTCAAGCTATCCTCTTCAAAATCCCTTTCCCAACTTAACCTTTTATGCTGTCCTGATGGGCTACTCACAGAGCAGGGAAGCCTGCAGGGTCGATCTCACCTTATTCAAGCCTCTCCATTGGCCTGGGCCTGTCCTGTTCTTGTCCCTTGTCACTGGTGCTGCAGTGTACCTTTTTCCCCTCACCAAGTCACCTGCAGTGTAAATAAAGAGAGTGAAAGGGGAGGGGGAAAAAGGATGTTGTTTCGCATATCAGCAGCTTGCTGCATCAGTGTGTGACAGGAAAGACAACATCAAGCGAGGTAAACTCCTTATGGGTGATCTTGGCATCCCTGCAATAGATTGAGTCAGGAGGCTGACCCCCATCCTCCTAGGGCTGCCCCCCACTCCACAAAGTAACCAGTTGGCCAGATGACATTGCCCCAGGTACATTCTTTAGACATCTTGCTCATCATGAGTCTGGCGATAACCCTTAAATGCGACGGTAACGCTATTACTACTGCATTTAAGGGTCCGCCAGATCACAGGCTTGGCAGATTTGCCCCCAGCTCCGAGCTATGGGGATGGGTATGGGGACTTACTGTTCTGCCAAACCCGTGATCCGGCACTAATAGCGCTGGGGGTTTGGCGGTAGCGCTAATAGCCCCAGCAGTAATACCACCAAACTCGTGATGAGGCCCATAGTGTAGACCATTATCTTAAGGAACATGGACTATCTCAGATGTGCTTGCCAAGAAAAAACTGCTGAGGGTTTCATTTTTGCTAAAGGGGTATATTAAATTGTTGAATTATCATATTGAGGCTATCACGCTATATTCAGATTTAGTTTGATAAGCCATAACTTTACTTACACTAACATCCCTTCCACAGTGTGATGCAACCTTCTCCTGCATTTATAAGAAGGCTATATGCATATAATCACAACTACAGTGCTCGCTCTCCCGAATCTAAATTATTAAAAATCTTTACTCTCTATTAATCGCCAATAGAATAGAGGTACTCAAGTGTAGAAGATCTACTGGATGCACAATTATATTACCAGCTCCTTCGCCACCTGGGTTGCTTGGAACCCCTAGGAAACGAGTGTGATATCCAGCACTGTGTCTAAAAATGGGATCAGGTATCAGGATCAGGTTACAGCATAGTATATAATACAATCCTCTCCTCTTCAACCCTTTTCTCTATCAGGGGTCCCTGTCCTGAAGAAGGCGACTAGATTCATGGAATTATGGGCGCCGAAAACGCAGATGTGCGCACCTTTCTGGCCAAAAATCCCTGTTTGAAGTATGGGGATTTTCGGGCAGAAAAGAGCGCACATCTGCGTTTTTGGCGCACATAATTCCATGAATCAGGCATAAGTGCTGCCGAAATGCAGTGCTGTGTCCTTGCATCGACTAATTCCCAATTCTGTTTTGTTTTGATTTTAAGAAACATTGTACTTAGCCTTGCTTCTTCCTATGCTATTTAAACCTTATTTGTTTGTCACTTTATCCTGCGTCTCTTGACATATGATGTCCTTTGATGGTTTAATTTGTTCTTTATTGATGCTGTAAATCACGATGTCATTGAATGTTTGCTTTTTGAAACACTAATGTTGCTTTTATAAAAATCTAATTTTGTAAATTAAAACGTCCTCTCATTAAGTCAAAATTCTAAGAGTGGTCTCAAATAATATGTGTACTGAATATACCGTGACAAATAATATCTGATATATGCTGGTTTGAAACAACTGACCCATAGAAAGAAAATATAATGATTTGGGTACTGTTATCCTGGTAGGAACCCTTCTTGTTTTTGCCACTGAATGTTGTCAAGAGTGGGTTCATTTTGGTTACTTTGAATCTTAAGCATGTGACAGACACAGTAGTACACACAAATGGGGGCTGAATTGAGTGAACAGGGGGATAGCTCAGGTTCAACACTTTTGTCTTAGAAGCAAGACAATGTATACCAACACAGATTCGAATCCCGGTCTCACACGCACTTAGAAACTTGTCTCCAGTATTAAGTGTGGTATAAATGAACAATTATAATGATAACAATTATGGGAACCATATGTGTGTTTTGTGTTTGGGATGGGAGGGAGGACACACTGTGAATAAATGTGTTTTACAGTGGCATGCAGGTATATATTGAGCACACGGTGTAGGCTGCATACATTTTGTTCACAGAGCTGTGCTAGCATAAATTGGGAGCAGGCATCCCATATATGTTGTAAATGGCAATGCTGGTATATATTATACACAGTCAGAGGTTTTACATGTTAATGGTGGCATGCATTGACCAATGCCAGCATAAAAGTGTATTTGTGTGGGGGCAATGCTGGCATGTATCGTGGACATTGTGGCATTATTTCATTAATGTCACGACATTGTTTCACAATGGCAATGTGGGCATATGTTGTGGGAACAGGCATCATGGAAATATATTGTAAAATGCTATTGAGTACTATTGGTGGCATAGCATATATCTATCTATATATGTATATATGTAGGGTTCGTTTTATAAAGTGCATTCTTTCATCTGCAAGTTATATTGGTGCTGCAGAAGATAGAGGAGGAAAGACCATATGATCAATGGCTGTATCAGATATTTAGGCCTGCATTGGGAAGTCTGTGAAATAAGTAGGTTTTCAATGCTTTTCTGAATGCCAATATTGTAACTCTGTCTCGTTATGGGAGGGTGGTTGTTTCAGAATTGAGAGGCCTTTTATGTGAAGGCCATAGCTCCCATTCTTGTTTTACAGGAGTTAGTGATAAGTAAACAATGTGCATCTTGAAAGCATGGGCATCTGGATGGATGGTAAAACTGTAATCTATCTGTTAGCAACGTTTTATGTTGTTCCTAGATCATTTTGTTGATCAGACACGTACTTTCAAATAGAATGTTTTGCTTCGTGGATAAGCAATGGAGCGAATGGAGGATCTATGATTGCATTTTCCCAGGCCTAATAAGTGTAGAAGCTGCATGTTGCGCCTTTTGTAGTCTTAAGGTGCGCGTGACTCTAGAACCAATGTAGGCACTGCTTCCAAAATCTAAACTGGAAACGATTAACGCATTGATGGTAGCTGCTTGATGGTTGGATGAAAACTAAGGCAGCAATTGCCTGAATTTGCTTACGTAGTAAAAGCATGGTTAAGTCATAGCTGTGATTTGTTTTGAAAGAGATAATTCACAGCCAAATATTATACCAAGGTTTCTTATGTGGTGAGAGGGCTCAAGCCAATTTCCAAATGATTCTGGACTGGTCGAATGGTGTCAGGGGGGCATTAGTGTTCGCATTAACAGGCATCATTTCTGCCTCAGCTGGAGTCATCTATTGGAGTCTTCCTTTGTGTTACCCGGCAGAACTGCTTGCTCATTTTATACATGTTTTACTCCATCTCGTCTCAAATTTGGACTGTAAAATTCACCATTTCAACCCATAATTTAAAAATGAATTCTTAGTAGGAGGAATTCTCCTCTCCTAAAACCTCGGTTGGTTATTTGGGGGTTCCCTTGCTATGCTCGACTGCTCTCATAAATTTGGGGAGAACTATGAATGCATCTCAGTGTAAAAGATCACCTGCTGAAATGGACTTGCCTGCCTCAGCAGTCACCGCCCCACGGCACTGAATCCTGCCTCTGACACCGGTTGATATGTGCACAGATAGATGCCTAAAAACAAATGCAAAACATCCTTCAGAACACGTCACAGCTCCTCGCCATGCTAACAAGTGATTCTTAAACATCACACCCCTGGTGCAGAATACCGCACAGGCCCCCACCTCCCTCCTTACAACCACGTGCATTTTAAAAGCTACTTTGCAATGTTTAGGAACGTTAAACAAAGTAATTGCAATCCTATAAACTTTCTGCAAAGCACCCACACATACACAGTTTCATAACACCCTAAAACTGCCCAAAGCATCATAGCGCACATTGGGAAACATGAAAGTAGGACACCAGACGTAGACAAAAGCTGGTCGCCAAGGATGAATACCCAGCACTCTCATAATAAACATCATTGCCATCAATCAAGCATAAAGGAATAAAGAATCACTAGAAAACATCAGTTAGGATAGCTCAGGAGCAACACGTTTGTCCAGGAAGCAAGACAACAACACAGGTTCTAATCCCTACCCCGCACCGGTCTCTGGTATTAAGTGCATTATACAGATTAATTAATTTATTAGGAAAAGGGACAATTGTGATTAGTGCATATAACAACAAATAAAATAGTTCCAACTATATTTCACTATATATGTATTAATAGCTTTAAGTGATCACAGTTCCCGAGGAGAAATGCGGTTCAAACTAGGGGAACAATATAATACACAAACTACATACCACTACACCAAGCTGACAACTGTGAAAATGACAAATCCAGAACCAGAAAAGCAGAAGCCAAGAACACCTGCAAGACACACACATGAAGGGACCGAAACCAGCAGTACCATCCGAGAAACAGTCGCATGTAAATTCTGTTAAGTGAAGTAATTGTGTGAACTAATAGAGAATGTGCCAACACAAGTACTGCATTGAGAATGTGAGGCAATTAATAGCAAATCAATAAAACATGGGTAAATAACAATATCTTCTACATTCATTACCGGACTGACCCCGAACCAATGTCACAGACAAGGTATAATTCCCAGAAAATAATACCATAGCCACAAGTCGAAGACACATCTTGGCCATCATTCTAGGAAGTTAAATATTTCAGTACTTCCCAAACTTCACCTGTGCCAAACAAGGCAAAATAATGAAAACATGCAATGGTACTGTTGTGCTAGCAAACCTTAACTGTGTTTGTATGAATAGTGTTAGTAAAGAAAGCCCTGAACCATGATAGTCACAGTTTGTAACACTACAAACACCTTACCACTACAACACTAAAAATTAAGTACATTTATGTATCTAATTACAGAATGAGCCTCGTTAGTGAGCCACAGCAAAACCGCTGCTGTTAAAATGTTTCCCACTGCAATGCAAAAGGTTACAGTGTCCTCAGCATACCTGCTGGTAAATATATTACAAATCAAAAATAATTTACCTATAGATGATGAAAAACTAGATTTCTGTGTCAACTAGGATTAGTTAGGACATGAGCAAAGTATTAGTTTAACAGAATATTAACAAGTAAACGATGCCAATAACGACATGTAATATAAACATCGTATTCCAGACCCACCTTTTATGTGTGCCACGCAGTATTTATATCGTTGACAATCCCAATCTCTTGAGTGTGCAATGAGCCAGCATGCTACAGTAGAGGCCTCGTCCTTGGAGTATTTTAAATCGGATGAGTAACATTAATATTTACTTTAAATGAAAAGGCACAAACCAAATCAAAAGCACAACGAAATACTAAAAGGTATTTTGGCACTTTTGTCTTTCAGGTATATATTTACCTGCAAGTGAGTTTGGCCGAGAGAACCCTCACCAACACACATCTAAACCACTCAAAACCACGATGAACACAAACAATCAAGCTAAATACACAGAGCAATATGCCAGCAACAATCGCCATCACGACTAATACCACTGCAACCATTATTGTTAATTGTGAAGTTTAGCCATGTGTATTGTATTGTTTGTATTGTATTGGTTATTTATTTATAGAGCCCACCTGGCCGTTAAGCATCTGGGCGCTTGCAAAGAAATAAAACTTAGGTTACAGGTACAAGAATATTATACAGTTTCTTATATTACAGGATCATACATCGGGCATTTCTTATGTTACAAAGTCCAAGAATATTTACAATTTCTTATGGTACACGTTCATATGTCAGGCAGTACTTATATTACTATATATAGTACTATATATACTGATGACACATGGATTGCAATGTCACATGGCTTACAGGTAGGATATGTTTCATATATTTACACAATATTTGATGCAGTTGAGACATTTAGCAGTCGTTAGTATGAAGCCATAATTGGACGTTAGCTTTGAACACATGAAAGGAAGGGGTAGCTCTAAGTGAGTCTGGGATAGAGTTCCAAAGATGAGCTGCTAGTACTGGAAAGCTGGACCCTCTAGTTCTTTTCAGTTTGAAGTTGGGGATTTTGATACTGTTTGTGTAGGCCTTTCTGATGGGGCGTTCTGAGGTGTGCTTGGTGAATCTCTCTGTGAGGTAAGCAGGTGCTTTGTTGTTCAGACAGTTATGTGTAATATTCAGAGTTTTGAGTTTAATGCGGTCGTTGATGGCCAGCCAGTTGACAGCTCGTCTTTGGTCAGATATGTGCTGCCCTTTAGGGAATCCTAGTGCTGTTCTGAGGGCGTTATTCTGCAGGGTTTGGAGTTTGTTAGTGTTGTGTTTACTGGTGCCTAGGTACAGTGCATTACAGTAGTCTAATTTGGAGAGGATGAGGGCTCGTGCAATGGTGGTACAGCTGTCTGTGGATAGGTATGGTTTGCAAGCGTGGATAGGTTTGCAGGTGTAGCTGGTAGCAGAGGCTGTAACGTTAACTTGCTTGTCAAGAGTAAGCTGAATCTAGGTAGAATCCTAGGGTTTTGACTTCCTTGGCTACCTTGATTTTGATACCATCAATAGTAATGAAGTTGTATGAGTCGGATAATTTGTTAAGTTTACTGGTAGACCCGATGATTAAGAGCTCGGTCTTGTCGTCGTTGAGACAAAGGCCATGTGTGGCCACCCAGGTTTGGATAATTTGGTCGATTTTATTTATGTGGCTAGTGTCATTGTCATAGTCTCCCTTGATTGGGATAAGAATTTGGGTATCATCAGCGTAGTTGGTATATGAGACCCCTAGTTTGTCCAATATGTCAAAGAGAGGCTTTGTAAAAATATTGTACAAAGTGGGGGAAACACATGACCCTTGGGGGACGCCACAGGTGATGGGGACTGGATCCGCTGCTGATGTGGGTGAGAAGACTCTTATGGTTCTCTTATCCAGGAATGAGTTTATCCAGGCCGTGGCTTTTGTGGAGAAGTTGGCCGCTGATTTAAGGTGGTTACAAAGTACCTTATGATCTACCAGGTCGAAGGCGGCTGATGGGTCTAAGAGTAGGAGAATAGAAATGTCTCCTCTGTCTTTACGTTCATCTAGTTGGTTTTTAAGATCAAGGAGAGCCGTTTCGGTTCCATGTCTCGGTCTAAATCCTGATTGTCTAGTCCCTAGTAAATTGTTAGTCTCCAGGTAAGATTGGATCTGTAAGTAAGCTGCTTTATCTAAGATTTTGAGGAGGAACAGGACAGTGGTTATGGGCCTATAGTTTGTTGGGACATTAGGGTCCAGATTTGCTTTTTTCGGGAGAGGTAGTATCGGGCATCTTTGAGGTTGGTTGGCACAGAACATGATTTGAATGATGCATTGATACATGATTTGAATGATGCATTGATAAATGATGTGATGAAAGGGGCTAGTTCATGTACAGCCTCTTTAATAATTGGGGCTGGACGTCGATGTCACCAAGGCATCGAGACGGTTTAAGAGACGTGATGATGTTCTTAGTTTCCGCAGTGGAGATGGCTCTAAAACTGAATTGGTTAAGAGGTTTAGTTTGGTTGGCGGCAAGTTCCTGAAGGATGGCTTCTTGCGTGGAGAGGGCAATGTTGTGGAGGGAGGATTTTTTGGCTGATATTTTGTCTTGTAACATTGTGATTTTGTTGCATAGGGCCTTTTGAATGTCTGTGCACCAGGCTTTGTCTTTGGTGCAAGAGTCTATGGGTGCAATTGGGGATTCTAATTCTCTCAGGATAGAGAAGATTTCCCTGGTGTTCAAATTCGCTTTTTTGATTCTGTCATTAAAGGTATCTTTTTTTTGCCTGGATGATTTGTTTTTTGTAGTTGTTGGTGAGGGTAGTGAGGAGGTTTTTGCTATGGGCAGAAGGGTTTTTTCTCCAGCATGCTTCTGCATGTCGTTTCTCCTTGCCTAGGGCTTTTAGCGTAGGAGTGAACCAAGTATTAAGATGGGCAAAAGGTTTAGATTTGGTGAGCTTCACCGGCGCAATGGCGTCAATTGCTGATTTAATGGTGTTGTTGTACAGGTCAGCTAGGTCATTAGGGTTAGTGTTTAGGCTGGAGTGATTAGTGATAGGTTGGATCAGTAGGAGGAGGTTTGGGAGTGTTATATTTTTATTGTCAGCGGGTGAGGGCAGGAGGAGCAAGTAGTTTGGTGGATTTAGGTTGGGGAGTGTCTGAAATAGTCAATGAGATCAAGTAGTGATCAGTCCATATGCATGGTTCGATGGCCGTTATGAGGGAAGCACAGTTGATGTCTGCAACCCAGTCCAATGTGCGGCCTTTAGAATGCGTGGGGCCGTTATTCTGTATGGTGAGGCCTGCTTCCAAGATGGTGTTGGCTATGGTGGAGGCATTGGTGTCTTTGGGGTCATTGTAGCCTAAGTTGAAGTCGCCTAGTAGAATGATTTGTGTTCCCGGTTTGGCATTGGTGTTTAAGAGGGTGGTTACGTCTTCTTCAAAGGTACCTAGTGGACCAGGGGGTCTGTAGATGAGGTGTACCGTGATAGTACATGAAGCGGACATTTCTAGTTTTAGGGAGAGTAGTTCAGCTGACAGCATAGGGATGTTGTCTATTTCTTTTATGGTGAGGTTGGCTCTGCAGATCAGAGCTATGTCACCTCCTTTGGAGATTTCTCTATCTTTTCTGAAGATGGTGAAGCTCAGGGGAACGGCTAGCAGGAGGGCAGGGCCAGCAGCTTTGTGTAGCCATGTTTCAGTGACTGCTAGGAAGTCGAGTTGGTTGCAGGTGATGTCTGCAATTTCAGAGGCGTGGGCAATTAGAGATCTAGAGTTGATGAGACCTCCCTTGAGGTTGTGTATTGTTTTAGAGTTGATGTTGCTGTGTACCTTGTTGTGCAAGGTTTTGGGATATTTAGTACATGGTGTTTGATTGTGACTGGGTTTCCTTAAGTGCGTGTTCTGCCTGGCGTGTATTGGCTCCGTCTTAGGGAGGCCGTGAGGTAGGTGGGTGCGTGGTGGTTTGGGTAGTCTAGTGCCTAGTCTGAGGTTTCTTAATTCTATAGGGCAGGCCTGATTAGGTTGAGCCTGGCTAAAGGGGGCAGGCTGTTGTTGTTGTAGATGTGTTTGCATCTTTCTGGTCAGATCCCTTTCTGTAGGAAGTTTGTGGTATGGGGTTACCATGATAATTAAGGTGGTAAGTGTAGAGAGTATGGCTAAGTAGCATATAGGTGTGTTAGACATGGGAGAGGTGTTAGTAGGTAGAGTGAGGTGGCGAGCGACCAATGGGTCTATCAGGATACACTGGCAGACGATCAGGGGGTCTCAGATAGGTGGCAAGGTGCGGTGGCAGCGACCAAGGGGTCTCGAATAGGTAGCAAGATCCAGTGGCAGGCAACCAAAGGGTCAGATTCAGATAGAATTATGAAGTTTAGCCATGTGTCAGACTTAGATAGAATTGTGAAGACTAGCCACACGCCCCATTTAGATAGAATTGAGAAAATTAACCATTCATCAGACTTAGAGCAAAATGTGAAGATTATCCATGCATTACACTTGGATAGAATTGTGAAGATTAACCTTGCGTCACGCCTAGATAGAACTGTGAAGATCAACCATGCATTACTTCTATATAGAGCTGTGAAGATTAACCATGCATCACGCTTAGAGAATTATGAAGTTTAGCCATACGCCTGACTTAGAATTGTGAAGATTAGCCATGTGACCCATTCAGATAGAACTGAGAAGATTAACCATGCATCATACTTAGAATTGTGGATATTAGTCATTTGTCACAACAGATAGATAGATAGATAGCCGCATAGAAGAACTTAGAGAGTACCCCTCTTCTACTTCCTCAAATACACCACCCAAACATTATACATGCCCACTGGGCTAGCCAACTTATACCTAACACACACCCACACATGCAACACACAATTACAACAAACAAACCCGGACACTGGACCTTAACCGTACGGACACAACGAGTAAATGTGCACAACCTTAAACACCTGCCAATTGAAACATAAAACACACATTCACACCCCAACATAACAGTCGTCACATAAGCTTTGGACCTTACCCGTATGGATATAGCAATCCAGTGCGCACAAACCTAAATACTGTCAATCTACACATAAAACACACAGACACACCCCAACAAACAGCCACATAAAATATCCCAGGCATTGGCCCTCACCCGTACGGATACAGCAAGCCAGTGCACGCAAACCTTTCATCTTCAAGACAACACACACACAAACTCCAGTTTCTCTTGGTTCTAGACCTATCCTATCATTCTTCCCTCACTAACCAACACCGTCCTCTTTCTTGCAGAACAAGGTGAGCGCCTGGAGACTGCGCTTGGGTGATATTGGTGTGCTGTATAAATCAACATAACATTATGAGCATAAACTTACTCATACTGAAATGACATGTTAAACTCAATTCCACTCCTTAATCAAGCCCACTCCCACTGACGGATCCAAAGCACACATCCAGACAACTAAGAGATAATCTATTAACAAAACCACAAACATTACATCATGCAGGCCTGCGTACACGGTGTCCCCTCGTCTGTACCTACAGTGAACCTCTGCTCTATGGTGTGGGAATATTTTAAAATCCCACTCGCCCATGATGCAAAACTGGTCTGAGCTATCAATTGCTCCGTATGCCAGACCCATTTACAAAGAGGCAATCCCCATTGATAAAGACTGGGGACATCTTGTAGGTTTATATGTATGCCCCAAAAGCATTACAGCACTTACCCTGCAAACACACCGGCAGACAACATCACACGACTGCCCAAACCAGTACATCTCCCTGCCTTTGCCTGGGGTAGTGGATGGCATGGTCACAGGGGCAGGGTGCCACCACCTGCAATGTAATGTTGTGCCCAAAGGAGGTACATGGGGGATTTTCTGAACCAGCCAGCCTTGCTGTAGGTCTGTGGTTGGGGCCATCTCTTAGCCCTTCGCTATAATTCTCTTGTCCCTTTAATGAATGTTAAATAGCGTGAAATGTCCCCACACCTTATTGTACCCCCATGCTTTGATCCCTTCTCTCGGGAGGCATCCAGGAGTAAGAAAATAACCTCCTGGAGGAAGCCAAGACGAAGAAAAGAAAATAACCTGGGACAAACTTATAAGAGCTGGTGGTGCAGAGACAGGCTTGGATGGCTGGATGGCTGGACAGGCTTGGATGTGGTGTGGGAGTGGATGCTCTCAGTGCAGGTGAGAGAGTGTGAAGGTGACCATGCTGCAGCCTGAAGAGTGTTTGCATGGCAGTAGATGGTGGCTACGCCTAAAATCATCTCGATCTGCCTGGCTGCAGACCGCTGTGGAAATTCATGAGACACAGGTGAGCTCAATAAGCAAGACCCACTTCTCCAATCCTGTTGCTGGCATGTTCCTCCCACAGAGATGAACCTGCTAATGGTTAGAGTGGCAAGGGGTAGGGACAAACCACTATAAGGCCGGCAGGCAGTTTCACAGTGCTGTGGATGTCAGGATTTGGTGACCAAGCTACATAGGTTGTTGGAGACAAAGTGGAGTGGTGGTGAAGCTTGGATAGAAGGCGGAAGCAGCAGAGAGAGAGGTGGCTAGAGAAAGAAGTAGAGGGAGGAAGCATGAGAGTGCTTTTCCAGGAGGTCAAGATATATTTCTTGTAAGGAGCTGGGAGGAAGCAGATAGAAGAGATGTGTTGTATCGTGGCTTTCCCTGCACCCTGTCTGCAATGAATACTGTCAGTGACTGACATGGAATGCTGTGTGAGAGAATGTTATGTTATGAATGGTTCTGTGGATGTGAGTTGGAAGATGGGTTGACTGAGAGAAGATGCTGGTGGATGTTTCTGTCCCTATGTGCTTACCTGATGTACCCTTTACATTGTACCTGAGAATGGAACATGAGTAAAGATATTCCTGTTCCTACATCAGTCTCAGTGTCATGCTTGGTCAGGAACCCAAATTAACATTGGCAACGAGGATGCTGGCTATGCTGGACTGACAGCACCATGAAGGGACATTCACCCCCCCCAAAGATCCTCTCTCAGGTAGGAGGGCTGCAGTGGGGACCAGCGAGGCCCAGCCAGTTGTGTAGTGAGCCAGCACCAGGGCCAAGGGCCTACCGGTCTCTGAGGGGCAGAGACAGAGACTTACTGCGAGGGGAAGGTGTAAAGACTTTTCTGCAAGGGGCAGACAAACCATTGCTGCAAGGGGCAGTGGAGAAGGTGCCTACCATAGGAACGTGAGTTGCAGTGTTGGACCTCAGGGGCAGTCGGGTCTGCGAGGGCCACAGAGGACAGTGCTGCAAGGGGCAGGAGAGCTACTATGGTGCTGCCCTGAGTATAGCTAACAGTGACATTGCTAGAAGGAGTTGGTTAAGTTATTGCTGTGAGGGGCAGACCTAACGTTATTGGTGAGGCATGCCTGTCCTGGGCATGCTGGAGACAGTGTCCATTGTTTGGTGGGGAGCGCAGCTGTTAGTGTGCTGGCATTGTTGTGAGCTGTTCTGGAGCTATTGTGGGAATGGTGATGGCTGAAATAATTGGAACATACCTGCTGGCCGGTGAGCACTGAGAGTGTGGAGCAGTCTTCTGTGTTTGTGCAGCTGTGCCCGCACAGTTTGACAGCCACTGTTAAGGTGGCAGAGGGAGTGGACACGTAGGTCCTTGCTCATTGGAGTGGTGTGGGCGCTGGGAAGCTGAGTGTGCCATGTGTGCCCTGCTTGAGGTGTGCAATTCCACATGCGGGTCATGTGGGGCTGCGGCCGCAGCCGAGGCAAAGGGTTGTGGCCAGCGATTAAGAGTTCTGTTCATGCCAGCTTCATTAAGCACAATGGTGATGTCGTGGAATGTCAAGAATCGGGCTCAACGGCCACAACCGGAGCGGGACGGGCCCCCATTGATGGCTTTTTTTCTTGAATGTCCCCAGTGGCATGAAGGGTCCGTCGCAGTTCCTATGGATGTGAAAGAGAAGTTGCAGGTCTGTTGAGTGGACCATTTTGGGGCCCAGAATACAGACACGAAGTGCAGGAAAAGACACAGAATGCGGGGCCCAGGTGAAAATACGGCAATACGGGTCAACATTTACAAAACAATGAGGTTTGAAGTTGGTATCCAAAGAAGAAAGGGGGCAAGAGAGGGAGGCAAACCCATCTCCCTGAGGTTCGACTTTAAACAGGCCAATTTAGCTGAACTACAGAGGGAGGTAGTTGGTCCTAACAGCAGCAAGGGGGATGCAGAGAGACTTCCACCTGCCTCAATAAGGTACTGTGGGGCAACATGTGAACTCTGTATTGAGCAGCACCAGGAGGAGGTCATAGAGAAGAGAGCAGCTTTTAATTCAGTATTGTTTATTATTGCTGTCAATTCTTGCTAGTTTTTTAAAAATGTTAAACCATAGGCGATAGTGTGATGTGAGGCCTGTGGATATTGGACTTCTGTGGAGTGCTTGAGTTTTGGGAGTCGTGACCTCCATTTAGAGATATTTAGTGTGCTTTTAGGTTGGGTTTGCTGAGATGTGTAGAGCACAGATTTTAGCTATGCCTTAAAATATTTCCTTTTCTGGTTGGACTTTGCATTTTAGAGTTAGTGAGGATGTGGACGTCCTATGTTAGTGTAGCATTGTGCAACATATGATCCATGTTTTGTTAACACTTTTGGTTGCTGCGTGATGTTTATTGAAGAATATTTGATCTGGAGTTGAATTGCAGATGCATATTTCTAATGTAGTTAAAACAATGAAAGACGTCTTCATGTGTTTGTTGAACTGTGAACACGGTTGGAAGTATTATGCCTTGGTCTGGTGTGAGTGGTCATGGGTGACGTGGTTGTGTGTGGCTTGCTGCATTGGAGCTGTTGAAGTTGTGGAAGTGGAGTGGCCTCCTGGCACAGGTGTTCATTTGCTTCTGAGGGGTGATGAGCACTCAAAGTGCTTGGAGTGCTCTTGTATTGTGGGGTGTCCACACCTGGAGTGCGTTGGGTGCTCTGTTAATAATTGCAGTACGCCTGTTGTTGTGTGGCCAGTTGAGTTTAGGAGCACTAATGATAGTGATGGGTGTGTGTGGGTATACCTGACACAAGGTACGGCATGGTTTTGCCTGAGTCATGTGGTTTTGGGGGAGGAAGGCTGAATTTATTGAGAGACTTTTTTTTTTTAATAAATATTTTTTATTTTTTATAACCAACACACCAAACATTACAACTTAGAAGACATTTACATTCAAGTCTGTTGCAATATAGTACATCAAACATTACAGCCCTACGCCTCCCTCCCCATTACCCCGAGCCCCTATTTCCATGCCGCCCGCCAAAATATCTCATTGTGTTCTCACATCTCCTGTGCGAAGTCCCCATCGGGACCCGCCTGGGGGGTGCCTGCTAGTGTAGACACCAGTTGCCTCCATTCAATCAAGGGTCCCACTTCTTCCTCCCCACCCCTGCTGATTGCTTCATACCAGACTGTCATTTCAGCATTCGCCCATTTTAGGAGGTCCGTCCACCACGCCTCTATTCTGGGGCGCTGGGCAGCCATCCAGCACATTGCGATTCTATGCTTAGCCAGAATATATGCCAGGTCTTTCATTTTACTAACATGCTTCAGGTTACGCAGTCTGGCGTACACCCCCAGCAAACATGCCCATACTCATTCCACCTCCAATGTGATCCCTTTCTCCGCCAGGCGCAACTTGATCTCTGTCCAGAATTTGCCCACCTCCGGGCAAGCCCAGAACATATGTATTAGCCTCGCTTCCGCCTCTCCACACCGTGGACACTTTTGCGCCGCTGGGTTCCCAAACTGGGCAATCCCACCGGGGGTCATATATGCCCTATGGGTGACATAGAGCTGTATCTGCTGAAGTCTTGCGTTGCGAGACACCTTCTTGTGGTACCTCTGCACTCTGTCCCATTGTCCATATAGTAGGGGTTCTCCCACCTCATCCTCTCAATCCCGTCTCAATTGCAACACCTCCTTACCCACCCTGGACATCAGTAACTCGTATATGCGAGACACTTCATGCCCTCCCTCCGAGATGTCATACATTATCTCGATGGCCATACCTGGTTAATCTGTTAACTCTTCCACAGACCATCTGTCCAACACCAGTTTAATAATTCTAGTATGCGTAATGTGTTGGCCTGCATGCACTCCGGTGTCATCCATCAGCCTACTGAAATCTAGTGCCTCACCCTCTTGCCATACATCCCCGAGGGTCGCAAGTCTGTTGATTCCCAGTATTTACAGACCGCCATTATCAATTGCGGGTCCTCTTCGCATACCGCTACCAATGGCACCTGCGGGGAGCATGGAATCGGGATCCCCACCAGCTGCCACGTTTTGTTCCAGATTTCCCAGCCCAGTGTCAGGAGCCCTGCCCTTCCCTGTACCTTAGCTTTGGGCAACCACACCACCTCCCTCAAAAAATAAGGGGCCGAGTCCTTATACAGCAGCCTGGTCTCAGCAGACTCTTCCTCGGACAGCCACCTGGTCACATACTGAAGCTGTCCTGCCAGATAATACAGCTCAAAGTTCAGAAAATGTATGCCCCCTTTGTCGCTCTGGTTTTGTAGCTTCCATAAAGCCACCCTGTTTCTGGTATTGTGCCAGATGAAGCCCCTACATAAACTATGGAGCATTAAAAAAAAAACGTATGGGGAGCATACATAGAATATTCACAGAGAAGTGCAACAGTCTCGGCAGGACCACCATCTTAATCAGCGCTGCCCTACCCATCATGGCCAAAGGGAGCCTAGACCAGAACCCCATACTGTTCTTAATACCTGCTACTGCCCACTCCGTGTTGTTTGTGTTCGTCCTCCACCGAGTGGTATATATCAATGCCTAGATACCTAAAGGTCCTGGTCTGCCAGGGTATCGGCAAGACCGGCAAGTTCTCCACTGGGACCCTTCTATATCTTCCCAAAGGGAACAGCTCGATTTCCTGGGGTTCACCGCTATGCCCGAGAGGGTGGCATAATGTTCCATCACCTCCAGGACAAATTGCTCTGGGAAGCGCAGGTATAACAGGATGTCATCTGCATACAGTGAGGTGAGGTGCTTCCGTCCCCTTGTGGGGATGCCAGTTTCCCCATACTGTTTTCTGAGGCAGATTGCCAGCGGTTCCAGAGCAAGGATATACAACATGGGCGACCATTGACAACCCTGCTGAGCTGCCACTTGTCGGAGATCATGGCGCTGGTTTTAACCCTGGCGGTTGGGGAGCTATATATTATTTTGGCCCACCTCAGATACCGCAGCCCCATGCCGTACTCCCTCAGTTCCGCCAGCAGCCAAGGCCATCTCACCGAATCAAAGGCCTTAATTGCACCCAACGAGGCTATCGCCATTTCGCCCGGGTCTTTCTCAGTTTGCTCGATTATGTGGTGGAGTCTCCTATGATTGTCCGTTATATTCCTTCCTGGTACGTATCCTGTTTGATCGCCATGGACCAGTTTCCCTATGACGCGTTTAAGCCTGTTTGCTAACACGGCAGTGAGAATCTTACTATCCTGGTTAAGCATGGCCAATGGTCGGTAAGATCTGCAGTCCGAGCCTGGTTTTCCTGGTTTCAGGAGTGGGATTATTACTGCCTCCCTCAGTGACATCGGCAACTCCCCTTGTTCATACGCCTTGTTTAACATGGCGAGCAGCGGGGGGAGCACCTCCTGCTTTTATGTTTTATAAAATTCACTCGGGAGCCCATCTGACCCTGGGGCCTTACACGTGGGTAGGTGCTGTACCACCATCTCTAGTTCTTCAAGAGTGATTTGGGTGTCTAAGTCCTCCCGCTCCTGATCACTAAGCTTGGGCAATCCTATATCCTCCAGGGTTTCCCGGGTCTCTCTTCCCATCTCCTCCCCCATGTCCTCATATAAGTGCCTGTAGAATCTGAGAAATCCCTCATTTACTTCTTGGGTATCCCAGGTCTGGCCATCTTTGTCCTTTATCTCCCTAATCACTGGGCGCAGTGGTTCGTTCTTGTAAAGCCATCTAGCAAACTGCCCGGTTTATCACCTCCCGCATGTTGCCTCTCAATGTACTTTTTGTAATTTAATTTACAGAGCCTGTCCCAGTGCCCACTGCTAGCCTGCTGGAGTAGGGACACCCTCGCCATATCTTCCTGTGAGGTGCATCCCATCCGTATTATCTCATCAAGCTCCCTCTCTGTCTCCTGCAGCTCCCGCTCTATGCCCCCTTGGAGCCCTCTAGATATGGCCACGCCCCGCACTACTACTTTAAAAGCCTCCCATAAGGTGCCCTCCGACTGCACACTGCCAGTGTTAATATCAAAATATTCAGCTATGGCCACCCTTAGGTCCTCTCGAAATCCCGAATCCTGCAAAGCCTCAGCTCTAAGTTCCACATCGGGATTCTCGCCCTGGGGGGCCGATGCCTCCACTCCACCACTAGGGGTGAGTGGTCCGAGAGCACTCTGGCCTTGTATTCCGAACCTGTCATTTCCCCGGCCATGCCCGAGGACACAAACATGTAATCCATTCTGGTGTACAAGTCATGTGGGGCTGAATAGTACGAGTACTGCCTGTCCCCCGGGCGCAGCAACCTCCAAATATCATCTAGATCAAAATCCTGCAGTACGGCCCTTAGTGCCTTCGCCGCAGGGGTTGGTCTCTCAAATTTCTTATCGGACCTGTCCATCTTGGGATCTATTGTACAGTTAAAGTCGCCTCCCCAGATGGTAGCGCTGCTCATTAGGGGGCTAATTCTGTCATATAGGGCCTTGCAATAGGCCGCTGTGTCCTGATTGGGAGCATATATATTCACGATGTTGACCTCCCTATTCTCCAACATCCCCCGCACCACTAGCTTTCTCCCATCCGGGTCTGGCATGGATTGGAGCAGCTGGAAAGGTACATGAGGTGCTACCCACGTGACCACCCCCTTGCATATGCCGAGTATGTATCTCCTGAGGTGGTTCCGCTCCACTTTCTCTTGACCACCTCTAATTTGTCCCTGGTAAAAATGGGTCTCCTGTAGCAATGCTATATCGACTTTCAGCCTTCTCAGATACATCATTACTTTGTTCCTTTTCAGGTAGCTGTTGAGACCTCTTACATTCCAGGTTACAATCCGGAGGCTATCCATAGCCGTGTGAAAAATGTACCGCCTCCCCTATTCACCCCGGGCCACTGTTCCAGTCCCGGCCAGCATGAAATTGGGCTCGTTCCCCACCCTCCCCCAACTTGGGCTCTCCAACTAGTCCGCTCCCCACCCCCCACTCAACTGTTCCCCACTGCACACTTCCCCTTCCCTCCCCCCCCAACCCCGCCCAAACTAATGCCTAGCTCCATCCCTGGATCTCAGGCTCCCCCGCTTTTGGTCCCACCTCGAAATGCCGAGGTCGGGAACCCGGCAGGTTGTCACCAATATTAGGTGACCTAACTAATATACTAACTATTGGGGTCAAGAGTGCTTCCCACTCGTCTCCTGATGATTACTGTGATACATTGTGCATTCCTCGTATTGCAATAACGTACTTCGCCCCTGAGAGTCAACAAATCCCTACACTATATTATAATCAAGTCCCAGAGTCACAATATGTACAGCACCTCGGTCCCATGATCGGGCCTCACTCATCCATATCGTCGTCCTTGTGACCGTCCGTGCCCTCCGGGCAGTTCTGGCCATCCAACCACTCCAACGCATCCTCCGGACTCTCGAAAAACAGAGCTTTGGTTTTGTGGAATACTTTCAGTTTAGCTGGGCACATCAACATGTATCGCAACCCAGCGGCTCGTAATCTCCTTTTCACCATCCCATAGTTCAGTCTCCGCCTCTGCACTTGAAGCGTATAGTCAGGATATGCCGAGATGGTCACGGAGGCCCTTTGTATGGTGCCCCCCTTCCTGAAATATTCCAGTATCTTCTCCCTGTCCCGATAGTTTAGAATCTTGGCGATGATCGGTCTCGGGGGGGGGGGGCACCCGGAGGGGGCTTCCTTGTAAGCGTTCTGTGTGCGCGCTCCACCGCAAAGCCTTGCGTGAAGATCTCAGCCCCTATTTCCTGAAGCAACATGTTCTCAACTTCGGGTCTGTCGGGTTAGGGTCCTCTTCCCCCTCCGGAAGGCCCACTATGCGCACATTGTTCCTTCGAGTACGCCCTTCGGCCTCCTCTGCTCTATTCTCCAGGTTGGTCACCTGCTGCCTCAGGACATGAATCTCCGAAGCGTGCGAGGTCCGGGCAGTCGTGTTTATGGTCACTTCTTTCTCTAGTTCATCTGTGCGTTCTGCCATTTTCCTCACGTCCAACCTGAGCAAGTTGACCTCCTCCTGCACTGCACCAATTTTGAGCTCCAGCGCTGCCTTAAGCTTGGCAGTGGCTGCCTCTAGCTTGCTTTCCCACGATGCCTTAAGGTCTGCAAATGCCTCCAGGATCTGCCGGTCGACGCTTGTAGGAGTGATGTCCACTGGTAGATTCTTGTCTTTATGTCTCGCCCCCTCCGCCTGTTGCAGGTTCTTGGTGAAATCTTTCATTGCAGGCTGCTTCGTCTTGGATTTGAGCAGTTTGGATGCCGTACTGCCGTACTGCCGTCTGGCATTCCCGTGGTCACAAGCGAGACCTACTGGCCCCTTGTCGCAGTGCCGTAGAACGAGTAGGCCCGCAGTCTTGCAGTCTCACCGGCCGGCCAGCCGTATGTTGGGGGCCCACTCTTGGCCCCTGCCTCCCTCCAGTTCCGGATGGATGCCGCCACTGTATGTGCAACCCCTCGGAAGTGTCATATGTTGACTGCTTCAGGTCTACAGGGCGCTTGTGCGCCGCCAGTTCTATGGAGTGCACATGCACTCCCGTTTCCGATGACCACCTGAATAAGCAGCGCAGCTTGGGCTCTTCACGATTATCCTCTAAGCCGTCATCTCTGCCGACCAGGGACGCTGTCCCTTAGGTTGCCCATCGAGGCCTCCTCCTCAATCCTTCTGTTTCTTTGTTTGGAGAGCCCATACGGCCGCCATCTTTAATTCCGGGCACTGTCCTCCACTGCCAGCACAATTTTTGCGATTGCCGCACTAATACTTAGTGAATTTCGGGCGGAGTGCCGTCATTTGAAGCAGCTAGCGTTCCAACCGACTCTGGTCTGTCTTTGTATTTTGTATTTTGTATTTGTTTTTATTTGTAGCGTGCTCCCTCAGGCCCGGAGGCATCAGGGCGCAACTTAAACAGGTTACATAGCAAACATACATATATTCAAACTATAGGTACAATGCAAAGTATTCAGAACATACAGCTATATACATAAATTACAGAATAAAGATTAGCGCGGGCACATTGCAGACACATAAGCAGTCAAAGTTTCAGGACTGATTGAAGAGCCAGGCTTTTGTTTTGGCCTTGAAGGCACTGAAGCATTCTTCCGATCTAATGGTGAGGGGGAGAGCATTCCAAAGCTTGGAAGCCAGGACGGGGAAACTTGATCCACCCGCTTTTGTAGTTTGAACCTGGGGATAGTTAAACAGTGGGTCTGGGCGGTTCTTTGAGGGCAGGTAGGCGCATGGCGGGATAGCCAGTTGCAGAGATACGGGGGGCTTGGTTGGCTAGGCATTTGTGGGTAAGGCCTAAAGCTTTCAGTGAGATTCTCTGTTTGACAGGTAGCCAGTGAAGATTGGATCTGGATTCCGAAATGTGGTGCTTTCTTGGGATATTTAGAGCCGCTCTAATGGTGTTATTCTGAGAGATTTGCAATTTGTGCAGATTCTCTTGGCTAGTTCCTAGGTAGAGGGCACTACCATAGTCAATTTTGGCCATGATGAGGGTTCTGGCCAGTGTGACCGTGTTTGGCGTGGTCAGAAATGGCCTGCAGGCTGCAATGAGTTTGCAGGTGTATGCAGAGGCTGATCTAACTGCATTTGTTTGTCGGGATAGGGATAAGGTGGCGTAAAGTTACACGCCTAAGGTTTTCGTGTCTTTCGAGACTTGGATGATGTTGCCATCGATGATGAACGATTGGTAAAACGGTTCAAGTTTACTAAGATGTTGCGTAGTGCCCAGGATGAGGAGCTCAGTCCTGTCATCGTTGAGGCATAGTTGGTGTTGTGCCATCCAAGCTTGGATGACTAAATAGACATCATTCAGGGCCTTGGTGTCAGCCAAGTAGTCTCCAGTGATGGGAATGAGTATCTGAGTGTCGTCCGCGTAATTCGTATAGGAGACACCCAGATAGTCAAGTACATCAAAGAGCGGTTTTGTAAAGACATTATAGAGAGTTGGCGACACGCAGGAGCCCTGGGGGACGCCACAATGAATAGGAGAGGGATCAGCAGCTGCAGATTGAGAAAAGACTCGCATAGATCTATTACTCAGAAAAGATTTGATCCAAGCTGTAGCTGACGGGGATAAATGAGCGGCAGAGTTCAGATGCTTGCATAAGATTTGGTGATTGACCAAACCGAATGCCGCGGAGAGGTCGAGTAGGAGTAGCAGGGCCAGTTTGCCGTTGTCCTTTAGAACTTCAATTTGAGTTTTTAAGTCTAGTAAAGCTGTCTCAGTTCCATGTCTGGGGCGGAAGCCAGATTGTCTGAGACCTAGGAGATTATTGGCTTCCAAGTACTCTTGGATTTGCAGGTATGCTGCGCGGTCAAGGATATTTAGCAAGAACGGGACAGTAGTAATGGGTCGGTAGTTGGTGGGTATGCTCGGGTCCAGGGAGGGTTTTTTGAGCAGGGGGATCACCCATGCATCCTTGAGGTTGTCAGAGACAGTTCCTGTTTTAAAGGAGGCGTTAATGAAGGGTGTGATGAATGGGGCCAAATAATGTGCCAAATCCTTAATGATTGGGGCAGGACAGGGATCACCCTAGCAGTTGGATGGTTTGAGCCTTAGGATGATATTTTCCACCTCTGCGATGGTGAGTGGAGCGAAGGCAAACCGTTTGAGATTGGGTAAGTCAGGGGAAAGGGCCCCAGCTGGAATGGGAGGGCGATTGTTCAATTTCAGGCTGTCTTGCTTAGCTTTAATTTTAGATTGGAGCATGGTGATTTTGTTCAGTAATGCTGCCTGAATGTCAGAACACCATTTGCTATCTTTGATGCAGGTGTCGGGGGGGTAACGGGAGTTTCAAGCTCTTTTAGGATCTTAAAGAGTTCCTTGGAATTGGAGTTTGCAAGATGCGATTATTGAGCGACTCTTTTTTTGCCTCTATAATGGCTGCTTTGTAAGTAAGCGAAGCCAAGAAGAAATCGTCTTTGTGCGTGTCAGAGGGGTGACTTTTCCAACGATTTTCGGCACAACGTTTGGTTTTACGGAGTACTCTTAGCTGTGGTGTGAACCACGAGTTAAGGTGTGCCTGTGGTTTGGCCTTCCTCAGTTTGATAGGGGCGATGACGTCTATAGCTGTGAGCATGCTGGAGTTGTAAATGCCAGCTAGAATGGTGGGGTCATTGCTGGAGTCAATGGCAGTTTTAAGCGAAGGGAGTAGCAGAGGGAGGAGTTTCTCCTTGGTTATGTCCTTTTTGTTTCTGGTCGGGAGGGCAGGTGCTATCAAGGTTGGGATGCGAGGGGAAGCTCCAATATTAAAAGTGATAATGTGGTGGTCCGTCCATAGGCATGGGGTATTAGCCAAGACATTAATATTGCAGTTAGAGCTGGCTAGCCAGTCAAGGGTCCTACCTTTGGAGTGTGTGGGCTCTTGGATGTGCAGGGTGAAGCCAGAGTTAGAGAGGGCGTTTTCCAGGTCTAATGCAAAGGGGTCTTTGGGGTCGCCAAGTCCTAGGTTGAAGTCTCCAAGGATAATGATTTGCGAGTTGGTTTTTGCGTTGTGAAGGAGGAGGGTAGAGATTTCGCCGACGAAGGAGGGTGTGGGGCCTGGGGGCCTGTAAATTAGGTGAAGGGTGGCTGTTTGATTAGGAGTTAGTGAGAGTTTAAATGATAGCAGTTCAGCAGACTCGAGTTTGGTGTTTGTCGATATTCTTAGGTCGAGAGTAGTTTTGTGGATGATGGCTAGGCCACCACCTCTGGTATGTGAGGCAGAGGTGCGGTCACATCTCATGATGCCGAAGCCGGTGGTATGGCAAAGGAAAAGGAGGGACCAGATGCCACATGAAGCCAAGTTTCAGCTGCGGCAATGAAGTCGAGATCAGAAGATATTATAAGGTCAGCAATATCTAGCGCGTGTGCTGGGAGGGATGAGGGCGCCCTTGATAATTGGCAGTTTCACCTCAGTAGAGGGGGATTTGCTATTGGAGGGTGCAGTAGATGAGCACGGTGGAGTGTGTTGTGTTTGTTTGGGGAAATGACTACGGGTAGTGCGTATGCGGAATCTGGTGCCTAATCTTTTGTTTCTGAGAGATAAGGTGCACGGTTGATTCGGAGTAGGTTTACTAGTGAAGTGTTTCAGCCAGAGGGCTGGGTCATGAAAGTATGGGTTAATGTCAGTGTTGAGGTGCTGAGGGGCTATGGTAGGAGTCATAGGTTCCATTGTGGGGGTCGCCAAGCGTGGGGTTTGGAGGACAAGGCTAGGGCTATATAAGGTGGCTGATGGCTGGGGGTGTGTTGGCCGTATGAATGGCTGGGTTATAATTGCTGCTTCAACAGGCAGGATGTGGTACAGTATGAAGAGTGCCCTAAGGAGCATGGTAGGTAGGCACCTAGGAGGAGGTGCGTCGTGGCAGTAGGCAAATTTGATTATACTAAGGCGGAGCAAAATCAACAGTAGGCGGGTTCGAGTTTAACTAGGCAATGCAAGTCAGCAGTAGGCTGAGATGCACAGGGCGGGGTAGCACCTAGATTTGACACAGCGCAGTTAGGCTAAAAAGCACAGAGCAGGGCACCAACTAGAATTGTAATGACACAGTAGGCTAAAAGACACAAGGCGGAGCAGCACCTAGATTTGACATAACGCAGTTAGGCTAAAAAGCACAGAGCAGGGCACCATCTAGATTGCAGTATCACAGTTAGGCTAAAAAGCACAAAGCAGAGCACCAACTAGAACTGTAATGACACAGTAGGCTAAAAGACACAGGGCGGAGCAGCACCTGGATTTGACATTACGCAGTTAGGCTAAAAAGCACAGAGCAGGGCACCATCTAGATTGCAGTATCACAGTTAGGCTAAAAAGCACAAAGCAGGGCACCATCTAGGATCTAAATGTTCAGCATCCAAATGGTGGCGAATGTTCAGGATTACGGTGCCGATGCACCCAAGGATCATTCTGGATCAGCAGGAGACGGTCTGAAGCGCGTTTTACTCCATGGCCGCCTAGCTACGCCCCCCAAATTTATTGAGAGACGAGACTTGATGTGGTATCCTTTCTATAGTTGATGGTGAAGGGAAGAGGCATTGTGTTGTGCAGTTTTGTCCCACTAGCTGAGGACGGTCGCAGGGTTTGTGTGGGTGCCTGGTGGAATGGTTTTGTGCTGGAGGTTGAGGTATGTACATGTGTTGGGATTTTGTTTGTATGTATGTCTCTTGTTTTGTGGGTGTTTTCTTCTGTTGTGAAAGGGGAAAATGTGTTGTATCTTGGCTTTCCCTGCACCCTGCCCTGTATGCATGGAATGCTGTGAGTGACTGACATGGAATGCTGTATGAGAGAATGTTATGTCATGAATGGTTCTATGGAAGTGAGTTTGAACATGGGTTGACTGAGAGAGGATGCCGGTGGATGTTATCGCCATGTAACTTACGTGATGTTCCCTAAATGTATAGCTATGCCTTGTACCTGAGCCTGGAACTTCAGTAAAGATGTTTCCTGCCAGTCTCAGCCTCATCTCTGGCCAAGACTCCATCCCTACAAGAAGTAAATAAAGGTGGCTGGAGGAAGGAGAGAGGAAAGAAGAGACACCTCATATAGACGACAGGGAGGAATAAGGAAGAAGCAAAGGGACGGAAACCACAGAAGAAGGTGGGATATAATTAAGTAATCTTTTATAAAGCACTTATTAATGGAGGGAAGTATCTTGGTGCTGGGCCGGGATTCAACCTGTGTTGCTCTGCGTTGTGTTACTTCTCCAGCATGGGGTCTGGCATGGATTCACATGCTCATGAATATTCCCCGTCGTCAGGCTGGGAATCCTCGGTAAAGAAAAAACCAGTATCAGTTTCGTTTCTGATCTGTCTTTCGTAGTAATAACCAATCACTGATCTCTGCGTCATACTGACCACAGCCAATGACTGCCCCCTACCCAAGCCCCGCCTCTGGCAGCTATCCTCAGATTTTTACCGCACGTTCATGTGTTGGGATCCTCGTGCTATTGCTCTCGAGCGTTAGTGCTATTTTTTTTCACGTTTTTTCTCAAAAACTTCGTTTTTTCGGTCAAAAGAGCCTCAAGCTCCACCGACTCTCCATCCGATCAATGGGGACCCGTGTCGGATTCGTCTGCGCCCCTCAAGGGTGAAGATTTCGTCGAGCTACACTTTTGGAGGACTCCAGAAGTTTCTCAGGCCCGGTCATGGCCCAGGAGAAGGGAAGCTCGACGCCCGGAAAGCTGTTCAGGGTCTGCCCTGGATGCCAGCTGCAGAACGTCTTCAAGGAGGATGAACACTCTTTTTGTCTTTACTGCCTACATGAGGACAAGACGCACGTGGAGAAGGACTGTGCGTTTTGCGGCAACATGTCGGAGCGGACCATGAAGGACCGCCATCAACGTCTCGCCAACTGGCTAGAAGGGAAGAGCCCGTCCGGCGAGAAGAAGAGGAAGAAATCCGAGTGGTCTTCTAAGACCTTTGAGGACGCCCCGGCGACGGGGGTCCAACATAAGGCCAAGCACCGCGAGTCCGCTGGCACCGGGAGCACCGAACGGTCAAGCTCTACGGGCGCCAGGCAGGGCGCACCCTCCCCGGCACCATCAACCACGAGCCAACGCTCTGTGTCGGGTAAGATGAAGGCCGAGCACCCGGCGAAGCTCCTGGAGAGGCCCCGGTCGAGCTCCAAGGCGGAGGGGGAGCGAGGCAGTGTCCCCCCCCCCTCAAGGATAAGGCGGTGAGCGCACCTAAGGTGGTGAAGGCCTTAATCCATCCAGCCAAGCCCTCTATCGAAACTGTCGCGGCGGCCCTGGCTCAGCCTGTGGAGGCTACACCAGTGGTGGCGACCTCGGGGCTCAGAGTCTCCCTGCCACCTCGGAGGAAGTCCTCTTTTGTGCCCATCGATAGGACCCCCGTGAAATCCCCCGAGGGGAAGAAAAAGGGGGGGGCAGGGCGTCGTCGTAGATTCGGCTTCAACCTCGGAGGAGGAGCTGGTCGAGGTCTTAAGCCACGGCCTCGGCGTGGAAGAAGACCGGCCCGTCGGGATGGATCCCGACGCAGGTGACGACGACATCGTCGAGGGTACCGACGGGGCCCCTGATCGCCCGTCGGATTCCCCTCTGCCAGCGCCGCAAGACAACTCGGCGGCCATTTTGTTGGCTATACAGTCCTCATGCTCAGAGATAAGGACGAGACTACCGTTGCCGACGGAGGAACCTCTCCCGTCGGGGGACCCAGAACCGGGACCTTCTGGTGTTCCCCCTACCAAGAAAAGAAGGATCCACCCTCCACCTCCTTTTCAGCCGTCGCGCCCCGTCCAGCCCTCCTCCCCGTCCACCCGAGGGGATGATACGGGGACTGACACGGCAGCGACGGGTACGGACGACGAGGTATACGACGAGGATGTACCGTCGTCGCCTCCCGCCAGGGCTTCTCCGCCCGACGAGATTGGATCGTTCCACTCCATGATCACCAGGGCATCCGAGCTTTTCCAACTCTGCCCTGAGGAGAAGAAGAAGCAAGGTTTCCTTTATCAGCGGCGCGAGGCCAAGAGGAAGACGGTCCTCGCAGTGCCTCTATTGGACGACATTTGGGATGAGGGCCTCACCCTCCTCAAGAACCCTTCCACGACGCCAGCTAGAAGAGACCGGTACGAGAAGAAGTACCGGGTCCCGGACACGGCCCCCCGGTGCCTCCGGGCACAGCCTACCCTGGACTCCGTCGTCTCCGCGGCGGCCAGGAAGAAAGCGGGAGTGGGTGCGGCCTCCACATCGACTTCCCCACCGGACGGCGAGGGAAAGAAATTGGAAGCTATGGGACGCAGAGTCATCTCGTCTGCAGCGACGACGATTAAAGCGGCCAACGCCTTGGCTATCGTGGCCCGCTACGACAGGGAGCTCTGATACAAACTGGCTCCCCTGCTGGACTTCCTGCCGGACGACAAGAGGGCAGAGGCCCTGGAGATCCTGCAGGAAGGTGAGGTGGCTTCGGACCACGCCATTACCGTTGCGACGGACATCGCCGACACTGGGTTCCGCCAGTTGGGCAACAGCGTTTGCCTTAGGCGGCGTGGATGGCTCAAGGCTACGGACTTCCGTCAAGACGTTCAGACCAGAGTCCTGGACATGCCCTTCGATGGGAACAACCTGTTTGGGAAAACAGTGGACGATTCCCTTCAGGCCATTAAAGCGGACACTGAGACGGCCCGGGCCCTTGGAGTTCTGCAACGACGACGGACGCCCTTTCGGAGCAGCGGAGGCAAGGGCGCCTCCAAAGGTTCCGGCGGCGGTTTCTCCACCTACCGTCAAGCGGCCCGCTCGTCGTCTCAGGAGGCCTACAGAGGACGAGGCAAGTCTGGCAGACCCCGCAGTCGTCGTCAAGGAGGTCAAGGCGGCAAAACCTCGTCGAAGCAGGATTGAACCGGCTGTGGGGTCGGGCCCCCACCGAAGCACCCCGGTGGGAGGCCGGCTGGCGAGCTTCGTCAGCGTGTGGGAGTCCATCTCCACCGACCGTTGGGTGCTGGACGCCTTAGCCCGGGGCCACGCGCTCGAGTTTCAAAGAAGGTGTCCGCGCGTCCCCCCCGTGGCCAGGAAAGAACTTCACGTCCCTCAACTTCTCCTGGAGGTAAAGGCGATGCTCAGGAAGGGCGCCATCGAACTCGTCCCAAAGAGGCTTCGGGGCTCCGGAGTTTACTCGAGATACTTCCTCGTGAAGAAGAAGACGGGGGGGTGGCGCCCCATCCTGGACCTGCGACTTCTGAACAAGTTCATCAAGGCGCAGAAGTTCCGGATGGTCACCCTCCAGCACGTCCTGGGTCAGCTGGAGGAAGGAGACTTCCTGTCGTCGTTGGATTTGGAGGATGCCTACTTCCATATTCCCATCCTAAAGGGGCACCGAAAATTCCTCAGGTTTGTGGTCCAAGGGCATCATTACCAGTTCAAAGCCCTCCCCTTCGGACTACGGTCAGCACCCAGGGTATTCACCAAGTGCCTCGCACCGGTGGCGGCGCAGCTGCGCCGCGAGGGGGTCCACATCTACCCCTACCTGGACGACTGGCTCAACCGAGCCAAGACGAGGGAGCTCGCCGTGGACCGTCCAACTTCTCACGGACCTGGGATTCTCCGTGAACTACGCCAAATCCCACCTGGTACCCGCGCAAGACGCTCTGTTTCTGGGAGCGAGGCTCAACACAGTGTCCCTTCTGGCCTCCCCGTCGGAGGAGAGGACCAGGACCATCCTGGGCAAGGTGCAGCGGATGTTGGTGGCCGACGCGGCCAAGGTGAGGTCCATCAAGTCCCTCCTCGGAATGATGTCTTCCTGCATCTACCTCATTCCCATGTGCAGGCTCCGGATGCGCCCGTTGCAGGAGTTCCTGGACGCGCGCTGGATCCAAACGACGGGCAGCTTCGAGGAAAGGATCACACTCGACGAGAGTTTCCGACGAGCGATCCGGTGGTGGGGCACCCGCGCGCATCTGACGGCGGGCATGGACTTCCAGACCCCAGCCCACCAGGAGACAGTGACCACGGATGCCTCCCTGGAAGGGTGGGGAGCGCACACCGAAAATCTGCACGCAAGAGGCCTTTGGCTCCCGACGGAGAAATCCCTACATATCAACGTCCTGGAGCTCCGTGCAGTGTTTTGGGCCTTCAGGTCCTTCCTTCCGTCCCTCAAGGGCAAGGTGGTGAGGATCTTCACCGACAACACCACCACCATGTTTTACATCAGGAAACAGGGCGGAACCAGGTCCCCAGCACTGTCCAAGGAGGCGCAGGACCTGTGGCATTGGGCCGTCGCCCAAAGGATATTTCTGGTGCCGTTTCATCTGGCAGGGATAAAAAACACCATCGCCGACTCACTCAGCAGGGAGCTGCGCTCTTGCCACGAGTGGGAGCTACGGCAGGATCTAGTGGATCGCCTCTTCCGACGGTGGGGCACACCCCAGATCGACCTGTTCGCGACGGCGACGAACTCCAAGTGCCGGAGGTTCGCCAGCAGGTTTCCCCAGGCGAGGAGCATGGGCGATGCTTTCTCGTTCCCCTGGGAGGGCCTGTTCCTCTACGCGTTCCCTCCTTTGCCACTGCTAATCCGGCTCGTCAACCAGCTCAAGAGGTCACGGTGAAGGATGATCCTCGTCGCACCTGCGTGGCCGAGGCAGATATGGTTCCCGGACCTTCTGGACTTGTCAGCGTCCCCGCCAATCAAGCTGCCGGTGGACGCGGATCTACTCTCCAGGGAAGGAGGCGCCATCCTCCACCACGACCCGAAATCGCTGAACTTGCAGGCCTGGCTCCTGCAGCGCTAGAGTTTGGAGGATACAACATACCGGCCGACTGCAGAGAGGTTCTTGCAAAGGCCAGGGCGTCCTCGACTCTTAAATGCTACGGACACAAATGGAAGAGGTTCTCTGTCTGGTGCCACGCACAGAAGATTAACCCTCTACGGATTACGGCTCCCCAAGTACTGCCGTACCTGCTGACGCTGGCCAAAGCTGGACTGGCACACGCGTCCATCAAGATTCATCTTGCTGCGATCTCCCGATACACCAGAACCACGGGGCGGACGTCCTTGTGGTCTCATCATCTGGTGAAAGAGTTCATGAAGGGACTGTTCAGATCGTTCCCGCCGGTGAAGGCTCCGGCCCCGGCGTGGGAGCTCAACGTGGTGCTGACCAAGCTCATGGGACCTCCGTTCGAGCCTCTGCACTCGGCTCCGTTGAAATTTCTGTCGTGGAAAACAGCGTTTCTTGTGGCCATCACCTCCGCACGACGAGTGGGAGAGATCCAGGCCCTTTCCTGCAAGGCCCCGTACTTGACTTTTCACGACACGAGGGTAGTGCTCAGGACGCACCCCTCCTTCATGCCCAAGGTACCGTCGGACTTCCATCTCAACGAACCCTTGGTGTTGCCTGTGTTCTTCCCGTCGCCTTCGTCGCCGGCTGAGAGGACTTTGCACTCGCTGGATGTGGCTAGAGCGCTGTAGTTCTACGTAGACCGCACAAAGTGTTTTCGGAAGACGTCACAGCACTTTGTGAAATTTGGACCTGTCAATCAGGGGAAGGCTCTCTCGAAGGCTTCCATTTCCAGATGGCTCTCCGGCTGTATCATGTACTGTCACCGGTTGGCAAACCGACCGCTGCCTGGCCGTCCGAGAGCCCATTCCACCAGAGCGATCGCAGCTACCACGGCGTTCCTATCTGGTGTGCCCCTGCTGGACATATGCAGGGCTGCTACGTGGAGGTCGACGCACACCTTCACGAAATTCTACTGCGTCGACCGGGATTCCAGGGAGGAGTCCAGGGTCGGCCAAGCAGTGCTGCGCAACCTGTTCGCCTGAGGTGAGCCTGGTGAGGAGGTAAGATGCTTAATGTTGAGTTTGATGTAATGCTTAATGTTGAGCCTTTGCCACCTCCCGTGGTTGTGCATGTGTGTACTGCTATGTATTCTTTATTCATGAGCATGTGAATCCATGCCAGACCCCATGCTGGAGAAGGAACAAGTTACTTACCTGTAACTGTTGTTCTCCAGCATGGGTCTGGCATGGATTCACATGCGAACCCTCCTGCCTACCCCTCTGCGGCTCTTCACTTGGTCATACTGCCACTTCACGTGCTTTCAAATCTGAGGATAGCTGCCAGAGGCGGGGCTTGGGTAGGGGGCAGTCATTGGCTGTGGTCAGTATGACGCAGAGATCAGTGATTGGTTATTACTACGAAAGACAGATCAGAAACGAAACTGATACTGGTTTTTTCTTTACCGAGGATTCCCAGCCTGACGATGGGGAATATTCATGAGCATGTGAATCCATGCCAGACCCATGCTGGAGAACAACAGTTACAGGTAAGTAACTTGTTCCTTCCAAGACAAACTTGTTGCCCCTGAGCTATACTAATATGAGAGAGAATCGGAGAGAACGAGAAGGAATATGAATGTCAAGGGAGGGATTGGGGAAGACATCAAAGGAATGGTTGTAGATTATATTCTGGAGACAACATCAGAGGAAGGAGACAGAGCAAGCGAGATAGAGAGAGAGAGATAAAGACTCTCACATAGGTAGTTGGGAGAAACATTAAAGGAGTAGTTGGAGGTTGTACTGAGGAGGCCATTGATTAAAAGAAATTTAGAGAGGCACTGTGGGAGAACATTAAGGAAAGAGAGGGAGAAAGAGAACATCAATGAGAAAGCTATGAGGAACACTAAAGAAATAATAATAGGCTATATTCAGAAGGCAGATGGGGAAAGGAGAGACAGTAGGAGAGAATCCTCTGAGGGGGAGAAAGAAACCTCAAAGAGGAGGCTGATAAGTACATTAAAGGAGAGATTGGAGGTTATACTGAAATGGCAGATGGAGGGGTGACAGAAGGATATTGCAGACACGGTCAGGACAGACTTAACTCAGGGGGAGGCATAGGAGGAGGATCTCTCAAGCCCAAAGCTAGGTCACGGTTAACATAGGAGGGGTGGAGCTTCAAGCACATGGCATGTTGAAGAGGTACAGGAGCAGAAACAGATTGTAGAGGTGTGGAGAGAGGGCAAGATATGTATGATATGTGGTGCCCCATCGAGGAGGAGTTGAGGATGGGGTTAATGAAATAGAACCAGGACCTTAAAAATAAAAGGTGTCGAGAGCCCTGAAATCAAACTTGTTGGCAAATTAAGATTGCCAGACACTTGGTGGAAACACTGGATGTTTGTCAACTGCTGCTCTATCTCATCTTCCACTTTAGCAAGCAAGCACATGTGGACCCCAGATATCCATGAAGAGGGGTTTTCCCCGGTTTGAGATTGAGATGCAGAGGACTTGATTCTACAAGCCCAGGATACAAGAAAGAACTGCACAGGATAGTGAAACACAAAGGGGCTCATTATTAGTTTGGAGGCAGCCATGCCCTTAGTAAAGGCATGGCTGCCTCCAAACTCGGGCCTGGGTCCGGGTTCCCTGAATGGGGGAATACTGGGCCATTCCGACCTTGGAGGGCCAGGTATTTCCCCTTTCAGGGAACCCAGACCTTTCCAATTCCCATTTGAGCCCCCATAGGGCTCAATGGGAACAGGGAGGGAGCTAATAACGGGCCCGTTAATAATGGGCACGTTGTTAGCTCCCTGGTCCTCTCTCGGGACCCGCTCTGGACATCTGGTCAGACCAGACGTCCAGAGCGGGTCCCACAAGGGAACCTCGTAATAGGGCGGAATGGGTTTAACGGCACCGGCACCATTACCGGCGCCGATAAACCCATTCCGCCAGCCTCGTAATGAGGCACAAAGACTGTGTATTGATAAACTTCTCTGTGAACTAAAGATCGAGTTCAGTGACCTACAGGAGAAGCTATTTTCTTATTACTGAAGTTTTAACTTACTTTTTTCTTATTTTGACCTAAGCCTGAAACTGTCCACAATAAACCATTGTTTAATTATAAACTCCTGTTCATCTTTCTTGTCTCCATGAAATATGGGATCAAAAGTACCAGACTTGAATATGCTAACTCACTGCTAACTCACTGCTAACACCCAATTTACCATGGCTCACTGGATCCATTCTGCTTCTTCCCATGTTGGTAAGTTAGAAGGGCTTCAGGGAAGAGCACCTCCCAGTACCTCACTATTACACCCAGATGCTCCCGGATGGTCTATGTAATTCAATACTTTTTGGAGGAATGACTCTGGAAATGACAGACGGAGGAAGTCAGTGACCAGCTCATCATGGGGTAAGTCATTCATTCTCTGCCCCCTTATTTGCAATGCCTTACGTGACTGCTCCATCAACCAACCTTGGTAAACCAACCTTGGTGAGGGACATTTGGATGGCCACAAGTCATCCACAGGGCCCCAAGACAGCATCCAAGAAGCCACCACCCTCATTCCCAAGGTAAGATCCGTTATGGAATCTTTGCTCTTAACCCAAAGTTCCTAGCCAAGGTAGACCGGTTCCTTAGTTCGACCCCAGCAGGGTTGGATTGGCCCCTCGGACTTTCGACCCGTGGCCGGCCCGAAATCGTCCATGGGGGGTGGGGGACGGTTTTTGGCCATGCCTGGGTGGGTTTGGAAGAAAAATAAATTGAAAAAATATATTTTTTTATTTTTTCAGATTTTCTTTTCAAAAAGCCTTTCATCCGTCTTAGGTCAATAAATGAATACCAATTCAGGTTGGGTGATATTGTATGCATATTTGTTCTATAAAAAAGAGCTAAGCGTAAGTGCTATACAATAACATATTATCATCTGACCTTGGACGTCTGCTTGGATTTGCAGTAATTTAGTCTTCTTAGGAACAATGCCATGTGATGCCACTTCCTGTTTTGTCAAGCGGTGAAAGGTCGTGTTTCATCGCTTCCCGAGATGTCACTTTGGAGTGGGGTCAAATGACATCACTTCCGGTGATGTCATCAGAGGTCAAGGGTTGTGAGGTGAGGGGTGAGCCACATTTTTGAGATGAGAGGTGGGCCACTTTTTTTTGGGTGACCAGGTCTATTTATTGTCAGAGTCCGACCCTGGATCCCAGGCTCATCCTAGATTAAGAAAACCTGCCTATCTCTCCCAGAACAAACTCCATTTAAGTGTTCGGCATGCAGAAAACCTGGCCACATATTAAGAATTGTCACAACAGCTCTGAGCTGAAAGACCCTAGCTATTGTATTCCTGCAGGTTCAAAAGGCAAATATGTTAATTTGGTAGTTGGCAACTGAGAGGACAGATGCCCCAAAAGAAAGAGATCTGCTTCCTCAGGGAATTAGTGGACGGTTCTCAGCAGAGGAACGCGGACATTAAAAAGGAGGTGCTAGCATGTGTATAGTTAATACAGAAGTTTAGGGTTTAACTTTGTGGCTGATCATTTATCATTCACAGTGACCAAAAACTCCTGGTTTCCATATTTGAGAAGAAGGCAGTAGACTGTATGCCTAGAAGGATTGTCAGCTGGATTGGAGACCTGCAACGGCATGATTTCTGAGTAGAAGATGTACAAGGTTAATTCAACTCATTAGAGCTGCCTTATCTAGGAATCCCATTGATGGAGCTGGGGTGCCCATGGACAGGGAACAATATGTAGACTCATATGTCAGGGAGGTGATTGCTATAACAATTTGTGTACAGAAATGTGAGTGGGTTAAGAGCTGTGCTGGGACGCTCTTTATACCGAAGTCCAAGACTTTGTTTACAATGGGGGCTTGTGAAGAGCTGTGAAGAAATTGCAGTAAAGTAATTCAGAAAAGTGAAAGATGAGCTGTAATGCCAATAAGCTAGGTGGGTTAGGGCACAGTAATTAAATATACCAGGTGAATTATGCCGCACCCTCATTGGTATAGATCATGAAGGGCATCTAATACTAAGACACCAAACAGGGAAGTCTTGTGTTGGCCTGGTATGGACCACATGGTGGAGAAGGCCATTGATTTGTGCCCTGAGTTCAGCAACATTTAAAAGGTTTTGCTAACAAGAATGTGTACCTGAGCTGCCTACTCTCCCTTGCGGGGGAGTGGCCCTCAACCTGTTGTGTCCACTGAATTTTAGGGGAGCCTAGGGTGCTTTTGTTGTTGTGATGGTTTATCTCTATTGCTAATGACCAGAGATGTGTGTGCTCCTTGGGGTTCACAGTAAGAGGATCATACATTTTCTTGAAATGGTATTCTGGCGGGAGAGGTTCCCAAAATGATAGTTACTCTTAATAGCACTACATTGTTATTGCAGGAAATAGAAGAGTTCTTTAGAGAGAATGGGTTTGCGCATTCCTACACCACCGTGTACCCGAAGTGAAAGGAGTGTCAAGAGGTTTAATCGCACCATCACGATTGAACCTCTCCCCTGATCGCACCATCATGGACGCGATCAGAATTGCCATCTCTAGCGGAAAGGACTGGACTCTGGTCCTAATGCAACCTACGATCCAGTACTGATTGGTGCTTCATGCTGTCACCAGGACCTCACCATTTAAGGTGTGGCATGGGAGGAAGCTTAATACCAAAGTGTCCAGGCTGGTTAGGAAGAGCTGTGCCTAAGTAGGTGGATGATACGGAAATCAAGAGGGAGCTGGTGGCCCAGGGAGTTCAATGAAAGGAAAGATGTGTTTATACAATTCAGAGTGAAAGGTTTGGAAGTGCAGCCAGGAAGTGTGGCATGGAGCAGGAAGCCCAGTCTTAGCAGCTAGATTTACTGCCTAAGTTGTAATGGAGCAGGATGGTGTTGCTTTGTAAATATGAAGTTGCATCCTAATGGTCATAAATTGCAATCTAAAAACACACAAAATTATAATTTAAATAAATAGGAATAATATACACCTTCATTTAATCGACCTCAAAACATACACTCATGCTTACTGAAATTATTAGCTCACAAACTTACTACAGTCGCCATACTACTACTAGCTGCTGTTATTTGCGTTCAAAAGTGTGAAGTAATGCTTGTATAGAAGCGACACAGGAAGGCAGCGGCTATTATGCTGCTAATTAAGAGCTTCATTTCGAGTGATTCGGGCTATAGCCTAATTGGTATAATCTCACTGTATAATCAAAAGCTGGTTGCTAGTATAGCTCCTGCTCTAGAATGTTCCTTTACCGTGTGTGGTGTGTGGGCTAATTGCCTTGAGGGTACTATTTGGCTGCGGATTTTGGGGCTGTCAAGAGGTTCCCCAGTAGAAGACGTGCGAGTGGCGCTTGGTCTGACTTCACTGGCAAAGTTAATTAAAATAGAGGACAACTGTATATAAAAATAATAAGCTGTGAGACAAATACGGTGTTAGCTATTCTAAGGGATGTGATTATGAGGAGGATGCGTTCAGCTGTCATAGAATTGAAGGCCTTCGACGACTGCTTTTCCGAAATAATTGCTTGGTGTCCTGATTGGGGAGAAGGTGGATCTTTTAGAAAAAAGGCAGTAGAATGGGAATGAGTTGCCAACCATGCCCATGTATCTAAACGTGAATGGCTTCTCTAGAATGCATTTTACGATTGGCAAACCTCAGAAGCACATTTTACAAATCCCTTGTCCTGTTCTGAGAAGGGTTATTATGTTGATAAGGTTAAATAAGTTACCTGTTTTAAATAATATGGGCACCTGCATACCCAAGGACAAACGAGGCTGCCGGCTGTGCTGTGATTCTGGGGTGATGGAAACATCTCAACATGGCATTACTTCTTGTAAATATATGAGCAAGTATAATGTTGAGTACTATATGAAACACGTAGCTGGCCTTTTTGAAATGCAAAATTAATTATTTTGGTAGAATTGTGTTTCTGGTTAAAGTACATCATTGTTAATGGTAATTGCAAAGCTATGGCAGGCCTCTGAAAGGGAAATAGCCTTGAAAGTATAGAGCGCCTTTGATGTAATGACAGTCTTCTGAGTGCAATATGATATAAATTAACGGTTTCTAGTTTTCCGTCTTTACTGTTTTTTAACACATAAATACAGACGGAATTCAATCTGCTTTCTGTCTGTGTTTATTATTAAACATTGAAAAAAACCGGAAAAACAGGTCTTTCTGTCTGGTACTCTATGATGTCACTCACACGTCGCAGGCCAATCACATTGCAGATTGGAAGCATGGAGAGTGTAAGCATTGCATTAAAATAGCATTACAGTTACCGAAATTGCTGACAGCATATACCTTGAGGCAGCAGCAGTCACAGGAGCAACCGTTTGTTGTGATGGAAAAAAATGAGTTAGCATTTCTTCCCTATATGGCTGCATGTATGCTTTAATCAATGCAATTTCTATCAGAATAAATGCAGAAACATACTGGATGCAAATTATCTTTTTACGTCACAAAAGATAAATAATGTGGATAAATACAGAAAAAAGGCCCAAAAATAAATATGGATAAATACAGACGGAAATGGCAGAAAAATAAATACCATGAAACCAAAAGCCTTAAATAATCATGGCCTTGGAATGTAAATATAGGGATCGTATTTTAGTGTCTTAATGTATTTTAGTGTCTCAACGTATTTATATTTGAATTTCTGGCATTTGTCTTATTTGATTAATGTATTTTTAAAATGTTAATGAGTTGAATTGTATTTGTTTTGTGAGATATGTGAAAAGTTATTTTTGAACTGAATCACATTAAATACATAAATCAATCTCCATACTAAATTTTCCCAGCAAAAATAACTAACTTTCACAGGTGAAGTACAAACAAACACACATACATCAATATACAAACAAAGCACAAAATAATATTATTACATGAACACAATGCATTATATACAATTAAAAACAAATAGGTGAGTTATGATTTCAAGAATACTAGATTTTAATTTTGTATCTTAGTAGCCTTTATTTTTCCACTTATAAATATGGCACAGTGGCTCAAACTCCAATGACACAACTGTTTTAGGTAGTCGCTCACATGAGGCCCCTTCAGTTATCCAAACTTGATCCTAATCAGCCTGTGCAGTGTTAAATTGCAGTTTCCTTTTTCTATATACTTTCTACTGGATTCAGTTGCTCAAACATTGCTTTTTGTGTATGTCTTAAATGGTTATGAAGAAAGTGTGTCTCCCCTAGATAACACATTCTCCCAAGGGCTAGCATAAGCCAGACCTCCACTCAATCATCAGGCAGAAACAAACGTGTTTTGGTGTCCAGCCAATCAGGCTGACCCAAAAAACTATCAGACACTGACTGGGGTCCACCCACATTAGATGTTTATTGGGCGTGCGTGGGACATAAAACCAGGGATGGGCACATGACCACCCTGGCAAAGAAATGCCAAAAAACAAAATGGACATAAGCTGGAGGTAGGAGAGTGCATTAGTACCCAATGGCTACCATGTAGACTACGTTGTTTCTAAAGCAGTAAATATGGGGTGCCATTGTGAAGGCACCCCAAAATGCACCTGTCACTGGCCTGCTCTAACCCCTCTTGCAGGGTGATAAAATCCACCTGGGACCAAAATAAAGTGCTTGAAAAGCATCCCGGCTCAGGTATACGCATGGGCTAGGAGGGCAGCACATCAAAAAAAAGGTTGATATGACGGACAGTCTCTACTAGAAGTCCCCCTGTAGACTAAAATAAAGAAATGAGGAAAGTATGCGCAAAGAAAGCAACATGTTAGATAATTCCAAGTCTCAGCATTCCATGGTCTAATTGGACATGGTTTACTGTCAATTATTCTATAACTCCAGCCCCTCTTATTATTATTGCCTTTAAAATAGCCAATAATACAGAGTTTCCGAGTTAGGCGGGGAATAGGACTCATTGGGCCTCATTATGAGTCCAGCGGTAGCTGTGCCGGAGTCATGAATTTACTGGCACCCGGCAATGGGGACTTACCGGGGCATTCCAGCCCCGGTGGACCCAGTAAATCCCCATTGCCGGATGCCGGTGATAATTACTCCCCATTCCCATTGAGTCCCATTGGACTCAATGGGAATGGGAAAGCTGGATGCACTGGCACCATTCATGAATGGTACCGGTGCATCCGTCGAGGTCTGTTCACTGGTGCCGGTCCACCCGCCAGGTCAGACCTGGCTGGCAGAAAGGCACCCATGAACAGATCTCGTAGTTTGCCGGTCCGGTAACAATGGTGCCAGTAGCTTACCGGCACCATTGTTACCGGACCAGAAAACCTGTAATAAGGCCCATTGACCCTGGAGAAAAATGCTGCATCCATATTATGACTAATTCTTACTGGTCCTTTGAGAATGTACTGTTAAATTCATAAGAAACACAAGCATGGCCAGCATTCCCGTGGTTCCATTCTACTATACAGGTCACAGCACGTGTTTCCGAGACGACTGTGATTTTATCCAATGGTGGCCAACCAGATAACAGCACAATATGGGAGACTTGCTTGATGACACGATTTGAAAACCTGCCCAAGCTATTCTGTTTAATTTGGCTAGTACATGCTAGATGCGATTTTTACACTCAATCTGAGCGATACTTTTTTTCCTTTTTTTAAAATTAATTTTTATTCATAAAAACATATGGTTCCAATATATATGAATATCAATAACATCACGCAACTTCAAGAATTAAAATATTAGAAAATACATTGGTAATATATGAAGTAATAGAAACTACCATAAACTGATAACAACCTTAAGCAAACATATTCCTATAATATTAGTGGCAGTTACATGTTATATCTCTTGGAAATGTAATCAATTGACACACACAAAATCTCCTTACAAAAAGTATGCACATGTGAACAACTCCAAAGTAAGTGTAACAATGTTCCTGTGCCATTACCACAGCCCCAACACTCATCATTGTCTATCAGTTTAAGTTTAAACATTCTTGTCGGAGTCCAATAAAGTCGCCCAACTAATTTTTTGTCTTATTAATCTCAAACAGGTATCCATCTTTGCCCTTGAGTAATTCTTCCCATTCCTCCTCAGTTATTTCCAAGTTTATGTCAATTGACCAGGCTTCTCTCAATTTTATCCCGGATTCCACATGAACAGATTCCATAGGCATGAAATGTATGTAGGTAGAGACCCCATGTTCCAAACCATAAAATAGTTTACACATTTCTGGCCTAGGTTCCAAAGCTTTATTAAGCATACTAATTATCTGGTTTAACAGAGGCCGTAGCTCTATATAACGACTCAATTCTCTTCTTCCCAGACTAAATTTACTTTGAAATTCTTCAGAATCTAGTACTCTACCTTCCTCTACAATCTTGCTCACTCGCAGAAAACCTACCCTTAGCCAACTATGCCAATGTAGACTTCTATTTGGTGTTTGAAGTGCCGGAATATGCCAAATTGAAGCATCATAATGTAGTCACACAGCGTGATCATTCTCTTTGAACCATGTTACTAAGGCTTTCTTAGTTGCCACTATTATTTGTATTCTTATATTTTTCCCTGATATTGGTTCCATTGTATATACATTGTCTAAAACAAAGGGTTTACAAACATCCCTTTCCAGTTTTAACCATATCAGACTCATTTTACCTTCATTATCAAAATAATGTGATGCTTTATTCAGAAGGAAACCTTTATTCATAATATTTGAAAAGGTCTGGGTATCCAAAATCCCCCTTCTGGACTTTACGTAATAAAATATATCTGGGAATTCATGGGCGTTGACCAGTACCCCACAGATAGTTCTGAAAGACTTTATCAATTGTCTGCAAAGTTTTCTTTGGGATTGGCAGAGGGAGCAATTTTATTATATAGTACTTTTAGCAATAGGACCATTTTTATTACATTTATCTTTGGCCATACATTTAAAGTTAATCTTTCCCATGTTCTTATATTATTTAAATGTTTCCCTATCATTTTATTTACATTAAATTGAAAATGTTTTAAGATCCCTAATAATATGTATCCCTAAGTACTTCACTCCAGTCGGAGACCATCTTCAAATCCATAATGCCAATACGCCCTTATCACATGCAGACAAAAGAGGGAAGATTTCTGTGTGAACCTAATTAATTGTGTGCCCTGACAATTTCCCAACTTTTTCAACCATTGATTTCAGAATCGGGCGACACTCTCATGGGTTCAAAAGCAGTTTTGTCATATCATCTGCATACGCCAATATTTTCAATTCATTAGCTCCTATTTGGATTCCATGTATTCTTGCACTCTGTCTAATGTAAACTGCCAGAGGTTCTAGGGCTAAGTTAAATAAAAATGATGATAAAGGGCATTCTTCTCTTGTACATTTTGATAATTGAAATGAGTATGATATTGGACCATTAACTTGTACTTTTGCTGATGTTTCCCATTGTAAACAATTTACCACCTTTATAAAAACCGGGCCAAACCCCATTTTCTGTAGTGTGTATTCCAAAAACTTACAGTTCACTCTATCAAAAGCCTTCTCTGCATCAATAAAGGCTAGCACTGAATCTGACACTTTATTATTTTGTATTCCCAACACATCCAAAATCGTTCTAATATTATCATAACCAAAGCTACCTGACATAAAACCTGCTTGAGACTCATCAATCAATTGTCCCATGTATCCATTTATCCTATATTTTAGAAAAATATCTTTAAATCAATGTTTAACAGTGATATTGGTCTACAGTAACTACATTGTCTATAATCTATGTCTTGGTTTGGGATGAGAATAATCAAGGCTTCTTTCATTGTTTCACACAATATAAAATTCAGATATTAATCCATCAGGCCCAGCAGATTTCTGGATATTGAGTTGTTTTATTGTATCAAGTACCTCACTGATCTTAATATTTGCTTTGATCCTAGTCTTTCCTTCTAATGATAGGGTTGGGAGATCAACCTTACCAAAATTCTTTTCAAGATCTATATTACTCGGAGATATCCGGTATATCACTTTGAATAAAAATCTCTAAAGTAGTCACAAATCTCTGAATTTTTCAGGAAGGTTTTCCCATCTTGAGTTTCTATGCGCTTAATACAAGTATCATTTACTATACCCTTTAATTTATTAGCCAATAATTTGCCACTCTTATCTCCAGTTTCCCAGAATTTTTGTTTTATATGATGGAAAAAAACGACTTTGGGAGCGGTCTATGCCCCGTGCTCACTCAGTATCCCCTTCTTTGATGGGTTGAGTAAACTCCTGAATGGAATGCATGGTGATCATTTCATTTTAGGCGGGATTTCAATTATGTACTTGACAGTAAATTAGACAGGACCAAACGATGCAGTTCCACGGACAAAGGAATAAGGGGAATTCCATCACTTCTTTAAAAAATACAATCTAATTGATATTCGTTGAGAGATGCACCCAATGGGAAGGGAATATACATTCTACTCACCAGTACAGAATTCACACTCAAGAATAGCTTATCTATTAATCAGTGATAGGCTGGTCAACCAAGTTATGTGCACAGAGATAAGGGAAATAGCAATCTCTGATCATGCAATGATAGAATTGCAGCTGACAATTACAGGTCTAGGGGCTAAAACAATATGGTGGAGATTACATACAGGGATACTTAATGATTCAACAAAAACTACAGGGCTGGAGACCCTCATTAATGGATACTTTAAAGAAAACATAGAGATGGCTGATATAGTGATAGTCTGGGAGTGTTTTAAAGCAGTAATGAGGGGAGAACTAATTAGTAGATCTGCACATGCTAGAAAGAAAAAGTTCGAAAATCTGAAAAATGTAGAAGATAAAGTAAGAGAATTGCAACAGAAATTTGCACATTTGAGTACCGAAACAAACAATCTTTAGTAAAAAAAAGGTGAAAGAGTCTTTGATGAGTCAGATAGATATAATGGCGGAGAACAGGATTTTTTTATCTGAGTGGTACTTTGAAAGCCCAATAATTCTGAAACGGCCATTGTTCAATAATGAGCACTATGCCCACCTTAACTTACAAACCATACAATCACCAAAAGAGTGAAAAACCTTTCTTCATGTACAGACCTGTCACATTTCTTTGCAGGAGTTCTTTGCAAACACCTTCCTTAGTTTCCAATCAACAAAAACCCCTAAACAAGATAGCATCCAAAAGGAGCGATACATGGAAGGTACAATAATTGAACCCAAGATATATTAACGATTGCCATACAACTAAAGAGCACAACCCATCCTCATAAATAGTAATACATGGTTGAATAAGGAGCAGATAGACCTTAAATCAATAGGAAGGAAACTAGAACAAAGATGGATGGCGGTAGCCACAATCTGCTAAGGATAGAATGGCATGGAAGCCCCACCAACAATGATACCCCCTCATGTCCATGAGTAACACCAAAATCCTGTTACTCATGGACATGGTGGGGCTGCACTGAAAGTGCAGTGGGGAGCGCTGAAATGTGACATCCCTGCCACACATGCGCATTGCAGGCCCCCCCAGGCCAGCAATAAAAGCAGATCAACTCAGCTGAAAAGGATGCATGCGGGTGTTAAGGAAGAAACACCACCAAGGCATCCTTTTCTTAACAAAGCTCTCTGTCCTGTCCCTCAAACAGACCAGGCTGAGGTCAGACTTTGCAGACCTCACCCCAGTCTATGCAAGAGATAGGACAGGGGGCAGGGAGCTGAGGGAGGTCAGGTGTCCCAGTACCAGCCTCTGAGCATTGACCCTCGTCCAAGGAGATGGATCAATTCTCAGAGGCTAGGGAGGCTCGGGGCTATGACACAGTGATGTCACTGTAAGCTAGCAAAAGAAAATAAAACTGAGGAAAAAGGAATTCCAATAAACCCAAATTGTCAAATCACTGAACAAAGCAGCTGGCCTTTTCAGACTTTATGATCAAATTGAAAATTCTGATACACAACCCCTGAACCACTCAAAGGATGGTCCACATGCTCTCAAACCCTCTTAAAGGAATAGTGCACTCAGAAATATTATTGTCCCAATGGTTCAGGCATGTGTTTTTAAGCATACGTTGATTGATCGTATAAACATTTCCTATGCACCTTACCATAGTTTTCCTCTTTTGTACACATGCGATATCAGGCAGCAGGGCGCGGCCATCTTGTGATAATCTTATCTGTTGCTGCATCGCCCAAGCAGGACTGCCCTGGCGGCACTAATTCATATGCCCCACCCCTGAGGCTGAGATCACTAGACCCGTACCGCCCATTTCACAACGCCAATGCACGTTTCGTATCAATATTCTCTGCGCTTCAGCTAATGACGTGTCTCCATGGAAATGGCAGGACGCCTCTTTCCTCAATAAGTATAAACAGACCGCTTCTCATCAGACAACATCGGATTTGCTTTTCAAATCATTTCACTGTCTTTTTTTTAGTATTCTGTGCCTCGTTTCTGTGCTCTGGTCAGCTACCTTTGTTGCTTGTAACCCATGCAAACAGATACCAGTACCATTACTATCCATTATTTTTTTGTTTGCCCCATAATGGCAACAATACAGCCCTACCAGTACGAGCCGGATTATTCCGAGGCGGAATTACTCGAAAGAGAAAGATGAGCAAATGATGGGCCTTCGGACGACAGTTGGGAGGACGATTCAACAGAACAAGGGCCTGATCCTAGTTGCATGGATGGCATTTCCACTTGGTGTACCTGCAATTGGTGCATGCCAATGCCGATCGAGGAGGAAAAACTCTGGATGCTTGTCCTACATATCGGAGTGCGCGACACGGCCGCAATGCATGACCGAGCTGCCAGACTTCGGGGCAGCCTGCCTCACACGGACTTTGTTGAGGATTATGATGGTGCTTATGCACGAACTTCGAGCAACAGTTTGCCCTCACAATCCAAGTATCGAGTAAATGTACTCTAGTTGTGATGTCACTTAGGCCACTACCATTTCATGGTTGTCTCCTATATTGTCGTAACTTTGATCTATCAATGCCAAACGAATGTAGTCTTGCAATTCTATAAATGACTCACAATTTGGGGAAATCATAGTGGTCTCCTTAGGTTAATTTCATGTACACCCATGAAGCAATATTTCTTTGTGTGCCAAATGTAATGGAATGCATAGCCGTTCAATATTGTACAGTGTCAAGGTAACATTTGTACTGGCAACAATGCCATTGAATACAAGAATTGTCATTTGCAACTACCTTTAATACACTTATCTTGTTCATTTAAAAACAGTTTGTATCTTTCTCTTTCACAGGTGGTACAGGCTGGTGGCCTATCGTTCGTTTACATGGTGGCTTCATAGGAGGCTTCGACATCGCGTTCGACGAGTAATACCCGCCTGTGTCGTTGATGCCATTAGAGAAACTTTCCCAGTGAAAGCGGTCAGTACAGGGGATTTTCCCACAATGTGCTGCAACCTGAGTTTTTAATGTGTAGTACATTTGTGCCATCAAAAGCAGTAACAAAATAAAACACAACAGAACTTTTATTAATGGTTGTTTCACTTTTTCAGTGAATCAAGTGTATCTCCATTCAGCAGTGTTCCGGGCCTTGTTTGCACGCCTCATACCCATCCATCCCCCCTCCATTATCAAAGGTAGTTCGCACCAGTGGATGTGTGCTGCCAAAGGGTGCTGGCAGGGGTGGGAACGGCCAAAGTGCCAAACACCATGTACATTTCAAAGGTATCTTACGTGCAGGGGTCAATGTTCACATGCCCTCCTCAGAGCCTGTGTCTCCAGGCAGGATCCCCTGAAGGAGGCCGCACCCCTGCAATCCACATAAGTGTGTCTCCATTCAGCAGTGTTCCAGGCCTTGTCTGCACGCCTCATGCCCATCCATCCCCCCTCCATTTTCAAAGACAGTTCGCACCAGTGGATGTGCACTGCCAAAGGGTGCTGGCAGGGGTGGGAACAGCAAGGTGCCAAACACCATGTACACTTCAAAGGTATCTTACGCGCAGGGGTCAATGTTCACATGCCCTCCTCAGACCATGTGTCTCCAGGCAGGATCCCCTGAAGGAGGCTGCGCCCCTGCAATCCAGAGCGTCCAAAGCGGTGCATCCAAAATGCTTCTTTTACCCAAAAGGAACACCACGTGACCCACGATAAACATTTGCGGATCGAGACTGAAGAAAATAATTACCCATTTGATTGAATATCGCAATCGCCAGATGTTCTCAGAGCATTTATTGTGCAATAGAAGTACTTTACAAATTGTGTAGTCTTGCTATTTCCTTTTGAAGTATAGTTTTAAATTCCGAATTGTGATGCGCTGTATTGTAAGATGATGTGTGTTGATTTCCGGTTTCTACGTCACCTCACGTAGGTGATGACTGGGCGCGTTTGGCTACGCTGCCCAATAAGGTCCTGGAGATAGGCGGAGAATATCACTAGGTTCGGTGATGTCATCCTCAGGGGTGGGGCATATGAATTAGTGCCGCCACGCAGTCCTGCTTGGGCGATGCGGCAATGGATAACATGATCACAAGATGGCCTGCTGCCTGATTTCGCATGTGTACAAAAGAGGAAAACTATGGTAAGGTGCATAGGAAATGTTTATACGATCGATCAGCGTATGCTTAAAAACACATGCCCGAACCCTCGGGACAATAATATTTCTGAGCGCACTATTCCTTCAATGATATGTGGATGTTGACAAGCAGCGCATCCACACTAATGCAAAAACAGCACCATCAGACCTCCTTGCTGTGGTAATAATGGTATCAGGTATTAATATTGCCACATATATGGTCGCCGTAAATAATATCGCTGGGAAAATGTCGTGACAATATTATTTGGGTGACCATATATGTGGCGACAGGGGCAAAAACATTTTTTTTAAAAATCCATGCAATAATGTCGCCACAAAAAACAACCATTTTTCGGCGATATTTTTGCATGGCAATATTTTTGTGGCGACATTATTACATGGAACCGTAATAATTATATGCTTCTGTGAATTCCAATCCGTCGAAACAAAACTTGCACAAAAGCATTCCTTTCCATAGGAAATCCAAACGCCCTTTGATGAAGTCCCTGGCCTGGCCATGTGGGCGAGTAAGAGAGTGGACATGGGAGCAAGCCAGTGGACGATTTACCCAGGGGCATAATAGGGAGGTTCCCCTAAGCACTCTCCACCTGTCTGCGTTGTTTAACAGGGGCCTGTCACAGTGGTGCTACCAACATATATAGCCTAAGTGTAGAAGATAATAGAGAACCACCTCCTACCCACCAGTGCCAAAGGAGTTCCTGTTCAGCGCCTAAAACAACCAAAGTCTAGAATGCACTCATGTATGAGAATTGTGGGCTTTCAGAGGACCACATGTCTGCTCACAGCCCTCTCAGAATTGTGTGTTCTCATGCACAGAAAATCTCTGAGATCGTGCAGGTTTGCAAGCTTATCTCTGATGACTGCTGTCGTGCTCACACAGCCCAAAGGCCTGCAAACATCTGATGAATATGCAGAACCTCCCGAGGATTCAAGGACATCCTGAGGGAAACACCAGACCCCTCTGAAAAAGCAGTTACTTAAATACCACACTTGAAAAACCAGCTTCCATTTTCTTCCCACACTAGCTGGCAACCAAAATTAACCTAACAGCACCATAGTAGATATAACTTCTGGCCAGCCCCCCTTAATTTGGTTATATGTTCTTATATCCCCAGTTTTTATTTCTGTTGAGTTTTTTACTGAATATTTTCAGGGGAAAAAACGCATAAGCCCCCAAGCCCCTTTTTCCTATTATCTAGTACCTATTCCTCACCCCCTTCCCCTAAAATACCCTTACCCACCCTTCCACCCCCATATTTTTCGATTAGATTTTTCAGCTGAACATTTTCGGCAAAAAACTCAGCAAAATAAAGGCTGGCATTGTAATAAGATTTTACCCTTTGTCTCATTCTGGCTCACAACAGGTGAATTAATGTGACCAATTAAAGCACTCAAAGGTTCCAATTCTACAGCTTCTACCCTTAACCAGAGTCCTATCTGGGGGGGATCTTGCTATGAAAACAAATAAGCCCAGGCTCAGTTTATGGAATGTTGGAGGAAGCTGGCAGTGAGAATATAAGTTGGAGGATAACCAAGAAGGCAGAAGAGGAGAAGGAAGCTGGAGAGAGGATGCCTGAGAATTAAGTGGCAACAGGAGTGGAGCAGGCTGGCGAGAGTTAGCAGAGGAGAGGTTGTGGTAAGAGAACTACATCAGGAGGATGTGATTATTGGAGGTGGTTGGTAGAGGACGGTGGAGAGAATTATATCTGGAGGAGGAGATCATTTGAGGTGGTTGAAAGAGGAGAAGTGGAGGACAGACATCTAACTGGAAGAGAACAAACTGATGGGGAGATGGTGGGAAGATGAAGGTTGGCGTAGGAAATTACAACAGGAGGTGGCAGAGGATTGGAGAAGCAAGAAAATGTAGCAGGAGGTGATGGCCAAAAAGTGGAGACGGTGGTCATTTTAGCGATGGCAACAATTACAGTGTGTAGTACTGAGGTATCTCAGATGGTAGGAGGAAAGAGGTGGAAGTTACACAGGAGCCATAAGGAAGAAAGAGGCAAATATAGAATCCTGGAGAGACGCAGGCCATTTTGACATGAGACGAGAGTAAAATTGAGGATGTAGAGAAGGGAGTTGAAAGAGCTGGGACAAGGACGTGTAAGATAAATGTCTGGGCCTAGCCAGCTAGAGGAGGCAGGTTGCAGTGCTCTGTATTGGCGTTATGCAGGGTACAGTCTGCTCAGAGAGGTTAAGTGGGTCAGTTCTCCACAAGCTACCCAGCAGATCAAGGTGCATTTCTCTCTTGCATCTCCTGCCACTAGTGACAGCAACTCAACTGCCCCAACTTCTAGCTGGACTTGTGATAGACCAAGGTGTGTGAACCTGGGAAGCCTTCATCTAGAGGCAGTGAAAGAAGAGGGGGTGGGATCCCTGAGAGCCTGAAATACAAGAGTGGCAGGAGGGGGCACAACCTCCCCAGTACTTTGAGGAATAAGACTTGCATGTCAGAACTGAGGAGGAGCCCTAACACCTACAGGCATTGCGAGAATCAGACTCACATGAAGAGAATGAAGAGAGCAAGAAAAGAGTTTGGAACCCTGAGAGCAATTGGAATTAGATCTGGGAGATGACATAAACACACTACTATTCTAAGGTCTAGAACTCTGACACTAGAGCCTGTGGGAAGCCTTTGTTACTCCGGATGCAAGGAAGCCACTTGTTAGGACTAGCATGACTGGACCATTTTTGATATATCATTTTCTCTAGTACTTCTCCAGCAGCTCCATGTTAACCCTTTTAGTTGGGCAATTTACATAACCCCAAATAAAGTGCTAAACCAAATACACTGTCTTGGTGTCTTTCTTAGTCCCTGATGTTTGCTACATTAGACCCGCTAGTCTAATAAATTAGCAGATCCAAATATTTTTCACAAATCGTCTTTCTAGCCCTCTGGATCTGAGGAGCATGCAAACAATCTGCACGTTTTTTGATTGTTTTTGTCAGCCACCATGACATTTCAGCCAATTAGGAATCCAACTTATTTACTGAACTCTTATTACCTATAATATGTGTGCTTAATTGTCCAACATGTTCACATACCTGATACAAAATGACACCTACATTTGTTCTGCCTCTCTGCATCGGACTCCCCAGACTTTCCACTGTGTAGATGGAGTGGAATTATGACTGGAATCTACCATTTCTGCTCAGCCACTGGAAATGTCACCTAACCCTAATCATTATTCCTACACTAAAATATTTAATGGACACGCTGCAGTGTTAGTCAACTACCACTTCACTGCAAAGTTATTCTTCAAAGATAGAAATAATTGGTAAGAGTAATTTTCCTTCAAGTGGAGAAATACAGCAAAGCTGACAACATTTTCAATGACCACCGTACAGGGTTCATGCCAAAGAAAGGAATGAAATGAACTTTTCGAACAATGTATAGAATAACTTCAGTCAACTTTAGACAATAACCATCCAGCAGCACTAATTTTCCTAGTTTTATTTTCAGCAAATGATACTGAAGATCATTAGTAATCATTCAGAGGGCTCTTTTCCAGTGCCTCTTTCACTCAAGGGAGTGGGGAGGGCCCACCTATAACATGCTGTACTGCTTCCCTTGGGACAAATCAGGGCTGATAAAATTAGGTCACCCCCCCTCCTCTCTCTCAATTGATCAGTTATGCAGAGTCCACCATCATCTGGTTCTCTGTAAGTCGTGCACATCCATTAAACCTCTCACTACCTTTATTTCACCATTCCAATTATGTGCAGAAGATATGCCAATCATGTTCCCGGTAGGAAAAGGTAGCAACCACATTAAAGTAAAAATACCATGCATCATAAAAACACATGAATCGATGGGCAAAAGCTGACTGCTTGGATGACAGCAAAACTAACCTTCTCAACTTCCAAGAACCTTGTATAAAACTATAACCAGTTGGCATGTTGCACTGGTGATTAACACAAATAGCGTAGATGTTGACTTTGACTTAAAGATGTCATTCAGCCTTCAGGCTTACTAAAAATGTTTGACTGCTGCTTGGCATCCACCATAGAGTAGTAAGAGCTCTTGTCTTGGCACACCCAGATTACTGTAATTGGATCTACACAGACCTCCTGAAAACAAGCTAAAAAAATCGACACTCTTGTAGGGTTGAGCTTCATGGCCTTCAATGCCCCCCATATGTAGGATGGAGCTGGCTGTCTCCTCCCAGGGCATGATACAGCGGGGTTCAAGCTTGTCTCCTTCTGTACCTGCGCTTTTCCTTCTGTGTTTGGAGATGAGGCTGCGGACCCTCGCCTTCCGGTCATTCCAGTGCTTAAGGCAATCCCTGACAGAACAAAGTACAGTTCCTACTGTTGTCACGCTTGCATTGGTTTCTGCCCATATGGCAGGCTTTTGCTGGCCACTGGTTTTCCTTTGCCTGCTGCGAAATAGTCCAAGGCATACTCCACCACTGAATCTGCTAATGGAGTTGGCTCTGCCTCGTTGAATTTGAGTTAATCAAGATGGCTGCCACTGCCTTTCCATTCCGGTAGTGATGCTAATTTCGGGTGCTAGTAATACCAGCACATTTGGTGGTGGAAACGGTATTACTGGTGAAAATCACTGGTAATACCAAACGTTGATGACGGTAATACTGGCCCAGCAGTATAACCGTTACCGGCATGGTGGTGCCTACGCATGGTGTTGTATGGCAGTACCTTTTCCAATCACCCTACCGGTAACGGTAACACGGCTGGACCGGTATTACTGCCATTTTACCGGCGAACTCGTAATGAGTCCCAATGCTTACAAAAATAGAAAAATTGTTAACTGAATACTTTAAATGATAATGTTTATCTATATCGTCTGGGTTTCCTTCAGGTTCTGTCTCTATGAACATGACATCATGTATAGATAACTTCCTACCAGCAACTCTTATCAAACAAATGCCAGAAGTATTTTCTATTTTCTGGATCCCACTTGCCACTGCCTCCTTTGATCAGGGTATATTTCACTCTTTTTACAACGACCTTGATTCTCTACTTTTGTTTCTTCTTCCTTTGAATTGCTTTTTCTTTATTCTTGGTGACGTTAACCTTCATCTCATATCCTATCATCAATCATCCCCTTAGCCCCCTCTTGAATCCTACTAGCGTTTTCAGCTTCAAACTCCTCCTTCCCATGTTTCTGGCTCATTGCTTGACTTAATCTTCTCCTCTCTCTCACTTGACTTCTCAGTTTCTTCCCATCCAATATACTCCTCTGACCATTCTTTGTTATCTTCCTCTTTCATTTACTACTACCTTCACCCCTCCCACAACTACTTTTCTCATTGTGACCTTTGCTCGTTTCCCCAACCTCTTTTCTTTCCATGCTTTCTACCACTCTTTCTGCTTTTTCTTCTCTCACTACTGACACTGCTTTTACTCTTCATACCTTTCTTTGTTCCACTCTTGACCTACTCTACCCGTTCCTCTCCTCGCAAACCCTCATTGACTCTTGGCCTTTGCTCTCTCTATTCCAACCTTCGGGAGATGGAATGTGTGAGGAAAAAAATGTGATCCCTTTGTTCTTTAATTGCTATCTGCTCTCCATTCTCTTCTGGCTGCTAAAAAACACTATTTCTTCTTGCTCACTTACTCCCTCACACGTCACCCTCGTTGCCTTTTTCACATGATTAACAAGCTGCTTTGCCCAACCGCTTCTGATCCTTTCATCTTATCTCCTCTCTCTTCCTTGGACTTATCTGACTTCATGTTACTAAGGTCTCTACTCTGCGCTCATCACTTGCTCATCTCCCCTCGCAAACTAAATCTGTCATCTGCATCATTTTATACTAGTCTTCATCCCTGTTATCAATTTCTCCTCTTACCGATTCTGACACAGCTTTTCTCCTCTCCCGTGCTCATCCCACTGCCTCTATTCTTGACTCTCTGCCCTCTCCTCTTATTCCCGCAGTCTTCCCTCTGATCATAACTTTTCTGACATCCCTCTTCTATCTGTCATTCTACTCTAACGCCTTTCCTTCCCCCTTCACGCATGCTCAAATTATTCCTATTCTGAAAAAGCCTTTCTTGAGCCCATCATTGTTATCTAACTATTGTCCTATATCACTTCTCCCCTTCCTTTCTAAACTTCTTGAGCAGGCTGTTTACACACAAATCTCTACTTTTCTTAAACTTAATTCTCTTCTCCCCGTACCCAATATGGCTTCTGTCTTGCCCACTGAACTGTAACTGCTCTTCTCCATGTCACACACTCTCTTCTTTCTGCACATCACTCTAAATCCTCCTCTATTCTCATTCTTCTCGACCTATCAGCAGCCTTTGACATGGTCGACCACCCAACCCAACTTTCCTCACTCGCCTCAGTAGGTCTATCTTCTTCTATTACTTAATGGTTTCAATTTGATCTTTCCAATTGTTCCTTCTCTGTAACCTGGGCTGGACACATTTTCCCTTCCCACCATCTCCAATGCGGTGTTCCTGAAGGATTGGTGCTAGGTCCATTACTTTTCTCTATCTTGAGACTTCTAAGCGCTATAATTCGAACAAAGTAGAGTATCTGAGACAGAGTTTCAAAATTGCAAATTAAGATTTATTTTGTGCATATCATACACTCGAGCAGACTTCAGGTACATCCACAACCAGTATTTCATGGAGAGTTGAGAAGTGAAGTGCCTGAATAGTACACAGTGCCTCATTCTATACATAAATTAAGCCTGCATCATCATAGGTCATTTGTTATTCATTTGTAAATGATAATAACATACATATGTTCAGACTACATACACAATGTCACCCTAATCCCCAGAAGGCAGAACAAATTGCATATTCAACAGATGTTATTGTTATGTCCAGAGCGCACCACTTTGCTTATGGCTTTAAGTACAAGCTCTTTCCACCAGTTCACGTACAATGACTTATGTTTGAGGCCTTAAACACAGAATCCACCTGCCCTCTGTTCCAACAATGGTCACCCTATTTTCACAACCTTTAAAAGATACCTTTCGTGTGTTTAACAAAGTGGAAGGTCTGAACAATATGACTCAATGTATAACTAACCTCTGCTTAGTGCAGTCAATCTTTACATAGCATTTAATTAAGAGAATAGAACCATATTGCCACAGCCTTTCTTACTTTGCGGAATAGGAGGACCTGCCCTTAATGTTATTTAACCTAGGTTTATCAGTGAAGGCCAGGTGGCTGGAACATGCCCTCTACACGGGCCTAGCCTTCTTGTAATGGGTGACAGAGAAAGCCATGAGCACATTTCAATTTTGTTTTTACTCGAAGACTGACAAATATGACCCCATTTTGAATATTACTAAAAGAACAGAATTTTGATCGCAAAAAGGGATTAGCTTGGGGCTTAGAAAGATGCTTGATATGATATGATACGATAGTTAATTTATATAGCATCTATACACAATGTGTTTCAAAGTGCTTCAAGACAAGGTAGGGAACAAGGGAAAATACAGTGACATTCCAACAGGCCATGAACAGTAAGGATGTGTAATTAACTATCGTACTCAGCCTGCCGACATTTCAGATAGTGAAAGAGCTAAGACATAGATAAGGAAGTGAGGGGGAGAGTTGGAAGGAAATGGAAACAGACAGGCAACACCTCTACTAGGCCTGACAACATTTCTGCTAGAGACGGAGGAAAACAAAAGGTGAGGGGGAGTGGTGCAGACAGGGAGGGGAGGAACAGAACAAGCGACTATCGTACTAGGCCTGACGACATTTTAGATAGTGCTGGAGGGGAATGAGGGGGTGGGGACAGATGAGGTTGCTATCATACTAGGTCCAGGGACAATTCTGATAGAGTACGTGCATAGAAGAAATTAAGGGGAGGAGGGAAGGAGATAGGGAGAAAGATAGAGGAGGGGAGAACAGAGAGGAAGCAGTCAAAAAGAGTGGATAAGCAAGAGTGGAGAGCGAATACAATTGCAGAGGTCAGTAGTAACACATAATGTTGCAAGCCAGGATACTAGAAGAAGATGGGAACAGGCCACCATGAGTACAAGATGCAAAGGAAGTCCAGCAGGTGAACACCTGATGCTCAAATGTAATCCATCACTAAATATTATAAAATACATTTCCAGAGTTGTTGTTTATTTCAGAGAACTTCAACGTCCCAACCTTGAAGCTGTATTTCTGTGCGGTTCCAAGACATCTGAAATTCAAAACTGCAATGTTCAGCCAGTGGGTTCGCATCACTGTTCTCATCTGAGGCTGTTCCTGGTATGCGAATTAAGGAGGGAGTGTCCGTTTTTTTATCCCTTCAAGGGCCCTCAAGGCAACAAGCCATTAAGTAGCTCCTCCCACATGTTTCCCGCTCTATTCTGAGCTGGTCCAATGAAGATTTTGAAAGCAGAGAGATGGTTTTCTGTCATATTATTATTATATTCTAACAATCTATACCATTCTTTTAATTTCTGTCCTTGAATCATTTAATCTTTCTTCACAGTTCTCAACACTTCTGATTCTCTACATGCCTCTGTCTCATTGTGTCTTTCTACTTTCCAAACCTGGATGTGTTCACCATAATCCTTCACAAACAGAGATCCTCTACTTTCCTCCTGCCTTTCCCACCCCTTCTCAACCTTCGTTCTGTATTTCAAGCCTCTTTAAGGCTTCACCTCACTGAGGAGGCACAACAAGGCTGAAACACGTGTCTGGGATTGCTGATTGTACTTTTGTTCAGAGGAGAATTGCCTAGCATTTCGATGCTGGATTTCCCTTGTGGGTGTGTCAAAGACTGATATGCAAATGGGTATTTCTCCTCTGTGAATGGTACAGTGAACTAAAACGTGGTTGTAGACCCTCCTGAGTGGAAGAAATTCCATAGAACAGGGTATTTGACTCATGTTCATTCTCAGTAGAGGGGCTCCCACACGCCTTTTCAATTTGTAAAACTTGGGGTTTCACCCTAAATTACCAAGTGCAATCCAGACATGAACCCCTTGCTCACTGTGCCTTAGAGAGGCTCAGCTTCACCTCACTGAGGAGACCAAACAAGGCCAAAACACATTTCTGGGGTTGCTGATGGTACTATTGTTCAGAGTAGAATTGGCTAGCATTTTGGTGCTGGACTGCCCTTGTGGATGGGACAAGGACTGATATGCAAATGGTTATTTCTCCTCTGTGAAGGGTGCTATGAGATAAAACGTAGATGTAGACCCTCCTGAGTGGAAGAAATTCCATAGAACAGGGTATGTTCGTTCTCAGTAGAAGGCCTCCCACGCTCCTTTTCTTTTGGTATTTGTTTTCCCCCAGTCTTACCTTTCTCAGCCCGGTTTGCAATCTTGGGATTATTTTTGACCTTTCACACTCTTTTTCCACACATATATCCTTGACTGCACACACCTGACACTTTTTCCTCGTTAATATACACAGAATTCACCCTTTCATCTCTTTCCACACTGCTAAATTCCTCATCACTTCCTCAGTTATGTCCCATTTTCACAACTGTTCTGCCTTACTCTTTGGTCTTCCTGCTGCCCACCTTATTCCTCTTCGTTCTGTCTTTAACTCTGCTATTCATCCTCTCTTTCTGCTTCCTCCTCATTTTTCCATAAGATTATCTCTTAGTTTGTCCTTTCTCCTCCCCAATGACCCTCACCTCCTTTTTCAATATCCCTGTATAGTCTTTAAGTGCTACCATGGCCTTGCCCATCTTTATCTTGCTTCTCTTGTCTCACCTTATACCGCCTCATGGTCCCTTTGCATTCAACAACTTCATCTTCTTACCATCCCCAAACCCCATCCGCATCTCCACGTTTTTGTTCCTTTTCTCTCCTTGCCCCAAAATCCTGGAATGCTCACCTGCCTAATTTCCTTGCATCTCCTTGCCTTCACATATTTTGGTCCCGCTTAAAAGCTCATCTTCTGTCCTTGATACCCCCTCTTTAACATTCCTTGTTATCATTACCTGATGTTTTGTACCGCATTGATTTTTTATGTTCAACGCCTTGGCAAAGGCGCGTTAGAATACAAATAAAATACAAACACAAAATATATTTCTTAATGCACAAGAAGCTGGGCAGGTGCACAAACGAAATGAAAACCCTTTTTCAGTGTGACTAATCATTCACATATTCCTCCCATTACTGCCTTGCCACTTTTGGGCAACACCCAAAGAAGGCGTGCAGCAGATCAGCTATCTTGCCATATTTCTATTCACAATCGTCTTGGGACTATCATTCTGGGCTCTGTCCTGGATGTAGCATTGAGATTGCGCCCTGCAGGTGGTGGACGATGCCTTTCATATCCTGGATAGTGGAGGGAACTATTTGTTGCCACTCCTTGATCTCCCAGAAGCTATTCATATGGTGAACATTTACTGATGAACATCTTGTGCACTTACATTAGAACTAGCTGGGCATGTCCTAGTTTCATTTTCCTCATTCATTAAGTATTGCCCACAATTTGTTCAGGTTAGTGCCTGTAGGTCAGGTCCCCTTCTCATGTTGGGTTAGTGTTCCTGAAGGTATCATCGTGTCCCTGTTACTTTTTGATCCGTGTTTAGAGGTTTGGTTGCTGACTCAGGTATCTCATGCGTATGTGGCAGGTAAGTTGTAGATTTCTGACCATCGCAGGTCCACAAGAAAATGTAATGTCTCAAAATGTAATAGTCCAAAGTTGCATCAATCACAGTTTTAAGCAAGACTTTCTGTAGCTGCTCCTCGAGCTTTGCATGTCCTTCCAGTTTCCATGTCTTTTCTCCCTCCTTTACTCGGTTTACTTCCGTGACTGTTTGTACATATACTTTCAGGCTTTAGCCATGTTTAAAATAAAATGAAAACCGGGATCTGGAATGTAATATCACAGGACTGTCCGAAACATGCCTACCCTCATCTCATATTCTCCTGTTTCCACAAACCATCATAAATGATTCTCCAGCCACTTGCTAGTTTCTTTCCTATATACTCTGGCAACCGGCATGCAATACAGCGTATTATAAACCACCAGTAATTAAACAAAAGATGGCCACTTGGTTGGGGATGAATCGGTCCAGTATCGGCTCCATATTTGGTCCTATCGCCAACACACCTCCCAACATCGTTTCAGTTCATCGGTCCCCATTCCTTGCCATATTGGTTGCTTCTTTCGGCTTTTCTGCATGTGGTTGTGGCCTCATGTTACCCTTTCTCTGAATTTCTCTCACTTCTCGCTAGCGAGAATGAAAACTGAGTAGTTTACGATAATCATCCCTCCCGAATAGTCCTTCAATCAGACTAATAACCTTAATTCACCATTCCCATTGGTTCCTTCCCCCTTAATTGTTCTATTCTTTTGAAAACATCATTGATTGACTTTCTGATTACCTCACATCATACCCGTGAGCCCCCCTCTCTTATCTCAGGCTCCTATCAAAGTGTGAGCACGCACCCACGCATGCACACACGCACGCGCACACACACACACACACACACATACACACCGCTCCACCCCCAAAAGAGCCCCAGGAAATAATTTTAAAAGTGGCCACATACTACATATTTTCAGCAAACGCAACCATTTTCTTACAGGAAAATGTGAAAATACTACACAAAAGAGGCCCAGGGTGGAGAGGCCATACCGGGAAATCTCCAGAGTTCCCTATAGGCCAGTCCACCTCTGAGACTACCCCACACTAGCGTGTCCACATGAGGGTCTCTTGCACTGACTAGTCTCCAGAGTTTACCACTCAAGCATTAAGAAGGGGTGTTCTGTCATGCTCAGCTAGAGTTGCCCCCAAACTGACCCCGCGTTGGTAGTACATCTTAGCTGCTCCCATCAAGTCAGGTTTCCTGCCCGCAGCTCATGTTTGTTTTTCACATTTGAATGGAGGTAACTGTCAGTAATTCTCAACCTTCTAATGATACAATTTCACACCATGTGATGAGGATAGAGAACCTTCCAGAGTGTTCCACATAGCATTTTAACATTGGCACCTCTAAGGTCTAAGCTACAATTCAAGACATGTTCAGTATGGTACTATTTTACAAAGGGACAGCGGAAAAAACGAGAAAATATGGAAAATCCTAGCTTGGTGGTTACAGCTTTTTTGTCTTTTTTTGTTGATCCTTCGTCTTAAATGCCTCCAACCCCATGGCGGTGTCCCCGTCCACCAGCAATGTTTATAGTTCTACAAGAATAAGAAATCATGTGAAGCATAATTATGCAGATATGACCTTTCTGCCTTCACAGGGGACTAATTACTCAGTTGCAGCAGCCCTGGCGGACATTTTCAAAGCTCTGTTGGTGGCTGGCTTTTGAAAACCCTTTTTTGTTAATTGGTACATTGGTTTTTTCATTATGTTTCAGACAGCTTTGGCAGCATTTTCCAGTAAGTGGCCTCGCATTGTCAGTTGCAGTGCCAAGGTCATTACGAGGTACTGAATCATTTCCTCTTTGCTGAAATTGCTGACAAAAACGGTTCCAATCCGAAACGTTTGGCCTGAGCATTTGTGCACCTGCTTGTTCAGCACATTCGCCAACATTATGACCAATCTAGTGTTATTAAACCTAGTATAAGCCTTTCAGAACCCTTTGCTTCTGTGCAGATATGTCCCCTTTTCTTTGTCCCAGAATGAACCCCGGCTCCATTTTGTCACATCAGCCCAGAGCCACTCAGCGCGGCATCCATCTTAAAAGTGGTCTTTCCGAATGCGGGACATGCTGTGACACTTTAGGTACAGTTCCTTATTGTATTGCTTTCTAGGTTTCTGTGCAATGCTTGATTGATCTTTGGAGGATCTCTATGAAGCAGTAGTATATACACAAGCTAGTTCAATAGGTGCCTGTTTTGTCACAGTTTGCTAAGCATTCTGGGAAATGGCTTTTACATTTTTTTTTTATTATTATAATGGTATTTATTGAGCGCGGACCTAGCTTCGAGAAGCAACTGAGAGCTTTACAGAGGTATACTACAGTACAGATGCATAACAGAGTGCTTTTTAGAGCTAACAGAGCACATATACAGCCGGTGGTAGGATACATCGGGGCACAGAGGAGGGTTGCAGCTTTACAGGGTGGTGGGGGGGCAGATGGCCACTAGTGAACCAGGTGGTGCCGGGGTGGGGGGGGGCGACATGATGGCGTAGGTGTTGTGAGAAACCTGAGGCGTTTCTCCCAGGCTATTCCCGAGGATCCTTTGTTCAAGTGGCCAGGGGAGGGCCATCACTCTTGGATCCCAACCCTGGGGGCCGGACAAGCGAGGGAGGATCACCTCCGCAGGGGGTCCTTGTGGACCATGGGAGGCACGCCCTCTGGCATGACATGGTATTCCTCATGTTCCGATGCACGCCTACCCGCCCGACATCCCCTCAGTTGTCATGGGATATTGTCAGCAGAGTCCCATCATCCCTCAGTACCTTTCTGTAAGAAAAATAAGAAAACAGCCAGAGAAATTAAACCCCAATAGAAAATCCATTCACCCATCACAATGCATGTAGTCCCTTCATCCGGAAAGAAAACCTACATGGTTTTTCAATGATCTCCAGGAAAACCTACAACTCTCACAATCCCTAGAAGTACAACTAAGGCGAGGCAGATGGGAGTCATGAGGATTACCCATGGGACTATGCAGTAGGCTGCTGTGGCAGCACTCTGACGTATTCCCCTTACCTCTATTCAAAAAGTATCTATTAGCAATGATTGTGCTGTCCACTTGCGCTACACCCTAAAAGTAGATAGCATTTACAAAAGTCATTAAAGATTTCCAAGGAGAGTGTAATAGTGTAATTTATTGTTGATGATGTAGCGGCCCTTTCCAGGCAGAATCGGATGTGCTGTTTGGGAAACATCCCTATGCACTATCTTTCTCCCAACAAGGATATGACCAGTTATTGAAGACTTCCAGAAGGGACAACAGAGACTAGAGCCACACGCCACTTCATGCAATGGAAAGGCACGCACGATCATCATGAGAATGGAAACATGAGCAGGACTGAGAATATTGAGCACTCAAGCATCAGTTTTTGGGGATAACATTGAAAATGAAACAGTTGCCTTGAGGACGACCAAGGGTCAAAACACGTGCCGGCTGTTATCGAGCACAACATGACACTATTAAATCGTCCTTGGAAATCTTGAATGGGTTTTGTAAATGCTATCTACTTTTAGGGTGTAGCGCAAGTTGACAGCACAATCTCCTAATAGATATTCCTTGAAGAGGTGGGTCTTGAGTTCTTTTGTGAATTGTAGTAGCGTGGGGGCGAATCTGATGCTGATGGGAAGGAAGTTCCAATGTCCTGGGGAGTAGGCAGAGAAGACTTGTTTTCTGGTCCTTTCCTTTTTGCAGCAGCGGATTTCAAGTCTGCATCTGTCCTGGCTTCTGGTGGTGCGCTGTCCGATGGAGATGCTGAGTTTCTCCCCGAGGTAGCAAGGTGACTTGAGGGTGACGGCTTGTAGATGATGCAGCAAGACTTGAAGTTGGTTTGTGCATGCAGTGGGAGCCAGTGAAGGTCGATGAGGGCTGGGATGGTGTGGTTGTATCTGTGTAGACCCTTGTTGAGGCATGCAGCAGCGTGTAGGACACTTCTCAGGGGCACAAAGGAGGATGATGAGAGGTCCTCGAGGTGAGCATTGCACCCATTCATGTGGAATAATACCAGTGCTTGACTGGTGGATCTGAAGCTGGCCGGTTGGAGGAAGGGCTTGAATTTCTGCTGGCGGGAAAGCTTATACCAAGTTGTCTGAGTTTTCTTAGCTATATGTGTCTTGAAGGGGAGGTGTTTGTAGATGTGCAACTCGAGGGACGTGACACAGGGGGGGAGCTCGGGTGTGAAGACCTCATGGTTCATGGTTGTTAGCCAGCTCTGTATGTCTGGGAGTTCAGTGTTGTTGGTGAGGAGTAGGAATTCAGTCTTGGGGGGATTGAGCTTCAATTATGCACATTATCAGTAACAGGAAGGTTTTGAGCTGGTGGGTGTCCTTGATGGAGTCGATCTTGAGGTATAGCTGTGTGTCAACCTCTAGGGCGTATTACTTTCTTTTGACCTCGGAATTCCAGGGCTGGCACTGTGCAGTAATAACTCTTACACCACACTTTTGGGTATGATACAAAGAAGTATTTGTATCACTATGTTGCCAAATTCCACACACATAAGCCTGCCTTGACTTGTCTGACTTAACTGGTACTTTCGGAACCAAGTTCAGACAAAGAGCTCATCAATGCAGGAAGGCAGGTGGATTAGGCGGGAGAAATATTTTGGTTCAATGTTTCTTTTCAACTGTAGCAAGTCTTAGTGTTACTACACTTGAAAATCACAATAAAAATGTTGTTTAAACAAAAAATCATATTGATCAGCAAACCCCATCCATCCTATGTAAGAGAGCAAGCTTTAGCTAAGCAAGTCCAGCTTACAGTTGATTCTGATGACAGTAGAAGTTGTTTTTGTGTGCTGTCGGATGAAGCAAATTCTTCCTCTTGTCATAGAATACTTTCGAGAAAATTACATATTTGTTTTGACTCCCTGCTGCGCAACATAAACTACAATAAAATGTTTATTATCAAAATGTGTTTTTCTCATGTGTACAGTCATTTCAAGGGAGGCTGGTGGCTGGGGTAGGGACTGGGGAGACCCTGGGGTCTGGAGCCACTACCCGTTCATGATGCTAGTCAATCACCAGCATCATGTATGTTGCCGATACCAAGAAATCCAGCCACCCTTGACAGAGGAGAATGGGCCAGAACTGGAGGGTGACAGGCTGTGTCTGTAAATCCCACAAAACCAACGTGCTAGGGATTTATATGAGATGAACCAGAGAAGCAAGGGTAATGGAGGGGTAGAGGGTTGTGAGCAGAGGCCACCAAGTGGTCCCAGGGTGTTTACACGCGTGCTCTGCCACCCCTGGAACTGAATGTGCCAGGAAACAACCACCTACCGGAAGAGGTAAAGCTTGTACCATCTAAGTCACCCCTTATCAATCACTTGTAAAGAAGAGCTGAGCAATGGTTTTCTCAGAGTCGCAAGTCTGGCTCGTGCACCTCTTCATGGGCCCTGTATACATTTGAAGGGACTTGCATGCAGCAGGTATCCAATGTCTTATGGTTCATGAAAACAGATGGAACCCAGTGTTGCCAAGCAGCGTTGAGTGGCCACCATGAGTCAGACATTGAATTCAAGATGGCAGCCACATGTTATGTATCCTCAGACTTCAGAACAGTGAATTGCTTTCATATGGGGAGCCTGTAGTTCTGTGGCACTAACACCAACCACAGTACACAAATGTTCCATACACTTAAAGGCCCTTAAACAATGAGGCATCCTGTGATCCATCCGACATAAGATAAATGGAGCAGGAGGCACCGTGAGGTTCGGGTATCAGAAGTACAGAGTTTGAAGCTAAGAGGAATTCATAGTGGTTCAGTGATGAGCAGAGAGAGAATCTATGCAGAGGATGAGGAGAAAAGCAATTATAAGGGGAGAGAATTAAGACCTGAGGAGGATGGAAAGAAGACAAGCCTTAAGAAGTGGGGGCAGAGAGAATTGTATTCAGAAGAGGCAGAGAAGAGGAGCATTGGGGAGGGGAAGGGGAGAGAGTTGGGATAAGAGGAAGAGGAGGTGAAGGGGAGCATTAAGGAAGTGGGAGAACTAATGCTAAAAGTGAAGGAGAGAAAGAGGACTATGGAAGAGAAGGAAAGAAAAGTAACACCAGATTTGATAAAGGGGAAAGGCAAGTACAGGAATGAAGTAGAGATAGAGATTAATGAGAATGAGAAAGAGTGAGGGAAAGAGAAGGAGAGGGGTGTGAAGGATGAGTCGCTTAGAGCATGGTGGAATGTTGAGGAGGAGAGAAAGCAAGAGATTAAGAAGGGGATAGAGTAGAAATAGATCATACATGAGGATGGCAGAGGTGATGTGGAAGAGATACCCATGAAGAGCAATAGCAAGAGTAGAGATTGGTAAAGACCTATATTGCTATAGACTGTCCTATGTTAGTGGAGGAGCAGAACCCATTCATGGTCTCTGAAGACTACAAAAGGGGTTAGACCTGAAATCCCAGAGTACAACAATTTCATAAGTGTCTGACCCATGACTCTCATTTACATGATCCAACACACCAGGGGTGGCAGTGTTAGGTGTTCCTAGAGCAGAGGCAAAGGGCAAAATGTTGACAATTTCTGAGAGATCAAGAAAGTCATCCCATCAGGGCAAACAAGATATACAGGCAACTTAAAACCACAAAAGCTGTGAGTGACTGTTTTCCCACCAAGAAGCCACAGTTTAGGGGAGAGAGGAAGGGACTGAAGACCACGGTCCTAGCAGACATATGGCTCGTTTTTGTGTTGTGTTGCAAAACCCCACCACATGACCTCTGTTAAACCTAATTCCTTATTTTCTGTTGTTTCTATAAATAAAACTTGAATCCCACATCTCAGCCTTGTTGTCCCCCAGCCATGCATGTTGCCAGTTTTCAATTGATTGATAGTGACATGTAATTTCGTGTCTACCAATGTCAGCCATGCTTAACACTGCATGTTGTGTGAGCCGTAGTCCCAGCCGTGATGCTAAATGCACAGTGTGATCCAAACTTTACTATTCAGTAAACAAGCCCCTTGAGCATTAACGTATTATATTGAAGTACAGTACATTAGATATTTTTTCAATATTCTGGCCTGAGCCCTAGTGACCTTGAGTCATGTACATTGCAGTCCTCTTCTATAAACATAGCTGTTCACTGCTCTTCAGACCTTTCTGGGATGAGTGGCAAGTGTCCTGATAAACAGTAAACAAATATGTAACAATACAGATGAAATACAGCACTTCAGAAGAACTACAAACCTCCGTCCTTGTTGTACTGTACACAGGATAGGTGCTCTCTGCTGACAATTTTGTTGGAAAGCTTCGTAGTGCTGGATGACAAGATCGTCCTTGATATAGCTTTCACAGAAAGATGTTGGTTGCTTATATTTTTGTTCAGAAACATTTTTTAGTGCTGGGTGATGAAGGTCCTCTTTGCTACACAAGAAAGATGCTGTTCGCTGATACCACTGCTATGGAGCCGGTCTCCCCCTCTCCTCTGGTTAGACAACTTTTGTGGCTTTAGGCAGAAGACAGCCTTAGTCTGTTGAAGGATGGTCATGCTAATGATGGGAGGTGACATCTCCTGCCCATTGATTATAAATGGACCAGGCTCAAAGCCCAGGTAGTAGTTTGGCGAGAAGACAGAGTCCTTCCAGAAGGGAGGGGCCAACTCCCTCTATTTTTTTTCCTGTATTTTAAGGTCATTAAGCTGGATTATTGGCTGTTTTAAGGCATTTTGAGTGCCAAAGGACCCTGCCTATTGACTTTTTGAGCAGAACTTTGATTTTTGATTGTGCTGTATGGGAATAATTTTGATTTTCTTCCCCAAGGCACATCAGCTCACCACCTAAAAGAGCAGGCCTTGTTCTGGATGGGCATCACACTGGTACCATACATCCCAATGGACAATTTAATTCTGTTGAAGCATTTATTCCTTATTATTTATGCTTTTCTGATAGTGCTCTGATATGGTGTTTTTTGATATTTTTGATAATAATTTGGCATTTTCTTCTTGATTCAGACCCAGTTTATAGCAATTTTGCAATCTGGGAAAATGCAGCAACAACAGCAGTTTGTTTAAAGAAATAGCAAAAACATCTGTTTTCGAAGAAAAAAAACCCTGTTTTTTCAAAAGCACCTGCAAAAACTGTAATTGTTTTCAAAACGACCATTAAAAAAGAAAAAAATAAACGAGTGACCAGGTTCTCAAAACATTTTTTGACACATGAAATGAAATGCACAAGCACATTGCGTCACTTGCGCCAAAGAAAGAGCAGCCCAATCCACAAAGAACAGCTGAATGGGCGTGTATTATATGCACCCATTCAGATTGCCTTTTTCACCCCTTTGTGCAAATCAGGGGGCGTTTCTGTGAATTTAAAAGCACATTGTAAATTTACAAACAAGATGCGCTCTAAAATGTCCAGAAATTGTAGGCAACTCTGTTATAAGGGCCTTTGAGCAGGGTCTCTGCCACTGAACTTCCATAACGTACTCAAAAAGCATACTGTCATTTCTCCCATCACCTACCATCAAAAGCCACTTCAATGGTATATGCTTTGAACGTTTTCATTTACCCTTATCAGCCATTGTAATATCCAAACAGGAACTCTCTTCCTCTTCCAAACAGGAACTCTAGTCAAAGCGCCTGCTTTGACTAGGCATGCACGGGTGGCACTGCTTGACAGCGTCTCTGCTGACCAGGTCCTGGAAATTATTTTCTTTTTATTAAGAGTGACAGCAGAGGTATGAACCACTGCTGTCTCACTTGCATTTCTGTTTCTGAAACGGAATAGAAATGCATTTTTTGGGTCACATTTTACAGTGGCAGGCCCCTTAAGGGCCTGTCACAGTGTAATGCACTGGGAGCCTGTCAAACATTGTCTGGGGAGCAGTACTGACACAAACGTATTCAAGGCGGCTGGCCAGCGCCTCATTTCCGCTATAGCCCAGCCCCGTGGAAATGTGCAGGTCACTTCTGAAAACAGGGTGACTTGCTCATTTCCAAAAATGGTTCATCTAAAAATAGCATATCCTCCGCTCTATTTTTAGATATCCCCTTTTTTGAGGAGCTGGGCCAAAATCTACATTAAAAAAAATAAAAAACGCTCACAATATGAGAGGGAAAGGAGAGAGAGAGTGGAAGTGATGGGTAAGATGTGGAGTGGGAGAAAAGAAAGCAGAGGGAGACTAATGGGTTAGAGTGAAGCGTTAGGCCAAAAATCAGTGAGGGAACCGTTGGCGGGAAAGAATTAATGAGCTGCAGATTGGAAGAAAGGATGAGGCAGGAGTGTGATAGAATGGGAAAAAGGATTCAAGATGCAGAAGTAGCATGAAAGAATGAAGGACTGTATAATGAGGGGGGGTTTGAGGAGGATTTGAGGAGCATAAGGTGCGAGTTTGGAATATCATCTGGAGTGTAACAGGGACTTTGCAATGTGACAGAGTATGTAAGTATATGTATGACTGAGAGTGAGAGGTTCGGGAATTCAAGCTGTGATGGGGAATTGGTGAGACATGCAAGGTGTTTGGGTGTTTGGGGGATTGGAAAACTTAGAATGGGAATATTTTCATCATAACAACTGATAATGTCAATACAATTCATAATATTAAATAGGCATGCACATTAACCCACAAACATAGCCAAAACAAACACTATTCTGCCAAGCAAGGGGCATCTGGGACTCTTCCAATTAAATTGATACCAAAGGTACAAATAATGACACCCTGGCACTTTTGTAGACTTACACACTGCCTCTTTCCTGGAACGTGTCAAAATAACACCCTCCAGTCAATAGAAACTGTGCCGCATGAATGACACAATAAATGGCAGTTTGTGCCGCAAAATTTGTCATTTCATGCTGCAATATCCTGGAGGGTCTGTTGATTGTGTATACTAATTCAGGCATCGGTTTCCTATTTAGATTTGGTGAGGCAGATGTTTTTATGACGATTGCATAACATGGTTTTTGAAGTTGCCTAGCATGACCTGGTGTGGCAGGTAGTTGGTTTTTAATGTGACTATGATTTCTTGGAGAAGGTTGCTCAGTCTTAGGGCCTCATTACGACTTTGGAGGCAGACATGCCCCGCATGTCTGCCTCCAAAATCGTGCCCGGGCCCAGGTTCCCTGAATGGGGAAATACCGGGCCATTCTGACTTTGGAAGGCCCGGTATTTTCTCCTTCAGGAACCAGGAACTGATCCTTCCCCATTCCCATTCGAGCCTCCATAGGGCTCAATGGGAATGGGGAGGGAGCTAACAATGGGCCCGTTAATAACGGGCCCGTTGTTAGCTCCCTGGTTCCCTCGCGGGACCCGCTCCGGATGTCTGGTAAAACCAGACATCCGGAGCGGGTCCCGCGAGGGAACCTCGTAATAGGGCGGAATGGGATTAACAGCACCGGCACCATTAGCACCACCGTTAATCTCATTCCACCCACCTCGTAATGAGGCCCTTAGTCTTGATTCAACAACAATTATTTCAGCTTTTTCATTAATTACTTTTTGCATTTTTAGTATGTTGTGTATATTGACAATAATAATAGCAATGTTTCTTTATTACATATATCTCATAATTAAAATATGTAGTTTTAGTATGAGAGTGTAAGATGCATTGAGTGTCAGTTTCTGAGTGTTATCAGAAGCATTTGAGCATAAATATTAAGTGTAGGGCATCTATTTGAATTATCGTTTATTGATGTGTTATATATGGCATATGTCTAATTTTACACACCAAGGTTCACTGGATGGTGTGAGCAGTGGACCATCAATACAAATATAATCTGACATTGGTAAACCTCTCCTGTGTTGACAATTGAGAGCAGCTGCCAACTGCAGGGGATGTTGCCTGCTCTCTTTACTGTGACATGTACATGCTTTTCCTTACCTCAACTGCTACCACAGTCCCTGCTGGGGGGGTCTTGGACACTCCCCTGTGGTTGGGGGGAAGGCTGTAAGGGGATTCAATTCAACACTACAGCTAAGTCAACGCCTAGTCTATAATACTGAATGAAAACCCTTATTGATATATCTTTAGGTCCAGTTCATGCGTTCTGGATGACTACCCCTATATAACACCCCTCTCTTGGAATCCCCCTGACCCCACTGAGCCAAGAAGTAGTTCTGTTTTGCAAGTTTAAAAGGTTTATTTGATAAATTAAAATATATATATATATCACACTTTATAATAAATTAATAATTGACTAGCACACTTAATCTGATATGATAAAGATTAACAACGGAGAATCTGGCACTAACACGCTTCTCTTAATCACTAATGAGTTGACATGAAATGGATAAGGTAGCACACTGGTTAATAGGAACAAAAGTATAATGTGGTAGAGAATGCTTTATAAGGTTCAAGGAAATGCAAGGTTGAATGAATGAAATGCAGTATAGAAAACAACTTGATATGATTTCAGCAAAACAATGTAATCACTTTTCTCTGGCAATCCCCTTCCCCCCTTGATGCAAGGCAAGGAAATGGAAGGAAGCACACAGTTCTCAGAAATGCAATCAACTGTAATTCAGTTCAATCCAGCAAACTTAGACTACATAAGTTTGAAAACACAGGCCCAAATTGCTTTGATATGTGCTGGCAATGAATTGAAAAGTATGCTAAAATACTTTTAATTCCCTTTCAGAGGTTCAGGGTGATTGGTATCTAGTTAATATTAGTCCAGGCTCACACTAGCAATGATTCAGGAATGATTAGCAGGTTAAACGAATTTCTGGCAAATGGAAGGCAAGCAGCAGCAGTTTTTACATGTGAAGAAATTTGCAAATCGCGGTAAAATTCGCGAATGCGTGTTCCGCGATTGCGGTAAAACTATAGGGGGTAGGAATGCGGTTCTAGGTTCGTAGGAAAGCCACGATTCTAAGCTTTCTAAGGAAAGTTACTGCAAGTCTCTAACCCAAACGGTTACAGAGTTATGACCGATTTAATAGAGGTCGGTTTGGTTTTACAAAATTTAAAAGCTCAAAATGACAAGTGGCAGATTTTGCAGCTAAAATGACAGGTGACAGCTAGGAGGCAGTTCTACTTAGGTTAAATAGATTGAATTATATGATTTTAACTAAGAGAGGTGTTCTGAGTTTTGCTGAGTACTCACAAGAGATTTTGAACCGGAAAGCGACTTGGTCACGGACTTCAGTCTGGTCAGGTCTTCCCGGGTTCTGCTCACAGCGCCTGGCCTCTGGAACTGCTCACAGCATCGGGGTCAGCACTCTGGATACAATGGCCTAGTCTCTGCTAGGCACCGGTTCTCTGGGTCGGGTCCTGCCTTCTCTTTGGATATTTCTGTCACCGGGTTCTTGCAAAAGTTCTTGGCAAAATTCAGACGGCTCGCGGCAAGTGAGGAAGGAAGCTTCCTCCAAGGCTTTACACCCCCCTTCCCTTTGTGCCTCCTCCCTGGGAACCGGTGTGTTATCGGGGTGCTGCCCCGTCATTGTTCTGGAGCACCAGGTCCAGAGTTGGGTACGTTCTGCGCCGGCATGCCGATCTGAGGGTTCTGCTGAGCCCTCAGTATGTGACCCATATCCCGCGCCATGTTTTGAACCTGGCGCTCTAACTGGGAAACCCGCTCAGGCTGATACGGGGCCCTGTTTTCTCCCCTGGGCTGATCCCGGGAAGGGTAGCTGTCCCTCCTCTGGTAGTACCCCTGGTTGGGAAGATTTGGGTACCCCTCCACCCTTGGCCTCCCCTCTCCCGGATTCAGTGGTCTGGGCTCAGGGAATTGGGGAAAGAAGGATGGATGATTTTGGGGTTGGAAGTCGGGTGGATATCTGGGGAAAAAGTTCTGCCCAGGGTTTGGTAAATTTCTGCCCTCCTGTGGGAAGTTAGGAGGGAAGTTCCCTGGGTTAGGTGCTTGGCTGGATCCCCCCCCCTTGGGCTGGAGGAGTCCACACATAACCCAGGATGGGTCTGTTTCCCTTGTAACGGGGACTTACATAATCAGGAGAGCGAGGGACCCCATTTGTGGGGCTGCCTCCCTGGCTCCCTGTCTGTGACTGGCCCGAGGACCTTCTGGGCCTAGCATTATTAGGTGCAGGTAGGTTTTTAGGCCCCCCCATCTCCAAATCCAAAACGGGGGTGACCTTTACCTCTGCCACCTTGGCAGCAGCAGGGGTGCTGTTGGCTTTGGGGTTTTTCTGGGCATTACTTTTGCTATCTATCGGTTTCTGCACCTCATAGATCCGGGTAGCCTGTTCAATGACCCAATCTAAGGATCTTTTCTCGTGAAAATCCCTCACGAGCTGGGTCATGATGTATTTGGGCAAGGCATGGAAAAACGTATTTATGAACTCTCTACTATCTGTGCGCACCCTTCTTGTGGTCTGTGCAAAAGCACGCTTTAACTCCTGCACAAATTCTTGTGGGGCCTGATCCTCCCCACATTGCAAATTGTAGGCTGCCTTGCGAGCCTCTTGAGGATTTCTGTGAACAGAAAAATGTTTCAGGATGGCCGCCTTATATGTGGACCATCTTAAATGATTTTGATCCTCCAGCCCCGCAAAGAAACTGGAGTATTCCGGGGAGAATGTCCACTTTACATATTGAATACAGCTTTGGCTGTCCTTCAAATGGAAAGTCTCCATCATTTGTTCAAACAACTCTAAGTGCTCCCAAACAGAATACTTAGCGTTCTTATGGTAAGGCGTGATGACGCTCCTGATCGCCTTAATCTGCTTTAAGGGGTCCTTAAGCAAGGCCCTTTTTGCCTTATTGGCCTTTTTGGTTCGGGTAACCCTTGTCCATTCATCCTCGGACTCAGAGGCACTGCTCCCAGAGGTTCCCGTCTGATCTTCCAGGTTTTCCCGGATTCTGCGAGCCTGGGAATGGCTGGCAGAATGTGGGGACCTGGTCTCCTGTGTCCTGCGCAGTTCAGAGGAGTCTTCAGATTCCTCCGTGCTGCCAGGATTTGATGGGTACCCCCTCCACTGACCTAACTGGGCAGAGGTTTTCAGGATGCCCTTAATGGGCCTACTCTCCTGGGGTTCCCCACTGAACTGTACTGTACTTGGGTGCCCATACCCAGATGCCCACCCCTCCATTCCTGAGTGGTACTGGCCTATGAGCCCCATACTTTTAGCTGGATAGTAATCTGCCATCCCTGTGGCCCTGTGCTCATGTGCACCAGGGGACATGGGGGTGGCAGAGTCCAGGGACTGAGAGGTATGAGGGCCTCTGGTACTAGGGCTCCTGAGGTTATGCTCCGGAGTTTCCATTTCCCAGCGAACCTCAACTCTATCCGCCCCTGCTCCCTGTTGCAATGCAAGAGCCTGCATTTGTGCCTTCAGTTCCTCTGTTAAGGCCTTACTCGACTCTATCAGTTTCTCCTGCATCGCTACCTGTTGCTGGAGCCTATCATTGTGTTGACAGAGGGCCTCATTCTCCCTCTGTGCTTCCTGGTTGGTCCTGGAGAACTGGGCCAGTCTTTGCTGCAGGAGGTTTACCTCCTGGGCAATGTCCCTATTGGCCTGCTCCTTTCTTGCTAGAGCATCTTCCATCCTTCTGGTGTGCTCTACCAAGTTCTGGTTTTCTTTTTGGAGATCACCCAGCCCCTGGAGGGCCAGGTGATTTTCTTCAATTTCCTTTTTTAAGTGGCAGACTTCCTGGCCTATGGCGTCTCTTTCCTGACTAAGAGCCTGCATTTGTGCCGCCAGGTCGTCCCTTTGCCGTTGAAGGGCACCAGCTTTTTGGCGCTCCTCATCAAACTCTGCCTGGGTATCCAGGTCTTTCAGAATCAGTTTATTGCTCTCCTCTTTCTCTCTGTCTAGTTGGATTTGCAGGGTGGCTACCTGCTCTGTGCATGCCCTGTTGAAATTGATCTGTTGCTCCAGCTTTTTCTGGTTCTGCAGTAAGGAGTCCAAACTGTCTTGGTGCTCCTTCTGCAGGGCCAGAAATCGGGTATCCTGGTCTGTCTTTTCCTGTTGTAGGATGCCCATATCCTCTTTTATTTTAATGATATATTGCCTACTATCATTTTCTGCCTCCTGGCTCCTCTGCAGCCTCTGCTCAGAAGAGTCCAGATCAGATTGGGCCTTCTGTAATGCCATCTGTTGCCTATTTGCCAGATTTTGGCTTTCAGCACATCTATCCTGCATGTCTCCCATATATAGGTACAGGTATGCTGCTATCCTGGCAATCTTATTGTGTTCCTCTTTGGCTTTAGGAGCCATATATAGTTCACTCAGGGCCACATGTAAGGGACCCTGATCTCTATATATATCTGACCCTGTTTCAGTGACCTGTTGTGTGATGGCCTGCAACCACACATCCTGGCCCTGTTCGGTCCATTCACCTCTCACAAATAGCTTATGCAAGAGGTGCTCTCTGGCTATTTTCATGTCTACTAAGGTCGTCATTCTAGAGATTGGTCTCTGTCCTGACTTACAGAAGTTTGTATTTTATTTTTGCAGAACAGAACTTTTCTTGGAGTGTCCCTTTTGAGGAATGCTTCACAGCGTAATGCAGCGTGGTGATCCGACCGGATGTATGTATCCCGTCAGTTCGCACACTGTATTAAGCTGCACAAATGGTAAATCTAACCCAACGTCTCGGCTCGAGCCCCCAATTTGTAAGGGGATTCAATTCAACACTACAGCTAAGTCAACGCCTAGTCTATAATACTGAATGAAAACCCTTATTGATATATCTTTAGGTCCAGTTCATGCGTTCTGGATGACTACCCCTATATAACACCCCTCTCTTGGAATCCCCCTGACCCCACTGAGCCAAGAAGTAGTTCTGTTTTGCAAGTTTAAAAGGTTTATTTGATAAATTAAAATATATATATATATCACACTTTATAATAAATTAATAATTGACTAGCACACTTAATCTGATATGATAAAGATTAACAACGGAGAATCTGGCACTAACACGCTTCTCTTAATCACTAATGAGTTGACATGAAATGGATAAGGTAGCACACTGGTTAATAGGAACAAAAGTATAATGTGGTAGAGAATGCTTTATAAGGTTCAAGGAAATGCAAGGTTGAATGAATGAAATGCAGTATAGAAAACAACTTGATATGATTTCAGCAAAACAATGTAATCACTTTTCTCTGGCAATCCCCTTCCCCCCTTGATGCAAGGCAAGGAAATGGAAGGAAGCACACAGTTCTCAGAAATGCAATCAACTGTAATTCAGTTCAATCCAGCAAACTTAGACTACATAAGTTTGAAAACACAGGCCCAAATTGCTTTGATATGTGCTGGCAATGAATTGAAAAGTATGCTAAAATACTTTTAATTCCCTTTCAGAGGTTCAGGGTGATTGGTATCTAGTTAATATTAGTCCAGGCTCACACTAGCAATGATTCAGGAATGATTAGCAGGTTAAACGAATTTCTGGCAAATGGAAGGCAAGCAGCAGCAGTTTTTACATGTGAAGAAATTTGCAAATCGCGGTAAAATTCGCGAATGCGTGTTCCGCGATTGCGGTAAAACTATAGGGGGTAGGAATGCGGTTCTAGGTTCGTAGGAAAGCCACGATTCTAAGCTTTCTAAGGAAAGTTACTGCAAGTCTCTAACCCAAACGGTTACAGAGTTATGACCGATTTAATAGAGGTCGGTTTGGTTTTACAAAATTTAAAAGCTCAAAATGACAAGTGGCAGATTTTGCAGCTAAAATGACAGGTGACAGCTAGGAGGCAGTTCTACTTAGGTTAAATAGATTGAATTATATGATTTTAACTAAGAGAGGTGTTCTGAGTTTTGCTGAGTACTCACAAGAGATTTTGAACCGGAAAGCGACTTGGTCACGGACTTCAGTCTGGTTAGGTCTTCCCGGGTTCTGCTCACAGCGCCTGGCCTCTGGAACTGCTCACAGCATCGGGGTCAGCACTCTGGATACAATGGCCTGGTCTCTGCTAGGCACCGGTTCTCTGGGTCGGGTCCTGCCTTCTCTTTGGATATTTCTGTCACCGGGTTCTTGCAAAAGTTCTTGGCAAAATTCAGACGGCTCGCCCGGCTGTCTGAAGAGTTCAGTTGCAAAAATATTTTGAGGCCTGCTGACAAATACTCTTGCTGGCAGTGGCCTTTTTGGTTAAGGTTCTGAAGTCTCTGTTTATCTTGGAGTCTAAGTGTTGGCTCTTTGAAGATTGATGGAGGTAAGTATGGATTTTTCCGGCAGAGCGTCCCGCTGCAGATGGAATTGAAGGTCCCTATCTGTCCTGTCTGTCTGCTTTTATGTGTTTAGAATGTGGGTGTGTTCTAGCATCACTGACCCTACCTCTCTCTCAGCTTCTAATTGGTCAAACTTCCATTTATCATTTGATTGGGGAAGCTAGGTTGGGTCAGAGTGATGTCATTTTACAGCCTGCAGAAAGTCCACTCCTCCTGTCAACTTACACACAAATCTAGATTTGAAACAAATACATATTTGCAGAGGTACATATTGTTTTAAAATCATATGCACCCATCATGCATTACAGGAGGTATCCCCTGTTCAAACTCTGCTCTTCCTGGGAGCTTGCATTCAGAAATGGCACATATTTCACTTTTTAATTGATTTTTCAATTTCTGACATTGACCCAACTTTACATACATGTGCGCAGGGAGTATGGACATTAACTGATGAAGTTTCAGATTTTTAACATGCATACATTTAGAGTTATATCCACTTTTCCGCTGACACCCCCCTGAACATACCACCGGTTCTAAAAACCTCTTAAACTGTGGGCAGAAAAATCACAAGAATTATGGTATCATTTATAAAATTTTCACATGTCCGCTCTATGAATGATCCATCTTTTTAAAGTTATGTTCTGGCTCCAAAGGGGTGTGGTTTCCTCTCAGCACAAGGTAGAAATACTGGTTTATCCAGTTCTGCCAAGCCAGCTTGCTCTCACAGGCAGTGCTCCTCCCCTTTCCTCAGGAGGAAGCCACTTTTTACGACCATTTACGACTCCTGCCAATAAAACCTTTGCCTGAGCCAGGACAGGGCTTTGTTCACTTTCCTGCAGAGCACAGGTAATTCAATTATCAGATAGATGGCATATCCTTAGTGTGGCCAGCAAAAGGCAGATGGGCCTGGGAACACAGTTGTGACTCAAGTTTCACTCCTGATGGGGGTAGTTGCCAGGCAGAATTCAGTTCCTTAAGCCAGACTTTCAGCTAACTGTCATGTTTTTTTGTTGCTTTTTAAATTAACTTGCAATTTTACACATGCAGCTAGAATGCTGATTCTAAGTTTAAACTATGACATTTCAACAGTTACAAAGGCATGTGACACCAAACATAGGTCACTCATTTAATCTAAACATTTTCGATTTTAGTGTCTTTAAATCCAGTGCAACTTAAACTGCTGACTCCATAGCAGTTTTGTTATAAGCATTGTTTTGGGCTCTTCATTTCCCAGATTTTGTAAGCACACAAAACCTCATTCTGCCAAATGTCTGCTGGTGTTCAGTGAATATTTTGCACATGTTGCAATGTTTAAAATAGACACTTTGGCTTGCCTTCAGAGGAACACAGGGTGGTTTTAAAACGCCGGCTTTTGGATAGTGGTGAGTACTGGTACTGCACCCATTTTTGGGATTTAAGAATGAATTCCCCACAATTCTAGGTTGCATTTGGCAATCAGCATTGCCATTCCCAATGGTTTCAGACTACTGTGCGGGTAGTCCAATGGTGGTTTTAGGCAGTGTCCTTCTGTGCCCATAACATCGGCAAAAATGGGTGGCAGCCTATTCTTCCTGCATTTCCCTGTGCATTTTCTGGGAAGCTCTGGCCATCATGATGTTTTCATGTCAGTACTGCACAGTTTTGAGGTAGGGCTCGGATGCATGGATAAATACATCCCACAAGGCTCTGGAGGTAGGTGTGATAACAATCATGTCACTAGTAACTACTGTGAAGAGCCAGGAATGTGATGGGACACAGAGTACTCATGGTGGTTGCTACAAACTTCCAATGGGTGGGGATACCTCATTCAGGCCTGATGTCTCCTTAACTGGCGAACTATTCAGATATAGATTCCACGTTGAAACCAGATGTGTGTTCATGTTGATCCTGTGTGATCTTAAACTGAGAATCCACCAGAATTCATCAGACCACCATAACCACAAATGGCCACATCCATGTCTTACACACAGACTATGTTTTGAACAGGGATTGTATTGGCTGACTAATACACAGAGTGAGGTTTATCGTACTTCTTGAAATTGATCAAAGGAAGTGACCAACCCGTTGAGCCCTCACAGCCCATTTGCCACGCTGCTCGCAAGGATAAATGGTGAACATTGTGTATGCCTCACCATAAGGGATTTAGGGCAGTAGTTATATTACTCCAGTAGTAGAGTTTGTCAAGGAATGATAGCAAAATATTTTGGACTTTCAGGGGGTAATTCATAGAATTCAGTGCACAAGTGGCTCACGCGGCTGGCGCACAGTGTGAGCGTGCGGCAGTCTGCACCAGCTGCGTGCGCCAAAATCCATTTCCGCGCACAGCGTATTCATGGATTTCAAAATCCATAACCAGCCGTGGCGCAGAGTAGAGCAGCGACCCTGCAGCAGCGCCAGTTACGCCCCCAACCCCTCCCTGTGCGCCATGAACAGCGCACAAATCCTGTACATGGCACAGAGGCCAGTGGACCAGCATTCAGCCCCCCAACCACGAAAACGTCTGTAGAAATCTCTGCGCACCCCTCCGAATACACGTACCCACTGCGCGGGAAGTGTTACACGCGATTGGCCCTGTGTGAGCGGGGTACATGTATTTCGGGGGTGGGCAGGAAGTGTTACACGCAATTGGCCCTGTGCGAGCGGGGTACATGTATTTTGGGGGTGCGCGGGAAGTTTCACCTGCGATTGGCCCTGTGTGAGCGGGGTACGTGTACTTCGGGGGTGCGCGGGAAGTTTCACACGCGATTGGCCCTGTGCGAGCGGGGTACGTGTATTACAGGGGTGCGCAGTAACTTTCACACACGATTGGCCCTGTGCGAGCGTTTCACACACGATTGGCCCTGTGCGAGCGGGGTACGTGTATTTCGGGGGTGTGCGGGAACTTTCACATGCGATTGGCCCTGTGTGAGCGGGGTACGTGTATTTCGGGGTGCACGGGAACTTACACACGCGATTGGCCCTGTGCGAGCGGGGTATGTGTATTTCAGGGGTGCGCGGGAACTTTCACACGTGATTGTCCCTGTGCGAGCGGGGTACGTGTAGTTCGGGGGTGCGTGGGAAGTCACACACGCGATTGGCCCTGTGCGAGCGGTGTACATGTATTTCGGGGGTGTGCAGGAAGTCACACATGCGATTGGCCCTGTACGAGCGGGGTATGTGTATTTCGGGGTGCGCGGGAACTTTCACACGCGATTGGCCCTGTGCGAGCGTGGTATGTGTATTTCAGGGGTGCGCGGTAACTTTCACACGTGATTGGCCCTGTGCGAATGGGGTACATGTATTTCGGGGGTGCGCGGGAAGTCACACGTGCGATTGGCCCTGTGCGAGCGGGGTATGTGTATTTCAGGGGTGCGCGGGAACTTTCACACGTGATTGTCCCTGTGCGAGCGGGGTACGTGTAGTTCGGGGGTGCGTGGGAAGTCACACACGCGATTGGCCCTGTGCGAGCGGTGTACATGTATTTCGGGGGTGTGCAGGAAGTCACTCATGCGATTGGCCCTGTACAAGCGGGGTATGTGTATTTCGGGGTGCGCGGGAACTTTCACACGCGATTGGCCCTGTGCGAGCGTGGTATGTGTATTTCAGGGGTGCGCGGTAACTTTCACACGTGATTGGCCCTGTGCGAATGGGGTACATGTATTTCGGGGGTGCGCGGGAAGTCACACGTGCGATTGGCCCTGTGCGAGCGGGGTACGTGTATTTCGGGGGTGCGCAGGAAGTTTTACACGCGATTGGCCCTGTGCAAGCGGGTATGTGTATTACGGGGGTGCCCCAATGAATTGCCAGTGTGTGTCCTCCCAGGTGTGCCCTCTCCCCCCCTCCCCAGGGCCTGCAGGCAGACACCAACACAGGGGTACACACTGCACCCCTGGCCATGCCCCACAGGTAGCCCATCCACCCTGGCGAAGCCCCCCAGCCAGCCCACATGTCACCACGCACAAGTGAGCACTGACACATGTCCCCCAGCACCCCATCCACCCAGCAGTGAGGGGCACCTGCCAGCAGGCCCCGACTCATGTCCCCCAGCACCCCCATCCACCCAGCATTGAGGTGCACCTGCCAGCAGGCCCCGACTCATGTCCCCCAGCACCCCTATCCACCCAGCATTGAGGGGCACATGCCAGCAAGCTCCGACTCATGTCCCCCAGCACCCCCATCCCCCGAGCATTGAGGGGCACTTGCCAGCAGGCCCCGACTCATGTCCCCCAGCACCCCCATCCACCCAGCATTGAGGGGCACCTGCCAGTAGGCCCCAACTCATGTCCCGCAGCACCCCATCCACCCAGCATTGAGGGGCACCTGCCAGCAGGCCCCGACTCATGTCCCCCAGAACCCCCATCCACCCACCATTGCGGGGCACCTGCCAGCAGGCCCCGACTCATGTCCCCCAGCACCCCCATCCACCCAGCATTGAGGGGCACCTGCCAGCAGGCCCCGACTCATGTCCCCCTGCAACACGAAAGGAAGCTGCACAATCATGGGCCTCATGTGCACCAAAATACCACAGCGCGCCACCCCAGTCTTGACATGCAATGATTTCAACAATCCACCCCACACCGACATGCCTATGTCAGGACACAAATCAAAAGTCAACCATGTACATCAACACATGTCCGTCACACACACACACACACACACACTGTTTGCAATAGATTGTGTAAAACCACATTTTGACGTGCATGAACCCAATGAGCGAATCCCACACATGGAATTAAAATATCAAAATGTATTATTAACATCAATGTAATGAAATGAAAGGCAAAAAAATAATACAAACATGAAATGAAATGCATGTCCAAAAATATGAAAAATGAAATGTAGATGCAATCCAAATAAATCCTAAAGAAAAATGGTCCAAATTCTCTGTCCACCAAAACAAACCCAAAGAAAACGTAAAAATCAAATTCCATTGCCCCATGGTGAAATCCAAAGAAAATGTACACATGAATCCAAAGTCCAACTATGTACAAGCAATTTTGAAAGGGTCCATGAGCCCAACAAAAGAAATGAAACCTATCTAAGAAACTACCTAAGAAATAACTATATATAAAAGTGTGGGGCATAGTCCAATCACCCCAAAAGAAATGAAAACGAAAATGAAACCTAACACTAAAAACTATTTACAATGGCGGCAGGCTAGTCCGACGGCTCACTTTCCGATGTACCGGGCCAGGGCATCATCGAATTCCTGGTCAATGTTTTGGTGGCGGTCCTCTTCCATGGCCCCGAGGGTTCGCAGGGATGATGCCATGTTGGACTCCAACTCCCTGCGAATAGCCTCCAGGCACTCGGCCCACCTCAGTGCTCTCCGCATGGAGTTCTCCGCCCTGACCATGGTGAGCCGTGCCTCTTCCGCCCACCGCCGCTCCGCATCTATATGCTGGCCCAACCGCAGCCACATGGAAGACACTATGACGAGGTTTCCCTCCTGCTGCCTTTCTCCCCTACACACACGCTCTCCTCACCTGAACTGCTGGAATCGTCGGTTTCTTGGAGGCGTCGCCGGGAGAGGTAGTCTCTTTCCTTTTTGGGATGCACTTGCTTGTCACGGAGGGAAGCCACAGTGACCGCTAGGGAACAGCTGTCCTGTGGCTCCCCTTCCGGAATCAAGCCGGAAAAGGGAACAACCCTGGAGGGAAAAAACCCTTGATAAGAGGCAGGTTCTTCTTATGTGATGGAAGTCCCAGAGAATGCTGGTTGAAAGAGATGGAGAGGGTTCCAGCCGGAAGTAATCCGGGGGAGATCCAAAGGAGTAGTACTGCAGACTGGAGGACGGACTCCCTGGGCGAGAGAGGGAGTAGAACACGCCAGATGGAAGGAAGCAGCAGTTCTTGATGACCGGATGCAAATGGAGGGAAGAGAGGCACAAGGTCCAGGGAGCGCCGGAAAAAAAAAGGTAAGGATTAGTATAAATGCAAGGATAGAAACATGAGGGAATGAGAGAGAGAGAGAGAGAAAGAAAGAGAGAGAGAGAGAGCAAAGCTCAGCGGAGCGAAACCAGAGGAGAAAGAGAAAACACAAAGGCAGCGTACGGCAGGATGCGCGAGCCGGGAGGAAGGGAAATCGAGAGGAAGGAACACAAGGTAAGGCCTCTAGCTGATGCGAGAAAAAGCCAGAGTGGGGAGCGAGGGAAACCCAGGAACAGGAAGCGTCCTGAAAGGGGGTTGCAACGCAACGCATAGCCGGGGAGGCGGGGATTAAATACTGCCGCGGCGCTGCGTTATGCGCACGGAGCTGCGAGTGAGGAAAAACAAAAGAGGGACTCAAACCCTCTACCTTGGAATTCGCCAGCTCCAATGCGAAAGTAGCCGCTAATCACGTCCTCGGCCGTGCCGGCGGATGACAGACGCACCCATTCCAGGGTCCTCCTGCCCTCTGGCCGATGCCTGCCCCTCTGATGTTGGTGGCCCCGGGCCATCATTGCTCCCACCTAGAGCCTCCTGCTGCTGTCCATGTGCCCTGTCCGATGATGCCTGCACATCCCCCATCTGCTGGTCTCCAGTTGTTGAGGTATCCACCCCTGCTGGACTGCCGACTCCCGACTGTGGCAGGGATGGTATCTCCACCAAGCTGGCTGTGTTGGTCGGGCCAGGTCCACAGGGGGCCCTGGTGGAATCTGGGCTGGAAGACGGCAGGGAGAACGACTGGCGCATAGTCTCCACAGAGGAGGAGAGGTCCGCCAGAGTGCGCGACACATGTAGGAACCCACCAACCAGGGCCCCTCCCAACTGTGCCATGTCGCGACGCTGCTCTTCGTGATGGCATGTGTGCTCCCCCCAGGAAGCACGCACGTCATCACAAATGATACGCGTGCGCAACAAGACACCAATCAGGACGGAGCTCATACGGTCATGGGACTCCTCATCTGCAGGTAGTGGAGAGGCAGATGACGTGGGCCTCCCCCCTACCTGCGGATGGGCCTGGGACGGGGCATCCCTGCTGGTGCATGGTGGTGCAGTCACAGGGTCAGGGACAGTGACATGCACAGGCCCCTCCGCGGTGACCTGTGCTGCTGCCTCCTGACCCTGGCCCTGGACTGCACCACTTGCACCAGTGGTACTACCCCCACCAGGCCCCATGTGCGGCTCAGTAGCGGGATCCTCCTCCTCTGTGGAGACCACCAACCTGGATGTCTCTGCACCGTCTTCCGCCATTGCAAGCCCCAGTGGGGCTCACCCATAGTGGCAGACGCGGCACCAGTCCCCTCTCTCCCGGATGATGGCAATTCCTGGGAGGGTGGCTGGGCCTTGCATCGCCGCCTGGTGGAGGCATCCCCGCCGCTTATCTCCACAGCGCCGTCTCTGCCCTCTTGTTCACTGGACGCTACGTAGAGGGAGACATAGAACACAAGCATCAGGGTACTGTACAATAGTCCCCTAGACAGGAAGCAACAATACCTGAGTGGCACTGTCAAATGTCACTTCCATCCGGTCCCTCCACAACACATGGGTGAATGCACGCAACACACATGCAGAAACAGGCACGGCACATGCAATCAACATCAGCATCCATGTACAAGGGCCTCTGTTAACCAAAATGTTGCCTTAAAACTCACATGCATCATGACTCATACTGATCCCATGCACACACATCACCGGAGGGTCATGCATCATGGCTCGTACACCAAAGACACAGTGGATACAACGGTGACCGCACTGCATGAGTGAATCTACACATCGTCATGGACATGTGTCATGTATCCATGCCGTTTCAAAGTCTCACACACACACTTCTCAGACACACACACACATGTGCACCATACATGTACATGAGAGCAGCACCCAACCCTCACCCCCCCTCCATGTCCAAGAACATAGACTGGCATGCATTCATGTGTGCATTCCGCATACAGCTCCCCATGTTGAATTGGTACACATGCAGCATCCATGTGGTTCACACATTACTAGTCTCACATGCATGACCATGATGTCCCTGCACACACACATCCATACATGGCCTATGTCACACATACAGGCAAGTATCAGACTACCAGCACACTGCAACATGCCCTGTCTCACACAGCAATGCTTGGCCACTTACCGCTCAACTCCAGGTGGGTCTGCCTCCGAAGGATCTGGGCATGGAGCGCTGGGCCGATGCGTTTCAGGACCCTCATCTGGATGTTGCTCATGCTGACCCGGCACCCCTCTGCATCCTCTGCCTTCATGAGGCGCCGGGCCTTGTAGAGGGTCCTGGACCTGAAGTCCTCCCAGCGCTTCCGGACATGCTTGATGTCGCAGGTTACCACCCCCTCTGCGTTGATGGCAACCACTATGTCCTCCCAGATCCTCTCCCTTCCTTGTTATCGCGTGATGTTCCGAAGAGGGTGGACACAGCAACTGGACCCCTGCAGATGGCTGACGTGCAGGCACCAAATAGCAGGGCACGTGGGCAGCAGGCAGCAGCAGATGGCAGGTGGGAGCGTGCTTGAGGGCAGGAAAATGGCCTTTTGGGCAGGAGCGTGGTCTTCCGTGTGTTTTCGTGTGGCCAGCCTGATACGGAGTGATTTGGCACATGAAAAAATTGCACGTCAGCGTGAAATCCGAGGAAAGGCCCTTAGCGCGTAGGCGCATCTGTGACGTTACATGCGCGGGCGTTTCCCTCGTGACGTGTGCATAGTTGTTCAGCGCGTGAAAAAATTGCACGTCCGCGTGTGAATGCGTGTAATCCGAGGAAAGGGCCTACGTGCGTTAGTGACGCGACGCATGTGGGTGTTTCCCTCAGCACGGGTTAAAGGTGAGCGGGGCCAGCAGTTTGCTGTACGTGCCTTTCGTGGAGACCGACGTGTGTGTTGCTACTTCATGTTGTTTCACGCCTTCACAACTTCACAGCGGATCAAGGAAGTATCTCTTCTTTTGGCGGGGGTATTGGCTATGTGTGTTTTTCATCATCGCGCTAGTCTGACGGTGAGCCGCGCACGCTATTTTTCCCACTGCAGGTGCCCCTTTGTATTGCGTACCCGTTTCCAAGGTCATAGTAGCCTGCGTGTCCCACGCATACGCGTTTTTCGTGTTACTGGGTGCCACCGTGTTCTGCGGGAGGTTCATTCCAAACAAGTAGGCTGCAGGGGTTGCGTGGTTGGTTTACTGCAGTTTTGGGGTGCCTGAGCGTTGCGTGACCCGTCACTACATCACCGGGGTCACATACAGCCTTGCAGGTGCAGGGGTGCTGTTAACATCTTGCATCCCACCCCCTTCACCCCAATTGCCCAGGACAATTGTGGTGTACACCTCCCATTGGCACTCCTCCATCTGTGCCGGCACTACTCCATCTGTGCCATGGTTGGGAGGCCACCAAAGGTGAGGGGTGCCTCAGCTGGGCGTCCTCCTCATGGCGGGCGTGGTCAGGGACGTGGCTGGGGTGACCAGGGAGTAGGGGGACTCCAGGGTGTCCAGGGTGGCTACAGAGGGGGAAGAAGCAGGGGTGCGCCACTTGTGCACGATGTTGTGCCATGTGTCGGTGCAGTCATGCCACCACCCCCTGTGGTTCCGGGAGATGCAGCTTCTGCATCTGGCACTGGCGCCCGTGTGACCCGGCAGTTTGTTTCATCGACTGCCATGGGCCCAAGGGTAGTGGTAGCTGCAGGTGCAGCTGTGAACACCACCACCCAGGCTCAGTGTCTGCCAGCGCAGGCTGCGTTGGCACTTGAAGTGTCCTTGGAAGATTTCCAACAGGGCAGGAGGGAAACCGTAGGTGCACGCAGGGCTGCCCTGACCAGGACACGTGTCCCTGGGGCAGTAATGTCATCTGCTGCCCCGACCAGCCGGGTGTTGGCAAGTGCAGGGGCAGATGCAGCCAACAACACCCCGGTTGTGAGTCTGCCAACCAGGACAGTCACGGTCAATGACCCTGCCACAGCGGATGTTGCTGCGCAGGGTCCATTAGAAGGCGCCCAGCTGCCATTGACGCAAGGCAGGCCTTTGGTCGTCCCTCCACCTGCCACTCCCTTTACTCAATCCACCGGTGCCACTGGCCATACTGATCAGGGCGGCATTTGCCAGCCAGGGTCTGCGCCACAATCCAAGAGGAGGAAGGTTGCACCTGCAGGACAGGCTGGGACCCCACACACAGCCACGACCTCCTGCATGTCGAGGAAGAAGCCTTTCTGCAACCAGGAACTGGTCTTCCTCGTGGACTACGTGCGGGACCACAGCCGTGACATGCTAGTGGGGCCTAATTGTCAGACTACGGCTGCCCACCGTGATACCCACTGGAAGCAAATTGCGGAACATGTGAGTGCATTCGGCCATGAAGTGCGCATGGTGCAAGAGTGCAAAAAGCTTTGGAATTACCTCAAACAAAGCGCTAAGGCTAAGCGTGCCTCAAGTTACAACTTGACTCTGGTGACTAGCAGTGGGCCTGCACCTGAAGAGGAAGACCTTACTCCGCACGACTCACTTGTTGCGGAGTTCATACCACCTGAATCGGTCGAAGCAGTGGGAGAGATGCCAGACTTTGATGCCCAGTCCAGTGAGTGTTGCTGCGTGTTTGTTGAGGACATGAGTGTTTTACTTGTGTGATGTGTTGTGCATGACTGCCACTACATGTCATGTGTACATTGTTCTGATGTGCAAGTAATGCAATGCTTCACTGATGCATGGCTGCTCTGCAGGATGGTGGACATGTGGAGCGGACGGGGACTGCCCGCATCACCACTATTGCACCCTACTCACATGCTGGTCGCCAGGATGCCCCTCCGGTCCATGTTCCAGCTCACTGGCCCTTCTGCATGTAGCCTGGGGTGACCTTCCTCTCAGCCCTGGGACTATGTCATAGCATGACTGACGTGCATGTGTCCTCTTCCTGCATGCGGGTACTCCATGTAGGCATGCTCCCTTGCCCCTCCACCCCCCTTCTGCACCCCAATTCCACCTTCGCACTGGTCTGCTTCAATTTTGCCGTTGTGTACTTGCCTGTTCATGTGTCCTGTGTACATGCTAAATTCCACCAGCCAATCTGCCAGACATATGCTGTGGGGTACATCCTTTGTACTTGATGCAGGGTGTATCACTTGGACTGTGCAGAGGTCAGATGCCCTGCAGGGACATGAGTGCCCATTCATGCTCCATGTGGATTCCATGCATGCCCCTATGTGTCCTTGACTGGATGATCATTGTAGTACGTGTCCAGGGTGACCTACATTGCATGGCATTTCATCAGCCTTCCCATGGCCACTGTGGCTAAGTCCTACGTCACACACATGTGTAGGGTGTGACAGTCTGTGTGGGTCACAGGCCTCAGCCTGTTTCATGACCAATGACTCTGTCCAACTGGTGTAGTGTCTTCTTCACACGTGGGTGTACTCCGGAGGTTTCATCATGTGTCCTGCTTACTGTCCCATCATCATCTGCTGTGTTGTCACTTGACTCACATGATGCAATTGATGCTAGTCAACACTGTATGTCAATACACAGGTATATGGGCATCCTCTTGATACCATGCAAGGCATCCCTGCATTTACACTTGGGGGGAGGGGTGGTTTGCTTGTAGCCATGCTACCCATTGAATGCACATTGCACATGATGCCTGAAGTTGACCTTGCACTGCCTTCACATTTTCAGATACACATCATGAAGTACTTTTACATGTAGATAGTGAGTAACATACTAATTTGCTGCACTGCAACAACCCACTTCTGAGCGATATAACACCATTCCACATGCCTAATCACAGAAGCAATGTCAAGTTGACCCAGCATGCATGGCAGGTTCTCTTTGTGTGTGACAGGTCTGCTTGATGTGTTTGTTGTCTGTGTGATGTCTATGTGTGTGTGTGTTGTGTGCTTCTAACATGTGTAGTGACCTTTTTTCTCTCTACTTTTCAGATGATGATGCAATGGAGCCAGAGGATGGTGTTGTCATGCCAGGCACAGGGTTGTGATCACTACAGCAACCCGGCACAAGTGGGGGTTGTGGGGTGGTAGGCCACGAAAACCCACATGTGCTACAGTCGATCTTGTCTCTGGCTGGCAGAGTCCAGCCCTGATGACCACTCTGACATCCATGTCGAGTTGGATGTGCCTCAGGTCCATATATCAGGGGTGAGTGATTCTGATGTGGGCACTCCTCTCTCCACGACACCTGCACTGAGGGGTCAGACAATGTTGGAAACTCCGCCTGTGGTGGATCGGGACGCAGGTTCACCCTCCACACCAGTCACTGATGTGCCTGGGCCATCACGTCGACAGGGGTATGTAGTCGTGCAGGCGTGGGCGGTGCCAACACAACGAGGACACCCGGTCCTTGGGCCCCGCAGGTGTCAAGCCCAGCAACGCGGTCTCCGCGCACAACCGCAGTATACTGAGTGGGAGCAAGACATGACTGCCAATTCTGAATGCCAGGGGGCAGCAATGGAGAACATCGCTGTGAGCATGGAGCGTGTGGCCCAATCCATGCTCCCCCCTGCTAGGCAGGTGCTTCTCCAGCAGTAGGCGGCACGGTCCACGGCCCGCTCGCTCAGGCTGGGCATGGCGGCCTCAGACAGGGCATGCAAGGCTGAAATGTTGTCTCTGCGTGAAGCAATTGCTGCTCACGCAGAGGCACACATGGAGGCCCTGAGGGAGGAGTATGCTTCCCTCAGATCCACTCTGGGTGTCCTTCTGATGTCCCAGAGGGAGCGGTCAGAGGAGAGGTTTGTGCAGCTTCAGCGTACCATCTCGGCTGAGCTACATGCTTGCCGGGAGGTGCAACAGTTGTCCAGCCAGGCCTTGCAGGAGGAACTCCGTGTTACACGTGTTACCTTGCAAGAGGAAGCACACGTATCACGGGAGGTTCTGCATGCAGACCTACGTGTCATCGCCGCACAGAACCAGGCTAACCCGTCCAGCAGACTTGCTGCCGACAAGGGGCAAGCTGCGGGTAGGCGTGGTCAGGGTCCTGTGCCACGTCCTCCTTTCCAGGAAGAGCCAGACTCGGACGACGAGGTATGTCCCACATAGGTCGGGCTGTGCAGGCGTTGAGCCCATGGAGGTTTTTTTTTCCTCAACATCATCGCATGTGGGTTTTGAGTAGCACCCTGTACCTCCCCCCTCCTTGGTGTCTCCCACCCGCCCGGGTCGTATGTGGCCATATTTGATTTTTCTTTTAGTTTAGTTAGTTAAGTTTCAATTTGATAGTTAGTTTAATTAGGTAATGTAGGTTTTTCATAGTTAGTGTAATTAGTTAATATAGTTTAAAATTGCTTGTCTGTTGTGTTTTCATGTGACGGTGTGGTGCTTTGTGGCTTTTGAAAGCATCCACTGTCTGTTCCAGCGGTCCCTTGAAGCTTGTCTTGTGTATGTGTTTGCAGCTTGAGGTCCTGACTCACATATGCCACTCCTGCTTCCCTTATCCATGAGCTCGCAAGGATGTTTCCGTGTTACAGCCTATTACACAAGGGCTTTGGACTGTCATATCTGTGGCATGTCTGCTGCTGTACTACTTGTGTTGACACCGATAGTGGGAATGATGGGGGTGATTTTGACCACAGTTCTTCCTTTGCTAGATGGGTGGTTTCATTATTCATGTGTGGATTGATTGCTATACATTGTGTAGTGTGTTTCTTATCTTTGCTGTACATGTGTTTGATGCAATTCATGCTGTAGACAGTGGCTAACACAATTTGGCTGGGAAAGTCGCACTGATGGAGTGATTTCTGATGTATGTCTCTGACATTGTCCATTCATGACATGCCTGAGGAGACACACACAGGGAAATTTCATGCATTAATCATGTGTTTTCTACCCTTTCTGCAGGGGGATGAGCCTCCAGACCACCTTTCCCAGCAGACATGGCCCATTGGATGTCTGGAAGCTGGCCACGTTCGGTGGTGCAGACATGCAAGTGTCTGCGCAGGCAGAGCCACAGGGATTGCGCTCATACATCATACAGAAGCTGACGTGTTTCAAGGAACTCCAGGCAAGGTGAGCAGCACAAGGGGGCCACACCGCAGCCAACCATCCACCAGGACAGTTGCACATGCATGCTAAGTAGCACCACTGACGGTGAACTTGGACAGATATTGGTGTTGAAGCGCACAGTACAGCTAAGATGCGTTAGTGGAGTAATGGGTAGTTGATGGGAAAGTTGTCAAGGGCATATGCAGGGGCAGTGGCACATATCCTCCGGTCCAACATGGTCCATTGAGGCAGTTGTATTAGCCATGTAGCGTTCCAAGACAGGCAAAGAAGCAGCTCTCACAAGGACAGACAGCGAGGGACAGACTTGTGTGCAGTGCATTTCATTTACAGGTTTAAATTGCCACATGCACTACCTACTTTATTTAGGTTATGCTGGAACACGACTTGTACTCAAGTCATACCTTGATAAATGCATCTGGATGCTTACCCAGGGAACATTGGATGTTGTGTGAATCTTGACACATTGGTCTTCCATTTGCCACGCACCCACCAACGCATTACTTACTGCATTGACTGTGTATGAACCATCACAGGGGGAATCTTACGTATGGGCACGAAGCACCACACCAGATAATTTGTAGAGTATCTTGTTACTTTGGGGCATGCATGGTGGTGTGTGTGTGTGTGTTATCGGCACGCACAGATTAGTGACTCTGGCTCTCTTTGCAGCATTGAACTGCTCATGTTACCGGACCTGAGAGTGTGCAGGCAGGAGGCCAGCATTCACCCCAGAGATAAGTTTCTCTTTGACTTCAATTTGAGTAATTTGGTACTATGTGCATGATGTACACGTTTGGTCTGATTGTATATGTGTTAATGTGATTATTTTGTTTTTGTACATTCCCTACTTTCCCTTGTCAATCCTACTCCCCTCTCCTGCCCCTCATTCCAGTTATCCAGTATATCAATGCCTGTCCCGACTGCATATCCCTGACCCTCTTCCCCACCAGTGTCTGAGGCCTGTGTGAGTTTGACCTTGCAGGCACCCAGTCCACAGTGGGGGTGGTTGGTTTGTGCCACTCCTGTGCCTGTACACGGGAGCTGTGACAGTACACACATGGTACACATCCTGTTGTGACATTGTTTTACTGTGCTACCTTGGTTGTTCCATCATTGTGCTAGTACTTGGGCTTTGTGACGTACTGCTACTTCAAGTCATCTACTGGAGGCTCTTCTGGTTTGTTTTGCTGACTGCAGGCTTTTTGCTTGGCTTCTGTGTTGGCCTGCTTTGAGTTCTCTTTGATTTGGTGTTTTTGCAAGTCAAGGTTGTCTTTGAGGGTGCTGAACACTTTTTGCACGCAAGGTGGAAGATGGAGACAAAGGGGAAGGGTGATCCTGTGGCCAGATGAACTTCAAGGATGAAGGCTACATATCCCATGCACAGTTGTTGAGTGGGTCACAGTGATATGTGAGGGAGGCGGGTATTTTGTTGTTGGACAGTTGCCTTGCCCCACAGTGTGATGGGCACCCTGACATTGTAATTGTGGTGTACTATGTACATGATGTATTCTGCTTCTCAATGGCTGTTCATGTGTTGTGTTTACCTTTCAGGTGTGAGGGCATAGTTGTGGTTTGACATGCTGGGGTGTACACATGGGCAATGTTCACATGTGATGAGGACACTGATGGTCACTTGATTGCACATGCATGTATTGAGTGCAGGTCCCTACTGACACACACACTCGCACTATGATCCACAACATGTACAACCACCCTTCCGTGTCCACATGTACACACAGACCACTGTGTCCCTGCAGCACATGATCTATGACCATTTGTGGATCCTGTACATGCGTGATTTGTTTTTTTATTTAATTTGTCGTTTTCATGTGATGCTCAGGGTGTGCATCGCACACGTTGGCTGGTCACTATGCTGTGTGCTGAGCAGTGTGTTGCAGGAGATGGACACAGCACACGTACTATGCAGTGTTTATTTTGCCGTGCACAATGTGCATGTGAACAGGCATTCATTGTTATGTTCAAGCTACAACTGTTGTTATGCATTTGGGTATGACTTGCTTTGTGTGGGAGGTTGTTGGTCAGTCTTTTCATCTGATTCCATGTCAGGCATCATTGTCTGATGCCACTTTGCATTTTTCACATATCAATGTGTACATTATTATTATTGTGTTGGTGTTTTGCTATTGCTTGCCATGTCATGTTGTGGTTTTGGTGGCTTTGTGTGACATACCAGTGATTGTCATGACCTGTTTTGCAGGTCTGTGTGATACACACCTTCTGGTATAGGTTTGGTCACACAGGATTGGTTAGGTTTGAGTAGCTAGGGATGCACACAATGTGGCACTTCCATGGCAACATTCTCAGGGTGGTAAGGTTGTGACAGTTGACTGTCTCTTTGTCATCATCGATTGTAACCTGGTATGTGCCAGGCCTGTGTGCACTCCGCAGGGGTGGGAGTTTAGGTGAAAAATGTGGCCACAAGCTGGGTCTGGGCTGCCTCGCCACGTGCCCTATCCCCTCCCATGGGCAGCGCCTGTGCCTGTGGTTGGGGATGTGGGGGCACTACCATGTCCACCGGTACACCCTGCCGTGTTGCAACATTGTGCAGGACACATGCTGCCACAATGATCCTGCACACTACTGGGAGTACATAGAGTAGCTACCTGCCAGAGCGGTCAAGGGAGCAAAAGCGTGACTTAAGCACTCCGAATGTACGCTCCACTATGGCCCTGGTTGCAATATGGGCAGAGTTGTATCTTACCTGGGGTGGTGTGGTGAGGTTCCGGATTGGCGTCATCATGTGGTTGCTCAGAGGGTAGGCACTGTCCCCTGGAGAGGTGATAATGGTTGTGATTATTGGGGTTTGTGTATTTGTCTGTGTGTGACATGCATGCATGTGCACAGTCATTTGTACTCAGCCATGTGTCGCCATACTGCCCAGCTTGCAGGGCCCAGCTCAGGGCGGACATTCTGTATATTAAACTGTCATGGGTGGAGCCAGGGTAGTTTGCATAGACAGAGGTGATGATTCCCTTGGCATCGCATACCACCTGCACGTTGATGGAATGCCAGTGCTTGCAGTTTCGGTAGATGTGCTCAGTGGCCCTAGGTGGACGTAGGGCCATATTGGTGCAATCTATGGCACCACGCATTTTGGGGAAGTGTGCCACCCCGTAAAAGTCCTGGATGACAGCCTGCCTATCTGCGGGTGTTCTGGGCATGTATATGTGCCTGCGGACTGAGGGGCGTGCAGTCATGATTGCCAACACCTGGTGTAGGCAGTGTGACTATGTGGCCTGTGAGACCCCCCCCACTATGGCAGTAGTCCGCTGAAATGACCCAGTGGCCAGAAAATGCAGGACATTGAGCACCTTCTCCAAGGGGCTCAATGCTTGGGAGCAGAGGGTGGGGGATGTAAGGTCATCTTCCCACTCCCTGACCAGGTCTAGGATGATACGAGGCGGTAACCTATACCTGCCGTAGACCTGGTCGTCAGGCATCCCAAAAAGGCTTGTCCGGGGCAAAAAAATGCGGGCCCTGGCTATTCTCCTCCTCCTTCGGTGTCCCACGATCAGTGCTGCGACAAATGGGGCATTCATCGTAGCGGTATGTACGTGTTTGTTGTTTGTGCGTGCTTTTATAGTGTGCGCGGGGACGCTTACGCCTGCCTTCCTGTGGCGGATGTGTTGACACCTTTGCGCGTCTTTTAGCGTGCACTTGTTTCCCGTATTCAAATCCATGAATACGAGTTGTTCGCATGCGTGTGGGCGTTCAGTGTATTTCCCTGCAGTACTTCCCCAGTTATGCCTTCTTTTTCACGCGTTGTTCCCTATTCCGTGCGTTACGCCCCGTGTCCCGCCCCCTTTTTGGTATGTGCGCAGACATTGTGCACTTTCCCTGTGCGCGTCACGCACGGCGTTCGGGATGTTGCAATGACGTGGGCGCCCGTGTGCGTCACGCACGGGTTTGGCGCACATCCCGAGAAAAACATGCGCAGGGATTTCCATGAATCCCACGCGTGCGCGTGTGCTCCCTTTTTCACGCTTGCGCCTGCTTGTGCCAGCTTGTGCCACTTTTTTCAATGCACATTTGTTCCATGAATCGGCCCCTCATTCTGCCGCGGCATACAAGATGTTTAATAGAGGTTTTTAGAAGTTTATATTGTATTCAGCTGTCAGAGAAGCCAGATCAGTATGAATAAGAAAGAAAGTGTGTGGTATTTGGGTTTTATTTTTGCAGCCTTTACTTATGGATTTGATGAAGGTATCAGACATTTTTGAGTGGCCTTCATAAATTATTTTTTTGATACATTTATTTTCACACTTTCCATAAATGCAACAAGCAATTGCACAAATTATACAAATTTTAAATGCAAAAATATGAACTATACAAATCAAATAATGTATTCAACCCCCCCACCAACTAATCAATAACCTAGAACATGCATACACACGTACGTTTTACCAACCTTGTGGGGACTATTTGCTATGTGTGGACACCTGCCCAATGTTTAGAAATGGGATAATAGCAGAACTATGTTCAGAAAAAAATCATAATTCAGGATCCAACTTCATATTTGCAAAAATGCTTATTTTTACTCGCGTGCACAGTACCATATTTGCAGGGACCTGAACGCGTGTTACCATCCTTGTGGGGACTTACTTTATTATTCTTATTTGGGATGGATTGCACCATAAGCAAATGGAAATTGGTTACTTCATAGTACTCAATATACATTATACAATTGTATTTATACATGTGAGTACCTACCTGCATAATAGCTATCACAACAGATGGATTTTGATGGTTTGGCATTTCCCACAAGATGTTTAATTTGCATGTGAAACTTAAAAAGGCACTTAGTTTCTGGCATTAAACACTATTATAAACACTCAAAATGTTCCAGAAAAGATAACTGTAACGCAGGATATGACTTGATTGACCCAGGCTGACACAATGGGGCCAAAAAGGAATACATAATTCTAATTCAGATTTCATTCTTTCACAGGCATCATCTTCCCTGCTAAATCATATCTCCTCTTTACCATTTAGAGATGGTGTAATGGAAATGATGTTGCTTTCTTCTTTTGGAATGTGTATAGTAATAGCGGAGTTAACTTTCCGATAGTGGTCATGTTTGATTATGGAAAAGTTACATTTTCCACAGAGATTGTGGGCAATAATCACGAAACTGTCCCCACAGAGATAGTGTGTACTTGCAATCATGTTGAGGTCCCCACAGAGATGGTGTGTGATTGCAATGATGATAAGGTCCCCATAAATATGGTGTGTGAGTAGGACTATACTCAATTCCCCATAGAGACAGTGTGTAATTATGATTCTGTTAAGTGCTTGGACATTAGCCGCTATATAAATCTAAATATAATAAAATAATACAAATACAAAATATGGTGATTATGATAACCCTAAAGTCCCCACAGAGATGGAGTGTGATTACAATGATGATTAAATCCCCATAGAGATGGTGTGTGAATAGGACTATACTCACAGAGACAGTGGGCCTCATTACGAGTTTGGCGGTAGCCGTGCCTGTTTCATATCACAACTCAATTACTGTAATTCCTTATTGATTGTAGCCTCAACACTCAACTTAAAATAATATCAAGGCCTGGCCTGCAAAGCAATGCAGTGCGCATTGTCAAGAAAGTAACCAGACGGGAAAATATATCAAATCAAAGATGAGAACTAAACTGGCTGCCGATTCAGGAACACATCAACTTTAAATTAGGAACAGTAGTCCACAAATGCGTCTTTGTATCTGCCCCCGCCTATCTCAAATCATTAATACCCCAGTACCATCCAACTAGAGCAATGCTCTCTTCAAACAAAATGCAGATCATTATAGGAACCATAGGCATACAAATAGCATGGGAAGATCTTTTCAAGTAAAAGCAGCTAACCTCTGGAACTCACTGCCTATTGCTTTGAGAGCAGAACCCGAGGTAAGAGTAATCAGGAAATCATTAAAAAAACTGGTTTTCAAGTAATTAATTCCTCTCTTTACCCTTAGGATTCATCTTGTTCAATCTATTTTTATGTTCATCCTTTCTGTGTAAATGTTCTGCGCCCGATGGCCCCAGGCTTTCGGTGCATTAGAATTAAATAATTAAATAAAAATAAAAATGATACTGTTGTGAAGTCCACAACAAGGTTGTGTGTGCTTACATGATGAAAATTCACTGTAGAGTGTATTTGTGATAAAACCCCACAGAGATGGTGTGTGATAATAATGATGTGAAAGTCCCCACAGGTAAGGTGTGTGATTACAATAAAGTCAAAGTCCCCATAGAGGTGATGTTAAAGTCCTCTTAGCGGTAGTGTTTGATGACGTTAAATACCCCACACTAATGTTGTATGATTCTACTGTTGTCAAGTCTGCAAAAAGCGTGTGTGTGCTAACCATGATGTCAATGTTCTCCCTGATATGTTGTATGATTTCTTTTGTTTTAATCTGTTTTAAAGCATTTTCAAGTCAATAAAAAAAGATAATTCCAAATCCTCCCCCCTCCTATGCCATCTTATAACCCTTTCCTGCTACAGCTCGGACCCTACATAAACCATACAGTGTGTTCCTCTCTTCTGTAGGTCCATTCAACTTACCAAGTGTTGCGTGAGCCCATTCTGTGAAATACTACCTTGATGGTTCCTACCGTACCCCATTAGTGACCCTGGGCATGTGTCTCATGGTGGAAGGTCATCTGGGAAGGTTTGCAACTCATTCAGGAGAATGTTCCATGCCATCTCCATTTCATTGTCTCCTTCCTTCCCAGATCTTGAATAACCAGAAGCAGCCACATTCTTCCTTTGTCCCTGACTTGCCCCTGCCGACATCACCCACAGTAGACAGATCTTGGGGGAGCATTGCAGTTGACTACCCAGTAGGGTGATCACTCTCATTACAACCTTGCGCCAGAAGGTTTGTATTATCGGGCACACCCACACCATGTGCCAACAGTCTGCTGAGTCTCGTATACACTTAGGGCAGTGATGCGGGTTGTCGGGGTGTATCATGTGCAACTTGTGGGGTGTCATGTAAATGCAGTGCAGTATGTTGAACTGGATCAATTTAAACCAGTGTTTCTGGATACTTTGCCAATCTGTAGGAATATTGTTTCCCACTCTTTCCATTCGAAAGTTGTTTCCATATCCCGTTCCCACTTTTATTTTACCTTTAATTGGGGCTTGGTTTTACTAACCTGCAATGTGCCGTATAACCTTGAAAAGGCATGTCTCTTTCTACCCACAGTGAGTATGGTGTGAAGGACCGGGGTGTTTGGGTTTCTTCCTGCATGGTACTCCATCGGGACGCAAAGGTCTTCGCCAGTCGTGCATAGTTTAGAAACTGTTCGAGTGGCATTGATATTTCCGAGTTCATTCTGTGAATGGTAGCTGTGTTCTGCCCTCAAGGAGATTGCATGCCGTGTTGCATCAAGCCGCCGGACATTTAACATTGCCTATATCTTTCATAATCTTGGCCACCTTGGCCTCCGCTTCAGGGGTATGTCCGGGCTGTAGCCGTTCCCTATCTTCAGTTTAGCGCATGCCCTATTCAACGCCTGTCTGACCACCCTACTCAGACAGGACCCCTCTGGCTCAGTGGTCTCCCTCCATGGTTATTCCATTCCTGTGAAATGTTTGCTGGGGTTCCCCATTGGAGGCCTATCCGTACCCGCATCCCTGGTGTCCCAGCCACTGGCATGTTGTAGTTGCGATGCTAAAATTATAGCTCATAGTCAGGGAGGGGCAGTGATATGTTGAATGATAATGGTGATGGTAAAGTCACCTTCAGAGATAATGTATTAAAACCATAGCATTAAGGTCCCTATGGAGGTGTGTTTCTGTGTGTATGATTATGATGTCAATGATGGGTGTGCTGATTATAAGGCCCCTGTAGAGATTGTGTTTTGTCTTGGTGATACTGAAGTCCCAACGGAGATGGTGTGTGATGATAATGATGTTGAAATCCCAACAAAGATAGTGTGTGATAATAATGATATTACAGTCACCACAGAGATAGTATTTTATTATGATGATGTCTACAGATATGGTGTGTAATAATCATGATGTTGAAGTCCCCACGCAGATGGTGTGTGATGATAATGATGAGAATGCTCACAGAGAGGGTGTGTGATAGTAATGATGTGAACGCTCTTACATAGAGGTGTGCATAATTAAGTGATATCAAATTTGAAGCTGTTCATATTTCTGCTGAGAAGCATTGCAGGTCTGCAGCAGTCACATAATTAGCCATTTTCTTGAAAGTATCAATTCAGTTGGAGTTGATGTTCAGTATCCCTGCTCCACTTGTCTACCATGTATCCATATATCTGTGGATATATGTGTTTTTTTTTCTAAACAAAGTATTTTTTCCATTGGAATAAATGTGGAAAAATACCAATTGCAATTTGTTTTCTTTAAAATAAACAATTGTGACAGGGCCAGCTATGTGGCCCTGTCAATGGGGGGGGCACAACCCATCCCCTTTTCTGCCCGGAGCGCAGGCAGGCCCCCTCTCCAACCCTCCTTACCAGCAGCAACAACAGCCTCTGGGCCGAGAAGGAACAGGGATGCCGCAGCAGCTCCTGCTGCAGAAGACGCCGGAGAAGACATAATGGGGTAGTCATCCCTGCTTAGGGGTGCCACCAAGCAGCACAACACCGGCAGAGGACGTTGGAAAGGGACGCCTGGCACCAAAGGGGTGCCATGCTAATCCCTAACACTGGCAAAGGAACACGGTTCCAGCTGACCTCGTTAGCTGGAGCCTGCGTGGGGAAACAGGACCGCTAACCCAGCAGGGATTATGTTTGTATTAAAATGAAGGCCCCATGAGGCCTCAATCTCCTATACCACCAGGGATAATGTTATTATTTTAAGAGGCCTGCAGGTCTTAAGATGCTCCGTCATCCCAGGACTCCAGCAGGGTCCATATTGGAAGGGCAAAGGGCTTACCAGCCCTTTACTGACCTCCCATGGCCTTCCACTGCCACACCCCTGGAGGCAGATAAGTGATTGGACAGGGTAAGTAGCCAATCCTGGGAGAGGGTGGGGTATTTAAGGAGGGGTGTGTGAGTGTGCGTTATTTGGGCGAGGACAGGAGGAGGTGGAGGACGTCTGAGAGACAAGTGGAGGCAAGAGAATTTTGGAGTGTGGAGGTTATTGTTGGGGCGGTCTGTAGAGTGTTTGGGTGAGAAAGAGGCGTGTGAGCAGTAGAGGTAGAGTAGGAGCAATGAAGTGGGAGTAGTAGTAGTGGCAGAGGTAATAGTGTTTGAGAGTAGAGTTGGAAGGGGGTGGGCTTAGCCAGCTTAGGACATTAGGGGTAGAAGGGAGATGATATTGATTGAGAGAGGTGTGCAGGGTACGCTAGCCCTGAGTAACTGGGAAGGTAGTAGAGAGAGGTAGTGGTAGTAGTCTAGTGGGAACAGTCGTCATATTAGTAGCAGGAGGAACAACGGTGAGTGGGAGAATAGGAGTAGATATTGGTATAGAGTAAAATAGGAGTTAGTATTAGAGGAACCGTAAGAGGCAGAGAATAGAGTGAGAGGGGGAGGGAGAAGAAGGAACAGAGGTAGATGAGTAGTTTGATATATAAGTGGCTAGTAAGAACAGGAGTGGGAAAAGGAAGTTTGATTGAAGGGTGGAGGTGGAAAGGTGGAGTGTGAGATTGGAGGGACAGTGACGTGGTGGCAGGAGAGCAGTTAAAAGGTTCAGTACATTAATGATTTAGGTGTGAGAGGCTGTAAAGGGTGTGAGCTTGATGCTGGGTGAAAGTATGCACCATTCCCTATTCCAGGAGAGATTAACCAATGATAGGAGAGGGAAAGTTAGAAATTCCCTAGGGTGGCAGATATCCAGAATCTTAACAAAACACCTACAATCATAATTAGTCACTACCGATCAGTCACACCTATCTGTTCTTCTAACAGCTCGGTAGGGACATCTGGATCTGGGAGGTGGGACTCGGACCTGGGAAGTGGAGAGGGGTAAGGGACGGCCCTAGCACCAATCATCACCAATCCCTTAGACCGCAAAGAATCAAGTAAATAAACCAGCCCTTCTAATAGCCCAGTTTAATAAACACCATTGAAACTTGGCTTCAGGAGTCTGTGTGGTTTTTCATGGTGGCCCGTCCCATCAGTCAATACATGTGGATAAATGCAGAAACAAATATCAAACAATAAATATGGATTAATCCAGATGGAAACGGTGCAAAAATCAATACCATAAAACCAGGACCCTTGCTGATAATTGTGTTGTTGATGTCCCACACAGAAATGGTGCGTAATGATAATGATCTTTAAATTCACTAAAGCATAGTGTGTGATGTGGATGATGATGAAGTCTCCATAGAGATGATATGTGATGATAATGGTAATCAGGTCACCACGTGAATGGTGTTTTGATGATGTAATGCCAATATCATTGCAAATATGGTATTTTAAGATGGTAAACTGCAATTCTGATTATTCCTGCCTTGTTAGTTTGTGATTATTGTGATGTTCCTCTTCTCACATAGATTTTTGGGAGATGATTGTGACTGATTTGTGCTCAGAGAGGATGGTGTCTAATCACAGAAAAGAGAGGTTGCTGGATTAGAAGTCATGTTTCGGTGATCCATGGTCACTAAATTAGCAAGTGGACAATGGTGCCTCCAGCAAGAAGACCACATAGTCTGTACACCATTTCTTTGATGATAGGTGTGCTGTAGTCTACATTAGCATATGTTTTGGGCACAAGGTGAACTTTCAACATAGATAGTGTGATATGGATATGATATTAAAAGCCCCGCATAGATTGTCTGTGGCAATAGTGATGTTTATGATGAGAGTTACTTTAGTTACTAAACCTGACATGGATACTATGAGACAATAGTGATCTCAGAGGTCTGTTAAGTAGCAAGGGGTATCCACAAGGAGACAGCACACTGAACTGGAGTGGAACTGAATTTCACTGAACAACGTAAAGTTTAGGAAAGCAACATTGAATGTTCAGAGTCTCTTGTTATGCAATCTTGGGCTTAAGGTGTTTTATGCACCCCCACCTCATGGCAAACCCCATAGTCTATGTATTATGGCTTTAAGGGGATCCAACACCCTGCTTGTCCAGATTCTTTCCATGGTTACTTCTGCAGCACCACTTGTTGGAAGGTCAGTCCTTTTTCCGGTTGCCATATGTATTTGCTGCTCTGTAATGGTCAGGATCAGTATACACAAGGTGAACCTCTCTTCTGTGCTCAGGTTTTACCACTGGACCCCTGTGCCTCATTTGTGATTAAGCAATGCAGGGTTGGCATAACTCTCTAATATCAACCCTTATTCTCTTGTCCATTCTCTTTATTCTTTTGCTGGTCCTCCATCTTCTTGTCACCACACAACACTCTCATTCCTTCTCCCATCATGGGATTTACCCTTTAGATTGGGACACCTGCTCCTACCTCTGCCCTTTGCCAAGATAGCCCACTATTTCATTTGTAGCCTGTCAGATGAGGCTCTTTCTTACCTACTCGTCCTCATACTGGATTTACCAGTATGTATATTTACGTCTACTATGTCCTTTTGTATGCATGTCTGATGTAGCTCCCTGTAACAAGAGGAAAGGCTTTACGAGTATTCATATTTGCTATTACTATTTCGTTTGTATGCATGTCTGATGTAGCTCCCTGTAACATGAGGAGAGGCTTTCCCAGTATGTATATTTACGATCACTATTTCCTTTGGATACATGCCCTATGTAGCTCCCTGTAACATGAGGAGAGATTTTACCAGTATGTGTATTTACGCTCACTATGTCCTTGTATGCCTGGATGACGTAGCTCCCTGTAACTTGAGGAGAGGCCTTACCAGTAAGTATTTTTACGCTTACTATGTCCTTTTGTAAGCATGTCTGATGTACCTCCCTGTAACATGGGGTGGGGCTTTACCAGTATGGATACACTGCATATTCTTATCAAGCACTTTCTGTAACTAGCACCTAGATACTTGAGGGTTTTATGCAGTGTAAATAAATGCCACATTAATAAATAAAAATACATGTTTCACTTCTGCCTCTTCCTGATTACTGGATACCTCCCCCAACTCCTGTTTGCCTCCAACCACCCCCTGATGTCCACCTCCAACCAATTCCTACTATGCAACTCCATCCACTTCCTGCTTTTCACCTCCAACCACCTCCTGCTGTTCATCTCCAACCACCTCCTGATGGTCACCTTCAACCACCATACACACATACCCTTTGATTGAGCAACCAGATTTGTACATCCCACTGATATCTACACAGAGGCTGGGCTTCCTATATTGGAAGGCACGTGTGAAGGTAAATGATTGAAGTGCATTTCTTGTGTGTCAATTGACTCTACCTGTGTCAAAAGTTGATCTTAGATGCTAGACCAAGTATATAGATGCATAAACCGATATCTTGAATCCCAAACCCGCTCCATGTTCATCCCAGGACTCTGCTGCAGCCCTCCTTGGTTTATCTGTGGTCAGGAGACCAGGATCATAATACGATGAGGGTACATCAATTATAAGAAATTACAACAATCTTTTGAGTGTGACACTGGTCTCCTATGTGCATTCAGCAAACTGCATTGCAGAGAACTAAATGCAGGGACCCTTGAGCAAGCAGGTGTGATGCCTGGATGTCAGTCAAAACTGTACAACATTTCTGTTTACTTTGTTAGTCTGTGAACTGAGTAGCATAGGGGATACTGTCTTGCTTACTTGTCATATGCTGGCATTTGGCACAGACAGTGGGGAAGGATGTTCTGTTCAGCCATTGTCTATGTGAGCCTGCTTTATGTAGGAATCATTGTTGCATCTCTGGGATCCGAGCTGGGCTCAATGATCAGATATGGGAAACAAGTCTTTTACATTGCATGCGACCGGAGAAGCTGGAAGCTCTTGTTACTGGCAGGGACAATGGGCCTCATTCCGAGTGCGGCGGTAAGGGTTTAACGTCACTGGTAAGGATGCCGGTTCCGTTAACCCCCTACCGCTGCATTCCGAGGTCCCTTAGTGGGTCCCACTAGGGACGGCTGGTTTTACCAGCTGCCCTTAGCAGGACCTGTTAAGGGACCAGGGAGTTAATAACGGGCCCGCTATTTGCGGGCCTGTTATTAGCTCCTTCCCCATTCCCATTGAGCCCTATGGGGGCTCGAATGGGAATGGGGAATGGTTTTCGGAATGGGGATTTACCGGGTCCACAAAGGTCGGAATGTTCCGGTAAGTCCCCATTCCGACACCACGGACCCGGACACAGGTTTGGAGGCAGCCATGGTGCTATTAGCACCATGGCTGCCTCCAAACTCGTAATTAACCCCCAATGTCTCTTAAAGATACCACCATCAGAACACCACTAAAGGCCTGCATTCCAGCTACCGGAGGCTGCCTGCAGAGGTCAGGGGGCATACAAGATCCATGCTGGGCCTAGCTAAGGGTGGATCAAGTGGCCCCTGACAATCTTTATTGAGCACCCTATCCAACCCGTTTAACCTTAACTCAAGGGGTTTCCCCTGGCTTAAATAAAACTAAGGAAATTTCAGAATGTCTGTAACAAAAAAGTCCATCATTGTGTTTCAAATTCCTACTTCTAACCCTCATACTTATAACAAAACAAAAATGGAGTGACCCTTTCTTCTACTGGACGGTATGGTTTGCAAACTAGGGGGAATCTTTCCCTGCTTCAGGCCTTTCTCAGGCTTCTCTTGACAGTGTATTGTGTTTCAGCGATGTCACCCTTCCCGGCCCTTTGCATGCTTATACTGGCAAGTCAAAGTGGTTGGGGTAATGTGTCCCTTCCTTAAGCATTTCTCGGGCTCCTCTTGGCGATTCACTATGGTTGGGGGAATGTCTCCCTTCCCCAGGTCTTTCTTAGGCTTCTCTTGTCAGTTCATTGGACAGCTGTGGTATACTCTCCTGCCAGGGGCTGTCTTTGTCATGTGTGGGTCCCAGACCCCTTCAACTTCTCATATATGGGTCCCGACCTCCTTGTATTGACTTCTTATATGTGGGACACAGACCGCCTTATTCAGGATTCTTAAATGTGGGTCTGAGACCCCTTTGTATTGGCTTCTTAAATGCAGGTCCTAGACCTCTTCGTATTGGTTTATTTCCCTTCACAATGGTTTCTTAAGTGTACCAGAAGTCTCTGGGTAGCCCCATACCTTCTCTCGGGGCTCCCAGTCCTTTGCCTCTTTCTTGGGTCTCCGTTCATTTTCTTGCATCTCTGCTCAGCTTCTCACACTTGTTTCAGTGGCTCCGCCACTCTCCTGTGGAGTTGTGAAGCGAGTACTGCACGCCTGCGTCGTGCAGCGCTCTACTGCACCTGCGCCTTCAGTCTTGCTATTTCTCAGCATGTTGCCCTTTGGCAAAGCAGGTAGGGACTCCAGAACGCTCCCCGTTTCATACCGGTCAGCTGCCATACTCTCAGCTCTTCCAGGTGCAGGCAAGGACCTCTGCTCGCGGGGAGGGACTGACAACATTTTTAGTCCCTCTTCCAGCTTTAAATGACTTGTGACTGAACAACTAGACTGGTCACTTGGTTTTCTGAAAGGTTGGTTAGGACTCACTGCATTTTCTCCGTCACAGTACTTTGATGGCTCAGTGGAGTTAGTCCTGATCTTCCTCCTCCAAGTAGTACTAAAACTGCTATAGCAGAGAAACATAGAGGAACCTATAGTATTTTGGGAAGGCAAAGAAGTTGAGGAAAGAAAGGTGGTTGAATTTGTGTTGTACCACGTTGGCTCCTGGTGTCCTCCCTGTTTCCCTGAGGGGGAATCCCTCCACATGAGATCCACCCACTGGGTACAACCCCCAAAGGCACCATTGGGTGGCAGCCTCACCTCCATGGCCTCAGGGAAAGGTTCTCCCCCTCGGTGAGCAGGGACGACATCATTAGATTCATCACACTAGAAGTTAAAACACAACATACTGTATAGTAAGAGGAAGTCCTAATGCTCAGGTAGATAAAGGAGTGATCAAAAGAGTAAACTTCACAATAGACACTTTTAAAAGGCTACAGCCATTCGCCCACATGTGGGTTAGGTCAAGGCAATTGGAATGTCGGTTAATGTAACTGAGCAAGGATTGGGTATTGGCAAGGCCTTGGGTGGAGATGAAGATGGTGAGTGCCAGCTACTTTGACTGACGGTTGGCGTTGAAGTTGCCAAAGTGAATTCGGGATATGAGATTCAAACTCGATCCTACTGCTACCACATTCACATTTTATCCATGTGAGTGAGGATACTTTCTTTGAAAAATTGGATAAAGAGCCAGACCATTTTCAATCAGTTTTTATAGGTTAACGCATACAAAATTAAATAGATGCAGGTCACCAACAGTGCACAGAAACAATGCATTTTCATGATCCCTTTCCCCACAATACATGCCAGTATAAAAAACTGTTTCACGCTGGCTGTGCCCATACATTTCTATGCTGGTTGCACCTATACATGCCATTATTCCCATATAAGAACACACTCATGTTTTGCTTTGTTTTGTGCGTAATGCCAGTAATGATACTATAAGAAAATGTGTCCAAACTTGCTCTGCCAATACATGCCAGTACCTGCACATAAGAAAACATGTCCGACAGGTAACAACAAATCATGTTTGCTTTATCTTAAAAGCCCTGTAAAAATATCATGATACAATAAGAAAATAGCTAGGTTGGCTGCACCAAAATGCCAGACTAGCCACATAATAACACTTGTCATGGATTGCTGCAGCCAGTTATGTTTTGTGACTGGCATTGCATTATTTTACTGCTGCCCATCAATGATAAAGCAATTATGTTTGCTTTTAGATTGATACCTAGTACAAATGTCCCACCTCTCCATGCATCCCGAAATGAAAGGCCTGCTCGGAAGCACAGCGAACGGCACTCACTGTGCTAGTGAGTGGGCCTCTCTGGATTTGTTCCCCAAGTCATAGGGCTGCTTGCCATTGTGGTCACTGAGTGACCACAATAAAATGACTCACCAGACTAAATACAGATGATTTGACTTAGGACTCAAGGAAACATTTTGATGCTCTGTATGTAAGTTGCTTTTTTTCTTTTCTTTTTTATTTATTTAGCATTTAGTTTCAATTGAAGCTTTTTAGCTGTTACGTATTATACATAATAAAAGTAGCAAAAAAGGACGAAAGAATGACAAATAGATAATGATATAAAGCAACAAGAAAAGGAGAGGAAGAGAAAGAAAAAAGAAACCCAAAAATCGGACTTAGAACATTCAGACAGAAGTTAGTTTATATTTTAACAGTAGTAATTTGGTTCGATAAAACATTAATCTTTCTTTTCCTCCTAAAGCTTTCCAAAAATTACTGAGACAAATTGTAACAATGCAAAGGTTAAGGAACATCCCATCCCTTGCAACAGGAGCGATCAAATGTCCCCTTTAGTTAGCGTTCGATTTTCAACAAAAACCATTTGAAGCAAGTTAGATCTAATATGGTAAACTGCCGAGCAGTTCATTATCAAATGTCGCAGTGATTCCAGTTTATTGCCACATTTGGTTTCCTTACTTCCCAAATCTCCTTTGTAGAATACAAATTCAAGCGTAGTCTTAGGAACTGATGTCGCAATATGGCAGAGGGAAATGTCTTCAAGTATAAGGGAATAGTGCAGTATTTCCCATAGAGTTTGGAAGTAGACACGAGATTTAAAGTGTCAATCCAGTCTTTATCATGCAGTAGCCATTTTACTTGATCTGGGTTCTCAATAAGAGATTTTTCTGTGGCACCAATTGATGTTAACAATCCTTTGCATTTTTCACTCCATTCTACCAGTATCAACTCCCTTTTCTTATTAAACGCTTAGCCAAGTAAAGTAAAACGACCTTCTGACGGGGACAGCAGGCAATTTGGATAGAAAGATAGTGTCTTCCAGATCGTGACTGTAAGTAATGAGGTGAGACCTAGTTCTTTTCGATCACTGCCACCGGCATACAGTTTGGTAACACAAGTACATTTCTCCAGAATAAACCCTCTAGAACTTGCCACATCTTCCAATTCAGTTAAAGTGCAGATTCTGCCCCACAAGTCAAAATGGGAATTTTTGTCATGCGGTAAAATGTTATTAAGGGGATCAGTGAGAGTTTGCAGTATTTGACTTTGATGGATTTTGCCTGTGCGGATAACATCTTCACCTTCCCTCATAATGCAGCTTCTCTTGGAGCATCATTGCTACTTGCATTTCTCGATGCCCCCAGAAATGTCATTTGAGTGGTCTCTTGGATTTTGTCTCCACTTAGGTACCACACCTTGAATTTAGCAGCTTTCCCCATTGGCTTTCCAAGGACCAACACCGCAGATTTGGTCGTTTGTGGCTAAATAGGAGGCCAGGGCTTCTAGTTGGCACTGTAGGCCGATTGGTGTTTCATCAAGTAGTATAACATCATCAGCGTGCAGTAATCTATTTATTGGAGTGCAAGAAATAGTAGGTGGAAAGCATCTAATCTCTTTGAATGACTCTCCCATGTCTGAGGTACATAAGTTGAAAATGGCAGGAGTGAGGCGGCAGCCTTGTTTGAGGCCAACAGTTGTCTTTACAGGGTTTGTCGTGTCTCCAGTTTATTCATGTTTATTTGTATAGTTTTTCCAGAGTGAAATGTTTCAACAGCTTCTTGCAAGTCGGGACGGGCATCCCTATGCCTTTAACTTAGACCACAGGATCTGCCTGTTTACTGAGTCAAAGGCTTGGGACAAGTCCACTGAGGCTAAACATACCTTTTTGCTGTTTTTTTTAGTAGCTCTCAGTTTCATGTAGTTAATTAAGAATAGGTTCAGGGCTGTGCCAATACCTTTCTCAAATCCCCCTTGCCAGTGATCTCGATGATTTGACTCCTTGCTCCAGTCAGTAAGATGTTCCAATATCAATGCCGCAAAAAGTTTACATATGACGTCTAGAAGGGCGTAGGTATATCATTTGTTGGAAGAGACCTATCGCCCTTCTTAAAAATTGGAACCACAATCGAGGTAGTGCAGTAGGTCAGTATTTTCCTCCTCAGTTTCACTAAAGTTAGCAAATCATTGATGAACGCTACCCATTCCTCGGGGTTCATTTTAAGGGTCAGGTTGGTCAGGCCATTTGGGCCAGCCACTCTAGAGTTGCTGGAGTTTTTAATCAATACCAGCAGGGGCCAGATTACAGACATTTTGCACCAGTGCAAGGGCAAAGTTTGCACGGCATTAGCACTAGGGCAAAGTTTGCGTTATTTTTAAAAACACTGGGACATATAAAAAACCATTGCCCTTCAGGTGCAGTTTGGTATATTAGAAGCACTGGGGCAAAATTTGTCCTAGTGCAAAAAAGATGCATTTTCACTACATTTTTGCACCATGGCAAAGTTTGCCCTAGTGCTAATACGGAATGGTATTAGCACTAGGGCAAACTTTGCCCTGATGCAAAAATGAAGTGAAAAGGTATCTTTTTTGCACTAGGGCAATTTTTGCCCAGGTGCCTATTGCATGCCAAATTGAACTTGTCATGGTACAATAGTTTTCTAATATATTCCAATGTTTTTAGAAATAGGGCACACTTTGCCCCAGTGCTAATACCGTGCAACTTTGCACTTGCACCAGTGCAACGTTTCTGTAATCTGGCCACAGGATTCAGTTCCAAAATTCAGTTCCAAATTGCCAACAGTGTGAGCCTGTCTTTGGTTTTTATCCTTTATGCCCTCTCATGTTGGAGAAGAGAGTTGTAAAGTTTTCTATCCAGTCTCTCACTGTAATCGAGTTAGTCAAAGTACTTTGCTGTGGGGCATACATTGAGTTGAAAATTTGCCACATCTTGCTGGAGTTTTTCTCGCAATAAGCTTTAGCATATGCTCAGCGTCATGTTGGTTTAGGGTATATCTGTGGTCTTTCAACCAGTTATGGTATGCAGACTTAGGTTTCTTAACAGCCTCATGAGATTCCCATGAGGGATATTTTTTATAAGCTCTTATCAGGCGATTTAATTTCTTTTTCCACAGGCTAACTGCTGAGTCAAATTTGTGGTTGAAGCAAAAAATGTTCTTCCTGCTCAGAGCTGGCTTTTCTGTATATACAGACAGATATTCAGTGTATTTTAGGTCAGCTACTTTCTCTGAATCACTCAGATTTTTGTCAGAGCAATAACATTATCGCGGGACAGCCTCAGCCTGTTTCTCCCTGGTTGAATTTCCAAGCTGTTCATAACCATCTCTGGCTCCTTCATAACTTCAAATGTGATTTGCAGCTTTAAGATGTTGTGATCACTCCAATCAGTTTTTATAACACTCATGTCTTTTACTTTTCCTGTAAACTGCTTGAGAGAAGAAGAGAAGAAGAAGTAGTCCAATATTTGGGTATCCCTCCCTCTCTTCCACGTAGGGTTTGGTGTACTATCACCTGTAACTGCTCCATTTAATATTGAGATTTTTCTTAATAGGAGTTCCTATCTCCACAACAGGCCTCTCAATTCTGCGTCCTTCGTATTGGTTGAAAAACAGTCTATGAGGGTCAATGCTTTGTTGAAGCAATTAATATTTTAGTTGCAGCCTATTATGATGTCCACATTTGGCATGAGGATTGTCAATCTCTTCCATAGCCTGTTCAATAAAATGTTTTGCTGTTGTTGCCTTGGTGTTCCAGTACAGGTTACAGAGTAGGGTTGACCCTTCATTGACAGCCTTGGAACTTCTGCTTTCCAAGAGAACAGCTTGAATTAGGGGGGAGCTGTTCCTTGTCCATATCACCCTGAGCCATCTGCCATTTTTCAAGAATTTAGGAGGCCAGCCATGGGTCTACCCATCGCTCCTTTTATTGACGGTTTTTAAAAAACGGCAAACCCCACAAGGAGAGGTAGGTTACATAGCTACGTCTCCTGGAGGCAATTCAAATTGAAATCATTAAATTGCAAACTCCCCGCCCCTAGCAGGTGTTTCAAACCTGGCATGTTCCAACGGCTCAGTGTGACATAGGGCTTAGAGTTTTCCCTGCCCGGTTTTTGGCATTATGACTTCGAGGTTAGGGCCTCCGCCAACCTGTCCCAATTTACATCATCATTCATCACATATTTTCTCCCCTTAGTTTGGCCATAGGCTGGTTTGAGTTGTCTATCACGACTTTATATTTGGAGGATTGCAAAGGCTCATCTTCACCCCATTGACCACTTTTAGTTCGAGTACGCTGAATCCTGTCATGATGGATTTACTATGGCTACATTTGCGAGGTTTTGCCGGGGTTTGTGCTCTATTATCTTCTTCATTGTTACTTGCAGATTTGAGGTTTGATAGTATTTTTAATGAGAACCCCATGGATCTCAATTGACCAGTTTCCTGCATCAACAACTTCTTAATTTTCATTGCGGCGAGGTGAATTACCACCATATCCTTCCTTAGTTTCTCTGGAAACTCTACTAGGACCAGATCCTTAGATTTTATGTTAGAGAGTGAGCTAATGCTGAGGAAGAGCCTTAGGATATTTGCCCTATTCAGGATGAGATTATCTTGAATGCACAAGTTTCTCTCCAGCTGCATGTAAAACACATCATTTTCTCTTTGTTCAAATGATCTCTTCACTTTGTTTGGTTTATTTTGTGAATAGACCCTTAGTTCACATTGTTTGTCAGACCAGCTGGCCCGCTTGTTTACAGCCCTGCTTCTTTCTTTTAGTGTCTTAAAATGTCTTATTGGGTTGGTCGACTCCTCTTCCTGATGTGACCTACTCCTATGAACCTTTGACACAACCCTTGTCCTGGCTCGAGGAGTTTGAGTTGAGATCTGTGGTGATGACCTTTTTTCTCGGTCCTCATAGTCCGACGAACCCTCCATTTCATCAACCATGTCCTGGGAGTCCACTTCATCTGGTGTACAGCTGATTGAAGCGTTAATAGTAGTGTGTGTTTTCAGAGCTTTCAGGGGGTCTTCCAATGAGTTTTTGCCCAATAGGACTTTGTCCCAATCATGGGAGTATGTAGAAAGGTTCATCAAGTCCTCTATGTCACTTGTATAATCTTTTGGTTGAATTTTATTGTACTGACCTAAATGGCTGTTCTCTGAATTCGACAAAGTGCTCTCTGAGTCACTATCTGGATCTAAATTTATATGGGACTTCTAATCAGGTTTTCTTGGTGGCTTAGCCGTCAAGAGAATGGCCTGTTTGTTTTGGGAGAACAATATTGGTTCCCTGATGTTCCTTATTGCCTTGACCTGTCTGCATCGTTTCAAAGCCACTGGTTTCATGGCAAAATTTACTTGCTTTAATTGCTTATTGTTCCCGGGGACTTTTTTCATCATTGGGACTTTGCCCCTCTCGTGAGTCTGCTTGATAGCAATTTGGCTGTTTGAGAAAATGTCTTATGTTTTTGCAGATGATGATGTAATTTGCAAAGTTCCTGGGAAAGCTGAAGTAGGTGGAAGCTTGTTAAATAGGTTTCCAGTTTTGTCAGGCCCCAAAGGTTTCATTGCGTATTTATTACTGGATATAATGGCATTATGGGTTTGAGGTATATTGATGGTTCCTTGAGTCAGATTGTCCTCCAACCAGTTAGCTGTCTGGGGTACATGCTTGAGAGCTAGTACATCCGAGGAGTCAATGTTTTGTTGGCATGGTTTAGGTTTCGGAATCACGCTATTGAGATCCTTTGGGCAAGATGAAAGCTCCAATTCATGCGTATCTTCCGCTATAATAATGGTCTGTATGTCTAAATTAATGGCAATGTTAGTATTTCCAATGAGGTCCCCATTTAATGTTGAGCATTCAGTATGCTCTGTTGAGCTAAGGTTCAAAGGAGGACCATTTTGATTGTTCTGTGACAGTCTTCTTTTTTCTTTATCCTTTATTATAGGATCCAAAATGGTCTTCACAAATTTAGTGGTGTTTTCTTCGTGCTTATCCATGTTCCCATGAAGTGCTGAGATAAACCCTTCGACAAAGACCATTTTTGAGTGCAACATTGCCAGAAGGGTTGATTGGTCTCTTAATTGATCTGCAATGTTCTCATACAGTCATTGGGCCTCATTCCGAGGCTGGAGGTAAGGGTTAACGGTCACCGTTAATGGCAACGGTGACCGTTAACACTTACCACCATATTCCGAGTTCCCTTTTGCGGGTTGGCATTTAACGCCTGCTTTTAGCAGGCGTTAAAAATCCAACCCGCAAAGGGACCTTGGAGTAAATTACGGCACCGTAATTTACGGTGCCGTAATTTACTCCTTCCCCATTCCCATTGAGCCCTATGGGGGCAGGAATGGGGATGGGGAACCGGTATGGTGAATGGGGAATTACCGGTCCCTCCAACCTTGGAATGGACCGGTAATTACTCCATTCACCATGCCGGATTTCCATGGAGTAAATAGCTCCATGGTTGCTTACCATGGTGCTATTTACTCCATGGATAGCGCCAGCCTCGGAATGAGGCCCATTGTCACTAAGAAAGCTGTAATCATGTTGTTATCGAGTATGGGCTTTGGCGAGGACTGATTCTCCACCTGCATTGCCACCAGGTCCAGTAGGAGGTCCTCAGCTGATAGAGCAGGATATGCTGGGAAATCCTTGTCCTCTTGACGTGTGGACAGTCTGCAACGTTTGCAAGAAAAGTGAGACCAATCCACAGAGTCCATTTGGTCCATTTATGATCGTGAAGAGGCCCTAGGCATACAATTGGTAGTCCTGTCTTTGATCTCTATATTAATTGGGCAGATGTCCTTCCCATGGCTGTTTCCTAGAGCCTGAGGGGCCCCTGGTCTAGTCCCAGGATCTGCACTTTTCTCAGTGTGTCTCCTGTCCTTAACTTTTGACACCCCCTTCACAAAGATATTAAGTTGTCTGGGGATTCTGGGTTTAATATTTAAGGTGTTAGGTACTGCATGGTCAAAGATCGTGGTTTGTTTTGTTCAACCAAGTTGTTGAGTTGACTCTGTTTGCATTATTAAGAGAGTCTTATCTTGCTGTTTCTGTTTGCCACCACTTATAGGAGGTGGAGGCTGGTCTCCAAAGTAGTGGATTGAGAGCCCAATAGTAAACTGGAATTTGTAACACTATAGATCAAATGTTGCTTACCTTGGAGAGAGCTGAAGCTAAGCACTCTTGGTTTCCATGGTAAGCGACCAGTAGTAACACTTTACAAGGTATTACAAGTGGTAGGGTTTGTAGATCCAAAAGTATAAGACTCCTGTGGAAGCATCACATTTCCGATGTACTCTTGATGCATGTTATTGGTGATATTTGTCGAACATCCAATGGCCTCTATGCTTGTGTTACTATCAGCCAATATGCTTGTTTCAGTATTGGCTGTATTCGAGAGGTCAATAGATATTGTTAGGGTATCTGAGGCCTCTGCTCTGGAGACCAATATGTCAATATTGTGGGTTTCCTCTGATGTGCATGATGGTACTATGCATTCTAATTCAACGCAAATGTCCTTTTCCTGTTGTTTTCCCAGAATGTTTATTGATGAAGTTATTTCCTGGCCGATTTTTACACAAGCAATAGGGCAATGAGAGTCATTCTTCTCTGATGGTGGATCACAGATTCCACCCAGCCCACCCATTGTTTCCATAACTTGTGAGGCCATGTGTCGTTGCACAACAGAAAACTGTGCTAAAATATGGCCCTTGTGGGGCTGATGAAAGTGGATCAATGGGCTTTTACCCCACAGTCTCTGCTAGGTGGTCGTGAATGTGGTCATCTCCCTACAGCCCTACATGCTCGGCTCTATGCTTGCACAATAAAGAAAGGGCAGAGAACCATGCAAATGTGTGGCCCTTGAGGGAATGAAGGGAGTGGATCAAAAGGCTTGATCAAAAGGCTTTTGCCCCGCAGTCTCTGCTACATGCTTGTAAACTGTCCCAAAAACACCCTAAGTCTCAATAACACACAGTTCCGAGAGACGTCACCCTGTAGTCTCGGCTCTCTGCTCAAACAATCCCACTCAGTGCCTTGCCCCTGGCCCCGTGCTGCCAACTGCCACTTGCTGCTTTCCTCTTTCTTCTTGCTCTCTGTGGTACGCGTGAGAGAATAAGAGAAGAGTGTCCACACAAAGTGAGCTTTGGAGACTTATGAGCATGTGATGAGCAAACGTGGCACGAGTTAGAGTGAGTTGGAGTGAGGATAAGGTGGAGTAAGGTGAGGTGAGGCAAGGTAGGGATTTGGTAGTAAGCGGAGTGACTTTCAATATGGGTACGATACAAATTTAAGTTCAATTCAAGTTCAATTCAGATTCAATTTGGTACAATTGAGGAGAAAAAAAATTTAAAAAATGAAAAGCGCTAAAGGGCGCTAAGAAATAAAAACAAAAGCAGCAACACGGGGCTCACCAGGAATTCCTTGGGAGTACTAATTGAAGTTTTCACACACAGTCAGATGAAATGAAAGATTGCTTACTATTGCTTGCTGGTGTATGCTGTACTTTCACCTGCTGCAGTGTGCTGTATGTCGTTGTCAACTGCCGAGTGCCCCCAACAGCCAGCCAGCCAGCGAAGCCAGGAAGCCAGCCACGGAGCCATACCCGCTGAGACACGTGCCGCAGAGGCACAGAAACATGGCAACACACTCCAAGTCACTCCGTGTTGCTCCGCTAGTACAAGTGGTTTCTGTTGAAACTGACTACCTCCTTGCAATGAAGAGAGGAGAAAGAGAGGAAAAAAGCAGAGCTCTCACACGGCAACACACTCCAAGTTACTCCGCTTTATAGTTGCTTTAACAGAGCTAATTCTTAATTGTGCCACATAGAAAAGGCACATATGTCTACATTTTCACCATGAGAAATTGTTAGAAACCACAACCAACTTGACTTGTTTTCTCCTAATGCTTAATCTGTGTAGGACTGACATTGACTATTTAGGTAACATTTTTCAGTGGGGCAAAATGGATCAAATGTTTTATGACACTTTTTTGCTACTTGCAAATCAGGGAATGTTGCACATTGGTTTTGCTCCAAACTTACTCTGCACATTATTCAGTAAGATTTAAGACCGGCAAAATTGGAGCACACTGATTGTGTCCTTTGTGTGCTGCTTATAAAATAAAAACACACAGAAGCGTATGCCCCCGGTTTATGCGAGCAAGAAAATTGTCAAATCTCACCACTATATTAAACAGCTAAATAAATAAACAAAAATGTCTTAATTTCTTCCTCTGGCACATCAACACCATATGTAGTAAAATATGCTAGCTCCTTTCCTTAGTATAAAAGAGACAAAGGAAGGCCTTTGCACTGTTGAAGTTTCAGTGTAATACAGGGGTTTATAACAGAATCCCCAAAATATTGTTGAATCTCAGGAACACAAAGAGAGAAACCGGGTGAGATGGATTCTTGTATTCTTTCCTGATATCATTGTTTTTAATGTGTCCCAGTTTTACGTGGATTCTATAACATGTTGCCTCCATGTCATCTCTGACAACTCTTCTAGTTCCAGTCGCCTCCTGCTTGCTCGGAACCGCAGAGCATACATATGATTTGAAAAACTACAACTACAAGGCCCACAATGGAAAGTTCTTTTGGCCAAACAGCTCAGAGGACTAAAAGGTATTAGACGTGCCATGAGGCCAGTTGGCTGCCATGGTTTAATATTTCAAAATTATTTCAATGTTTAATGTTGGCAGAAGAAACTAAAAATACATTTCATTCTTTTAAAAATAATTTTGTAGACAGACATTTGGTAACTTGAAAGTATTTTAATATTGATTTAAATTCCAGTTGTCATTGCAGCACTATAAGTAAAATAAAATGCAATTGGTGAACCACCCAAAGTAATGTAAGCATGATATTTGTCAGGTTTACCTCATGAAAGCGGGCAGCAAAACATGGATCAGACTATATAGATTAGAGAAAAGAGATACGTCATTCATATAAGATAAGCATCACGCTTTCTGTCCCCTAAAGGGATTGCCCTTTGTGTTAAATCTCTTTGAAGCAGCATCTTTCTACCTTCTGGCAGTATTCACAGATGGTAGCATTTGTTCACAATATACATCACTGGTACAGTCACCATGCCAAGTGTGAAATAGCAGAGTGTAGTCCATCAAGGCCCATATAAATAGGATTGGGGAGGAAAGTCCTTCCTACTAAACAACATGTTGCCATTGCCTGGAGCAGGGGTCCAGAACAGTACTTGTGTTCCTGCCACTGTGTTAGAGAATGATGCTCACTTCTTTATTTTACATAAAACAAACATCTATGCTATAGGTTGCCTGCACTACAGGTGAGAATACCTACGAGGTTTGGGATTTGCCTCACCTTAAATTGTGTTAATGATTCATTTTTATTAACAATGATGAGCACAGTGTGGGCTCATATCAACTCACCACAAATGATGCATAGCTCTTAATCTTTTCTGTCCCCATTGCGGGTGAATACAGAAGATTTCTTTCTTGGTGGTGGAGGGCCCATTGAAGTGTATGGGCAAGTTTGGGGCATGGCGAATGAGTGAACTGATTCCTTGGCGGGTGACACCCACCAAAAGTATGTGAGCTGTGAGGTCTGAAATGCGGTTACCTGACCAGACCCACTAAGTATGCAGTTTGTTATTATGTTTACGAAATGTTCCTACAGTGCTCCCACAAAAAAAATGTATTAGATGCATTTTGAAGAAATAGGGTGATCTGCAGAAACTGTTTTTGCCCATAAATTCCACATGAAAGCAATCCAGGACAGAGTGGGCTAAACGTTCCTAGGCCAACTTTTTTTCAATAGTCAAGAAGGACATTTTTTTCAGGAACATGCAATTATTTGCTTTGCCCACCGGCATGCATTTAAGTGAGGGATATTTTATGAGGAGGAAAGTTAAAAAAAAAAAGAAAGATCACCATTGTTGTTTTAAAGGGAAAGGAGGGAATCACCATTCTTTTTAGGGTGCTTTGCATTATATATACTGTAAATTTGCAAAAATAATTGTCTTTCGACTTAATACATTCTTCAAGGCTTGATTGCTTTCAAAAATGTCTTGTTCCAGTCATACTAAAGATGTCCTGTATGAACACAATGCATACATCGTTTATTCACTCATGAAATACTTTATCGCTTGCTACGGACGACGTCAGAGCATACAGCCCTATTTAATGGTATACTATGATATGGCAATTATAAGGCACCTGTACACAAGTGTTTCATAGGCACAATGTATTTTCTCAACAGAGGTTGAAATATATGTCTGTGTAAGTATTTCTGTGAGATACGGAAGCCTAGTCAAAAGTACAATGCCCCACCCATTTGAACAATTTCTTTTTGTGATGGCGAAGAGGCGTGTAAAAGTACTTAAGGTAGAAGGGAAAGGTTGTTGCAACTCAGTGCTGCACCAGGCTTCCCCCCTCCTCCACAGAAGAAGGCAATCAAAGTACAAGGGAGCGTTTATGAGGTCCGAAACTCCTAGGCACGACAGTAGCGCCGACTTTCAGGAATGTGAGCCGCAGTCAGAAGCCCTTGCCATTCATTAAGAGCCAAATCTTTGTGAATGGATTTCCAACTAGGAATCATTACAAATGTGAAGCAACAAGCCAGAGGGCTCTTTAACAAGTAAACACAATGAAAGCATGTGTGCTATAAGAATGCACTACACTGTTGAATCAAACACGTTTAAAATCGTAATTATATTGTAGTTTACAACATATATATTTTAGAATGAAAATCGAAACGCATATACATCTTTATGACCGTGAAAGTTAAACTTGCATGGTTCCAAATGTTTGTTTGGAAGGTGTATTTGCTATTTTGCGTTGCGACCTAGTTAATACTCACCAGACCCATATGCTAACTAGAACTGCAATGCATTGTGACATGCAGTCAAAATAGGCTGCCTGCACTTGCAAATAAATATTTACACACCAAAGACAGAAAGCACGGACATTGAGCTCACGAAGTAACTCAGAAGAGTATTCCCCAAAGAAACTGCGCTTGCCTCGCATACTATTTTCTTTTAGTCTCTCCTCATTTCCCTATCAAAGGAACGTGGCTCACTGGCCAACAAAGTAGACCCCTGCTGTCACACACCTCTCATGAGAGGTGAGGGGCGGGAAAGGAAAAAGAGGCAGCCAGGCACCACTTAACTGTCCCTTTGGAAAGGTTTGGCAGGAGAATGGAAGAGGTAAAAAGAGAGTAGATGGGGACCAGGAGTGTGCAGTATGAGAGGAAGAATGGAAAGGTAAAAGAAGGTACAGCATGGGAGACGGACGGCCAAGACGAATGGGGAAGCACAGAAATGAAGGAGAGGAAGAAGAGATGGCACGGACATAATGCAGGAGAGGAAAAGAGATAGTGTGGTGGGTGGTGTGATAGGGGAGAGACAGGACGAAAGAGAGGGATAAGTGGTAGCAAGGGAACTAGGTAGAGTCCAATCAGGAGGTATTGGGAGGAGAGAAGAGACAGCATGGGTGGGAAAGTGAGAAGAAATAGAGCATTTAAGACATAAATGAGCCCACATTAAAAGGAGAGACATCAAAGAAGGAAGAGAGAAGAGACTGCGGGGGAGGAAGGGAGAAGACACACATAACTGCATAAAGGGACAACATAGGTGAGAGATGGAGGCGAGGGAATGAATGGGAGAGAAAAGAGGCAAAAACAAAGGGGGAGAGAGAAGAAAGAAGGAGAGAGAAGACTGCATCGAATGTAGGGATAAGACCCTGTGAGGGAGAGGAAAGAGACAAAATAGGCTGATGAGAGATTGAGAGAGATGGAAATCAAGACACCATGAGAGAGATAAGATAGACCTAATAGAAGGGAGGAAAAAGAGACTGCACAGGTGTGATGGGTAGAGTGAAAGACAATGTGACAGAACAAAACAGACAGAATGGAATAGAGGAGAAACGTCTACATGAAAGGAAAAGTTACCAAATGCAAGGTACAGAGTATAGAAGCTGAATGGAATGAAGAGAGGAGACCACTCGGGAGGGCAAGGAGACAGAGAGAGAGATGCAGCAGTGAAAGAAAATATAAACCATGCAGGGGTGGACTGGGAACCAAAAGAGGCCCTGGAAATTATGTTCAAAGTGGCCCCATATTGCACATTTTCAGCAAGTCCTACTCTTTTCCTATGAGAACATTTGGAAATAAAAATAGGTTACCAGGCAAAAGGGTCCCAGGGTGCAGAGGTCCAACTGGGAAATACCCAGAGTTCTCTATAGGCCAGCCCACCACTGAAACCATGACAGTAAGAGTAGAAGAACGAATGAGAGGAGACACAAATCTGTCTGATGCTCAATTTGAATTGTTAAATGTTTTCTTTTTAACCAATCACAATAAAAAAACATAACTTAAGTTTTAAGTTTAAGTGTTCCACTAATGAGAACTGTATGCTTTCTTCCTGAAGGCAGAGGTTTGTATCCTACATGTTATGCTCTACCATTTATTCTTTCACAGGCTTCATAGATCTCTGCAGAAAGGAAATTGGGCCGCATTATGACTCTGGCGGTAGCCGTGCCGGTCATTTTTTTACTGGCACCTGGCAACGGGTAATTACCGAGGCATTACAGCCCCAGCGGACCCGGTAATTCCCCATTGCTGGGTGTGGTAAAAATTACTCCCCATTCGCATTTGAGAGTCCCATTGGACCCAATGGGAATGGGGAGGGCGGATGCCTTTCCACCCGCCAGGTCAGACCTGGCAGGCAGAAGGGCACCCGCTTGCAGACTCTTGTGACCGCTTGTTACTGGACCGGCAAACTTGTACTGAGGCCCATTAAACTGCTGGGCAGTCTTACTGGTTCTGGAACCTGCAACCAGTCTATTCAGAGATCTTTGCGGCTTTCCACATGACCTGTCTGAGCTATCAGACTGGGATTGAACACTGTTATTTTCAGGCTAAAAACAGGTCTAAAGCAGGAACACTAGCCCACTAGTCTTAATTAAATTCATGGGAAAAACAATTAACACATTCAGATGAAGGGACGCCCGGCGTGTCAAGGGCGGCTGTTGTGAGCCGTGGGTGAGTTGATTAGTGTAAGTCACGTTCTCACCAAAGCCACCCCCCCCCCCAGACCCTCTGGCTTCAAAATCTCAAGCGGGGCCCTGGAGTGGTGAAGCCCGGCATGTCAATGCTGGCTGTTGTGAGCCCAGGGCTGTTTGGAGTAGTGGGCTACCTCAATTGTAATCTCGATGCTCCAGGTTACACTGTGGAAAGAAAAAGGGATAATCGGTTTCCAGATCTACGGAAAACGTCTTTTTCCATGGTGTTACAGACGGAGCACAAGTAAGGTATCCCTGCAATTTCTCGAGCATTCCCCTTGTTGTTGGCCCTCTACCGTCCTGTGTTGTCTTGTGTTGCAGCAAAGGGAGTCAGCACTTTGGCATCTTAGTGCAAGCCGCAACGGTTATCAGGGCCCAACCAGGAATCAGCTGGGTACTTCGCTGGGTACTAATGCAGCAAGAGCATGGCAGTGGCTGTAGCAGCTGGAGTGTCTTGGCACACAAATGAAGTAGGAGCTCAAGAGAACAGAGCAGAGGGGCTTGAATTAAACAGTGGATGTAACTTGATGGGTCATTGTAGCATTTTACTTTTATTAGTCGGAACTGGTACTTTGTTTTTATCATCTTTGCGTCGCAAGTACCCGCCTAGAACTGGAAACTCTCTAGTTTTATACAGCTGCATTGCTGAGCTCTACTGGTTTATGGTGGGTTTGAGAGGAGGTTGAGTTGCACTACAGATTACCTCTTTACCAGTTGGGCGTGCCTCTCTCCTACCAAATGGATTGAATGTTTTAATGATTTAGTAATAGAATTGCATCAGTTTGAGTGCTCTTTAATATCCATGCTTTCATTTTTTAGTGTTGCTAAAGTGTGGTTGACCTACGTTTTGAAGTGTTTTTATTTTGCTTTTATTGTTCTTCACTGGTTATATATTCCTATGGAAAGAGGAATGTTGTTCTTGTGCTCCAAATAGCATGTCGGCTTGTCTGACTACTTTGTCCACAAGGATCTGGGGCTCTGTAACACTGAATTCACTTGCAAGGCAATGGGGATAGGTGTTGGGTGCAAATCAATAAGCAAGTGTAACAAGTATTTATTAATGTATTTATTTACAGGAGGAACAATGCTCTTTTGATCACAAAAGAATGTACAATAGATAAGAAATTAGATTTGCCAGGAAGCTGTGAGATTCTTACAATGGGAGCTTGAGGGACATTCTGACCAGGTTGAGGAGGGGAGTAAATGGAACAGTCACTGGTACAATGCATAAGTGGACATTGTGACGAATCCCAGGATGTCGTTACTGCTTCCATGGAAGAAGCCCGTTCCTATGATTCCAAGGAGGTGAGGCCGCTACCCGATAGTCCCTGTGGGGATGGCATTCTGAGGGTGGATCTCATGGAATGGGAAAACCCCTATGGGACCAGTGGCGACTATAGAGGGAGAACGCAATATCCACCTTGGCCCACCTGTCCTTCACCCCCACTCTCCTCAATCCTACCCTCCTATCCTATACACTTCTGTAGTATGGATGAAGTAGGAAGGACTGATACGAGGAAGAATAGGGATGAATAAAATGAAGATCTGAAGCAAGAAACTGTGACAAGGAAGAGGCGCAGAGCCGCACAGGTCACTCAGAAGAATCTATCTGAACAGTCTAGTCTTCAGTCACAGAGCTTACTGGTTGGGAGCATAAAGACTGACAACGGACTTATCCGATTGTCAGATGCTCCGGAGAGGAATCACGAGAGAGACTGAGGCTCGGAGAGAAAGTCGGCAAAAGTAGATCCAAGCACAGAGACAATAAAGGGGCAATCTCTACTGATACCGCTAAATAAAATGAGAGGCTGGCTGTGGGAAGTGTGAGCAGCACTGCCCAAGCGGTCCAATGAAGAGGGAGATGCTAAAGTGGGTTTGGAGCCATTGCGGCAAGTGGACAGGAATGTCAGAAAAGCAGAAAAACACAAGATAGCCCGCGACCAACCAGAAATCTGCAGCCAAGACCCTGGCGGTAAATGGACGAATGAGCCTGTGGTTGGGGGTCCCCATAAAGTGAAGGAAACCCTATAAAGCATGAAGACTGAAAAGTGGGGGAAAGAGGACAGCCCCTACGCAATCCTAAGAGATGGTTTACCAAGACATGGTAACAAGGGAAAAGGACATATCAAGTGATAAGAAGGCATAATATTCTTTGTGGCAGTACTTGGAGTGAGAGTGACCCAGGACTGTCACATAAGAAAAAACACAAAGAGAACTGGGAGTGTACTATATCTGAAGACAGTACTTGGGAGGTGAGTAAACCAAGTCTGTATGTAACATTAATGGACGATAAATATAACTATGAGAAGAGTACAAAGGAACACAGAGCTTGGCAGGCCATTGAACCAAGTCTGTGTTTGAAACTAAGAGACCTGAGGAAGGAGGAAACCAGGTCTGCCAATCAGGGTTAGGGACCAACTACAGCTTGGAGGGTTATTCAAGCCACTCTTCTTGGTTGCAGTGCCTGGTAGGAGAAAAGCAGGTCTGCCAAGCAGTGTCAGGGACCGACCTCAGCTTGCAGGAGTATCCAAGCCACTCTTCTTCATTGCAGTGCCTGGTAGGAGGAAACAAGGTCTGCCAACTAGAGCCAAGGGCCCAACTCAGCTTATAGGAGCATCCAAGCCACTTGTGTTCTCTTCTTCATTGCGGTAGCTGGTCAAAGGAAGCCAGATCTGCCAACCAGGGTCAGGGACCCGACGCAGTTTGGAGACATATTCAAATTCACCTTCTTTGTCATATTGCCTGGTCAGAAAAGAACGGTTGTAGGTCAAAGGATCGAAAAAAAAGGATTGAATGGTAAAAGGATTGATTCAAAAGGATTGAAAACAAAAGGATTGAAAACATTTTTTTTTTTACTTTTTTTTTGGGGGTGGGGAGGGTTTGTGATAAAAACCACTTTTTTTAACTATACGAAAACCACAAAAAAATATATAATTAAAAAAAAAATTAGATCCTTTTGTTTTCGGCCCTATTGCGTTGATCCTTTTACATTCGATCCTTTTACATTCGATCCTTTAACTGGACACCAAAAGAACCAAGCCTGCTAATCCAGGGGTCAGGGGCTTGAGGGTCAGGGGCTTGAGGGACAGAGAAGAGGAATTGTGTTACAAGCCTGAAGAAGGCTGGGGAAGGAAGACATCCCCTAGCAGTTGATGGACTTCAACAGAAGCCTAAGGAAGGCTGGGGAAGGGAGACATTCCCTTCACCAGTTAAAGGAACTAATAAACTCTGAATTCTCTTTTTGTCCAGGCGAAGAGACTCATGCCTGTTGGCCAGGAAGACCTCCTTTTCATTTAGTTTAAACTTAGCGTGTGAGGGACAGAGTTATGATTCTGACATTGGACATTGAAACTTTTTCTTTCAACATCTTAATGGTGACAGCTTGAGTGGAAACAGAGGAAGTGAGGGGCAGAGGCAGGTTAGAGGTGAGGGAAAATGTTAGATAGCAGGCAGAGAGGTAGGTTAAGAGGGTAACTCAGAGGTGAGGAGGTAGACTTTTAGTTTGGTTTTGAACAAGTAGTCATGGCATGATTGTCAATTTGTCAGGTAATCTACTGACGGCACAGTTGTCACATCATTTCTCACTCTCCCTGAATCATGCAATGCCTTATGGACCTAGGGGGCAAATGGTTAATGTCACTAAGGGGATTACCCCATTTCCACCAGAGGTAACAGACATAAGCAGTAACTGGATTGCGAACATACATGTTATCGTTGAATCTTCAATACTGGAAACTCATGCATGTGCCTTGATATGCGTTCTTATAATCTTGTGCACTTTGTGATAGTGGTCCTGCTCTTTGGAAATGGTGTTCATATGGTACAGCCTTTGTGCCATTTCTGTGCGTCTGTGTTGCATCTGTCACCTTACACCAGAGAACTGTGTTGTCTCCTGTCTAGGTATGGTTTTCCTATACATCAAGGGACCTGTAGTGCAGTCTTTAATCATTTGGGTTTTTGCATTCCTTTCATGTCCAGATGTTGTTGTGCAGGGATTTGTCCAGTGGGGTAGCGCTTCTCAGTTGTTGGGTCAGAGAGCAGGTCCTTCTAGCACAGGGCTTTGAAAGGGCTTGCATTACATTACAATCACATAGGTGAAACCCCTCCCCTCATGGGTCCTACCCTTTGCACTTGTGAACCTTGTGTGTTTGATGTTGATTGCTTTTGCTCAGGATCCAGGTCTGTTGCCTTTGTTGGGTCACCATATATACTGGTAGTGCACAAGACCATGGCATCATCAGTGGAACCTGGGGAAGAGGGCATAGCAATGGTTCATATTGAGGTCTGCATCACAGGTCACCTGCATGTTAAACAAATGTTGTTGTTTCCTGTTACAGTACACCTCTTCCAATGCCTAGGGCCCCACCAATGTGACCACTTTTATTCATTAGGATGTATCCTTCAGCTTGCACCATGGCTGAAAATGTCACTGCACAAATATTAGAAGTTGATTAGATAATTTTATTCAAATATACTGGTGGAATTTATTTAAAAATAGAAACAAACCCTGGCATTTGAATATGTTATGTTTTTACATATGACTATTTATTTTGGTAACATTGGGCATATTCATTCATAGGAACAATAAGCTGAGCAAGAGCAATACTGAGAAAGGAAACTATCACTGAGGGGTATGAGGGTTAATGAAAGATGGGCATTCATCGTTATTAGCTCTGATTTTGGTGTGCACCAATCACAAGCATTTTACTCTCCAGCTCAAGACACCTTTAGAAATCCAATTTACTTGCCATTGAGGCTCCATGCCAAATGTGCGTCTATTTTCCCTTCTCCTATTCATTTTTCCCAAAATTAATTTTTGGATATACGAAAAGGGAGACATATATTCTCTACAGTTGCTTAAAGCACATCCGATGTTTGGAAACACCACCGGCCCAGTAGGCTTTTGGAATGAACAATTTGAAACAACTTTCTTTGTACATGAAAAACTCCTCTAAAATTTTATTTAGATAACAACTGATTATGTGAAATAAAGTGACCCAGGGCCTCATTACGACCCAGGCGCTCCCGTAATGAAGGGTGCCGGTACAGGACCGGCACCCTTCATTACGGGAGCGCCTATTACGAGGTTCCTTTTGCGGGACCCGGAACAGACGTCTGGTAAAATCAGACGTCCTTTCCGGGTCCCACGAGACGAACAGGGAGCTAATAACGGGCCGTTATTAACGTACCCGTTATTAGCTTCCTCCCCATTCCCATTGAGCCCTATGGGGGCTCAAATGGGAATGGGGAATGGTTCCTTCAAGGAGGAATTACCGGGTCCTCCAATATTGGAATTATTCCTCATTGAAGGAACCTGGTATTGGAGCCCGTTATGGAGGCAGCCATGGTGCTAATAGCACCATGGCTGCCTCCATACGCGTAATGAGGCCCATAGTGTACTTTGAAATACACAATTTTACCAGTAATTTCCAAAACATCCATTGCAATGTGTCATCTACACAATAACCTACCAAAATATCACTAAACCGTATTGTGCTTTCATCAACATTAATCCAGTTCACTTTAAAATGGAACATTCCTACAGCTTCTCCAGAATGTCAGACTCGCTTAGGGCATGCAGGGTCATACTCTTAATGATTTAATGCAGCATATGGAAACATGAGAAGCAGGATTGCAGTGATAAAAAATATTTTTTTTAATTACGCCTATACTTTGGGAACTCTGTTATAGTCACACATTTTTGTGTGAAATCGGCTCTGAAGAAAAATATTAGGCCTCAAATATATGAATAGCACTCGTCTTAAAAAAGAATCGAAAATATATATGCGGTCGAACAATGTACCATTTTGGAGAGAGTGTTTGGGAAAGCGAGTCTGAAACCACTGTGTCTAATCAACCCTCTGCCCACACCTTGCTTCCTCCCCCTCCTCCACATCAGGTTATTCTAAGCTGAGTGGAAAGGAGGTGTGAAATTCCACAGGGCAGAGCAGCTTCTACATGACAATGGCTGTAGCCTTGAAGCTGTGGCTCTGGAGAAATCTAATCCCCAGTGCAAACCCAAACCGACTGCATTCATATAGAGACAAATAGTGTAAAATAATCCTTACATTTAGGATGATAAAGTGAAGCAGTACTATTAACTTTATAATCTAAGAACATTTAAGGCGCACGATTATTTACTGTAATTAAACATTTCCATGGTTCCTTATTTAAAACATAATTATATTGTGACTAGTTTAACAATATAAATGTATTACAAATAACAATATAAATGTATTACAAATGCTAAAGCAAAAATGTAATCTTGCATGTCAAGTGTGTAACCAGTTTAAATATTGACAAGTGTGTGCATACTTTGCACCAAAAGAAGTTTGTAAAGAAACTGAAAAGTGTGTTTCCATTAAAGCAGTGCACAGTTTGAACTCGCCTGAAAAGGTACGGTCTGTGAGGCATGGGTACAAGCCTAATTGAACGCCACAGTTGCAGAGCAGGACAATTTGGCGCGGCCAGTTAATCGCGGGCCTATTCGCCACGACCGATTAGGTGCAGGAGACATTTGGGTGCGCCCATTTTGGCGCACCCATTTCAACGCTGGAACATGTGATCTTTTGGTGCCAGGAATGACGCATTATTTTTGTTTTCTATATGTGCTAAACCTGCATAATATCGAACTGGCGACTTTCAGGGGACACAGAGATTGCTGCAGACAGCACCTTGACTCACAGAGCCATCACACCTGCAATGCATCAGGCTAATATTGTGTAGTGTCCCGTGTATCAAGGGACGCTGCGTATGATGTGAGGCGCGACGCTGCGTATGATGTGAGGCGTGAGCCAACAAGAAGGGGCTCGAGCAGAAGAACGTGGTGAACGGACGATGGTTGGAGAGGCGAGAGAGAATCAAGATACACGACATTCATGTCCCGTATACTGGTCCTACTTACCATACAAAACTAAATTGTATTTACATATAAATCTATATTAAGTCATTAATAAATCCCCATTTAACTTACCTTGTTTCCGCCCCTGCTTCATATATGAAGTTACTTTGACATTCATGAGTTTGTGTCACGAGAGACCAAAATGCCTATCCAAAAAAGCTATATTATGTCGCTTTGGCCCCGGTGTGAGGCCCCCCAGGGAAAGCGTTCAGGCTCCCAGAGTGGTCGCAATAGATCTCTGGCCCCTTCATCGTTGCGATCACTGACCCTTCAGTGGGCAAGAACCTTTCTTAACGATTTAATGTGCCTAGAAAGGGCAATCGCAGCACCCCAAAGAAGAACACGATTGTTTCCGTGCACATTATAACCATTACTCTCTATTGTCAGGTATTGCAAAAGACCAGCGTTTACCAAACAATTCCCGGTGTAATCGTTTTGATCGGGAACAGTTAATTTGAGCGCACACATTATTATACAACTGAAAAAAGTGATCTCTAGTCAATGTGTTAATGAGACTGTTTATAAATGGACTGAAAGGGACAATCTAGGAACATTTTAATTACAGCGCCTACTCTTTTCTGATTGGAAAATGTGAACTTAATAGGATTTATACAGTGCTCTGCTGCAATTTGCCTACTGCACACACAGAAATGCGCAGACGCGTGCACAGGCACACACGCCAATCATGACCAGATGTTGAGGTGGGATATTAAACTCTGAAATCAAATCGTGCATGGCGGGGCAGTGCCAGGAATGCGTGAATAAAGTGGCACAAATCAAAGGTATGCAGCGATCTGTCTGCACATCACACAGTGCTGCCCAGACTTGCAAGGTCACCCCCTCAACCCCCAACCCCACAATTGGGGCATAGACAGGGAGCGCATAATTGTCATTGGGGCAGGCCTCAGCATATATGTGCCCGGGGCCAATCGCAATATTGATAAGATCATTGATATTGATATTGATATTTTATTTCTATCGCACTCGTACACAAATGTTTCAGAGCGTGACAAGGCAAGGGAGGGGAACAGGGGAGAACAAAAGAGCGATCTTACTAGGCCCAGAGACATTGAGAACGTGCAAGTGCATGGGAGGGGGGAGGGGAAAAGTGCATGGAAGGGGGAGAAGTGGAAAGTGCGGAGCAGAGGAGAAACAGATAAATAATAACAAATAAATAAATAATAAAGACAACAAACAGTGGTAGTACAGCCGCCAGGTGCTGGGTTTAAGGCAGCAGACAGGGTAGGCCTGATAAGTGCAGGAAGAAAAAGGAGGGGACTGTATGGGTACAGATAAAGTCCCCAGTGCAAGGGGTAGTTCGCAAGGGTGGCAGGGTGAGCAGGTACCTGTGCCCGGAGGACAGAGGGTGGCCAGGTGCACGGTGCCAAGAGAGAACAGATGACCAGGAGAGAGGGGGAGTGAAGGTAAAAGAAAAGAGGAAGGTCTTGAGGTGCTTCCAGAACCAGAGATGGTTCTCCTCAAGTTTTAGAGTGGCAGGGGGCCCCAGCTGAAGACAGACATCTACCCCCAGCTTTTTTATTTAAAAAATGACTGACCCTGAGGGAGTTAGAGGTAGAGGAGCAAAGAGCTCGAGAGGGGAGGTATTTGCGGAGGGATAGCTGAAGGTATTCTGGACCCATACTCCAGAAAGCCTTGTGGACAATGCAGAGGGTTTTGAATTTAATGCCTGCATCTACTGGGAGCCAATGGAGGGATTTCAGAGCTGGAGAGATACAATCCCAGGGCTTGAGGCCAAGGACAAGTCTTGCATTCCTGTTCTGGATTAGTGGCAGAGGGCGGAGCATAGAGGCAGGTAGATTTAGAAAGAGGCTGTTACAATAGTCCAACCTAGAGAGAACCAGAGCTTCGGAGACCATGAGATTCTGGGGGAAGGAGAGGATGGTGTAGGTGTGCCGATGAGGAGGCTCTCCGTCTTACTGGCATTCAGAAGAAGATCATTGGCAGCACACCAATCTTGAATGGCAGTTAGGCAATCAGAGATGAGAGAGGGAGAGGAGGTGGCCAAGGGCAGCCTGAAAATGAGTTGAGTGTCGTCAGCATAGCACTGGAAACCTTAGCAGAAAACGGCAATGCAGTGGGCGAGAGCTGCCGTGTATTGGTTGAAAAGCCAGGGTAAAGAGGTTAGACCCCTGGGGAACACCACAGGTAGAGAGGAAGATAGATGATAGAAAGGACCCCAGTTAGACTTGGGAGGGTCTATCAGAGACGAAAGAGGTCAGCCAGGCCAGAGCCTGATCAGTGATACCTAGGTTATCACGGAGACGGTTGAGCAGGATGGTATGGTTGACCGTGTCGAAGGCAGAAGAGAGATCGAGGAGGATGAGGACAGAGGGAATGTTAGATTCAAGGTTGGAGAGCAGATCTTCATGGATGTTCAGGAGAGCAGTTTCCATGCTTCTGGCAGCTCTGAAGCCAGACTGGTGATCATGGAGACAGCCAACAGAATTGGAATGAAGGTTAAGCTGAGAGATGGCCAACTTTTCCAGGAGTTTACCCAGAAAGGTAGTAATGGAAATTGGGTGATAGTTAGCCAGACAAGAAGAATCAGATGTGGGTTTCTTGAGAATAGGATGCACAAAGAAGTGCTTCAGAGGGGACGGGAAGGATCCTGGGGCAAAGGAGTGGTTGCAAAAATCAGCAAGGGCCGGAGCAAGGGTGTCAATGTGGTCCTTGATGGTTTTAGAGGAACAGGGATGAACCTGTTTTGACAAGGCTTTCATAGGTCAGACTTGTCTAGCGACCGTGTCAGGGGAGAAAAGAGGAAATGATGAGATGGAGGGTGGAGGGGTGGCTGAAGGAGGGTCAGCAAGCACAGATGGAGAGGGGAGAAGAAGGTCATGGGTGGAGAGGGTGGACAGGATGTCCTGGCTTTTTGAGATAAAGTGACAGACAAGGGCATTGCAAAGAGCCTGTGAGGCAACAGGAGGGTTAGAGACTGCCGCAGGGTTTTCCAGCTCCTTGCAGATTTTAAAGAGTACGGCCGAGTTGTTAGATGCCGCAGAGACACAAGCTTGAATGTGTGCTCTCTTCTTGGTGAGGACAGAGAGACAGTATTGCCTTTGTAGCAGGCGACAGGCCAGTTTGTCAGACGATGAACAAGAAGCCCTCCATTTCCTCTAAGTCACCCTACACTTACGTTTAAGTGTAGCTAGGTCAGTCATACCAGGAATTGCACTTGGCTTTGGACTTCAAACGGATCCTCATGACAGAGGCAAGAGCATCAAGAGTATCAGAAATTGAAGAGTAGAGCAGAGACAGGTCTGTGTCAGGATGTGAGACAGCCAGAGGTGGGGGGAAGTGGCGGCGAAAGCCTCCACTGACACACGCTTCATGGGCCGGATGTCCGAGAAGGTAGGTGGCAGTGTTGGCTTGGGGGGAAGAGAGGGAGGGATGAGAGGAGTGGTCAGAGGGATGGAGAGGGGGAGTTCAGAGGAGATCAAGACATCAAGTGTGTGCCCTGCAGAGTGAGTCCGGCCAGATGGGAGGATGGACAGGGAGAGGGAGTTGCAGAGGTCACAAAAGAGTACAGAGGAGGAACAAGGAGAGTCTAAATGGATATTGAGGTCACCGAGGAGGAGGAGTTGAGTGGTAGAGTCCAGGAGGGAGGAGGAGAGGTCCGCCCACGAAGAGAGAAATTAGGTGATTTGACCAGGAGGCCGGTATATGGTAGCCACAGTAAGAGAATGGGTAGGAGAGCTTACAGACAAGGCATTCAAAAGAGGAGTAGGTCTGAGTGGGAATGATAGAGGCAGGAATCCACTCAGGAAAGATCAGGGCTACCCTCCCCCACCGGACCGGGAGGATCTGGGTGCAGAGAGGATCTTGTAGCCATCAGGGAGGAGAGTGTCAAAGCTTGTGACATCAAGGTCTAGTTCTTCAAGCAGGTGGCAGATGTCAGAGGAGTGTTTGACAGCAGAGCGAGTTTTGAGAGTGGCAATATGAAGAAGGTTGCCAGCCTTAAAGACCTTCCGGGGAGGGGTACAGATCAGGGGTACGCTCTGCGGAGGAGAAAGGGCCCTAGGAGGGGCAGAGGAGGAGGAGAGAGAGGGCAAGTTAGCCAAGGGGGGAGAGGAGGGGACAGCAGGAGAGGAGAGGAAATTGATGAGGCGAGGGAAACGCCTATCAAAGAGCAGTTTCACAATCAACAAACGACCTGGGGCACTGCCCCCCTGGTCCCAGACCCTGACCTAACTCAAACTTCTCCCTGTCTGGGCCCCCAGTACCGGCTTGATCGCCTGGAGCACCTCGGCCCTCCAACGATACAACATGCATCAACTTCTCAGCATTGCTCAGTGGTTTCTCTGCCCTCTCGGCTTGTCTCCCCCAGGTGGGCCCCCCAGGTGTGGTGGCAGGGGTTCCCCTATCCCCCTCTGCAGGCGGTACACAGATTTTGCCGTGAAATCTTTCTCCCCCTGATTATACGGGCCACATCTGCTTGCTCCGGCGTATACCACCTACTGCCCATAAAATGTTGAATAGATCACATGGGACCACCAAGACTGGGACTATGGATAAATTTACCAAGTCGACACCCAGGCCCGAGCAGGGGGGATCCTCCTCAAACCAGGATGACATGGATCCTCCGTCAGACCCCCCTCAGCCCGACCTCACGCTGATGATGGAATCTATGGCAAAGAACTTTCACGAGAAACTGGATGACATCAACGCCAATGTGGCCGCTCTGTGAACCAAGTTGGATCAGCACGGTGCCAGGATAACTGAGGCGGAGACCAGGATTGGGGCCAATGAGGACGGAGTGCTCGCTCTACAGACCACTGTTCCGCCCTCAAGGGGAAAATGGAACTGGCCGTCGAAAATCTCCTCAAGGACCTTTTAGATACCTCTCAGCTCTCCCCATTCTTCATGGTTGAACGTGCTCACAGGGCGCTGGCCCCCCGCCCTAAACCTGGCAATTTTCCCAGGCCAATAATTGCCCAGATCCTTAGCTACAGAGACAGTGATCACATACTGCGGCTAGCCCGAGAGAAAGGAGAACTGAGATTAGATTCTCAGATCATCAGAATCTTTCCGGACTTCTCAGTGGGGGTCCAGATGGAGTGCAGGCAGTTCAATGGTGTGAAAAAGTGGTGTGAAAAAGTTGCTTAAGGAAAGGAAAACCGAATACACAATGCTCTTCCCGGTACACTTGAATTTTACCTTCCGCAATAAACTCTTCTTCTTTACGGCCCCGGATGAAGCCGTGAAATTAATCGAAGCACAGATCCCGCTTGGTGATCCGGGGATGACCAAATGGACAACGACTAAGCGTTGCATACCAGTCACCAATGACCCCACCAACCGGCCGGAACCATGCTTATTGCCAGTAGATCCTCCCTACCCCCTGATCCGTCACCATGGCCGACTAACTGAGACCAATGATCTATAGACTGGGATCATCCCAGCCTGAGGCGGGTGCCTAATGTGGCGATCTGTTACTTGTTTTGCCCCTGTTGGGCAGGAGGGCTTATGCAGCCTAGTTGGATCAGGCACGCTGTTGCCCTTGGCTTGGGTGGGTGTCATTACACTGCTGGTTAGGTGAGGGCAGTGAGGGCAGGGGGTGGTAAAGTTGAGGGTTGTAACAATGAAAATGGCAGGAGAGTGGTTGTTTTGGCTGCAATGTGGTGCAGCAGTGTGGTGGCAGCGCGGGTCGCGCCAAAGGGAGACAGATTCCATGTTTGGGATGTTCCATAATGTTACACCATGTTTGTTAAATTAATGACATGGAACGTCCGGGGGTTAAGCAACTTTACTAAAGCCCGTAGGATAACCGCATATGCCCAAAGACATGGTATCAAAATACTCCTCCTCCAAGAAACACACACTCTGGGACACCTCGCAACATGCTTGGCGCCTTCCTGGGGCTCCTACAGGTTCTACACAAAATGTTCCACCCAATCTAGAGGAGTGCTAACCCTAGTCCACAAGTTGCTGGAATTCTCACTGCGCACTAGTTATATAGACTCAGGAGGCAGATATGTGATCCTGCATTGTCTCTTAGCCAACACTGAGAGTCTACTGGTAAACACATATGCCCCGAACATTGATGCACCCGAATTCTTTGACGAAGTATCTGCCCTGCTCATGAAATACATTGGTATCCCAATTCTCTGGGGGGGGGACATGAACCTGATCCTAGACAATGTCCTGGACAGATCCGGGGTGGCTCGCCGTGCCGCGTCCCAAGCTGCCACTCGTTTGTGCGCACACATGGACACACTGGGTCTGTGTGATGTGTGGAGAGCTCTCTACCCGAACACGAGAGACTATACTTTCTACTCGTCTGTGCATGATAGTTCTTCTAGGATAGACTTATTCCTCGCTTCGACTGAGTTTATGGGACGGATTATAGATGTACAGACGCTGGCACGCACATTCTCAGACCACTCCACGGTGACGCTGCACATTAGATTGGGCTGTGGCCTGCCGACCCACTCTGCCTGGCGCTTCAAATCAGAGGCACTGCGGGATATAGTCTTCAAGGCTGAGATCCTTTCCGACATTAGCACCTTTTTTGACTGCAACTAACATCACGACACAACTGATGGGACCCGTTGGGAGGCATTCAAAGTTTTTATCAGAGGTATGTGTATCTCCAGGGAATCCGGGTACTCAAAGATATAAAAAATAGCCTACAACGCTCTGAAACCAAACTCAAAGAACTTATATCTCTGCACCTACCCCAGCTAATCTAGCGCAGATAAGATCGGAGCTGGAGACCTTCGAGTCCCACGCCCTTAGAGAGGTCCAATACTATGCTCGACCCCGGGCTGCGCGGAAGTAGGGTGAAGGGGACAGACCGGAGCGGACCCTGGCCAGGTTAGCCCGAGCGTAGGGGGCAGAACCCGCATTGATAACATCATGGCTCCACAGGGTGTCCGACACTGGTCGGACCAACACATCCTTGAGACCTCACAGAATTCTATGCGGCCCTCTACGCCCCCCAGTGAGAACATAGTGCTCACAATCTAGACCTCCTTCTAGACCAGATTCATATGACCTATATTTCCCGAGCCACCAGAGTGCAACTAGACGCCCCTATCTACCTCGAGGAGATTACTGAGGCTATTTCCAGCCTCCCGAAGAGTAAGGCTCTTGGCCTGGATGGGCTCACCTCAGAATTCTATCAGGAGCATGTTGCTCTCCTGGCCCGAGACTACACGAAGTTTGGTCTGAATCGCTTTGTGTGGCTTCTCTTCCCCAATCCCTGCGAGAAGCCCTTATTACGGTGCTCCCCAAGCAGGGTAAGCTCCTGGACAACTGTGGATCCTATAGGCCCCTATAGCTAATAAATACAGATACCAAAATATTTGCCAAGGTAATAGCGAACCGATTCCTCTCCATAATGTCACACCTGGTACACCCTGACCAAAGCGGTTTTGTCCCCGGGCGCTCCACAGCCCTTAATATTTGTCAGCTCTTCAATGTCATGTCCAGAATCGACCCTGCAGCTAATGCGGTTGCTGTTACTTTGGACGCTCAAAAGGCATTTGACATGGTGTCCTGGCAATATATGTGGGCTGTTTCGCGGAAAATGGGAATCGGCCCATGCATGATATCCTACATTAAACTGCTATATACAAACCTTACGGCTAAAGTCCTGGTCAACTCCTTAAAGTCAGCCCCCTTCTCGCTCCACAGGGGCACACACCAGGGATGCCCATTCTCTCTGATTCTGTTCGCGCTAGCTATTGAGCTCATGGCTGAAAGCATCTTAGATAAACACACCGCAAGGGCATTCAATAGCGCGACACACCGGAAATAATATCACTATATGGGGATGACGTACTCCTCTACATCAGGGACCCCTCTGTACACTTAGACCCAATCATCCGCGATGTAACAAAGATTGGCACATTCTCAGGATTTACTATAAATTACTCTAAATCTGAGATATTCCCCCTCAAATTGCAACCCACCAACCGACACGTGAATTCCCTCTATGCTGGTCCCCAGAGGGCATCAGATACCTCGGGTTCATGTATCCCTATGTATCCCTATCTCGATCCTCGCTACTCGCTGACGATTATATCTCCCGCTCTCCTTATCGGGCAGGCTGGCCCTAATTAAAATGATAGTAGTCATCAAGCTTCTCTATATCTTTGCAAATGTCCCAAAACACTACTTCACAAAGTTACATTCCACATGTGCCCAATGCCTATGGTTTTCTGGAGCGGTCCGAAAGAAGTGGCTACACATGACCCTACCTTACGAGAGAGTGGGCTTTAGTGCTCCTGACTTCATCCACTACTGGACTGCCGCACAAGCCCAGCAGGCCACACACTGTTATAAATACTCTGATCTCCCCCCACGTGAAACTTGAGAAACTTGCAAGTGAAGAAGTAAATATCATGTCCCTAATCCTCTATCGTACATAGCACACTGATGCCCCGGCGGATCCCGTCGCCACTACGATCATGGCATGGAGGCGATTACTGCAATCCCACCCCGAACATCATCCATACTATAAAAAGTGGCTACCCATCTGGTACTTTCCGGGCCTGGCTTCCACACACGACAAGCTCCTCGTGCGACACTGGGTCAACCTAGGATACCTGGCACTATCCGATTTATACCCTAATAGGAGATTCATCACCCCGCAGACATGGCGCCCTGGCCACTCCGGTTCAGCACTGGAGCTATTAGAATATTTCAGACTTAGAGCGGCAGTTCGGGCCATGTGGCCCTCGTACTCAGATGAACCTCCCAAATCACCTGAAATCTGCTACTTATCCAACTCTGCAGATAGCAGGGTTATAACGTCCTCCTTGTACACTTGCACCTCAGAAGCCACGAGACACATAGGGCACCGAACTGGGATTGGAAATCACGGACACCATATGGGGAAAAATGTGTTCACACACACGCATGGTCTCCCTTAACGCCAGATTCAGATGCATGCAATACAAGCTCCTCAACCGTCTCTATTACACACCTCACAGGGTGGGGTGATTTGCACGGGCCCGGTCCCACGCATGCCCGAGATGTGGTGACGCTAAGGCCGACCACACCCACATCTTTTGGTCCTGCAAGGCACTGGCCCCGTTCTGGGAAGCAGTGACTCAAGCTCTATCAGAAATAGTTGGGATTCGTATCGACCCTGATCCTCTTGTGATACTATTCGGGGTGTGGGAGGGGGTTGGGACAAAAAAGGTCTCTAAGTTCCTGAATGTTGGAGCCATGTTGGCAAAAAAATGTATAGTACAGCGCTGGAAGTGCCATTCCTCCCCCACCCCTCCTTCGAGATATGGTTACAGGCCCTCACCTGGACTCAAAGATGTGAGGAAGATTACATCTACTCTCTCCCCACTAACTCTGGCTCGAAAAATGTGTGGACGGACTTTTGCAGATACCTTAATAGTAAGGATGACATAGAACTGCTCTCCTCTCCAATACGTGATGTATAGACTGAATTCTAATCTTGACTTTGAAAGAACTGATGTGTTACTAACTCGTCTCCCTGGGTAAAACCCCCAAATGCACTATTCAATCAATTGTGTAATACTAACTGCTGTTGTGCTGTTTTGTGTGGCTGCTGCTATTTCTTGCCAATAAAGAAAGTTTAAAAAATATATTTATATATGGCTTGATTGCCCTACATTGGTGCAACCAGTCTGCAAAAAGTTTCATACTGTTGCATGGTATTTCTTAGTGGTATAAGAAGGTAAGCCAACATGAGGGTTCTTAAGTTGACATAATAGCGTACATTGGTGATGGCAGTCTCTCATTGTGGCATTGCATTTTGTACTGTCACAGCTAACAGGAGTATGTTTCTATCTGATAATACTGGCATATATTGGTGCAGTCTGCTTGGACTTGTATGGGCACAGCCAGCATGAAAACAAATTTAAACTTGCAAATATTGTGCACAAAGGCATCGTGGAAATGAATTGGAAAATGCTTCTGTGCATTGTTGGTGACTTGCAGTCATTGGAAGTTTTCATGTGTTACTATACAAAATCGATTGTGGCTTTTTACCCAATTGTTTACAGAAAGTGCTGTAAAATGCACTATTTTAGCTTATTATATAAAAAAGAATTTCAGGGAAAGAACCCACACAAGTCCCCCTTATGTTAGTTCATGCTGCCTCCCTACACTCATTCACTCCACCATATTTGTGGGAAACATATACACCTGTCCAATAAAAAATTCTTACCAGCCATCACTGCCCTTAGTGTACCCGCTAGCTCAAGGAACAGGGTCAGGACCCTGAATTTTTCAAGTATGGAGAAAACTGTTGACATGAACTAATCAGATTCATATTGTATTCGTTTAGTACAATAACATGATCACTGAGGGTAGAATCAAAATATTTCATTGCAAAATCTAAAACGTAGATAACACTTACATTTACTTGCAGCTTTCCCATCCTTTTCTCTTACCTGTGCTCATTTTCTTTCTTCCAGCAGATTAAGGTATGCATACATTTGATAGGTTCATGGTATGCCACCCCATGGGCAAGCATATGTGTTCTACTGTGCATACTACTGTTCTGGCAATTTGACACTTTATAAACCATGATAACATAAAATAGCATATAATGCAAAAACCTTGCATATTACAGTACATACCCATTCTGATGTTCACCCACCCGTGACATCCAGTTCATTCTTCCCTTCAGTGCTAGGATTCCCAAAGCTCTGTCATTGAGTGGATCCCCCATTTTTATAGTGGGGGGATAGTCTTACTACACTGAATGGAAGACAGGTGTAGATGGGATCAGCAATATACGTTTATGAGACTCAACTTTTAACTTTAAAAATGTAACCCACCTCCTACCTGTCTCCAGCAGCCCCCACTTGCCAAATCTAGAAGGGGCCAGTTATCTTTTAACAGAATGGACAACTGGTTTGGTCAGAGTGGGCCAGTTTCATAAGTTACTACACTAGGCTTAACCAATGTTACTAAGCAAATATGTTTTCAAACATGTTAGTTGCAGCATATATTACCAAAAAGACCACTTTGGTTAATGCACAAACAGTCTGTTCTGGATAGTGATAAATTGTAATGTGTGATTGTGGCCCACTTTTTCAATGGTGCCTGGACCAATGTTATGCCGTAGTCTGAACCTGCCTTGTTGCACCACGGTGGGAAGTGGACTTGGGTTAAAAATGCAAAGGTTGGTGTGGGATTCCCCAAAAACCTCTTGGTAAGAAACACAGGGCTATGACTTTTAGCAGACAGAAAAGTAAAGGCAGACAGCAGAATGCTGGTGTACGGTTTGTTTAGTTGATCTTAAGCTTTTTCCCTTCTCCCAGTACACCAGCAGACTTTTACATTTGTATATATAAAAAGGAGTAATCACACAATACTATTTACATTATTAACCTACCTAAACAGCTTAATTACTAAAAACAGTACAGAAAAGAGTCCTTTTAAAATATAAACAGTTCTTCCAAAATATAAAAGTCCTTAAAAATATATGCAAATGTCTCCATACAGTGTGCTGTAACTATGTATAAAAAAACATTACTTGCGAGCCAGCCAGGCCAGGGCTGTCACAGGTCCTTTCTGCTCTGGGTATTTCTCTTCCTCTGTGTTGTGATGGTTCTCTGGCAGGCTAGCAGCAGCAGCATGGGTGATGGGTCTCCAAAGTTTCTTTTGGATGGGCAGCTTATGCCAGGTGCAGCCCAGCATTTATGGCAGTCTGGGTGCAGGGCCCAAAGCGATGCTCCACCTATGCTGCATCTGCCAGATACAGCCCCAGGGGTCTCGGAGGCCCGTCTCGGCAGGGGGCAGGCCTTAAATCATTACACAGCACTCCCCTCTCTACTGTAGAGTACCAAAGCTGACAGAGGAGGACGAGAGGGGGGCAATGACTGGGGGTGTTCCCCGCTCACAGAGCCACGTGGAGCCAGGCCACGGCAGTGACAGGAGTGCCAGGAGGCAGGGGTGGGTTCTGGCACTTCCCTACCTGTCTGGGGAGAATCACTCTTTCAGCTCGGGCCCGCAGAGGTGAAAAAGAACTAGCGAAGGTGCAGGGAGGAGTGCTGCTCAACCCTCCTCAGGGGAGGTCCAGACCAACTGTCTTCAACGCGCTCTGCTCATGCTACAAACCTTTTCCTTTTTTAAAGAATCCCTGTGTGGCATCATGTGCGGATGTCTTTTACTCTAATTTTTTGCATGCTTCGCCCCATTAAAATATCCTCAACCTTGAGGATAGCCATGGCATGAATTATAACTCTATCTAGCTAGCAACTTGCTCCACACACCCACCACTCCCCACCCGACCTGAGATTGGGTGATCAGCTCCTGACTGTTTCCTCCCGTGATTGTTTGGAGATCCCTTTCCCACCCTCCCCCTCCTATTACCCTAACAATAATAATAATAATAATAATAATAATAATAATAATAATAATAATAATAATAATATAAAAATAATTGAGCCATGATTTAGACCTACAGTCCACCTGCCACAGTACCCCTGAACTCGTAGACACCTGCACTAAAGAAGAAAGAATGGAAAACTGAGGATCAGGCAATGGGAAACTCGCATTGGACCCCTGGTGAATCATAAGTTAGTTTCATGACAGTCCTGCTCTCCCTGGTTGCAGGATGAAGATTAGCCGGGCCTCATTTAGGGTTTCTTCCTGACCCAGCGATCAACCCTGTACCAAGTCTGGCTCCCTATATTCCAGTGTAGGAATGGGTAAGGGTTCCCTGCCACATCAAATTTAGCAGGAGCAATGGGATCAGGATTAGTTTCGAAAGAACCCTCTCAGATTCAGGTTCACATCCTCTTTTCTCACTACCGGTGTCAGCTCAAACTCATCCTGGACTTGGAGCAGATGGTTCTGGTGCAAGGTCTTGATGTTTCTTGGCTGTCCTCATACCCAAAGTCAGTAGACAGGCAGCACTACTAATTGATGCTCAATGTTGAATGGTTGAGCCTCCCACTTGTCACTCAGCTTGTTCTGTCCACTCTTTCCCAGGCTGTGGATCAACACACAATCACCAGGTGGAAGACTTGCATCAATGTGCAAGATGCAAGGCAACTGAGGATCTGTGTAGCCCAGAATTGGTTTGAGGATTCGAGGATCTCAAGTAGTGAGGATCTACTTCAGCTCCTTGAATGCCTCCTGGCATTAGTCGGTCCACCTATCATCAAAGGGCGCATGTGGATGCTGTAAATGGTCTGCAGAGTTGATAGTAGTCCTGCTTCTCCTCTGGTTAGGCAGGTATCCTTTGATGAGGTCCACAAGCAGTTGCACGATTTTGGCATATTCCACAACAAATCTCCAGTAGCAGTTAAAGAATTCAAGGAAACTCTGTAACTCCTTCAAGTTCTGAGGTCTTGACCAGGTGAGGAGGGCTTCCGTCTTTGCGGGATCTACAGGAATGCTGTCTGCAGAGATGATGTTTCCAGTGTATTTGATGCTTGTCCAGCAAAACTGGCACTTGTTCACAGTGACCTTTAGCCTTTGCTCCCTTAGGCAGTAATTCTGCCAAAAATGCCCCATAGAGTCCAATGGACTCTGAAAAAATGGGAACATACTCTGCCACCACCACGTGTAATCCACCGGTAAATCTGCCAGACCAAGTGGCGGTAACGGTAGGTCTAGTGGATTTACAGACCCCCAACTCGTAATGACCCCCATAGTCAGGTGAGATTTCGTTCAATTTCTGATTTCAACATCTTCACAAAACCTCTTTTTTACTTCCTTGAATCATTATATATCTGTAAAGCATTTAATGTCAAAGAGCCCACATACTAAATGTTTAATATCATAATACATCTTCATTAAGGAGACTTCAACATCATCACACACTATCCATGGGTGCATCTGTGGCTTCATTTGCGTTACCTGAATGCATTTTCCTTCACCTTTTGGGTATTTTTGGTTAAATTGGACACTATTTTTGGCAGTGTTTCGTTCGGTATTTCAACTTGAAGATAGGATGGAATTAGCATTTTTATTTCCAGCGCTAATTCCACTGGACGATTTAGCCCTGGGGGAATTATCACTGGTTTTCATGACTTATTCCTCCAGCGCTAATTTCTTCAGGGTTAATTCCACCAGCGGAATTAGCGTCCATTTTTAATAACCCTTATATCAGCAGATTGATCAAAGTGGCGGCAATTCCATCACTGCCACATTTTCCCCTTAGAGATCAACTTGTAATGAAACCAAATGAGTATCAATTCAACATCAACCTTGTGAATATGTTTTGTATAATCAGACAAAATGTGATGCCAACATTCAATTAATTCACAAATCAGACTATAAACAAGATGACATCCATGCACAAAATATGTTGTCGTCACAGTATAGAATTCAATATCATCACACACCACCCCTCTAGGGACTTCAATAAAATCACAGAAAAATAAGGAAGTAAAAAAGTAAGTCACATTGTGATTGGTTTGTTCCAAAAGTAGCCACTGCTTGAAATTAATATGGAAGTGTGTTGCGCAATGAGGGAAGACTTACATTGCATATCAATTATATCTAATTCTGTAAACATACAAAATACACAAAAACAGCTATAATTTCATTATTTTACATTTAAATGAAGAGTTCAGGCCATTTAAAACATAATTGTAATTGTGTATAAATGGTTCCCATGAATCTGCTGTCTGCCGCCTAAGCATGTAGGGCATCCGATTTATCAAGTGTGTTTAAATTCCTGTCCTTCTGTTGATGACTGCAATACCACACACAGCCTGCGGGGGCAGAGCTGAGTAAAAAATCAACACACCAAAATAAACACAGGTCCACACAAGGCCATTTTTTTAAAAGTTATATAAATTGGCACAGACAACTTTTAATTTGTTTTAAATCATTTGGAAGGCATTACCATGTGGGGCCTTGGGTTTAGGTCCCCACAGTGAAATCAAGTGTGTTTTCATACCCAAGTCCCCAGAAGGATAGTATTTAAGGATACTCAGGATTTCAAGGATTTGAAGGCAGTGCATTCTAAATTACCAAAAAAATTACAGCTCTTCGAATTCTTGCTTTTGCAAAAAGTGATCCATGTCTCAATATCACTACTTATCAGGCCGCCACATCTTTCTGAAGGGTGCTGTAAAACTATGATCATGATGGATGTCTTTTGTAAAAGAACACATTTTACTCCTTTGGAAGAGTTAACATGCCCCTTTTACTGTGAAAAATGTGTGGTGCCCTAAAGCAACAGAATGTATCTATCTTTAATGGGGTCAATTTAGTGCTCTTGTTCCCTCCATATTTGTGAATGTGCAAATCCAGGGGTTGAAAGGGCATCAGCAGTCATACAGATGCATATCGTAAAGCAGGAAAAGACAAGGGTTTCTCTGCATCAGTTTGGAAGATGTTCAGGGGAAAGCATAATGAAGATAAATGTTATTGCAGAGCATTCTGTGGGTAGCATTATCGCAGGACAACAATGGCGTCTGTCCTGCCTTCTGATTTATTTTGGACAGGTGGGCTCTTGTTGCACCACCTATGATTTATTTGGAGAAGTTAGACTCTGTGGTGAGTGGCCACCAATGAGGATGTCACAGATCAAATAAAGGTATAATGTGCACTTTATTTTCTTCAGTTCAGAAAACAAGAAATGTTTTCTCTCATAAAGTTTTGAATCCTTTCTTTTTTTTCTTTCTCTTTAAGGTGGATCATGTAGAGATCACGCAAGTGGCAAGAGTGTGCGGTACAAGACCCATTACCTCCACTTCCACTCTTCCTTGTCCCAGTACTTACTTCATGAGACCCCTGCCTCCGACCTTCTTTTAGTTTTTTTAGGACCTTCTTTTATTGGGGCCTTGGGTTTAGGTCCCCACAGTGAAATCAAGTGTGTTTTCATACCTTCTTTTATTTTTTTTAATCCCTATAACTCCTCCCCCATAACCACGTCACTTAGTTTTAATTTTTAGTTTTCCTGCCTGCAGCAAGTTGGGTTGTTTTTCCCAGTGCCAGGTGCTCGGGAACAATTGCTGGCCCCTGGTGGGGCTGTGTGGTGGGGCCTTCGTCTCCCTCTGGTGTGGCAATGCTCCCGGGCTCCCTGCATGGCTTCAGGCCCGGTTGAGTAGGGTTGCCTTACCCAGTTTCTGCTGGGCTGTGGCCGGCGCAGGGCATCGCAGACCGGGTCCTTGGGAGAAACGGGCCCGGGTTGAGGTAAGGAGTTGGGGCATGGTACTCCTGCCAGTGTGGCCATGTGTTCATGGGCGGCTGTGCGAGGCTTGTTGGCTCACTTTTTGATCGCTCCCGACGTTGATCCGGATGCGGGTGGGCTCCGCCTCTGGTAATTCGAGCTGTGTTTCCATGGGAATTAATTGTTGTTTATTCCTATTGGTTGTTGTTCTTTCTGGAATCCATTTGAATGTGGGAGTGGCAAGTTGACATTTGGTTGTATGTGGAGCCTTGAGTCAATGTACGGAGGACTGTAGTGGTGAAGCAGGCATCCTTAGGTCACTGTTTTTGGAAATACTCGACATGGCTAAACATTCTGCAAAGAGCATGCATCTGGTCCTGTCTTCTTCTTCATCTTCCTCTTCACCTGAGTTATACAGAAGGAGAACGAAGAAGGCTAAGTGCATTTCCCTGACCAGAAAGGAGTTAAAGAAGTTACTTAAGCATCATGGAGGTAGTTGCGCCCATGCACATGGACACAAGCACCAGCCTCTGTCTTCCTCGTCCTCCTCTTCTTCTAGCACTGAGTCCTCGGCCTCTTCATGTTCCTCGTCGGCTGATGCAGAAGGGAAGTATCTGGACAGAGAGGGAGTGGAAGGTGCTTGCTCAAGTTGGGGATTGCATGGAGTTTTCGGAGCCCCTGGTACCGGTGGAGGGGGCTGACCCTTCTATTCTCTAGTACTGGCATACCCCTACGATGGGGTTGTAATTGGTTTCTGATATCCAGGATAAAATCATTCAGGAATGGCGTGACCCTGAGAAGATTGCAATGCCCCAGTTCATGTCCAAACTTTACCCATTAAAGGGGGGCAAGACTTTGCTGCCTGATCCAGTTGAAGTTGACGATATCCTCACCAGCCTGGTGGGTCACTCCTCTATGTAGGCCGTGGAGGCGGCTGTCTGGGACCCAGTGGATCGCCGGGTTAATTCCAGCCTTAAGAAGGTTCATGCGGGGGCACATCTGGCCGTTAGGGCGTATATCTACGGGTCATACGCGGCTGAAATGGTGCTAAAAGGTTTCAGAAAATTGAATAAGGCTGTCAACTGAGGTTCTGATTGTGCTCCTTTGCTATCGGACATGCAGAGACAGGTTGAACTTTTGTCTGATCTGCCTTTTGATGGGGTGCTTGGTTCGGTCATGGCCATGGGGGCTGGTGTGTCTGCCCGGAGAGGCCACACCGGACAACACTACCGGGTTCAAACCCAAATCAGTGTTCATGCCTCCACCACATACCATACCAGCTGAATTTGAAACTTTTGAAAATGTGGTTTTCAAAAGCCTAAAAGAAGGTCTAACCAAGAAAAACTACTACCAGGACAATCTCACTCGAGATGAAAGGCAATCCCTAGCAGACCTCAAAAAACATCTGTCCATTACTCTAAAACCAGCTGACAAAGGAGGAGGGATTGTCATCATGGAACATCAGATTACATCACCGAATGTTGGCGCCTCCTCGCCAACGCTACGTCGTACAAACTCTTGAGAAGGGACCCCACCACTAGACTCCAGGAAGAGATCACGAGTCTCACCAAACATGCGGAACAGGAAGGATGGATCTGCGAGGGAGAACGCTATTTTCTCAACAAAACACACCCAAGGATTCCGGCATTCTATATTCTACCTAAGATTCATAAGAACCTGAGACAACCACCAGGAAGACCGATTGTCTCCGCCTGTGACTCTCTATTGGAACCTCTATCTTTATATACAGACTTCTTCCTCAAACCATTTGTATGTAAGATGCCATCCTACATCAAGGACTCCACAAACGTCATATTGATATTACAAGACCTTGAATTACCACAGCATTGTATACTGGCAACTATGGATGTCGAAGCGCTCTACACTTCAATACCACAAGCAGAGGCCTTAGAAGCACTCAAGATCTGTCTTAACAAAAGGAATGATATTACCTCCACACCCACAGACTTCATCCTCGAATGCGTACGATTAGCCATGTCGGAGAATTTTTTCCTCTTCAAGGAACAACTATACCAACAAATTAAAGGCGTTAGCATGGGGGCCACCTTTGCCCCAGACGTCACCAATCTGTACATGGCACAATATGAAACGGATCATATACATCATGACAGTAATCCTTTCAAGTCACAAATACTCCTATGGCGTAGGTACATTGATGATGTCCTACTTATTTCGACAGGTACAGAAATTGAGTTGGGCATGTTCCATCAATGGGTAAATCAATGCAATGATCACATCCGGTTCACCATTGATTGGAGCTACCAGTCGGTAGATTTCCTGGATTTGCATATTTACAGATCAGGGAATAATCTTCAAACTGAGCTCTACAGAAAACCCACCGACCGCAATACCCTGTTGCATTTTTCGAGTTATCACCCTCAGGGCCTGAGATATAATCTGCCCTACGGCCAGTTTTTAAGAATCAGACGGAACTGTTCCAGCAAAGAAAAATATGAACAACATGCCGATGGCCTACAACTACGACTGAAGGAGAGAGGATACCCGAACAAATCTGTCAAACAGGCGAGAAAAAGGGCACTAAACACCGACAGAACCATATGCCTCACCCCAAAAGACAAAACGGAAATGAAGAGACTTGTCTGTGTCACCACATACAGCCCCTTAAGCAATCTTACTAAACAAACTATCAACAAACACTGGCATCTGATCAAAAATAATGGCACCCTCGAGAAGAAGCCTATTTTTGCATTTAAGAAAAACAGGAATCTAAGGGATTCTCTGGTTCATACCTACATCGAAGAAACCAAGACATCCAATACACTGTGGGACCTCCCCAGTATTGTGGGACATTACTGGTGTGGTACCTGTATATCATGCCGCTACACTAGCCCTACAAAAACTTTTGAATACAAGGGTTACAACCGGACTCTACGAACTCATACCAACTGCAATAGCAAGTTCGTAATTTACGGGATACTATGCCCATGTGATTTGCTGTATATAGGCAAAACCATAAGACCAGTTAAACAGCGGATCTCGGAACACAGGTCTTGCACCAATAACAAGATTCTAGACAAACCCTTGGTCGACCACTATAGCCGACTAGGACATACCAACGATGACATATCCTGGACCATTATCCAGCAACTTACTCCACAAAAAAGAGGTGAGGATAGAGACAAGGCTTTGACAAGGCTAGAACAACAACTAGTCCATCAACTTGACACAGTTAAATCAGGGTTGAACATTTCTGTGGAGTGGAAACATTTCTACAACCAGTAAATCCATGGCCAATTTGTTAGTTCTAATTAGATAATCCATGCATATGCTTTGTCTGGCCGGTAAGAATGACTTATTTGATTGGTGCTCTTTGAACATACCTATTCAACACGATGACTGCACCATAAAATCAAAATTAACCCCCTTTTGGTTGTTGTATGTTTAACACCATAGAATAATGTTTCTCTGCTCCAACATTTGTGTGCATATATATCATTCATGTTCGATCAGAATAATGTCTGCTTTACGAGTACACCCATCTAATGCAATGACGACAACACCTAATAACTTCAATGGCTGCACGTCTAGTATCTATGTACAATGTCTTCTGCTCTAGCACTGAATTCAACTTGTTGTGTCATTGGACCCGTTGGGTTAAGCGTTTTTTCTACGTAACTTGTGCTTGTGTATGTTGAACTTCGTACAACACTGTTCTGGGTCCAGCCTCCACACAATTGGTGCGGCTTTAATTGCCCAGGTGTCATCACCACTGGAGCCACTCATCACAGAGCTTTCGTTTTTCGTTGGCACGCCCCTAATACTTCTAGCATTGGACACGGTCTACGCACACGTTCGCCAGAGCCTCCGTGTCACAATTTGATTGGTCCATTTGGGGATCACGTGTCCACTAGGGAGCGCCACCTTTAACCAATAGGAACCGCACATGGGTTTTTATTACTCACGGTTTCCTTGGAGACGTTTTCATTCCACAGCGCTTGCGTCCTGTGATGCCTCACTACTCTGCTCGTCCCAGACCCGTATATACAACTGTAAGTAATTCACTATGCGCTCGCGCTTTTGCAGTGACATACAGCTCTGCCTCTACAGGCTGGCACTGAAACCTTAAAGCACACTTCAGTGCACCTCAATATTTGAGCCTACCTTTTACGGTAGCAGACGCGTCCTTACTTTTACCTTCATGTGCTCTCTCACACAGTTTTGCCACTTCCGGACATTCTGGGCTGAGGAACCATTATTCAGAGTGTTTTTCCACCTACATTCGCAGAGAATTTCCATCTTACCCTTTGAGGTAAGACTCTCGCATGTTTTCCATTCTGCCCATATGAGGCTACACGAACTGTATAATAGTCTTACAGATTCCTGAATATGTCGTTACAGGTACAAGCTCTGTCCCTCCACGACGCACTCAGTGCCCTACAGATATCTATATTTATGATGGATTATCTCGCGTACCCCAGCACTGGATAAATCTTTGGTAAGATTTTAGACTCCTATACCAAGGAGTCTCCTTCACCCCGTTCTACTTTAGCATCCCCTTGGGAGCTTTTTTGAATTTTCCTTTTAACATGAGGTCACTGTTCCATTGACAATTCCCTATTTGTTTGTCCATAGATAGAGACTCCAGGACTCCCTCTAAGGTTACCACACGTCCTGATGAAGGCCTGCTCACATAGCTGCATTGCACAGCTTCTTTAGGCCGAAACACCGTTGTGTCGACGATATTACCAGTCAACAGTGCACATTGGAAGCATTGTTTGTGTCTTTTGTATGCATGTCCATGAATATGGGTTTATGTTTTATTACTGTAACTGCATGACTGTTATGATTTAACAAAAATAGCAGTACACCCTTTGTTGTATCACATTGAGATCCAGTTGTTTTCACTGGACCATACTCATTTGTATTGTTGTGTCATAATACCTGCTGGGTGCTCTATCTCCAATAACACTATCCAGATGCTATTAAAATGTATTTTATAAAAAAGGATTGCAGTATTACTAACTGTTTTTTCCAGCATTAGTTTGGAATTGTGTCTGGCCTCTCACCCTGAAATTTTGGTCTAGTTTATCTAATATTTCCCTCCTGGGTTTTTCAGGGCTCTGCCAGGCGCCCTACATTGAATTTAGTCTGAGTACAGCCCTTGGCTGTTGGGCTTTTCTTAAAATACACAATTGTGTGATCAAGATTAACCATGGACAAAGTGAACGTCGTATCATACACCGACGAATACATTCAAAAATTACTAGGCGTTACACCAGCCCTTGGATCACAAAAAGGAGTGCTAGCACTAGGATCCAATAAAGATGAATATGATTGCATTAACCAACGTAAGAAGAAGATAATACGGACAGAAATGCATGGTACTTTTCATGTTAGAGTACCTGAGAGCAGGGATCATCCCTGATGGATTACAAGTAAAAAATATACCTCGAGTATTCATTGAAAACCCCAAGTTCAAGAAGAACTTCAGTGGTGTGGGAAACGAGTGTAGTAGGGACTGGATTATCTTAATTATAGACATCGCCCAAGAGGAATGTAAAAAGCAAGGTGAGGAGTTACTCGAATTAGAGAAAAAATTCACGGAAAACGCAGCAATACAAGACGCCAAGCTCAAACTAGAAAAACTGGAAGAGGAAATTGCGAAATTTAAACAGATCACCATCGACAAAAAAATTCAGAAAATTAGAAAGGATCTAAGTGGCTACGCCGAAGAAAAGACTTATCCCTATTTACGTGAAACCTACTATACAGATTTACAACAACAACAACAGAGCATCTTCCACCGACGCAACAAGTTTATTAATTTCTCGGGCAGCTCCGCCTCGTCCAGTGGTAGTGACCCTAGCCAGTCTGGCGGAAACCCATCGGGCCCACCACCTCAACATCCTTTTTTTCCCCGGGGTGGACAACGGGGGCGCCCCAAGAGACGGCCCCAACAACAAGGACAATATATGAGAACTCGACAGTGGTATTCGAATCAACCATGAGACAACAGATTCCTATTTTTAACCTTTCCTCACGAACATTTACCCCATCGGAAAGAACCCTTTTAGAGAAAGGCCTATCTTTCGTCCCTTCTGCACGTGCTAACCCTTTTCAAGCCGAGATGGAGATGAAGAGATTTTTCCGCAATATTCGACTCAAATACTTTTTCGAAATATATCTACCAGACCACCAAGAGACTACACCGAGCGCCGAGGCCACACCGGACAACACTACTGGGTTCAAACCCAAATCAGTGTTCATGCCTCCACCACATACCATACCGGCTGAATTTGAAACTTTTGAAAATTTGGTTTTCAAAAGCCTAAAAGAAGGTCTAACCAAGAAAAACTACTACCAGGACAATCTCACTCGAGATGAAAGGCAATCCCTAGCAGACCTCAAAAAAGATCTGTCCATTACTCTAAAACCAGCTGACAAAGGAGAAGGGATTGCCATCATGGAAACATCAGATTACAACACCGAATGTTGGCACCTCCTCGCCGACGCTACGTCGTAAAACTCTTGAGAAGGGACCCCACCACTAGACTCCAGGAAGAGATCACGAGTCTCACCAAACATGCGGAACAGGAAGGATGGATCTGCGAGGGAGAATGCTATTTTCTCAACAAAAGACACCCAAGGATTCCGGCATTCTATATTCTACCTAAGATTCATAAGAACCCGAGACAACCACCAGGAAGACCGATTGTCTCCACCTGTGACTCTCTATTGGAACCTCTATCTTTATATACAGACTTCTTCCTCAAACCATTTGTATGTAAGATGCCATCCTACATCAAGGACTCCACAAACGTCATATTGATATTACAAGACCTTGAATTACCACAGCATTGTATACTGGCAACTATGGATGTCGAAGCGCTCTACACTTCAATACCACAAGCAGAGGGCTTAGAAGCACTCAAGATCTGTCTTAACAAAAGGAATGATATTACCTCCACACCCACAGACTTCATCCTCGAATGCGTACGATTAGCCATGTCGGAGAATTTTTTCCTCTTCAAGGAACAACTATACCAACAAATTAAAGGCGTTAGCATGGGGTCCACCTTTGCCCCAGACGTCGCCAATCTGTACATGGCACAATATGAAACGGATCATATACATCATGACAGTAATCCTTTCAAGTCACAAATACTCCTATGGCGTAAGTACATTGATGATGTCCTACTTATTTGGACAGGTACAGAAATTGAGTTGGGCATGTTCCATCAATGGGTAAATCAATGCAATGATCACATCCGGTTCACCATTGATTGGAGCTACCAGTCGGTAGATTTCCTGGATTTGCATATTTACAGATCAGGGAATAATCTTCAAACTGAGCTCTACAGAAAACCCACCGACCGCAATACCCTGTTGCATTTTTCGAGTTATCACCCTCAGGGCCTGAGATATAATCTGCCCTATGGCCAGTTTTTAAGAATCAGACGGAACTGTTCCAGCAAAGAAAAATATGAACAACATGCCGATGGCCTACAACTACGACTGAAGGAGAGAGGATACCCGAACAAATCTGTCAAACAGGCGAGAAAAAGGGCACTAAACACCGACAGAACCATATGCCTCACCCCAAAAGACAAAACGGAAATGAAGAGACTTGTCTGTGTCACCACATACAGCCCCTTAAGCAATCTTACTAAACAAACTATCAACAAACACTGGCATCTGATCAAAAATAATGGCACCCTCGAGAAGAAGCCTATTTTTGCATTTAAGAAAAACAGGAATCTAAGGGATTCTCTGGTTCATACCTACATCGAAGAAACCAAGACATCCAATACACTGTGGGACCTCCCCAGTGTTGTGGGACATTACCGGTGTGGTACCTGTATAGCATGCCGCTACACTAGCCCTACAAAAACTTTTGAATACAAGGGTTACAACCGGACTCTACGAACTCATACCAACTGCAATAGCAAGTTCGTAATTTACGGGATGCTATGCGCATGTGATTTGCTGTATATAGGCAAAACCATAAGACCAGTTAAACAGCGGATCTCGGAACACAGGTCTTGCATCAAGAACAAGATTCTAGACAAACCCTTGGTCGACCACTATAGCCGACTAACATACCAACGATGACATATCCTGGACCATTATCCAGCAACTTACTCCACAAAAAAGAGGTGGGGATAGAGACAAGGCTTTGACAAGGCTAGAACAACAACTAGTCCATCAACTTGACACAGTTAAATCAGGGTTGAACATTTCTGTGGAGTGGAAACATTTCTACAACCAGTAAATCCATGGCCAATATGTTAGTTCTAATTAGATAATCCATGCATATGCTTTGTCTGGCCGGTAAGAATGACTTATTTGATTGGTGCTCTTTGAACATACCTATTCAACACGATGACTGCACCATAAAATCAAAATTAACCCCCTTTTGGTTGTTGTATGTTTAACACCATAGAATAATGTTTCTCTGCTCCAACATTTGTGTGCATATATATCATTCATGTTCGATCAGAATAATGTCTGCTTTACGAGTACACCCATCTAATGCAATGACGACAACACCTAATAACTTCAATGGCTGCACGTCTAATATCTATGTACAATGTCTTCTGCTCTAGCACTGAATTCAACTTGTTGTGTCATTGGACCCATTGGGTTAAGTGTTTTTTCTACGTAACTTGTGCTTGTGTATGTTGAACTTCGTACAACACTGTTCTGGGTCCAGCCTCCACACAATTGGTGCGGCTTTAATTGCCCAGGTGTCATCACCACTGGAGCCACTCATCACAGAGCTTTCGTTTTTCATTGGCACGCCCCTAATACTTCTAGCATCGGACACGGTCTACGCACACGTTTGCCAGAGCCTCCGTGTCACAATTTGATTGGTCCATTTGGGGATCACGTGTCCACTAGGGAGCGCCACCTTTAACCAATAGGAACCGCACATGGGTTTTTATTACTCACGGTTTCCTTGGAGACGTTTTCATTCCACAGCGCTCGCGTCCTGCGACGCCTCGCTACTCTGCTCGTCCCAGACCCGTATATACAACTGTAAGTAATTCACTTTGCGCTCGCGCATTTGCAGTGACATACAGCTCTGCCTCTACAGGCTGGCACTGAAACCTTAAGCACACTTCAGTGCACCTCAATATTTGAGCCTACCTTTTACGGTAGCACACGCGTCCTTACTTTTACCTTCATGTGCTCTCTCACACAGTTTTGCCACTTCCGGACATTCTGGGCTGAGGAACCATTATTCAGAGTATTTTTCCACCTACATTCGCAGAGAATTTCCGTCTTACCCTTTGAGGTAAGACTCTCGCATGTTTTCCATTCTGCCCATATGAGGCTACACGAACTGTATAATAGTCTTACAGATTCCTGAATATGTCGTTACCGGTACAAGCTCTGTCCCTCCACGACACACTCAGTGCCCTACAGATATCTATATTTATGATGGATTATCTCACGTACCCCAGCACTGGATAAATCTTTGGTAAGATTTTAGACTCCTATACCAAGGAGTCTCCTCCACCCCGTACTACTTTAGCATCCCCTTGGGAGCTTTTTTGAATTTTCATTTTAACATGAGGTCACTGTTCCATTGACAATTCCCTATTTGTTTGTCCATAGATAGAGACTCCAGGACTTCCTCTAAGGTTACCATACGTTCTGATGAAGGCCTGCTCACATAGCTGCATTGCACAGCTTCTTTAGGCCGAAACACCGTTGTGTCGACGATATTACCAGTCAACAGTGCACATTGGAAGCATTGTTTATGTGTCTTTTGTATACATGTCCATGAATATGGGTTTATGTTTTATTACTGTAACTGCATGACTGTTATGATTTAACAAAAATAGCAGTACACCCTTTGTTGTATCACATTGAGATCCAGTTGTTTTCACTGGACCATACTCATTTGTATTGTTGTGTCATAATACCTCCTGGGTGCTCTATCCCCAATAACACTATCCAGATGCTATTAAAATGCATTTTGTAAAAAAGGATTGCAGTATGACTAACTGTTTTTTCCTGCATTAGTTTGGAATTTTGTCTGACCTCTCACCCTGAAATTTTGGTCTAGTTTATCTAAAAATGCCCGGAGACATGTGCATCTGTGGTATTGGAAAATGATTGTTCTCAGAAGGCTGCTGCCTTGAAACTTCCTTTCAATGGGTCCAAACTGTTTGGGGTTTCCCTTGAGGATAAGGTGTATAAAGTTTTTTAGGGCGGACGAATATGCTGACAAATTGCTACGCAAGCCTCCTTCGATGGCCAAGAAGTCTTCCTCTAGTGCTGGTGCGATGACCAGCAGGTCTTTCCCTGGCTCCTCATCACATTCTTTTCGGAGAGCAAAGGGGGGGGTCGGGGTCTTCCACGCTCCTCGCTTCCTGGTCCGGTATCTAAGTCCTTATGGTTTGGACATGCCGGTAGGCGGGCAGCGACGGCAGTTCTTTCCAGTGTGGGAACGGTGGTGCTCCGATTCCTGGGTTCTGGACACAGTTCGGAGGAGTTATCAAGTCATTTTCCTGTCTCTACCTGTCCAGGATTGCATGGTTTATACTGTGGTTCCCAGGTCACGGATAAAGAGGTCGCTATGGAAACTGCTCTCTCCGAATAATTGTTGAGGGCGGCCATCATGCCCGTTCCTCTCCCTGTTCAGGGTCAGGGTTTCTACTCATGGGTGTTCCTGGTCCCCAAACCTTCGGGGAAGTATCGCCTAATTTTGGACCTCAAAGCCCTGAACTGCTTCATCCGGAAGGAACACTTCAAAATTGAAACTTTGCAGAACATTCTTCCAATGTTGTACAGGGGGGATTGGATGTCATCTCTGGATCTCCAGGATGCTTATTAACATGTGGCTCTCCGCCCCTGGCCCATGAAGTTCTCCCGCTTTGCAGTGAGATCCTGACATTTTCAGTTCAGAGTGCTCCCGTTCGGGCTGCGATCAGTCCCCAGAGTGTTCACCAAGATGGTGGCTACCCTGGTGGCGCATTTGCATCTGCGGCATATTCAGATTTTTTCCTGCCTGGACGATTGGTTGATCAAAGCATCCTGCTGGCAGACTGTCATGACGCATCTCCAATTGGTTTGGCTGTTCTGGGCAGGCTTCTCAGGAGGCAGTATGTCTCGGCTCACCTGTTGCTCAAGTTTCAGGGGCACATGGCGTCTTCTGAATTTCTGGTTCCTTGGGCCCGGCTTCATTTACGTCCTCTGGTGTCTTATCTTCTCTCCCACTGGCTCCCAATGTCTCAAGCTTTCGAGGCTGTGATTCCAGTGTCCCCAGTGCTGCAGGACTCCCTGCTGTAGTGGGTGGGGGTTCCGAATATACAGGCTGGGGTGTCCCTGGTTCTTCCTCCTGTGACCACTCTTACTACCAACGCCAGCGGAAGGGGTTGGGGACTACATTGGGGTTCCTCTCAGCTCAAGGGTTGTGGGATCCGGAGGAGGGCCGACAATCATCCAATTGGTGAGAGTTGTGTGCCATTCTCCGGGCTCTAGTGTACTTCAAGAGGTTTCTGGAAGGCTGGGCGGTTTTGGTCCGGACGGACAATACAACGGCCTTGGCATATGTCAACCACCAAGGGGGTTCCGGCCACTCTTTGAATGCTCTGGCAGCTAAGATAGGCACCTGGGGGGAATCGCATCTGGTGTCCCTGGTGGCCTCACATATCAGGGGGTGGACAATGTTCGAGTGGATCTTCTAAGCCGCCGGTTTCCCTCCTCTGTGGAATTGGTTCCGTCGGCCAAGGTCTTTGCAGAGATCTGTGTCAGATTCGGGACTCCTGTTCTAGATCTGTTTGCGCCTCTGGCCTCGGCAAAGGTTCCCCTCTTCTGCTCTCGGTTTCAGGCCGATGGGTTTTCGGGGGTGGACGCCCTCTTGGTGCAGTTGACCTTGGGGTCTCCTTTATGCCTTTCCACCTATTCCCCTTCTGCCCCGGGTGGTTCAGCGCATCATAGTGTTCAGGGTGACTGTGTTGTTGGTAGCTCAGTTCTGGATCCGCCGGAGTTGGTTCCCCTCTCTGTTGGAGCTTTGTTCCCGGGAACCTTGGCTGGTTCCGAAGTGGCCTTGTCCCCTTCAAGGGGACATGCGGTCAGAAGTCTGCCGGATGCAATGTGCAGTGTGGTTATTGCACGGACTAGGTTGATTTCTCAGGAGTTCTCAGGTCCCGTGGTCGAGTCTATAATGAATGCTCTGAGGCTCTCCACTCTGAAGGTGTACGACAGGCATTGGGGCCATTTCCGGGACTTGTGTGGGCGGTCTGGGATCCCTCCCCTGAGTGCCGGTCTTCCTGCTATCCTCCAATTCCTCCTGGAAGGTTTTGACAAGGGATTAGTGGTCTCCACTCTGCGTTCTCAATGGGCTTTCATTAAATTCCTCTTGGGGAACTCTGATGGTCACCTGGATGGGGAGGTGTTAGTGGGGAAGTTGTTCCAGGGTTTTTCTTCTTCCCGGCCCTGTGCTTATAAGGGGCTTCCTCCTTGGGGCCCTCCCTCTTGTCTTGCGATTCCTTCAAGGGCCTCCTTTTGAACCCATTTCTGAGATTGACATTAAACATCTTACGCTGAAGACTGCCTTTCTTATTTCTATCACTTTTGCCCGTAGGCTGGGGGAGATTGGGGCTCTATTGTATCATCCCCCTTTTCTGAGGGTGCTGCCGGATGCGGAGGTACTGAGGTGTGATCCGAAGTTCCTTCCTAAGGTTGTGTCTTGTTTTCATGCCTCTCAGGATCTGGATCTGCCTGCATTTTTTCACAATCCACAAACGCCAGAGGAGGTGGCCTGACATGCCACTGATGTGCGGCAGGCGTTGTTGGAGTATTTGGCGCAGACTGCTCTCTTTCGCAAATCTGATAGCCTCCAGGTTACGTTTGGCCCTGCTGGTGCAGGTCGCAAGGCCTCGGTGGTCTCCATTAGCCGTTGGATCAGGGTTGTTGTCTCCATGGCCTATGTGGCGGCAGGGCTCCCAGTGCCAGTACATATTCAGGGACGGTTCACCCGGGGTTTGGCGGCTTCTTGAGCTGATGCACGGGGGTTTCTCTGCAGGAGATTTGTAGGGCTGCCACCTGGGCTGATCAGAGCACTTTTGTCAACCACTATCGGTTGAATGTCTCCCACTCGGGGGAGGGTTCCTTCAGGTTCGGGGTATTGTCAGTGGGGATGTGATTTTGGAGTCATTAAAGGTGAGTGTTTCTGCACTGTTTTGGCTTCTTGTCTCATTGGGACCTTTTTCCCCATTGCTGCTATGGTATACCTCATGAAGTAAGTACTGGGACAAGGAAGAGTGGACGTGGAGGTAGTGCTCTGATTACTTACTGGTAATCCTCATAACTCCTAGTCCTACTCTTCTTCGTCACAGCATTGACGACCCTCCTCACCCTCCCTGCGGAGAAGGTCCCATGCTCCAGCTTGGTAATATGAAAACTAAGTGCAGTGGCTATGGGGGAGGAGTTATAGTGATTAAAATAAATAAAAGAAGGTCCTGTGTCGGAGGCAGGGGCCTCATGAAGTAAGTACGGTGACGAGGAAGAGTAGGACTAGGAGTAATGAAGATGACCGGTAAGTAATCAGAGCATTAACAGTAAAATTAGTTGGCTATTCATAAAGTCTTGGGTTCCCTTATCCATATGCTCCTTTTCTCCTCTGACCTTTGCTGTGCTAGTCGTTAACATGCTTCATAGTTCTTCCTACTCTGCATTCACTGATTCCCAATGTGGAATGCCTAATCTAGTCTGCCTTACTCTATTGGATATTAACACTCTCTCTCTCAGTGCTTTTGGTGCCACTTCGAGTCGTGGTAGGCCCCTAGAAAACAGTTCACCTGGTGTCTTTTGAGGCTTGTTAACCCCCGAAAAACGTTGCCTTGTGAAGTGTAGAACCCCAACTTGCAACCAACACTTCTCAGTGGTTTACTTTCTCTCTGCAAGTGCCTCTTCTGCCACATTGTGAAGTCACATGGCTCCAGCTCTCAGGAGAGTTTGCTTTGGCTCTCTTGAGGCTTCCTATTGCCACATCCTTTGCTAATGAAAGCATTAGAACCACACCTTCTGTTAGGGAGAATTCTCATAAATGGCTGATTTCCCTTACCTGAGTCCCTCAGCAGCTTTGCTGGATTTCTAGGATTTATTTTTTTCACCTGGTAAGAGTGTGAGCCTTTTTTCCCACTCTTACATGTGTGTTGCTGTGTGTCTTTTCACTTTTTGTGTGATCTTGAGCACTGGAGCCTCACCTACTCCGTGGCCTCATATTTTTATGTGTTGTACACAGCACCTTCAGTGCAGTGACACAGGGTTGTCTTTTAGACTTCCCACCGACTCCATTTTCTGGGGCTTACTATTGTCCCCCAGAAAAGGGTAAAGTTGCCATTAACCTTTACTTAGTCACTTTAAACCACAGACCCATTACACCCCATCTTACATGGAGTATTGGAAAAGGTTAACTCTTATCCCTTTTTGTCTGTGCCTCTTGGAGCATTGTTTCGCTCCCTTTACATTAAGACTTGACTGGTGGCAGTGGTATCTACCCTAACTTTTCTACCACGATTATCTTATATAAATGTGGTATTATTTTAGGCTATTATATTAGCCTCGAACATAAACCCGCTTGACCAAATACATTTTATTTTGGCTCCGGCTGGGTTTATTCGCCATTTTTTTTTGTTAGAGTCTTTTTCGTTTTTTTCTCTGCGCGCTAAACCGGGGTTGACTCTTTTGTTCGCTGTCTTTTTGCGGGCTTCTGCACAGAAGCCCTTCTTAACGTGCCTGAAAGTCTAGGTAGGCAGGATGTGAGGGAGGGATCTTTGGACCCTTGCCATGGGTTCCCTTGGTAACCCAAGTCGCACTCCTGTTTGATTGGCTGAGGGGACTGTCCTTGCCAGGACAGCCACCCTGCTGTTTGATTGACAGCCAGGCTGTATGAATGGGGGGAAAACTGCATAAAAAGCAGGTCTCTGGGACTGGAAAGGCAGAGTCACCACTGGAACGAAAGAACCAACGAGGAACTGCCAGAAGAGGACCCCTACAATGACTGAACCGCCCGGTGAAGACCTGCTGCAGGTCTGAATCTCCAGAATCCGACAAAAGAGAAGATCCTCCATGAAACTTCTTCCCTTGAGCTGGTGGGACCAACCAGTTCACCCAAACTACAAGCCATGACCCCTCCTCTGGTCGAATTCACTGTACAGAGCTACAGTGGGCCCGATAGCCAGGAAGGTTGGACCCTGCTTGGATTTTAAAGAGTGCACCTTTTATTTGTTGCTTTGCTCTGCTGCTGGTTTCTTCCCTGGTTAGTGCAAGACCCTCCAGTCTTCCTACTTCTTGTCAGTCCAACAGTCACTTCAGGAACCGTGAGCCTGCAGGAACTACCACGAACGTCCGCCCAGCTACAGCTCCCTCTCCATTTAAAGGTACTGTGCAAATCTGGTTGTCCGTTTCGTTCAACCGCGGTGAAAGTGTTTAAAATCTTTCCCCAATCTGAGGGCTTGTCCTTCTCTTCTCTTTGAACTAACTTTTGTACCAACCAACCTCGTCTGGAAACCATGCCACAAACTTTACTGTGAACTACCCTGAAATGTGTGATCTTGAGCAAAAGACTTTTGATCCATTGACTTTGGCCCTAAGCCTTCTCTACCTGATTCTGTAGTTCCTCTTGTTCAATTGCCCTGAGTACTTACCTGTTGGGTGGACATAATTTCTAATAACTTTGTTTTTCCCTCCCTTTTAAATTGCTGGAGTGCCATTTTGCTCCCACTTCATTTTGTGAGCTTAACTTGCCTGGGATTTAAGGGAAGTGGTGTGGTGTATTAAGAGTGTGATTTTTAGACTGCTTATAATAGTGTACTGTTATACAACTGAAGAGTGAAATAAATGTATATTCTTTTACTTGAAAACCTTGAGTCAGTGTTTGCTTGAATCATAGTAATTGCTGTCCTTTGTGTAACTATTTGATACTGCTCACTTACTCTTGAGATAGGTCTGGCTGTTCCGCTACTGCTACCATTATAACTGTGTAGTACAGGCTTGTACCAAAGGTGAAATTGTACTTTGTGTGTAGTGTTGCCAAAGGGTACTGAATATAATTCTGCCTAACACTGGTGTACAGCGGTGAGGATAAAAGTATAGTAATTACACGTAGAGTGCTGCTATTACCTTGGATCAACTAACCACAAGGCTAACATCACTAAAAAGCAATACGAATCATGTCTGATATGAAAAGCCACAGTCAGGAGACCCTCCTGAGTTACACTGCTGATTATTTAAGAAACATGTGTAAAGAAAGTAAACTCTCTGCCAAAGGCAAAAAGATTGAATTAGTTGAAAAGTTGTTAAAGAACCAAAGTCTGGGGAGTGGGTCTGAAATGCCTCACTCTCTAGCAAATTTGGAAAGTATTGAGGATGATACTATGTCTGTCAATGATGAGTTGGAAGAGGGAGATGTGTCTATGAATGTAAGCCTCTCTGCGCCCTTGCCTGCTCAGCAACCTCAACCCTTGTTCACTAGGACCCCCACAGGTCCTACACTCAGTCCTGAATTCATTGCTCTAGAGAAAATGAGGCTTGAACTGGAATTCAAACGTTTAAATGCTCAAACTGAACAAAAACACCAAGAACGTAAACTCAGAGAAATGGAGTTGAATCATGAACTAGAAATGAAAAGATTGTCTCTTGAAAATGCTTCTCTCCCAGAGTCTTCTAGGTCTTCCAGTCCTAAGAGACCCCGTATGCCTAAAGAAAGTGTGGGTATGTATGAGGTTAAGCTTGATATTTTGGATTGGTTGGCAATCTTTGAGTATAACCATGGTATTCAAGGTCTTACAGGGAATCAATTGCTTCCCTGGCTCTTCTCTAGGCTACCCACGGTTGCATCTGATGTTGTGATGGAGTTGGGGGATGTGGATAGGATGGATTATGAGTGTGTGAAGCTAGCTTTAATTGCTAGATTTGGGAAGATCCCTTCCCAGTACCTTAAGAGGTTTAGGACCCTCAAAAAGCATGATGGTACCCCTTGGGCTACCTGGGTATGTGAAGTGAATGTTTGAAAAACTTAAATGGTTGGATTAAGGGTTACAGAGTAAACACTTATGAAGGAATGAGAAATCTTGTTATGTTGGAGTCTATTTTTGATCTCCTGCGTTCAGACAGCACTTGGCTGATTCTAAGGAGATAGGACCAAAGAAGCTAGCTAAGGCTGCTGACTTGTGGTTTGCCAACAGGGCGACTCACAAGGATTCTGGGGCACTCAGAAAAAGGATGAGGGGAAACAGCCAAAGAAAGATAACAAAGAGAATTCTAACACCTCCAATCCAAAAGAGGGCCACAAACAGCAACATTGGGGTAAACCACAAGGGAAACCAAATCAGGCTAGTACATCATCTGGACCCAAAGAAGATGGAGGTCAGAACAAACCCCCATTCATCTAAACATTTGGGAAATGTTATGTGTGTGGGTCAACTGACCATGTGAAAGGGGATCCCAGATGTAATGGTAAACCTTCAGGGGACCACACTGTCTCCTTAGCCTCCTCCCCAGAGGAAGAAGTACCTATGGCAAGTGGAAACTTTCACCTACTGGCTGATGACCCTATGAGAGTCTCAGCTAGTGTTTCTTTAGTGTCCCTGGGCTTGTGGGAACAACACAATTTAGATGTCTATAATTCCATCCCAGATAATACTTAAGAGTATTATAAAGATAGTGTTCTTGTGAATGGTCAGGAAACCCCTGCCATCAGAGACACTGGAGCCAGCATAACTGTGGTGGATGAATCATTTTCCAAGGTGGAGGATGTTGCTAAAGCACCCAAATGCCTCACCAAGTTAGCTGGAGGCCCTGTGCAAATGCTTCCCCAGTTACCAGCTCTCATCCAGTGTAATGATATGACTGTCAAAATACCTGTTAGTGTGCAGAGTGAAGTGCCTGGGAGAGTCCTGTTAGTTAATGACCTTAAAACTCTTGGAGTTGTGTCAAGCACCCCCAGGCCTCCCAGTAAAAGGAAACAGGAGCTCACTCGCTCTGCAAGGGAGAGAACCTTGAGAGGCTCTCCAGAGGAATTGATAGAGGAGACTATCACTCCTACTCCACAGGAGTTGTTCACTGCTATTTCTAGGAAGAAGGAGGCAAAGGGGAAACCCAAGACCTCCAAGAAAAAGGCAGACAGCACCCCTGTGCTACCAACAAGGACATCCCCAAGATTGTCCAAAGTCACACCTGTGACTTCTCCACCTGCTGAGGCAGAGTGTGAGGTGCAACCTTGCATGGTTGAGCCAGCATCTGAGGAGTCAGATCTGGAAGAAGACACTGGGTGTCATTACGACCCTGGCGGTAGGAAGTTAACGGCACCGGTAAGGATGCCAGTGCCGTTAACCCCCTACCGCCCTATTACGAGGTCCCATAGTGGGTCCCACCAGGACCGGCTGGTTTTACCAGCCTGTCTTAGCGGGACCCGTTAAGGGACCATGGAGCTAATAACGGGCCCGCAATTTGCGGGCCCATTATTAGCTCCTTCCCCATTCCCATTGAGCCCTATAGGGGCTCAAATGGGAATGGGGAATGGTTTTCGAAATGGGGACTTACCGGGTCCACATAGGTCGGAATGTCCTGGTAAGTCCCCATTCCGACACCACGGACCCGGACCCGAGTTTGGAGGCAGCCATGGTGCTCATGGCTGCCTCCAAACTCGGAATGAGGCCCACCCTCTTAGTTGGAGATCTTGACCCTGTTGACCATTCTGAGCTGCAGTCTTTACTGGCAGAAGGTGGACTCAACAGGGCAGACTTTAGCAAAGGACAGAGAGAGTGTCCTACTCTTGAAGGTCTTCGACAACAGGCTGCTGACCAACTTGATGGGCACGAAGTTGGAAAGCACAGGTTAAGCTGGGAAGATGGCCTCTTCTACAGTGAACCAACTGAGTCAATGCCTGGGGACTCCAAAAGAATTGTAGTGCCCCTTTCTAACAGACTCCAGTTCCTACAGTTAGCCTACGAGATACCTTTGGCTGGTCACTTGAGTTTCAAGAAAACCAAGGAAAGGCTCTCTCTCTACTTCTACTGGCCTACGGTGGGTGCAGAAATTGACAAATTCTGTAGGAGCTGTCACACTTGCCAAACCTCTGGCAAGAGTGGAGCCAAGAATGTGGCACCCCTGGTGCCTCTCCCAGTGGTGGGAGTTCCTTTTGAGAGGGTGGGCATTGACACTGTTGGTCCCCTTGTCCCTCCCACATCTTCAGGGAACAGGTTTAACCTGGTTGTAGTAGACCATGCTACAAGATAGCCAGAAGTCATACCTATGAGAACTGTTACGGCTCAGGCTGTGGCTAAGGCTCTACTTGGTATTTTTACCAGAGTAGGGTGTCCTAAGGAAGTGATATCCGATAGGGGATCCAAGCCATGTGGAAAAACTGTGGTGTCACTTACAAGTTCTCTACAGCCTACCATCCACAGACAAATGGACTGGTAGAGAGGTTTAATCGTACTATGAAGAGCATGATAGGTGCTTTAGAAGAACCCCTTAAGAAAAAGTGGGACCTTCTACTGCCATGCCTTCTCTTTGCATATAGAGAAGTCCCTCAGGAGGGAGTTGGTTACAGTCCCTTTGAACTTCTCTATGACCATCCAGTCATAGGTCCATTGGTCCTAATCAAGGAGGGGTTGGAGAGTGCTCCTTCCCCCAAGCCAGTCAGAGTGACTGACTATCTGATAGGTCTTCAGAGGGGAATGTCACACATGATGGCAGAAGCAAGTGATAACTTGAAAGCAGGTCAGGCTCTGGTCAAACATTGGCATGACCAGAAGGCCAGCATGGTTGAGTTTACTCAAGACTAGCTTGTTTCAGTTATTTTGCCAACAAGGCAGAGGGCCTTGCAGAACAAATGGATAGGACCCTTCAAGGTTGTGGGAAAACTTGGAGAGGTGAACTATTTGGTGGATTTAGGCAGACCCAAGGAGGCTCCCAGAGTCTTTGACACCAACCGTTTAAAGGCTTATGTCTCGAGACCAGAAGTGGGAGCTTTGCTTCTAGCTTCAGCTCAAGAGGAAGAGGAGAGTGAACCGCTACCTGACCTCCTCAGAGGCCAACCTTTAGATGAACAGATAGAAGGAGTTAATCTCTCTTCTCAGCTGACTTCTGAACAACAGGAGGAGTGCAAAGTTCTGTTGAATCAGTTTGCCTCCCTGTTTTCACTATCACCAGGCTTGACCCCTTGGGGCCAGCATGATATTCTCACTGGTGACTGTTTACCTGTGAAAAGCAGAGGTTACAGAATGTCAGAGCACGTGAGATCCCACTTCAAAGGAGAGGATAACAAGATGTTTGATCTCGGGGTTATAGAGCCATCTACAGGTCCATGGTCTAGTCCAGTTGTTCTAGTACCAAAGGCAGGATCCAAGGAGTTGAGATTCTGTGTGGACTATAGAGCTCTAAATGCAGTCACTAAGACTGATGCCCATCCTTTGCCAAGGACAGATGAACTGGTGGATAGACTTGGTTCAGCCAAGTACCTTAGTACATTGGACCTTATATACAGGCCCCCAGGTCCGGCACCCACCTTTGTCAGTGAAATTTCCACTCTCCTTCTTGACAAAACAAAAAACAACTCACAAACAATAATCTTAGGCAATCTTAATCTAGGTCGTGGTGACCCAAAAGATCCTGTAGCAACTGATCTGGAGAATGCTCTTATAGACCTTGGCCTCACCTTGTACATCCAAGAACCGACCCATATCAAAGGCAGGACCATCGATTGGTTAGCCGGCTCCAATTGCAACATCCATGTCCTCAATAACTCCCCATGCTTATGGTCTGACCATCACATCATTACATTTAACATTGAAGCTACCCCGCGAGCCCCAACACCAATAGCCCCAGCACTCCCCACCTGCAACAAAAAAAATATAACAAGAGAACAACTCCTCCCACTGTTACTCCCCTCTCTTAATGCGGCAACCAACTCTTGCTATGATCCCACCTCCCTAGCAGACACTTACAACCAAACAATGCTCACAGCTATTGACTCTATAGCACCATTCAAACCTAGGAAGGTCAAACAACGAGCATATCTTAACTCCTGGTTCACTCCACAGCTAAAAATCCTCTGCAAAGCCAAATGCTGTGCGGAAAACCGTTGGAAAAGCCACCCGTCTGATGAGCATAAAGATGGCTTTCTCCTCGCCTCCCTCACTTATAAAGACGCCATCATCACTGCTAAAAAAGAATCGCTGAACAATCGTATCATGCAAGCCAATTCTAACTCCAAGGGACTCTTTAGAGTCCTAAAAGAGCTCGAAATCCCAGTCTCCCCGCCAGACACTTGCACAAAAGACAGCAAATGGTGTGCTAACATTCAAGCAGCCCTCCTAAATAAAATCTCTATGCTTCAATCTAAAATTAAAGAAAAGCAGGACTGCCTGAAGCGCGACAACCGCTCACTGTCCCCTACCAGACCCACCCTTTCCAACACTGCCAACATTAAACCCTTCACCTTCCCACCGCTCTCTGTCACCGAGGTAGAAAACATCATCCTCAGGATGAAACCATCCAACTGCCAAGGTGACCCGTGCCCAGCTCCCATCATTAAGGACTCTGCCCATGACTTAGCCCCATTCATTACAGCCTTCATTAACTCCTCCTTTAAAACAGGTATTGTCCCAGAACAACCTTAAGGACGCTTGGGTTATCCCGCTACTAAAAAAACTGTCTCTAGACCCAAGCATACCTACGAACTTCCGACCTATTACTACAGTACCATTTCTGCTTAAGATACTGGACCGTGCAGCTTACCTGCAGATCCAAAACTACCTTGAATCAAACAATCTGTTAGGTCTCCGACAATCCAGATTTCGGCCCAGACATTGGACCGAAACGGCTCTATTAGACCTAAAAACTCAGATCGAAGTACTGAAGGACAAGGGCAAACTAGCAATGCTATTACTCCTCGACCTTTCCGCCGCATTTGATTTGGTTAACCACCAGATCCTTTGCAGGCACCTCCACTCTGCTGCCAACTTCTCACCCTCAGCAGCGGCCTGGATCAAATCCTTCTTGAGCAACCGGTCCATGAGGGTCTTTGCACCTTCCGCTGCCGCAGATCCCTTCCCTATTAATTGCGGCGTACCTCAGGGTTCTTGCGTGTCACCTACACTTTACAATATCTTTATGAAACCACTGTTTGATGTGCTTGATTATCTGGGTGTCTCCTACACCAACTATGCGGATGACACCCAGATACTCATTCCCATTTCAGGTGACTATCTTGCTGACACCAAGACCCTCAATGACATCTACCTGGTCATCCAAGCTTGGATGGCCCAGCACCAGCTATGTCTGAACGACGATAAGACGGAGCTCCTTATCCTGGGTACCTCACAGCGCCTGAGCAAACTCGGGCCATCTTATCAGTCATTCACCATAGACGGCAACTCCATACGAGTCTCGAAAGACACCAAAACACTAGGCTTCTACCTGGACTCCACCCTATCCTTGTCGAGACAAACTAATGCAGTCAGGTCTGCCTCTGCCTACACGTGCAAACTCATCTCAGCTTGCAGACCATTCCTCACCACCCACAATAGTGTCACACTTGCGAGAACACTTATCATGGCTAAAATTGATTACTGCAGTGCTCTATATCTAGGCACCCGCCAAGAGAACCTATCCAAACTCCAAACCACCCAGAACAATGCAATTCGAGCGGCCCTGAACATCCCTCGCAACCACCACATCTCAGATTGACAGCCCGGCTTTATGAATGGAGGAAAACTGCTTAAAAGAAGGTCTCTGGGACTGGAAAGGCAGAGTCGCCACTGGAACGAAAGAACCAACGAGGAACTGGCAGAAGAGGACCCCCTACAACGACTGAACCGCCTGGTGAAGCTCTGCTGCCGTACAGAGCTACAGTGGGCCGGATAGCCAGGAAGGTCGGACCCTACTTGGGTTTTAAGGAGCGCACCTTTTATTTGTTGCTTTGCTCTTCTGCTGGTTTCTTCCCTGGGTAGTGCAGCACCCTCCAGTCTTCCAACTTCTTGTCAGTCCGACAGTCGCTTCAGGAACAGTGAGCCTGCAGGAACTACCAGGAACGTCCGCCTCAGCTACAGCTCCCTCTCCGTTTTATGGTACTGTGCAAATCCGGTTGTCCGTTTTGTTCAATCGTCCTGAAACCGTGCCATGAACTTTACCGCAAACTACCCTGAACTGTATGATCTTGAGCAAAAGACTTTTGACCCATTGACTTTGGCCATAAGCCTTTTCTACCTGATTCTATCTCTGTAGTTCCTCTTGTTCAATTGCCTGGGTGCACCTAATTTCTAAAAACTTTGTTTTTCCCTCCCTTTTAAATTGCTGGAGTGCCATTTTGCTCCCACTTCATTTTGTGAGCTTCACTTATCTGGAATTTAAGGGAAGTGGTGTGGTGTATTAAGAGTGTGATTTTTAGACTGCTTATAATAGTGTACTGTTATACAACTGAAGATTGAAATAAATGTATATTCATTTACTTGAAAACCTTGAGTCAGTGTTTGCCTGAATCATAGTAATTGCTGTCCTTTGTGTAACTATTTGATACTGCTCACTTACTCTTGAGATAAGTCTGGCTGCTCCGCTACTGCTACCACTATAACTGTGTAGGACAGGCTTGTACCAAAGGTGAAATTGTACTGTCACTTGTAGTCTTAATTGTGTGTGGTGTTCCCACAGGGTACTGCATATCATTCTGCCTAACACCTTCCAAGAATGTCGACTGACGTATTTGCTTTCTATCTCTCTGCGCTGCTTGTGCCACATCAGGGAGTGATAGGACTCCAACTCCCAGAAAACAGTTCATCTTTTTCTCTTCCGGCATTTCAGCACCACATGTTTGCTTCGGGAAGGGTTACAATCGCGAGTTCCAACAAACTCGTCTTACTGGGATGCTTTCTCTCTCTCAGCACTACAATGGTGACATCCATGGCTCCAACTCCCTTCCTACACTTCTCGTTGACTGTCTTCCAGTCTCTTCATGCTGCTTGTGGGTCCCTCTATCACAGCAGCCCTAACACCATGTTGATAAGTGACTGGAATACATCTCCAAACATTCAATTCACTTTGGCTTGTTTCCGTCTCACAGTCCGTCCATGCTTCTCTCTTTTTTAGCCCCGCTGCGGAGTATCTGGACTGCAACTCCCAGCATGCACTTTTGATTGCTGTCAGTCTATTAGTGCCACCTGGTCTTCCTTCATTATTGGCATCTCTTTTGCTACTTTGGGGAGAGCCTAAACTGCAGCTTCCAGGGTTTGGCTCGCATTGGATTGTTCTCACACTCTCGATGCTGCCTGTGCTTTTCTCTCTTTCAGCCTCTTGTGCTGTGCTGGGTAATACATGGAGTGCAACTTCCAGCGTACATACCCTATGCCTGCATTTTTATCTCTCTCAGTGCCTCTCGTGCTCTCAGTACTATGGCATACTCTCGCCACTCCCTCGTCGCCCATGCTCTCTTGACATTCCTTCCTTTCTTCCATCAGTGTTGCTTGCTCCATTTGCTGCAGGAAGCATTCATGTGCTTCTCCCGTGGGGTCTTCCCGTGTTCCTCTGCTCTAGAGGTCAGGTAGACGGTAGAGCTCCATCATGGCGGTGGTATTTTCCAAGCCGGACTTTGCCATTTAGGTTCAGAACGTCATTCCACGTTGCTCTGAGCTCACCCCAGCATAATATTTCCTCTTAGTTTCTGCTCTTCCTTGTTCCCTTTTTCTCCACTGAGCAGCATACTTAGTCTGCTGACTATGAAAAGTGACAACAGACTAGGGCTTTGTACATTCTTCTTGTTCTGGTGATGGCACACTTAGTTGGGGCAAGTATCCCCTTTACTGTGTTTTCACTCCTTTTGAGGTAACATTATGTGACAATAGTTGGGGCAAAGATGTCTTCCTAATTCTGAGTTCCAACTGGAAAATCCATAAGTCATCATACTTGTGAAACCGTGTAGCTTTTCCTCTATGTACATGAGTATTTTCTATCTCTATATATTAAAGGAAAATGTGTGGATATGTAAGTGTATCTGTTCGAAATTTTCAGCATACTTCCCAACATGCTACAACCTGAAATCTGGCATGTGGGTAGGTTCTATGGTGTAGACAATGTAACCAGTATGAAATATACCTTTTTCGGATTTCTTTTTTTTTTAAGTGGCCTGCAATGCTTGCCATATGGCTCTTCGCGTCGTAGTTCTACGCTATTCATTGTTCCTAAACTTTCCACACTATCAGCATTCTTGCTAACATAAGCAGAACTCACTTTTGAAGTCATGCAGGTGACACAAAATTGTGCTTTTGTAGTAATGCAGGTGACAGGAAACAGTACATGTCTCTTCATTAGTGTTCGCAATGACGTTGTCACATCGTGGCATACATACAAATTTCCCACGAAAGTTGACGAATGCATGCCATATCAACAGTACGAAGCATACATGACACTTATGTTGAGGTCACGGCTGCCTCCGCTGTAGATCGGGACTCCAGTAAATGTGGCTGCGCAATCTCAACGCTCCAACTCAAAGTAGCTGGAATCGATTTACCAGATTCATGCTTTTCTCATGGTCAGCTTTATGTGGTTTGCTCCAGAGTTAGAACCAAAGACAATTGGTATAACGTCCTTTCATCGCGGGATGTTTTTTCGCTGGGTTTTTTACTGTGAATTTATTAACAGAAAAGAAATCATCACTTTTTTAGGGGGGTTGTAATAATAGATATTTGGGGTGTGGGTGTCCGGGATCATATAAAAAAGAAAAGTGAATGGGTGTTTTGGGGTGGTGAACCCCCACAAAAATAAAAAATAAAACAGTTGATGAGTTTTTTCATTGAAAAATCTGCATTAAAAAACTATGCGAAAAAACATCCCGCCATGAAATGACATAGAACCGGACAATTTGTTCACACTAGCTCCTACAGGAAAGACTTGCAATAGTGTCTACAAAGAAGCATTGGTTTACTTCATTAAATAAAATTCAAACTAGGTTTGAAGTAGAAATTACCATGTGAAGCACAGGTACACCTGCTAGTCTATTATACAAATCGGATCACAACCAGCCGGTGATAGTCAGCCACAAATTAGGGCATAGTGAAAGGTCACAAAACCCCAACCTTAAGGGTAGGCACACGCCTGGTCCCTCCCGGGATGCTACCCGGAGGGTTCTGTCCGAGCCAAGATGGCGGCCGTTCTGATTTAGAAATGTTATATGTCATAATATCACTACAGTACGATGGAACTCAACTTTGGTCATTTTCATTTCTTACTAACAAGCACACGCCTTGGAAAACCAATAACATTCATGTTTCAATTTAAAATGGCCGTCCCTGTGACATTGTTTGTAAGTATGTGCCATTTTCAGATATGCTGCACCCACAATTAAAATACGCAATAGTGAATACACCCAGTTTCAAAAGCTCCACACCTTGCATTATGTCCATTTTCAAAGTTGCATTCCAATTCTTTCGGAATTAAATCCCTCGTCTCCCCGCCCAACTCTGCTCTGCATGTCTTGCTTGCAACATGTATTCCAACCAAGCATCTACAGACAACACGTCTGTCGGATGTTTTCCACTTTTACTTTCAGTTTTCTCAAATACCCACAGGAGGGCAGTGTGGGAGCATTGGAAGTCAAACAGATGCATACACACTTCAATAGCTCAGTCTGACTGCTTGGTATTTTGCCATGGACGGCTTAATATTACTTGTCCGTGTTGAAATGTATGAACCCTTTGGCCGAAAACAATTTGCATAATTCGGGGACAGTTCAAAAAAAAATCCCAAACATTAGAGTGGGCTGTTTTTCCCCAGGTGAATTTTCATTTCCTTGTCTGTGCATTACATGAGCAAAATGAGCGCAACTATAGTCGGCTTTGGCAGGGACGTCATTTAGGGGTTGCCAGAGGACACAACTGCAAACTCTGGTCTCCCTTGCGACCTCTAAAAAAAAAAAAGTTTTAATTTTTTTTGTATTTTTTGTAATGGCCGGCACCATGTGGCTCTTTACTTCTGGAGTGGCTGGCTTTCTTGTTCAGACCCCTTAAAAAAAGAAGAAAAATAAGAACAGGAGTGCCACAAGTCTAACACTTTCAGCACTGACCCTAAATAAGAAAGAATAGGGATACCAAATCATGTGTGTTTCTGGAATTCTATACAATAATTGCTAGACTCATTAAAGGTTTATTTCAGGCACACTTCAGGGGGTGAGTCAATGATTTAGTCTGTTCTTAAATGTCTCAACTCAGCCTTTCATCCTTCTAAGGTCGATAAATGAGTACCAACACAGGTCGGGTCATATTGGGTGTATATTTTTTCTATATATATATATATATATATATAATAGAGTTTAAGCGTAAGTGCTATATAATAACACATCATTATCATTTGGTCATGGACGTCTGCTTGTCTTCACAGTAATTTGGTAATATGGGCTTCTACACACTGATTTTAATGATACATATGGTGATCCATTCTTGTATGAAATGTACATCACATTATAGTGATATCGTAACCATATTTTTCGTAGTGTACAATGGTATCTGATGACACTTACTGTTTTGTCAACGGGTGAAAGGTCGTGCTGCATCGCTTCCCGCGATTTCACTTCGGGGTGGGGTCAAATTACATCACTTCCTGTGATGTCATCAGGGGGTCAATGGCCGTGTGATGCCACTTCCGCTCGCCCTGGCATTTTGGTGAAATGACGTCCCTGGGCTTTGGTAATCCCCTTTGTATTGCAACAGGGGAATAACGTGGGGCACCCATAACCAGGTTTCATTTAGTAATATAGTATATTCCCCGTGTCCTGAATTAGAAAAAGTGGAATTTTTGCTCTCATCTTATCCATAATTAAAAACCTGTGCAACATAAATGGAAACCATTTATACATTCTCTCCACACACATTGGCACACAGGCACCTTTATTAGATCAGATCAGAAGTCAAAACGGCCTTGCGAATTTGAGATCTTTGACGCTCAGTTTTATGTGGCTGCCACAAGAGGGCAGAATTGGATCATTTAAACACAAACCCATCTATTCACACCGTTGTGTACTCAGACCGGTAGCTTGGTTCTTTCCCAAGAGCCGCTTTTTGCATGCTGCTGCCACTATTACATTTTACGAACAGCCCGAAGTCTGAACTGCTGGGGACAGTTTAACAAATCCCAGGCGTCAACCCGTATGCACTATATATAGTCCGCCACGCGGAATTTCACTACTAACAGTAATCTCAGAGCGAATAGAGAAGTTCTCCTGTTTTCTTGTAGCTTGTGAGATAGCTCAGTGTGTTAATGCATCTGCTGCAGAGATCGTCTGTGTGAAACATCTAGGTCACAAGCTACACCAGTCCCAAGTTTTGATTTTCACTCTGGGATCAGATATCCCCTACAACTCCTTACACCAAATATGAGGAGCGAAGCGAGGGGTCCCCCATCCTTCGCTAGAGTTCTTGGGGGATAGCTCTACAAGGATTGCTTTTCAAGTAAGCTGTGAGAACGAGCAATTTAAAGCACATTTTCAGAAGAAATGAGAAAATTCTATATATTTAGAAATGTATGGAAGACGGGAGATATGCCATAACATGAATCGGTGTGTTTTATTCCCAAATTAAAGTTTACAGAATGTGTTTTGATGTAAATTGTTATCTTTTAATGCATGCCCTTTCACGAAAAATCACTCCCATGCCTGGTTTTGAATTTCATATTCTCCCCTCGGCTCCAACTATACCTAATCCAAGTCTTGCTCATAGTGTTTTTGTTATGTTTTATATATTTTTAATCAAAATGCTTTTTTTCCGTTTCAAGAGAGCTTTCCTCCATTTTGTTTAGTTTCTTTTGGTTTCTGGACATGAAGCCTGATGATACTTGAGATTCAAGTTGCAGTAGGGAAGTTGTTGAGAAGTGTAATGAAAAAGAAAGCAGTCTGCATGTCAGCATGGCCGCGCCCACCAGGGATGTCTGCAGAAAAACATTGGTCAGCGACACTGATGCCATAAAAAGCAGACCATGTGTCTGTTTGTAGGTATACACGTGTCAATAGTAATCATACAGTTACACATTAAGTTAAGACGCCCAGAGGAATTGTACAAACGTTAATGGCGATTTTGATAAAGAAAAAGTCAAGAAGGCATTAAGGTTACAGAGGCGAATGTTATGCAACATAAACTCTTTTTTTTCTGATAGCAGCAAGAAGTTTTCTTGACCATCACAAACATTCTTTCTGTTTCAGGTATTATAGTCCTTCCCATACAATGCTCCACCCACAACGCAATTTCCTCTGTCCACCACTCTGAAACCCATCAGATGAAATGGACATCACTTGACCTTCAAAAAGGAACCAGGCCTCCTGACCCGGAAACGGCAAAACAAGTAACACTGCATGAGACGGGGAGAGCGTGAGGAAAATACAACAAACATGCAATCCCCCCAGGTGGGATAGTACAGGCCTCCCTGCCCTTAATACAAATCTCAATGTTTTCTCTCTAAACGAACAAAATCCCCATTTAATGCGAGAGAACAGAGGCTTCCTGTTATGCAAGTTTGGAGCGTCGACAATGGAATAAACATGTACTATTGGTTTACAATAAACAAAACACTAAAGGCAGATTCATTGGACCAATCGGCTGTCTTCAATATATCCTGAATCCTAGCAAGGGCCCAGGAGGCATTGAAAGCCATGGCGGCTTTGGTAGAATGGGCGCCAAAATAACTGATGTCCACTGCAGCATAAGACAGAACCCATCTGACCCATCAGGTTAAAGTGGGGAGTGGAACCCTGCAAACTCAGTGTTCAATGCCTACAATATTCGGGACAACATGCAACACACAGATCAGAACGATCATGAAGCAAGGGATAGGTTACAGACCTGCAACCTTTTCTCGCCCGACACGATAAACACACACACACCTGAAGGTGTGAAAGTACATCCAGGCAAATCTACCACCAAGACATCTGGTGCCCTCTCAGAAGAGATCAGAAAGAGAAGTGAGACCGGTTTAGCCGACAGAGATTGAAATGAGAGATCCTCATGTGTTCCCCAACCCAACAGAGAGAAAAAACAGAGTCAACATCCCATAATATGGAATACTTAACCTGGGGGTTTGCAAACCTAGACTCCCTTTATCAAGCCACAGACTAAACAATGTTGTACAATGGGTTTACCTCCCCAAGTAAGATGTTGGGCTGAAAACGGCGGTTCCATACACATACACTGTTTTGTAAGAGACTGACATGGCCAACTCACCCAGCAAATTCACCTCCGCGAATGCAGAGGCCAAAAAGGGATCCAAATGCCTCGGTATCCCCAACGCACCCACACCTGGCAAGAAGAAACATACAGTTATCAGGTGGCTGTGGTGCAGGCTTCTTTGTGGAAATACCCAGCCACTGCAGATACCCCGTATGAGACCCCAATGCCAGCAGCTTGAGTGTCCCATCTTGTAATAACAGGAGAGAAAACCCCTCTGGATTTACAAGTAAGGGATGGAATGGCTGAGCACATTCCCAGGAGGATCAGAAACCATGACTGGGGCAGCCAGAAGAGTGTCATGAGCACCAAGTCAGCTACGTGCTGTTTAACCTGTAGCACAATACTTGGAATTAGGGAAGAAGGATGGCAAGTGCAGGGCCGTCCTTTCCCCCAATCTTGAAAAAAGGCATCCATGGCCAAAGCATCTGGGTCTACCCTCCAGCTGAAGAAAAGTGGGTGTTGGGCACTCACGCAGGAGATAACAAGGTCAATGCCCAGAGGATCCCAAGCTTGCCGGAAGAGCACAGAAGACAGGTGCAAAGAGGTGGTTGAGATATTTGTTGATACATCACTCTTTTCACTAAGTGCCAATCAAAAGTCACATTTATTTAATTAAAATAAATCAAAAGATCCCCTTACTTTATACAGGGGAAGTCACCAAAATAAGATACATAAACTATGATCATTTGTTTACACAATTAGAATTAGCCTGCCATTGTCAATCCCGCTAGCTGGTGGCACCAACACATTCAAACACCATGAAGTCAAATTAATATATTAGGTCTCTTCTAAGCAACATTCTAAATTCTATGACAACAGTGCTGCTTATCAGCCAGTGTTATTAAAACTGACGTCAGTTATCATTTGCATAAATCCAGGTTCATTTGATAATAAGCCCTCTCCAAATTGCATGTTTTCACTTATTATGAAAAATGATCGGATATAATGGGTGACATACATGTGTTTGTTTACATCTAACGATCGGATATAATGGATGACATACATGTATTCGCTTACATCTAACGTCACGTTACATCTAACGTCACGTCCGTGTGACGTTATTACGTAAACTATCCGATGCCTAAGCGTGAGTAGGACGAGATTACATTAGGTAAAGTTAAAAGTTATCTTTTGGATGCACTGTTCTTCTTTCGCATCCTCAAAGAGATATGGCAAGACAAAATAGCCCATGGTGAAATTTAGATTACCTTTTCAACAACAGTTGAACATGAATGACGTTACCAATAAGGTGTTTGTTTACGCGTGACGTCATCACGTAAACTCTCCGATTGCAGCTTTCCAAACAGAGACGAGGGACACACGGTATTGATCCCGGGAAATAATGGCGATCCAAATAAGTGAGGAATGTTAACAAAGATCTTGTTAGCAAAGGGGCATGGCATTTGAAACGTCATAACATTGCAGATGTTACTTACTATGGTGTCATGAGTAAAATTAATATATACAATTAAGCATACTCCATGGGTAATTGGGCCTTATGCTATGAGGAAGGTGTTTACAATAGAGAAGCCATTTTTTGTATCTGTAGTCTTGGTGAACAAGAGCACAAATATTTGTCTTTTTGTAATATGGATTATGGTATAAAGGTATACAACAGAGCGAACATATTTTATTTATTATCTTATGTATAGGTGTTTGAGGATATTAGGAGCAGAATATTTTGGTTTGAGGCTATTGGAAGCTACAATTCAATTGGATTTGGAGAAGTCCATTGCATTTCAGGACGGATTTTTGGCACTTGCTACATGATGGTAGGTCGTAGCTTTGGCACATCCAGATAGTATATTAGCAATTTAAGGAGCTTTTGAACTAATTTTAGGGTTTCTCTCACAGAGGATCAAACCAAAAGTTTTGAAGACCAATACCAAGTTGATACATAGGATCTAAGTGGGAATCAGCAAATCTGTTTTCTACAACGGGGAACGTAATGAAATAAATAGCTGGTAAGATCCGGTCAAAAGTATTTTTACTTTAAATCAGATTAGGACATCCTTAATCCAGTCTTGAACATATTTTTGAATAGTGGACCATTTTATCACACAGAAAATACCAAACTATTTGCATTTTTAGTCATACAACTAGGAAGAATATAACACATATATGGGGGTTTGAACAGGATAACATAATCAGTTGATCTGTTATTTGATGAAACGGCTTCACATTTTGCAGTAACAATGGGTGAACTATATAATCTTCTACAGTAAATTCTTTTCTAAGGCATTTGTCCTGGATAAATAGCAATAGAGATGGATGTAATATACTTACACATGCTTTCTTTACCAATTGCCATTTTTCTTATTTTTTCTTTCTCCACCACTCCGAACTTACCTCTTCATCCTGACCCGATGTTGTGACACAATATGGTATGATCTTCAATTTTTAATTTTGGTGATACTAATTAATTTCTGTTGGTATGCATATATCATGCACCGGATACATTTTCTTTCATTTGTAATGATCAATGTTATTTTTGTGTTTCTTTGTATTGATACTGCACACTCATATGTATGGACAAACTCACAATGCAGCCTTGAGGGCGACCAGTGGTCGAAACACGTGTCGGCTGTCCATGATACAAGAAATTAAAGAGTCTTTGTGACACTGAAACTTTTTTGGAGTTATTATTCAGGCGCTATAACGCCATTATTTGGACTTTGTATGATATTTGGGTTTGAGCGCGAGACATCAACCCTATTTTCTGTTTGACATTTACCATTTACAGAACTCTGTGGGAAGTTCTGTGGGAGTGAAATTACCCACAGCCACCCGTCTTTCACTTTTTACTTCTTTATTTACTTTTTCAACAACAAGAGTAGATAATTCGAGAGTGGTACCTATGCACAGTTTACATACAATCCCACACTCTATATTTACAGTCAATTGATTAATAGCCAATTAAGGGCTTCATCGGGAGTTGGGCAGAGCAGTAAAAATGCAGTGGTAACCGCTCTGCCCAAACCTGAGTTTGGGGGAAACTCAGAGCATTCACCTACAGCTCTGAGCTGAAGGTGAATGCGCTGACTTTCAGACCATTTCTTGCGCAATTACCACTGCGCAATTACCGTTGTAGTAATTGTGTCAAAAATGCCCGATTGAAACCTATGGACTCTTAAAAAAATGGGGACTTACCCTGCCACCACAACTTGTGATCCGGCGCTAATAGCATGGGACCAAGTTGCGGTAATGCTAATTGCGTTGGGCATTATCCCAGCAGATTTACCACCAGGATACCACCCAACGTGCGATGAGGCCCTAAAATTTTGTTTTCTCAAATATCAAAAACAAGCATTGGTTTTAGAGAAAAGTTCCATATAAAAATTATATTTATTTACACATATTTATATCAATTTGCCCCCACCCTACCTTGTGTCAATATGGGGTTGTGGATTTCTAACATTTGTGTGCAATTTGAATGAAGACTACAGTGAATTTCATCTAAATCTGCAGGGTTGGGTTAGAAAACCAGTGCTATCAATTTAGAACTCCCAGGATCTTGGTTCACCCACCCATTATAGAAAAATACTTTATGATTCACTAATACAAGAATGAGTACCACACCCACTTCCCATTGCATATCATATACCCCAGGTACAGAGCCCTTCGCCCACTCTGTCAATAGAGAGGAGACGAGGTAATTTATATTAGTATGATTTTCTTGGGCATGGAATCAGGATGGGAAAACTCCCTTTCATTTGGGTTTGTACGAAAAGATTGCATCTACAATGCCAAATGCATGTTTAGAGCGCATTCGGCATACTAGATAAGATCTATGCCCATAACACCAAACATGAGTGCAGCCGTTGCGGGGGTGTTCCCCGCACCTCCAGTTTGGTGTAACAGGCAGCCGGAGTTGCGGGGGTGTCCCACGCTTACATTATAGGCAGTGTGGGGGACAAACGGCCAAAATCCCAAAAGACCGAATTAGACCGAATTACAAAATGCAGGCTAATGGGCTCCATGATTTTGTAATTCAGTGTTTTGGGATACGCTATTACAACGTACATCCCTTTCATTTACGCTATCATTTTTTACATGTCTATGGGCCTCATTACGAGGAGGGCGGTAAGGGGTTAATGGCGCCAGTAAAGGTGCCGGAGCTGTAAAAACCCCTTACTGCCCTATTACGAGGTCCTCTCACGGGACCCGTTCAGGACGCCTGGTTTTATCAGACGTCCTTAGCGGGTGCTGCGAGCTACCCAGCATGCTAACAACGGGTCCGTCATTAACGGGCCTGTTGTTAGCATGCTCCCCATTCCCATTGAGCCCTATGGGGGCACAAATGGGAATGGGGATGGACCGGGTACGGATTCCCTGAATGGGGAAATACCAGGCCCTCCAAGGTCGGAATGGCCCGGAATTTCCCCATTCAGGGAATCAAGATCCGGACCGGAGTTTGGGGGTAGCCATGCCCTTAGTAAGGGCATGGCTACCCCCAAACTCGTAATGAGGCCCAATGGCTTTTATAGATTGTACATTATCAAGCAATTTTCTATTTAGGCTGTGTAGCATGGTCACCTATTCGCAGCCGAATGTGTTGGAATGCAGGACGAAGAGGGCAGGATTCAGTTTATCAATTTCAAAATGCTGCACTGTCGGCACTGGGAAGTGCTCCCTGTTTTACACTATGCACACAACAGAGAATAAACAGTTCTTATTTAAATGTGGATTTCTAACATTTGTGTGCAATTTGAATGTAGACTACAGTGAATTTCATCTAAATCTCCAGTGCTGTCAATTTAGAACTCCCAGGATCTTGGTTCACCCACCAAATATAGAAAAGGTATTTTATGATTCACCAATACAAGAATGAGTACTACACCCACTTCTCTTTGCATGTCAGATACCACAGGTACAGAGCGCTTCCCCAACTCTGTCAAGAAAGAGGAGAGAATGTAGTTTATATTAGTATGATTTTCTTGGGCATGGAATTAGGATGGGTAAATGCCCTTTCATTTGGGATTGCACGAAAAGATTGCTTCTACAATGCTGATTGCACGTTTAGAGCTCATTCGGCATAGTAGATAAGGTCTATGCTCATAATACCAAACATGAGTGCAGCGGTTGCGGGGGTGTTCCCCGCACCTCCAGTTTGGTATAATGGCCTGCGGGGGTTATGGGAGTGTCCCCCACATACATTATATGCAGTGCGGGGACAAATGGCCAAAATTCCAAAAAAACGAATTAGACCGAATGACAAAATGCAGGTTAATGGGCTCCATGATTTTGTAATGTGGTCTTTTGGGATACGATATTACAACAATAGAACTCCCAGTCGGCCTCTCCTCCCTCTTGGAAAGCAGAGCTGCTTGAGGTAATATTCTCCTCATGGATAGGGTCCAATTCTCCAGATAATATTCAGGTTTAGCACTCAGCCATTTGGAACAGGTGGTATAGTTTCTGTACACCTTTTGATTCTCTGTGACCTGTGTGTTTCTGCTTTCAGCATAGGCCATATTCTGATGCTTATGTCACAATATTTGGTTGGTAAACTCTTTCCATTGTCTGGCTAACGCCCACCTAATACACCCCTCAATTTCAGTAGGTTGATCATACTTTCTGACTGTGTAAAGGTGGGGGACAATTTTGCTCTGAGCATTTTTTAATACAGTATAATTTCTATTCCATATTTCAGTTCAGCAACTTACTACATTGAAGAAAAAAGAATTATGGGATCCCCCAGTTCTCACATATGCTGGAACATGTGGCATGAATTTATATGATCATTCTTCTTAAGTTTATTAATATTTATCATGTTATCACTTTTAATTAATATGTATCTACTGAGCGGGGTGACTTGCTGCTGCAGAACTGTTCTTTAACAGATTACCTCAACACGAATGGGCACTTAAGAGATACAGATGTTATATACCAGCAAATTTAAGTAGGCACGCTCAAGTGGATTATGGAATTGGACATTTTTCCACAAGAAAGAAAGCATAAACAAGGTCAAGGTTTTTAAGCAACATTTACACAGTCCCTGAAGAAGGTCTGAGATAGACCGAAATGCATTGGACAACAAAATGTTTGCAAATGGCCTAACAAAGATAATAATTGGACAATAAATACACCTATATCAAAATCAGTTGAGTTTATTAGAATTGTTCAACGTATTTCCAAGCAATGCTGCACATATTTAAGTAAGAACAGTGGGAATTACCACTTAGATCCTTCCAGCAGACTGGAATAACTAATCCAGCCAACAGTATATTATTATCACTTTTTATTAATCCCACAAATATTGTATATGGATTAATTTTATAGAGGGGGTCCTCTGAGTATTTACACACTTTTCCATTCATTTCCAAGTACATGCAATTGTGGATTTATATCAATCAGTGTTTGTAAATGCTTGAATAGTATTGGTTCAAATAGTCCATTACGTTCTTGCAGTTGATTTCCAACCCTGGTTTCACTTCTTAGATTTGTGAAACCCCTGCACTAACCCCTGCACTAACATGCTTGTCAGTTAATGATTATCCTGGATCTGCTGACAAGAGCCTGCTTTTGTTTGGGTTTCTCTTAGGCTAACCATCTGGTTTATTTTATGGGGAGCTGATGTTCAAAGGTGACACACTAAATGCAATAGTGTTTTCTTTGGAGTCCGGCATTAGGAGAATAGGCCTGATTCTTATCTGGTCAGCACAACATATTGCTGCCTCTACTAGTACTGGAAAATCGACAGGGGTAGGGTCATTCATTATTTTGAGGCCTATACAACAAGGTATTTTGTTCTTTGAGCTTATTGGGCTTTCACAATTAAAGGCAAACAAAGCTTATACATTCCAGATGCCAAATCGCTGGAGAAACACAAACCTCCCCCACATGAATGTATGAAGGACAAAAAGAAGAAATGAGTTTGTCAGAGATTTCCTGGAGAGGTAACCAGGATTGCCCAAGCCAACCCAGAATATCATATGATTTTGTATGCATGAAACGCTTAGTCACTTCATATGTACTGACAGATTGATTGCCATTCTTCTCACATAATCTTTTTAAACTTCACTTATTTCTGTTCAACTCATCATGAATAAGAAACTCTGCCAATAAACTAGAAAGAGGGTATATTGTGATCCCTCATGTTGGCTTCATTTTGAACACATACCAATATTTTAATGTATACAATTACAGGCGAACACATAGGCTGATGTTGTTTTCAATATTAATCTTGTTCCTCTGGTTGTAGAAACTGGCACTGGTTTTCTTTAGCTTTCTTTAGCTTTCAGCACATTGTTCCAGTATGCCCAAGTACCATTTTAAACAACTGCAGGTAGTGTCATTTTAAAGTGGGGCTTTGAATATATCTTTACTGTACAATTCTGTACTATTGCTGGTAGGTGGAAAAATCAGTGCTAATTGTTGGGTGCTGTCTCTCATGGAAAGAAGTAACTATCTGCATTCCGCAGTTGCACCCTATTCATGGTAACTGAAAGAACCATACACATGCAAATGAAGCAAGACATTATTCCAGTGCCTCTTTGATTTGAAATTGAGGCGGTCTCCATGTTTCTTGTTGGGTGTGTCCTTTACATAAAGTGACACCTATCTGATTGCTTTACTAGCAAGAATATGTCTCCTTACAATGGAGATTTTCAGCTATTCATGCTTCAGTGGAATACCATTGGCTTCCATTTATTTTAACAAGGCGTCAGTCACTACAAGGAGTCAGTCTCTGGAGTCTGTCTTGTGGTGCTGAGTGGTGCTTGAGGACCAGTCCACCAATGTGTTGTCAATAACCAAGAGTAACTATGCCCGAACCATGATATGGCAGGGAAGGTAATACGTCCAAAAGAGCTTTGCCAGGTCCACCAGATGTTTGCACCTAGTGCTTCCCAAGCAGTGGATGTACCTGTCTGCTGACACACTGTCCATCTGGAGAACGATGGAAAAATTCAGGCTGTTTCTTTTTTAGAAAACATGTGATTGAAAAGGACCCTGCAAAAAGCTGCAAACAACTGACGTGCCTCATGGACTCCTCTCTGGACCATGGTTCACCAGTCAAGGTATTTCCACACCCAGCCCACCAACCCCCCACAAGCTGACATCTGATTATAATACTAGACTGAGGGAGGAGGCAAAAATCGCTCTACCATTTCAAACCTCTGTGTGTGACGACCACCATTGGATTTCTTCCATGGCCTCATTCGAGAGGAGAGTCCAATCTACATATGTCAGACTTTTCCGAAGGCTCCAAGGGCCTCATTAAATGTTTGGCAGTATGGGAAAAACAGGTAGTAATTTCCTTACCACCACTTTTTTCTCATGCAACCAAATTATGAATTTTTAGGTAAAGTAGAGGATTCAATTCAGCAACAAGCTGGAGGTATATTTGCCCCTTCACCTCCAAAAATCAGCAGATTTGCCACATTGGTAAAGCTGCCAGTGGTACATCTGCTGAAAATCCCCATGGAGTCCTATGGACCCCAAAAATTGAGAATTACCACCAGTGGATCAAGTGGCGGTTACAGTAATTGAGACTGGCAGTAATTCGGTGGATTTACTGCTGAATTACTACCAACCTCAGAATGATGCCCCATTTCTTTAAACATTGTATAGCCCGGTAATAAAATGGCCCCGGAAAGATGGCATGGCCACAGGTGGACAGAAGTCCTATCATTTGGGCTAGGTGTTAGATAGATTGACAGGAAGGAGTACATCAGAACATGACTCTCTTTTTACGGCTTTGGTCTTTAACTTTGGTAGATCAAGAAAGAGTCCAATATTGTGTCTATCCAGAACCCCAAGAAGCTCATCTTTTGAAAAAGGGGTGATGTCTGCCTTGTAGGACACTAATGGTAATCTCTAGATGTCCCAGGCCCTCTCTTTGGAGGAGTCCAGAATCAGCATGTCATCCATATAAGTTATGATGTGAGCCCCTGGCTCTATAGTGCTGCAGGGATGGTCTCAGTTTCAAAAAGCTCCATGGAGATGATGATAGGCCGAACGGCAAGAAAATGAACCAAACTATTCTCTGTCCCCAGGTGAACTGAATGAATCAGTGATTAGGAGAGTACATTGGGACTGATAGGTAAGCATCCCTTAGGTCAAGATGCACCATCCAATATCTGGAGTGTAATATCGTCTCCATCTTGAAATACCTGTACAAAAGGAACTTGTTTATTTCCCTCAAGTTTATCACTCCTCTTTTTTTTAAACCTAGAAATGGATTGCTTGAAAAACCAGAAGATTAAAACTGGGTCCTTTCTATGGCTCCTTTTTGGAGTAGGTTCCTTAACTCCTGGGATTTGACCCGAGCCACAAGGCTTGAGAACTGAATCTTGTTGGGAAATTTGGTCTGAATGGACCTAGTGACAAAGTCTTTTTAAAAGCCTTGTACTGTTTACAAGACTCAAGGGTCCCCTGTAATTCTTAACCAGTTTGAGACAAATGATGTATCCAACCGCAAATAGTATTTGGCGTGTACAAAGTATACTTGCCATTAAACCTTCCAGTATACAAGCTCTATCTGTGGAAGCCCCCTCTGCTGCCTGGGCCTAGTTACTCAGAAGATAGGGGTCCAGCCCAGAGCCATCCTGTTTGTCACCTTTGGCCATATTAAATATCTTTACCAGGGATCCAAGTGTGCCCAGAGGCCTGCCCTTACATGGGAACCAAGCTTAGCCCATTATTTTGCTGGGGCCTCTACCATATTTTATTTCGGCAGAAGCATACCAATATTGGGATCTACCAAAGGTATATATGCATACCTATTTGGTAAGGTAGTACAAGTGCATTATGATCTCATGTGACCCCTACCAGCCATGTGCAGCCTTGGCTGAAGGTGTCTGTGGATGTAATCTGTCACATGGGGTGAGGCCGCCCATTCCATGGAATTCAGGTGCAAGATTTAGCAGAGATCTTGGATCCCACTAGCGCTTGTCTGTTCAGGGTCTGTGTGGTAGCGGCAGGCTTGGTATCATAATAACCTCATCAGCAGTGTATCAAGGAAACCATCATCACCCTCATCCTAGGGAGCACCCATGTCCACTGAAAACATATACCGAGCATTACACCAGTCCACAGGTGTAACTGGAGCTGAAAGGGTTTTTAGGTTTTTTGGTCAGCATTAGAGCTTCCACCCGAACTGAGGGTCGCCTGTGAACTGAATCCTGCTCATGTATCCAAATCCCCTGGTGAGAACATTTCTCTGGGAAAACACAGCACCAATCCCCTGTGCTCTCCAGGTGTTTCCTTTTTGAAGCTCTTTTGGATGGGCACCCCTGTCTGCCCGTGGGATTAGGTGGGCCTGAGACCAGAGAGGAGTTTGTGGCTATCTGTGGAGAATCAAACACTGCAGTTGAGAGGAGAGGGATAGGAATGAAGCTTTCAGATTTTTCTCCAGTGCTTCAGCCACAGAATTATCAATACAGTAGGCTAACTCTGTATTGGTAACAATCTGGGTCCCCTGAGTGTCAAAAGTGTGAAAGCATCCCTCAGTAGAGGATTCCTCTTCCCCTGTATGGTCCTTCATGTTGCTATCAGGCTGCATCCAAGCAAGGAAAGAACAAAAAGAAGGACTCCTGGTTCAGTAAGAGTTTAATGAGTGTTCTTACAACCTATACTCGTTCTGGTGCCGCGCATTCACCGATACATATTCACTACACTCGTTCCGGGACTTGCTCGCATTAGAATGTCGAACGGGAACAATAGATCGCCTGCTGATGTGGGTCCATCTTCCTACAAAGGTAACCACTGCCCAGTTCTTGCACGGCTTCTTTTCAATGAATCCACCTCTACGGTTTCCACCACTCTACTGAATGCTGAATGGAGATCCCAGTAAACAGCACACTGTACCTCAAGACGTAGGCACAGAGAGTATCCCCAAAGGTTTAAATACACATAAAGAAAGCATGCTATTGCTAAAACGTAACAGCCACTTTTCCAAAGAAACAACTTTCTGTACTGTAAGGAAAATAATACTTAACTATCCTGCAGCAGCAGGAAAAGAGGAAGGTCACTTGAGGGTGGAGAAGTTTATGGGATGGAACAGAGAAGAGGGACTATACTAACTTAAACAGGGACTTGTAGTATCTCCAAAGAAAATGTTTTATTAATCAGGAAAAATTCTTACTGCTATAAGAACATGAAGAGAATATGTTCCATAGTAGGAACCCTCCATGCACTGCTATTACATATAAGGTTAATACGAACAACACCACACCACGCCGGTCTCCTAGGAGGATGGGGAGTCATGCGCAGGTTATGTCCTTTAAGTTCACGACATGTACATTAATTAGGTTTTTCCACTGTATTTCAAATGTTGCTTTTATTAATGTATGTATAGCTTGTGGCTTGCATTAGTTTTGCAATTGACTTGCTACTGGCCCACATTCTCTCATTAACCTTTGAAAGCACACAGATCCGCATCAAGCTACTTTCACTGAAATTGCTGAAAGAACAACAATTAGAGGCAAGCTTTTCCTTAAACATTCTGTAAAGCCATCTGTGGGCTGTCTGAAGTTAATAAAATGTTGTGCAAAGCACAAGGCTTGCAGTAGTCATCCCCTGTCGGGATATGCAAAAAAACTAAAAAAAAATAGTAGCAGGTTATATATATTTACAGTTGTTGGATGTTTTCTGAAGCATTTTAATTTGTTAGACAGTTCTGACATATTGAGTGTGGCAAGGAATGAAGAGAGAGAGAGAGAGAGACCCTCATTCGTTTCCTCCCCTAATTTTCCTGTAATTCCTCTACCCGAGGGCCACCCCTGGCCCTGTGCCCATGTGTAGTGCCACCCAGGAGGTTCTCTCTAGCGGTCCGTTCCTCCACAGGAGATATGAAATCCTAGGTAGTCTGCCTCGCTTTGCTGCTGGGCGTTATCAGCAAATGCAGGGTTGTATTGAAACATGTATTGAAGTTTCGAATTTACCATAAAGTCATGAAAACATTACAAATTAAATGAAAAAGGCCAAACAAAACAGAGAAACAATGATTAGAAATATTGCCTTCATTCAAACTCAAATAGCTAGACAACCATCCTTTAGGTTGCATACTGTGTAGTAATGAAATATGCAATCAAGAGCCCCCTCACGGCGCTGTGCTCGAGTGCAACCACAGGTTGGTCACCATTGTGTTACATATCTGTTGTGCTGTTGTGTGAATTGCTTGTTGTTATTGATTAAGAACAAACTGGTTCATGCATTTAAACAAAATTAAGTGAAGATAAGGCTGGGGTGGTACATAGATTAGGGAGCATACTTAACTGGTCACGTAAAGGATGTCCAGTAATAAGAGTACTTAGAATTCAATACATCATAAAACTATTTCCTTCTTTTTTTCTTATTCAAATTCCACTAACCTGAGGAGGTTCATACTGAAGAGCTGATGTAGCGTTTCAGATATTTACTTGATAACATCCAACCTCCAAACACTGTCGAGGGAATACATAGTGAAATATGTGCAAGTGGCAACGTGGACTGGCAGGCCAACAAATGGTCACGGGACAGTGTTTCTGAGTATAAATGAACCACTTACTGGATTAGATTCTACTCCAGTTTAATAGCTCGTTGGTGAAACGGAATCACGTGTTCTGCAGTCCAAGAAGTAAGCCACGGTTATATAGCATGCCATTATGTAAAATGGATGCCCATGTCATGGGCCACGCGCATGATAACGCCAAAGCTGGGGGTCACAGTAACAATAAGAATTTCATTAACACCTAACTGAGCCTGATTGGGGTAGTAACATTCATTGTAACTAAAGCCCACTGGACGATGGCTTACCCAATAACGTGATGCTGGTTTCCCAGAAAGCAAGTCGGTCCAACGTCTGTGCGTACCAGTCGGGTGGCCTTCTTCTTCTTGTTAGGGTGAATCCAGATACCCGAAGCCGGTGATTTCCATCTATTGAGATGATGTTCCCCAAAATAAGCACCAATCAGCCATCCACCTCCACTAGATCTCATCCCACTTCCCCGTCTCTCGCACAAACTCGAGCAGGAACCTACACTGATCATCCACCACCCCTCTTTTCCAACTGAACAGATCAGAAAACCCCTGTACAACCACCCCAATGCCACTCATCTTGACTCTGAGCGATTCCCGCTGCACATCAAACCTCACACAGTCTAACATATAATGAGGCACCATTTCTGGGCACCCGCAAGCCTCACACGCCGCCGATGCATCTCTACCCATCAAACACTTCCATCCCACCAACCCCGCATGACCCACCCTAAGGCGATTCAAAATAGTTTCCTCCCTTTTTGTCAACTCTACCCCCCTCAAATGCCCGAACACGCACCTCCCTGCACACTGCAAACAACTGCCGCTCCTTTGAACTCATATCCCACTGATCATGCCACATATGCTTAATTTTGCCACGCACCATCACCTGTACCTCAGCCACACTCAATGGGACTTTCACATCCACCTCCCTCCGCAACGTGGCCCCATACGCAGCCCGATCCACCAACTCATTACCCAAGACCCCACAATGACTGGGAACCCAAGTCAACTCCACCACAGTACCCCTTGCAACACACTCCTCTAATCGCCGTCTAATGAGAACAACTATATCCCTCCTATCACATGTCGGGTGGCCCTTATTAAGTGCCGGTTTTAAAGTGTATTCGCATAGCAACGGTTCTACTGAACACTGAAAAGGCACTACGCGGCTCAATGCAACATTGATCATTGATCCTCATAACTTGGTCGCCACCTGGGCCCTAATTGTAATATCCCTGAATTATATCAAGTTAATTCATGTCTGTTTATATAATGCCATTGTACTTAGTTTATGAAGGTCCCATACATTGTTAGTGTCCGATTTATATATAATCCCAATGTGCAAATTGAATGTCTTTCAATTATTAGTATGATAAGTAAAAGTGCCTCATGGTATATATTATCCTGGTGAATACATTAATTGCTCAAATGAAAGAAGTGCAAACTATTGAAAAAGTCTGCAGAGTTAATGATGTCTGACTCCTAAAATCATGACCCTTTCCAAAGCATTCTGTGGTGAATTTCAGTTGCACACTGAGGCACTTTGAGTTCCAATTGGTGGGTGCTTCGAACAGTTCAGATAAACTTGTTTGATTAATGCCATTAGATTAACTGCTGCCACGGCACCGAAGCAATTTGAAGATGTTTGCCCGGCCGGTGCTTTCAAGAGCACCCGCCGCAGCAGGGCAGCCCAGGAAGCCCCCTATATTGAAATAAATGGACGCAAAAACTGAAGCTCAGAGCTTCTGTCTTTGCGTCCGTTTTTTTTCAATATGGTAGTGGTCGCAAAGGCCATGCTAGGGTTGGTAAAGGAGACCACTGGGGTCGCAGGTGCGACCTCTAGTAACCTCCAAATGATGTCCCTGGGAGAGATTGAGAACTGAAACTGGGGAAAGATATTACCAAGGAACACTGGCAAATGATACCTGCTTCACTATGTGAAATACAAGTCAAACTTGCAAACGGTATGTCCCCAGTGAAAACTAATATATTCACTATATTGAGCACCAGAAAATATATTTTAGTTTAGATTGTTTGAAAACAGTGCGTGATGGCCTTATGAACTCCCAGGTGTACATTTATGACATATGGGGCCTCATTATAAGTTTGGTGGTATCCGCCCAGTAAATCAGGTGGGATAACACCAGACAGAATTACTGTTACCAGTACTTGGTCTGGCAGAATTACTGCCAGATTTCAAATGCCAGTAAGGATGATAAATTCCCATTACATGGAGTCCCACATGACTCCATGGGGGGATTTGCTGGTATTACTAGCACCAGTAATTTCGGGTACCAGTCATACCATCTATTTTTGCTTTTGGGGGTGGCGGAATTACCTCCAGCTCCTGGCTACAGGTAATTCCTGACACCCCACTAGAAAACTTGGAGTTTGCCATTGTGGAAACATTCCGGTAAATAGAATTACCGGCACATTAATTCCACTCCAGCAAACTCTTCATGAAGCCCATGGTCTTGGACGGCCATAAAATTAAAGCTTTCTGTAATGAGATTAACAAAAGAGTAAACCTTGTCACCAGTATATTCTTTAACCTGAATGTTCAAATATATTGTTTTAACAGCACTTTGCCTATTATCTCCCTGTACAAAAACCTTTAACTGTGACTAGCCAGGATTCTATCAGTAGCCAACAAATGTGTCTTTTGTAGTTGAACAGTGGACTGAAGCAATGTTATGAGTTGCTCATAAGTAAATAATTGCCGACAAGCCTCCAGGGAAATCCACAGTCCTTCAAAAAGTGTGAGATAATTTCCTTGATCTTTACCATTAACTGTGCATCCTCCACCTCTATCCACTAACACTCGATGCTCATGATTCTATGATCTGTTTTCCTATGTATGTCGCCCCTTCCTTATCTTCTTTACTGTCAATCCTATTCTAAATACCTAGAGGTAGCTAATTTCTCATGTGATCTGACTGGCATTCTTTGCAGCGTATAGGCCGAGTGGGAACATTGCATATGAAAAACATTCTATTTATTGCATGGATCATTTAGTTTAAAAATTTGCAATTTCGATGTAACTATTAGATTCCCAAAGCTACCGGGCTGAACATTGCCAGTTAGTTGTTTTCCAAAGAAGATCAGAATGGACTCTTTGATCAAATGGCATTTTGTATTCCAATGATCCCACAACAAACACGAGATTGTACGAGTGCTATTGGGGAAATGAAACAAGGAAAGCTAACCTCTATTCCCATAATGCAAAGTGTTCTGTAACATTGGATTGTACAATTTGGTTAAGGACTAGCAGAATTATGTCTGTTATTCACAGCCGTAATTCCCATTAAATTAAATAACAAGCTTTTTGATAGTTCCAGAATCTATTTAGTAGATATGCAAACTTTTTACCCAGGGCTTCATTGTAATCTGTGTGATGAGATGCTTAGGACCCCATAAATTGTTATTTTTAAAATGTTGCTCAGTTCTTTCTCCCGCATGCAGCTTAAATAATGAATATCCAGTTAAACCTGCCTTTGTCCTCCATTTGCCTTCCCCTCCTGTACACCATTATGGGCCTCATTACGAGGTAGGTGGTAACCATGGTGCTATTAGCACCATGGTTACCCCCTTACCGCATTCCGGGTCCGGGTTGTCGAAATAGGGACTTACCGGGTCATTCCAACCCTGGAGGACCCGGTAAGCCCCCATTCCGAGAACCATTCCCCATTCCCATTCGAGCCCCCATAGGATGGAGCTAGTAACGGGCCTGCTAATAGCGGGCGCATTATTAGCTCCCTGGCTCCTTAGCGGCTCCCGCTAAGGGTGCCTGCTAAAACCAGGCATCCATAGCGGGACCGGCTAACGGACCTCGGAATAGGGTGGTAAGGGTTTACCGGCACCGGTCTCCTTACCGGTGCCCGTTAACCCTTACCGCCTACCTCGTAATGAGGCCTTATGTATTTTGCTTTTTTCGCAAGTTGCTGTTATAGCATGTTTTTTTCTGCCACTGTCTCTGTTATAATCATCACAAGACATCTCAGTGTCCTCGGTCACTTGACAAAATCCTTGTGCCTAAAAGCTTGTTTACAGTGTAGAAATCTTTGACCATAGCACATAAATTGTCCCTTGATTTAATTGTGCCACAAGTAATGCTTTGTTGTAATGGGCCTCGTTACGTGGTAGGAGGTAACCATGGCGCTATTCGCGCCATGGCTACCCCCTTACCGCATTCTGGGTCCGTGTTCCCAGAATAGGGGCTTACCGGGTCATTCCGACCTTGGAGGAACCAGTAAGTCCCCATTCCGGGAATCATTCCCCATTCTCATTTGAGCCCCCATAGGGCTCAATGGGAAGTCCCTTAACGGGTCCCGTCCATAACGCCTGGTAAAACCAGGCGTTGAGGAAGGGACCCGCTAAGGGACCTCGGAATAGGGTGGTAAGCGATTACCGGCACTGTTGCCCTTACCGGTGCCGGTAATCCCATAGCGCCTACCGCGTAATGAGGCCCAATGTGTCTATCTTTCCTATCTCCCTGACATGCTGTTCAGGATGTTTGCTTGCATGTATCGGATAAAGAGTGCCCAGAGTATGGGATGCTGTGTGAGTGCGCTGCATTCACCGCCCTAATCTAAATTCTTTAATACAGTGTTATGAACCCTCACTATGGTATGTATTTTACCAACCTCTGAAGCCTGAAAAGTAGATCCAAGCAGGCTTGACATGTGGCACACTTTGCACCAGACCTGCAGATGATCGGTCCTGCTGTTAAATCTCAGTTTTCGCACCTTGAAACACTTGTGTATAGGCGCGTTATAAATGCCATATCATATCAGTATTATGGTATCCACTACAGAGTGTAATTTGCTTTCTGACTTTGAAAACAATCAGACATGTAATTACTCATTTTACTATAGCCGGTAAGATAGCTCAGTGTGTTGAGCACTTGCTGCTGAGATGTGTGAGTGATCTGCAGGTTACAGCTTTGAATCTCGGCAAGGTCAATTCAGCCTTTCATACTTCTGTGGTTGATAAATGAGTAACAACACAGGTTGGGTGATATTTGATATATATTTGTTCTGTATAAAGCGCTTAAGCGTAAGTGCTATGTAATAACACATCATTATCATTTGGCCTTGGAGGTCTGCTTCAATTGACAGTAATTTGGTAATATGGGCCTATGCACAGTGATATTAATAATTTATATGGTGATCCATTCTTGTATGAAATGTATATCACATTACAGTGAAATCGTAAGCATATTTTTTGTAGTCTACTTGGGAACAATGGTATGTGATGGCACTTCCTGTTTTGTCAAGGGGTGAAAGGTTGTGTTCCATCGCTTCCCGTGGTGACGCTTCGCGGTGTGGTCACTTCCGTGGATGTCATCAGAGGTCAAGGGTCATGTGATGACACTTCCACTACCCCTGGCATTTTGGTGAAATGATGTCCCTGACCGTGTCTCAAGCGACAGCTAACAGACCAAAGTAAAAATAGAAAAAAGTTGTTCCGTTCCCAAAGTAGTAAGAGCCAGGTGATATAAAATGGGCTCAGTAAGATCAGCGGGTCAACACTCCCACTGCAATGATCCACGGAGAGCACACACTCCCAATACCTGCTAGGCCTACTGTAGTTCTTGCATGCCCCCACCATACAAGCTGTAATAAGCACCATGTAAAAAAGTTACATGTAGTTATATGAAAACAATTTTTCTTATGATATGTTTATCTATGTAGAATTTTACTTTCAAGGACATCAAGCTCCCGACAGCTGTCATTAAAAGAGGAAAGCTGCGTCCTTTCCTCGCATTGGGACCTGGCTCTCAATCACCGAGCAGCAGATCCCGTGACTGGGAGAATACCAGTTTACTTTATTCCGGCGACAGAGAGGATACCATTGTTATTTGTGTGTGTACAAACAATAAATCCCGTCATTTTTATGTGGAAACACACAAGCTGAAGCACAGAACATAAGGGGAAAACAAAAACTAATCCAAACAGTTCCAGTGACTAGAACATCATAAAGCTTCCGTAAGGGATTGCTTAATACAAATTTACAACGCGTTTGATTTCTCTATTTCCCATGTTAGGTTGGTAGTAAAGACAAAAACAGTTGTTTTTGCCATTTTGCAAAAGGAATTATCACTGTTTCTTTATGTATGTACATTTTAACAACACTTGCACATTTCACTTAGTTCACCCGTCAATGCTAGTTTCAAGGTTAAGCACATCATTAGCAGTTTACATTAAGCCCAGTTATCAAATTAAACGACTTCCTCTCAGAATAGTTTTGTCAGTTTCCATTATGTACAGTTATTCCTTTATGGTGTTAAATCTACATACATAGTGGGGGTCATTACGACCCGGGCGCAAAGGGATACTTGGTACCGGTAATGGCACCGGTGCCGGTAATCCCTTTGCGCCCTATTCCGTGGTCCCTTTGCGCGTCCTTCCTTAACGCCTGGTTTTAGCAGGTGTTAAGGACGGGACCCGCAAAGGGATACCGAGGTCAATAACGGTACCGCAATTTGCGGTACAGTTATTGCCGCCTTCCCCCTTCCCATTGAGCCCTATGGGGGCTCAAATTGGAATGGGGAATGGCATTTCAAATGGGGACTTAACGGTCCCGCAAAGGGCGGAATGGACCGGTAAATCCCCATACCGCCACGTCGGTGGTGGTACCGGTATTGGTGCTAGTCATGACGCTAATAGCGACATGACTGGCAACAACCTCGGAATGAGGGCCATTGTGTATGCATAAGAGGATTGAAGTAACTGCCACGCAAGGTTGCTTGACTTACGCGTGCGCTTATTGAACCATTAGGTAAGAATGTAACAGCCCAGCAGCTTAAGCAGCCTCCAGCTGCCCTCTCACGCTACCACCAACCGTCCACCAACTCCCCCGAGATGCTGTTTCACCAGTAACCTCCTGACTCTAATTCCAACACACATTCCACCTTTATTAGCAAATAATGAAATCAACAACAGTAACTATAGTAATTCAGGAAAAACCCGCCCCCAAAATGGACACAACTGAAACCAAAACAACATATATGATATTCGGTTGGCTAACTTGCTAACGGCACATACATATCTCTACCAATCCGCCCATATTCATCTTTTACACATCAATGCCTGTCCATCTTGAAATCTCTATACCAACTAGACAGTTTCGTCAATCTCTCTGGAAGCACGTCTACTCCCATTTCCAGCACTTAGGGTACTCCTAAACTTCTCACCTCTTTCACCAGACCATCCTCTTCATTACTTCTCCACACAGTTTCTTTCCACATGTCCTCTCCGCAACCCAGATGTCTCTTCCCATCCACTATCTCAGCAGCAATTTCCTTGTACATCCTCATCACAATCCATAGAGACCCATCCTCCACCCTAACCACTTTGGTGAACGCATTGATGACCACCATATGCTCTGAAAAACGTCAACATCCCTTTGTCTACCATCCCTCCTTTCTTCAATCTCACTAAATCTCCAACTTAAATTATCTCTTCAATTGCACTGTCTTGCCTACCACAACTCCCTGTCTTTCCTTCATTATCTCCCTCACTCCTTCTGAAGTGTGCACATCTCTCTTCAACGAATGCCGACTCACCAATGATTTCAAACTCCTACCTTGCATCAACTCAAAAGGTGACGCTCTGATACTCCAATCCATCTGTTCCACTGCCTTCTCCACATCCATGTCATTCTTCCAGCCATTTCAATCGTCTCCACTAACACTCTGTTATATCTTTCTACCTTCCCATCAGATTTAGGATATTAATTCGACATGAAACTCCACTTGAAACCCTTCTCCTTGACATATCCCGCCATCTCCTTCTTTGTCTGATGCGTCCTTGGTCTTGCCTAATCTCCTTTCCAAAGGTGCTATATTTGCTTTTGACTAATGTAATTTTATCATCACACCCGAGGTTGGTTATGGTAGGTTGCTGAATTTCATTTTGATAGGAAGCACCTTAGGACATGTAGAGTGGATGGATCCAGCTGTTCCTGAAAATGAGAGTAAGATGTCAAAGGTTATAGAGAAGCCTGTGGGGCAGGATGGAACCAAGTTGATACACTGAGGAGGACAGGAAGAGGGGAATTTAGGCAGTTGTGAAAGTAAGATGACTGTCAGAGAAAGAGGGAGGATACATTTGTGATAGGAAAGCATAACAGGCCCTGTTTGTTCTATCACCTCATAAGGACTGTACCATTTGGACAACGTCTTGTTCTCAGTTGAGGGAAGGAGAGTGAGAACCTGTTGTCCAATGGAGAAGGACCTATGCAAAGCTTTCTTATAATGATAGGTCGTTTGATTTTCTTAGGCCTTGACGATGTGAGCTTGAACTATTGTTCTGACAGTAGCCATATGCTCCTGTAACCGTTGGGCTGTTTGGGAAAGGGGCAAGGTAGCTTTCTCCCGCTCTTCCCAAGTCTATCATAGCATGTCAAGAATGTCTTGTGGCTCTCTGCCGTATAACAAATCGAATGTAGAGAATCCCATTGTGGATTGTGGTGTTTTCTGGATGGCAAAAATGCCCCAAGGTGTCATAATGTCCCTGTGCTTGCTGGCTGCCTCGGATCTAGGTGATTATTGTAGCCCTTACAATTGTGACGGCCGTAAATGTCGAGTTTTTTTTAAACCCCTTTACAACACATATATATGCGGGGGTAGACCCCCACAGCCTCTCCATATTAATATTATGTTCTATACCCCCTTCACATATATATATGGTGTAAGGGGGGGTCTAAAAAAAAGAAAAAGTCCGCATTTTCGCCCATCGTAATTGTGAGGGCGACATTTTGGTATGATTCTGTCTGCCTCCACTAACGTCTTATTGAATCATTCCACTAACCCATCGGTTTGTGGATGGTAAATGGAAGTCCTAAGAGTTTTTATATGCATCATTTCCTTTACTTCTGCCATGAGTCTACTCATGAGGGCAGTAGTTCCCTGTTCTGTTAGGATCTCCTTGGGGAAGCCGACTTGTGAGAAGAATGGGATCAAATGTTTGAGGATTGGTTGGGTCACATTATTGGGTAATGGGAATACTTCAGGATATCGAGTTGAGTAATCCACAATTACTAATATATCATTGTTTCCCAATTTCGATGATTCAAGTTGCCCAACTATATACATGACTATGTGGGAAAGGGCACATCAATTATTGGTAAAGTTTATAATGGATAAATGGTAAAGGTTGTAATGGATCTGGAGGTGGCATCTGAAAACTGGTCTTTTGTCACAGGGGGAAAGAAAGAAGTTGTTCTCAAAATTTGGGAAATCCTGTGCCTTGCACACTATGTGATATCTGTAAAAACATATCAATAGCTTGAAAAAGTAATGTGAGATTGTGAGGTGCTAGGATATGAATCTATTACTCACAACCAATACCTTTAGTTCCTAAGTTTAGACATTTTTAAGAACACAATTTAAACCATAGAGAAGTTCAAACATGTTGTAGTTGAGTTAAATGACCATTCTGAAACGGTATTTATATCACATGATAACTCCAAATGTATTGTTTTCAAGTTGGCCCAACGCGTTTCGAGAATTCACTCTTCATCAGGGGCATATAACATTGTTCCATAAGTTCCTATAAAGAAAAAACATACATATATACATCTTAGTATTAAATTATAAGTACAGTGATTCATTTTGACAAATTTGAGTACAATAGTTGTTATTAACATAAGCACAAAATTATATTCTTTCACAAAAAGATCCAATCTAGTATAATAGTTCCTATTACAGAAAAAGCTAAATATCCTCTGCAATATAGTACATGTATTTCTAAAATTCCCAATCTATAGAGTCAATAAAACGTAATTTAGGCAAGACTGACCTTGTGATAGTTCTAGATTAAAAAATAGTTCCTAAATCAGGAAAAGATTGGAGTGAGCTCTTTGAGGAGATTCTGTATGGTCAGGATAATCAGGTACCACATCCAAGGATTTCTAAAAAAATATAGTAAAGAATAAGTAACCTATTATTACCAATTTTAGGAAGAATTAGTCAATTCAATTTCAGAATGACACTTACCCAAATGGGTAGAGGAACTCAGTAAGTAGAAAATGCAAGATAATAAAGGTTCAGTGAGCGAGGTTATTGAGGGGTATGAGCATCCTGGTCCTATCTGCCAATCCTATCAAACAATTCCTTTTGAGAGAACTAGAAAAGCAAAGATATACTGGTTGTAGAAAGACATTTTGGGAATAATCAGAATGGTTTTAGGTGCTACATGGCTGAATATTCTAAAGCTACACTTACTTTTCAGAGAAATACAAGCACTTAATGTGTGCTAGGAGATGTTTAACTCAGGTTCACCATCCAAAGGAGAGAGTTCCGGTTGTAAACCCAGATATATGTCTCCACAAGCAGGCTATGGTTTTCTAAATAAAGTCAGTAGGACCTGCAACAGTAAGATAGGAAGGTCTTAGTATCAGATTATTGCAGAGCAATCTAGCACTATGGAGGTACGGTAGTAAAACTTACTTAATAAGATGTCCAAATCCGTGCGCAGGAGGCTCTCCCAGTAGACTGAAACCACTGGAGGAGGATGTGGCTCTACAGTGGCGAGGCCTCTTTTATCCCATCACTGCAGTGACGTAAGTACGAGCATGTGCGTTAGCATCATAGCAATGACATCTTAACGCACATGCGTCATCCGCGTAAAAAAAGTAACAGTGAACTAGATCCATCTCAAACGATTGGGTGAAACCCCATCATTAAAATATACTCCAAACTGGAAAGGTGAGATGCATAGTCCAACAAAGGACAAGATGATTAGGCAAACAAAAGTCAAAAAAGATCAAACTGATCAAGGATCACGTTTCAAAAAAATGGGGAGACCGCTCATAATTTAAATATAGGGCCTCATTACGACCCAGGCGTTAACCATGGCGCTATTAGCGCCATGGTTGACGCCGGTACCTTACCGATTCCGCCATGGTGAATGGTCGGAATTACTGCCCCATTCCAAGGTTGGCAGGATGGTAATTCCCCATTCACCATTGGCCCTTCCCCATTCCCATTTTTGCCCCCATAGGGCTCAATGGAAATGGGGATGGCGGTAATTACGGTACCGCAAGTTGCGGTACCGTAATTACCTTCAAGGTCCCTTTGTGGGTCCCGTCCTTAATGGCTGGTAAAACCAGCCATTGAGGGAGGACCCGCAAAGGGACCTCGGAATTGGGCGGTAAGGGATTACCGGCACCAGTGCCCTTAACGTTACCGGTAATCCCATACCGCCCGGGTCGTAATGAGGCCCTATAGTCTGTCCTGAGACGCGAGGCAGATGGAATGTCCAAGCAGACAAAGAGATTGAGTAAGCACTATTGCAATGATTCTCAAGTGGTAAAATAATATTACCTAATGCAAAAAGATACGAGAAGATTCATAGTAAGTAAAAAACCAGCAAAGGGTATAAGCCAAATAAGTGGATGTGGGAAATGCCAAGATGGGAACAGAGGTGAATCTCCCTTGTTGAATAGAGAGCTTAACCAAAGTGGCATGAATGAATAAACTGCCTAGCATGTAAAGAATGACTACTGTTACAAACAGGATTCACACTCTTATTCTTACATCATTATGGGGTTGAAGGTAAATAATCTACTAGACTGTGTTTACTTACAACAGGAATTTGTGCACACGTTTTTTTAACCAAAGTGAGCAAAGATTACATTTTAACATTTTGTAGACCAAGATCGATTCCCATTACTATGAGATTCAAGGTAGAGAATCTCCTAGACTGTGTTTACTTTCAACAGAAAAATATTTACACACAATGTTTTGCCAAAGTGAGCAAAGCTTACATCTTAACATTTTATAGACTATATTCAATTCTGGCTAATACAAGATAGTGTTTATAGTAAAAAAAAAAATGCCATATTGTGACACATTATTGTCGTAGCTGTTCCAACAAGGGATTCACAATCTGCTTGACGAGTCTAATCCATCGATCATATATTCATTACACCTAGTGTGTCTCAGTGGGTTTGATCATGTCTGAGTATACAGCCCAACTCAAGTGTGTAAATTATATCCATCTCGGAACTGTTTGCAGGAGTTAGTTTAATTAAAAAGCTGAATAGTGTCATGTGTTAGTCACAGGGGACAAGTAAGCACAACGTTTTTCATATATTTGTGGCCGTGTCTTGGCTGTTCCCAAGTGAGCACTTGTTAAATGGGAGTGAGCATTTTCTAACAACATTCTTTTATGACTTTGCATAATCGTCACTTGAGATCTGGGAGTACCAAGCGGACTAAGGTCCCCCGTATAGAGTAGTTCAGACTTTAGAAAGAAAATGGACCCCCTTTCTCTCTGCCTTTACTTGATATGCCTCCTTCCCACTGTTCTGAATCAAGATTATGTCCTCTCTATAGTCGGGGTCTATGACGCCTGCTAAAATGTCCACACCATGTCGCCAAGCCAGGCCTGACTTAGAGGAATACTGGAAGTACTCCTTCAGGAGATGAAGGTGGTGGATACTCGACAGCTCAGGATCAGGTGGCTGAGTCACAGAGAGGGCTTTAGAGAGGTCCTGTCCTGCTGGTCAGATTCCTGTCCTTGAGCTCTGATCCCATCGACGCCCACTGCTGTCCCTACCTAGAATACTGTCCCTGGTCCCTGGTGAGATACACCATAAAATACCTTCTCCCACTGATTTGTGATTCTTAACCAACCAACCCGGAACATTTATGAAGTGCACATACAACCCTAGGGCTTTAAGGTGCTGTTAGTCAGGTAACATGCATATATTGGGTGCATTTACACAATGGTAATATGGTTGCAATACATACAGGTCAAAGTCATGCGAGACAATATATAGCTTGGTTGTGTTTGAGGCTATACATCTGGAAAAACTGTTTTAGGTGAAGAGCTGAGTTTTACAGCCCTCAGGGAGGGAGGGAGGTTGTTCAAGAGTTTTGCAGCAAGGTAGGGGACGCTTGAGCCTCTGGCTTTGCATCTCTTTACTTTGGGGATGATAAGCTGATTAGTCTGGGGATCCTCGTAGGTCGTGTGGAGTGATCTTTTGTTATTCTGAGGGTGAGGTAGGGGGCACAGAGTTAGAGAGGCACTTGTGGGCAATGGAGAGTGTTTTAAAGGGGATTCACTCCAGGATTGGGAGCCAGTGCGCTTCTCTCCTAGCTTCAGAGATGTGTTCTCTTTTTGGGATATTAAGGGCTGCTTGCAAGGCATTGTTTTGTATGACTTGAAGTTTATGGACGTATCCTGCGGATGTGCCTGGGAAAAGGGAGTTGCAGTAGTCAATCTTGGAGCCAATGATGGCACAGGCAATGGTGGGGTAGTTATTTTTGGAGAGGAAGGGTCTGGCAGTATTGAGGACCTTGGTGGCATAGGCTGCTGAGGAGGCAATGGCGTTTACTTGTCTTGTCATGGGGAGAGAGGCATCAAGACAGACTACCAGAGTCTTGACCGTGGTTGATACAGATATTGAACAGCTGTCTATCTGGAAGGCAGTGTAATGAGAGTTGAGGGACTTGAGGGCTTTGTAGTACCTACAATTAAGATCTCTGTCTTGACTCTATTAAGGCAAAGATGGTTAGCTGCCACCCAGGCCTTTAATGTAAAATAGATTGTGTTGAGTGTGTTGGAGTGGTCAATGTAGTTGCCTGATTGTGGGATCAGGATTTGGGTATCATCATCATAGTTTGTGCATGCTACGCCGAGGGATATTGATATTGATATTTTATTTGTATCGCGCTCATACATAAGTGTTTCAGAGCGCAACGAGGCAAGGGAGGGAAACAAGGGAAAAACAAAAAAACGATTTTACTAGGCCCAGTGACATTGAGAATAAGGCATAAGGCAACAGACAGGGGGTGTCAGATACGTGCAGAAAAGGGGGAAGCAGTAGGGTTACAGATACAGACCCCAGTGCAAGGGATTGCAAGGAGGCAGTGCAGGTGAGTGGCAGGGTGAGCATGTACCTGGGCCCAAAAGTCAGACGGTAACCAGGTGCACAATGCCAGAGACAAAACAGATCATCAGGGGAGAGGGAAACGAGGGCAGAAGCAAAGAGGAAGGTCCTGAGGTGCTCCCTGAACTGGAGATGCTTCTGCTCAAGTTGAGTTGAGGGAGTCAAGGATATTGGAGAGTGGCCTTGTAAAGATGTTGTAAAGGGTAGGGGTGAAGCAGAAGCCCTGGGGAACACCACACGTGATGGGGAAAGAAAGGCATCAGCAATCTCGGATAAGACCCTCCTGACCCTTCCTTCCAAGAAGGAAGCGATCCAGTCAGTGGCATGAGGGGGGAAATTGGCACGCGTGGTGAGATGATTATAAAGATTTGGTGGTTGACCGGGTCGAATGCAGCGGATAAGTCGAGGAGGAGGAGCAAGGCAGAGTTTCCTTCATCCCTGATTGCATCTAGCTGATTTTTTAGATCCAGGAGGGTGGATTCAGTGCTGTGCCCTGGACGGAAGCCAGATTGACGCATCCCTAAGATTTTGGTGTCCTCCAGGAACTGTTGAACTTGCAGGTAGGCTGCCCGGTCCAGGATTTTTAGAAGGGAGGGGACGGTGGTGATTGGTCTGTAGTTTGTTGGGGTGGCAGGATCAAGCGACTTTATTTTAGAAGGGGAAGGACCCAAGCTTCTTTGAAGCTAGCTGGAACAAGGATTTTGGTAAAGGATGTATTTATGAGGGCTGTGATAAAGGGGGCTAGCAAGGCGGCACAGTCTTTGGTGAGGGATGCAGGGCATATGTTGCCTTTACATTTAGAAGGTTTCTGGCTTTTGATCAATTTTAAAACTTCGCTTTCAGAGAGGTCTCTGAAGGACAACTGATAGGTGGAGGGAAGGGCCGGGGGTGGAGGTCCGGTGTTGCTAATGGTAGTGGGGTCATTATTGAAAACAGCCTGTTGTGCAAGACTTTTCAGGTTCGGGGTGTCAAATTTGAAAATTGCCGCTTGGATATCGGAACACCACATAGCATCTTTAATGATGGTTGTGGGGGGTGGGGCTGGATCGTAAATATTTCTTTTACATTGGACTTTTCACTGTTGATTCTAAAATTGCATGACTCCGATTAAGCTGTGATGGTGGCGGATTTGTACTGTTTAGCTTTTTTGGAGGGCTCCAATTTCAAAGTATTGCTAGGATTCTTAACTATGCTAGTTGAGCTTGTTGTTTCTGATTGCATAGTGGCCGAAAGCCATCAGAGAAACAGAAGTTAGAGTGTCTGACTGTTTTAGCTTTGTGTGGCACTAGGGGGGCTATGGTGTTTATTGGTTTGGATAGGATAGAGGAGTACGTCTCCACTAATATGTTGCGGTTTGGGTTGAATGGGGGCTGGAGCCCTGGGGTGTCCAACAGGGACAGGATGTTATCTCTGGTGAGCTTCTGAGAGCTGTGTGTTGTAGTTGGGGGTAAAGGGTTCAATGTGGGTTGGCTATAGAATGGAGTGGATGGAGAAATGGATGATATGGTGGTTAGACCACGGACAAGGTGTGATGGAGTTAGTTGAGACCTCATAGTTCTGATCAGCAATCCAGTCTAGAATGCGTCCTTTCCTATGAGTGGGGGGTGGTACGCTGGCAGAAGCCTAAGGTGTCTAGTGCATTGGATAGTGATGTTGCCTGGTGGGCGGTAGATGAGGTGAAATATGATGCTGAAGGTTGGTGAGGGTGTAGTTTTGAGTGAGAGCAGGTCGGTGTTACCTTTGATGGATGTGGGGAAAAGTCTGAAAGGAAGGGAATCCCTTGCCATCAGAGCACCTCCACCACCTCTGGAGGTGTGTCTGTCATTCCAGAATATGGTGCACCCTGAAGGCATATCTAGGGATAGGGCAGGGCTGCAGGCCTCATAGAGCCAGGTTTCCAAGATAGTTAGGGTGTCAGGGTTATGAGTTGTAGTCAGTTCGATAATGTTTAGAGCATGTGCAGGCATTGAGCGAGCATTAATTAGGGTGCAGGTCAGGATGGGCTGGGTAGCAAGGGCAGTGGTGATGGGATTAAGCTCTGCTGGGGAGCCCTCATTAGGAGAGGTTTGTTGTGAAAGAGGGGGAGATGCCTGGTGTCTGGGGGAGGTTTTAATAGGTGCATGAGTGCTAGGTATGGCCGCCTCCTCCTTTCTGAGGTCAGGGGAATACGTACGGTTGGTCAAGGTCTGGGTGACCTGAGAAATGGTGGTTGTAAGGTGGTTAAGTAAACCAGGGTTGGTGTTAGGGCTCATCTTGGATGGGCCGCAGGAGTAGCGGTGTTGAGATGCTGTCTTCTCTCTAGGACTTAGCTCTAGGCTTTGCGTTGGATTCAGGACATAGCCTTTGCTGGGTCAAGGTACTTTCCCTCTCGCGAGGGGCAGCATGGCTGTTAGGGCTCGGAAACCTGTGTATTGGGGGCAGTGCTAGTTGTAGGGTTACCTGTTCAGGTCTTGTAGGTATATTTCCCTTCCGTTCCTGCTCTGTGGTTTCTTGGAAGGTCCACTTGAAACCTTCCCATTCCCTTTCTTGATGGTTTCGCCCTCCGACAGTTCTCTGACGCCTCAGGGTAACTCCCTCTCCTTGATATAAAATTGTCCTGCCAACCTCCGTGATCTACTTCCTGTAGCCTCTCTCTGGATTACCCTCTCTCACTGAAGGTCCTCCTCCCCTAATCTCCAACAACTCCTCTTCCACTGATGATAATTCTCACTTTTTCCTATGTAGAGATGGAGCTAAGTACCCCCACCTACACAAACCTCAACCATATTGCCTATATGTTGGACACCAGTGTGTGAAACTCAAGCAGTACCAGGGGAAGTGCCCAGACCCAAGAGATTCTCGGAGGCAAGGTTCCCATTGAGAAAACCATACCTGCATCCAAGACGGTATGACGGCTATTTGAATGAAAACCCAGAAGGAAAAGGACGAATGCACGAGAGAGCAGATTGGTGATGTCATGCAAGAGTCGAGCTGACGTACCTAGAAGAGATGCAGAGACTAGGGAATGCAGATATTCTATAGGGCATCAAGAATGTATGGCCCTGCTTTCCCCCCTCCCACTTCCTGGTCCTCCTCTGCCTTCCCGCCTCCCTGCCCACCCACACCCCCCTCTGATTGGATGACTAGCAGCCTCCCTCTGGCCTACTCGGCGGCTGCTCCCCCCGCTCGCTTCTTTGTTCATCCGAGCGTGGGAGAGCAGTCGCCGGTAGCCCGAGGGATCAGCTGGCTTAGGGAAGCCCTGTCTGGCCCTGCGGGCCCCGTGAGTTAAATTGTGCAAAAAGTGTTTATTTTGTCTCGCGCTCTGAGCGCGTTGTTGTGCCTGCTTTCCCCTCTCCCACTTCCTGGTCCTCCTCTGCCTTCATGCCTCCCTGCCCGCCCACACCTCCCCTCCCCTTCCTCTTCCCCTCCTCCCTCTGCCTATATCCACCCCCCTTCCTGGGCAGCCTCCTGCCCGGCAGCCCCCCCATCGGCTAAGGGCCCCTTAGGCAAAGGGCGGCTCCTACAGTTGCGGCTTCCTGTGTGTCTGCAGGTGTCCGCAGGGGACGCCAGGCGCCTGTACTTCTATCTCCACCTTCTCCCGGCCCACCCCTTCTATTCCTGGTCACTTCATTCACATGGTGTCTTCACCTCACTGTGCCCCACAGTTGCGGTAACTAGGGTTTTTCTCCCCTCGCAGGATTCTCAAACTTAGGTGACCTCTGTACCTAATACGCACTCACTGCTCTGGAATGTTGTAAACTAGGGTTTTTCTCCCCTCGCAGGATTCTCAAACTTAGGTGACCTCTGTACCTAATACGCACTCACTGCTCTGGAATGTTGTAAACTAGGGTTTTTTCTTCCCTCGCAGGATTCTCAAACTTAGGTGACCTCTGTACCTAATACGCACTCACTGCTCTGGAATGTTGTAAACTAGGGTTTTTTCTCCCCTCACAGGATTCTCAAACTTAGGTGACCTCTGTACCTAATACGCACTCACTCTTCTGAAATGTGGTAAACTTGGGCTTGCCGCTCACTTCCTGCCTGTGTGCTCTGTGTGCTCTCGTATCGTCTGTCTCCCCCCCCACTCCCTCCTACTCCATGCTGCTCTCTATCTCGCCTATCTTCTTTAACTGCTTCTCTATTGACTATCCTGCTCTCCTCACTAAATCTGGTAGGAAAAAGTTTAAAAAGGACATCCTGGTCTCCAACCCAGGCCTCCCTATCGCTGACACCTACACTAGTGCCTGCTCCAAGGAAACTCTCACTGACATCCTCTTTTTCGTACCTTCGCCTGTCCTATGAACCCTTCATATGGTCTCTGTACTCTCTCCTTTCTCCTCTTCTCCCATTAATGGTGGCACCCGCTGGGATGTCCTCTTGGCTTCCTTCCACTCCTCTAAGGCCATCATTAATGTCTACACTAATGGGACCGTCTTGGTCCAAGGCCCTCAGGCCAACCTTCATCTCTTTGATAGACGCTTCCCACGCCTCATCAACTTCCTTTCCTCTCCTGCTGTCCCCCCTCCTCTGTCCTCGGCTACCTTGCCTCTACCCTCCCTCCCTGCCCCCTCTCCTGCTACTTCTTCACCTCCCTCTTCTACACCTCCACAGGGCGTACCTCTGATCTGTACCCCTCCCCGGAAGTCCTTCAAGGATGGCAACCTTCTCCACATTGCCACTCTTAACTCTCGCTCTGCAATCAAGCATTCTTCTGATATCTGTCACCTTCTTGAGGAACTGGACCTTGACGTTCTCGGTCTCACTGAGACATGGTTCACGGCCACCTCTGTCAACAGCCTTAACACACTCCTACCTGACGGTTACAAGATCTTCTCCATGCCCAGGCCCAACCGTGCAGGTGGGGGTGTGGCCCTTATCTTCCCTGAGTGGATTCCTGCCTCTGTCACTCCTACGCAGACCTACTCCTCTTTTGAATGCCTTGTCTGCCGTCTCTCTCTCTCTCCTAGCCATTCCCTTACCATGGCTACTGTCTATCGGCCACCTGGTCAAATCTCCTCCTTCCTCTCTGAGTGGGCTGACCTCTCCTCCTCACTCCTCTCCTCAACCACTCAACTCCTCTTTCTTGGTGACTTCAACATCCACTTGGATGCCTCCTGTCCCCCCACGGGACTTTTTCGTGACCTCTGCGACTCTCTCTCACTCTCTATTCTCCCGTCTGGGCCTACTCATTCTGCAGGGCACACTCTTGATGCTCTGATCTCTTCTGAACTTCCCCTCTCCGTCCCTCTCTCCACTCCCCTCTCCTGGAGTGATCACTTTCTCCTATCCTCCCACCTCACCCTCCCTACCCCACAGGCAAAGCCACCCTCACCACTGCCACCCACCTCCTCGGTCATCTGACCCATGAAGCGCGTGTCAGTTGAGGCTTTCGCAGCCACCTTCTCAACCCCCACTTCCCCTTCGGCTGACTCCCACCCTGACACAGCCCTCTCCATGCTCCACTCTGCTATATCTGATACTCTTGATATCCTTGCCCCTGTCATGAGAATCCGCCTGAAGCCCAAAGCCAAATGTAACTCCTGGTATGACTCGGATCTCGTCACCCTAAAACGCAAGTGCAGGGTGGCAGAGAGGAAATGGCGTGCTTCATGTTCATCCTCTGACAAACTGGCCTGCCGCCTGCTCCAAAGGCAATACCGTCTCTCCGTTCTCACCAAGAAGAGAGCCCTTATCCAAGCCCGCATCTCTGTGGCATCTAACAACTCGGCCGAACTCTTTAAAATCTGCAAGGAGCTTGCCAACCCTGCTGCAGTCTCTACCTCTCCTGTCCCCTCCCAGGCCCTCTGCACTGCACTGGCCTCTCACTTCATCTCTAAAACTCAGGACATCCTATCCTCACTCTCCTCCTACCACCTCCCTCCCTCTCTGCCCGGCTCTTCCTCTGGCCTTTCTGCTGCCACCCCTCCTCCCTCCTTCTCTGCCTTTCCCCTTTTTTCTGCTGATGAGGTTTCCAGACAAGTCCGATCTATGAAAGTCTCGTCTAAACAGGTTCACCCCTGTTCCTCCAAAACTATCAAGGACCACATTGACTCCCTGGCTCCTGCCCTGGCTGACTTTTGCAACCACTCCTTCGCCTCTGGAGTCTTCCCATCCCCCCATAAGTACTCCCTTGTGCACCCTCTTCTTAAGAAACCCTCTTCTGACCCCTCCTGCCCGGCTAACTATCGCCCAATCTCCATCACTCCCTTCCTGGGCAAGCTCCTGGAGAAACTGGCCATCTCCCAGCTTAACCTCCATGCTGAATCTGTTGGCAGTCTTCATGACCATCAATCTGGCGTCAGAGCTGCCAGAAGCACGGAAACTGCTCTCCTGAACATCCGTGAGGACCTGCTCTTGAACCTCGACTCCAACACTCCGTGTGTTCTCATTCTTCTCGATCTCTCTTCTGCCTTTGACACTGTCAACCATGCCATCCTGCTCAACCGTCTCTGTGATAACCTGGGTATCACTGGTCAGGCTCTGGGGTGGCTGACCTCTTTCCTCTCCAATCGACCCTCCCAGGTCCAACTCCGGTCCTTCCTCTCTGATATCTTTTTCTCCACCTGTGGTGTCCCCCAGGGATCTAACCTCTCTCTCTGGCTGTTCAACCAGTATCTGGCACTCCTTGCCCACCGCATCGCCGCTCTCTGCCCCAACTTTCAGTGCTATGCGGACGATACCCAGCTCATTGTCAGGCTACCCTCGGCCTCCTCCTCTCCCTCCCTCATCTCTGACTGTCTGTCTGCTATCCTGGAATGGTGTGCCGCCAATGACCTCTGCCTTAATGCCAGTAAGACTGAGATTCTGCTCATCGGCACACCCACTCCCTCCTTCCCTTCAGCTCTCTGGCCGGCCTCTCTTGGCCCTCTTCCTGCTCCTACCTGCAAGGCAAAAAACCTCGGGTCATCTTCGACTCCACACTCTCCTTCTCTCCTCATATATCTGACGTCTCTAAGAAGTCACACTACCAGCTGCACCTCCTCAGAGGTATTCTTCCCTTCCTCTCCTTCCCCCAGAAGCTCGCTGTCTCCCGAGCCCTGGTTCTCTCAAAGCTGGACTACTGTAACAGCCTCTATCTTAATCTGCCTGCCTCCACACTCCGTCCCCTGCAACTCATCAAGAACAGAACTGCGAGACTTGTCCTTGGCCTCAAGCCCAGGGACCGTATCTCTCCAGGACTGAAATCTCTACACTGGCTCCCAGTGGCTGCGAGGATAAAGTTCAAAACCCTCTGCATTGTCCACAAGGCCTTCTGGGGCCTGGGGCCTAAATACCTTCAACTCTCTCTTCCTAAATATCTTCCTTCCCGAGCCCTTCGCTCATCCGTCTCCAACTCCCTCAGGGTCAGCCGCTTCTTGAAGCAACGAGCTGGGGGTAGATCTCTCTCCGCGGCAGGGGCCTCCCTCTGGAACAGCCTTCCTGCCCCCCCTGAAACTTGAGGAGAACCATCTCCGGTTCCGGAAGCACCTCAAAACCTTCCTCTTTGCTTCTGCTTTCTCTCTCCCTCTCCCCTGCTAATTCTTCGCTGAAAATGCACTGAATCTGTAACTGGGCCACTCTCACCGACCACGGTCCTGGGCCCAGCCACTCTCCACTTGCACTGCCTCCCTGGCAACCCCTGCACTACGGGACTGTCTCTGTATCCCTACAGCCCCCCTTCCCAGCACTTGTTCTGCACTTACCTTGCACTTGCCACCAGCTGGCCCTTTTGTTTATTTATTCTGCTTACCTTGTACTGCACTTCCCCCCCCCTCCCCATGCACCTCTCCCTTCCCCCTACCCCTGCACTTGCGCGATCTGAATGACACCTGGCCTAGTAGGATCGTTGTCTGTCTTCCCCTTGTTCCCCCCTACCTGCCTCGTCGCGCCTTGAAACACTTGTGTATAGGTGCGTTACAAATGCCATATCATATCATATCATATCAAAGATAAGTAACATCTTGGGATCAAGATGAAGAAGCTTATGCTGAAGAAACAATGAAATTATTAAAGTCAATTCACACGTGTACAGATGCAAAGTAACGCAAGCAGAAAAAGTTTTCATGAGACTAGCTTTATAGTAAAATAGATTGCGGCAAGCACCAATATATAGGTACGAGTAAGGAATGGAGTCTTCCACCACACATTATAGCAGAGCCAGACCAAAAGAAGGAAAAACGTTATTTTCCAAATATGTTGCAGCAAGAAAATAAGTGAATTACAGGCGAATTTCAGAAAGGTGAGGTTGAATGAGCCAAGAAGCCAAGGTCGTTTTCGGCTGGAAGGAACAAGAATTAGTTGCAATATGTGAAGGAATGAACCACCGGTTCTGAAGGCGTGGATAAGAAAAAAGAAGACGTCAGAGGCTCATTGGAAAATAGTCTTTTTAATATGCCTTAGCTCGATGTTGTGGTCTTCAGTCACGTGGTGGGAGGAAATTTGATGAGCATGATGGTCACACCTACGCACAAGAAATTAGTGTATCTCTACTCCCTTGTATTCTGCAGGAAGAGAGAACATTTCCAAGGACAAGTTCAAAAGGCCTAATTGACAACAGACCACTGAGGTGATGATGGATGATGTTCTAATTGGCGAGAGGCTATGGGCATGACCAGCTCGCGAAGCACCTGGCAGTCTGGCCTGCATGCTGCTAGCATGGATGGAGGAGGGATGACAGAGGTTAGAAATCAGCCAATGATAGAGGGCCGCATGATTAGGAGCCCTATTGTTAAGTGAACAATGGGAAGCCGTGTATTTAGTGACGTTCATAGTGACCTGTTTTGAGGGAAGGGCTTAGTTGCCCTACCTGAGGTTAAGAAACCTATCACCTCTTTCACGCCCATTAGACTAGTAGGGAACATATACAAAGATATTACCTTAGACCCAATGAAACTTGCTAGTAGGTTTTGTAGTTTGCCACGTAGGATGACGTTAGTAATACGCAGGTTGCACATTACCTATGACGAGATTTTAGTATAAAAAAGTACTTTTTTGTGAAGTTTGTTGCGATATTGCTATGATACGTCTGATGATGTTCGTTGTGCTCCCTGTTTTAGATAATTGACATTTAAACAGTTATCTTTTTGCCTACTTTCTGAGTCTTTTTGATTATTGATGTTTTGAGTAATCCCTGCATCCCCATTCATCTCAGAGTATTGCTCCCTCGTCTTAAAGGGCTGGAAGTTCTCCAGTTCGCCAACTTCACCCTTTCCCAAAAACTGCCAGACCTCTGATAACACGACAAAGCATCTCCAACATCCTGCACTCTCCAACGTCTCTGCTCATTCTGATGAAATCTCTATCTTTCTCCAACCTCCACCAAACTCTCCCTCCAGCCGGCTGCTCTGCCCCCATGCTCTCCTCTCAATACTCCACTCTCCACTAAACACCTTCCACCAACACCTGCTCAAAAAACCCACACTGCCAGACTGGTGTGGCGGAATTATATAGTGGCATCTCCCCTTCCCTGTAGTGGTGCTTACTGGTATTGAGGAAACCCGTGTATTGGGGGCAGTACTGGCTGGTGATTGGACAGTGGGTTGATGATCATTTAGTTTGGCAAGGGTTGCCCTTACCTTTTTTGTTGAAGGTCTTCCACCATTTTGGATTCCCAATGGTTTGTGGGAAGATGTGTAGACTCCCTCTCGTCCTGTAGAAGCCTGAGTATATATGTGTCTCCCTGCTCTCCTATCATGCAAATCGGGAGTCCAAAAACTCTTTGTAAGCAGCAGAGGCTGTTTGCTACATTTACTGTTGCTTTATTGTGGGTAATTTGCAAGTTTGTAAGCCCCACGACATGGAGAGAATGGTGTGATTGTATTTCTCTGTTTACGCGTTCCACGTGAATCACTCTCTCATTGGTCAAATGTGACATTGTAACCATGTGACTTCCATAGGCTTCCTGGGTATGAGTCACAATAGTAACTGGTTCCTCCAACACCCATGATGAAGAATATAATGTATTTGCCTCGCTTGTTGGGGAATATGAGGTGTTATAACATTGTTTGCTCAAAGATAGAGGTTTTTCTTCTTACGTGGAAGTTTTGGGTCTGGTTAAGGAGCTTGACCTTCTGTCTGAAAGAAAGGGGATTCTCTAAGAGTTATGGAGGGGCAGTGATGGGGGGGGGTGATTTCCCCCTTCAGGGACTTGCCTGTTATAATCAATATGAATATGAGCAGGCGGTTGTTTGCCCTTTAGGTGGTCCTGCATATCAATAGAGTCAGGGCGGGGGTTAATGCCTTGAGGACTGTCCCCTTGGGTCCCTGCCCTACACTCTTGGGTTGGTAGGTGGGTGAGTCTTAATGGGATTGCCTGTTTCACGATCAAGACTATTAGCAGGGGTGGAAAGGATCATATTTATTTTGAACACATTTATAGAGCACAAGCATTTGGTTTACGGGATCTAAGTGCTTAAATTGGGCCTTGTGGAATCTATTGCAGAGTTCATACAGTCAGCTGATCATGAAGTAAATAGTCACATTTTCACTGACCTTCAACTTTAAAAATTTAAAATATGAAAAGTGTTTCTTATATAAAGGGACAAAGAGTTCCATAGATTGATGACTAGATACTGAAACTGACTGTGCTTATATGGGAACAAGATATCTTTCGACCTACTGGTGCCTCTGCTGGGGCAAAACCACTGCAGCATTATTTTAAGCAGGGGAGGCCTCTGCAACAAAATGACTACTGCTTTGCATGAGTACAAGAATGATTAGTGGATAGACCTCCTACTCAGCCCCACACTACTACTAAACCGACCATAATCCCAATCTTGAAGGTTAAACAGCCAAATCCAGATATTCTCAGATAATGCTGATGCAGACCCTGTTATTTGTTTGCATTATTGGATTTATATTCTTGAATTTGTGATGGAAAAGGAAATCTAAACATTAAAAAATGCCTGATATGGCACAAGATAAGAGCTCAATTTACTTTAGCAGCGAACACTAGGACATGCACTAGCCAACGTTAAAATACATAGGGCCTCATTACGGGTCGGTCGGTCCGGAATTAACAGTGGCGGTAAACCCGCCGCCACTGTTAATTCCGGACCGCCCGATCCCGAGTCCTGCAGGCGGGAGGTGATCTTCCCGCCGGGTCTGACCTGGCGGGTTGAACACCTCCCGCCTGCAGGCGGACGTGGAAACACCAGCACCATCACAAGATGGTGCCGGTGTTTCCACTTCCCCATTCCCATTGAGTCCTCTGGGACTCCATTCGAATGGGATTAACACCATTCCGCCTCCGGGATTCCCAGGACACCAGGGTTGTAATGCCCTGGTATTTCTAGGAGTCACGGAGGCGGAATGGTAATACGAGTCCGGCGGTAACCAGGCAGTTTTACCACCGCGGTTACCGCCGGACTCATAATGAGCCCCATTATTTTTTATTCCTATCCTTTCTGATTTTGGGTCACTGCTCAAAGTGTTAAACTTGTGGATTCCACTGCTTTTTTTTATTTATTTTTTTAAATCTGAACAAGAAAGACAGCCATTCCAGAAACAAAAAGCCACATGGCACTGGCCACAGTCAAGGAGCTTCCATTTGTAAAAAAATTAAAAATAAATATTTTTTTCGGGGTAGCAAGGGAGACCACAGGGGTAGCTAGGGAGACCGCGGGGGTCGCAGCTGTATCCCCTGGCGACCCCAAAATGATGTCCCTGGCGACACCTATATGTTGAAATGGTTGTTTTATAGTACAGGTAGCGAGAAATGGCATATGAGGAGGGAGCCCCCTTGTGACTGTCTTTTTTTAATATAATGGTTTTGTAGCTTGCAGGTGTTGTTTGATTATTAGCCCACTCATTGACTGCCCATGGTCATGCTAATGCATATGGCCATTCCAACCAGGTTCCTGCCCCTGCCCACCCAAAGCACCTCCTCATGGGAACTCTTTGAGCTCGCTTTAATTCAGCCTTACCATCTTACTTTGCACAAGAAGTGTCTGCCAGTGCCTTTTCAAAGCAGTCTTCGGAGAATCAATGGGGGCCATTCCAAGTTTTCCATCACAGAATTAAAGTGCTGGTAATCATATTTACCGGCATGTTTATGGACCACCTGATTTGTCCCCAGTTTACAGCTGGATGTAAATCAGGCACCCCACCAGCAAAAAACCGTCAGTATTACTGGCACCAGTATTTCCAGTGCCAGTAATACCGGCAATCCCCCCATGGAATCCTCTGGGACTCCATGGAATGGGGATTTACCTACTCTCACCAGCACTCTGAATCTGCTGGCATTTTCGGCAGACCATGTGCTGGTAACGGTAATTCCATTTGTTGGTATCCTGACGTATTTACCGACGGGATACCGCCACACATGTAATGACCCCCCAGTGACTTAATTGGAGTTGTAAACCTGCTACTGGTATGATAAAAAATTCTAAACCAGGACTGCCATCAGTCACTCCATTTATAAGCTCTATGTCTGTCCTTCACTGAAGTCGTCCTGTTAAAACCAAGCATTGTCAAAGTCAACAGTTTTGACTTATGTACAAGCATTAGGTATTTGCCAGGCACTGCTATTAGATTCCCAGGTTCTCCCACCCTTTTGCACCTGCTACCACAATGGGAAGTTAATACCACTACGCCTGTGCCTGACAAGTGCCTTTGCCATGTCTGCACAAAAGCCCACACTGTTGGCATTGCCAATGCTTGTTCACTTTGTAGTTTATTATGAAACCAATAAGTAACTATTTTATATGCAGTCACTGACAGATCAGGGCATTTGAATGTCTCTGCACCAGTCCAGACAGGCTTTTAGAGGTATGATCCTGTGAGTCTCATGCAACTGACTCTGCTATCCCCATATGAACAGTGGCACAAGGACCATTGGGCATGTTGGGCTTCAGTCCTCGGCCCCCAAAAAAATGTTGGGCTATGTTGACTTGACATGGCTTATCTACAGAGTAGTAGCCAAACAGGACACAGACAATAAATGGTGCATGCGGCTGCACAGTTAACAAAGGCCCTGTAATTACGAATGTAAAGCATTTCATTGTTATTTCATTGTCATTTCATTGTTACTACCTGTATTCGTATGCCACACACCACCAGGGGCCCGACTTCACACTGGCGACGAGGGGAAAGGAGAAGAGCCCGCGAGCGGAGCTGCATATCAACACGTGCAGCATCCGAGCCTCGTTTTCACACCCCCAACATTCCAAACCTACACGCGGGCCCGACAGAAACTTTGGAAGCCTCGTTCTCAGCCCCCCAACGTTCTTGGAGCATCGCGCTCGACACAAAGTGGCTGCAGCAAGTCCTGCCTCACCCAAGAACAATTTAGGTTTTTTTTTCCCAAAAAAAAAAAATAAAACATTTTTTTTTCTCCTATTGAACAATTAAAATATCAGGAGGCACAACCAAGCTATCAAAGTCAACGGAAAACATCACTCAAGCACGCAGGCACCTGCATCACGACACGGGTGAGTGAAGCCCTACAGGCCTGCAAATCTTGGCTGCGCCATCACCCCAGTAACGCAACATGTCCAGCAGAGAGCATCTCCACAGATCACCCCGACCCAGCGCTCACCACGCTCATGCCTCCGTTTGACCCATTCACCACTGGAGCAGCCATTCGCTGGAAAATCTGGCTACAACAGTTTGAAATGCACCTCGACGCAAGAGATATCACAGTACCAAAGAGGAAACGCACCTTCCTTTTGCTCAACATTGGGGCTGCCGCCTTACGCCTGTTTAACGCCATCCCAAACCGCGGAGATGGAAACGACTATGACGCTGCGAAGACTGCGCTCACTAACATGTTCAAACCTGACCTCAACCCGGAATGTGAACGTTTTAATTTCTGCATGGCCAGGCAGCGAGACACCGAGACAGTTGACAAATTTCATGCACGCCTGAGCGAGATGGCGGTCGGCAGCGAGTTCCCTGATGAGGAGTTCGCCATCCGCCTCCAAATAATCAACGGCATATCCTCAGAAAAACTGAGGAGAGCTATCCTCTCAGAGAGGAACATACGCCTATCCCGCATCCTGGAAATGGCGTGCCTTCGTGAGCAGACGGAAGACCAGGTAGCGGTGATCGAGGCGACGATCCAGAGACTTCCACTCGACAGCCCAAGACCAACAGAAGACGTTGCAGTCATATCCAGACACCGGAACACTCGTGTGAAGCCTGAGCAAAAGGCCCACATGCCGCAAGGGAAGGAAAAAGCCTGCAAATGGTGCGGCGGCCCGTGGCACAAAGGGGAATCCTGTCCTGCATGGGCGTCAACATGCCGAAAATGCAACCGCCTTAATCATTACGCTGCAGTCTGTCTAAACCCGCCAACCCAAACGACAGAGAACCAACTCTGCGACCAGGGCAGGAGTGCCGGAAAAAGTTTGCACCCAGAGAAAATCCATTCCAGCATAACAAGAAAGGAAAGGCCAGAGCCGTTGATCACTCCCAAAGATCCCCGGACACAAGCGAGAGTGATGACAGCGATGACAGTGAATCCCCTGATAGGAGAGACAAAGACAGACGGAAAAGAGGGAACAAGCGGATACACCGGGTGCACCTTATCTTGGCCGTTGAACCATATCAATCCCGACAACGGAAGAGACCCTCATGTACAGTCATCGCCAACGGAGAACCACTAAAAGTAGTCATCGACACTGGCGCAACAGTGAATGTAATGCCAACGACAGCATTCGGCAAGCTCAGCCCGAAGCCCAAACTCCATGAGAAGAAGGTCTGACTATATGCCTACGGATGCAAGAAGCCCCTACCAGTGCAAGGATCCTTTAAATCAGACTTTTCTCATAATAACACCAGTTGCTGGGCACGCATATATGTCGTGGATGCTGGCTGTGAAACGCTGCTAAGATGCAAGACAGCGGAAAAACTGAAATTAATACATTTCACCTTCAGCCTTCAACACAAAGAACTTGATGGCCTACTAGAACAATACCAGAAGATATTCCAAGGCATCGGATGCCTGAAAGGCCGAACCATCAAGCTCCACATAGACCCTACCATCGAGCCGAAAGCCGTCCGACACCGACGGATACCGCTTCACTTGAGAGAGGAGGTGGAGAATGAACTGGCCAAGCACGAAGAAGCAGGAATAATAGAAAAGACATCAGGCCCAACCCCGTGTGTATCCCCCATGGTGGTTGCCCAAAAACCCAAACAACCCAACGCAGTACGAATCTGTATAGACATGAGGCTTCCCAATGCAGCCATCGGAAGAGAACGCCACATAACTCCAACGATAGATGAGCTCATCATGGACCTCACAGGAGCAACAATATTCAGCAAACTGGACCTCAGATCCGGCTATCACCAGCTCCGACTAGCCAGAGAGTCGAGATATATTACCACATTCTCCTCTCACCTCGGTCTAAGACGGTAAAACGGCTTAACTTCGGGATATCGTCAGCTGCGGAGGTATTCCAACACGAAATCCGAAAAGTCCTCGCTGGCCTAGAGGGCACCACAAACATCAGCGACGATATCCTTGTGTACGCGTCAAACGAGAGAGAACACCACAAACGCCTGGCAGCAGTCCTGGGTAGACTGGAAGAAGCAGGCCTGACGCTAAACGCAGAAAAATGCGAATTCGCAAAGGAAGAACTATGTTCCTTTGGGTACATCTTCAACGCAAAAGGCGTATCACCTGACCCCTCCAAGGTGGAGGACATAAACAACACCAAGGTACCTCAATCTGCCACTGAGGTAAGGAGCTTCATGGGAATGGCGACGTACTGCGCGCGGTTCATTCCAGACCTCGCCAGTATTGCAAGCCCACTCCGAGAACTAACGAAGAAAGACCAGAAGTGGGAATGGACATCGATCCACCAACAAGCATTTCAACAGATTAAGGACTCTCTGTCAGCCTCCACAACCATGGCATTCTTCAACATAGAAACGCATACCGAACTCCTTGTAGATGCCAGCCCGGTTGGCCTTGGAGCAGTACTAACCCAGACAGACAATGAAGGCAACGTGTTCCCCATCGCATTTGCCAGTCGGGCACTCACCAAACCTGAGCAGAACTATGCACACATAGAGAAAGAAGCACTCGCTATCCTGTGGGGATGCCGTCACTTCAAAGTGTACCTGCTGGGCAAGCAAGCAAAGGTATTTTCGGACCACAAACCCCTGATCCCGATATTCCGAGGGTCGGCTCCTCACCCACCAGCACGCATCGAGAAATGGATGCTGCAACTGCAACCCTACAATATCGAAGTCGAATATCGCCCAGGGACAGACAACCCAGCCGATTACCTGTCCCGTCACCCGAGGCCTGCCACGGAAGGAGAACAACGCCATGCAAAAGAAACTGACGAACATGTGTGCCACGTAGTCGCCTGCGCCGACCACGAGCCCTGACCTTGCAAGAAGTAGCATATGAAACGGAAGCGGATCCCATCCTGCAACATACCAACACCGCCATCCAGTCAGGTAATTGGAAGAACTACCTCACGTCCATGGCCCAACGCACCACGTCAGCTCAAGCCAAACTCCGAGCAATATTCGGGATCCGACATGAGCTCTCTGTTGCCCCCGAAGGGGTACTCCTCAAAGGCCACCGAATCATACTGCCAGCATCACTAGAGGAGAGAGCCCTCCGGCTAGCTCACAGCGGACACCAGGGCATTGTCAAAACCACGGCATACCTAAAGTCCCGAATGTGGATGCCCAACATACAACAACGGTAGTGGAGCTGGTAGAATCCTGCGCAGCCTGCCAAGCCTCCAGAAGGCCTGAGAACCCGGTGCCCATCAGAAGTGCCCCAAGAAGCAGCAAGCGGTGGGATGCAGTCAGCATGGACCACTGTACAATTGCCGGCGAAGGATATCTACTCGTGGTAATTGACGAGTTCAGCAGGTATCCTGAGGTAGAACACGTGGCGTCCACCAACGCGGAGACCACAATCCTCACGCTAGAAAAGATCTTCGCAACACACGGAATACCAAGGAAGATAAAGAGCGACAACGGACCATCATTTACCAGCCAAGAGCTGCGCGACTTCTTTAAGGACATAAATGTAAAACACAAGCGAATCACCCCAAGATGGCCCCAAGCGAACGGCGACGCCGAGAGATTCATGGGGTCACTCAATAAGGTCATTCGCATCGCCAAAGAACGAGGACATCCATGGCTGAGAGCGGTATGTCGTTTCCTGAGGACCCACAGGCAAACCCCACACTCTTCCACAGGCATCAGCCCTGCTGCTCTCATGCTCGGGGTACCCATACAGGCAGAGCTTCCCATACACCCTCAGTGGGTAGCCCCCGAACCTGACATTCCTGCCATAGATGCCATGCGACTGAGGCGAAATGAACGAGAAAGCATTACCAGGCGAGCCAGTCACAGAGAGTTGACGCCAGGCGACACTGTCATCGTCAAAAACCAGGCTACGCCCAAGAAGATGTCCCTCAATTTTGAATTCCAACCATGGACAGTCAGTGCGGCAAACCACAGCATGGTTACCGCCACCCGAGGGAGCGAAACAGTGACAAGGAATGTGTCACACTTCAGGAAAGTACCACCCGAACTGTGGGAAGAGTGCCCAGCGTCCCCAAGAAGAGAGGCAATGGCACCTTGCACGCCCCGAGACCAAGTATCACCCCGAACCTATGCCACGCCAAGAGACCCTGAGACGACACACCAGCAAGAAGGTAGGACTGAACCTGAGCTCCCAAGAGCGGACACGCCAGAGAGAGGTAACACCCGATACCTCCTGAGAGAGAGGCCGAGACCGTCCTCTCGTCTCCAGGGATACGTGGTGGACGGAGTTTACCTACAGAAAACCCGGCCAAGATGAACTCAGAGTCAATTTGAACGCACGGTACCGTTCTAATGTTTTGTTGTTAATAGTAGTGTAAACACCTCCAAGTTGGGGAGGAATGTGGTGTCACATGCCCAGTTAGTTCCGGGTCACGTGACACACTGGAAATAAAGGAATCATCGGAACTGCCGTTAGAACGCCAGTCCGGGTTTATGCAGCGTAGCTGGTGGTCGCGTCTTTCTTTTATGCGCAGCGGCACATCAAGCCAGGCCCGAGCCGGGCCTACCCCCAAGGTCGAGCCCCACACACACCGCCAGGGGCCCGACTTCACAGGGGCAACACACAACACTGGGCCGGTGGTGTCCCGGTGACATGCAGGCATATGCTGTTACCCCCTAGCCTTGAAGATCAGGAATCACACGCGCTGCATAATCTTTCTCTTACCATTCCTTGGTTGCTGGTAGTAGGTGCGTACATGCTAATCCATGTGTTAAGCTCTATATTTCGCCTCTGCGCCTCCTGCCCACCAGCTTCTGAGATGCACACACATCCCTCTTTGCGGCTACCACCTCGGTGCGTGTTTCGTTGCTTGCTGCTTCCTCTGCCAGTGACCCAAAAGTCCCAGCTGCAGTAGACTCTGGCACCCTTTTTAAAAACCCGGCCTCGTTTCCAAATATCCATGTTTTCATGGCGCTTAATAATACTGGATTTCATAAGAACTTGAACCTTTTGCAGAGCGGATATGGAGGCTCTGGACGATAAAGGTGTGACCAAGAACATTCACTGTGTTCAAGAGGGGAAATGTGCATTAGAGCCCACGGGTCCTACTTCTACGGGCGTTAGCCACATTTTCCCCCTAACTTCAGAAAATGCAGTGCTGTTATTGGCCGGGCTCGGGTGCTAGCGAGGGGCTGTTTGAAATGCCGATTTGTTAGAACAGGAAATGGCGACCACGAGGACTAAAGGTCCGCAGAAACAAGAATTTCCAGAGGCTCGTTGCACAAACAAGGTACAATAGATTTTCATCCGACCCACGGCCGCAATGTTCGTCCCGTAATTCTAATAATGCGTTGTAGGGCGGCGGTGCCATCTGGTTAAATAAAGGAAGAATGCCGGTCTTTGTAGGAAGGGGATGCAGCTTTTTTCGCCATAAACTGGTTTTCAATTTCGTTCAAGGCCCAGCGTGACCTATAGCGCCACAAACCTATCTGTTTCCGCAGTGTGTGCAGAGGCATCCATGTCGTGGTGCCTTCCTCTAACCGTTTCCGGTCCCGCTCCCCCACTCTGCTAATAGCTAACATGTTTTTTTTTTTTTTTTAATGTGCGTTGGTCTGCAGAGCTGCTACCCAGCTAGTGTGGACAAACGTTGTTAATAAACTGTAACATGGAAAAAGAACAGGGGTTGTTACAAAAGATAGGTCAATATCTGTCACAAATTCAGAATGGCTATAGTGGTCAGACGAAGGATGGAGGCAACATTAGAGGAAGGAGGGAGAGAGTGAAAAGACATAGGGCCCGATTCATGGTATGTGTGCATATAACCCGCAAAGCCCCATGCTCCGAAAATGACTGTGCGGCCCTACATGCAAGCTTTCCCCTGCGCGCTCTTAGTATTCATGGCTTTCAAAGATCATTTCAACCCGAATAGCAAAGAAAACCGAGCTGTGCGAGGAATGCCCACAGCACCCCCCCACACAAAGCAAAAACCAAGCAACAGACCAACCTTAGCGCAAACCTCCGCGTCCAACCCTAACCCACCATCCAGCAACCATGCGAAACCACGCAAGCTCCCTCGGAAGTCAAGGCTGCACCCCTGCGAAAACGTGCAAGCACCCTTGTAAGTCAAGACTGCACCCCTGCGAAACGGCAAGCCCCCACGTAAATAATAACTGCAACCCAGCAAAACCGCCGAAGCTCCCTCCCACGTAAGTCAAGGCTGCACCCCTGTGAAAACATGTAAGCTCCCTCGTAAGTCAAGGCTGCACCCCTGCAAAAATGCGCACGTCCCCTCGTAAGTCAAGGCTGCACAACTGTGAAGCCTTTGCCCTACTCACAAACTGCGGGCATATATCACTACTGCACATCAGCCCCCTCAAGCCTAAACACCACCCACCAGCCCCCTCACTTCCAGCACCATCCCGGTAAGCACCCTGACAGTTCACCCCCTCACCAAACCACCCTCACCTTCACCAGTACCTGCAGGCAGCCCTCTCAAGTCCTCACACCACTCACCAGCCCCTCTCACCTCTGCCACCAGCCCAGTCAGCCCCCTGACAGTACACCTCCATCCCCACGCCACCCTCACCTTTGCCACCAACCCAGTCAGCCCCCTGACAGTATAACCCCCTCACCAAACAACTCTCTTCCCTGCCCAGGCAGCCATTTCAAGTCCTCACACCACCCACCAGCCCCCCTCACCTCCGCCACCACCCCAGTCAGCACCCTGACAGTCTCCCACCCTACCAGTCCAATGTATGGCTGCAACTCACCTGAACCTTTGTGGTCTGCCTCCACCATGAAGCAGACATCCAACAGGTTTACCACCAACACGATCAACAGGAAGCACTGAAGATCAATCCAGGACTGGAGCATCCACTGTCACTCCCTGGCAGAACTGAATCTGGACAGCACAATATTGCACCAACAACACTGTGGTCACTTCATCCACATGTGACATGTGAATGCAATGTAAAGTGGAATGTGCATATTGGCCATGGGTCATTGCAAAGGCATCAAAGCACAGCAACTGAATGTGTGTTGAGGACTGAAGCAAACAGAATCAAACATTGGTCAGATCCACAAAGAATTACTAGGTGTGTTACAGCCTGAGCATAAATAACCCAGGTTGTAGAGGTTGCAAAGTCCCTGTCAGGGATGACAACATGACAGGGCTGTGCATGGGTTTTAGGAGGTCAGTCAGATAATGCATGACTCAGTGAGACAGGAAATGTGTGCTGCCACACAGAAACAGCAAACATGGGACACAGCTGTATTACAGTGGCAGAGGTGGAGCAAGACATGAGAGCAGGCAGTGTGTGACTGCACATGCTGGTGGGCATGTAAGCATGACATTGAAGTGACACAGCAATTAAATAAATGTGCAAGTGATGTGTCCAGGCCACCCATCCACAGTGGGCCCACCTCCAACTGCAACACCCACAATGGTAAATACACACTACAGTGAATAGAGTGTGGCCACATACACAATCCCAAGGATGTGCAAAGGGGACGCATGAGCAACAGTGGACCTGAAATGAAAACAATGTGAAAGCGTGCAACTACATATGAACAGGTGGTATTCCATCCACAATGAGAGTCAACCAAAAAAGACATAACACATCCACACATCACTGTAACTATAACCATATGCACATCATCACACACAAAAGAACCCACCATGCCGCCACACTGATGCAAAACACACAGTGATGCTGCACATGTGATGGAAAATTAAAAACATGCAGTGGAGCCTCCAGTCGTCTGACGGCCTTACTCTCACATGCCAGGCATCCCTTATCCCGCAAACATCACAGCAACAACATGACACACACAGACACACCACAATACACATGACCTGCAATGAAGAAATACATTGGGAGAAATGTAAACGATCAAATTTGCAGGCACACACATGAACTGCATGAATGTGGCACATACTCAGCTAAAACCTGTATTGAATAAAAATAAAAACAACAAAATCTGGGAAGGGGTGGTCAAGAAGTCTGGGATAAATGATGGAAACTGAAATGTACCTAAACAACTATATACATCAAAAACAGGGAAGGAAAGTCACTGAAGTCTGGGGCAAACAAATAATAACATAAAAGAAACCTATACCTAAAGAACTATATGCAAAGACAGGGGACTAGTGCTTCTCATCCATCTCTGACAACCTGTTGACCAGGGCTGACTCACAGGCCATGTCCTCCTTACTCAGGTGGGCCTCTGTTGTGGACAACAACTGATGTTCTGAATCCTGTACCGACCTGCAAGTCAACTCCAGGATGGCAGCCCGCCTCTGTGCCCAACGTACCTCCACCTCAGCCAGGACCACCATCACTTGCGCCTCCCATGCTCACTGCCTCACTGTCAGCAGCTACCTCTCGTACTGTCTGTGCACAGAAGATATGGCATTCATCACCCCCAAATGGTCCCCCCGCCTCATAGTTGACACCTGCCTCCTAAGGTGGTTTGCCCCGTGACAATCTGCCTCCTCATATTTGCCACCTGCTGCTGCCGTTCCCAGTACACACTCTGTTGGCAAGCCCCCAGTCATGATGACAATTGTTGGAGGCATGTGGCACCTGCACTGCTCGGACGGGCCTGCTAACCCTCCATTGCCTGTGCCTGTGTTGGTCCCTTGGTAGGCACAGTGACCACCTAAGCTCACATAGATTGGACTCCCACCTCAGGTGTGAATGTTAGCTCCACCAGATGGGGTGTTGGTGGTGGGACTGGTGCACAGGGGGCCAGGCTGGTATGTGTCTTGGAAGGCACCACCCAGGAGGACGACTGGCGCACAGAGGATGAAGCTGAGGAGGGTGTCGAGGCAGTGAACAGCCAACACCTTGGTCTGGTAGAATGGTCCCCACTTCCATGCTCCACAGCACCGTTTCCGCCATCTTCTCCAGCTGGAGCAACTGCGGTAAAGGAGACACAGAACAGCAACATCAGTGTACAGCGTCAAAGCCTGTGTGGCATACATAACATTCACACTAACATGATTTGTCCATGGTACAACCAGCAACATCCACACTCACACACATGGACATGCAATTTACACTGAAACAGACACAACAACCCAGGCTCAATTACAACCACAGTCATGACACAGTCACATGTAAACACAGCATATAGAGGGAAGTGCGCAGACCCATACCAAGAGAAATGACATGGCAAAGGCAACCTGACTGTGTTGCCACGGGAGACATGCCATAGGGCACAGAGCTGGGCAGGGAGTACACTGGTAGGTTGGCCAAACATGGAGTGCATGGAAGCACAGATGGGCTTGGGTACCGCTGTGGACACATTGTTGGCAAGACACACAGTGGAATCTTGGCCACCAGAAGACACTCATAATTGCACCACTCACAGCATGGACATGACAACAGCTGCTTGGGTATCTGTCAGCACAATCACATCAAATAACATGCCTCCCTCACAGGCCGATCTGTGAGCGTGCAACACATACTTGCATCAATTGCACAGGCACATGTGAGTATGCCATAGCTCCAGGTACATACACATGGCATGGGCACACATCAACTCAGAGTACATATGCAGCACCATAATAGATCACATCAAAGTCCCAGAAATGACAATGCCACAAATTGACTACGACAAATATCCAAATGCACGCGTCTCCTCCAGAGGGAGAGGATGTATAGGCACACATTACAATTGTCCCACAACATCATGTGTCTCATTACAAGTTTGTTGGTAACCAGCCGGTACTACCAGCAGGTGCCACCAAACTCATAACACCTTTTTCACCACTTGATATCCCGGTACCACCGGGACGTTAAAGGGGGTCGTGATGTGGTGTGGACACATCTGTCCCAGCTCCAGGAGGATATGGCGGACCCCAGTCCACAGGTGACCCGGCACCTGGATGTCAATGTGGTCTCAGCCAGACAGGTGCAACACGACGACCTAGGGCCCCTCAGGCCAAGAAGGGATGCCCTGCAGAACAGGAAGAGGCTCCACTCCAAGCACGGTACAGGAGACTGGTCCACAGAGGAAGAAGCGTTCACTGATGCAGAGATATAGACCCTGATCGACTACCTGACCGATAACTATCCTGAGATGTGCCAGTATGCAGGGTGCACCCATACACCCGCACAACGGATGGTGCATTCGCAGCGGGTCGCGGACCAGATCAACGCCTTAGGTGTGGAGATGCGCACTGCTTCACAGGTTGTGAAGCGGTGAAATGATCTCACAGGTAGGACCAAGCACAAGTTCAGAGTCAACCTGGCCTCTGCACTGACCACTCGAGTGGGGCTATCCAGAGGAGGAGCAGCTGACACAGCATGAATAGGCCACGAGCCAATACATCACCCTTGAGCAGGTGCAAGGCATGGGAGGCCTGGAGAACTACAATGACACATCTGGTGAGTGACATTTCTTGTGCATCGTATGTTTTGCCAATCATGCATCACCCACTATATATGTGTAGTGGTACATCTGGCTGCAGTTGTATAACATTCTTGGGGAATGCATGTTTGCTGACGTTTAGACTCATTTCATTTGGCCTTCATTCTTGGAGTATCTTTTGTGGTGGACATGTGTGACACATGTCTGTGTGACAGTACACTTCACCCACACGGTACTCCTCTGTTTCATGGGCAAAAAATGATACACCTACCTGTATTGTTGTTTGATACATTCTTGTGGCTTGTCACTTTGCACTGCTCAACAGGTACATGTGATAGATGTTGACCAATCACATAATTTCATGCTGAGTTGCATGTTCAGTTTGTCACCTGCTCCTATGGGATGCCTTGTCATGATGCATATCAGAGCTGTCTGTCGGCAGGCCCTGTTTTGTGGCCAGAGTGATGGTGCATCAGAGTTGCAGGCATAACGTTGGTGCAATAACACTTGTATGGTGTAAGGGGTTACCCCATTCAATACATGGTGAACAATAGCTGATGGTGGGTCATCAAGCAGAGGTTGACATCCTTGCAATCTGAAAATGACTTGTCCGTAGACATCCATGTGATAGGTTAGGGGCACCATGAATGGCAATGAGTGTGCCTATCTGCATACCATTCAATGAATGTGCATGGTAGTTGTTCAAACATATCTACCAACTTCTAATTAGAAGCACATGTCTGACGTTAAAGGCCTGTATGCACCCGTCATTTGATACTTGACAAGCACATGCCTTGTCACTACCATCATTGTGCTGTACAGTTGCACATACATTAGTCAGTCTGTGTACTTCATACATGCACACTTGTCCATACTCATGTCATCTGTTTGATAAGGTAAGACATGCCAACTACATCGCACACTCAGATGTGGCATGATGGCTCTGTTGCTCCTTGTGTCATGTGATTAGTATTTGAGGTGGTGCTGCTTCTCAGTCCGAGCATGCACATTCATAAACAATAACCCATCATCGTGGGATGATGTTCATAGATGGACTGCAACACACATGAGAACGCCTATACCAGAAGCAATACTGTGGGGATGGATTGTTGCACCTACACGCTACTCCAGGACCTTGTATGACCTTCATCACTATGTCTGACAGAGGTGTATCAGGATATGTTGTATCGGCTCGACATTTGATCATACAAAGCCTCCCCACCAGAATGGATGTAGCATGAGCAAAAAGGCAGGGCCATACTGCTGTCATGCGGGATGACACACAGCTCTCATCCAAGCCTCACTTCGATGCCTCCCCCTCATCTTCTCTCATTCATGACTGTCCGTCTGCTATACAGACATGGTGTACTGCTAACAATTTCTGCCTCAATGCCAGTAAGACAGAGAACCTTCTCATTGGGACCCCTGCTCCCTCTTTCCCTCCCACATTCTGGCCTCCCTCCATGGGCCCACTCCCCTCACCCTCTTGGGAGTCAATAAACCTTGCTGTCATCTTGAAATCCTCTCCCCTTCTCTTTTCACATCACAGACCTTGCCTAGAAGGCCCACTTTCAACTGCACCTCCTCAGCAGCATTTTCGCTTCCATCAACTTCCCCCAGAACCTCAATGTCTCCATTGCTCTGATCCTCTCTAGGCAGGACTACTGCAACAGCCTCTTCCCCAATCTGCCAAATTCCTCCTTTGCCCCATTCAACTAATCCAGAACAGAACTGCAAGATTTTCCTTGGCCTCAAGAGCAGGGACTGCATCTCTCCAGCCCTAAAATCTCTCTACTGGCTCCAGGTTTCTGCGAGGATCCATTTCAAGACCCTCTGCATCATCTACAAGGCTTTCTTGGGCTTAGGACCCCTCAGCATCAAACTCTCTCTCCCTAAATACTTTGGTTATCTAGCTGTAACTCTCTGCAGATCAGATGCTTTGCTAAGCAGAAAGTGGGGGTGGGGGCAGATATCGCTCCTCCTTATGGGCCTCCCTCTTCAATGGCTTCCCTGCTCCTCTCTGATTTCAGCTGGATCACATTAAGTTCTGTTAGCTTCTCAGGACCTTCCTATTCTCTTCTTACTTCACTCTCCCCTCCCCTGTTAATTTCCCCATCTGCCTCTTGACTGGCTGCCTGGTTCCTTCAGAGTCGTTCAGGGCACCAGGCACCCCCTACTCCAGTCTACCCTTGCACTTGGTCTACCCTGACCACCCCTTGCAGTGGCCTGGTTGGATCTGCACACGTGCAGCTCTTATATCCCCCTACCTCCCATTTGGCTCATGGACCTTCCTTCCCCTGTCCACATGGCCTCCCCTGGCACTCACTTTTTCTCACTGGCCCTTTCGTCCTGACTGGCACCCCCGCTTCACTTCTTTTATTGTACTTGCACGATCCACATGTCAGAAGGCCTCGTAGGACCAGTTACTTTGTTGTCCTCCCTTTGCCCAACCCTCATGTCTAGTAGTGGATCGTAGCACATTGTGTATATGTACATTGTGAATATCCTATAACAATCATGGAATATATGCTTCTACTGACAATGCAGGCATCTGCATCTCCACTCAGTGCTGGCCTGTGGCCAGTGAATGTTGGTGGGGTATCAAGGGTATTTGTTGCAGTGGAGTACTGCTTTTGAGGAGGAATCTGTGATTGATGCATGCAATAGATAGTGTGTTCATTATGCCACACTTGTGATAGATGTATATGTCAGAGTTCCTCGTCGACTATTTGTGGCACTATTGATGTAGTGGTTGTGCAAGGGGATAACAAGTAGTTGTGGGTCTACACAGGGCAGGAACAAATATGGTGCTCAACAGCATACACCTATGTTTTGAAGTAGCAGTTGGCATTGTATGAGATGACAGTGGCTGTTGCATTACAGTGTCATATATAAAGAAAGTCAATTAATGTTGAGCACTCTGTCATGGCCAGTCAGCGACTCACACATATTATCACTATGCCATGTACATGCTACTGGCATCACACATAATGTCAATTCACAATGCAAATTCCAGACTTCTGCTAGGAATACAGCAGGGGACTCACGTCCACGTGGAGCCCCACACATGGTGCAGGGAAACCATTTGTCATCATTGATGTGACACAGTAGATGCTAACAGTCATATGTGCAGTCAATGTTCTGACAGATACAGGGAGAACAACACTGAGAGGGTGTGATTCAGACAGTGCACACATCATTGCTGCATACATATCATTTTGTTCATTGTACACACTCTACACAACGACGCAATGGACCATGCTGTCCTGGTCAGGGTGCATGATTGCATTAAGGTGACATGTGGCAGTGTTTGTCATGTTGGGTGGATTGAGTGGATATCAATGATGATGGAATGTATTTATGCAGTGTCCCAATGCATCCACAGTAGCATTTCTTTTAATGATGTCATTGTTTGCCATTTCAGGCATACAGCATTAGTAGTGTGTCGGTAAATGGTAGATCAGTGTACATGTGTGTATTAACTGGACATGGTTCTCCAGTTCTCTGTTTGAATCATGAATTGTGTGTCAGATGTTGATCGTGGTAGTTGTATGTGTGCTGACATGACTGTTGCATGGCCCCTCAGTGAATGTCTACGACACTTGTATACGTCAGTCTGTCCACTGATGACATGGACAGGACTGGGATTGGGTGCGGGGCACTTGTCAGTAAAAGCCAAACATCCGTGGCTTACATCTCATAGAAGTTGGAATTCACAATGTCATATGCTTGCTATGTGAAGAACTCGTGGTGGCAACAAGTAAGACAGACACAAGTGATCACCGTTCAAGGGTGTTTATTGAACAATAAATGCTGTATGCAGGTTGTAAAAACACCTAATCTAAACCTAAATCTAAGATGGGAGCAAGCATGAACCATCAAATGAAAAATAAGGCAGTCCTAGTAGTGTTGTGTCAAATAAAAGGGCCTATACTGAGAAACCTATTGCCAAACCTTACAACTAACACAAAAAGGGGTGGGCGATAGTTCTCAAGAAAAGAAAGATTTGTTCTCAAATAATACATCAGGATACGGTAGCCTGGGTCTCCCTGCCCCACGTTTTGATCACGGGGTAAGGTGTTATTGTGGAGCACAGCACACTCTCGAGCTTTCCCAGCACAAGATGACAGTTCTGTTTTCGACCATCAGGGCCATCGATGACCATGGCCCTCATTACGACCCTGGCGGATTTTTACCGCCATCGACGGACTTTTCGGCCATGGCGTAAAGTCCGTTTACGCCATGGCGGATGGCGGACTTACCGCCCCATTCCGAGGTTGGCGGGGCGGTAAGTCCCCATTGACCCATTTACCCTTCCCCATTCCCATTTCGGCCCCATAGGGCTCAATGGGAGTGGGGAAGGCGTTAATTACGCCACCGTACATTACGGTGGCGTAATTAACACCAAGGTCCCATAGCGCCATGGATTTTTACGCCCGCAAAAAGCGGGCGGAAAAGTGACCATGGCGCTTTGGGAACTCGTAGTTGGCGGTAAGGGGTCGGCGCAGCTAACGCTGGCGTAAACCCCTTACCGCCAGGGTCGTAATGAGGGCCCATGTCTCGTTTCACTTAGTCTCTTGCCCTCGAGGACCTGATGTCTTCAAAATAATAAAACAAAAGTTCCTTCAACAAATCAAAGTTGGTTTGTTCCTTCACTTATGATGAGGATTCTCCACCCTTGGGTCCATCTCTTCCAGGTGGTACCCCTCTTGATCTAAGCCTTCCTTGGTCGGGTTTACTTTGGCTTTTCCTTCTTCACAAAACTTAATTAATTTTTAAACAGCTGCAGCAGACATCCCTCGGCCAGGTTCACTTCTGTCAACACACTGTTTCTTGAGACTTTAGACTTTACCCCTCTTGGGATTTGCTTCCCTTGTTTTCTCTTACTGTGAGATTCACTTCCCTTTCTCTCACACAGATTGTAGAACAAAGACTTTTGATTGTACAAGGATTTTGCTTGACCCTCAGTATGACCACTTTGATCTATTTTGGTGGCCCTCCCACAGCCTCTTGGTTTCTGTAGATTCACTCAGATGGGGATCGACCAGAGTCTCTTGTGTGTGCACCCACGTGGTGCCGGTTTCCCTCTGCAGCTGGTCTCCCTTTTAGCACTTTTACAGTTCTTTCATGATACATTGAACTTGGTTAAAACATGCCACTTTGCGGTCCTCAATTATCACAGCCCGATTCTTATCGGTTCTCCCCTCAACTCACCGGCTGTGATGAACCGCTTGGCTTTTCTGGAGTCAAGCCCGGTATGACGGTCGTGGGAGCTTCCCTCGCTCCTGCTTATAGGCGTATGCTTGCCCCGTGTACCGTTTACATCTGCTGGAAGATACTTGTGGTATTATGCACAGTCTAAGGCTTTCTTCCTCGAAGGTTCAGAGAGTCTGGGATGAAAAGGGCTAGGTCACTTCTTTCCTTGTCACCCTCTAGATTCCTGCTGCCTTTCTCCTTCTCTTGAACTTCCGCCCTTGATTAGCCATCTCGTTGTGCTGTCTGCTGTGCTCATACTGTGCTTTCGGGCTCCACCTTTTATCCCTGTGGGAAAGGGAAAGGGCTGTCAGGTGTGTGTGATTCTGATTAATTGCCTGACCCTTGTATTGGGACATGTCAGGTAAACGGCTCTGGTGTTAGTCCGTTGTCTTTTGTGTTGTGCGAAAGTGTTCATGTTGGAAAACAGGGGGCAGGGGTTTTGAGTGCCATACGTGAGAAGATGGGGAAAAGGTGTCAAAGTAAGGGGGATATGAGTCTCACTCCCACTCTCCGAAGACCCCCCATCCAGGTGATCCTCCCGCACTGGTCCACCCACAAGAACTGAATCCAAAAGCGATGGCTGTGTCCTGGCCACCTGGATAACTGATCCCTGGAGACTAGGTAGAGTGACAGCTTCAGGTTTCTCACAGCGTATACTGCCATTTTGTGTCTGTGTGCACTTTGATGCATATGCGCATTTGTGTCTGGAGGAAAATGACTCAAAATATTTTTCTCTGTCCATGTGCAGGTGAGGATGCACCAGATGCAGAGGAGGAGGAAGAAGAAGAGGTACATCAGACCACAAGTGGAGGAAATGGAGGACGTGGTGTTGTACACCATGAGAACCCACTGGTGGTTCAGACAATCATCAGTCAAGCTCCGGCCTCTTTGGACTCTTCGGACTCAGCTGATTTGGATGCTGAACCACATGTGTATGCCTCAAAGAGGGCGAACATGAGTGCCTCAACTGGAAGATCGGATGGGGCCATTGAATCTGCTGTGGCACAGCTGGCTTCACAAGGCAAGTCAGTGGTGTGCCCCCATCTGTGGTGGTTACGGCTGCAAGGCCACCCTCCCATGAGTTGGCATCAGGTCCTGGGGCTGATATCTAGTGAAGGGTTGCACACCTGCAGCCAATGACAGGGGCAACATAGCAATGGACATGGTCCCTTGCATCAGGCTACTGTGGGCCCCACACACGTGGTGGACATGTGTAGGCTGGTGAGACAGTGTGGGAGCAGCAGATGTTGCGTGTCACCTTCTATCATGGCAATGTGTTGGATAAAATTGTAGAGGGCATGGATAAGATGGCCAAGACCATGAACCCAGCAGTGGCCCGGGGAGCACAATGGCTGCAGGTCATGCGGTCCTCAAGCTGCTCCCACAGACTGGGCGTATAGGCCAACATCAAGGGCTAACAGACTGATCTGAAGTGTCTGCAGGAGTCCCTGCATTCAGATTCTCAGACACACAAAGAGGCCCTGAGGCATGAGATGGTGGCATCTTGCTGCTGGTATTGCCATGAGATAGAGAGTTTGAGGAATGCCTTGCATGATCAACTGCCTGCCATGAGGACACTGCTCCTTGAGAACATTTTCCCCTGTTCTCCTCAGACGAGGTTTCTAGACAAGTCCGATCTATGAAAGTCTTGTCAAAACAGGTTCACCACTGTTCCTCCAAAACCATCAAGGACCACATGGACACCCCAGCTCCTGCACTGGCTGATCTCTGCAACTACTCCTTCGCCGCCGGAGTCTTCCACTCTCCCCTGAAGCATTCCATTGTGCACCCTCTCCTTAAGAAACCCTCCACCGACCCTTCCTGCCCGGCAAACTATCGTCCTATCTCTCCTTTCCTAGGCAAACTCCTGGAAAAGCTGGTCATCTCCCAGCTTAATCTCCATTCTGAATCTGTTGGTTGTCTCCATGACCATCAGTCTGGCTTCAGAGCTGCCAGAAGCACGGAAACTGTTCTCTTGAACATCCGTGAAGACCTGCTCTCCAACCCTGATTCCAACCCTCCCGTGTCCTCATCCTACTTCATCTCTCCTCTGCCTTTGACACAGTCAACCATGCCATCCTGCTCAACCGTCTCCGTGATAACCTGGGTATCACCGATCAGTCCCTGGCTTGGCCGACCTCCTTCCTCTCTGACCCATCCTCCCATGTCAAACTTGGGTCCATCCTCTCCTCTCTCTCTATCTCTACCTGTGGTGTTCCCCAGGGGTCTAACATTACTCCTACTCTCTGCCCCAACTTTCAGCGCTATGCGGATGACACTCAACTAATTTTCAGGCTCCCCTCAGCCACCTTTTCTCCTTCTCTTATCTCTGACTGTCTGTCCGCCATCCAGGAGTGGTGTTCCGCCAATGATCTCTGCCTTAATACCAGTAAGACCGAGATTCTCTTCATTGGCACACCGGTTGTCTCCTTTCCTGTCACTCTCTGGCTGACCTCTCGTGGCACTCTTCCTGCTCCCACCTGTGAAGCTAAAAACCTTGGGGTCATCTTCGACTCCACACTTTTCTTCTCTCCTCACATCACTGATGTCTCTAAGAAGTCGCACTACCAGCTGCACCTCCTCAGAGGTATTCTTCCTTTCCTCTTGTTCGCCAAGAAGCTCACTGTGTCCAGAGCTCTGGTTCTCTCTAGACTGGACTACTGTAACAGCCTCTTTCTAAATCTGCCTGCCGTTACTCTCCGCCCTCTGCAACTCATCCAAAACAGGACTGCAAGACTTGTCCTTGGCCTCAAGCCCAGGTATCATATCTCTCCAGGACTGAAATCTCTGCACTGGCTACCAGTGGCGGCGAGGATTAAGTTAAAAAAAGCCCTCTGCATTGGGCCTTCTGAGACCTGGGGCCTCAAAACCTTCAACTCTTTTCCTAAATATCTTCCTTCTCGGGCTCTTCGCTCATCCACCTCTAACTCTCTCAGGGTCAGTCGCTTCTCCAAGCAGCGAGTTGGTGGTAGATATCTTTCTCCTGCTGGGTCCTCCCTCTGGAATACCATCCATGCCTCTCTAAAACTTAAGGAGAACCATCTCTGGTTCCGGAAGCACCTCAAGACCTTCCTCTTTGCTTCTGCTTTCTCCTTTCCTCTCCCCTGTAGATCTCCTGGCTGAATCTGAAACTGCACTGGTTCCCTGGTTACCCTCTGATCTCGGGCCCAGAGCTCCTCCCCATCAGCTGCACACCTGCACTGCCCTCCTAGCATCCCTTGCACCCCGGGACTGTTTCTGTATCCCTACAGCCCCTACTAACTCTTGACACTGATGTCTGCACTTACCCTTGCCACCAGCTGGCTGAACTTTTATTTATTATTTATGGTCTTATTTTTTTTACTGTTATCCTATGTACTGCACTGCCCCCATTCCCCCTGCTCTTTTCCCCTTACACGCCTCCCCTGAACTTGCACTATCTCAATGTCACTTGGCCTAGTAGGATCGCTGTCTCTGTCTTCCCTCTGTTCCCCTCGCCTTGTCGCGCCTTGAAACACTTGTGTATAGGCGCGTTATAAATGCCATATCATATTAATATGGATGCCTTGAGGCAGACACTGCCCCAGCAACTCGATGCGTCACAAGTGAGTGCACATATAGATTATGTGGCCATTCGTGAGGAAGTCCACGGAGACCTCCTCTCTACTGGTGAGCCATTGCTTGCAATTGTGTCACGGCTGGGCCTGGCCAATGTAGACCAGGCCTTGGCACTGCGTGGAATGGGTTCACCACCACACACAAATGCAGATCAACCGCAGGATGGGATTCCTGCACACCCACACCTCCTGAACCACTTTTGCGTGAAGTCTTTTTTCCATTCATGTGGAAATTGACATGCACCCTCCTCCTGCCCCCTCCTGGGTAAACTTTTTTCCCCCTCAGTCCAGAATGGACATTTTCGTTTTTTTTTAACGTGACAGGTGTGATCTGTATTATATTTTGGACCCCTTGATCGTCATTTACCCTTTTTTCTTATTTTTCAAAGCCCCTGTCCAGGATGGAGGCATGTTTTTATTTTGTTTGCCCATTCCAAGATGGACTACTTTTATTTATTTTTGTATTGCTTTAAGAGATGTGTTGTTTCCCTCTCAAAGGCATTAGGAGTGCAGTAGTGGGCATGCAGCCATGCACAGTATTGTCAATTTCCATGGTTGCCTTGAGGTCGACAGGATGGGATGTGCAGGTAACAATGGGTTGACGAAATATTGACGCATATGTGCTGTTTGCTTGATTAGCTACTATAACTGGTGAAATGTGCCATGTTGTTGCAGTGATCCTGGTTCATTCGGTGACTGCACTCCATGGGAGGTCCACCCTGCACCCTTTCACGTCCTTAGTCCCTATGCCCTCTCTCAGGCACTGGCCCTCCTTTCACAAATTTGGGTGTACAGTTTCCGGTGGAGGTGATGAGGGAATCACATCATGCCAGCTGAGTCCGCAGGTAAGCATGTGTACTGTCTATCATGTTATTTCTGCATTAAAGCTCAGCATGGCCTTTGCAAGCATACCACATATTTGCTAGCTGGGGGTGTAATCCTTGAGTAACAGTAAATTTCACTGTAGATGTGTTTCTGTCCACATGCATATGTGTGTATGTGCTCTTGCACCTGGATGCGTGTGCATTGTTTTGGAAGATGCACTTTCACAATTGATGGGAAAAATAGATGGGATTGTGCAGCACTTGTCACACTTTAGCAGTTTTTCCAACATTCTGGATGCACATGCTAATTGATGGCATGCATTCTCTGTGCATCTGCGCTCTGTGTAATTTAGTTCTCCAACATTTGCCTCACTGACCATGATGATGTCTCCGTACTGCCATGCTTCTACTCCCTAATCACCATGTTTCATAGGGGGTTCTGTAGGTGTTCTCCCTGTCCACACTACACTTTGACCTGTGCCGCTGCCCACTCCACTCCCTTATCCTCGCACATGACGTGCCCTACCACTATTTCACATGTAACACACACGTCCATTGTCAGGGCTACTCATCCTGAGCTGCTCTGCTTCATGGCATTGCCTCTGATGACTCAGTTGTGGGCATGTGTGTATGTTGACGCCACAGGACACATTTGTCACATTTGCTGCATGTAGGGTTGTACAGATATGTGCTTGTGTAACCCTAATGGACTGCTCCTGTGTTACCCAATCAGGTCACTTGTACATTGTGCTTTTCTGTATGTTCTCTACTCCAAGATGCATTGCATGATTTTTTGTTTACATAATTCGTTCATCTCATCCGGCAATGTGAGTGACTGCATGGTGTGTGTGCACATTGTAGGCCCATGCATGTGGTACATCGTCCACTCCCACAGCTTGTCTTCATCTTTTGTCACTGTAGGAGTTGCTGGTGCCCTGTGGGATCCATGCATACTTATTGGGATGGTCTTGCACAGGACGTGTGGTCTGTTGGAGGGTGAGTGAAAAGCTGCATGTTGTCCTGAGGTCTATTTAAAGGGTTGTTCAACGGGGGGAGGGGTGGTGCAGAGTATTGGTATGCGATTGTAGGCACTTCTTTGTGGGGATGTCGCGTACATGTCTCTTTCTACTTTGCCTGCCATGGTGGGTTGTACATATTGTTTCTTTGATATAGGACTGCTGATTGACCTTTCACAGGTGGCCATTCTTTGCCAGTCTGCCCTTTTCCATCACCCACTTTTGTCCTTTATCACACACTAAACGTGGTACTTTTCCATCTATGTGCCTTTCAGGCTCTGCAACCAGACTGCTTCTTGCACAAGTGGTCATGTCTCTCTCTTCCTCTCTTGGCCAACTTTGCTCTGCCCTCACCCACTGTGATGTCAGACATATCTATCCTCACATCCCCGCCAGTCAATCTCCTCGTTGCACCACTATTCACCTATTCCTCCCTCTTTCTCTCTCTCTCTCTCTCTCTCTCTCTCTCTCTCTCTCTCTCTCTCTCTCTCTCTCTCTCTTTCTCTCTCTCTCTCTCTGTCTCCACTCCACGGCAATCGTCTCTCTGTGTCCTGTGTCCCTCTTGCACTCTGTAATCCTTCGAAACGGGTGGTCCATGCCTATTCCCTTGAGCCATGGAGAAGTTGTCAAGGCTGTCCAGTATCTTTATACTGATGCAATGCATGTCTTTGCGATTTCAAAATGTGTTTTCAGGTGGGTTGCAGTGGATGTGAGCCAGGCGGGTACCCTGTGCAGGTAAGTCAAAGGCAATCAGAGTGGCACTTGTGTTGGCATTGGTGTCAGGGAGTCTGGCACTGTGGGGGGTTATTTTTATTTCACTTGTACTGAGGTGAGCAGAACCAGCTTCATGGGTGCATGTGACACATGGTGATGGTAGGCTGGTGTGTCTATGGATGCTGTTTTATCAAGACAATCAGGGTGGCATTGGTTGTAAGGTGATTGTTGAGGAAGGCTGTCACTGTTGGGCCTTTGTTGGTGAGTTGTCATGAGGATGGCAGGTCTGGCTATATGTGTGCTGGGACACATAGTGATGGGAATGATGGCGACTGTTTTCCTTGCAGATTTCACATGGGTCTTACCTGCTGTGTGGCATCCCGTTCAATGAGTTTTTACTAGTTATATCTAACCACAAACGGATTCCACTCCTGGTCCTTCTTCCCCTTCTGGGGGTTGCTGTCCCAAGACTATTCCACACACAGCACAGCATTGTTGGCCATTTCGGGGATACCATGTGACTTCACCACTCTGAATGTGCACTCCACTATGGTCCTAGTGGCTACATGTGCTGACTTGTATCTCACCTGAGCTGGTGCTGTAGGATTCTAGTTTGGTGTCATCATGAATGTTGACAGCGGGATATGCCCCCTGAAAAAGTGTACATGATTGTTATTGGCATTTATTGTCTGGGTCTGTTGTTCAGTGTGTTATATGCATGCATGAGCATTATCGTTCATACTCACCGATAAGCCATGTATTGCCATGTTTTCCAGATGCCGTTGCAGTGGTGACTGATGGAAGATGTAGCTATCATGTGTGCTGCCTGGAAAATTGCATACACTTACATGATAATTCCATTAGCATCACACACCACCTGCACGTTAAAAGAGTACCAGTCCTTTCGATTCCGATAGATGTGCTCCCTCAATCTAGGGGGGCGTAGCGCAACATGAGAGCAGTCAATTGCATCTACTACATGGGGGAAGCGTGCTACTGCATAGAATTCCTGGCTCACTGTCTTCCTTTCTGGCAGTGTTCGGGGAATATATATTTGCCTGTGCACACATGCAAGGGCTGTTATACATGAAAATACCTGGTGCATATAGCGGGATTGTGTGGCCTGCGATATCCCATATTCATGTTTGTTCGCTGGAAGGAACCAGTTGCAAAGAAATGGAGTGCAGTCATAACTTTTTCTAGGGGCGTAAGGGCCTGTGAGCATATGGTGGGTGATGCTAACGAGGTCTAGGATTACCTGGTGTGGAACTTGTACCTAGGATGTACCTGTTCATCTGGCATCCAAAGAGCATGGTGAGTTGTGCAAAGATTCGGGCCCTGGGCAACCTCCTCCTCCTACAGTGTCCGTGCGCGATAGCTCCTGCTATTGCTGAGTTCACCGTGGCTGTAGGCGTTAGTTTGGTGTGCATTGCATGCTTTATTCGCATTGGATCATATACGTGTTCAACTTTACGCCTTCTACCATGTGACAGATGGATCACAGGGTCTGCGTGTACTTTTTACGAATGCGATCTTGCGCGTTGAAATCCATGAATACATTTGGGTTTGCAAAGGAATGCACATGCGATTGCTTGGCCGTGGAACATCCCTCAACACGACCACATTTTGCCTTGTTCTTTCGCATTCTACATGTTCCACCCCCTATTTAGGTCTCTGCGTAGGCCTGGCCCACACTCAGCGAGGAGTCTCGCACAAGGCACTCGGCTGCTCGGAGAGATGTGCCGGGCCTGCGTGGACTCCATGCAAGTCTTGGGAAAAAGTCCAAAGCAGTCGATTCCATGAATCAACAAACAGGGTTTTGCGCACAGAATGGCACAAAAAGTCCTGATTTTCTGCACAGATAATTCCATGAATCGGGCCCATAGGTTCTAATTTACAAACATTTTAGCATGGCGGAAAGAGAACATGCGCAGTGCTAAACATCATTTTCCTGATTCACAGATTGGAATCTGCACTGGCCATTCCCACTTCGCGTCTTATGCGAGCCCTTTGCGTGATAGTGAATGCAGCACACGGGAAGTGCCAGCACAAAGAAGAAAAAGAGGGTGAAACATGCCAATTTAATCATTAAAGAAGGAAAATAAGGAATCACATGAGCGTGGTGAGGGAGGCACCGTGCAAACTACAGACATGCTCCATCAAACACTAAGCAAACCATATTCACATAATAAATAGCGCTTTGGCTTTGTCTGCAAAGAAGAACAATCCTACCGTCAGCCGTCGCAAAGCACAAATGCGCAATAAAACATGACGCATAAAAAGCGCAATGCAATATCAACTAACAATCGATTGCCACAATGTTGGATCCTGCATTGCTAGCACTGATAGTACTACATGGGAGGAGGAGGCGAGCCAGGCTTTTCCATCCACGAACAAATGTTTTTGGGATGTCTGAGACAGGCATGGTATCAAGAGATGTACAGACACAGATATTACAGTTCGAAAACCTTTATTAAATTTCTCAAAGTGGGAGAAATGCCTAACTGGCCCTATCGCTACAGCAGGATTGCCCTACTTAAATAAACTAAGGTATGTCAATGTCAGTAAGTCCAACCCAAAAAGTCTGTCTGTGTCCGAACCTATGCTTGCCCTCACAACTAATACTAAAACTGTAGTGAAGGGATGTTGAACTCAAAAGAGATTAACATAAAGTCTGGCGCAATCGTTTAGCTCCCTTCCAAAGTTCAAGATACAGTTCTCAAAAGTAGGTTTCTGGAGGACTTGGACCCTCTTCTGGTTCAGTATACAAAACAGATCCAACTTCAATAGACAATGATCCTGAATCCAACAATTCACAATAAGTTCAGGTTCCCTTCCCAAACTTCAAGCACCACTTTAAAATCAACAATCTTGTAATAGTTCAAAATCAACAGTCTTGAAATGCTCAGGGTTCCGTTCCCCAAGCTCAATACACTTCTCTCAACAAGGCTTTCAATAGTTGACAGACTTCTATCACTTGCTGCAACTCCTTTGTTGGAGCCCTCTGGCTGTGGCGCAGTTTGCAGACCACACTGGCCACCCATTACAGGTCGACCAACCAGTGGCTCTTCAGTTTCACACAGTTCTGTTATATGGTCCTCGACAGATTTGTTGGGGCTTCCTGGTCTAGGTGCAGTTTTAGCCCACATGGTCCATCCCTTACACGTCATCCAACCAGTCACCCCGGTTATGCCCTTAGCCTCTTCTTGGTGGTTCAGTTCGCTTTTACGTATTCCTGGTACTTCTCTGGCCCACATCTTTCTCTTGACACTTCAATTCACTTTCATGTGTTCTGGGAACCTATCTGGCTCCCTCTAATACTTTATGTTCTTCATCTAATTTCAAGGGTCTGTTTGCATCAATGCTTTTTCCTATGGGTACTTTCTCTCTGACCAAAACTTCCTTTTTGGCTCAAGTGTCTAATTCTGGCTTCTTTAACATTCGTTATTCACTTTTCGTACTTTTGCTCCCACTTTGTCAGCTCCCCTCTGCAGCTTCTTCCATTTTCGTTCAGCAACGTCGTGAGTTCTATTGTGCTACAGTTTTTCACTTATTTGTCAATTACCAATTAGGTAATTAATCGACTCCTGTGCTTCAATGGGCCTCATTCCGGGTTTGGAGCTAACCATGGAGTAATTAGCTCTATGGTTGCCTCTGAAACCGTCCCAAATCCGGCATGGTGAATTGAGTAATTACCGGTCCATTCCAGGGTTGGAAGGACCGGTAATTCCCCATTCACCTTTTCCCTTCCCCATTCCCATTTCTGCTCCATAGGGCTCAATGGGAATGGGGAATGAGGTAATTACGGCACCATAAATTACGGTACAGTAATTATCTCCAAAGTACCTTTGCGGGTCCCGTACTTTACTCCTGCTAAAAGCAGGAGCTAAGGAAGGACCCGCAAAGGGACTTCGGAATACGGAGGTAAGGGATTACCGGCATCGGCACCCTTACCGGTGCCGGTAATTCCTTACCTCCAACCTCGGAATGACCCCCTATGTCTTTAAGAGTATGCCTTACGCAATCACTCTGCTGCTCTGTATCAATGCAGATTAGACGCGTGCCAGGTTTCCTTCATACTTTATAACTCACCGGCGGTAGTGTCTGAGCTCCTGACACCCTCGTCCTTTGATGAAGGCAGGGCTCTTCAACTGGCCCCTTGGATATCACTATACTGGTGCTCCCAGCCAGGGTAATGCGCAGTCTCTGGCCACAAGGAAAGGGACTGGCTGCACACTTGGCTCCATTTGATCCTTCTCTCTGGCTCCCTGGAGACACTGTTCCCTAGCCACATGTACGACGCTTGCCTTCTCGTGCAAACCTCTGGTGATTCGGTACTCCGTTCTCATTGGGACACTCACAGACTGTATTGCACTTCCTGCTGCTCTTTGTGCTTCTCTCTCTGTGTTGATGCTTGAACTTGTATACACCTGTACCCTGTTAAGGGTTCTCAGGTGTATCTCCTTTGATTGGCTTGCTTGCCTTCAATCAAGCCAATCACTGGGACTTGCCCAACCTTGACAGCTTCTAGGCTTCCTCTTCTTCATCCAAATATCATAATGGTTTCTTTCATAGGTAATCTTCCTCACTCAAGGGTCCATCTACCTCTTTGCAGTACTTTATATTTTTTCAAGGGGTAAGGCACAGTCACAGTAGCCCACAAAAGCAGAGGGGGGTGGGATGGATCATCACCAGGACAGTGCGAACGCCATGTCTTGCCCCTAAATGCTCTCCTCTTCTTCTTGGAACCCTATAGGGTTAAATGGGAATTGTTGATGTGGATTTTATAAAATCAAGTGTCCGTCCCCTGTGATTGTTCATCCACTTTTATTCTCTCAGAACGTTTTCTGAGATAGGTAATAGATTTTGTGGCCCACTGTTCTGATCTGATCCCAATATTCTGCAAACCTGGAGGAGTTAGGTTTATGCAGGCTTGTCAATAACCCATGAATACAGAAGGTTGGTGGGGTAAGCAATCACTATGATCTATAGAATACCATGTCGCACCTAAGGGCATTCTTCTTCTAACTCCCAAGGACCCTCCACTCAGGTGATCCTACCTTGCTTGTCCGACCTCAGGATCAGGATCCACAAGTGATGGCCCTTCCCTGGCCACCTGAGCCAAGGATCCAAAGGGAGAACATGTGAGGATGTCCTCAGGTTTCTCAGGGGTTCGTTCCAGAAGAGGACATGTATAGAAGATACCACTTGACTCCCCATTTAATTCTAGATCTGGTAAGCGAGTAGTAAAATGACCTGGCATCACCCACCGTGTGCACACAGGCCCTGACACCTCTGGTCAAAGTGCTTTCATACTTACATTTCTAGGCAACTGGATCATTCCAGCATACCAAGCCTTTATTGGGGTATATCACAACCCATCCAATCAAGGTGCCTCCACCAGTTCTGGCGCTGCATACTAACACATGTGCTTAGGCACTTTGACATGCCGCACACATTGCAGGCAGGGAAAAGAGTGTGCCAGGAATATTTTGCAGTTGCCCAGTTTCCCTGTGTCCTGGGAGCCATCAACTGCACCCATGTAGTGCTGCAACCTCCCGAGACACTGAGCAGATATGCACAACAGGAAACATTGGCATATAAATAAATGTGCAGGTGATCTGTGATGACAAGGGGCACATCATGCATGTGAATGCCGATTACCCAGGATGCAGCATGACAGCATCTTGAGTCAGTCCCGTATACACCATGCCCTGTCATCGGGGACCTTTTACAACACCTGGCTCATAGGTGAGTATCAACTATCATGCACACACAAGAATTCAGATGACAAACATAAACAAAAGAAATGATACTACATGTAATCAATAACCATGTACTCCTTAGCAAGTGACATTGCCTAAATGCTGTCACCATTCCTGTTGACAACGATCAGGAATCTAGCCACTCGAGATGCAGTGCACTACAACGCAGCACACATAGCCACCAGGGGTAAAGTGTAGCCTACATTTGGAGAGCTTAAGTCACACAAGCACTGGCTTGACCACTCAGGGGGTCATTGATATATGCACCATCTGTAGTAAACAAAATCATTGTGTCATGTTGTGTCCTGCATAATATTGCCACACATCATGGCATAGCAGTAGAGACACAGGAGGGCTTGCAGCCTCATCTACAGGCAGTGGCCGTTCCCTTAGCAGGCCAAAGGGCCCAGGGACTGGACACATGCAATCAGGTAGTACGAACCTACTTCATATAAATTACAACTCCTGTGAAACACACACTAAAGCCACATCCCTGATGACCTTCAATTGTAAAAGCAGGCTAATCCAGAAACAGAAGATGGCTGGAGGATGTGAGAAGTGAAGCTCTGTCCTCGACGGCCTACAATTGGCTTTGAAATTAGGCACAAATACAGAAAATCAAGTTGGATTGCTTTGTGTGTGACCACAGCTTTAGATCAGGAACATGAGATCTCTGGAAGTACTGCATTAATGGGTGTGCAGCCCACGTTGCAGAAGGGACAAGGTGGATGACATCTGTGCCGTAGAGAGCAGCTTCTTGTCTGAAGCGGCCCGACTTGCCTGCCGCTCACCGGGGGTGACCCTCTGCTGCCATGATAAACCAGGGGACTCCGGTGACTCCAGTGAGCCTTCTAGTGCAGCAAATTCGGAGTTGCCGGGGCACTTGGGCCAAGCGTAAAGCTTGCAAGTGGTGAGGAAGGAGGAGCCCTGCAAAACCCGCCTTACAGGAAGGCACAGCGCGGGCTTAGGACTGTGGTCTGCACGGCAGTTCAAGGACGCTATTGGGGCCGTCGCAATATTCCTGCAGTTTCGGGCAGCGCTAAGGTGCATTGCAAGACACTGGTAAACCCAGACACCTAGCACAGTAGGCCCTTACCTACTTACATGAGCGGATGCCGCTGCACAGAGGAAACCGTCGCAATGCCTGCAGCTCATTTCGCCCGTGTCTCAGCTTTATGCGCCGTTCTTGTGTGCTACCAGACTTGTGGTCCTCCTGCCCATATCGAAGGAACGTTGGGGCTAAATGCACACTGGTGAGACAATTAGTCCTGCATACTGTATAGATGCTATTCACTAAATTAGCTGGCTGATATTCTGGTGCTGCATACTAGATAGGTGCCCTACACAAAATTAGCTGGCTAAAATACAGTTGTGGGAGGTAGTCCTGTGAGTGCAGAACCCGTGCTCTGCTGCATGACATTCAAGAAGGAGTCACCCAGGCTCCCTGTTAGCAACCAAACCAAAAGAATTCGGTGATCAAGAATATCTGGTGGTACCCCCCCTCTCTCTCCCTGACTGTGAGCATAACCCATAGATAGATATGCCACCGCGCAGCATTAAAAATAAGCATATTTACTCCATTTAAGTCCCCTTATCCTCTTCAGTCTTGATCTAATCTGAATGATAAACAAGTAGCATTTGAAGGCCAACATTAGCCATCTACGAAGAGGTTACTTCTCTTCTAGTATAGAACAGGATTCTTTTTATCAGTATCATCCGGGAAGGTATGCAGCCTGTAGAATTTATGCACTGTATGTAAAACGTACATGTAACCCAGAATAGGCAGAGAACTCACATTAGCTGCCTCAGAGAATGCAAAGTGTTCAAGCATGGATAGAGTAGACCATTTGTAAATAGCATAGCATGGATAGTGAATGCAGATTAGAAGCTACCAGGGAGGTGTCTCTATCCAGACAGACTGAGATTAGAAGTGGGACATGGTTTTCGAATAGTGTTGTCATTAGAGATCAAGGGAACAAGTGCCTGTGTGGTGTGCAGTATACAATGCTCACTATTATAGTGGAAGCTTACCTCTTCAATGGACATCTGTTGCCCGTGAACTAGCTTCCTGCTGCTGCTGCCACTGCTGCTGGTTGGTATATCAGCTGTCTGCCTTCAGTGGCCAGTGTCCATCATCTCACGACCTCACGCTCGCTTCCTGGAGGAGGCGGAGCGTCATCACGATCACGTGACAGGTCACGTGATTTAGTTGCCGGCACAAAAAGGAGCACGGACCACCCTTGCGGCGTTAAGCCCGTCAGGGGTAAAGGCCGCTGACTGTTGTGTGACTGTTAGGTGGCTGAGAGGGGCAGACCCTTGTGGTGTGCCGAGCATTGTTCAAAGACACATTTCATTCGACCAGGAGATTGAGTTTCCCTCTCTCCTGGTGCAAATAGAGAGGAGCTGCACGACGATGGGACGCCTGAAAAGTGACACCTCAGATCCAGGGGTGGATGAAAGGGTGAAAACCCGACAACAGGTAAGGCAGCGGGTTGCTTCTTATCCAGTCCCTGCTGGGGGCCAATCACCAACTACGGAAGGCCTCAATAAAGGCATGTTGTCTTGGAGACAAAGCCGACTGGCTATCCCGAAAAAAATAGTCCCGGAACAGGACCAGCACCTGGCGACCGAAACGGGCAGGGAAGACCCCGCACCGACGGCCGTAACACCCGATGACGGAGATCTTGACCAAATCACTAGCAAGGTCAGAATCGCCCAAGATCAGACCCCTCCTGGAGTGGGAAAGGGCCAGGCAGGCGTAACGCAGTTAACTCTGCCAAACGAACAGGGTAACACGATAAGCCCACAGAGGTCTTCGGAGACTAATGAGGCCCTGAATGAGTCCATCCATTCAGAGACGCTCAGCGGGGAAGAATTTGTTGAGGAAATGCCCGACATAATCGAAGAGAATCTGACCATTGAACAATCAGAGCGGGAGGCTCCACTAGAGAAGGTGCTGGGAGTGGGGGGGAAAGGGGTCGAAACATCTGACTCAATCACAGCAGAGGAGGGGGTCGACCAAAAAGACGCATCAGGAGCCTGTCCCAAATCAGGGGAGGCAGTAACCCCTCGGGATAAAACACCAACTCGGAAGGGGGCGACCACAGTACCCTCTATTACTGAGAAAGAGATGCCCCAGAAAAAAATTGACCACCCAGTGCATACTATCTAGCTGGGGGGAACCCCCACGGCCAAATGAGGGGCAGGGGCAAAGAATGTTTGACGCAAACATTTTGAATGTCTCTGACCTAAGTCCGGGTGATCACAGGGAACAGAGGAATGGCCCTTTGCCGACCCTTCTTCCCCAAAGTGGCTGCAACGGCACGACCCAGGATAAGCTTAGTTACTCAGATCTCGCTGCTAAATTAATCCTGGACATCTCAAACATTACTGATAAAATAGTAAGGGAGAAAAGCAGGAGTCTTTCATTCATCAAGGATAAACTGGCAGCGCTTGATGATGAGGTGGACCTGACAGACCAACTAGATGCAAATATCTCACAAAGAGGGGGAAATTTACAGCAAAATACAGGTCCCAGACAAACGGATTACAGAAGTAAAGCTCCGCAGGGGCCGTTGAAAATGATACAGCCTATGACTATTGATGACATTTCTATGGAAAAAATAAGCGATCTATTCTGCAAGGGAAAAAGGGACGACATGGCTCATATTCAGAATGTGATGATGGCATCCTTAAACATCACACTTGCCCCCTTCTTGAAGCTTTATGAGTCCATGAACGAAAACTTGCAGTTACTACACACTTTAGCATTAAAAACTGAAGAAGGAATGGGGGAAATTGTAAGCTTCACAAAGCAACTGGATATGAGACTGCAAAAAGAATCTGACTTGTCACATCAGTGGCAAAATCGCCTTTGTGACCTGCCGCGCCAGGAATCCAATGATAAGCAACTCTTGATGCAAGCCATACTTGAGGATCATAAGTGGATAAGGAAGCAAAATCAGCAGTCCTCTTTGAAAACAGATCCCAAACGAAACTCTGAAAGGGATCAGGACCCGGAAGTGTCGAGGGGGAAAAACCCTGATGTGATCAATGCAAAAGAAAAAACAGGCGGTCCCCTAATATTAGGGAAGGGCTTAAAGACAACTAGACCCAATAATTCAGAGTGCCTGTTGATAATAGACGACAAGGAAAAGAAATCAACGTATGCGATATTCAAAGACCCTCCGCATCAAGCAGAAAAAAGGAGTGTTTGCCCAGAAGATCCTTCCAAACAAAAGAAAGGAATAAGTCAAAAGAAAGTAAAACATCAAGCTCAAAAACACAAAGCAAATGGATCCAGAGCATTCTTGAGGAACATCAAATTGCCTATTGAGGAGAGGGAGGAGCCCTTACCTAAGAAGCCAAGGAGAGAACTCAGTCTGTCAGGACCATCAAAGGGGAAACCAGCGAGCAAACAGAATGAAAAAGATTCTGATACAAGTGTCTGCTTGAGTGACCTCATAGAAACAGCTGAAGAACTCAAAGAGGATGAGCTGTGGGACAACATCAGCTTATCTGAATGGCAAGCAATAGACAACCATTTGGACTATGCCCCGATGGAAAAATAAACGAGAAAACCTGAAGACCAAAGGAAAGAGAAACCCAATGAAAAAATAACAAACTATGAAGTTGACAACCAAAGACTTAAAGGTCCCAACCGTCTGAAAGAGGAGCATCGAAATGAGAAAAGAAGCCCAGTGAAAAGGTACCAAGAAAACAGATCTCATAGAAGGGGTGACTCTCGAAAAAGCCTCCAAAGGAAGAAAGGGGACAGGTACCATGGAAACAGAGGGAGATCTCCCCACGAATATTGTGACGAAAGATTTAATGATAGCAAAGAAAAGAAGAGAGACATCACAGCTAAAGAGCCTCGATTAACTATAACGGACAGGAAAAGGAGCCCTAATAACACAACAAAAAACCCAGAGTTATTAAAGCAGCTGGAAGTCAGGCGAAATGAAAGACTCCAAACAAGCCCACTCAATCAGCGTTATTCGAAAGAGAGAAAAAGTACGAGACATAGGAATCGAGAAAAGAAAACAAAAGTAAGCCAGCAAGGAGATGAACGGGAGACTGGGGGTAAGCATGGTCAATTTCATACATTGAGACTGGAACGGATGTGGAGTGATAGAAAACGGATAGTGCTGAACAGGGCGAGGGTGATGGCACTATTTAAAGACCTACCATCAACCTTGAGAATCCATATTGACGATGTGGCAATAGTCGAGTTTATCGATGAAAAAAAGCCGGACGTGGTCCTACCACATCTGAGGACAAGCAAAGTGAAAGAAATTCTGTGGGGGGTTAAGGTATAACCTTGAGTCCTGGGGATACAGACTCGACGACCCAGGAAGAAAAAGTGATCAATGAGAGGTAAAGTCCGTCAGACCTCCTACAGTGAGGGTGGAAAGAATTATGAAAATCTTTGATAGGAAAGCCGAGAACACAAGGCAAGTAGTAGGGTTAAAACAAAAGTCAAGTGCCAGACAACACCAGGAGGCTACAAGGGATCGCTGCTCAGATCTAACGAGCAATATAAATACCTACCGAAAGGCCACAGAGGATCATTTAACAAAACTGAGATATACGATTGATAATTCAAACCAGAGTGAAAAAGGGACTGGAATCGGTACTCAGAAACTGAAAGTAGGGGAACAACAAGCAAACCCGCCATCATACCAGAAAAAAAGAGACAATAGACCAATTGCAGTGGAAAAGGAATTAAACCTCTATTGGCATCATGGAACACACTGGGTTTTGGACATCTCTACTCGGGGGAGAGTAATTTCCTAGTTAAATATGAATTAATTTGTATACAATAGAGCTGGATCAGAAGAACTCTGGTGTGTGAAGGCTATCAAGTCTACATAAATCCAGCACAGAAAGGACCCTTAGGAAGACCGAGGGCAGGGCTGGTAACCCTAGTGAAGGAGGATTGTCAATTGCAAGTACTAGAACACCAAACCCCAAACCCATTCCTACAGATTCTTAAAGTGGTGAAAAACAGATAAACACATATTGGAACCCCTCAGAAATAGCCACGAGTAAATATCTAGTGGAGATAACAAGGGCTATCGGTGCAGCAATGTTAGAGGATGAGGGCCAATTGATTATTTTATGTGGGGACGTAAATATTAAACTGCTGGATAAAAAGGGACTGTTGAAAAGAAGACAGACTCTGCCGCCTAATGAAAAACTCTGGCTCGCAGAAATGGACACCAGGAGGATGTCCATGTTGAACGGTCAAACAGTAGGGGACATCCCAGGATCAAACACCTGGTCAGCAAACTCGAGGGCGGCCTGCCTTGACTACTGTTTTGTCGCCAGAAACACCTTACCCTGGATAAACTCCTTCAAAGTAGTCCATCAGATGGTCAGTGACCATGCTCTGCTTGAAATTGAGCTTCTCTGGAAGACGGAAGAGCCTAAGTACCGAAACTTTCCTGAATTGGAGTTATCGGGCGGACGCACAAGGCTAAAAATCAAAGCAAGCTCTATTCCCCTACTAGTAGAGAAACTGAAACATAACGTCGAAGAAAACCAAGACACTGTGGACTATGGTTGCCTTTTGAAGGAATTTGAGATGAAGATCGGCCCTAACAAAAAACAAGAGGTGATAAGGAAACATGCATACAACAAAATTTTGGTGGTGAAACGAAGGGAACACCGTACAGAATTGAGGCGTCTGTGGAAAAGCTCCCTCATTAATAAAGAGGAACTCATAAGACTCTGCAAACAGGCCTATAAAAACTGTCTAAAATCCACCAGGATGTGGAGAGCACAATTAGATGCTGAAAAAATGATGGCAGCAATAACCACGTCTAACTCAAGGTCCTTATGGGAGATAATCAATAAAGGGGGAGGAGTCCAGACTGCATTGACATCTAGTAATGTGTCAAAGGAGGATTGGGTGAAGTTCTATACAGATCTCTTTCAGGAGAAAGACCCGATTAAGACAGAGCAAAGATCAGGAAATGTATGGTGAATTGACATTGAACGGGAAGATCTCCTAACAAGGATACAAAAGTTGAGTTCATCTCGAGCGGCGGGCCCGGACGGCATCTCTAACTGCATGCTCAAGGAAAACAAGGAAGAGTGGGCAGATTTCATCTTAATATTATTCCAGCAAATCTTAAGAACAAGATCAATACCCCAATCCTGGAAGGAGGCCCTAATAGTACCTATATATAAGAAAGGAGATCGTAACAACCCGAGGAACTACAGGCATATCGCCCTACTCGATTGTATAGGGAAATTGTTCTGCTCCATTCTGCTGAGAGATCTGAAAAATTGGGCAATAAAGACAGGGATCCTTGACAAGAGGCAAACGGCATTTATGAGCGGCGTGGGAACATCATTGAATCTATTCATCCTGAATATACTCAAGCTACGAGCATTAGAACAAAAGAACAATATATACCTGGGCTTCATCGATCTGGAACAGGCCTTCGATGGGATCTGCAGAGAACTCCTATGGGCTAAATTAAGAAAGTGGAACTGTCCGCAGGATCTGCTTGAGGCAATTCAGGAACTATATACAAATACTTCAGTTCAGATAGTTGTCACAAAACAAGGAGATCTGATAGAAAAAATACCGACATCTAAGGGCATAAAGCAAGGGTGTGCACTGGCACCTTTCCTGTTCATTCTGTACTTAGCAGATATGAAAGAATCCCAGGACCAAATCCATGCATTTCCTCCAGTATTTCAGGATGAAGCGCTGTCATGGATGGTATACGCAGATGACGTCGTATTTGTGGATCAAACCCCCATAGGTCTCCAAAGGCGAATTGTGGAATTTAAGTCCTACTTAAATCAAAATCACCTGAAGGTAAACGTTAAAAAATCCATGATCTTAATAATGCAGTCGGCGCGTGGAGCAAGAGCCAGAAAACAGAAAAAGGGATTCATCTGGTCATTGGACAACCACCCACTGGAAATAGTGGACTCAACAGTTTACCTGGGGGTACTAATAAATTAGAACATCAATGAGCAAGGGCAATTAGATTCCATCAAAGCAAAGCTGAAAAAACTAACTAATCAGGCTCGAGCTCTCCACCTACGCTATGGATCCTTCTCAATGCTGCCAGTAATCACATTTTACAAACAAAAGGTAGTGGCAAGCTTAACATACGGAGCAGAATCCCAGCTAAATCTCCTTTGGAAAATATGGGATGTGCTAGAGGCATCTTTCTGGAGAAGGGTACTCAGGCTCCCGAATTGCCTCCCTGTCTCGACAATAAGACACAAACTAAGATTACAATCGATGGAGTCAATGGTCCTGTGGAAGACCCTTTCCTTATACCGGAAGTGTATCCTCGATAGGCCGTCCATTCCAATCGAACTGCTAGCCAAAAAAGAGATAAAAAAGAAAGACTTCCATTTTGAGGCTTGGAAACGGAACTGTCGCAAAATATTGGAATATTACCACATCAAAATTGCAACGCTAAAAGAAAACCCTGAGAAAGCAAAGAAAAACGTGCGGGAAAACGACTGGATCTCCACGGAAAATCGGAAAATGCAGAATACAAACTGCCACAACTTTACGTGGGAACGAAGAGCACTGAACGAACCTCCTCCCTACTTACGCCGATTTCCCTCTTCAAAATATAGGGATCTATTGATGAGATGCAGATTAAACATCCTGCCAACAAGAGAGGTCCAATGGATAAGGAAACAAATCCTAGTGGAAGACGCAAGATGCCGTTTCTGCAATGATCCGGAGATGTTGGAAACAGTGGAACAATGGCTGTTTTTTTGTCCACAATTAAGCGCCCGAAGGAGCCTATAATTAGGCGAATGGGTGGTTAACATCAATGCAACAATGGCTGAGGAATACTGGGAACGAATCATGATGGTGCAAAAAATCGGCCCCACCCTAGAAGCCCTAAGATTCATTGAATCGATCGTAAAGGGACTAAAGGACAGAAACGTGGAATCTTAAAAGGACAGACACACATTAAAACATTAAGCATAATGATGGGGGGGCTGGGGAAAAGGACTTGGATCTTCTTTCTTTTGTTAAAGGTTGAAAAGAAATGTAACCATTAAAACAAAAAAAAACAAAAAAAAACCAAAAGAAAAAGAAGCAACCCTATAGCCAGTGAAACCATGAGTGAGGCTTTTATGAAGATCATACCCTGAGAAGGAAATCACTCTGAAGGGCTGACAATTTTTAAAGGTTTAGGGACTGGCCATTCTGAGAGGTTAGGCAATACAAGATTAAATGAGATGCCCAGGATCAGACATTGCTTAAGGGGTGAAGCTGGAATTTGTGCCAACCCTGCAATTTCTGCATTTGAACACTTTCTTTTCCAGCTCTTACCATTGACTTGCAAATTACACAAATCACATTTCCAGACCTGACCATTTTTAAAACCAAGATATTACAGAAGGGTGTTACGCAAAATGGGAATTTACCATGTGATTTAACAGATTTAATCTAGGTATGTCTTTTGTACTTTTAAGCTTGAAATACTATCAAAACAATGGCTTGTGAAATTGTCATTCATAAACGTGCAAAAAAACTTTGACTTTTATATAAAAAGCAAAATGTTTTTTATGTCAAACGAGCAGACCTTAAAATCTGCTTGCCCAAGGCCTACAACATCATGTCCGCTCTCTCCTGTCTACCACCCCTTCCACTTAAATGACCTACAGAAGAAGAAAGATCAAGTAATGAGTTAAACGATGCCACCAGCATGCAAGAAGGAAAACCTCACAGAAGACAGCACAGTAATGCAAGAGATATATGATTTGACCAGGATCACTGTATCGTCTGCTGGCAAAGCCAGGATACAAGCATGAACACTTTGGTTCAACAGTCTTTTATTCACCTCTTGGACTAATAGTTTATGCTCATCTTTGGAGGGGATTGCCTAGCTTTTAGAACGCCCAATCTGAACAAACCAATTTCTAGACCTTCACCATATCAATGGCATGTTAGTTTTTATAGCAACCCCTATCTGCTGCAGGAACATTTGTGATAATAGCACCTCTTATGCTGCAAAACCAAGTACATATGCAGGTAGGTTTATAAACTTCAGACATTGGAAAGCTTCGGCCAACCTTGCTGGAGCGCTCTTGTAATCTTTCATATGAACGAATATCTCTGCAATGAGTGCTTAACACACTGTGCTAACTTCTGAACCATTTTGGCACTCAATGTATCAATATGAATTTCAACTTTGGCTATTGCACATGATCAACATAATTCACACAAGAATTAAAGAATGCCACAGAAGTTGTGCCATACAGAATACACAAACTATGTATTCCACAGTGAACACAGAAAGCATTACATGATTAATTGATCAAGGCAGAATGTACTTGTCAAAACAGCCAGGCAATAGGTTTAGCACTTCAGCAGCATGCCATAAAATCTCCTGGCGTGTGCCATTTAAGTCTGGTAAACAATGGCATCTTACTTTAGATCAGGCAACCTTGTGCCCCTTCTGCCCTCCCATAAAGACGTCTCTGCTTGGGCTGCAGTCACTCTGAAGCTAATCCTGGTCCCCTCGGTCCACTATTGCCCTATTTCTTTCTTGAGGATGCAGCAGGAGAGCCCCCAATTGCATTTCAATATGTGAAACTGCCAGAGACCCAGCTGCTGTTGAAAGGCACAGTTTGTGAGCATCTAATCTAAAGACTTCCTTTCTTGTGCACCTGACACAAGAAGTGCCTTCTGACTGGTGATTTATGACACTTTCCTCATATTCCAGACAAGGGTGCTTGCCACCTGAATCACCTTCCTCCCTCCTCTGCTGCTGGAACAGCGCAATTCCCTGCTTGGCAGCCTGTGTGACGTTGTGCACCTGACTCGACTGCCCCGGTCTTGCTGCTAGGCCTTCTGGTGAGTTCATTGTGCATTGTGCAGTTTCCCTGTCTCTCTCTCTCTCTCCCCCTTCATCTCTCTACCCTCTCCCTCTATGGTGCTCTATATCCCCTACCTACTCTAACTGCTACTTTATCACTTATCCTACCACTCTTTCGAAGCCTGGAAGGAAAAGGTTCAAGAAAGGTCTCCTGATCTCCAACCCAGGCCTACCCATCGATGACACCTATGTCAATGCTTCTTCCAGGCAGACTATCACTGACATCCACTTTGTCGCTCGCTCTCCCGACCTATGGACTCCCCATATTGCCTTGGTCCTCTCCCCTTTCTCTTCTTTACCAATTAATGGTGGAACCAGATTGGAAGTACTATTGGCACACGTCCCATCCACTTGGTGCATCATCAATGTCTACCAGAATGGCACTTTTATTACCAGGGCACTCAGCCCAATCTCTTCCTTCTTGATAGGCACTTTCATCTCTCATCAATTTCCTCCCTTCTCCTGCCTCTCTTCCTTCTGCCACCTCCCTGATCCCTTCATTACCACTGACGGAAGTACCACATCCTGTATCCCTCCTCAGAAGACCTTCAAAGGTGGCAACCAGCATCACTTAGCTACCCTTTTCTCTCGTTCTGACGTTAAACACTTCTCTGATGTCTGTCAGCTCCTTGAAGACTTTGACCTTGATGTCCTCGCTCTCACTGAGACATGGTTCATTGCCAGTTCTGTCACTGTTTTTGACACACTCCTCTCTGAGGGCTAGAAGATCCTCTCTAAGCCCAGGCCTAACCGGTCTGGATGTAGAGTTGCCCTGATATTCGCTGCCTCATCTGCAGGCTTGCTGTCTCTCCTATTCTCTCGCTGACTCCCCCACCATCTACAGGACCACTGGTCTGGTCTCCACTCTTGGCCTCTACCTCCAAGCTTCTCCTCCTCAGAGACTTCAATGTTCATCTTGTCTCTCCTGATGCGGCCACTGGTCTTCTGCAGCCTCTGTGACTCTCTTTCCCTCACCATTCTTTCCTTCGGTCTGACCCATTCTGCCAGACACACATAGGATGCTCTCACCTCAGCAGACATTCCCATCTCCAACCCTCTCACATCACCTCTCTCCTGGTCTGACCATGCTCTCCTGTCCTCTCATCTGGATCTCTTGGATCCCCTGGCAAAGCTTCTGCTTGCACTGCCAGTCTTCTTCTCCGTCATTCCACCGATGATGCGAGTGCCAGTTGCTGCTTTTGCCACAACTTTCATTCCCCTTCCTACTCCAGCCACTGACTCTCACACTTACACAGTGTTTGCTAACCTTCCCCTGTCATGAGGATCCACATGAAGCCTGCCTTCAAGCACAATACCTAGAATGACTCTGACCTAGCCTCACTGAAACACAAGTGCAGAGTTGCTGAATGGAAGTGGCTGGCTTCAACCACATCCACTGACAGACTGGCCTGCCGCCTGCTCCAAAGGCAATACAGACTCTCCATCTGCTTGAAGAAGAGGGTCCATATCCAAGCCTGCATCTCTGGGGCCACCAACAACACAGGTAAACTGTTAAAAATTTGCAAGGAACTCGCAAATCCTACGGCAGGCTACCCTGCTCCTCCAGAAATAACAAGATTAACATTGCTTCCCTTGCTCCAACCTTGGCTGATTCCTGCATTAACTCCTTTGCCACTGGCTCCCTCCCACTACCCCTTATGTACTCCATTTCTGGGTAAACTCTTGGAGAAGTTGATCATCTCATAACTGATCCACCCCACTGAATCTGTTGATTGTCTCCATGACCAACGGTCTAGATTCAGAGCAGCCAGGGGCATGGAAACTGCTCTCCTGAACATGTGAAGACTTGCTCTCAAATTTCGATTACAACTCTCCTTCCATTTTCATCCATCCCGTTCTTTCCGCTGCCTCTGATACGGTCATTCCACCCTTATAAATCGTTTCTGTGATACCCTCAGCATCACAGACCTGGCACTGGACTGGTTTACCTCCTTCTTATCTTACTGACCTTCCCAGGTTCAACTGGGCCCTTTCCTCTCCTCCACCACACTCTCCACCTGTGGCATCCCTCAGTGATCTATCCTCTTGCTGTGGCTCTTTAACATCCACCTTGCCCCTCTTGCCCACTTGATCTCCACCTTTTGCTCCTCACATACGGTGCTATGTAGACAACACTCAGTTTACCTTTAAGCTTCCCTCCACTGCCTCCTCTCTCATTTCTGACTACTATTCAGGCATGGTGCACTGCTAATGATCTCTGCCTTAATGCCAGTAAAACTGAGATCCTTCTCATTGGGACCACTGCTCCCTCCTTTCCGCCTACTCTCTCTGGCCATCCTCCATAGGTCAACTTCCCTCAACCGCTTATGAGGCTAAAAACCTTCCTCTTTGACTCCTCTCTCTCCTTCTGTCCTCGCATCGCAGATGTAGCCAAGAAGGCCCACTTTCAACTGAATCTCCTCAGAGGTATTCTCCCTTTCCACACCTTCCCCCAGAAACTCAATGTCTCCATAGCGTTGGTCCTCTCTAGGCTGGACTATTGTAACAGCCTCTTCCTCAATCCGCCTCTATCCTCCCTTCGCCCCCTCAACTAATCCAGAATAGGACTGCAAGATTTATCCTTGGCCTCAAGCCCAGGGACCGCATCTCTCCATCCCTAAAATCTGTCCACTGACTCCCTTTGGCTGCGGGGATCAAGTTCAAGACCCTCTGCATCATCCACAAGGCTTTCTGGTGCCTTGAACCCCACTACATCAAACTCTCTCTCCCTAAATACATCCCGGCTAGAGCCCTTTGTTCCTCTAGCTCCAACTCTCTGCAGGTCAGGCGCTTTTCCAAGCAAATAGTGGGGAGTAGATCTCTCTCTTTGACAGGAGTCTCTCTCTTCGGCAGGAGCCTCCCTTTGGAAGGGCCTCCCTGCCCCTCTCAGGCTTCAGCCGGATCTCCTTAAATTCTGGAAGCCTCTCAAGACCCTCATTTTCTCTTCTTCCTTCCCTCTGCCATTCCCTTGCTAATGTTGTCCTCTGCTACATTGACTGGCTGCCTGGTCCCTTCTCAGTCCTACAAAGCACCAGGCCCTCCTCGTCCAGTCTACCCCAGCACACCAGTCTCCCTGACCCCCACCCACCAACCTGCACCTGCCCTACCGGAGCCCTTTCCCATGACTTGCCTGGTGGGCTGTGCATCCCTACCGAGCATGGTCCTTGCACTTAGCATTGTGGTCCTCTCTCCCTGCATTCCCTGCATCCCATGACACTTGCCCACCTGGCCTCCCTTTAGCACATGTCTAGCCCCAGGGGTCCTCTTCTTCTCCTCCCCCCACCCTTTATACTTCCACTCTACCCCCACTTCCCTCCCAACCTATAATTATCCCTTCCACCCCGACTGGCACTTCCCCCCACCAGCTCCCCACTTCCTCCTCATGCACTTCATGTTACTGTACTTGCACAATCCGAATGAAAAAAGGCCTAGTAGGACCATTATTGTTGTTTTCTTCCCTGTTCCCACTCCCTTTTTTTGTCTTGTGGTGCGTGAAACACGTTTTGCTGTATAGGTGCTTGATAAATGCCCAATAAATAAATCTGACTTGCCCATAACAACACCCTGAGAATACGCGTCTTGGAATGGCAGACTGTGGGTGCCCCATAACATGGAATGTACACTGCCACATCATTGACATCCTTGACATAAAGTGCACAAACTATGTCCAAACTCATGTCAGGTAGAAGAAAGGGTTCATGTCAGAGGCCGAAAAATGAAAATATTGCTAACATAGCCCCAGGCACATTGTCTCCATATCATGTGTTCTCTTTAGTCACATGCATCAGGTGCAACCAAAAAGGCTCACTAAGTGCCGCAAAGGTCAACTACTTACACTGAACAAGTTCTTGGTTACTGCTTGCAATGTCCCTTTTCCCCTTACCACTATTTCACCCTTGATGCACCACCTTTGCTTTCTCCCTCCATTTGTAACCCGGTCCATCACCCCCCACCTTCTATCACAGTCTCCCACGCAACATCCACCCCTCACTCTTATCGCCTACCCGAACTCACTCATTCACCACCTTAACAGCAGATGACCCTGCACACGCACCACTCACCTCCCTCAGTCTTTCAGGCCCCTGGTGGCCCATAACCTCCTTCACACATCCATGTTGCACCCAACTCTATCCCATCTGCCATACCACACTCACCTGACTGCCATCTTGATGCTGGGCCCCTCTGCACTTTTGCTGCTGATCCTGCTCTTCTCCACTCACCTCTTCCATGTATGTGCTATTGAAATGGGGAAAAACAACAGCTGCCCATACACTATACCTGTTTACCTTTCTTTCCCTCTCCCCACTGCCCAGCAATCCCACCCCTTCCCCTGCCACTTACGTCTACTTACCCCATCTCTACTATGTAACCCTCTTCAATGCCCTGTACCTCCCCCAGTCATCATCATGCCCTTTCTATAAATCCATCAATGACCCCTCACAACTCTTGTAGCGCCCTTACCTCTGCCCCACACACCATACCGTTAGTGACTGCCTCCCACACATCTCAGCTCCTAACTGGGTGGGAACTGGCCAACACACTATCCTGCTGCATATGGAAGGTGTGGGGGTGGGGATATCACCTGATGCCCTGCCTCTGTCTCCAACCGTGGTGTAGCCCCACTGCGCCTTTGCTGCCCTGCCAACACCCCTGACAGGGTTGGACCACTTTGCCTGCCATATGTGGTCATGTTGGTTAATGGAGTCCTGTTCATATACCCACTCTCCCTCATGCTCCCCAGAGCACACCCTTCTCCACCTATGCATGAACAGTTGCCGCACATGTGTCTACAACCCCTTACCATGTCATTCATAAACCCCAACCTCAACCCTGAATGCTCCCTATGTGCCCTCCAGCCCCCATGCTGTATCAACCCAGGACCTATACAGCTGCCGGCGCCCCAGCCCTCAATTAAGGCCCTAAACAGCACACACCTCCATATCAAATCCCCCTACTCAAACCACTCCCTTTAGCTGCCCCTCTCTCCATGTGTCTGAAACCTCCTTCTCTGGGTTTACATCCTACCACTTATGCACTCCCTGTGTCAGTGCACCCAGCTCTGAGTCATCCCTCTTCCAACCCCACTGATCTCTCGTGGCTGGCATCAACTCAGCTAGCTGTCACATACATGCTCTAAAATAAGACAAAGGCAGACACTTTGGGCCTCATCACGAGTTGGGCGGTAACGCCGGTGCCATTAGCGCCGGCGCTAATAGCCCTACCGCCAAACCCCCTGGCGCTATTAGCACCGGATCACGGGTTTGGCGGAACGGTTAGTGCCCATTCCCCATTGAGCCCATTCGGTATTTCCTCATTCCTCATTGGGCCCAATGGGGAAAATTCGCGCTATTACCGCAGGCGGATTTCCCGCCGGCGCTAATAGCTCCAAAAATCAGCACTTTTGCTGTGGATTTCCCACCAGCTCTGAGCTGGGGGGAAATCCGCCAAGGCCATGATCTGGCGGACCCTTAAATGCGGTGGTAATAGCGCTACCACCGCATTTAAGGGTTACCGCCAGACTCGTGTTGAGGCCCTTTATGTCTCTCAGGGTCCATGCACCCCCTTCCATTGCTATTCACCCCTCACCACTGGTCCAGGCAACAAATGTCAGAGGTCTGTTAAGGCGAAGATTCCCTAGCAAAATACAATGAACAAACACAACCTGTTCACCACTGGGTGTTAACCACCCTATGACACTTGCCCTTGTCTCATCCCCACCTCCAGCCACCACCCTGTTGGCTCTCCCTGACAAACACAGAATCATGGGGAGTTCTTTTGCCTTGCTCCCTGGGAAAAGGCAACTCCCTCCTCCCATGTACTGGGAAATACTTGCTTCCTTCGCCTGCCCCTCTTATTGTGGCTGGGCCTGCAATGTAGCAGGTTAGCTCCTAACTCCAAAGCTGAGTACTGCAGCTTCACAGGCCCACCCACATGTCATGTCAAGCATGTGCTTTCAAAGCTATTTCTAACAGGTAATGCACTCAGCCCAAACTGTTAACAAAATCTTGTCTGCCTAGCAAACATGTCCCAGGGGTGTTCGGCCACACCCAATCCTTCTGTTCCTGGCCCCAGATCAGTGTCCAAATATCCCAGAGTAACAAATGCACTGTGGGCCTTCTGGGACCCACCATGCACAGCATGCAAGTCAGCACATCCACACATGCCTCAACATATCACTGACGAATTACAAATACATGTTCCACATGATGTGCCAACTTCGACACCACTAATGTTGAAAGTTGTTTCCTGCCTTGTGAAAAACATACCAACACCATTGCCAGATCATCTCTTAGGACAGCACTGTGATGCTGTAAATGCATTGGAGGGACATGTGGGACTCCTGACAGTGCAGCTCTTACTCTTTTTGGTTTGGTGAACAGACCAGTGGGGTGCCCTTATGGCACCCATGGGTATGGGTATAACCCTGTACCACTAGTATGTTTTTTGGGCACCAGTGTGTGGCCCACAGAGCAGGATACAGACTGGTGGCAGCTCTGTGCTGGATTTGACAGGTGCTCTGAGTATCCTCCATTATGTTGATACTCAGGCCCTGCCATTTGAATCAGTTGATTCCTGATAGGAGACCAGATGGCCCAGGTGGTCTCTTGCTTACTACTGCCTGTTACCTTGTTTTCCCGAAGTCCTGGTAAGCCCTGACTCTGTCCCTTCCCCTGACGGACTGTTGGGTAAAAGTTCCATAGATGGTATTGTGGGGAGGTCCAGGCCAGACTGGCTGGAGCCTTCCCAATGACTGTATGTTGTGGGTGCACCCGTGGGGTGGGACCTGGGTGAATGGAGTGTGTGACGAATACACATTTAATGTTATTATAATTATAATAATTTTGCATTTATATAGCGCTACAAACCCTCAGGTATCTATGCGCTGCTTATCATTATCCACGGTGTGGTTCTTGACCTCGGAAGGATGAAAGGCTGCATTTGGCACTGCCGGGATTCGAACCTGCTTTAGCAAGCACTGCACGGATGCCAGAGTGAGCACTCTAATCGCTGTGCCACTTGACTGGCTAAGGGTTATGGGTGTCTTGTATCCGTGTGATTGTCACAATGACTGAGACAGCCCTGCCCGAAACTGGCATGAATGCAGTGTGGAGTGCTGAATGGCTGGGTGCTTGTCCCAATCCACATTCCGTGTTGTGAGTGTCTGGATGGAGAAGAATGGCCTGAATGCACTGTGAGCCTGATTGGCTGCCTGCCTGCATGAATGCCCTTCTGAATGATTGGCTGCTTGAGTGTGACCCAGCAGAGTGAATGCGAGACCAACCACTGTATCTGGAGACCTCTCTCTGATGGAAATTGTTCAGAAGCTGAACTTGAAACTTGAATCTGCTTATCCTTGAAGCCCGTTGGAAGAAGAAGAATTGCTGCTGCTTTCCTTCACCAATCTGAAAGCTGTTGTGTCTGTCAAGGACTGATCAGAGAGAGGACCTGGCTAGGAGACCTTTTCCCGAGCTATGAGGGACCACCGTGAACCAGCTAACCTTCACCAAGGCTCCCTGGAAGTCAGACCTATGAAGGGCTGCCAACCGGAGATGGGGACCGCTGAGGAATCTGAAGCGAAGCGCCCGGACATTGAGGTCCATCACCGTCGACGACCGCTGTTGCCGACCAGAGCCGCAGCGCTTCATTACCTAAGACATTTGAATCAAGGCCTCCCTCGCTCATCACTGTCGATCGCTTTGTCCCATCAGAGAAAGTCAACGTCACCGACGAACCAAGGAGAATCCGCCGGTGGGTTTCCCGCCACCCAAAGACCACAGAGACGGCGACGACTCGACGCCCTTGCTGGGCCAAAGTTCTTCAGTAACTCTTTGCGACAACAAACTATCGTCGTTGAGGTGCACCACATGCCTCATATTTGCAGGATGTCCATGACCGATCGTCGACGAGCACCGCCAGGACCAAAGCCGCTGCCTTGACGTCTTTGTTTACCCTTTTCTTTGTGGGATCTCGATGATCTGTGGCTCCTGATTTAAAGGGTGTACACTCAAGAAGGATCCGTCAATGATTCGAAATCTGCTATTTCAGGTACATTGGGGTGGTAGAACAATTATAGAAGGAAATAAGACTCTAATAGACAATATATGGACTGGGCTTGTCAATATACTTATTTTACAGGTTGCCCAGGTGGGCGGACCCTCATACAGAACTTTGCCTCGTGGTAGGGGCTCAGTATTCTCCCAATTGTCTAAACCAACTTGTTTTCCTCCTAAGTCTATTGTTGGTTCACTTTATTTATTGATTTTTATGCCATTTGAATCTGTCAGCAATTGGTCCATTTTAATGGAATCTACAAAGTAATTGTGGTACCACATAGAGACTGTATATATTTATAATTTTAAAATTGCCTGAGCACACAGTGTGTTATTGTATGTGTACATAATCAAACCCTTATTTATATAAACAACTGTGTTTTCACTATCATAGTGTGTGGAAATTCCTTTGTGGGTGCTTGGGGACTACACTGTACTTAAGAACCAGCCTGCTTCACCTCCTGAGAGCTTAAACCTTGATTGCTCATCCACGTATACCAAATAGAGAATCTTGGCTGGGGTGCTCTGTGCTTCCACTATGCCATATATGGAGTAGAAGTACAGAATACCCCCTATGTCTTTACACTAGCACAACCAATACATGTAGAGGCAGGCGTCCTACAACATACCTGCTGTTGTGCGGCAGCTGCCACCCAATGGCTGCGTCCAAATTATCATGCTGCAGGACTCCCCTGTGTTTAGGAACTCACACATTTGCTGTATAACAATGCTACACAGGTCATCCGTAGTGAAGGACAACCACTTCAATTACCCTGGGATGTCAGTGGCTTCAACACATGGGTAATTTGTCTACCAAAACTTCCTACTGACTTGGATCAGACACACTGGGCCTCATTACGACCCAGGCGGTAAGTTACCGCCTGGGCCGTGACTTTACCACCATGGCGTAAACTATGTTTACGCCATGGTGGTAGGCGGACTTACCGCCCCATTCCAACCTTGGCAGGGTGGTAAATCCCCATTTTCCCATTTTCCCTTCCCCATTCCCATTTTGCCCCATAGGGCATAATGGGAGTGGGGAAGGCGTTAATTACGCCACCGTAAATTACGGTGGCGTAATTAACTCCATGGTCCCTTAGCGCCATGGATTTTAACACCTGCTAAAAGCAGGTGTTAAGTCCGCCATGGCGCTAAGGGACCTCGTACTCAGGCGGTAAGGGTTGGCGCTGTTTACGCCGCCGTAAAACCCTTACCACCTGAGTTGTAATGAGGCCCACTTACTTTGTAAGCAGCAACAGAAATACAGAATTATTCACGAACAAGTCTGTGGAGAGTACCTCTGCTCACCCCATCCAAGCAGAAATAAATGCCAACTCATAGATAGGCAGCATGCACCATGATTCCTTCTTCCACCTGCAAGAATGCCTATGTTCAAACAAGAACCATTGTGTGCACTCCACAGTGAACCTTCCATCTACTGGTTCCCAGCTCCCATTACCCCCGTGTCCCTCTTCCTACATAACAAAATAGGTGGGTCCACCTCTGCCACATGTACCATAGCATCTACAATCGAAGATGCAACCCAAGGTGATTTGAAACTGCACTCACAAGATGTGAGGACGGCCACTCCCCCTACACCAATGGATGTATGACAGGTGTCTGTGCATGTCTATGATAATACAGTGATGTCATTTAGGAGGTGTCTCGCCTAAGGTGTCTCTGAATGGATTCTACCCTCACTGTCAGACACTGTGAAAGACATACTCCTTGGCTATGCCACATTGCTCACATTCAATGCCCGCCAGCAAGTCACTGTGGATGACCCCATAAGCAGATGCATATGGCAGGCAATCCTTAAGTCGTAAAGGACTCATGGCAGGTAGGTTGTAATTTCCTTATGTTCTTCCTTTCAATGGCAGCAATCTCGCAGATGTGCTGTACGTCTCCTAATGTGTCAGGTAACATATCATTTAAACAATCACACCAGGTCCTGCATGCTGCACAATCAGATATTTGTGAATGATAAGAGAAAAAGGACAAAGTTAATAAAGGGCAAATAACTGGCAGGAATTTCTGATTTCAAAGAGTAGTAACATCACCCTGCCCAGTGCAGTTTTCCAGGCTGCCCTCCCACCTGGGTGTGTGCCACAACTCTATGTAATCCCTTCTGTCTAACAACGTTCTTCTCCTGAGATGTGCCCCGAATGCAGTTGCACTAACCATCATTGAATTGTACAACCATATACCTGCACTGTCACCCATTACAAGTCTTCCACAACTTTAATTACTTCTGCATCCTCTACATGGCTGTCAGCCTGCTGTAAATAAGACACATCTAAAGTGAGGACAGGTTTATACTATTTCTCTGCTGGTAGATGCATATGAGATCCAGCAGAAAGGCCTACTTAGCATATGTCTGATAATACTTATGCTTCCTCCCCAGAACAGTGGACTCTGCACTCACTGCCACAGTTCCTGAAAGAACATGTTACCCTCCTCTGCAAGGAAGGACATTCAATGACACCTGACACTACACACATTTCACCCACCACCATATCTGAGACAGTGTGAGCTGCTTCCCCCTATTACTGCCCCTGCTTCGTAATGCATAACGCCATGTGCATAGGCTGGCCACCCCTTGCCTCCTCATGCATGTCTCTGATACCGTCAACATATCCCTTGCGCTTTCTTGGAGATGCTCTCCAAATCTCCCAGAAAGCAATGTAGCCACTTGCGAAATGCACAAATGTATCAGCATGATGTAAGGTTACACACCCCTCACTATCACAGTTCTTGTTCACATTACTGGGAACACAGTAGCAACATTATACATGGCGCATGAAAAAGACACTTTGCCCTTCGGCATCCGCACCTCACCAGCAACGCACAGCATACTTCAAACATCATCCACATGAATACTTTTCATCTGGATCATCCTCTTACGTGGGTGGTGAGAGTCAGGTGAGTTGCATGCTCATTCATAATGGAGTAGCTACAAAATGTGACATGTTTCAGGAGATGGCACGTAGGGCTCACATGACTGGAGTGTAAATGTAATTCTGCACTAAAAATAAGCGACTGCATCAACCCCTCACCAAACACATGTGCACAGGAACATCCAGAGGAGACTGACTGCAAGTCTGTCTGTTGTGGATGTTGTGGAGGTGTTACCAATAACACAAAGCACATGCATACCTGATCAAAGGGATATGTATACATTCAATGTTGTAGGGCAATTACCATCTTCAGTGACCATAACCCATATATCACCATATTGAATAATGCATGCTCAACCATAGGTGTGCCACATCATGCCGCTATTGGAATGCATAGATCAACAGCCATGCAAATACCTGACTTTGCCAGCCTCACCTGGTGGTAATGCTGGAGTGCTGTAAATACCTCACCAGCCCACCTAACACAGGGCCTCTGCATTGGTGATAGGATGATCAGTGTCCAGCTGAGGGATTGGGGACTTGTGGGAGAAATAGAGTTTTCAGGTGTCTTCTCAGGGAGTGTGGGTTGTGGATGAGCCAAGAGATCTGAAATTAGATTGGAAATTTGTTTGGACAAGATTAATGACTCTTTTGACAGACTGCACCTATTATACACATCATTATTCAATGGAATGTTCATCTGTATGTAGGAGGCTGTAGCAATCCAGATGACCAGGTCAATTGACTTCACTGCGCATGTCCACATGTACAGTCCCCCAGCTCAATAATGTGCTCAGTAGCACAGGCATTTGAGTCACTGCCCTTTAGAGCACTATGGCCCTGTCATGAGGTAAAGATACATAAATTCCACCTCGGAGGGGAAAAAAAAAAGAAAAAATCATGCTTCATCCACAGGCTTATGGACACCAGGCTGCATGAAGAAGGGGTGGCGGTGGCAACAGGATAGGGGTGTTTCGAGATGTGGCCAATGGCATTACCTGCATGCTTAAGTTGGAACCCCCATCCTGTGGTGGATCGAGAGATGGTACACCCTGACCACGAATGGCCAAAGCCTGGTTCTCATCGGCTAGGGCCACTCATGAGAGGGATGCATGCATGCGTGACACTTGTCGAACATGCACAATTTGAATGACACAAGGCCTAGTAAGATAATTTGTCCTGTCCTCCCCCTTTATTCCATCCTTTGTCTTGTCACACCTAGAAACTGCTGTGTACAGGCGTGTTACAAATGATTTATCATATATTGTAACAAGGTCCTGATGTTGGCTATCATGAGTGGTCAAAGAGTCATTTTGCATTCTGATCCTTGACGGTTTCAGCTGCATGTTGAGATTTTGCCGCAAGGCAACCATCTCTTGGCGGTGGATGTCCCTTGTTGCTGACATCTCCTCAGGCATAGGTTGTCTCAAGGAATCAATGGGCCTTATTCTGAGCTGGGCGGTAAGGGTTAACGGTCACCAGTAAGGAGACCGGTGCCGTTAAATCCTTACCACCCAATTCCGAGGTCCCTTAGCGGGACCCGCAAAGGACGTGTGGTCTGACCACACGTTCTTTACGGGACCTGTTAAGGGACCTTGGAGCTAATAACAGGCCTGCAATTAGCGGGCCCGTTATTAGCGCCTTCCCATTGAGCACTATGGGGGCTCAAATGGGAATGGGGAATGGCATTTGGAATGGGGACTTACCGGGTCGGCCTAGGTCGGAATGTCCCAGTAAGTCCCCATCCCACCAGACCGGACCCGGACCCGGTTTTGGAGGCAGCCATGGCGCTAATAGCACCATGGCTACCTCCAAACTCAGAATGAGGCCCAATGTCTTGATGGCGGAATTCCCTTGAGGCAAGCATCTCCTCATGCAGACATTGACCCTCATTACAACTTTGCGGGTATCCTGGCAGTAATTCTGCCAGGATACCAATGAATTGTAATACTGTTTCTGGCACTCAGTCTGGCAGTATTACTGCTGGATCACAAGTCCTGCTGAATGTGGTAAATCCCCATTCCTTGGAGTCCAAGATTTTCCAGTCTTACTGGCACCGATAGTACTGGTGCCAGTAAAACTGCCTATTTTTTGCCTGTGAGGTGCCTGAATTAATTCCAGCTTTTAGCTGGAGTTAATTCAGACACCTCAACGGCAAACATGTAGTTGGCCGGTGCAGAAACATGCCAGTATACGGTAATATCAGCACATTAATTCCACACCAGCAAACTCATGGTGAGGACCTTTGTCTCCAGGAATCTGTGTCTTGATGGAGGGTTTCCCTTGAGGTCAACAGCTCTTTACATAGGGTTTGCCTCAAGGAGGCCATCTCTTGCCACAGGATATCCTGTAATACCAAATAATCATCATGCAGGGATTGCCTCAAGGCAGAGCCCTCCTTGCTTGTCACCTGGCTCTGGTGTTGCATGTCCTCTCTCCTCTCCTGCCTTAATAGGTGTAGTTCGGCAGTGTGTGCAGCATTGGAGGAGATGTCCTTTTTCGGCCGGATGATAGATGTCCCTGGCCATCTCTTCCAGGAACTCTACCCGTTGGGAACTTGCATGCAGCAACTCCCACTCCCACTCCAAGTGTCCGACAGGCACATGTCCACCACGTGTACATGGCCTACGAAGCCAGGATGCTGAAGCTCAGGCATGTCACAGTGAGTGCGCTGTCAGTGGCTGGCAGTCTACAACCCTCCCACTGACATCAGCCTCTGCTGCTGCCTTCACGATAGTAGAAGGCAATGTTGCAGACACAGACGCCACCATTCATGCAGGCATCTCCACTGCCATGCCTGGCACTCCCTTTCAGACTCAGCAGCCTCAAGGAACACAAGGCACTCCATGGCAACCCGACTGCTCAGTGCTGGTCCTTCTACCATGTCCCTCAATATGCCTTCCACATCTGATTCGGCAGCATCATCTGAAGATGCGTAGGCAGGCCTGCTGATGGTGGCTGCAACAGGAGGGATTCTCACCAGACACAGCACCCGGGCTTCATTGCTGGAAAGTTCTGCCTCATCCTCCACCTCCTCCTCCTCATATGCTGCATCCTCATCTGCGCAAAGTCAGACAACCCAGCTGAACATGAATATTTAAATTCAAATGCAAACAGACACAAAAGGGACCGCTACACATGCATAAGATATAGCAACTGGGCATTCTGTAATGTGGAAGGAACAGGTGCCTAATATTCAATGCTCTGTGCAATCATGTCGGTGCACATTAGGGCCGGCATCAAACCATGGATTGGAGGTGTAGGTGACCATAGATACCTACAGACATGTATGAGTGTGGAAGATGTAACAGGGTTCCGTCAAGAATGCTTGAGCCCATTCTTCACTTCATCCATGCATGCTTGCAACATGTAGAAGTACCAAATAAATATTTCCTATCATTGTTAGGTGGCATCAGAATCGCTATGAAATGCTAATCCATGGCAAGTCACAGCAGGATGTTTCCTAATGTATTTGTGAGCATTGCTAACATATTCAATAATTCTGGGAATCATTTCAAGGGTAGCTCAAATATTCCAGGGTGCATCTAATAATAATGTGATTCTATATGCGCATGCCTGACATTTGCTTCGTAGAAGCAGACATTACAGTGGACGTGTGTAGATTTCACCCTGAAAATTGCTGAGAGAGCTTCAGTTCCATTCCTGTACAAAACTGCCACAATTAAACATTTCCACAATAAAATGAGCATTTAAAATTCTCACTGCCCTCAGAAAAATGCCATGCTGCTTTCCACACTGCCATACCAGCACCTAATTCCCCAGTTTAGCACATGGTAAAATGCAGTTTTTTCCATTGCCATGAGTGTTTTCAGTTGCCCATTGCAGACCAGTTCCACATTGCCTCCCAAGAATTGTGATGGCAGATTTCCAATTGATAATGACAGCTTCAAATGGCCTACAGATGATTATCATGCATGTTTTCTCATTTTCGTGACATTTTCCTAGAAATGTATCATGTACATTCTATATTGAAATGCATTTTCACAGTACCCCAACAAAATTACCATTACAGGTTTCCTCATTGCTTTGTCAAACCTGCATTACCGCATTACATGATATTACTAGTTTCCAAATTATCAGTTTAATATTACCACGAAAAAATTGCAATCTAAGTGTGCCTATTGCCGTGCCAGTTTCATATCTCACCCCAAGACAGACTTGCTTGTTTCCCCATTGGCATTCCACTTTCACATCGCCTGAAAAATAAAACTGTGTGCCTTGTTGATGTAACCGGACAACCTTTGCTTTGCATTAAGGTATTATCATCGGGACATTCCTCTTGAAATAAAGCCTAGAGTCTTACAATGACACCATACAATATTACAAACTTTTGTAAAACTGAATAAAGACATAGAGTAGCATGTGGCCTACGAATAGCAAGGCAGGTTAACTGTATGTGAGGAGTTGGAGAAAGTAGGTATCAGTGCTTCAAAAAAGCAGCTAAGCAGCAAAGAATGCAATGGCCCTCATTACGGGGTTGCTGGAAAAACTTTCGCCCTGACCTTCACACTTTACAGAGTAGCCCAGCTGACCCACGTGGGCATGAAGCAAGCAGAAAAGCTACAACTAATTAGCATCCTACCTCCCTTATAGTATCAACTGTTCCATAGGGTCCGTCTCAATCAAATGTTAGGATTTGCACCTTATGTGAAACGTGAACGATGACGCTGTGTGTCCTTTTAATGTGCTGCCTGTCTATTGTTTGGCAGAGCGCTCTCAGGTAGCAGAGTTCTTTGCTTGCTTTACTTTAAATAAAGTATTGTTCTTTCTTGCAATTTATTTCTTAGTCTCATTCCCTACCAGGCTGTCTCCATTTTTCTGGTCAATTGGAAATCACATGTCTTTTCAGGATGCATGCCTTCAACGTCTCCTCCTCTTCCTTGGTTTTCAGATGTATGACCTTGCCTCGCCTCTCACACTTTTCCCAGCATACTGTTTATCATAAAAAAGAGACAGTGCTGCTATGTAGATTTGTTTCTTACTTCCACCGAGTTTCGAATATCAGGTTACAAGGCCACTGTAACTGGTTCTCGGAGTGACTTACTCACCAACGAGATGCAATGTGATATTTGTCAGTGAGTGGGTTTGTGATCTTTGGGGACATATGAGGATGGGGCTGCAGCCAGGCAGGATGTGCATGCTCTTTACAGGGTGGGAGGAATTGAGGTATGATGTATTGACCGAGTGCAGCCTCCCATATCTCCCACGTCACTCTGTGCCGTGCTACCCCCCCCCCCCCCAATTACAGTTTCCAAGTTTAGTAAACCTCTCCCTTTTCTCCTCTCCCTTTTCAGGATCATGGCCTATTCCTCGAGCATTACAGGCAGACTTCTGCAACTTGTGCCATCCTTGTGTCGCACAAGGGGTGTTAGCATTTGTTTGGCACATCCTTCTTTTGGGCAAGTTACAATGGGGTCTGGGGTCTCTATGGTGCAGTAACAAGAAGCACCATGCTGGGCTAGGAGAAGTCTGAGCCAGTCCTTCAGCAGGCCAAAAAAGCAATCTTTCTTGAACTCTGATGACATTTTCGTCCCAAAATCCCCATCAGGGAATAAAGGGTTTTGCACCTAGCAGCACGCTATTTCTCCCCAATTAACATTATTTTTGCGCTATACAGGTAAGGTTATCCATTATGAAGGAACACAGAAATTTCCTGATTAAGAAAATGAAATTTTGTCTGTCTGTGAATGCTGTTGCGTCTGCTTGGCTTGGACCTCTCTATCCCCTCTCACTATGCTCCTTGGTGAAGTTCGACCTCGTTGCTAGGAATTGTTTCTTTTAACTGAAATACCCTGATGCTACTTCCAACCTCTCTTTGCTCCCTACTCTCATACTCACTGTAAAGGTCTGGTTCTTTTCGCTGTCACCACATGTTTTGTGTCCTAACCAGATCTCATCCTCTTCCTCCTCTTGCCCTGTTCCATTTCCTCCCCTCTCTGTCTTTTCTTCCCCTTTAGTCCGTTGGAGCAGTCTCATGGCAGTATTAGGAGTTGGTTGACTAATACCTGGTTTTGACCTGATAAAGGCAGGGTTTTAGGGTCTGGGGAAAGTTATCTCACCTGGAGCACAAAACCGGCAAATGGGAGCGTATCACAGTGAATTCAAAATCCCCAGTTTCAGACCGGTCAGCAAGTACCCTTGGTCACAGCCATTTGCCACAAAGGAAAAGCTACAGCTAAACAAAGGTATCACCGGAGAACACCTCATGATGCGAAGACACCACATGCAAGCGCTGGCTCTCCGGAGTCAGATTTGGTATGTTTTGCCCATACAGGTCGGAAATCCTCAGCTTGATGTGTGCACTCTCCAATGAGAGACCCAGAGCGTCAACTAGATTTTGTCATAGCCTCTCCTGAAGACACTTGTCCAGCTAGTTAAGGCCACACATGGGAAAAGAAACAACCAGGAGGTCTGGGCAGGGTAAGAGAGATACCAAACCCAGGTGTTCAATTGCCTTTCTCAGTTCTTTGAAGACTCACTGTGCAGAGATCAGGACTCTTCAGGGGGCACTTTCTTGCATGCACTGAGCGGGTTCAATTGCAAGAAATCTGATGCAAAGTGATGACTGCCCATCTCCAAATTTTACCGGTGTGTTATAGTAACTGAAAGTCCATTAGAAATGTAGGTCAGTCGATTGGTGCAAGTTATTTGAAATTGGTATATTATGTAGTGCCACAGTGTGGGTTACTGATGCTTTTGTGTCTGTTCTATAATTCTTTGTAAAAACCTAAATAAATATATACTGGTACTGTATACTGGCCTGGTTCCTAGCTTATTGGTGGAATGGTATTATATAGGTTGGAGGCCTCACTAAAGTTGAATCTGCAAAGCGCTTTGTTGTGCGCCACCTTACTTGAGTGTGGGGGAAGGAACTCCATGAGTTGAGAGTGATCGCCCAATAAATCATAACAAATTGGGGGCTCATCCAGGATTTTGTGTACAGTATTCACGTGTGAGATTTGCAGTAGCAGCAGACTATTAATTTGGGTGTAATTGCATTGCAGTGGATAGAAAGTTGTATTTGCATTGTTAAGGTGCCATTCAGACCTGCACCCTGGGTTCCAGAGCGGTGTATAGATAAAACAGTGTTGAGTTATCATTGTGAGTGGAAACTAAGCAGGAACAGGGTTGAGATTTCTGCCCTTGTATAGAGAAGGTTGTAGAACACACTTCAAAATGAGCACGGTAGAAAGTGATTTGACCAGGAAGCACCACCTCTCCAAATTATTCATTAAAGATGAATGGGTAGAACATGAACAATGGCAAGCCAGAGTGATACACGAGGTTCCCTCTGCAAATCTTGAGATGTGCCAGGATAATGGTCTGTTACATTAGGCCATGGCAGACTTTTACATGACACAAACGAACAAAGGTAAGCAAATTAAAATGGCTCAGCTCACAGCATACGTGTATTTCCAAATGCTGATCATAGAAGAAAGACACCAGAATAGTGTGGCCTCTGTGCAAAATCAGGCTGAGCTATTGAATCAAACACAGAAAGAGCTGAAACAATAAGAAGCAAAAGCGCAACTGAGTCAAAATATAGAGTTAAAATTAGAAAATCTTATTGGACAGCTAAAAGATGAGTTAACAACACAATAGCAGGAAAACGCAGAACACGAGACTCAATTTTCTGCACTGCAAAGGGATTATAAAGAATGTGTTGAAAATCTAGGCACAAGTCAACACAAATTAAATGAGCAGTTTGTTCATAATAGAACCTGCTTTGAGAACATTTTCACCTTTCAATCCCTGGTAAAACAACTAGGAAGTGCATCAATTACAGATGGATGGGGATAAACGCAAGTTATGATCTCAGGAACAGACTGACAATAGCTCACAAAATGCACAATTAATGGAACATGTGAGGCATGCAGAGATTGACCTAGAGCATGTTTACACAGGCCAAAAGTGCACAAGGGGAGGAGATTAGTCTTTTGAGAAAGTAACGCTCTGAATATGCACAGACGATGCAAGCCTCACTGAAGGAAAATTAGTCCCATTATGAAGTGACCGATTAATGGCACAAAGTAAAGTACTAGAAGCCACTCAAGCACTGTTGTCAGAATTGAAAGAACAGGCCTCTGCATACCACCAGGAGATAGGGACTGAGTAAAACAAATGTGAGAGGTTGGAAAGTGAAATAGCAAAATATAAAAAGTCTTTAAGGCACCCTTACCAGTGAGGGTATGGAAACGTACCCTCCAATTACAGAGTGATGACCTCTCTACAAGGGACCTCAAGCCAACTTACATCCTCATATATGCAGAGTGCAGCAGACTTCATGCATGCCACTTCTCAAGAACAGGGAACTATGAGGCAGCTGGACTCACCCAGGCCTCGTCCAACTGATACAGAAGGCCAGTCCTTATTCAACATCGATGAGGGTTCAGGGTTACCAAGTAGAAGGTAAGGTGGCTGTACCAGTGAGCTCAGGGAATTAACAAAAACCCTGGCATTTACTTCTGACCACGAGGGCTCCTATGATGAAAAGATCATGGAGTTGGACTGGCAGAAAATGAAGTTACAATGGGACCAGCTGGTCCACTTTGCAGAAAGAGAAGAATCATAGTTTAGGCCTCAAAGAGTATCTTAAAAACCTTCACACATTCAGGGAGTTGGAGGGAATTCCTCACCATCCCTGGAAGGAGGGATGAGAATGATGAGTACTCTCCAGTGCGAAAAGGGTAGTACAAGGGAAATTACCCTGAGAGCCCACAGCACCACAGGAGGGAAGAGTCCAAATCCCTTAATTCTGGGAGGTATTTCCAGTCTCATAGAGGTAGGCAGCGCCTAGAGGACAGGGAATGAACCATTAACAGTAGCAGTTCTGAGTCAGAGGATTAGTGGATGCAGGTGCAGCAGAAAAGGAAGTTTGCCAAACAGAAGAAAGGTCTTGTGAAAGACTCAATTCGGCAGATAAAGGCCATAAAGAGCTCCATGACTCCCTACCATTAGAATGCCAAATATTCTGTATGGGGCATCTAGAGCTTTATGACCAAATGATGACATAATTTGGTATTAAAAATGATAGTAATTGCATGGAATTTGTAAGTAGACATTCTCCCGTGAATGCTCCAGCTTCTTGGCAGGGCTGGAGGACCAATATCACCATCAATGGTCCATCTGTACGGCGGCCATTCTTAAACACTTCTCAATTCATAGGAACCCACAGGAGGCCCGCAAGGCGCCATACAACCTGCAGTGTGGGGGAAGACCAAACGCCTAGACAGTTTGTGAAGGAGCTGAAACAAGCATTTGCACAGACTTCTAGGTGGGTGAACACTAATAGCCAGGAGTTCATCAACACCTATTTTCAAGGGCTCCCAAAATACATAATGACCCAACTAGTAAGGGATTTCCATGCGCATAGGACTCTGTATTGGGTGATTGAACAGGCCACCAGGATTTATGAGGTCCAAAAGCCCTCTGAAAATAAGAATAACCCCCACCCCAAAATAAAATCAAACACACCTGCCGCTGCAAAGGTAGCAGAGGTGAAAAAAACTCTCCCATTGGACATGGAGATGGGGGGGGCCTAAAAATACTTCTCCCACCAATAAGCAGAACAAGAGGCAGAGGAGACCCTCAGATCCAACCCAATTGGGTGGTAGGCAGGCAGGGTACCAGACCAACGCTCCATCTGACACTGCCACTTACATCAGTCCAAGCTACAAGGGAAACAGACCCATCCTAGGGGATGTCTACACTCCTCCGGCACAGAAAGGGGTCCCTGACCAGGTAAGTACCATCCCTGGAAACTTCCCTCAAAACTTCCATCAGGAGGGAAGTTATATTCCACCCCCCAACCTAAGCTTCTTTCCTAGATACCCTTCAAACCCTAATTTCCAGAATAATCCTCCTCTCTTTCCCTGCTTTCATTGGTTCAGAATATTTACATTCCGCTGCTTTTCATCAAACTACTTTCGTGAGTCCATCTCTTTAATGATGAACTATTTTCCCTTTTGTTAGGACAGTTTTTTTGAAGTCCAACTAAGGGCCTAGAAAAACCATTCAACTGAGGCAGTACAAGACTCCACTCTTAGTACAAGGCTATACCACCTGAGTTGAGGGTAGCGTAGACAGAGCAGCCAGGCTTATTCTAGGAGTGAGAGAGGGCTGTAGACACAGTACAAGTGAAATTATAATACAAATGATCCAAAGAAACACTGAAACACTTTGGGCCTCATTACGTGTTTGGAGGTAGCCATGGTGCTATTAGCGCCATGGCTGTCTCCAAACTCGTGTCCGGGTCCAGGTTCCTTGAATGAGGAATTACTGGGTCATTCCAACCTTGGAGGACCCGGTAATTCCTCATTCAAAAAACCCATCCCCATTCCCATTCGAGTCCCCATAGGGCTCAATCGGAATGGGGATGGAGCTAATAACTGGCCCTATAATAACAGTCCCATTATTAGCTGCGTGGTCCCCTTGCAGGACCCGAAAAGAACGTCTGGTCTGACCCTCGTAATAGGGCAGAATGGGTTTACCGGCGCCGGCACCATTACCAGCGCCGTTAAACCCATTCCGCCCACCTCGTAATGAGGCCTTATGTATTGTAAAAATAAAGAATGTATTTAAATACAGGTAGGCCCAGATAAATCTAGGGGTAAGTAAGTACTAAAACATTATAAGAAATCACAGTGTAAAAACACAACACTATACTTGAAAGCACACACACCCAAGTATAAACCTTATCTGGAACACCTAACAGTAGTTCTAGGGAAGTCAAAACCTTGTTATACACATTTAGTATAGGTCAAACATATTCTTTGGGAGTAAAATACCAATAGTTACTTTCAGATTACATTCAGTAATACAAGGGAAGTAGGCCCTTCCAGTTGTATAGTGACTCTTGGAACAAATCACATAAACAGTCAACTGGACAATATACTTTTGGTGAATAGTGAAACACTTATCCTAGGCGCAGTAAAAACCTAGAACTACTTTTGTCATAACACACAGTTATACCAGGTGAGTAAAACCTAAGGATACAATATACCATTACAGATGCTTTTGAAATCAGGGAAGCCCAGATTGAGGTAAGCAATAACTCTGGATGGCACACAGCTAACACAAGGTAAGTAAAACCCACATACTTTAACTTCACAATGAAGGGGAAAGTAAAGCCCAATGTCACACTTTACTGAATATTTATTCTATGTAGGCAACAACCTCATGTAGACTTATTAAGGACAAGCTAGCAGCAAGTCAGGGGAAGCAAGACCCAGTTGGGGGACACTCATACATTTATCCTAACAGGACTAACCTGGCGATACCAACAGTTGGAGGACACTCATACAATCACAGGAGAGTAAAATACCTATACATCTACTTTCTATTAGACTGGCAACACAGTGGCTAAGGAAGAAAAGATGTTAACCATACTTTTGAGAATAGTGCATTAGACATTCAAGATCAGTAAGAACTTTTGTAACTGTTCACTCTTAGAATTACATTTACCAACCAACTCTTTACAAGTAAGCAAGGCTGAACACAAGACCTCAGAAGGGACTTTGCTGCAGGGATCGATGAAGAAGGCTCTAGGCAAGATTTCCCTCCTGGCTGAATGCGGTACTGCGGAGTTGGCGCTTTTTCAAGGAGCACACAAGAAGACAAAATATTGCGATTGAATTCTCGTCATTATATAGGTCCAGCACTCTTGTGATGAGACTTTTCAGACTCAATTCATGTCTCTGGAGATACACCAAGATGCCCACAATGTTTCAGTGAGATTCAGAATTTGGAAGACAGTCCACCACACAGTGGCAGGAGGTCCAAGGGTATAGGAGTATTGCAACAACACAAGGTCGCAGCAACCCGTGGGATAGCTCAAAATGCAGGACTTCTTGAGCCTAGTGGGTTGCACCAGGCTCTGGGTCCAGGTCGTCATTTTCGGAGACCCCAGGTCGATTAGGAGGAAGGGCTGCCGCAGGCTCCGGTTACACAGCAGGCTCTCCGATTGCTGGAAATCATCTCCACAACTTTTCCTTTGTCATCCTCTTCGGTTTTATGTTGCAGTAGTCGACATGACTTCAGATTCCAGGTTTCCAGTATTCATCAGGAGCTACAGCACAACCCCTGCATTCACTCCCCGCATTTTACAAGAAAGGGGTGTCTGATTGTCCAATCAGACAGTCAGCCCCCCACTGGTATTTGTCCCAGTTGAAGCAAGGCATAAGACAAAGGATGGGGAAGTTTTGGAATCCTCCCCCACTCCCGCCAAAGACAAAACTCACACAAAGGAATTTCCTACCCTGGATGTCAGGGGAAGGAACAAGAAAGGATAAAAAACACTGCAATGGCAGAAAAAGATGACAGGGGCCATTTTGGTAAAATGAGCACACTTAGGTGCCTTTACTGCAGCTGTGATCACAGCCTGCGTTAAAAGTGCACCAAATTAGTAAAAGGTATCACTGCCACCAGCCATTAAAGGTAAGATTGTCACTGTAACATAATTGTTACAGCTTTTATGTGAAAGGGGATACATTGTATCTCCCCAGCACTCCACTTAAGGTGGGGTGTGCTGGTTTCACCTAACAAAATATAAAAGGGATCCAATGATCCTTTCTACCCTTGGGAACTGTAGTTCACTCAAGGTTAGCACAAGAAAGTTAAATGGGGAGCCCCTAGGGCAACACAGCAACAACAGGCACTTATTGCCAATAAGTTGTTAAACATGATAACTTTAAAAGGCACTATGGAGAGTCTTAAAAATGACACCCATAAAAAGAGTTAAAGATTAGGTGAGTGTGGAAAAAGGTTCCCACTCACTGAGGTATTAATGAAAAATATCCCACTAGAAAAGCAAAAAGGTCTGGAGTAGAACCAGGAAAGGAAGATTTAGCAGCTCTGTGGAAATCTTACCTAACACCTTTCCAATGTCGTGATGTGTTGCTTGAGGGCCACAGTGTCAACCAACAACCCTCTATTAGGACCATTCTGGTCATTCAGTTGGGAATCCAGGTGACGTAGAGTGGCTGCAACCTCAGTGCATGAATTATACAGTATAGTGAACTCTATCTCTCTCTCTGTGCTGGCTTGCTGTTGTGTTTTCAGCTCATCCTGTAGTTGCTCAAGGAGCTTTTCTTGTTGTAACTCAGAACTTTTGCTCTGATGCACTTTATCTCCAAGCTGTGTGAATTCTTTCAGAGCCTGTTTCCAGGCCTCAGTCTGCTTCAAAACATCAGCTTCCTTATTCTGCAATCTTTCATCAAGTAATTGCACATGAAATAAATAAGTGAGCTGTGAGGAGAGCCATTTGGATCAGTTCTTCATGAGCATTCTGGATCATGTAAAATGCCTTCAATGCTTTGTGCAAAATCCCACCTTCAAGTCAAATGTCGATGATCACTGAGGTCACCTGTTGCACCATTCTGGTTTGCCAGCTCCTGGCTTCGCTTTCACTCCATTCTCCTCGAATGATTAGCTTAACTAGGAGATGCTTCCTGGCATCACTCACTTCTATGGTAGTCATTTTAAAATGGCTTTTTGCAACTTTTGTAAAATTCTCTTTGCGCTTGGGAAGAAATCACCCTGCTCTTGCTTGATTTCCACACACAGTGCCAAATCAAAATCCAATTCTTACCCAAAGCAGAGGGGGGTCGTGGAAATTCTCCACCAGCACAAACACTGCCCATTGACTTGTTCTTGGGTGGATGGCCCCTTGGAGTCTCAACCAAGTCTTTAGCTCACTGTTCTTTTCACAGATAAGAATTTTCCCCACATATCAATCTTTGTCCTGTCCAGGGGCAGTCCAGCACCGAAATGTAGGCAATTCTCCTCTGAACAAGAGTACCACAGCAACCCCATACACGTGTTTCAGCCTAGTTGGGCATCATCAGTGAGGTGAAGCTGTGCCTCTCTAAAAGCAGTGAGCAAGGGGTCCATGTCTAGATTCCCCTGGTAACTTAGGGTGAGACCCAGAGTTACTTGGTATGCAAGACAGAGGGGGCTCTGGGAAACTCACCACCAGCACAAACACAGTCCATTGACTTGTTCTTGAGTGGATGGCCCCTGGGAGAGTCTCAATCAAGTCTTTAGCTCACTGTTATTTTAACAGAGAAGACAGTTCCCCACATATCAGTCTTTGTCTTGTCCAGGGGCAGTCCAGCACCGAAATGTAGGCAATTCTCCTCTGAACAAGAGTACCACAGCAACACCATACGCATGTTTCAGCCTAGTTGGGCATCATCGGAGAGGTGAAGCTGTGCCTCTCTAAAAGCAGTGAACAAGGGTCCACGTCTGGATTCCACTGGTAACTTAGGTTGAGACCCAAAGTTACTTGGTAAGCAAAACAGAGTGGGTTCTGGGAAACTCTCTACCAGCACAAACACAGCCCATTGACTTGTTCTTGGGTGGATGGCCCCTGGGAGAGTCCCAACCAAGTCTTTAGCTCACTGTTCTTTTCACAGAGAAGATATGTCCCCACATATCAGTCTTTGTCCTGCCCAGGGGCAGTTCAGCAGTGAAATGCTAGGCAATTCTCCTCTGAACAAGAGTACAACAGCAACCCCATACACGTGTTTCAGCCTAGTTGGGCATCATCAGTGAGGTGAAGCTGTGCCTCTCTAAAAGCAGTGAGCAAGGGGTCCACGTCTGGATTCCCCTGGTAATTTAGGGGGAGACCCAAAGTTACTTGGAATGCAGAACAGAGGGGGGTCTGGAAAACTCTCTACCAGCACGAACACAGCCCATTGACTTGTCCTTGGGTGGATGGCCCCTGGGAGAGTCTCGACCAAGTCTTTAGCTCACTGTTCTTTTCACAGAGAAGACGTTTCCCCACATATCAGTCTTTGTCCTGCCCAGGGGCAGTCCAGCACCAAAATGCTAAGCAATTCTCCTCTGAACAAGAGTACCACAGCAACCCCATACACATGTTTCAGCCTAGTTGGGCATCATCACTGAGGTGAAGCTGTGCCACTCTAAGAGCAGTGAGCAAGGGGTCCACGTCTGGATTCCCCTGGTAACTTAGGGTGAGACCCAAAGTTACTTGGTAAGCAAAACAGAGTGGGGTCTGGGAAACTCTCTACCAGCACGAACACAGCCCATTGACTTGTTCTTGGGTGGATGTCCCCTGGGAGAGTCTCAACCAAGTCTTTAGCTCACTGTTCTTTTCACAGAGAAGATATGTCCCCACATATCAGTCTTTGTCCTCCCCAGGGGCAGTTCAGCAGTGAAATGCTAGGCAATTCTCCTCTGAACAAGAGTAACACAGCAACCCCATACACGTGTTTCAGCCTAGTTGGGCATCATCAGTGAGGTGAAACTGTGCCTCTCTAAGAGCAGTGAGCAAGGGGTCCATGTCTGGATTCCCCTGGTAACTTAGGGTGAGACCCAAAGTTACTTGGTATGCAAAACAGAGGGGCGGTCTGGGAAACTATCTACCAGCACGAACACAGCCCATTGACTTGTTCTTGGGTGGATGGTCCCTGGGAGAGTCTCAATCAAGTCTTTAGTTCACTGTTCTTTTCACAGAGAAGACATTTCCCCACATATCAGTCTCTGTCCTGCCCAGGGGCAGTCCAGCACCGAAATGCTAGACAATTATCCTCTGAACAAGAGTACCACAGCAATCGCATGCATGTGATTCAGCCTGGTTGGGCATCATCAATGAGGTGAAACTGTGCCTCTCTAAGAGCAGTGAGCAAGGGGTCCACGTCTGGATTCCACTGGTAACTTAGGGTGAGACCCAAAGTTACTTGGTAAGCAAAACAGAGTGGGGTCTGGGAAACTCTCTACCAGCACGAACACAGCCCATTGACTTGTTCTTGGGTGGCTGACCCCTGGGAGAGTCTCAACCAAGTCTTTAGCTCACTGTTCTTTTCACAGAGAAGATATGTCCCCAGATATCAGTCTTTGTCCTTCCCAGGGGCAGTTCAGCAGTGAAATGCTAGGCAATTCTTCTGTTAACAAGAGTACAACAGCAACCCCATACACGTGTTTCAGCCTAGTTGGGCATCATCAGTGAGGTGAAGCTGTGCCTCTCTAAATTCAGTCAGCAAGGGGTCCACGTCTGTATTCCCCTGGTAACTTAGAGGGAGACCCAAAGTTACTTGGTATGCAAAACAGAGGAGGGCCTGGGAAACTCTCTACCAGCACGAACACAGCCCATTGACTTGTTCTTGGGTGGATGGCCCCTGGGAGAGTCTTAACCAAGTCTTTAGCTCACTGTTGTTTTCACAGAGAAGACATTTCCCTGCATATCAGTCTTTGTACTGCCCAGGGCGGGTCCAGCACCAAAATGCTAAGCAATTCTCCTCTGAACAAGAGTACCACAGCAACCCCATACACGTGTTTCAGCCTAGTTGGGCATCATCAGTGAGGTGAAACTGTGCCTTTCTAAGAGCAGTGAGCAAGGGGTCCACGTCTGGATTCCCCTAGTAATTTAGGGGGAGACCCAAAGTTACTTGGTATGAAAAACAGAGGGGCGGTGTTCTGACTTGAGTGTCGTGTAGACCGTTGAACATCCGTCCCCAAGTGACGCACAGGGGAACCTAAAAGAACCCCGTTGTGCGACCTTTGGAGCCACAGGTGGGAGATGTTGCTTCCCGGATCCACGGAACCTCAGGAACACCGATGCTGCTGCAGAAAGAACGGGGTTAAAGTACCGGGCACATACAATATAATACAAGAATCACAGGGTCTGAATAAGCTTACCTATCCGGTGGTTGGAAAACCCGGGAGACCTAGTGGAGGAGGTTCGAGACTCAGATGAGAGGTAGTCCCCTGAACAACAGGGACCGGAGTCACACGTGGGTACAGGACAGCCCACCTGAGCCAAGGGCTGGAGTCATAGCGTGAGCCCTCAAAGGGCAAGGGCGTAGCGAAGACAAACAAGTTCAAAGGGATGATCCGAAGGCAAGTGAGGGACGGGCCGAGGTTCAGCGATGAGACAACATTTCCAAGCAAAGGTACAAAGGATAATCCGAGGGAGTCCAGGTGAGTGATCCAGAGTCAGGGTAAACCAGCAAAACAAAGTCCAGACGTAGCGCCAAACAGAGTCGAAAGACAGCTGAGAAGCGGTGAGTGCTCCGTGCATCAGGCGTTATGTACTGGGCACTCCCGGGTCACGTGACGCCCTCCATCGTCACGTGGGAAACGCCGCCCTGAGTCACGTGAGCGGACAACTGTTCGATGCGGAAGCGTTCTGCCGCCCCTTCCGAAGTGTGCTCTCCATGGCAACTGCCAGTGCAGGAAGGGCTGCAACCGGCAGCCTTGAGTGGGAAGATTTACCTCCAGGAATTTCCTGGAGGTAAATCCTCCACTCAAAACACAAACTCATAATTTGGCATAGTGGAGAAATTGGTGGTAACTGAGTTACTGCCAATTTTACCACTTACCGCCTAAGTCGTAATGAGGCACACTAGTGTGTCTTAACTCAAGCCGTGTATCAATTCCTGGTATCAATGTGAAATAAGACTACAGAAAATGGGTTCCATTGATGATGTTGCCGTGAAAAAGTCGCCAGGCAGGCGGATTTATTTTCCTGACCCCTAAAATTCTTTCCCCAAATATTCTAGGAGAGGTATAATTACATATTATTACCTCCAATCCTAGAATGTTTGGGGAAAGTGTTTGATTGTGTGGCGGGTGCATTTTTAGGGAAATGTTACACCTGGTGGCCATTTTCACTGCGACATTATCACTGGATATGAGAAAATGTGTGTCTTCATGGGAAGATAAGCATCTGAATGCTGAGCAAAAAGTACAGATGGGACACCATGATTTTGGCAGATATCCATTCTCTTACACTAGTATGGTCCTCCTTGCCACCAGTATAAATCTCTCTATTGGAGGGGGGGGCATAATTTAAGAGTAGGCATGCAACCACTGGCTGTTAAATGGAATGTTAGGTGCTGAGGACACCATTGATGCTCTTGGTCCATCTCTACCACCAGTGTACGAGTCGGGCTGAACAAAGCTCCAGCTAAATCTTTCTTGTAGAAGTGCTCGCCCCTCAAGACTGAATGCAGGAACAGCCAAAGCCTCACATTCTGCCCTGGAGCTGTCCAACTTGGTATATATGTCTTACAATGTACAGATATGTTGCTGTTAAGGCGGGTATTGTGACCAATGAAAAGAGCAGAATCCAAATTCCATTACTCGTGCAAGAGGGTTTCTTGCAGAATCACTGTCACAGACATGTTTCAAATGTAAAATTGGGGACATTCCCCTGTTCCTAAAATGTTCTTTACTTTAATACAAATTCCCAGGCTTGGGTTCCTTGAACATATACTGTGATGTGACCTGGCCTGGGGTCACGCCCCTCGCTCTGCCCTCTCACTCCCAGCCCTGTTCCCCTAAGTAGTAGAGAGTTCCCAGAGTACTTTTTTCATTTCCAGCACTTCCTACCAAACTTTTGCCTGGAAGACGTAGAGCGATGATCCCCCGGTGTAAGCCCTCTAGGTGAGGAAATCACTTCTTAAGCCGTCTTCTAATAAAGAGGTAAAGGGGTTCTTGTCCAGACTCCTATATTTTGTGGGTTAAGAATGACCTGAAGAGTGGTTTGTGTCCAGTAATTATCTAAACTCTTATGCATGATTCCCAGGACAAATCATAGAAACCATTGGGCTGTCTCTGGATATTAATGGTGCATTACAGCCTGCCTGAGGGCAGTTTTGCAATGAGCATTGGGCAGATTGGGCTTCAGCCCCCCTCTAAATTTTAGCCTATGTTGCCTTGACCTGGTTGACCTACAGAGGGGTGGCAGGACAGGATCGAATACAGACAATAAACGGTGCCTGCGGCTGCACAGTTAACACATGCCCAGCAGTTACTAATGTAAACCTTTTCATTGTTAGCACCTACATTTTTATGCATACATCCTTAGGAAATTTAAATCATGATGGGATGTTAGTACCTGCATGTCAGGGGAGCGATTGGAAGAGTACGGGGTGAGGACACATGTCATTCTCACAGCAGTGATTAAGTTTGTGGTTTCTGATGTGGAGTTAATTGCTTGTAACATTAATGCTGCAGTAGAATAGTCTTATTAGACTGTAAAGAAGTTAGATGCCCCCCAATCAAAGTAAGTTTGTCCCTCCCTTGCAGTCTCTGAAGTTAGCACCTTTCCCAAAATGTGAAGGGTTAGCTCCAACCCCTGACATTTTAGCCAAGGTGCACCCCTGTGTAGAGGAGGAGCAAAAAACCTCTACTAGAAGCCCCGCTCCTAACCTGACTATGGGCCTCATTACACGGAAGGCGGTAATGGTTAACGGCCACCGTTAATGGTAACGGTGACCGTTAACCATTACCGCATTACTACGAGGTCCCTTAGCGGGTTGGTGCTTTAACGCCTGCTTTTTGCAGGCGTTAAAAACCAACCCGCTAAGGGACCTTGGTGCTAATTACGGCACCGCAAAATTGCGGTGCCGTAATTAGCTCCTTCCCTATTCCCATTATGCCCTATGGGGCAAAAATGGGAATGGGGAAGGGCAATGGTGGAAGGGGGAATTACCGCCCCGCCAACCTTGGAATAGGGTGGTAATTCCCCTTTCCACCTGGATTACCGCCTTCCGTGAAATGAGGCCCTATATGTTGGGAACAAGAGATGGTGATAAAGATGACACCAATAATGATGCCAATAACATGAACAGCCTTTGAAGCCAAGTACCCATTAAGAAAGCCATTCTTTATGCATTCACGAAGAGCTGACAGTCTCTTGGGGAAGATCCCCGATGAGCGGGAGAAGATGAATGAAAGAGCAAACTGGTGATGTCCCATGATGTAATGTGACGCACTGAGAAGAGACAATGGTGAAGCATGTAAAGAGAACATATAGAATCTGATGGTGAAGTAGAGAATCGAGTAACCTGTTACGTGTAAAATGAAGATTACACGTGTGAAGAGCACAGAAGAAAACGCAAATCATTTTATAAATGCACAGAGCCAGCAAAGCAAGTAGACTAAGTGATCATAGAAGCTAGCTATATGTAGTATAATAGACAGCAGGCGGTGCCGCCAAGGTATATATAAGCATAGTAAATCTGGATATGCCACATGCCACAAACTGGGATCTCATAAGCAGGAAGCCTGAAGTTGTGTCGCATTTAACAAACATTAGCTGACAGCAAAGAAGACTCAAGGAGGCTTGTCTGGCCCAGTGTCAAGAAGGCCAGTGCAGCCGAGAACTAGTTGTCTATTCAAAGGATACAATTAATACAAGAGACGAGCCAAGTTACATCCCAGGTGCAGCTAAGAGACAGTGAGTGTCAAGTTTTATTAGTTTTAATACCATTTAATATTGAATTGAAGCTCGAATCGTGGTCTTCAGACATGTGACCTAGATGGAAATAGACTCGAGCAGAAGACGTTGAGGCAAGAAGATTTGAGTATACTCCTACTCCCTTTCTACTCCCAGGAGTTTGTGAGGCCTGCAAGGCCATGTTCAAAGGCTAATTTTATGACAGACAGCTTGAGTGATGATAGATGTTGGGCTAATTGGGTGGGGAGGTATGGTTAAGCAACCCACCCGCACTTGGAGTACCATCTTGTGCACTGCTAGTGAGTGTGATATTCCAGAAGGGTACAAACGTGCCAACCAATGATAGATGGCCACGTAGCAAAGAGCCCTATAGTTTGTGAATCAATAGATTATTGTGTATTTTGTGACAATGAAGATGACTTGCACTAGAGGAGGGCTTAGTTGCCCACCTGATAGTAGAGACCCAATCACGACATGAAACCCCATAGAAAGTATATGTAGATGTCTCCCATTACCCAATCACAGCCCTGCATACGTTTTTACAATTTGCCACGCAGCAGGACGTCAATGATGAGTTTTTAGTACAAACGTGTTTTTTATGAAAATCTTTCAACTTGATACTGCTGACATCCGTAGATGTCCGTTGTACTCCCTGTTTTAGATAATTGTTAAGAAAGCAGAGTACCTTTTGCCAACTTCCTGAGTCGACCTTATCATTGATGTTTGAATAATTTCTGCATCCCCATCCTTCCCATGAGAGCGCCACCTTGTCTTAAAGAGCCCTCGGGTTGACCTGTGTCTTGGGTGCCCTTTTCCGCCACCACCATGGATCCTCAAAATGTAGCCCACAGAGTCTGGGGGCATCCACTGTACACCTTTACGCTCCTTAGACCTGGTGAACTAGTAGATTAAGATATGAGACGGTGTCTTCCCAGTGACCTCTCGTCCACTACTTGCAGGCCTAGGTCCAACAATGTACATTCTGCCTTCACAGTGACCGTCTGAGCCTGGATATTTAGTCTAGAGGATTGGTGCCATCAATTGGAGAACAAAAGCAACCTGCAGGTGCTTGCCTTTAGGGGCACACAAGTATCCAAAGGGGTAAAAGAAGAGACTGGCAAGAGTGCCTATGTTCGACCTACTCATGACCTTGCATACAGACCATGTCTGGCATCTCCCAATCTGTACTGCCTTTCTCTCCACATTGGTGACTGACGCCATCCTCCTGTGATCGATAAACAGAAACGTATGTCTACTAGAGGTAGGGTAAAGCTGGCGGCCACTTCCTACGGGTACTGCTAGCCAGCACATCTCTCTATGAGGCAGAACAATAGGGGCTTGCAGCCTGGCACAGCCAGCTACAGAATCCAGGCTGCAGGGAGTGTATTGTCATTCTTATA